>NC_081308.1:100173335-101423335 GCF_030435805.1 Mustela lutreola | reverse complement strand
CAGGAACCCTGTCTTTGCTTACTTTGATTAAAAGCTGACATTTGGGGCTCTATTTGTTCCCATTGTTCTCTATCTAATGGTCTTAACTTGAGAACGTGCTGGAAAACTCTGCGATAAGGTGAAGGTAAAGAATGGGGGCTTCCCTTCTCTAATTTCTGGTTGCCTCTATTATATAGTCCACCAATCACAGTGTTACCGGCTTTACAATGAAAACCACAAACACATTTGTGTAGCAGGAGAAGGCATTGGGAAATTCGTTGGTGAGACCTTAGAAATTGAAGTTCCTTACCTAATATGTCTGGCTTTCCCCTTGTAGCCCCCATTAGAAATGCCAGACCATTTAGTTAGGACTCTTGGCTGCCAATAACAAAAACTTCTTGGAACTAGGTGAAGCTCCAATAATGACTAAAGTCATGATGATTCTTTTCTCAAATTCTTTTCTTATTTATTTTAAGTAATCTCTATGCCCAACATGGGGCTTGAACTCATGACCCCCGAGATCAAGAGTCACATGCTCCTCTGACTGAGTTAGCCAGGTGCCCCTATTTCTCCAAATTCTTAATGGTTAGACTAAGATTTTTCTCATCTTGTTTAGATTCTGTGCATGCAGGCCAGAGATTAGTTCATTGATCCAGAAGTCCATATCAATACAAAAAGGGCCAATCAGAGACACTCCGGTGGACTATGGAATTGAGTTTTAGAGATCCTAGAACTCTGGATCTCTGGTTGGTCTCTTGAATAGAGGAGATATAACCTTAGGATTTGTGCCCAATCATGTCCCAGCATGCAGCTGGGAAAGTGTAAAATGCCAGTCTGTACTAAGAGAGAGTAAGGAAGTGGATTCCTTGATAATGTACAGAGACAAAGATGAAGGTAGTACTGCCAGCTTTCTGGTCTCTGATTTGAATCCGTTCCTGAGCCTTGACTTGTATCCCCCCCCCCTTTTTTTGGTATTCTTATTCACAAAAGAGAATAAAATAGAGACAATGCAATTGGGCAAGGCATATGACTGATTTGTTAACAGAGAAGGGACATACAATGAACTGCATGTATTTAACGTATACAATTTGATAAATATTGACATTTGTATATACAGGTGAAACCATTACTGTGGCAGTGATAATGAACATACCATTTCATTAACCATTAAAAGTTTCCTTGTAGGGTAGCTGGGTGGCTCAGTTGTTAAGTGTCTGCTTTGGGCTCAGATCATGATCCTGGAGTCCTGGGATCAAGTCCCAGGATCAAGTCCCACATCGGGCTCCCTGCTTAGCGCCGAGTCTGCTTCCCCTCTGACCCTCAAAATTTTGCGCATGTGCTCTCTCTCTCAAATAAATAAATAAAACCTTTTAAAGAAAAATTTCCTTGTACCTCTTTGTCATTCTTAGTTCCCCTCACTCCCTGTTCTTATTGCCAGGCAATCACCGATCTGCTTTCTGTCCCTAAAGATTCATTTGGATTTTCTAGAATTTTCTATAAAAGGAATCATGTACCTTTTTGTGTGTGTGTGTGTGGCATTTTTCACTTGGAGTAATCATTCTGAGTTTTATCCAGGTTGTGATGTATATCATGTTGTAGCATGTTGGTGGGGAGACAGACAACATTATACACTATTTCTTGTAGAAGCCTGCCAATGAGGACTGTCTGTCACAGAGAATATTCTGAGCCTTTGAGGCATACATCCCTGCCTGCTGGCGTTCTCCCCTTGAATATCACAGACAAAAGGAACTTTATAGACAACAACCCCCACTCCCCACCCCCCCAAAAAAAAAACCTCCTCCGAAATCGATTGCTCCAATCTTTCCCATCTTATGAAATGACATCATCTTTCCTCTAGTTCAATGGGTCTTCCGAGTTGCTGGGTCATCCCCCTCAATAGATCTCTAATCCCTCTGTCTTTTTCTGTCTCTACTGCCACCACCCTATTCGAAGCTGCATGGCCCCTGGTCTGCTTACTGCAGGCTTCTTCCCAGTCTCTCTTGGCTTGGCTTTTGCCCACTGCCAACTCAGAGAAGCCATGGTGATTCTAAAACATACATTGTCTCTTCTCACTCTCATGCTTAAAAAGCTCATCGGTGGTGTCACTTGCACTTGAAGTCAACTCCAAACACTTCACCGTGGCCTGCAAGGCCCTACAGGATCTAACCTTTGCCAGTGTCTCCGACTTCCTCGTGTTCTCTTTTTCTCCCTTGATACTCAGTGGCCTCGCTTTCTTTCTTTTCTTTCTTTTTTATTTTTTAATGATTTTATTTATTTGAGAGAGAGACAGAGCATGAACATGAGCATGAGCGGGCGTGGGGGGAAGCAGAAGGAGAAGCAGACGCCTTGCTGAGCAGGGAGACTGATTCTGGACTGGATCCCAGGACCCCGAGATCATGACCTGAGCTGAAGGCAGATGCCTAACTGACTGAGCCATTAGGCGCCCTGGGAAAAAATACAATAGTTTACTAACTATTTCCTTACAGAACAAAATCTGTACAGTCAGGAACTACTCCCTTAAGTAGCCACACAGGACTTGCTCAACTCTGACAATATTCTACCCAGGTGCCCCGTCAGTGGCCTCCTTTCATTCTGCAAAGGTACCAAGCTTGTTCCCACGTCGGGGCCTTTACCCATGATGAGCTTTTGGTATCAATGAAAGGATGAAGGAGAGAGGACTGCAGCCAGAGGGCTATGAATGGGCAAGTTAAGAGGGAAACTTGCGTGTTGTTTGAAAACACTGAGTAAGAAATCAGTTGAGACATAGAATTTGAGGACCCTTTGGGCAGTGGGGGTTTCTGTGAGTGCAGTTCTCTGTACAGTTGGGACATAGGCTGGCACATTGAGGCAGAGAGAGGAGCTCCTCCTCCTATAGGTTTATTTTTAGAACCTTATGCTTACAGAGTCCCTGGGAAAGTTTTGATTCCTTACCCTCCAAATTCAAGCTCCTGTAGTATTAAACGCACAAAAGCTGGGCTGAGAAGTCAGCTCTGAAAAGTTTTGACAGAAGCGGGCAGGGTTAGAATCTTCTCAGAGATCCCCATGCAGAGTTAGTATAGTTTATGGCTAGGGTTGTTCTTGATGTTGGAAAACCTGTACAGATCCTTTAGTTCTTTTCCTCCCTCTGACTCTTCCAGCTTGAGTTTGACCTTTCCTTGAAGCCCAGTTAAGGGCTCATTTATTCTAGAGGTCATTATCTGCCTAAGGAGGTGGGAGCATGTTGGTTTCTCTTCACGTAGCAAGTGTGTAAATTATTTCTGTGTTTAAAGACACAACCTTGCCTCCACTGCACTGTACAGTGTGTGTGTGTGCACGTGTGTGTGTATTTGGCTATTTTTTTTTTTTTAATCTGGACTAGTTTCTGGGCCACACAAGAATAGAAAGCTTTCTCCTGGTTCTGTTCCTTATTCCCCTCTTTGGAGTGAAGAGCTAAGCAGACAGCCTGCGGGCTCTCAGAATACTGGTTCCATTCAGTAATGGATCAGATGAGTGTTTCAAAGAAATACAAATTGAGCAGAGAGATGAAAAAGGTGTCCTCATACTTTGTGTTTGTTCTTTAATCAGAGTGAACATCATCGTAATCATTTGGCTTCACAGCTCTTAGGCACACAGCAGGTTTACAAATGTTTCTTGAGGCACTAGGCCTCTGCTGCCATGATTTTGTGCTCTTTGTTGCACGGTGTGTGTGTGCGTGTGTGTTCCTACCTGCCTCCATGTTCTCTTTTTATTTTTTGGGGGGGGGATTTTTTTTTTAGAGATTTTATTTGTTTATTTGACAGAGAGAGAAAAAGAGAACACGAGAAGGGGAGGGTCAGAGGGAGGAGCAGACTCCCCGCTGAGCAGGGACTCCCCCCACTCCCCCTTGCGGGACTCCATCCCAGGACTCCAAGATCATGACTTGAGTCGAAGACAGGCACTTAACTGACTGAGCCACCCAGGCGCCCCTGTCATCTCTGTCTTGGTGAGTTTTTATAAATCTGTAATTAAACTGGTGCCATCAAAACTCTGGAGAGTGTGGTAGGCAGAATTCTAAGATGACCTCCAAGATTCTTGTCCTCTGGAACACATGCCCCATAAATCCCCTTCCCTTAAGTGTAGTTGAGACCTGTGCATATGCTGAGGTCACTCTGATGGTTAGGCTACATTATATGACAAAGGAGAAGAGAGTTTGAAGGTATAATTCAAGTCGCTTCTGGAGTTGCGAGTTCACCTGCTGACCAGACAAAGCCACCAGCCATGTTATCAACTGCCTACGGAGAGGGGCAGTCTCTAGAGCCTGTGGATGCTGGGAGTCTCAGTCCGACAAGTATGAGGCATTGATTTCAGACAACGATGTGAATGAGCTTGGAAGAGGACTCTGAGCTCCGTGTGTGAATGCAGCCCAGCTGACATCTTGCTTCCAGCCTTGTAAGACCCTAACCCATGCACCCAGCTCAGCCATGCCTGGACTTGGACCCATGCAAACAGAAATCTGTGTGGTTTTAGGCTGGCCTCCAGGTCTGTGGTGGGCCATTATGCAGCAATTAACAATAAGGACTATAGAGGATCCTCTAGCTGGAATTTTAAATGTTTGCCATTATATTAGTTCATTACACTGGATGGCATCAACAAAACAAACGAGAGAAACGCATTTTCTTACAGTTCTCGTAGAGGCTACGTGTCAGAGATCCAAGAGTCAGTCAGCAAGCTTGGTTTCTCTGGAGGCCTCTTTCCTTGGCTTGCCAACTCCTCCCTGAATCCTCATGTGGTGTTTTCTCTGTGTTACACGCAGGTATGTGTCCTGATCTCCCCTTCTTAGGAGACAACCGTCATGGTGGATTGAGACCCACCCTAAAGACCTCATTTCATTCGAATTCCAGTTTTAAAGAATTCACTGCCAAATAAGATTGCATTTTGATGTATGGGGGGTTAGGATCAAATGTGTGAATTCTGGGAAGGGGCACACAATTCAGCCCATAAGAGCCATTATCCTTTTCTGTATTCTTTGTACCAATATTTTCTTTTAACTTGTTTTCTCATTTCTTGAATCTCCGTTGTATCTCCCCATTCTTTAGGTTTTTGCCGTACAATTGTATTTCAAATGCTTTTTTTAGTTCTTGACATTTTTGGGTACAGGTTAGCATGTAAATCCTTCATAATTACATCTCTAGCTTAAAGTGGCCAGTTTGAGATAAATAAAAACATCACTTTACATTTGCATATATTCACGTGTTTACGAGGTGCTTTCATATGCCTTATTTGATTTGAAATCCAGAATAACACAGTGAGCAGGTCCGGCCAATATCATTATGATCCCTGCTGTAAATTCAGGAAAACACACTCAGAGAGCTGATGGGTCTAAGAATGTCACATAGGGCCTAAGTGTCTTCTAACTCTAAGTTGGAGTGTTCTGTCCACTAGATTAAATATTCAAAACATCCTAACCCAAACAGCAACTAATTCCTACAGAATAAGTGTATTTGTAATGTCTTATTCCCATCCGGTTGTTCAAATTCAGATTCTGTAATTAACCCTCTCCTTGCTATGCACCATGAACGGTTTTCTCTTTCTGTGCATAAGGACGCCTGGGCCACACCTGATTATCCCATTTTCCTGGTTTTTTGTTTTGTTTTGTTTTGTTTTTTGTTGTTGTTGGAGAATTTATTGTAAAACAACCCCACTTGAACCTTTTTATGGCAGGAGTGATACAATGACTTAGATGTGTATCAGCTCAGTTTTTACTTATTTTTAACCTGCGTGCCAGGTTTTAACATATGCTGAAATTGATTGCTCTAAACATATCACCTCAAGGAGACTGTAAACTTCTGTAACAGGTGCTATTGGTATAATGGGCATTTTGTGTGTAACGGAGGCATACAGTAATTAATGAACAAGCATGTGGAGAATCTAACGAATGCATTCCGGTTAAAATAGATGAATTGTGTTGAAAATACTGACTGGTAAAAGATAATAATGCAAATTCCATGTGCATTTGCAGTTTCTTCTCTTCACCGGTTTGATAAAGCCTAGCCATGTGGTCATATCTTTAGTTCTAGAAAGTCTTTTGAGTAGTTGATTATTTTCAAAGTTACCTAAAACCCGCTGCTAGAATTTCAGCGTATGGGATTTGAAATACCAGGTCAGCAATGCTGATACCTCAGATCCCTGCTCCATTTACTGGTAGGCAAAAGGAGAAATACTAGGAAATAGAACGAACTACAGTCCCCATACTCACCCAGTCACTTCCTTAAGGAAAACCAAAAACAAAACGGGAATAAACTGCCTGTTTACGGCAAGCGCCCATTATTTTTCCTAGGAGGAGTCTGGAATCACAGGGAGACGAGGCAAACGGAGAGGTGTAGGAAGGCAAGGAATGAACAGAAGACCTGCAAGGGGAAAAAACAGGCTTGGCTGGGGTTTTTGTTGGGGGCAAGGCTGACCGAACTGGGAGGAGAGTCAAGATTCAGACTTAGAGTAGCAGCTGTCCTACCAGTTTGCAAGCAATAGAGCCCGACGGTTTAAGAGCCTGGGCGCTGGCTGGCATCAACACCGCTTGGGATCCCGGATCCTGCTCTGTCCCTTACCTAATTCTGTCACCTTCGCAACTTGCTGGACCTGTACGCCTCAGTTTTCTCACTTGCAAAACGGAGATGAGAATAACGTGGACCTCGTGGAGGAGCTGGGAGAGTGACGGGAATTAACAGTTCAGCGCGTGGCTTCTAGTAAACGCTTAGTAAACTGTTAAACTGCTGGATCCGTTGTTATTCTTCCTCTTTCTTAACACTCTGTACTCCCGTAGGGAGGGGGGAGCCACAAGGCGCTCAGCGCACGGGCAGGCTGGTTTTGAGGGGCGCGCCCCACGGAGGTGAAGCGGCACGGCTTCCAGGGCACGCCCCGGTGCCCGGGCCCTCGGTGAATCCGAGCGGGCGAGACAACCGCGGGCTTCCCGGAGCTGCCAGCCCGGGGGCGAGCGCGCAGCCGGCCCTGGATATTTGACAGTTTTCACCTCTCCTGCCTCCTGGGCACTAGAGGCCATGTGGGCTCCAACGCGACCGTCCCGGTTTCGGAGGCGTGAGGGCTACTTGGAAGTCCCCCCCCTCCGCCTCCTCCACTACTCCCGCCCCTGCCCCGCCGGGCCGGGCCCACCGGCGCCGCGCACCGGCTGTGGGGGTGGAGTTCTGCTCGGACCCTACACTCGGTCCTAGCCCCAGCTCCCCCCCACTCCGCCTCCCGCGCAGGCGCCGCCGGGGCCACCCCCGCCGCCATGTTGCCCCCGCCCGCGAGCTCGCTCCCCCCGCCCCCCTCCCCTCCTTAACTGGACTCCCGCCCCCTCCCTCTCCCCCCGCACCCCCCCCACCCGTGAGGTCAGGCGGAGGCTCTGCCGCTGCGGCCGCAGCAGCTCAATCTCCCATTCCAGGGAAGCCGGGAACGGGGACTTTGGAAAATAAGTGGAGCGGCGTCCGGGTTAGGGTCCCTGCTCTCCGCCTGCGCGAGGGCGAAGTGACCAGGACGAGCCAGAGGCTGCGGAGGTGGGGGGCCGGTGTCTCGCAAGCGGGAGGGAGCCCCGGCTGCGCGGTGCGACTCGCTCTTTGGCCCTCGGAGTGCGGCAGCGGGCTGACGGACGGCGGGACGCGGGGACGCGGCAAACAAGGTGAGGCGGGGTCCTGAAGTCGCAGGGGCTCCATCATCAGCCACCTCCTCGCCTCCGGGACCCGGTGCGGCGAGGCGGTGCGCAGTGAGGAGTTGCGATCTGCACCGGGGGCAGAGGGAAAGGGAACCAGCTGGACTCTTCGCAAGCCCCCCCCCCACCCTCTTTTTCTCTCGCGTGCGGGTGCGCGCTCATCCCTGCACCTTCTCATCCCTACCTCCCGGACTCGGAGGCTCCGCCAGACGCCTGGATTCTTTCAGCACCCCGGACCCCAGTTTTCCTTTGCTTCTTTGTTATCCCTCCAAAATCTTCTTCTCCGGGCTTCGCTGTCGCTGCCCTGATGGTCTGGGGTCCCTCTGCTCGCCTCAGCCCCGCTGTCTCTTGCTAACAGTTTCGGCTTTGTGCCTCTCAACCCATCCCTCCCTCAGAATCTTTGAACTTGGGAGGCTTCACTGCTGGCTCCCGAATCTGGAGCACACTCCTCTTCCTCGAAGCTTTTAACTCCTCTCTGGATGTCTTTATCTCTGAATGTCTTGGCTTCTTTGGTTTAATCACAGTTGACTAATGATTTTCTTGAAAGCTTACTGTCTAGCCTACAGCTTACTGAAATTGATGGGAATGATCTTCTAGTATATATTAGCTAAGGAACTCTAAAGTTTCTTTCTAGGTTTCAGTAACTTAGTCCAAGATACCACAGCCGCTTGAAATGTATGTTTGTGTGTCTGTTTGTATGCAATCCTAGCACATGGCCCTAAATCTGATTCTTCCTCCACTGCTGAGCAGGCCTGAGTGAGAGAGAGAGAGACAGAGAGAGACTTTTGATGTCTGCTTCCATTTCTCCATCTGCAAACTGGGATGTTCATCTTTTATTGTGATCAGATAGAATTCTAGGGGTTTGGGATACTCAGAGAGAATTCTAGACATTTAGGATAGTCCCTCAAGTTAGTATAGACTGTTTACTAAGCACACTGCATGGGAACTGAGAAAATCCGGGGTTTCAGGCTGCATTTGTTGGGAGGGCACCTGCCTTAATATTTTTTTTAAGAAGCTGGAGTTTCCTAGTGTACATCTCCTATTTGCATAAACGCTCAAGAAGCAGCATTTACAAAGCACATAGTTAGAAAAGAGATCACTTTGCTATGGACTGGAGATTAGTTTGCTTAAGTCAGTTTCACACAGTACCACGTTCTCAGTGATGTCCAGTCGCTCCCATATTGAGGCTCCCTTACTTCCATGCTGAAATTAGTGTGTGAAGAAAATTGAATGGAGAGGCTGAAAGTGGAGGCAGAATGCAGTGAATTAGCACATGCTGATGTTTGTGGCTGTGTTTTTTTTTTTTTTTTTTTTGGAAATAGGATGTATCTAGTGCTCAGCTTTGAAAACTGGGAAAAGTGAAATGATCAACCAAGCAGTTATGACATCATTTTACCTTAAAAATAGTAGCTCCTTGAATTGCAAGTTTTTATCACTATCCTTATACTTAGAATGATTGCATTGTCTGCTGGATATGTGATCAGGTGTTGCCATTGGCATAATGTGCATTAACGGGCAGTAATCTCAGAAGAAACGGAGTTGAGAATGAAGGAAGGTAAGGGCTAAATTTCACTGTCCTGGTAGCACTTGTTTTGGCAGTGAGGCAAGGAATGTAAGTTTCTGCTGCAGCATCCAATGATGTATTTAGAAAATACATGAATAAGAGTCTCAATTTTCCCTGGTTTTAAAATCTGCACTTTCATTAAGCACACTTTGAAAAACGTGGTATGACTCTATAGAGTTTGAAGTTGAGCTTCGGAGGAAAGCAGTTTTTAGGAGAACAGTAAAGGCCATTGATTATCAGTTTAGTTAGATGGATTACAGATGGTTTGTAGTTTTCCTCATTTATTTGGTAAATTCCTGACTTCACTTTAGTTTTATTTAAAAAAAAATGGAATAGAGTAGGTAAAGAGGATTTATACAGTAAATAGGGCCAACCTAAATCTGTAATTTTCTTGGCAACCTATTTTGGAAAGACATACTAACTTGCAAACTGTTTCAAGGGAAACAGTTTGTATCATTCTGTTATTTTTTTTTCCTTTTGTGATTATTATTGATACTAAGTTTAAGATTGCCACCAATATGAACTATTTCTGTTTGCCAGAAAACAAATAAAGTTGGTTATGAGTTCATCCCGAGCATTTTTCTCTGAATCTTTTCGACATGTCTCTATATGTATTTAATAAACCTACTTGGTAGATGCAGAGGTTATCAGAACCAGTGTTTCTGATGTCACTACACATAACTGCACTTTGCTAATGAATCATCTTTTTCATTTTCTTTACATTTGACGTTACTTTTCTTCATGTAATTTGACTTGCAGTAGTGAAAGGAGACCAAGCAGTTTGCAAATTGATTTTGATGTTTAATAAACTACTACAACCTCCTCAAAGTATTTTTTCTTAAATCCAGTGCTTGAAAAGGATCTATTTTTACTGCTGTGAAATAACTCAACAATTTGCCAGGCATCATCAGATTTCAGAAAATGTAGACAGATTATGGAAAAAAAGAACAGCCCTAGAGAAAGCATCTCAAAATTCAAGGGGGAGAAAAGGGCTTTTTTCAAGTTACTAACATTCATATCAATCAGCTTTTAAATATATTTTTCATTCATTTAGTAATGTCTTTGACAAAATCTGTTGAGCGCATTCCATTTGCCAAAGCCCTCTATTAGGCATGAGGCCCTGTATTATTACAAGGCATGATCTTGGCCTTGTGGAGTCTCCCAGAGGCTATAGTCCACCAAAGGATAGAGAAAACAAACCAGCAAACAAATGAAGAAGATCCTCACAGATTATAGTAGGAAGAACAATGAAGGAAATAAGTAACGAAATGTGATATGGAGACCTGGGAAGGGCTTATTTGGCAAGGGTGGTCAGGAAAGGCCTCTCAGCAGCGAAGGTGACCTTTGAACGGAGAGACCTGAAAGAGAAGAGAGAATAAACCTACCTTGTGAAGAGCAGAGAGATGAGGAAGAGCCAAGGCCTTGAGGCAGATAAACAGACAGTAGGGTGTTTGAGGAACAGAAAGCAAGCCAGGATGGCCAGCCCCAGCGACATGGGTGGGGGGAATCTGACTTGGGTGGGGGGAATCGTTAAAGGTGTTCCAGAGCCTAAAGGGAGTCAGATAATAAATATAGGGCCTGGAAATTCTGAGAAAGAATTTGGGTTTGATTCTCAGAACAAGAGGAAGCCAGGGAAGAGTCTTTATGAACTACTTCTCTGTGGAAGATCACTGGCTGGAAAAAAAAAATATTGCTCAGTGGAAATAAATAAAAATGTGTTTTGCAGAGGTTGTCTAGCTACTCAGTTTTACATTAAGACCTGAGGATGAAAAGCTATGTTTGATATGTATGCTAAATAAGTAAGTAATTTGGTCTCTACAACTCTTTGTAGATAAGGAGATAGGGGACTGGGAACTCTGAGGTGAATGCTTGAAAAGCAGTTTACTTTCCAGAGTTATATTGTCACCTGTGCCCTGAGTTAAGTTGTCAGCAGCCTCATTAAAAATCAGACCATTGTTCAGCCTAAGAATTTGTTTTTCAAAGAATGATGTTTTATTTTCTCGTACAAATATGTTTCCTGGGGCGCCTGGGTAGCTCATTTGGTTAAGTGTCTGCTTTCGGTTCTGGTCATGATCTCTAGGTCCTGGGACCCCACATCGGGCTCCCTGCTTAGTGCAGAGCCTGCTTCTCTCTCTCCCTCTGCCTTCAGCTCCCCCTGCTTGTGCTCTCTCTGTCAAATAAATGAATAAAATCTTTAAAAAAAAAAAGGAAATATGTTTCCTTTGGAAGATTCGAAGTTTCATTTGAGTATGAAAGATTACTTAAGTTTTAGTAATGGCTGTGAGATTTTTCAGGGGAGTTTCCCATTTTCCTTTACTTGTTGCCTTCTCTGGAGGTTTTGTTTTGTTTTGGTTTTGGGTTTTTTTTTTTTTTTTTTGGCATGTGTGATGATTTTTTGAAAGTTTGTATATATTTAAGTCATCCTTACACCCAAAGTGGGGCTCGAACTCATGACCCCAAGATCAAGAGTTGCATGCTCTTGTGACTGAGCCAGTCAGGCACCCCTCTCCAGAGTTTTCCAATTGCCATTCTTTGAGAGATTAGGGTTCTTCTTCCATGAGGCTTACATGAATTTCGATTTGGTATTTATTTTGTGCCCTGAGCTCTTGCTCAAAAGCAATCCAGCTTGGAGGTCTGGTTGGCCCCAAATAGGAATTCAGTCGGTCGTGGACATTCCGCAGGGGGTAAATCTGAATATTATGGGGCAGTAACCTGCGAAATAATCTTCAGCAACTCCTGCAGAGTCTACTTCCTACCCCTTAACTTGGCACTCAAGGATTCTTCACAGTTTGAGCCAAGCTGACTGTCCGCCATGTCTTTATCCTTCTCTAACACAAACCCCATGTTGGTTTGAACTGATTTTCTCCAGTTGGAACTTCTCTGCTTAGCTTCATTCTTGGCCTAGAGCAGGTTCACAACTGCTTGCTGAATGGATGCCAGGCCATCACCTCTTTGAAAAGCCATCTCCTTTCTTTTCTGTCATTGCAAATCCCAACACCAGTCATGGGACAGTTCAGATCCCTTGCCCTATTTTACACCAACACCCCTGACCCAGGCTCCTCCTCTGGAGGTGAACGGTAATCACACACTTGCCATGTGGCGCATTAATGATGTTGATGTGATGCCTGGCTGTCTACCCACAGGCCTCTGACTTCGTGAAGGCAGCCTGGATTTGTCTGGTTCTCTCATCATTGTATCCTGAGCACCTGGCTTTTGGTATGCCCTCTATTAATAGTTGTCGGATAATGAATAGACGCTGCCTTGTGATGTTTCTCCTGTTATTGTTTTGGGTATTTAAATCATTTCATGCTGTTTCACTTTTCACATATCTGTCAAGTGTTCTCAAGTGGTTTCTGAGAGGACCAGGAGTCCAGTTGTTATGGGCACAAGCTCTGGGCTTAGGCTCTTTGTGTTCTGTTGTTGGCTAGGAGACCTCTAGCTGTGTGACACCGGGCCAGTTGGTTAACCTCTCTGTACCTCCTGTTTCTCACCAGTGAGGTAAGGGATAATCGAACTTCCCTCTTAGGGTACTTGTAAGGATCAAATGAGTTACCTAAGTCTCCAAGTTGTTGTTTGCAATTATTAAAATTCAGAAACTCTGACAACTGGTAAAAATTTTGTTTGGTAAGCGCCCTATGCAGGTGGTGGCAAAATCTAACTTGAACTGAGAAGAGGTTATTTAAAGTTTTTATTTTCCTTAGTGTTTATCTTTATTTGGTTTTGCTATAGAATTAGTAGTATGTTTATGGGGCAGTGCCTCAGACCCTCCTGGGGTATTATGTAATACCTAGTATACACAGGTTATTGCCTCTCCAAAAGCCTGGACATTTCTGGATTTGGAAACACATCTGGCACCAAGGCTTTCAGATAAGGGATTGTATACCTCATGGTAAAGTGCTTAAATTAGCGCCGTGCACATAAGAAGTTGTTGCTCTTGGTGGTGGAGATTAGAGAGGTAAATATACAACTGTCGCCTCCCCAGTACCTTTCTCATACTGGTTACCATGTAAATAAATGCTGATTTATTCATGCAACAACTCTGAATAGAGGGCTGGCTGTGTGAGCATCATTTTATCATAGGAAAACAGATATGGGTCACGTGATTGAAATGAGCCAAGAACTCGATCTCTCAGTACTCTCTCATCTAGTGCCATTAAGAATATTTATTTTTGGTTTTGCTTTTGTTATTTAAACCAGAGCACGCTTCTTTAGGGTGAGTCTTTTAGTTGGGGGTAGAGGGGAGGATCAAATTAAGAAGAATTTATTTAATATGATGAGACACTTCTACTTTGCAGTTGCTAAATATTTATTGAACTCCTCATGTATATGGAAATCAGTATTTAAAAGCAGGAGAAAGGTACAAAACAAATGAGGCATAGTTCCTGCTTTTAGTGGTTCTAGTACCATGCACGGTTACACGGGCACTGGTTGTCCATTGCAGTTCTTTCTTTTACTTCATAAGTTTGAGATCATTAATATTAAAAATGTGCAAAGGAAAACACAATAGGCAATTGAGAACTCCTCTTGGTTCCAGTATATGCAATTGGTTTTTTCTTTAGATTTTATCTATTTGCCTGACAGAGAGAGAGAGCATGCACAAGCTGAGGGAGCGGCAGGCAGAGGCAGAGGGAGAAGCAGGTTCCCAGAGAGCAGGGAGCCCGTTGTGGGGCTTGATCCCAGGACCCTGGGATTGTGACCTGAGCCGAAGGCAGACGCTCAACCGACTGAGCCACCCAGGTACCCCATGGAATTGGTTTTTAATACCTTAACTATGCCCCACCTCCTGAAATATTATCCCTATATGACATCCTGGCAACCTTTACTTTCTCACTAAATCAAGTACAATATGATTTTTTAAAGATTTTATTTATTTGAGAGAGAGAGAGAATGAGAGAGAAAGAGAGAGAGCGTGAGAAGTGGGAGGGTCAGAGGGAGAAACTGACTCGACTCCATGCTGAGCAGGGAGCCTGATGCGGGGCTCCATCCCCGGACTCCAGGATCATGACCTGAGCCGAAGACAGTCACTTAACCAACTGAGCTACCCAGGCGCCCTACAATATTATTTTTATTGTTCTCCCTTATCAATATCTGTAAATCATAATTGATACATTTTCTTTGTCCTTTTGCCTTTGTGGGTTTGAGAGTAATTGTATGTCCCAAAAGATTTTTTGGGAATGTTCTCTTGCCATGGAAGACTAGTTCTTGAAATCATTCTGCCAGTTCATTCAACAGATATGTTAAGTACCTATTATATTCCAGGCATTGAACTAGTTTAAGCCAATGGAATCTCTGCTCGGTACTCTTTCCCTCAAACTGGAGTATACTGGGCATACTGGGTGAGCAGTATGCTAGTGTGCCCCAGGAGCAACAAAGTAAACAGCTCGTGTATTCTTTTTTTTTTTTTAAGATTTTATTTATTTGGCAGACAGAGATCACAAGTAGGCAGAGAGGCAGGCAGAGAGAGAAGGGGAAGCAGGCTCCCTGCTGAGCAGAGAGCCCCATGCTGGGCTCCATCCCAGGACCCTGAGATCATGACCTGAGCGGAAGGCAGAGGCTTTAACCCACTGAGCCACGCAGGTACCCCCAGCTTGTGTATTCTTGAAGAACATTCACTGGTAGCTAATGAAAGCTACTTAATAATATTTAAACAGATTCATATGCATTGTGCTTTAGAGTGCAATACTCATGTGAAAATTTGCCGTAAAACCCAGTACTTCAAATAAAGTCTCTGCTTGTGCAAGGTCAGCTGTGGTAACCCTGGGGTGACCCTTTGAAAAGCACCGAGGCCACAATATGCCAAGTCTGTTCCTTTAGTCAAATGCCAGGGCATTTTCATAGCCTTACATTTTCATGGTGACCTTCAGGAGCCGTAATAGACATTATTAAATTTTTCCACCATGTTGCCCAATTTCTTTTAGTTCAAGAGAACACTCTGGTTGTTTGATAATGATCTAAATCTTGAAATGTGTTGAGTCCTAACAGAGTTTCTAATATTGGTGGGAAATAGCTAAGATTGATAGTGAAGGGCCTGCCAAGGGCCTGGTCTTCAGAAGACAGGCCGTTAGAACACAATGACCATGAACTTGTGGAGCACAATTGATGGGGTCACAGCTTTATCCCATCCCATGAGCACTTGCCTGTGTCACCGGTTAAAGTCAACTCCTGCTAACTTTAAAGCTGCTTTCATTTATGACACATACATTCTACAGGCTGCTTTGTTAATTGCTGGCTACCGAAATGTTCAATAGCAGAGGAAAGTTGTCAAGGTTCGTGTGCTCTGAGGGTAACAAAAGGTTTCTAGAGTTTCAGATGGTTTTGAAAAGGGGTGAGCAGTGCATTGGAGGAATGCCTGTTACCAAGCAAATGATTTGATTTGTTCTGAATGAGAAAGATGAAGAAGAAAAAGGCAAGTGAAGAAAAGGAGGGACAGTAACCAAAGTCAAACACCGAATGTCTCAACTGATTTTGATTATTGCTGTCCCACTTTCCTTGTGGTTCACAGGGCCTGCATTTGTTGTCTTGTTGTGTTATTGCCCAAAGCTCATCAGGACATGGAGGGGAATTAAGGGAGGGTCGTTATGTTCTGTGAGTCAAGTGCTTTTCCATTTTACAGTCTTTTCAGGAAAAGGGGATAATAGAGTTGTAGAGTTTGGTTTCTTGGTTCCATTTCATAAAAATGGGCATGCTTGGGACGCCTGGGTGGCTCAGTTGGTTGGGCAGCTGCCTTCGGCTCAGGTCATGATCCCAGCGTCCTGGGATCGAGTCCCACATCGGGCTCCTTGCTTGGCAGGGAGCCTGCTTCTCCCTCTGCCTCTGCCTGCCATTCTGTCTGCCTGTGCTCGCTCTCTCTCCCTCTCTGCCTCTTGTTGCCATTGTGGTTTTGGGCAACTCCCCTCACCTCTCTGAGCCTTGTTTGGCTCTTCTGTAAACAATCTCATGTGGTGGTTTTAAGGATGATATGAACTAATGCATAGTCCTAAGCATAATTCAAGCTACATGGTAGATATTATTATTTTTTAAAGATTTTATTTAGTTAGTTGACAGACAGACCACAAGTAGGCAGAGAGGCAGGCAGAGGGAGAGAGGGGGAATCAGGCTCCCTGTCGAAGCAGAGAGCCTGATGCGGGGCTCAATCCCAGGACCCTGGGACCATGACCTGAGCCGAAGGCAGAAGCTTTAACCCACTGAGCCACCCAGGTGCCCACCCATGGTAGATATTACTGACTCTTAGTAGATTTCATGGTTTAACTAGCTAAAATTTGTGACATACTATGGGAGCTTTGCTACTTACATATGAACAAGAAATATAAGGGAAAATTGTGTCTTTCCTTTGTATTGCCTTAATCCCAGCAGGAATGATATTTTTTCCACATAAATCTCTTAGTGAACTGACTGCTTAGAAGTAACACTGGTTTTCTGGCAGAGAAGAAAGTTTATGGGAAGTGCTCGGTTTATTACTTATTCAAACATGGTATCACATTGAATGCAAGGAAACTGTAAATTTTTTAATATGATTGACCCAATATATATTTAAATATGATAGTGTTCAGCTTATAGGATTTAAAAGTTTAATCTTCATTTTGAAGGGAAAGGGAGATGCAGGAAAATGTATACAATAAACAATGTTGTCTTTGAAATGAAAATTTTTGGTGTTCTGATACTCAAAGAAGTCATATATTTTCTTGATTTATCTCTATTCCAGATTTGAGGTTCTCGCAGAAGAAAATATTGAAATATTTGTAACAGTTAAGGCACTGGGAGGAGGGTAATTCTGTTTGAATAATGTCTTCTATAGATTTTGAGTCATGATGGTTATCTTAAGCTTTTCTGGTAGTTACTCTCCAACAAATCAAAGAAGACCTTAGAGATGATGAAAGTTCAGGAGCAGTTTTGAGAAATGGATGGATAAGTCTAAGTAGATCATTGAGAGCAGCTTCTGGTGTTGGAGGGCTGGTGTAGCCTTTTGGGTTGGAAGTGCATGATGGTAGTGTTCCCGCATTCCCCCTGTTCTAATGTTCTTCCTTTCCAGTGTCAGATGACAAGGCAATTGATCCTCGGTTAGCCAACTTGGTTATGGAATACCATTGGTTTACAGAAGGGGGCGAACCGGGAGACACATTGCTCAGGTAACTGTATATTCGCTCGGTATTTTGGGAGGATTGTTACGATAATGTGCATTCAGATACTTGAAAAGCCTGGCTCACCATCCCGATGGGATATGTTACGGATTAGCAGTGTTACCTGCACTGATCATCGTCATGATCAGCATTGGATTTGAACATGAAAAGACAACATTCAGAAGTATCTTCTATTCTGTCCTTAGGTAAGAAGCTCAAATGTTAAGGATAATGCCACTTACTTACAGAACTAACTTTCTTTTGAAGCATGGTTACTTATTCTTATTTTCTTTGCTTCAGTGGTGTGTGCACAGTGAGACTGAACGACTTGCGGAAGGTCTCGCCGCCGGAGATGGAGCTGGGAGCCGAATGTAGGGCCCTTGGTTTTTAACGAAGTGCTTTGCCAGTAATAATGGAAAAGACTTGTAACCCAAAGGATTCTTTTGTGTTGCTTTCTTTTTTTTCCCCCTTCAATATTTACTTATTTGTTTTGAGAGAGAGAGTGTGTGTGAGTGCAGGCAGGGAGGGGCAAAGGCAGAGAGAGGCCCAAGAAGACTCAGCACTGAGCGGGGTGCCCAAGGTGTAGCTCGATCTCAGGAACCTGAGATCACAACCTGAGCCGAAACCATGAGTCAGAGGCCCAACTGATCGCGCCACCCAGGCGCCCCGGATTCTTTCATGTTTCTCATCTTTGAGCTAACAGAGTGAAATCAGAATTTCGGCAGTGGAGAGTCTGACCATTTTTTTGGTACCTGTATGACTTCTTGCACAATTTGGCATTTAGCAAAGTGAATTTGGGGTTTATTAAGAAATTTTCTAAGCACTTTTGGCATCACAGAGATGTTTTATTTAAACATTCATGAGCAAGGATTTGTTAAGTATTTATATGTAAATGGGAGTAAGAAAATACATCCACTGCCCTGAAATATCCTGCAGTGTGGCAGGGGCAAGAGAGAATGTGAAGCACCCTGGTCTCAGCCAATACTAATAAATGTTTTTAAAGATTTTATTTGTTTGTCAGAAAGAGAGAGAGAGCGAGTGCAAGCAGGGGGAGCAGCAGGCTGAGAGAGAAGCTAGACTCACCGCTAAGTAAGGAACCCGATGCAGGGCTTGATCCCAGGACCCCGGCATCATGACCTGAGCCAAAGGCAGACACAACTGACTGAGCCCCCCAGGCATCCCAGGCAATACTAATGGTAATTCCAATCAACAATTACTAAGTTGTTATATATTTGCATATTGGTATATATATATAAAGCACATACAATGTGCTTTATATGCATGAACACATTTAAACCATATAACAATGCTGTGAGGTCCTGTCATTACCCCCATTATACAGATGAGAAAACTGAGGCAGAGAAGAGAGAGAACTTCCCAAGGTTGCACACCTAATAAGTAGAAGAGCTAGCGTGAAAATCTATGCAACCTAGTTTTAGAGTCTGTGTTTTAACCACAGTGTTTCCTTTTTATCCTACCTCTGATGGGGGGACTTTGTATAAGAGCACGATAGCTAAACAAGGCATGCTAGAAAATGTTCTGGATAAATACAGAGAGAGGAAGGATCAGAGCAGAGGGTTAATGTTGGCAAGCTGTTTGGAATAAGGTACTTTTGAAGCAGGTCTTACCAAAAAGCAAGGAATGTATTCTGAATATTTTAATCCCCAAAGCTGTGTACATATATGTTGGATGTGTATGCACAGGGGTGTGCATGCATGTGTGTCTGTGTGTCTGTGTGTCTTTGTGTGTCTGTGTGTGTTTATTTTGAACTGGAAAAAAATTGCAAGGGTAAATCACATTGAGAATCCTTTATATTGACAGCCAATCATAGCTCTGTTTTTGTGTACACTATAGGGTTCCGCAAATATGTTTTTAAAAGTATGTAACAGCTTCATAGAGCTATAATTCAACTACCCTACAATTGACCCATTTAAAGTGTACAATTCAGTGGTTTTAGTATCTTCACGGAGTTGGGTAACCATGACCACAATCAATTTTAGAATACTTTCATCACCCCAAAAAGAGAAACAGGTGTTTTGAAACAAATGTAGCCACAAAGGGAATGAAAGTAATGTGTCTGTTGGTACCACTGTTTTTCTAGCAAAATGTTCAGAGAATCCCTGCTCATTGTAACTCAGATCTTAACGCCATTCTTTGTAGTGTAGCTCTAATTTGCTGCAGAACGCCTTCTTTAAATTTCATTTTCATTGTGTTTATTTTTAAAGAATATTTATTTATTTATTTATTTGACACAGAGACATAGCACAAGTAGGCAGAACAGCAGGCAGGGCTACTGCAGGAGAAGCAGGCTCTCCACTGAGCAGGGAGCCTGATGTGGGGCTCGAACCCAGGTCCCTGAGATCATGACCCAAGCCGAAGGCAGACACTCCAACAACTGAGCCACCCAGGCACCCCTTATATTTTATTTTAATCACTGACTTGTCTTTTAAAAGATTGGATATTGAGGCACCTGGGTGGCTCAGTGGGTTAAAGCCTCTGTCTTCAGCTTAGGTCATGATCTCAGGGTCCTGGGATTGAGCCCCACATCTGGCTCTCTGCTCAGCAAGGAGCCTGCTTCCCTCCCTTTCTCTCTCTGCCTATTTGTGATCTCTCTCTCTCTGTCAAATATTTCACTTATTTGTGGAGCATAACAAATAGCATGGAGGTCATGGGGAGATAGAGAGGAGAAGGGAGTTGGGGGAAATTGGAAGGGGAGGTGAACCATGAGAGACTATGGACTCTGAAAAACAATCTGAGGGGCTTGAAGGGGCGGGGGGTGGGAGGTCGGGGTACCAGGTGGTGGGTATTATAGAGGGCATGGATTGCATGGAGCACTGGGTGTGGTATGTAAACAATGAATACTGTTATGCTGAAAATAAAAAATAAAAAAATATATATAATGAAAAATAAATATATAAATAAATAAAAGATTGTATATTTATCTGATTTTGAATTCTGAATCCATATTAATTATATAGATTTGCTCATTATATACTTATGCTACATAACTAAGCCAGGCTTGTATTTAAAAACAAAACTGCTAAAGAATAAAATAAAAGCAAAACTGCTTAACTCACTAGTGTGTCTACACCCTCCTTGTCTACACCTGCTTTTATAGTGTGCCAGAGCAAGAGATACCAGAGAAATTTTATGTGTACATACTGGCATTTTTTCATATTTCTAAAGATTATACCTGACATAGGTTAGTAATAGATAGATAGTGGAGGTAAAAGTAACACGCATTTTTGGCCCGGAATTAATATTGGGATGGCGTGTTTTGGAAAATGTCCCATAAAATACATTCTGTGATATTGTGTGCAGGTATTGACAAATAACTAGAACTTTTTAAAAAAAATCTGAAGATTCTTCAGCCACTCGTGCCTCACTAAAATAGTCTGTTGTTACAGTCAAGGACGTTTTCTGTGTGTGCTGCTGGAAGAGCAGGCTATTCGCAGTTCTCCATCGGAGTGATAAGTCCGATGGACACTGACACCGTCAGTGTCAACTTTCCAGCTGAAGAGTGGCTATTTACTTTTTATTTTTTAAGGTTTTATTTATTTATTCGTCAGAGAGAGAGCAAGAGCACAAGCAAGGGGAGCAGCAGAGGGAGAGGGAGAAGCAGGCTTCCCGCTGATCAAGGAGCCTGACACAGGACTCGATCCCAGGACCTTGGGATTATGACCTGAACCAAAGGCAAATGCTTAACTGACTGAAACACCCAGGCATCCCTATTTACTTTTTATTATTAAAAATAATCTTTGGGGGACACCTGGGTGGTGCAGTTGGTTAGGCATTAGACTATTGATTTTGGCTCAGGTCATGATATCAGGGTCATGAGATTGAGCCCCCTGTTGGACTCTGCACTGAATGTGGAATCTGCTTGGGATTCCCTCTCCCTCTCCCTGTTTGCCTCCTACTAGTGTTCTCTCTCTCATCTATCAGTCTCTCAAATAAATAAATCTTTAAAAAATAAAAATAAGGGAAGTCTGGGTGGCTGGGTTGGTTGAGTGCCTGCCTTTGGCTCAGGTCCTTATCCCAGGGTCCTGGGATCAAGTCCCACATCAGGCTCTCTGCTCAGTGGGGAGTCTCCTTCTCTTGTGCCTCTGTCTCTCTCTCTCTCTCTCTCTCTCTGTGTCTCTCATGAATAAATAATTAAAATCTTCAAAAAATAAAAATAAAAATAATCTTTGGACATGATTAGATGTCTTGAAGAGTGTAGCTACATTTCTAAATGAGTTAATCTTGGTTTGGTCTCTTCCTACTTCTGATTTCACCTACTTTTTCTTTCAGAATGATTTTGTAATGTTATTTTATGCTTCCTCTGTAGTTTTTTTTTTTAATGCTTATTATGTACTTGAATTGAGTTTCTTTTCAGGGGCCAAAGTAGTTTCATTTGAAGTTAAAGTGACTTGATTCACTCAGAATAATTTGCTGTAAATATTAAGTGTGTATGTGTGTGACTATATATATATATATATATATTATATAAGATAAAATTTATGTATTTTATATATGTATTTAACTGAACTATAGTTGACATTTAATATAATATTAGTTTCTTGTGTGCACCATAGTGATTTAACAATTATATACATTAAGAAATGCTCACGAAGGGGTGCCTGGGTAGCTCGGTTGGTTAAGCAACTGCCTTCAGCTCAGGTTATGATCCTGGAGTCCCCAGATCGAGTCCCACATTAGGTTCCCAGCTCCATGGTGAGTCTGCTTCTCCCTCTGACCTTCTCCTCGCTCATGCTCTCTCTCACTGTCTCTCTCTCAAATAAATAAAATATTAAAAAAAAGAAATGCTTATGAGGATAAGTGTTCTTTTCATCTGTCACCATACAGAATTATTACAATACCATTGATTATATCCCCTATGCTGTGCTTTTCCTCCCTGTGACTTATTGATAAATGGAAGTTTATACCTTTTAATTCTTTTCACCTAATTTGCCCATCCCCCAAGTGCCCCTCGTTTGGCAACCACCAGATTGTTCTCTGCATTTGTGAATCTGTTTCTGTTTTTGTTTGTTTGCTTTGTTTTTTTAGATTCCACATAGGCATGAAATCATATGGTGTTTGTCTTTCTCTGACTCGTACTTCACTTAACACTCTCTAGGTCCATCCGTGTTGTCATAAATGGTAAGACTTCATTTACTTTATGACTGAGTAATATCCAACACATACACACAGTCACACACACACACACACACACACACACACACACTCCCCATCACCCTTACGCATTCATCTATCAGTGGATATTTAGGTTGCTTCCGTATTTTGGCTATGATAAACAAAACTGCAGTAAACATAGAGGTGCCTAGCTCTTTTTCAATTAGTGTTTTGGTTTTTTGGGTCAATACCCTGACATAGAATTACTGGATTGTATGGTATTTCTATTTTTAATTTTTTTTATAAATTTTTTTTTTTAAAGATTTTATTTATTTATTTGACAGAGAGAAATCACAAGTAGATGGAGAGGCAGGCAGAGAGAGAGAGGGAAGCAGGCTCCCTGCTGAGCAGAGAGCCCAATGCGGGACTCGATCCCAGGACCCTGAGATCATGACCTGAGCTGAAGGCAGAGGCTTAACCCACTGAGCCACCCAGGCGTCCCTATTTTTAATTTTTTGAAGAGTCTCCCTACTGTTTTCCAGGCTGCACCAGTTTGCATTCCCACCGACAGGGCACGGGGCTTCCCTTTTCTCCACATCCTCACCAACACTTGTTTCTTGTCTTTTTGATGCCATTCTGACAGGTGTGGGGTGGTAGCTCACTGTGGTTATGATTTGCATTTCCCTGATGATGAGTGATGTCGAGCATCTTTTCTTGTGTCTGCTGGTCATCTGGATGTCTTTGGAAAAAGTTGAGTCAAGTCCTCTTCTTTTAATCAGATTATATCTCTTTTTGGTGTTGGGTTGTGTGAGTTCTTTATGTATTTTGGATATTAACCCTTTTTTGGATGTACCATTTACAAATATCTTTGCCCATTCAGTACATTGCCTTTTCCTTTTGTTGATGGTTTCCTTCATTGCTCAAAAGCTTTTTAGTTTGATGTAGTTATAGAAGTTTATTTTTCTTTTGTTTTCCTTGCCTGAAGAGACTTATTCAGAAAAACAGTGCTAAAACTCATGTGCAAGAATTTGCTACTGGGGAGCCTGGGTGACTCAGTCAGTTAGGCGTCAGACTTTGGCTCAAGTTATGATCTCAGGGTCCTGGGATTGCCCCATGTCAGCTCTGCGCTAAGTGGGGAGTCTTTGTCTCTCTCCCTCTCACTCTGTCCCTTGCCTGCAACTCATGCTCTCCACCCTTTTCTCTCTCAAATAAATAAGTGAAATCTTTAAAAAAAAATAAAGTTTGCTACCTAAGTTTTTGTTTAGGAGATTTGTGATTTCAGGTCTTACATTTAGGTCTCTAGTCCATTTTGAGTTTATTTTTATATATGGCACAAGAAAGGGGTCTAGTTTCATTCTTTTTTTTTTTTAAGATTTTATTTATTTATTTGACAAAGAGAAACACAGTGAGAGAGGGAACACAAACAGGGGGAATGGGACGGGGGAAACAGGCTTCCCGCAGAACAGGGAGCCCAATGTGGGGCTTGATCCCAGGATCCTGGGATCATACATGAGCCGAAGGTAGACACTAACAACTGAGCCACCCAGGCGCCCCACTTTTAATGTATTGTTCCATTTGGTTGATTAAATTTTGTTGAAGTTTTTAAAATCTATGTTGATCAGGAACATTGATCTGTAATTTTTTTTTTAATTTCTTTGTCTGGCTTTGGTATCAGGGTAATGCTGGCCTCATAGAATAAATTTGGAAGCATTCCTTCCTCTTCTGTTTTCTAGAATTTTTGAGAAGAATAGCTGTTAAGTAGTCTTTAAATCTTTGGTAGAGTTCTCCTATGAAGCCATCTGGTCCTGGATTTTTGTTTGTTGGGAGCTTCTTTTTGTTGTTATTGATTCATTTTGTTTATTATTAATTGGTCTATTCAGATTTTCTACTTCTTCCTAATTCAGTCTTGGAGGATGTAGATTTCTAGGACTTCATCCATTTCTTCTTGTTTCTCTAGTTTGTTGGTGTATAATTTTTCACAGTAGTCTCAAATCCTTCGTGTTTCTGTAGTATCAGTTGTAACTTCTCTTTCATTTATGATTTTTTAAAAAAAGATTTTATTTATTTGAGAGAGAGAGAGAGTGAGCAAGAGAGAGCATAAGCAGGGGGAGTGGGAGAGGAAGAAGTAGTCTCTCTGCTGAGCAGGGAGACTGATGTGGGTCTCAATTCCAGGACCCTGAGATCATGACCTGAGCTGAAAGCAGATGCTTAACTGACTGAGCCATCCAGGCACCCCATTTTCATTTCTGATTTTATTTTATTTTGAGTAATCCCCTTTTCTGTCTTGATAAGTCTGGCTATGGATTTATCAGTTTTGCTTATCTTTTCAAGGTCCAAGCTCTTAGTTTTACTTACGTTTTCACTTGTGATTTTAGTCTATATTACATTTATTTCTGTTCTGATCTTTGTTATTTACTTCCTTCTGTTCACTTTGGGCCTTGTTTCTTCTCCATTTTCTCATTCCTTTAGGTATTAGGTTATATCATTTATCTGAGATTTTTCTTGTTTCTTGAGATAGGCCTATATCATTATAAACTTCCTTCTTAGAAATTTTTTTGCTGTGTTGCAAACATTTTGAACCATTGTATTTCCATTTTCATTTGTCTCCAGGTATTTTCTGATTTCCTGTTTGAATTTTTTTTCTTGGTTGACCATTGGTTGCTTTAGTAGCATTTTGTTTAGCTTCCACATCTTTGTGGGGATTTTTCCCAGTTTTTTTTCCTTGTAATTTACATCTACTTTCATAGCATTGTTGTCAGAAAAAAATGCTGGATATGATTTTAATCTTTTAAAATTTATTAATGCCTGTTTTGTTGGCTAATGTCATCTATTGGACAGTGCTGCATGTGGATTTGAAAAGATTATGTATTCTGCTGTTTTTGGATGGAATGTTCTGTATGTATCTGTTAAGTCCATCTGGTCTAATATGTCACTCACTGTCACTGTTCCCTTATTGATTTTCTGTCTGGATTATCATCCATTGATGCAAGTGGAGTGCTATCCCCTACTGTTACAGTATTACTGTTAATTTCATCTCTTATGTCTGTTAATATGTACTTTACACATTTTAATGCTCTTATGTTGGATGTATATATATTTACAACTGTTTTATCCTCTTGTTGGATCGATCCTTTTATCATATGTAATTCCCTCCTTTGTGGCTTGTTACAGTTTTGTTTTAAAGTATATTTTGTCTAATCTAAGTATTGCTATCTCAGCTTGTTTTTTGTTTCATTTGCATGGAATATTTTTCTTTATCCCCTTCACTTTCAGTCTGTATGTGTTTTTTTTTTAAATATTTTATTTATTCATTTGACAGAGAGAAATCACAAGTAGATGGAGAGGCAGGCAGAGAGAGAGAGAGAGAGGGAAGCAGGCTCCCTGCTGAGCAGAGAGCCCGATGCGGGACTCGATCCCAGGATCCTGAGATCATGACCCGAGCCAAAGGCAGCGGCTTAACCCACTGAGCCACCCAGGCGCCCCAGTCTGTATGTGTTTTTATGTGTGAAGTGTGTTGGTACCAGGTAGTATATAGATGGATATTGTTTTTTTATCCATTCAGTCACCCTGTGTCTTTTGATTATAGCATTTATTCCATTTACATTTAAAGTAATTATTGGAGGGGCGCCTGGATGGCTCAGTGGTTTGGGCTGCTGCCTTCCGGCTTGGGTCATGATCTCAGGGTCCTGGGATCGAGCCCCGTATCGGGCTCTCTGCTCCGCAGGAAGCCTGCTTCCCTCTTTCTCTCTCTCTCTCTCTGCCTGCCTCTCTGCCTGCTTGTGATCTCTGTCTGTCAAATAAATAAATAAAATCTTAAAAAAAAAATAAAGTAATTATTGGAGACCGCTGGCTGGCTCAGTTGGTGTAGTGTGCAACTCTTCATTTCAGGTTTGTAAGTTCAATCCCCCAGGTTGGGTGTAGAGATTACTTAAAAATAAAATCTTTAAAAAGATCAAAATAAAGTTTTTATTATTATTATTTTTAGAGAGAGAGAGTGTGTGTGTGCATGGGTGGGGGTGGGAAGGGAGGGGCAGAGGGAGAGGGAGAATCCAAAGAAAGCTCCACGCCCACTACAGAGCCCAATATGGGGTTCCATCTCAGAACCCTGAGATCATGACGTGAGCTGAAGTCAAGAGTCAGGTGCTTAACTGACTGAACCACCCAGGCATTCCATAAAATATTTATTGATAGGTATGTACTAATTGCCATTTTTTTTTTGGTAGTTCTTCTCCATTGCTTTTTCCCTTGCTGTCTTCCCTTGTGATTTAGTGATTTTTTTTCTCTAGGCTTACATTTGTTTTTTTGTTTGTTTGTTTGTTTATCTATTATAGGTTTTTGCTTTGTGGCTACCATAAGGTCCCCGTATAACATCCTGTGTATGTAACAGTCAATATTAAGTTGGTGATCACTTAACTGCGAACATATTCTAAAAGTACTATGTTTTGGGGTGCCTGGGTGGCTCAGTGGGTTAAAATCTCTGCCTTTGGCTCAGGTCATGATCCCAGGGTCCTGGGATTGAGCCCCACATCGGGTTCTCTGCTCAGTGGGGGAGCCTGCTCCCCCCTTCTGCCTGCCCTCTCTGCCTACTTGTGATCTCTGTCAAATAAATTAAAAAACTGAAATCTTTAAAAAAATAATAAAACTACTATGTTTTTACTCCTTCCAATAGCATTTTATGTATATGGCAATATTCTATATCTTTTCATTTTGCATATCCATCACTTTACTAATTTTTGTAAGCATAATTTTACTTTTGACTGCTCCCTATTTCCTTCTGTTGTTTGTGAGCTGCTGCTGTGACTGCTGTGCATTTGTTGGTAGGCAGAGCTGGTCCGCCTCTTTCTAGGACAAGAGTTGTTTGAGAGGTGTGCTGGTCCTGGCCAGGGCTAATTGTGCCGGGTGTGGTGGCGCCGTTGTCACTTTGAGGGGAGACCAGTCTTACCTGGGTCTGCCTGACAGGTGTGGTGGGCTAGGGAGTGCTGTGTACTGGCATCTTCCAGAATGGGGGAGTTGAGTGGGTTGGGCCTGGGGCACATGCTGCGACCAGGTGAGTGGTGGTATTAAGATAGATGGAGAGTGTCAGAGCTAGCTCCTGCCAATGTCTCACCCGCTAGGCTGAAGGAAGCCTAGAAAAACAGCATCCACCAGCACTTGCTTTCCAGGAGAAAACTACAGGTTCCTCTCCCTTCACCACATTCCCTAAAACCAGTCAATTATTAGTCAGTAAATCTCAGTTGGAGTGATGTATTGTGGTGGCCCCTTAAGAGAGGAGTGTCCATTTCCTAGAGCCCTCTGACTTCCTCAGAGTTAAACCCTACCAGTTTCCAAAGCCAGATGTTTTTGGGGCATTGTCTTCCCAGTGCAGGTCCTCAGCGTGGGGTGCCCAGTATGGGGCCTGGTCCCCTTTTTCCTCAGGCAGGACCCTCCAACCCTGTGGCATCCCTTCCACCTCTGCGTCCAAGTGCCAGGTGTTTGTTTCCAGAACATGTCTCTGCTCTTCCTACTCTTTTCTTTTTAAAAGATTTTTCTTTATTGGACAGGAAGAGAGCACAAGCAGGGCAAAGAATGTCTTCTGGCCTAGGGCAACACTCTCTGATGAGAGGAAGAAGAAGAATAGGAGAGGGGGAAGCAGATTCCCTGCTGAGCAGGGAAGCTAATGTGGGGCTCCATCCCAGGACCCTGAGATCATGACCTGAGCCAAAGGCAGAGGCTTAACCCACTGAGCCACCCAGGCATCCCAATTGGTTTCCTTTTTTAAACTCTAATATTCCAAGCTATATAATATCCAATGAAAGGTTATGTTTATTTCATTTTTTTAAAGATTTTATTTATATATCAGAGCAAGAGAGCCCAAGCAGAGGGAGCAGCAGGTAGAGGGAGAAGCAGGCTCCCCAGTGAGCAGGGAGCACGATGCAGGGTTCCATCCCAGGACCCCAGAATCATGACCCAAGCTAAAGGCACACGCTTACCCGACTGAGCCACCCAGGTGTCCCCCCTTCCTACTCTTTTCAGTGAGTGTTTTTCTTCATATTCCTAGCTGGGGA
The DNA here is from genome assembly GCF_030435805.1 of Mustela lutreola. Taxonomy (NCBI): domain Eukaryota; kingdom Metazoa; phylum Chordata; class Mammalia; order Carnivora; family Mustelidae; genus Mustela; species Mustela lutreola. The sequence goes on along the minus strand of NC_081308.1, from coordinate 101,394,859 downwards.
AGACCTGTCCTCGTAGTCTTCAGTCACTTGCAGAGTGTGTCACATTTGATGTAGTTGCAGCCTCAGTGTGTGTGTGGGGGGAGTGAGCTCAGGACCCTCTGCTCTGCTGGCCTCCCTGTACGGGTGTTTTTTACTTAAATGGATGCTCTGTTCATCATGTGCAGGGCTGGTGTCAAAATCTGGCAGCTCGTGGGTAGAATGGAATTAGAAAAGGTAGCACTGCTGGCACTGGAAGAAGAACACTAAGTATGCCTTTATGTTAATTTGGTGGAAGCACATCTTTATCATAGAGATTAATAGTTCACATCACCTAGAGTTAGGATAGGAGAGGCTGTGGAGTGAAAAAAAAAAAAAAGGATGCTTGACTTAGGAGCTTAGGTGTCTATATTTTGATGCTGCCCTTTTTCTGTGGCTAGTTTTGTTTATTAAGCCATTATGACATGGAAAGGGGTCAAATTTGCTGATTTAAGACAAGCCAGACCAGTATGGTTTCAGAGGGCCGTTGGGACAACGAGAAAGTATCACCCATTTAGAAAGGAGGATTTAGAGTAATGTGAATAATCAGTTTTCTATGACTTAAGATGTCATTCGCTGATAATAAAAAATGAACCCATTACAGTATACTCTGAAACTTCACAGTAGTTTGATTTTCTGCTTAATTTAGTGCCCAAAATGGTGGAGACACCTTAATCTTTTAGAATGGCTCTGAGTGACTGCATGTGGGTTAGGTCCAAACACCTGTTTCAAAGATGAATCTGCTTTCCCTGCATATACAGTAGACTCACTGGCTCTAGTTAGTCTTCCGGCATAGGGCAACACGCTCTGATGAGAGGAAGTGAGTTGTTTCATGTAAATTCATTCAAGAAAACTTAGTGAGCATCTTCTGACCCATGTCCTGGGGATACAGGGGTGAGCACAAGGCAAATTCTACTTTTCTTCCCAGAGGCCGTTGCAGTATCCTGTTCATTTTCTTTGTTCTTCAGAATGCAATGGAAAGGCCTTAGAAGGCCGAGTGAATCTCGCTTGGCACTCTGGGTTTACTGGAAGGAGGAAGAGGATGGTTGGTCTCTGGATCCATCAGGCTGAAGCCCTGCCCTTAGTTATAAACCCTTGTTTAATTCTTGGGAGCCCAGAGTTCTTTCTTGGCTGTTCCTTGTATCCCTTTCCAGTAACTTAATGGGGATTATAAGATCACATTAAATGATAATTAAATTATCATTTAATTTTCAACTGGAAAAACAGTGGAAATATAAGCTGCCAAGGGACTCGTACAGGAATAGGGAATTTCCATGCCATAGGATGACATGACAGGCTCCTAATGGTCCTGCCTGTTTGAAAAAATGTTACTTCCACAAATACTGAAGTCTTAACAATTTGTCAGACATTTCCACTATTTGGTTAGACCTGTGGCTTTTAAAGATTTTTGTTTTAGTTAACAGAACCACTTTTTTTTTTTTTTTTTTTTTTTTTTTTTTTTTTAGAGGGCATGGGGCCGGGGGCAGAAGGAGAGGGAGAGAGACAATCTTGAGCAGGCTCCATTGCCAATGTGGTGCCTGATTCAGGGCTTGATCTGACGACCCTGAGGTCATGAATTGGGAGTCAGACACTTAACTGGTTTAGCCATCCAGGTGCACCAACAGAACCACTTCTTTTCTTTTTAAAGTTTTTTAAAATTTTTTATTTATTTGAGAGAGAGAGAGAGAGAGAGAGAGAGAGAGAAGGAGAATAAGAGTGGGGAGGGGCAAAGGGAGAAGGAGAAGCACCCCTCCCCACCTCAGTGAACAGGGAGCCTGACTGGGAGCTCAATCCCAGGACCATAGGATCATGACCTGAGCTGAAGGCAGAGGCTTAACCGCCTGAGCCACCCAGGCATTCCCCAACAGAGCTACTTTTAAAAAAACAGTCCAACCAAATGAAAGTTAGGCACTTTTGCCATAGCAGATCAAAATGGGTTTATAGACAGTCTTGGTGCTATCTTCTTTAAACTTACTCATTAACATGGAATAGTTAACTTGATATGTAGTTATTGAAATATACTAAGAACCTGACCATGACCGTAAATTTCCAATAGGGTAGGCATGGAGGGGAGGTGGATATCAACCATAGAAGGCAGCATGGGATGTTGGCTGTCCAGACTAAGCCATAGTGAGGTATCTCCAAAGGGCTTCTTGGGCTCCTGTGTATAGGTTGTGTGTTAGGAATGTACTAGAGGACAACCTGAGATTCCTGAAGACCTATTATATTTACTCACTTTTACCTAATTAGTTTGAGAACCTTAAAGATCAGTTTCCTTAATTTGAGGGGCATGGGTACTGGTAAATTTTGGTATAGATCTCTTACTTCCTTTCCTGTATTATGTTTGTTAACGGAAAATTTTCTATCAGTTTAAAAAAACTGATTTTGAATACTGGAATAATAATTGTAGGACCATGAATTAACATGAGCCCATCGCTGTATTGTCCGGACCACATTATGCAAGTAATGCATGTTGACAACCTATTTTTGTCTTCTAATTGTGTTTACTACTTAGCATGGTCTTAACATAATGACATTCTTTTTAAAATTTAAATTCAACTAAATAACATATAATATATTTTTGGTTTCAGAGGTTGAGGTCAGTGATTCATCAGTCTTATATAATACCCAGTGCTCATTATGTATGGTGCCCTGCTTGATGCCTATCATCCAGTTACCCTGTCCCCTACCCCTTCCCCTCCAGCAACCCTCAGTTTCTTTTCTATGATTAAGAGTCCCTATGGCTTGTCCCCCTGTCTGATTTCATCTTGTTTTATTTTTCACTCTCTCTTTTCCTATGATCCTCTGTTTTGAGGGTATTATGCTAAGCGAAAGAGGGTATTATGCTCAGTGAAATAAGTCAGAGAAAGACAATTATATGATCTCACTCTATGTGGAATTTAAGAAACATAAATTTTTTTTTAAAGATTTATTTATTTATTTATTTGACAGAGAGAGAGATCACAAGTAGGCAGAGAGGCAGGAAGAGAGGCAGGCAGAGAGAGAGGAGGAAGCAGGCTCCCTGCCGAGCAGAGAGCCCGATGTGGGACTCGATCCCAGGACCCTGAGATCATGACCTGAGCTGAAGGCAGCGGCTTAACCCACTGAGCCACCCAGGCGCCCCAACATAATGACATTCTGATAACCTCTACATGCTCACTAAACTTGAAAGATGTGAATTTTAGAACTCCTTATCTCTCTCTATTGCGTATTTATTTTTAGAACTCCTTTTTTCTTCTCTGGTGTTATTGGTAAATATGAGCAGTTCCTGAATCCTTCTGATGCAGTTTTAAATTCCATTGTATATTCGTGTAGATAGAAGTTATCTGCTCTAACAGAGGCCCCCCAAATAGAGTGCCTTAAACAATCTTGCTATTTCCTACATCAGGGTCGGATGGCAGCTCCTCAATTATTAGATACCCAGATGCGTTCTTCTCGTTCTGCTGTCCTCAGAATGCACCTTCCATGTCGTGATTTGAGCTGGTTGCTGTAACTCACTGTCCCATCCTTATTGTAACCACAGGAATGGTAGAAGGAGCAGGAGATACAATACTCCTTCCACTTAAGGATCGGCCTTAACAGGCGTGTGCACCGGTCGCTCGTGTAGCTCACTAGCCAGACCTTGTCATACGGTGACACCTAGCTGTCAGGGAGGCTGGAGGATATGGTCCTGAACTCTGGGGCCATGTGCCCAGTTAAAATGATGATTATGTTCTTAGAAGGGAAGAAAAGATGCTGGGGGACAACTCACAGTCTTTGTCACACACAGTTTCTCATGTACAGCTTGGTGACTTACCTGCAGACATTATTTTCGTAATATTCGGTGCCCAGGCACTTCAGGTCCTCTGTTACTAAAGGATTAGAGTCCCAACAGATTTCAGCTCCTGCCTGTCCCTCTAGCCCCTCTGTCACCCCTCCTAAAGTGGCACTTTAATTGCACTTCCGCAAACTTTCCGTGTTTCCTTATCCTCACACTTTTGTAGTTGCTGCTTTTACTGAAATGATGACTACTTTTTGTCCTTCAGGACTTTAATTCTCACCCATCCTGGGAACATTTCCTTAGGGCTCCTCTACTTCACAGCTGTTTCCAGTTGTTTCTTTCATATATTTGTATAGTATCATTTGTGCCTTTCTTTAGCAATTTTTATTGTGATGAGTGCTTTAACTTCTTTTTGACTCCCACTGGATTGTGAGTCCCTTGAGGGCAAGGGCCAAGTTAGTTACCTCTGTTGTTGTCTGATATGGCACTTGACCCTGATTTTTTTTTTTAAATAAATATTGTTTTTAGTTGTCAGAGAGACCAAGAGAGCCAGTAGACAGCACTGGGTAAGTTAATAATAGGCATTGGTAAACTCAAATAGTTTGAAATATTTATCAGATAACTAAAATACCCACATTATCGGGGATGCAAGAAACAGATGTGTAATATTTTATTTATTTATTTTAAAGATTTTATTTGTCAGATAGAGAGAGAGTGCGCGCACAAGTAGGGAGAGCTGCAGGCAGAGCAGAGCAAGGAGCCTGATGCAGGACTCCACCCCAGGACCCCGGGATCATGACCTGAGCCCAAGGCAGATGCTTAACAGCTGAGCCACCCAGGCATCCCCAGATGTGTAAAATTTTAGAGCAAGGAAGAGCCCTAGGTATCATTTCATCCAACCCTACTGATTTTAAAAAGGTGTTTAATGTAATGGGGAGGAAAAAGTTAAATCACTTGCTCAAGGGCCTCTGTGTTCAAGGAGCCTGTAGTGTCATGGGATAGATGGTATATACAGACATGAAAAAGGTGATTGCTAAGAAAGTAACCAAGGAGCAGAGAAGCCTGGACTAGTCAGGGTAGGTTCAACTACAGGCTTAGGTTTCGAAGACAATCTTGATGGCTGGGAAGGATTTTGATATGAGAGGATATTCCAGGTGAAGGGAAATTGTGAATAAAAGTACACATATCAGGGTGCCTGGGTGGCTCAGTGGGTTGGGCCGCTGCCTTCGGCTCAGGTCATGATCTCAGTCAGGGTCCTGGGATGGAGTCCCGCATCGGGCTCTCTGCTCAGCAGGGAGCCTGCTTCCCTCTCTCTCTCTCTGCCTGCCTCTCTGCCTACTTGTGATCTCTGTCTGTCAAATAAACAAATAAAATCTTTAAAAAAAAAGTGCACATATCAGAGGCGCCTGTGTGGCTCAGTCAGTTAAGCTTCTGACTGTTGATTATGGCTCACTGGGGTCATGATCTTAGGGTCGTGAGATCAAGTCCTGCATAGGGCTCTGTGCTGGATGTGGAGGCTACTTAAGATTCTCTCACTACCCCTCCCCCCTTAAAAAAAAGTGTACATCTAAGGGTGTGCAGATGACTGTTATGATATGTTCCATCACATGGTATTTAGTAATAAGAGAGAAAGGAGAAAAAGAGCCAGAAAATGGAGGGACTTGAATATCATGCCTGTGCAGAAGGTGACCAGTGGCACTTTTTGAGTGTATTGACTGATACAATGAAGACGATTTTTGCATGTTTTATTTGACTGGTAGGTGGACTGGGTTGAAGGCTAAATGGGTCATACAGCTGGCACATTGTCTAATACGCCGATTAAAAAATATGAACTTATTGGGTTCTAAAGTTATCGCTCAGTGACGAAAACATGAAACACCCCCAGTTTCATGATAATTAACATGTCGGCTTTCTTCTTAATGGAAAAAGCAAGCCCAACCTACAAGCTTGTGATATCGTAATGCGTGTGTGTTAGTCATGACATGATGTACTGTATAATAATTGTATACACTCTCACGTTTCCCAGCAAACTGTACAAATTGCAGAAGTCACTGAGAACTTGGGAGCAGCTGCAGCGCCAGGCCTCGCTGCTTTGCCAGTCCAGCCAGTCAACATGAAGCAGCAGGAACCCGCTCGATGCATTTGGAAACCATTTTGTTTAAAAATGTTTTCTTTAGGAAACTAAAATGAAATATTGTCCTTTTGGTGCAAAACAGAAGCAAAGAGGGAACACTGGTCAGCGATATATACTAACTTAAACTTTATCCAAAAGTGAGAAGCATTTTTTGTAGTTCTGGATGAATGTATATCTTTAAGGGCAATAAATGTGTGGATGTGAAGGGAACTGTGGATGGGCTTCACATAGGCTTTTGAAAGTGTCTTAGTGTATAGCTTCAGAAGCATATCTTGAGTACTTTATCAGTTTTTAAGATCCTTAATCTTTCTCTGAAGAATTACAGGGAAAACCCCCAGTTAAAGGAAGATTCATTTAAGTTGTGTTTATGTGAGCCTAGTGTGTTTGTGAAACATTTTTAGGAAGCTTACCCCCAAAATATTTGTTTCAGATGTACAATTAAAGGTATCAATACCTAACCTATAGTATTTTTGTATTTCACCATGATTTAAAGTTAGCTGTGTGTTGGCTTTTGAAAATTTAAAGTGTTTTAACAACTAAGAGAGTGTATTTTTTCTCTGACCCCGCACCCCCCACTCTGTTAGACAATTTGGTAAACTTGATTAAAAAAAAAAAGATTTTATTTATTTGGGAGAGAGAACATGAGAGAGAGAGTTGAGAGCACAAGTGAGGGGTAGGGGAGGAGAGGGGCAGAGAGGGAGGGAGAAGCAGACTCTCTTCTGAGCAGGGAGCCCAACGTGGGGCTTGATCCCAGGACCCTAAGATCAAGACCTGAGCCGAAATCATGTGCTCAACTAACAGAGCCACCCAGGTGCCCCAAATTTGGTAAACTTTAGCCCATCCTAAACTTCTTATGCCTTTACAAAAACATGAACATCTGTAACAACCAGTTTCAGCATCATAAACTATTTTAAGACATACTGTCATTGTAGGGAAGTCATGGTATTGAATGTGCCTTTAAGACATAAACCCAGTTCTTGTGATCTCTTAGCTATAATATATTGAAAAACATTTATTTGTTCTAGTTCCCAATGTGATTGAAATCCTAATTGGAATAATTAAAATAATAATTTGCAGTGCATTATTTAGTAGGAATCACTCAATAGATATCGGCACACATTCTGTCTATCTGTTACGTAAAATAGTACTTAATCATTGCAGACTTAGGAGTTACAGTCATGGTTAGGAGTATGAGCTCTAAGCTTGACTTGAAATTAGGCTGCCATTCCTTCTTGTGTGTTAATAAGCAAGTTACTTAATTTCTTTTAGTCATGGTTGCCTTGTCTCAAATGGTGAAAACAAGGAATTTGATAAGAATCAAATCTTATTTGATTTATTTATTTTGATTTTATAAGAATCAAATCTAGGGGTGTCTGGATGGTTTAGTGGGTTATAGGTATGACTCTTGATTTCGGCTCTGGAGGTGATCTTGGGGTCATAAGGTCAGCCCCATGTGTCAAATTCTGCACTTAGCTGGGAGTCTCCTTCTGCCCCCGCCCTCAAAAATAAATAAATAAATTTTTTAAGAAAAGAATTAAATAAAATAATACATGTAAAAAATTAGCACAGTACTTACAATATTCTAAGAGTCAATGAATGCTAGCTACTATTATTTTATATAAATAGTATAATTTGATTTTCAAAAGAATTTTGGCTGTTAGCTTAAATTTTTTCTAGCTATTTTAAAGTAAACATCTATAGAAGAAAAGAAATCAAAAGAATGAGCTAAGTGACAACATCAGCAACTTAGTAGTTACCAAAGAATAGGGGACATTTTTATCTTTACTTGATATTGTTTTCAATTATTTGGACAAATGACTAAAGAAAATGACAAAAACTAACGACCAGGCTTTGAATGACTTTGCCTTAACTCTTACTGGTGGGGTTTCTTTTAAAGTGCCTCACTATTACTTGGGAAATAACCTGATTTTAATTAGACTTTAAGAAACTTTATTGTTAGAAAACTTTATTGTGAATTACTGATTCATAGGCACTGGCAAAAATAGTACAGAAAGAAAGAATGTGCCCTTTACCTTGCTTTCCTCAGTGTAACTATAGTAATTTCTCAGAGCCTAAACAATTGACATTGGTACAATGTGTTTATAATTTTACAGCATTTTGTCACTTTATATATGCATCTAACCACTTCTGCCTCCATAAACCCAAGTTAGACAACTCAAGAGAATAAGAAAGGAAAGAAAATCTGTTGTATTTACCCATACTTTTCTTACCATGTTCTTTTTTTTCTTACTGATATCATGAGATTCCTTTTTTTATCATTTCCTTTCAGTTGAGACATCTTCCTTTAGCCTTTCTTTTAGAGTAGGTCTCATGGCAACAAATTTCTTAGTTTTCCTTCATCTGAGAATAGACTGATTTCTCCTTCATTCCTGAAGGAAATTTTTGCTGGATATTAGATTCTGGGTTGACAGTTCCTTTCTTCCCACATTCGAAAAATCTCGTATACCCCTTCCTTATGGCCTCCATGGTTTACCGATAAAAAATCCGTCATGTGAATTGTTTCCCCTTGTAGGCAAGGTGGCACTTCTCTGTCTCCCTCTGATTTCAGGATTTTTTTATGCATCAAAGTATGACTATGATGTATATTAGATAAGATTTTTTCAGATTTACTCAGTTTAGGGTTCACACAGCCTCTTGAATCTGTAGGCTTTTTTCTTTTGAAATTTGGGACATTTCCAGCCATTATTCCTTGGAGTACCTTTTCAATGGCACCTTATTTTTCTCTCCTCAGACTCTGGTGACATGAATGTTAAATCTTATTTTATGGTCCCCCACATCGTGATGTTCTGTTTGTTTTTTCTCTCCCATTTGTTTAGGTTGGGTAATTAGTATTATTTTGTCTTTGGAGTCACTATTTTCTTCTGCCTCTTTCATTGTGCTGCTGAGCCTATCTGCTGAGTATTTTATTTTCAGTTATAGTATGTTCCAGTTTCAAGAGTTCCATTTGGAGCTGCTTCATATCTTCTATTTCTTTTCTGTGACTTTCTGTTTCTTTGCTGAGACTTTTTTTTCCTTTGTTTTGAGCATGTTCATAATTCTTATTTAAGCACTTTTTATGATGGCTGCTTTAAAATCTTTGTCACACGTTGACATCTCTGTCATCTTGACATTGACATTTATTTTGTCATTCAGCTTGAGTTGGTATGATGAGTGATTTTTTGGGGGTGTAGACTTGGACATTTTAAGCATGTCATGAGATTTGGAGTTTTATTGATGTTTTCGGTTTTAGCCAGCTTCTTCTGGTACCACTCCGTCAGTGGTGGGGACGATGGTGACTCATTACTGCCAAGTGGGTCTCAATGTCTAGATGCCCCAGTTGACCTCTGTTGATGCTTGAGGGGTCAGCTTCTCATTAACGCTGGGTGAGGTTGGGAGTACTGGCTCCCCATTAGGCCTTCAGTGGTACCTCCCTGACTGAGAAGGGTAAGAGTGCATTGTTACTGCTCTGTACGTGGCATCCACAGACGCTGTGGTGGAGGATAGCCACATTACCACAGGGCAGTGGGGCAAGCTCGGACTTTCTTGTTAGCCTCTTGACACCACCCCAGCTGGGGTAAGTATGCCTCATTACAGCCTGTGAGGATGAACATTTAGGCTCCTAAGTCTCTGTTGATGTGTGTATCATTGCAATTTTTTCCGTGGTGTTGGGCTGGAATAGAGCAGTTCTTATCTAAAAGTATTCTGTCCTGCTAACCTGCCCCTCTCCTGATCTGTTGGCTAGTGAACAGGGTTTCTTTTTTCCTCTGTGCTCATTGCCATTTCTTGGTTTTCTGCTTCAGCTTCACAGCTAGAATATATGGGTTTTAGTAGAAAACCCGTGGAACTCACCACTGTGTTGTTCCTTGGGTCCTGAGTTCCCTGGCCAGTCTGTCTCTTTTCTCCGCCTTTCAGAGCTTTCTTGTATTTGTTTTATATATGATGTCCATGGTTTTTAGCGGCACTTTGTAGGAGGACTAGGGAAACACACATCTACTTCATCTCTTCCAAAGCAGAAGTTTGCCTTATTTTTGGTATTTCTGAATTCTTGCCAGTGATTAAGGTTTAGTTCTATCTCCTAATTTGGAACTGGAGAATTTTTGGAGTAGCTTTGTATGCCATCTTTTTACTTTAGCTGTTATTTTTTAAAGTTATCTTTTATAGGCAACATTTCTTTAGTTTGTAAGGCAAAGTGCTAATTCTAAGAAGCTGGTACCTCACATTCAAGAGTCTGTCATACCTTTAAGAATTTACATGTACTAAGCAAATCTGTCTGAGGTAAGGGCTATGAAAGAGGACGGATGTATAGACGACAGATTTCACAGAGAATAAACTCTTAGAGTGAGAGTGCGGGACTAGTGTCAGACTGAATTTAGTAATGCAATTATGGTGCTTAAGTAATGATTAAACTTGCATGTTATTGCAGCATTAGTTAACTAGCAAACACATAACTCTCCTTAAAAATCCGTTAGAGACACACTGTATTGGTGCACATTATTGTTTTACGTGTCCTGAAACAGTAAATATGGATTGAACTGATTGAAAGATTTTCTGCCTTAGCAGTGAATTTCCTCGGTGCTTCAGTATCTGACTGTGATTTTACTTTGGCTTTTCTGTTGTTTGCCTCTCTCTCTCTTTTTTTATTTTTATTTTTTATTTTATTTTTTAAAGATTTTGTTTATTTATTTGACAGAGAGAGGGACAGATCACAAGTAGGCAGAGCAGCAGGCAGAGAGAGGGGGGTAAGCAGGCTCCCTGCTGAGCAAAGAGCCCGATGTGGGGCTCGATCTCAAGACCCTGAGATCATGACCTGAGCCGAAGGCAGAGGCTTTAACCCACTGAGCCACCCAGGCGCCCCTCTCTTTTTAAAAAAAAAAAAAAAGATTTTATTTATTTAGTTGAGAGACAGAGAGAGTGAGAGAGAGCACCAGAGGGGAGAGGGTCAGAGGTAGAAGCAGACTCCCCATGGGACTGGGAGCCCGATGTGGGACTTGATCCCGGGACTCTGGGATCATGACCCAAGTGGAAGGTAGTCACTTAACCAACTGAGCCACCCAAGGGCCCTCTGTTGTTTCTCTCTTAAGGAAGTTAGAGAGAACGGCTCCAAGATAATAGCAGTGGCAAAGCATTCCTTTGCTCCTGGAGTTGAGGTACACTACTAAAGGGCTAGAAGGGGGTATGGATGGCCCCAGAGTTAAAATTTAACTTAGTATAATGAAATATTGAGTGCTGCATGTGAACATAAATATCACCCCTCTCAGTTTAGAGACAAAGAACATGAAGCCCAGAGATGTTGTCAGACCTGGGAGAGGTGACAACTACTTGGAAAGAAATGGTGCTCAAAGTCAGATGCGCTGGTCCTGGGGCCATTGTGTTTTTCGTTAGCTGGTACAGCGCTGGGAGACTGAGACCCAGAACCTGCCCTCCAGAATTCTAGTGTGGGAGATGGCAAGGGCAAAAGTAACTAGAGAACGTGGTAGAAAGTTACTGCGCTCATAAAAGATGGTCAGATAAAATTCTGTGAAATCTAATTCTTCAGTCACTTAAAAATATACTTCAGTTCAAAAAAATATACTTCAGGGGGCGCCTGGGTGGCTAAGGCGTTAACTGTCTCTGCCTTCAGCTCAGGTCATGATCCCAGGGTCCTGGGATTGAGCCCCGCATCGGGCTCCCTGTTCTGCCTGCTTCTCCTTCTCCTACTCCCCCTGCTTGTCTTCCCTCTCCCACTGTGTCTCTCTCTGTCAAATAAATAAATCTTAAAAAAAAATCTGTGTGTGTGTGTATGTGTGTGTGAATATATTTATACACATACCTATATATATTTCAGTTCTTTCCTATGAATACATAAAGAAAAGGAAAGAAGTCAGAAACCTTGCTTCTAAACTCTTAGAGAAAGAGATCCTTAAACTTACTGGTTTTTATTTTGAAAAGTTATGCTCCTAAAAGGATAAAAATGTAGACAGTGGTGCTTGGTTTAGAGCTTTTCAAAATTTATTTAACCCAACGTAAAGTATTTATATACAGGCACACCTCATTTTATTGTACTTTGCTTTTATCGCACTTTACAGATAGAGTGTTTTATGAATTGAAGGTTTGGGGCAGCCCTGCTTCAAGCAGGTCTGTTGGCACTATTTTTCCAAGAGCATTTCCCCACTGCTTGTTTCTGTGTCATGTTTTGGTAATTCTTGCAATTATTTCAGGTTTTTTTTCATGATTATTATATTTGTTATGGTCATTTGTGATCAGTGGTCTTTGATGTTACTATTCTGATTATTTTGGAGTGTCATGAACCATATCCATATAAGATGGTGAACTTACTTGATAAATACTGTGTGTGTTTCCTTTTTTTTTTTTTCTTAAGATTTTATTTATTTGACAGAGAAACAGCGAGAGAAGGAACCCAAGCAGGGGGAATGGGAGTAGGAGAAGCGGGGTTCCCACAGAGCAGAGAGAGCCCAATCGGGACTCGATCCCAGGATCCCAGGATCATGACCTGAGCCGAAGTCAGACGCTTAAGGGCTGCACCATCCAGGCACCCCTGTTCCATGTGTTCTGACTGCTCCACTGACCACATGTTCCCTAGTCTCCCTCTCTTGGAGGCTCCTTATTCTGAGACATTACAGTATTGAAATCAGTTTAAGTCATTGTAAGGTTAAACTAATAACCCTACAATGGCCAGTAAGTGTTCAAATGAAAGGAGTCACGTGTCTCACTTTAAATCACAGGTTAGATGATGAAGCTTAGTGACGAAGGCATGTCTTAAGCAAGCCGAGACAGGCTTGTTGCGGGGGCGGAGGGGGGAGTTGTGTGACTGCAACAACAACAACAAAATTGCAACTTCTGGAAGAACCATTTATTCTTGCTGGTCTTATACGTCCCCTCGAACTTGACCTTGGCCTCTCATAGGGCCTTGCATTGAAGAGCAGGGTCTCTGAAGACATCCTTGTTGACGACCATTTTGTCCAAGGGGATATCCACAGAGTACCTCGTGGGCATGGGATGATTGTAGTTATAAACATTCGCAGAAGACTTGATCTTTGACCTCTTGGCAATTTCTTCTTGCCCATGGCAGCTGTCACTTTGCAGGGATAGCGGTCCACTCCAGCCACCTGAGCATGGCCGTAGGGACAGTCTAAGGTGCCATCATCAATGTTCTTCACGATGACCACTTTGTGTCAAAAGTACTGTCCAGCTAGGACCAGCACCACCTTCCCAGGTTTTATGAACTTGCCCATCTTGACACCAGCCACCCAAGCCTACAGCAACAAGAAGGGAGATTTTCTGATAAAGTCCTTGAATGGTGGAATGAGGCATCTCAGGGTACAGGGACTTGTGTCACCAGAAATGATTAAGGAAAGGCTCACCAACGTCTCGACAGGAATGCTGGTTTATAGGAGAATTAAGCATTGTGGAGGTGGTGGGATCTAGACAATCTGTTAAGTTCCCCTTGGACACTAAGATTTTATCATTGAAATTATTTGAATTGCTGCCTAAGCTTTGGATGTATAAGCATAGTTTAAATATTTTATTTTCCTCATTTGATACAGGAGAAATCCTATATTTCTTTGATTTTTAGAGAATGAAGCTGTCATATCCAACGTCAGAAAAAAAATCTATCGCTGTGGAGTAACATTCTCATTATCAGGATTATATATTACATTAGTCAACACTGTATTTCATCAGAGGTGTCTACAGAACTAACATTTTAGTCCATGCATTTCTCATGGGTAGAAGAATGGAAGTAGAACACCAGATTTAGTCTGTGTGCTGGAGATTTCCCACTATAAGAGGATATGAATGTGTTTTAATTTCTAGTAGGGGTCAGTACAGTCATGTCCAATGTCCTTCTCATTAGAGATATTTCAGGTGCTTTCTAGTCTTTATTATAGTGTAACATACACGTAGCAATACACTGAAAAAAACAAAAACAAAAACAAAAAAGTACCCATGAAAAAGAAGTCTTCTTTCTCTAGTGGCAGACATTGTTAGTTTTTTAATTTTTGTCTTTATGTGTACAGATGTTTTCTATGCAAATAAAAGTAGGTACATATATCCTCTTTTAAATACAAATGAGAACAAATGATAGAAACTGCTCTTTGCGTGCTCTTTTAAAAAATGATTTAACATATGTTCAGATCGTCACATGTCAGGACATAAATAACTACTTTATATAATTTTTAACAATTGAGATATAATTCCTATAACATAAAAAATTCGTCTTTTTCTAATGCACAATTTAGTCTTTTTTTAAAAAAAATTGTTCACAAACTTGTGCAACCATTACCACTACTTACAGAACATTTTCATCAAAAGTAACCTTGTATCCATTAGCAGATGCTTCACAACACTGCCCCCCCCATCCTTGGCAACCCCCTGCTGTCTCTGTGGATTTGCTTATTCTGAACATTCCATATAAATAGAAGCATACAATATATGGCGTATTTTGTCTAGCTTCTTTCACTTAGGACAATGATTTCAGGGTTCCTTCATGTTCTCTAACATGTATCAGTAGTTAAGTCCTTCTATGACTGAATAGCATTTTATTGGATAGATATTATAAAATTTTTTTGTATACGCATCCTTTGATGGATAGTTGACTTGTTTCTGCTTTTTGGTTTCTATGAGGAATGCTGCTACGAATGTGCATGTGCACAAGTTTGCGTGGCGTGTTGCCTTCCTATTTTTAATAACTTCATAGTAACCCATCATGTGGCTGCTCTGTAGTTTATCTAAATTTGTCTCCTACTCAGGGTATTTGGATTAGGTATAAGCACTGTAATTAAATCTCTCGCAAACTGTCTTGCATGTCCATTTCTGTGCAGCTTTGTGAGACAACATTGTAAAGCAGGGGAATTACCACATCAAATGATATGTGTAATTTTTCATTTTGATTAATATATTGCCTCATTGCCTCCTGGAGGCATCAATTGAGTCTTCCACATATCTGTTCCCTTGCAGTGTTTTCTGTTATCTTTTTAATCTCCCCCGCATTTGTAATGTTCACTTTCATTCCTAATATTCGATGCTGACTCTTTTTGCCCGAGGTTTGGCCCTGTGACTAGGCTATCCGCCCCTGTTGCCCAATACCCCAACTCTGATTTTCTTGATTTGTATTTTGTTTTCCATTTCATTTATTTGCACTCTTTATTATTTCTATACGTTTTGAAATTTTATTATGTCAGGGTTTGTTCTAGCTTATTATGTTGGATGCCTAGTCTATCTATTTTTTTTGGCCTTTCTTATTTAATGTAAGTGCTTAATGTAAGCTTTCCTTTAAGCTTTGCTTTACCTGCACCTCACAAGTTTTGCTATGTTGTGTTTGTTATTCTTACATTTTGAGCATTTTCTAATTTCTTTTGTGATTTCTTCTTTGACCCTAGGTATAATTTAGGAGTGTTTCTTGATATCCAAACTTGGATGGCTTTAGTTATCACTTAGTAATTTTTAGCATAATTTCATAGTGAATATAGAATATACTTTTTAAAAGAAGATTTATTTATTTGAGAGAGAGAGACAGAGTACACTAGCAGGCAGAGGGAGAGAAAGAGAGTCTCAAGCAGACTCCTTGCTGAATGCAGAGCCTGTCTTAGGGCTCAATCTCACAACCCTGAGATCAGGACTTGGGCTAAAACTAAGAGTTGGGTGCTTAACTGTGCCACCCCAAGAATATACTTTGCTTTTCAGTCTTTTTGATATTTGTTGAGACTTACTTTATGGCCTGGTATGTGATCAGTTTTTTTTTAAATATTCTGTGTATGTGCTTGTTATTTTCTCCATTTGATGAAATAATGTTCTATGTATACTTAATAGATTAAACTCAATAATTGAATTCAAAGTATGTGTAACCTTACCAGATTATTTTTGTCTGCTTCTTTTGCCTGCAGTTACGGAGAGAAGTGGTTTAAAATATTCTCGGGGTGCCTGGGTGGCTCAGATGGTTAAGCATCTGCCTTCGGCTCAGGTCATGATCTCCAGGTCCTGGGATCAAGCCCCACGTCAGGCTTCTAGCTCATTGAGGAATCTGCTTCTCTCTTTGCCTCTCCCCCTGCTTGTGCTCTCTCTGCCCCTCTGTCTCCCAAATGAGTAAATAAGATCTTAAAAAAATTCTAATCTGTGAAATTTTCAGTTTCTTAGTATTGTTCACCCATTTTTTAATATATGTTTCGAAGCTGTATATTTAATGGCATAAAAGTTTAGAATTGTTTTGCCTTTCTTGTAAATTGAAACTTCTCTCCTGATGTGGTCAGGAGGAAAAAGAATCCTATATCCCTCTGGCATTTTTCTTCTCCTTTTTCCCCCAGGAACATCCTCCCTACACATACTTGACTGTGGGAATAACAGTAGACCACTGGAAATTCAACTCTATCTGTTGGGAAAAGCAACCATGTTATTTGTAATTCAGTTCCCCCCCAATATGGCATGTAACCATAGAAAGTCCTAGAAGAATGAAGGAAGAAATTCTGAAGGTTGGGAGAAAGGGTGTTTGGAAACCAATGGCTTAAACTTCTTAACTAATAATACTTTGTTGACTCCTTATATCCAGTAAAGATTTTTTACTCACTTCTACCAGCTGTCGGTACCCATTTGTCTTCCTTGCTGATAGTTTTCATGTTTGCCTATTTCTCTTCCACCTCCTGTGTATTTGTCAGGGAGGTCATCTAGTTTCAAAGCTGGAAGGGACCTCAGAAGATCTTTTTCGCTGTCTTTTCTCACCCCAAAGACACTTGATAGAAGAAGCTCAGCTCCTTATAGGTGAATTATGTTTTTCAGAGTTAGACCTTGTAGCAGAGTGGAGATGAGAAACAAAGTCCCATTCCTGATTTCCTTGTCTTACATTTCCTACTTTTTTCCCCACTTGAAGTTCTCAGAATAGTTGAGACTGAGCAACCCGCTCAATTACTGGAATGTTCTACCTATATAAGCTGCTGTAAACGATTTCTTCTTTGGACTGTCTTGGGTACAGAGGACACTATGACCTCAGCTGAAATGTGGATACTACTGAAAGATTTGCTTGTTAGAGTAAAAATCTCAACCGTCAGCTCTTTTCAGTTTCACCACTCCTTTTTTTTTAAAGATTTTATTTATTTATTTGACAGAGATCACAAGTAGGCAGAGAGGCAGGCAGAGAGGGAGGGGGAAGCAGGCTCCCTGCTGAGCAAAGAGCCCAATGTGGGGCTCGATCCCAGGACCCTGGGAACTAAAGGCAGAGGCTTTAACCCACTGAGCTATCCAGGTGCCCCCAGTTTATCCACTCTTGGAGACTGGGAACAAACTGATTTCTAGAGGGTCCAGAACCTCTTCACTTGCATATTTCTGAGTCTGACCTGGCAGCAGATGTTCCTACATATTTCCCTGAGTGCAGTAAGCTTGTTGGCTTCATCTCAATGTGGCGGTTCCACTGCACGGGTTTTAATGGTTGGCTTTTTCTTGAGTTACACAACTGCCAGCACCTACCCCATGGATGTTCTCACTCCTTGGGATTATGCCACTGGTTGGTAGTACGATCTTGTGGGGCCAGATGGACTTCTCTTTGTGGTGAGTTCCCTATGTCCTTCAGGCTGGTTATGGAATTGATGACAGTGACGAACATCTTCCACTGGTGATTTTATAAGAATTTCTCAAGTTGTAAACATCACCAGCTCTTTACCCATAAGTATATGTGTTTGAAGGCTGGACTCTAGTAAATCCGTATATATTTTTTTAAATTTTACTGCCCCCCCGCTCACGACATAGAAGTTGGTGAAGGTGTCTGTGGGTTTGTGTAGCTGGTTCCCTTTCTTTGCTTTTTTCCTCCTGTCCCACCATATACACGTTTACTTTTCTTGGTCTGAGCTTCCCTTTACTTTCTAGAGGGTTGCTGCATGTGTTGAGAGTTGCCGATGGAAGGCACTACAACGGTGAACAGTATGACAGAAGATAATGCCTTGAGAACTACTGTGTATGCTCTTTGGATTGGAGGATTGTTTCCATGGTCTATGTTAACCTTAGAAATAACACTGTCACATGTGTTACCAACAAAAATGGGTTCATTCAAGGATAGCAGAGAATTACAATTTGGGATGAGCAAACTGAAGCAAAACTATAGGCAAGTCTGGAGAACAAAGGAAAAGAATGCTCTTTTACAGAAGGAAGGGAAGTGTTGGGGGCAGGGGCTGTTAGAAACAAAAAGTCTATTGGAGTAAATGGTGTGTTCAAGGTGTAGTGGCTTTTCATTGACTGAGCTGTGACAATCTCTCACTGACTCTGCTGTGGTGGTGGTGGTGGTGGGGGGAACCCTCTCTTCTTCATTTTGGGGTAGTAAAGTAGCTAAAGTAGTATCAGCTTGTAAGGCAGGTCTCTTCCTTTGGGTCTGCAATTGACCACCACGCGTAGGGCACGAGAGCTCCCCCTTCTGGCCTCCTGGCTCCTTTCTAAATGAGGTTGCCTTTTATTAAGTTTCACATCTATGAGGCTTTTAGTTTGAGTATCTCCAATCCTTGCTCCTCTCCCAAGTTCAAAACACTATAGTTCATCTTCCTGTGTCCTTAGAGCTTTTCGTTAGTGATGAGGACGGATTTCAGTCTGGACAATCTGTAGAAGTTAACTAGGTATTCTGGGGGAGGGAGGGGCTTTCCAGGGTTGAGTGAACCCTCTAAGGGAGGTAAAACACGAACCAGAGCTAGGCACTCTGTGTGCTGGCAGTGGAGAGGGATGAGAATTAGCAAGTAACCAGGTCCTCCCTAAAAGGTTTATATGTAGCTCCAAAGAGATTAGTTTTTATACTGAGGAACCATTGCGATATTTGTCAGCAGAGAGGTGACCTCAGAGTCGCCTTTTAGCCATATTAGGCTGTAGCTTGTAGAGGTAACCGAAGGAGGGCAAGTCCTGAGATTAATCAGGAGATGAGTTAGAAGGCTGAACTAAGATCTCATAGAAAGGAGAGAGAGGAAGAAGGATGGGTTTGAAAGACAGTAGAAGTCTTTGCAGCTTGAATGGATGAAGGATTGAGAATGTGGGGAAGGAATAAAGGGCAAAGCCCCAGGTTTCTGGGTTGCACTGACTTGGTCAAGGACCCGACATTCCCAGGGGCATAGAAAACGACAGGAGTGGGGGAGGCAAAAAGCCAATCACGTAGGCAGGGTGATGAGTTCAGTCAGAACTCACTAAAATGAAGATGCTCCCGTTCCGCCTCTGTGATCTAGGAGGCAGGTGGCTGTGTGGTTCTGGATCTCAGAAGAGGTCTTGGCTTAAAATAAAAGAATTTTACGTTACATATCTTTGACCACAATGACAAATAATTTTAAAATAACATAAATGTTGCAAAGTTTTTAGTTTAGAAATTACCTGCAAACGGGTGGTAGTTGAGGCCAGGGAGTGCATGAGATTCTTGGCTCTTAGGTGCGCTCATAAAGTGAGAAGGACAGAGGTAAGTGAACCACCAGCATTGTAGATAGAACTGGGCAGAGAAGAAGAGATCTAAAATTGTGCCGTCAGGAAAATCAGGAAACCAAGCCCTCGTGGATTTAGAACATGGTGGAAGAGATGTTTAATATTAATCTAAAAAGGAGTCTTCCATGACACTCCAGCGATGCCAGGTCAGGAAGGAATGAACGTGGTCAGTGGATTTAGCTACTACAGCCTGTTAGTGACTTTGGTGGGTGAGAGCAGTTGCCTGTAATACATTCGTTTGCAATTATGTTTTTACCCAGTCTTCTCCACTGGAGACATCTTTATGTAGTCCACAGTACCTGACACATAGTAAGCACTCAATAGTTGATGCATTAATAAATTGGAATGTGATCATCCTTATGATCAAGAGAAATCCTGATTGAAATCTGGGTCTGCTCTGCTGAAAGTTTGGTGTTTGGTGGGTAGAGTAATAGTCTATTAGATTCTGCTTCTGTGTCACACGATATTTGTGGATAAACTCTTGAAAATTCTTAGTTAAAATAGCTAAGACAGTTTCTCACTTTGTTTTTCTTTGCGCATCAGGGGATTTTAGCATTCAAGATGATTGATACTTCTGCTTTATTTTGCAAGTTTTTCTCTTTTGTTTCTTCCTCCTTGATGTGTTGAAACCTCACTTTCTGTTGAGAAGGCTTGTACCTTATTTAAAAAGAGCAGCATAGGAAGGGAACGTTGGGTTGTTTTGTAGGAGTCAATTGCAATTGATGCAATTTAGGTTTATCTGTGAGTTTAAAAGAGCCTTTGAACATTTCATAATTGGATAATTTGTTTGTATTACATGGCCTTAGTCATTTGGGCTTCTGGAATATTATCATTTGTTAGAACCTAGTGGGAGTTTGTATAGCTTCCCTTAAATAAAACTGTTTCTTTTTTAAAGGAAATGGCTCCCTCTGTAGTAGTAGCACTGGGGAGAAGGACTGGGAGGAGGGAGGTGTGGAGTAGTATGTAGGGAAAGGGGGGTGTTAAGATGAATTTTCTATGTCAATTTGGCTATTCGCCTACACATTCTACATGTTTCTTTGGAGGTATTTTTAGATGAGTTGAACATTTAAATCAGTATGCTTTACTGTGTAAAGCAGGTTACCCTCCATAGAGTGAGTGGGACTTATCCGATTATTTGAAGGACTTAAGAGAAAAAGACTGATCCACCCCAAAGAAAGAATTCTGTGAACCACCTGACTACCTTTGGACTCAAGCTTCAACATCAGCTTGCCAGCCTCCACAGTGATGTGAACCAATTCCTTAAAATCTGTCTTCCCCCCTCCCCCATGCATGCGTGTGTGTGTGTGTGTGTGTGTGTGTGTATGTGCGCGCGCACGCATGCATGTTTTATATTTAAATATATAGGGGTGCCTGGCTGGCTCTGTTTGTTGGTAGAGCATGTGACTCTTGATCTTGGAGTTGTGAGCTCAAGCCACAGATTGGGTATAGACCTTACTTATAAAATTATATATACATATATATATATTTAATATTTCGTGTGTGTGTGTGTGTCTGTGTCTGTGTATACTCTTACTGCTCCTTTTTCTCTGGAGAACCCTCACTAGTGCTAGGGAAATCACAGTTTTGCTTCATTATTTTAAATACTTTTGCTTTCCATGTCTATCTCTGTGTCTCCTCTTGGTTTGGTTGCTTTCTGGAAACGCGAGACATACTTGATCACAGATGCAGGTCAGTGAACATGCTGGGACTTCCCTGGGCATCGAGTAAGGTACGCGGCTCGCTCTTCGCTGGCTCCCAGCTGAACGAGCTAGGTCTCTGCTCTTGAGGAGTTTAAGACCGGAAGTGAGCAAACATCTGGGGGATAAGGCCGCTTGGGATGGGTTCTGTAAGAGAAAGCTGCACAGCGTGCAGTAGAAATCAGAAGGGACTGCTGACTTCTGAGGGGCTGCTTGGGGAAGCTTGGGGCTGGTCCTTAAGGACGATTGGGTCTACTTACTGCCTTGGGGTGGAGAAAGTAGGGTCGCACAGGCGTATCCCAGAAAGAGGTCATAGGATGACCGAAGGCCCAGGACTCAGGAAGTAGGCGGCACACTGGGGATAGGGAAAAAATGTGACTCTTGTTTTATAGGAATACTCTCTAGCGAGATATTTTCAGCATGAAATGGACCCTAGAAAAGAGACAGCTTGCCGTTTCCTCCCAGCAGCTGTGGGCAGGAATGAATGCAAATGTGCAAATGCTTGTATACACGTGTGCTCGGTTTCTTCCATCGGGGTTGCTCCTGTTAGAGACACCGTGGCCGTGTCCTCTAATCTGGTCTCTTCTGCTATCTGGGACTGACTGAACTTTCCCTCCGGGCTTAGCATCCCTCAGGGGATGGAAGGCAAATGAAGCTTGGGGGTTGGCAGTCCTGCTTCACAGCTGTGCTCGGAGCTTGTCTCACGTTGGCGGGGGCTTGCTGCTCCCTGGGAACGTGGCTGGGGGGTGGGGGAGCCCTGTAAGGTATTTTGGTTGTTGTTAGTGAGGCATTCTTTGCTCTGAGATGTTTTGTAATAACCCCAATGAGGTGGAGTGTATGAAAGCACTTCGTAAACTGCAAAGCTCTGAACAGATGCAGTCATTATCATAAGTCTTTTCTTTCTCTCTACAGACAGTGGATGTTATGTTAGTGTCATATTTAAGTTTTTGAGCAGAGGCCTTAACTCTTAACTTTCTGTAATCAAGTATTGGTATGACGGCTTTAAAAAAAAAAAAAAAAGGTTTATTTATTTATTTGAGAGAGAGAGTGTGTGTACGCGTGCGCACAGGGCGCACGAGCAATGGGAGGGGGAGAGGAAGAGGGAGAGAGAGAATCCTCAGGCAGACTGTCCGCGGATCCCAGAGCCGGATGCAGGCTTGATCCCAGGACCCTGAGATCATGACCTGAGCTGCAATGAAGAGTCTGATGCTTAACCCACTCAGGTATCCCGTTACTTTCTTTTTTTTAAAGTTACTTTCATTTTCCTGATGGGCCGTTTTGGAACCTCATTCAAAGGATTTAATTAGGAGAGGCTGCTAAAAGAACTCCTTGTGTCACCTGCCGTAGTCCTGCAGCACGTTTTTTTTTTTTTTTAAAGATTTTATTTATTTATTTGACGGATAGAGATCACAAGTAGGTAGAGAGGTAGGCAGAGAGAGAGGAGGAAGCAGGCTCCCCACTGAGCAGAGAGCCCGATGCGGGGCTCAATCCCAGGACCCTGAGATCATGACCAGAGCTGAAGGCAGAGACTTAACCCAACGTGCCCCCTGTAGCACATTCTTATTTCGTAATCCCCAAATATGGGTCCACTTGGGTGGACTAATGGACTTGGGTAATCTAAGTCACATAGATTTAAGTTTTAGACACTTTTGATTAAGTTTATTGTGGTGTAATTTACGTGTAGAAAAAAATTCTCCCCCTTTAGTGTACAGTTCTGAGTTTTGACAGACGTATAATTGTCACATGACTACCACCACCATGATGAAGATTCAGGACAGTTCTGTGACCACCCAGATTCACCTGCTATGTTGTCAGCGTGTCATCTCACCCTGGCCTCCAGCAAGCACTGATCTGTTCTCTGTCCCTAAACTTTTGCCTTTCCCAGTTAGTCATATAAATGGAATCATACAGTATTTAGTCTTGTGAATCTGGCTCCTTTCCTTTACTTAGCTAACATCTTCAAGACTCGTTCAAATTGTTGCTTGGATCAGTAGTCTGTTCCTTTTTACTGCTGAGTGTTATCTTTTGGTGTGAATGTACCACTGTTTATCCATTCACCACTTGGAGGACACGTGGACTGTTTTCAGATTGGGTTGATATCAATAAAGCTGCCATAAACATTCTTGTATAGATTTTTGTGTGAACCTAAGTTTTCTTTTCTTAGGGTAAATATCTTTGGGTAGCCTTGATGGATCATATGACCAATGTATGTTTTAACTTTATAAAAAGATGACTGACTGTTTTTACCACAGTGTATGAGAATTTCAGTTGCTCAGAATCCTTGCCAGCCCCTTGGTATTGTATTTTTAAAAAATGTTTAGCCATTCTGTAGGTAGTAAGATAACTAATTGTATTTTCTTAATAAATGAATTTTTTAATTTAAATTTTTTTTTAAAGATTTTGTTCATTTCATTTGACAGAGAGCGCACAAGCAAGGGGAGCAGCAGGCAGAGGGAGAGGGAGAGGCAGACTCCCCACCAACCAGGGAGCCGCATGTGGGACTCAATCCCAGGACCCTGAGATCAAGACCTGAACTGAAGGCAAATGCCCAACTGACTGAGCCCCCCAGACATGCCTAATGAATGAATTTTGTATGTAAATTATACCCTAGTTGGTGATCATTTTTTCAACAAAGTAGGAAAAAGCATTAGTAACTTATAAAAATGACTAAGGACGAATATCTAAGGTAGAAAAGGAAGTCATAAAATTAAAAAGAAAATCACAAACAATAGGTATATGATAGAAATGGTAAATTCACAGAAAAAGATGTGTGACTAGCCAGTAAGTGTAATATGGGCTCACTAAGTATCAGGAAATTCAGTGGGGCTTTTCTTTTCTTTTCTTTTTTTTTTTTTTTTTTGAAAGGAAATTCAATTCCTTATTCTTCCTGGGAGTCTCAGTTACTATGGGCTTTGAAACAAGTCGACAGTGTCCATAAAAACAATACATATACCCTTCAGAGGCGCTTGGGTGGCTCAGTGGGTTAAGCCTCTGCCTTCGGCTCAGGTCATGATCCCAGGGTGCTGGGATCGAGCCCCGCATCGGGCTCTCTGCTCAGCGGGGAGCCTGCTTCCTCCTCTCTCTCTGCCTCCTTGTGATCTCTCTCTCTGTCCAATAACTAAAGAAAATCGTAAAAAAAAATACATATACCCTTCATTCCATTGACTCTGCTTTGAGGACTGAATTAAATAAAGAGTGTCATGTGTGTGCAAAGATGTAGGACAATGTTAACCTTAAAAATAAAACTGTTATTTTACCAGTAAAAATGGGTCTGTTTAGGAAGAATAGCAGAGGATTGCAATTCAGGACATGTAAACGTGGCAAAACCTTAGGCAAGTCCAGAGAACAGAGGAGAGGAGGTAGTTGAGAGGTGCTCTTATAAACAAAGTGGTCATGAGCGCAAAATGGGTGATCAAAGTATAGTGGCTTCTCACTGGATCAGTCATGACAGTGTCTCATTGGCTGGGTTCTTGCTAGGGGAGGAGGAAACCTTTATTCCTCCTGCTGGGATAGTAAGGTAGTATTCACTTGGGACTTAGAAGGTATGCCTCTTCCTGCTGGGGTCTACAACTGAGGAGTGGTAACACATGAGACCTTATCCCTTTTGGCCTCTCGACTTGAGTTCAATGAGGTTTCCCTTTATTAATTTTCACAATAAGAATGTTTATATAATATGACTTGCACGAGGAGTTGTTGAAAGCTCTCTAAATATGTACTAAAGGAGAGAATGGATAAAGAATTACCTAACTGTGTTAATTTGCATGTACCTAATAACTAATGATTTCAAGCACCTTTTCATGGGTTTCTTGCCTACTCCTATGTTTTGGTTAAGTATCAGTTTGGAACTTTTGCTCATTAAAATTAGGTTGTCTTTATTGTCGAATTGTAATTGTTGTTCTTTATTTTATTACTATTTGTAATTCCTGTCCCTCCCCCCTTGTAATTGTTCCTGAAAGATCGTGACGGCAAATTCTTTATCAGATATGTGGTTTGCAAATAACTTTTCCCTAGTTTGTGGCTTGTCTTTTCATTCTATTGATAGTATCTTTCTCAGAACAAGAGATTCTAATGTTGATAAAGACCACTTTTTTCAGGTTTTTAAAAAAGATTTATTTATTTATTCATTTTAGCCCCTGATGAGGTTTTTTTTTAACATTTATTGTGCTTTTCATGCATAACTATAAGATATCTGCCTATCCTAAGATCCTGAAGATTTTCTTTTGTCTTTTCTTCTAGAAGTTTTATAGCTTTGCATTTTATATTAGCTTGTGATCCATTTTGAGTTAAAGTTTTATTTCCTCAGAATAATTTAATTTGTTTTAACTCAGAGAACAAATATAGTATGGAAGTGTAATTGTAGGACTCATTGTCTCTGGTTGGTATTTTGGAAACATGGCTTTGTCAGTGACTTTCAAGCTCCTTGACCAGCAGTAGGGAATATCGTGACTTAGTTATTCAAAAATATACGTACCTGAAACAAAGGTTTTATGAAAGAAAACTTACCCTGATACCAGTATTTATTCTTACTACATTTTTCCTGTGCTTCTGTGTCATTACAAATGCATGTCCTGACCTATTAAAGAGATTTCATATCCCATTAATGGGTCCAGATCAGTGAAAAACACCAGCTTAACTCTTAGAACTTACAACCCTTACCACCTCCACTCATAAACGTAACTTGTTTTTACCATTTTCTTTCTGGTATGTAATAATCCTACTCAGTTTTTCTCTAAACACAATTTTTGTCACAACTGAAAATACAAAGAATTTACTATAAACGTGGTGTTTTTTCTCTGTTATTTTAGTTGTGATAAAATCTTAGTATCTGTTAAAATGGCGATGCTCAGTCCCTGGGGAGCTATAAAATTTTGATGTTTGTGTTTCACTGTCTATCCCTATCTTAGTCAAGGTTGTTTTTTTTTTTTTTTTTCCTTCTGAGTAACAGAAGTTACCAGTGGGTGAAGGAACGGTTTTATAGGGTGGAGTCCAGGGCAGTGAAATGGCAAATCTCAGTAACATTGCAACTGTTGTAGCATTTGTGTTTTGGGCTACACTGGCTTCATTTTTTTAAAAAGATTTTATTTATTTTAGAGAGAGAGCATGAGTGGGGGGAGGGGCAGAGGGAGAAGCAGGCAACCTGCTGAGCTAAGAGTCCGAGGTGTGACTCAATCCCAGGACTCCGAGATCATGACCTGAGCCAAAGGCAGATGCTTAAGTGACTGAGCCACTCCGGCTCCCCTCCACTGATTTCATTTTGCTTCTTTCTGTGTGATTCCTCCATCACTTTCTCTCTGAAGACTGCCTTTCTCTGATTCTCTTTGCACATGGCTGCCCCGAGACCCTGAGTTTACTTCAAACCAGCCTAGAATTACTCGGCTGCAATGCCCAGAAAAGACCATGTAATTAGTTTGGAGCAGGTTTCACTCCTGGTCCAGTTTGCCCAGGTGGGGTGGGACCAGAAAATACAAACCTAGTCTCCTGCTGTGCATAGAAGATATGCAGTTCTCAGAGACTGAGAAGAGTCTCCCCCAAGTTCAGTAAAGCTGATTGGCATACATTTATCTTTTAGTATGTATTTGTGTATTTATTTTAAAGATTTTATTTATTTATTTGACAGAGAGAGAGAGACAGCGAGAGAGGGAACACAAGCAGGGGGAGTGAGAGAGGGAGAAGCAGGTTTCCTACTGAGCAAGGGGCCCTATGCAGGGCTCTATCCCAGGACCCTGGGATCATGACCTGAACCGAAGGCAGACTCTTAACGACTGAGCCCCCCCAGGTGCCCCTTTTAATATGTATTTAAATTAATTTGGTTTTCAGAATGCAGAAGTTCAGAAAAAGTTTGTAGGGATTAAAAAAAAAAACAAACAACTAAAGTAAGTTAGGGATTGCAAAATCAGAAAATTCACAGCGTCATCCAAGAATGACTTTTTATTTCCTTCATTTTTATGTATTTCTTTCATTTTTATGTAATTGAATTTATATAATACATAGAAATTAAGTTGAATGAATTGAGTACAGAGTGCTCTTAATTTTTCTTTAAATTTTTTTAGAGAGAAAATGTGAGTGGGGGAGGGGTTGGGGGGGGAGAACATCCTAAGCAGGCTCCAGCGTGGAGCCCAGTTCTGGGCTTGATCTCACAACCCTGAGTTCATGGCCTGATCTGTAACCAAGAGTCACATGTTCCACCAACTGAGCCACCCAGGTGCCCCTGGGGTACTCGTTATTTTAAAAGATGGTGGTCATTAACATATAAAATATCTGTGGGTTCAATAATTGACGGAGTTGGAGCTTAAGGAAAATTGAAATAGAAAATATCAAACATGTATTACAGATTGAAATTGCAATAAGTTTTTTCTCATGGCTTGCATGAAGGCACTTTATTCGAAGCGTTTTCATTTTGATATATTAAAATTCAAAGTCATCTCCAAGTTGGGAGAGGGAGATAGGAGACTAACATTTATTACAATTCTGCTTAGTCAGGCACTTAACATTGTATTATTCTAGTCAGTCCTTAAAACCATCCTTTGAAAAGTAGGCTTTATCATCCCATGGCCAATGAAGAAATTAAATCCTAGGAGAAAGAGGAAATTTGTGACCAGGCTACGATTTAAGCTCAGGTCTTTGTGACTTGAAAGTCTTTTTTCTTTCCATTTTACCATTTAGGAGTAAGAAAGGATTATTGGCAAAACCATTCCAAAGGAGGCTGTAAGTAGGACTATACAGAAACTACCTAGTTTATTTTCTTTTTTTTTTTAAGATTTTATTTATTTATTAGAGAGAGACACAGCGAGAGAGGGAACACAAGCAAGGGGAGTGGGTGAGGGAGAATCAGGCTTCCTGCAGGGCAGGGAGCCTGATGTGGCCTAGCTCATTTTCTTGTCTGAGTACTTAAGACTCAGTCTCAGAGTTAAACATGTGGCAACCATTTCTCCAATATCTGGAGCAACAAGAGAGTCCTATCAGTTATCTAATTAATGTTAGTCACTTAAGCACCTTTATTTTTCAGAGATGACCAAAGGGATAAGTCAATATTTAAAAATAGCAGTAGCTTCCTCAGTTTGGAAAAAAAAAATTGTCTTTTAACCTTATATTCTAAAGATTAATGCATGCTAAATTGGGAATTGGAGGCGAAGAGGGAAAGCTGACCTTTCTTTTCTCGTCTGAATAAACAGGAAGAGGAAAGCAAAGACTGGCCAAACAGCATAAAGCGGTATTTCCAGTTTTCCTTTTTTTAATGTGAAAAATCAAAAGAAATATATGCTTCAGAAATATTTGTGGAAGACAAATATTTATAACAAAAATGTTTTATGGTGTAGCTAGGTTGAACAAATTTAAATTGGTTGTTATTGATGATATTGAAGAGGCAAAGCTATCCTTCAAATATTCATGATTTTTACCTGTGTGTTAATGAGAGTTTAGCTTTGAATTTATCAGCCTAAATGGTTTTGTCAAGTAAAATGAAAATGAATCACCATTTGGTTTCTTGTAATTTCAGACTGTTTTCAGACAGAAAAACTTTCAAACCATGGCAAGGGCGTAATTCCTAAAATAACGAATTTTTGTCTTTTGGGTGGTGAACAATATTCATTAAAGTTCTAGCAAAACATAAGAATGTCCTCTCTTTGTAGGTAATCTAATCAGATGTGGTCTCCCTGGTTTTTCACTTAAGATTAATTTGTTACGAATTAAATCTAGCTTAATGCTTTATTTATTAAGAATTCGCAGTGACCTTTTTTTTTAAAAAAAGAGAGGGGTAGGGGACATAGATGAGCTCTGATGTTCCAGAATTTATATTGCTGCTATCCTTCAGGACATGAAGAGTAGGAATGAAGATCGTCTAGTTCTTTAATTGTCTGGCCGTTCTTTAGGAACTATGTTTTCTAGTTAAGGGACAAACTAATATAGCATGACATGCTTCAAATGTCAAACATCAGAGTCCAGACCAAACTGTTTTCAGCATTTCTGTTCTAAAAGTACCTAATTAAAAGTAACCATGAGTTACTGGCTCAGACATTGGCCCAGGGTTAGGGAAAATGAAGCACACTTAAGAGTCAATGGGTTGAACCAAATGTCCTCTTCTCTTCAGCACCCCTAATGTTTTTCTCATTGGTATGCCTAGAGCAGGCAATGGAAACTTCTTAATGACAGAATTTTATTCTTCTCAAGCTAAACCCTCTTGAGCCTCTTCACCTTACATTCTCTCTCACTTCTTGCCCCTCTTTTCTTACTCGCTGAAGTTCAGCACATATACAGGTCAGTCAGTTTACAACTAAACTTCCGCCTCGTGGTGAGCATGTTATGTGGGTCATAGACTTCTTTTTTTTTAAGATTTTATTAATTTGACAGACAGCGAGAGAGGGAACACAAGCGGGGTGGGGGGGTGTGAGAGGGAGAAGCAGGCTCCTTTCTGAGCGGGGAGCCTGATGCGGGGCTCGATCCCAGGACCCTGGGATCATGACCTGAGCTAAAGGCAGATGCCCAACAACTGAGCCACCCAGGTGCCCCTCACAGACTTTATTTAAGGAATTAATCTGTCGGCAAAGTCAGCTTCTTGCCACCCTTTCAGGATTGAAATTCTAACTAGTCTGTCTTTTTTTTTTTTTTTTAAGATTTTATTTATTTATTTGTCAGAGAGAGAGAGAGAGAGAGAGAGGGAGAGCACAGGCAGACAAAGTGGCAGGCAGAGTCAGAGGGAGAAGCAGGCTCCCTGTGGAGCAAGGAGCCCGATGTGGGACTCGATCCCAGGACGCTGGGATCATGACCTGAGCCGAAGGCAGCTGCTTAACCAACTGAGCCACCCAGGCGTCCCCTAACTAGTCTGTCTTAAGACATCCTCTGTCTTAGACACCTAGTTCCCCCTGATGCTCTGGTTGCTGCCGGGTTAGAGCTGGGACCATTGCCAGGGGTCAGTTTTGCATATCCACACTTAATTGTTGGCTTTCTGATAAACTACTTCTCTGCTCTTTCTTTGACTTTTTTGCTTCCAGTTTCTGTTTTGAGTTCTGTTTGCTACGCTATCCCAGTATCAGTGAAAAAGAACATTTACCTTTTCCTCTTGACCAGATTCAGGACCAGTTCCTGATTTTTTCAGATGTTTGCAAGGCAGTGTATATGTTCTTATCCATCTTGGACCCCTAAACTCCCCCTGCTTATTTTAAAGAAGCGGGAGGGGAGGAGCAGAGGGAGAGAGAGAGAATCTGAAGCAGGTTCCTTGCCCAGCGTGGAGCTCAATGTGGGGTTCGATCTCACAACCCTGAGACCATGACCTGAGCTGAAACCAAGAGTTGGACACTTAACCAGCCACCCAGGTGTCCCACATCCTGCTTTTAAATAAAAAATTTTAATACTTTCTTAACCAGAAATAATGTTCATAAATAATATAACCTGCCTTTCTGTATAATGCCATGATTGTAAACATAAAAGGCAAGTGTATGTAATATCTAATAACACAGCATGTGTTCCAGGAGGTGACTGTGAAGGCACAGTTGTACCAGAAGGTGGAATGAAGTAATGGATGTTTGTACCTCCTTCTATAGAGTGGGTTTGCGTTTGTGAGAGGTGAGAAGATAATTCTGTATAAGAAGCCAGGAAAATAAAAAATCAGTGATGCACATGAACCATAAAATAAAAATGTTAGGACAACCGAACAGACTTGTTTGTGTATGATAAGAGAAAGAAGGAATTAGCTGAAGTAGAGAAAGCATGCCGGGACAATGATAGGCTGTCAGAATGGGGAAAATGAGGAAGTACGATCATTCTCAGACCTGGGCCATATTTTTAAGTCTAGTGACAAAATAGCTCCCTTTGTTGTGATATGGGACAGGGGACAGAGGGGAGTCCCAGAAAGTGTGTTCTGTATTTTCAAATACTACCGCCTATCAAGGCATATTTTAGGATCTCAGCACTTTAAAAAATCTTGAAGACCGGGGATGCCTGGGTGGCTCAGTTGGTTGGACGACTGCCTTCGGCTCAGGTCATGATCCCGGAGTCTCGGGATCGAGTTCCACATCGGGCTCCCGGCTCCATGGGGAGTCTGCTTCGCTCTCTGACCTTCTCCTCGCTCATGCTCTCTCTCACTGTCTCTCTCTCAAATAAATAAATAAAATCTTTTAAAAAAAAATCTTGAAGACCGTATCCTTCTTTAGGTGGTGAGGAATAGAGGATGGTTTAAGAAGAGAAATGGTAAAATAAGAAGATACACAGAAGTTGAGCAGTAGATGTCTGTGCACAGAGAAGGTGGAAAAACACCAGGCAGCTCCTGGGTGCTTCCCATATGGTCTCTCAGAGCTGAGGTTTTTAGTGTTAGACATTTTTTTTTTCTTTTAGCGATTTCTTTTTTTTCTTCAAAGTTCTTATTTATTTGAGAGAGAGCAAAAGCTAGAGAGAGAGAGAGAGGGAGAGCATGAGTGGGGTGAAAGGCAGAGGGAGAAGCAGACTCCCTGCTGAATAAGGAGCCTGATGTGGGGCTCGATCCCTGGTCTCTGGGATCAGCACCTGAACTGAAGACAGACGCTTAATCAACGGAGCCACCCAGGTGCCCCAAAATTTTTTAGAAATTACGTCTAGTATGGGGCACCTGGGTGGCTCCGTCAGTTAAGCATCCTACTCTTGATCTCAATCAGGTCTTGATCTCAGGGTCGTGAGTTCAGGTTCTATGTTGGGCTCCATGCAGTGTGTGGATCCCAATTTTTAAAAATGCATACATATGCCCATATATATGTATATAGCATAATAATAATCTGAAATACTAAAAATAACTTTTGAGAGCCATGTGGTTTATGTGTCTAATGACATTTTGTTTGAAATTTATTAAAAAGAAAGCCATAATCTCTGACATTATTGCAAAAGCTTCATTGTTTTTGCAGTAATGCCACTATTTCCCCAAAACCCTTTTCAGTAATGGACTGTTGAGAAATGCTTTACTGTAGAGAGCATAGAGAGAGTACATCATATAATTTTGACACAATGTCTTTGATTCAAACTTCTATCTCCATAAAGACTTTGCCCTGGGGCACCTGGGTGGCTCAGTGGGTTAAAGCCTCTGCCTTCAGCTCAGGTCATGATCTCAGGGTCCAGGGCTCAAGTCCTGCATCGGGCTCTCTGCTCAGTGGGAGCCTGCTTCTCCCTCTCTTTCTGCCTATCTCTCTGCCTACTTGTGATCTCTCTCTGTCAAATAAAGAAATAAAATCTTTAAAAAAAAATCTTAAAAAAAAAGACTTTGCCCTAAATTATTAGGCTTTTCTCTTATTATTTAAAAAAAAACATTTATTTATGTATTTGAGAGAGAGAGAAAGGTGGGGGGGAGTGAGCAGGGGGAAGGGCAGAGGGAAAGAATCTTAAGCAGACTCCTCACTGAGTGTGGAGCCTGCCACTGGGCTTGATCCCATGACCCTAAGATTACAACCTCAGCCGAAATCAAGAGCCAGACATGTAACCAACTGAGCCAGCCAGGCGCCCCCTCTTAGCTTCTTATAAAAGCTACCTAGTGTTAGTATACACAAGTATGCTCCTCATACCATGTGTGTTGGATTTAGTCTGCTAGAATGTTCCTCTCTTTGGGGATATGGGGCAATTCTTTGCTTCGTGGGACTGCTCCAAGCATTCCTTGACTCTGGTCTCTGCCCACTGAATATTAGTAGTGTCCCCAAATAATTAGGAGTTGTAAAAGCATATCAACGCATTTCCAAAATCTTGATGTGGGTCACCTCCATACTGGCCCACAAAGGCCACAGTGTAATTGAGGGGTGGTCGTTTGTGTGTTCAGGGTTAGAATCCTGACTCATCCACTCAGTCATAGTGACCTTGGGCATGCTAACCTTCTGAAGTCTCTCTCTCTCTCTTTTTTAAAGATTTTATTTATTCATTTGAGACAGAGAGAGAGCACGAGCAGGGGGAGAAGTGGAGGGAGAGGGAGAAACAGATTCCCCACTGAGCCAGGAAGCCCGATGTGGGGCTTGATCCCAGGACTGGGAGATCATGACCTGAGCCGAAGGCAGACGCTTAACCAACAGAGCCACGCAGGTGCCCCAAAGCTCCATTATTTTATGAACAAAATGAGGCTCATCATACCTTCGTCACTGGGTTGTTTTGAGGATTAGGTGAAATGACTCCTGTAACGAGCCAGGCACATAGAAGACTTCTATAAATATTAGTTCCCTTTTCATCTGCCTCCACATTTAGATCGGTTTTGCATTTTCTAAAAGGATGCGATGGTGTGCTTGGGAGACGAGCTTTTCTTGTGGGAATTGCAGGCTGCCTGACTGCTGGATGGGGGAGTGGTTTGGGAGCAGTTGGGCTTTTTCAGCACCCCTGTACTCAGTCATGTGCTTAGGATGCTTTGTAGTTTACCAACACACAGCAGCTACACGCGATGCACAAGGATTAACCCTAATTGTGCCTCAGGAGATATTATTGTAGCCTTTGTTTTGCTTGTCTAACTTCATTTAAGACACAGGAGACCTGTCTTCTGGGAATTCCATCAGCCGAAGTCCTCCTCCTGCGTTCCGTAGCACCATCGCTCACATACCTCTATTCATAATGCGGATCTGCTCTATTTTGTTGCTCTGTTTTCCCCGTGCAATTGAGTTCTCTGAAAGCGGCGGCTCTTCCTTTACACCTTCATATGCTTGCTGCCCTGCACAGAGCCTGGCTCTTTGTAGGCATGCTATAAAATCTGTATCACGAATGGTTTTTGAGTGATGTGAAGCACAAGGTACTTTTATTTTGTATTTATTTATTTTGTGCCCCAGGTACCTTTAATGTCCACTTGACATTGGGAATTCTGTGTTCATGGTTACATGACTCATAGGTAGAGCTAGCATCTGGGCTCAGTTCAGCTCTCTGAGGCATCTGAGCTCTTAACCATGATGCTGGAATGTGTTTCCCCCTGAGAACGGAAGGGTTGCCATCTGGGATATGGTAGGGCAAGGTTAGCCAGAGAGAATGTGGAGCGTCTCCTGGGGGACACCGTCAGGAGCCTGAAGCGCATCTTACCCGGAGGCAAGCTGGTGTGTGTGCGTGTGAATGTGTGTTTCCCAAGGCTTACTTAAAAAGGAAGTCCTATTGGGGCGCCTGGGTGGCTCAGTGGGTTAAGCCGCTGCCTTTGGCTCAGGTCATGATCTCAGGGTCCTGGGATCGAGTCCCACATCGGGCTCTCTACTCAGCAGGGGGCCTGCTTCCCTTCCTCTCTCTCTGTGATCTCTTCCCTTCCTCTCTCCTACTGTGATCTCTCTGTCAAATAAATAAATAAAATCTTAAAAAAAAAAAAAAGGAAGTCCTATTTTATTGTACACACTTTTTTCCTGTGTGACATCAACTATTAGTAATGAAGGTGCACACAATGATTTTATCTCTGAAATGCATTTTGGTCATTATCATTGTATTTATATAGTGATGACAAGTGAATTTCTCTCACTGTAAGCCCCCTCAGTCTCTCAGTATGCTGGTGTCATTACCCCCAACTACTTCTCACCTTATGAGATTTACTTTCATGGCAGAATTAAGGCCGTTGATATACCTGTAGGCAACTTGCTGTATTTTGAGTGAAAATAAGGTGAGGAAAGGTGGAAAGTAGACACCACTCATATTTGTCAATTCCTTGGGCAATGGGCCGCTGTAGAATTTTTCTTCTTAGGGAACAGTTTTTACCCTCTTATCACCACCATGGTTTCATTTTAAATACTTTGGTTACATATTTTCTCGCTGACTCGTGTTCATCTTGACGGCTATTGCTGTACAGTGTTTTAGAGATGCCCTCAGGATTTGTTGAGACTTG
Organism: Mustela lutreola; assembly: GCF_030435805.1. Taxonomy (NCBI): domain Eukaryota; kingdom Metazoa; phylum Chordata; class Mammalia; order Carnivora; family Mustelidae; genus Mustela; species Mustela lutreola. The sequence continues at coordinate 101,360,054 of NC_081308.1, read as the reverse complement.
CAGAAATATTTGCTTCTGTAACGTAAGATCTCGGGTCGCAGTGCTCTTCTTATCTTCCTTGAACTGGTATTTATGATTTTCCTCTTTCTATTGCCATCGGATGTCATGTGGTCGCATTGTCAGTGTGCCTTCCTGTAGCTGCCTCCTGGCCCCCTTCTGATTTGTTGCAGGCGCAAAACCAGTTTGCCTAGCTTCTCGAGAACTGGACTCTAAAGGACCAAGGGGCATGTCAGTTCCAAAGTGAATGTTCATCTGTGCCTGAGCTTTGAGACGTCTGTTTTGTCTCTAAGGCCTCTTATGATTTATGTACTTCTCTGCTGCAGTTTGAAGAAAGTTCCCACAAAATGGGGTTCATTCCAGGCATTATCTTGTAAAATGGCATTTTCATTTTATGGGTTTAAAAGAATTGTTTGGCTTAATAGTCAAGTAACTTTCCAGCAGATTGTTTCAGTGATGTTTTGTAATCGGATATGTTGGAAAGTAAAATGCTTTCTGCTTTACTGAAAGAAGTGGTACTGTCATTTAGTCTGTTGAAAAAGGGGGAAGAAAGTCAACAAATACTTTTAGTGCTAGTTTTGTGACCTGCATTTATTTAGGTACTTTGCAGGTGAGTGACTGAATTCTAATTCTTTTAAGCGTATTTATTTATTTATTTATTTGAGAGAGAGAGAAAGAGAGAGAGAGGACAGGGAGAAGCAGAGGGAGAGAGACAAGCAAACTCTGTGCTGAGCGTAGAGCCCAATGTGGGGTTCGATCTCATGACCCTGAGATCATGACCTGAGCCCAAATCAAGAGTCGGATACTCAACCTACTGAGCCACCCAGGAGCCTCCCGAGTTATAATTCTTGATCCAGAAGACATTCCAGGCATAGATCCCTGGTTTCATCAGTTCTGCCTAATTTGACATTGGACAGATCTCAAGGTCCTCCTTGGTAAATTTCAGATAATGATGTCTACCTTCAAGGAGAGTGAGAATTACTGAAAATACACATACTGATTGCTTAGGAGAGTGCTTGGCAAGTAGTTAATTTTTCATTGGATACCTACTAATGTATGGTTAATCCTGTACCATGATGTACATCTAGAAACTGTTGATAAGTAATTATAAATTGAAAATGTATCTTCTAGAATACTTTAAAGCATACATGCCCTCTTTTTTTGCATTCCCCTAGAAAAGTAATTTTTGCTGCTTGTTCTTCTCCCTCTTCTTCTCCCTTGACTTTGTACTCACTCTCTCTCTCTCTCTCAAATAAATAAATAATCTTAAAAAAAAAAAAAGAATGAGTCACTCAGTCACTCACCTGCAAAGTACCTAAATAAATGCAGGTCACAAAACTACCACTGAAAATATTTGTTGATTTTTCTCCCCCTTTCCAACAGACTAAATGACAGCACCATTTCTTTCAGTAAAGCAGAAAGGGCTTTACTTTCCAACATATCCAATTGCAAAATGTCACTGAAACAATCTGCTGAAAAATCTTCTGTTTACAATGTTCAAAGCAGCTTTAACTTACTGCTGCTATCACTGCTCTCCTTATAGTTTATTAGCTGAATGAATGAACAGCCTGGGAAATAAATAGGATAAATACTATCAACTGTTTTAGAGATAAGACTAATGAGGCTTAGAAAGGTAATTGGCCCAAAGTCACATGGCTGGAAGCAGAGGGAGAACTGAAACCCTGGAAGCAGCGAGTGTAAAATCACTTATTTGAGGTGTCTTCCACAGAAATGAACCTAGCAAAGTCAGCATTGAACAAGTATTTGTGTGCAGTGGAAGGGGTTGTAATAGATCCTATGGACCAAGTAAAAATTAAAAGGTAGTAAAAAAAAAAAAAAAAAAAAAAAAAAAAAAAAAAAAGGAAGGGTAATACCAGCCCTTACTTTGCCTGGTTTTCCTTATCTCCTGATTGACCACTGTGCATTTTTTTCTAAGCGTGATTTCCAACATTGCTGGAATTTGATGGGAGTACAGCTTTTCCTGACAGTTATCAGTTGGGTTCATGGCACCGCCATCCGTCAATCACCCAAGATGCGAAAACGTTAGTGATATTTTTAAACTCCTTCCATCCATCCAGTTAGTGACATTTGCTTACTCGTCTCCAACCTTCTTGCTGCCATGTTGTTTCCAGATCTATCTGCCGCTCCTTTAGACTCTTGGGACGACTGCAGAGTGTTCTTGCCGACACTCGCTGCACCTCCCCATTGGTCTTCCACACTCTGGCAGGTGCTCCCCAGTTCCTCTAGCTTGATTTTGACATGCTTCTCACTGGTGCCCACATTTGTACACTTATTTCTATTATGGTACATTTATCCTGAGATAGAAATCACATGGAAAAGGTGAGAGGAGTACTTTATTTACCAGTTTTCAAAATAACGAGCTGGCTTTTTAGCAACTTCCAAAGACGATCTAGGATCATTTTTGGCATCCTTACGAACTCCTGCATTTAAACATATATGACGTGCCTCAATCCTTGTAGTTATTACCCTTAGGGATGCTGAAATGATCCCACATTTGGCCAATGGAGGCTTATTTGCGTTTGTTTCAGAGTCCTTTTTGCATGGCCCTGATTGTCTTTTCTGATTTCCTTGCTTTTCAGTGTAAGCTTTTCCAGTCTCCTCTTCTACATTTTCTGCCCCATAACCAGCCATTTAAAAAATGGAGTTCTTATTCCCTTTTTGGGGGGGAGGGATGTTATTTCGGTATTACTATATATTTGGTATAAGCATTATTATTACTAGGAGAGTCATTGTGTTGAAGCCTTTTTCTGGCAAACAGTTATAATTTTTCTTTAAGATAAGCTATGTCACGTGTTCTTTTGATGGTGCTAATCCAAATTTAAGGCTACACGATATTTACTTAACCTCATTGATATCACATCTCTCTCCCCTTTCAACAAATCAAAAAATTCAGCGACCCCTATGTAATTGTTTTGTTTATCCCAATATGCGTACTCAGAATAACAATGTCAACAGTACCGTGAACAACATGATTATTAGAAGCAATTTACAATTTATGTGTGTGTGTGTGTGTGTGAACATTCACACATGGGCCTTCTTACATGCTTGTGCTCATGGGCAGATGTTTTTGTCCTTAAGGTATATCCCACCAGAAATATATATTTAAATTGTGTTTTAAAGTCACTCCATATAGATATAAGATTTTCTTTATTTATTTTGAGAGAAAGAGAGCATGCAAGCAAGGGAAGGGACAGAGGCAGCAGGACAGAGAGAATCTCCAGCAGACTCTACACTGAGTGCAGAGCCCAATGTGGGGCTCAATCCCAGGACCCTGAGATCATGACCTAACCCAAAATCAAGAGTCAGATGCTTAACTGACTGAGCCACCCAGGCACCCCTCAACCAGTCCCCTCTTGAGGGCTATTTGGACGGTTTCTGCTTTTGCAATTAGTACTACAATGAAGAGCCTTGTGAGGATACTAAGAAGACCTTAAGTTAGATCTCTTAAGGAAATTTCTACCTTAGGGGTGCCTGGGTAGCTCAGTGGGTTAAGCATCTGCCTTTGGCTCAGGTCATGATCTCAGTGTCCTATGGTCGAGTCCCGCATCAGGCTACCTGCTTAGCAGGCAGCCTGCTTCCCCCTCTCTCTCTGCCTGCCTTTCTTCCTGCTTATGATCTCTATCTCTCTCTCTCTGTCAAATAAATAAATAAATAAATAAGGCTTTAAAAAAGAAAAGAAAAGAAAATTTCTACCTTAAATGAAACTTATGGACATCCTGTGTAGTCTGGTAATAGAAATGTGGAATACCGGGTAGTGAGTTAATGCTGGTATGATTGGGCTTTTCGTGGTAATACAGGTTATTATGTCAGCAGTTGATATGTTCGAGGTTTGTATTCAATTCCCTCATTATTGGCCATAGCTTGCATTTCTCTGATTTAATGAGATGCCATGGAGATTCTGAAACCTACGACTGATGTGATCTTATTAAAAACATCATATTTACACAGTCTTTGTTATATTTTCCCCTTATCATATACATTGTGAGAAGAAAATATTTAAAAATACCTTTTATTCTTCTTTCAACCTTTTTTCCCCCATCTCATGATTTCTAACCACTTTGGTAAAAGCTTTTTGAAGCAAACTGGTTTTTGTCCTTGATAAAGCAGACAGGGGATGAAATGCAAGTGCCTCTGAACTCTTGCCCAGGCTGGTGATGGGAAGTTGGGCCTCTGTGTAGGACCACAGGTTTCCCAGCTGGACTGCTGGCCATCTTCCTGTAGTGTAGAGAAAAGGAGCCTTTCAAATATGAGTCCTGAACTTTGCAGGGGGAAGGAAGTTCTAAATGTAAGCCTTGGTGTTCTGGACACTTGCAACTGAACTTTTTTGTTTCCCTTTTAAATACTAACCCAAACCAAAGCCTTAAGTCTGCCTTTTCCTGTTAATATAAATTTCAGGAAAGAAGAGAGAAATATTTGAATTGAAAATATTAGAAAAAAGGTTTTCTTGTGTTTGTGTGTATTTTTCTTAAGTAAATATGTAAACAATCATTAAATTTTTGTTTCCTAGTCTGTTGGGGTTGATGAAATAGCAGTTGGAAATGCTAAGTAATAAAAAATACTTAGTAAAATGAATCTTGTGTTTTTGGATGATCTTCCTTTTTGTACTCTTACTTCAGAATTCATGAAGCTGCATCTCATAGGGCAGACTCCCAGATTCTCAGCCACTCGCTGGTCACTTTTAGTATCCATGGTTTGCCCTATGAGCAATTTTTTTAGAGTCCAGTTGTCAGATTTAGCAAATAAAAATATAGGATGCCCCATTTGATTTATATGAACAACAACTGATTTGTTTTAGTATAAGGAAGTTCTGGGCGATATTGGAGGCATCTTTATACTAAAAATATATTTACTGGGGCATCTGGGTGGCTCAGTTGGTTAAGCGCCTGCCTTTGGCTCAGGTCATGATTCTAGGGTCCTGGGATCCAGTCCTGCTTTTCCCTCTTCCTCTGCCCCTCCCCCACCCACTCGTGTTCTCTCTCTCAAATAAATAAATAAAATCTTTTAAAAAATGTATTTACTGTTTATCTGAAGTTTTGAATCAGTGTCCTTCATTTCGCCTGGCAACCCTCCTCTAAGCCAAGTACATTAGAAGTCCTATTTAACAAGTCATAACAAGCCTTCAAGTCATATTAATGGAAGCCATGACACACTGAATTCTCCTGACTAGGGGTCTCTCCTGTAGTTGTCCTTCTAGTCTCAGTTGTACTGCCAATGGCGTCATGGATCAGCGGTTTGACACCAAACCTCTTTAAAAAAAAAAAAAAAAGACTTAACTTATTTATTTGAGGGAGAGGGAGAAGCAGACTCCCTGCTGAGCAAGGAGCCCAACACGGGGCTCTGTCCAGGACCCTGGGATCACAATCTCAGCCGAAGGCAGACGCGTAACCAACTGAGCCACCCAGACGCCTCAATACCTAACCTCTCTATGCCTTTTGTACCGGTTACTGTGATTACATCATTTATATATTACATTCACCCTTCAAATGTGAGTGTGAACAGAGTTGTTTCTCAGAAAACAAAGTTGACTGTGTTGGAATGACCACTGAAAATTCAAGGATGTATTTAAGTGCTGAATTTCAAAGGAGCTGCCACTGGGTGTGGGTGAGACCTCGACTTTACCTGCTCAGCCATCCTGGAGCCTGAGGCAATAGGACAGGTCAGTAACACTGATGCTGTCTTTATTGAAAATACTGTTCTTTTGGTCATCATGGGTTTTCTGCGTTAACTTCGATGTTTGGAAAAGCAGGTTTATTGAGAGTTCATTCACATACCATAGGATTCATCCTTTTAAAATGTGCTACTCCAAAATTTTTAGTATATCCACAGATATGTGCAACTCTTACCACAATCCATGTTTGTTAAGTTTTTATCACCAGAGAAATACCACCCCTGCCCTTCGGATGTCACCCTCTGCCCCTAGTTCCTCCAGCACTAAGCACTACTAATCTACTTCCTGGCTATAAATTTCCCTATTGTGGACATTTTTTACAAATGGAGTCATACTATATGTTAACCATTTTTGATTGGTTTCTTTTTTCTTTAATATTTATTTGTTTGTTTGTTTGTTTAGGGACTGTGGAGGGGGTGGGGCAGAGGGAGAGAGAAAATCTCCCCGCTGAGCATAGAGTCCAACGTGGGGCTTGATCCCACAACCCAGAGATCATGACCTGAGCCAAAATCAAGAGTCAGATGCTTCATCGACTGTGCCACCCAAGTGTTTGTTCCATAGTGGCTGACTGATGACCCATCCTATGGACACAATGTGTTTTCTTTATTCATTCACCCACTGATGAACATTGGGGTTCTTTCCAGTTTGGGGCTATTGTGGATAGTGCTGTTGTGAACATGCGTGTGTAAGTTTTTGTTTGATCCCCTGTTTTCAGATCTTTTGAGTATGTTTCTAGGAGTTGATGTACAAGTCATATGGTAATTCTACGTTCAGTGCATTGAGGAACTGCCAAGTTCTTTGATGGTAGCTGCACCATACTCTCTTCTCACCTGTAATGCACAAGGATTCCAGTCTCTCCATGCCCTTGCCAACATTTGTTACTGTCGGTTTTGTTTGGTTTTTCATCATAGCCATCTAATGGGTGTGAAGTAGTATTTCGATATGGATTTGATTTGCATTTTGCTAATGATTAGTGATGCTGAGCATCTTTTCATGTGTTTGTTGGTCACTTGTTTATCTTCTTTAGAACATATCTATTCAGGTTCTCTGTTCATTTTTTAACTGGCTCTTTTGTTGTTAAGTTGGAGTACTGGGCATTAATTCCTCATCAGCTATGTGATTGGCAAATATTTTCTCCCATTCTGGAGGTTGTCTTTTCAGTTTTCTTTTTTCATTTTCTTTTCACACTTTGAAAACATTTATTCATTATTTTATTTCTGAAATGGGGCTGAGCGTGGTGCTCAGGCCTCCCAGGCAGGCTGCAGGGGGCTGACTAGGAGCAGAGGCCCCCCTCCCTCTTCCTTCCAGGCCCGGGAGCTTTGTCCATGCCTGCCCTTTGGAGAGGCGCCCAGGATGCATCTTTTCACCCACCCCATCTCCAGGTTCTCTCTTTTCTTTGGGCAGCAAGCCTGAGGCTTCAAAACTTCACTTTTCCACAGCCCTTCTTTTGTGTGACTGCTCAGAGAAGAGAACATCTCCACCACAGTTGCCTCCTTCTGGCTGCCTACTCTTATTTATTTATTTATTTATTTTTAAGATCTTTTTTTTTTTCCCCAAGTAATTTCTATATCCAGTGTGGGGCTCAAACTTACAACTCCAAGATCGAGAATTTCATGCTCTACCAACTGAGCCAGTCAGGTGCCCCCTACTTTTTTGATAATGTCCTTTGGTACACAAAAATTTATAATTTTTTTTCCGCTGGTTTTGTTTTTAGTTTTTTCTTTATTCATTTTTTTAAAAAAATTTAATTGAAACATAGTTGACATACATTATTATATTAGTTTCAGGTGTATGATACAGTGCTTGATAATTATAAAATATTATTTATTTATTTATTTAACAGAGAGAGAGAGAGAGAGATCACAAGTAGGCAGAGAGGCAGGCAGAGAAAGAGAGTGAAGCAGCCCCCTCCCCCCCGAGCAGAGAGCCCAATGTGGGGCTCGATCCCAGGACCCTGAGACCATGACCCGAGCTGAAGGCAGAGGCTTAACCCACTAAGCCACCCAGGTGCCCTTATATACCTTAATACATACACCATAAGTTTGGTTACCGTCTGTCGCCATACGAAGTAATTACAGTAGTACTCATGATATTCTCTATGCTGTACTTTTCATTCCTGTGACTTATTTATTTTTATAACTGGAACTTTGTATCTCTTAATCTCCTTTATCTATTTCACTCACCACCACCCCCACGCTTCTCCCCTCTGGAAGCCACCAGTTCTCTGTATTTATAAGTATCTTTCAATTTCTTTTGTGTTTGTTTTGTTTTTTAGATTTTGTATGTAAGTGAAATTATATGGTATTTGTCTTTCTCTCATTTACTTCACTTAGCACAATATGCTCTGGGTCTATCCATGTTGTGAATGGCAAGATTTCATTCTTTTTTATGGTTAATATTCCATTGTGTATATATAGCACATCTTTTTTCTCTCTCTCTCTCTCTCTATCTTTTTTTTTTTTTAAGATTTTATTTATTTGAGAGAGAGAGAGAGAAAGAGCAAGCAAGAGAGCATAAGCAAGGGGGGGAGAGGCAAAGGGAGAGGGAGAAGCAGGCTTTCCACTGAGCAAGGAGCCTGATGTGGGGCTTAATCCCAGGACCCTGGGATCATGCCCTGAGCCAAAGGCAGACGCCTAACTGACTGAGCCACCCAGGCGTCCCATACGACATTTTATCCATTCATCTATTGAAGGACAGGTCACTTCCATGTCTTGGCTATTGTAAATATTGTAAATGAACAAAGGAGTGAATATATCTGTTTGAATTAGTGTTTTTGTTTTCTTTGGGTAAATACCCATTGGTGGAGTTAATGGGCCATATGGTATTTCTATTTTCCATTTTTTGAGGAACTTCCATGCTGTGTCCTGTAGTGGCTCTAACCATTTACATTCCCACTGACAGTGCACAGGAGTTCCCCCTCTTCTCCACATCCTTGCCAACACTTGTGACTTCTTATCTTTTCTATTTTAGCCATTCTGGTACGAGGGGATACTTCATTGTGGTTTTGATTTGCATTTCCTTGATGGTTAGTGATATTGAGCATCCTTGCTCATGTCTCTTGGCCATCTGTAATGTCTCCTTTGGAAAAATGTCTCTAGGCCATCTGCTCATTTTTAATTGGATTGTTTGTTGTTGTTGTTTGGTGTTGAGTTGTTAGGGTTTTTTAAAATATATTTTGGATATTGACCCCTTATTGGATATGTCATTTGCAAATATCTGCTACTATTTAGTAAGTTGCCTTTTCATTTTTTTTAATGGTTTCCTTTGCTGGACAAAAGTTTTTTTTTTTTTTTTTTTTAAAGATTTTATTTATTTATTTGACAGAGAGAAATTACAAGTACACTGAGAGGCAGGCAGAGAGAGAGAGAAGGAAGCAGGCTCCCTGCCGAGCAGAGAGCCCGATGTGGGACTCGATCCCAGGACCCTGAGATCATGACCTGAGCCGAAGGCAGCGGCTTAACCCACTGAGCCACCCAGGCGCCCCAAAAGTTTTCTAGTTTAGGGGCACCTGGGTGGCTCAGTGGGTTAAGCCTCTGCCTTTGGCTCCGGTCACGGTCTCAGGGTCCTGGGATCGAGCCCCACATCAGGCTCTCTGCTAAGCGGGGAACATGCTTCCTCCTCTCTCTCTGCCTGCCTCTCTGCCTACTTGTGATCTCTATCTGTGTCAAATAAATAAATAATCTTTAAAAGATTTTTTAGTTTAATGTAGTCCCAATTAGTTATTTTTGCTTTTGTTTCCTTTGTCAGAGGAGACAAATCCAGAAAAATATTACAAAAACAAATGTCCAAAAGTTTACTATCTCTATGTTCTTTTAAGAATTTTATGGTTTGGGGACGCCTGGGTGGCTCAGTTGGTTAAGCAGCTGCCTTCGGCTCAGGTCATGATCCCAGCGTCCTGGGATCGAGTCCCACATCGGGCTTCTTGCTCAGCAGGGAGCCTGCTTCTCCCTCTGCCTCTGCCTGCCATTCTGTCTGCCTGTGCTCGCTCTCTCCCCCTCTCTCTCTCTGATAAATAAATAAAATTTAAAAAAAAAAAAAAAAAGAATTTTATGGTTTGGGGGCACCTGGGTGGCTCAGTGGGTTAAAGCCTCTGCCTTCGGTTCAGGTCATGATCTCAGGGTCCTGGGATCAAGCCCTGCATCGGGCTCTTTGCTCAGCAGGGAGTCTGCTTCCTCCTCTCTCTCTCTGCCTGCCTCTCTCCCTACTTGTGATCACTGTCTGTCAAATAAATAAATAAAATCTTAAAAAAAAAAAGAATTTTATGGTTTGGGGGCACCTGAGTGGCTCAGTTGGTTAATCCTCTGCCTTCAGCTCAGGTCATGATCCCTGAGTCCTGGGATCAAGCCCCATGTTAGGCTCCCTGCTCAACAGAAAGTCTGCTTCTCCTTCTCCTTTTCCCCCAGCTGTGTCCACTCTCACTCTCTCTGTCAAATAAATAAATAAATAAATTTTTAAAAAGAGAATTTTATGGTTTCAGGTCTTATATTTAGGTCCTTAATCTATTTTGAGGTTTTTTAAAAATATATTTTATTTATTTATTTGACAGAGATCACAAGTAGGCAGAGAGGCAGGCAGAAAGAGAGCCAGGGAAACAGACTCCTTGCTGAGCAAAGAGTCTAATGTGAGGCTCGATCCCAGGACCCTGGGATCATGACCTGAGCTGAAGGCAGAGGCTTTAACCCACTGAGCCACCCAGGTGCCCCTTGAGTTTATTTTTGTATATGGTATTTTTAACAAAGTGGTGCAGTACCATTCTTTTGCATGTAACTATCCAGTTTTTCCAACACCATTTATTGAAAATACCATCTATTTCCCATGGTATATGCTTGCCTTCTTTCTCATTGATTAATTGATGGATTTGTCATGGGCTCTGTCGTCTGTTTCATTGATCTCTGTGTCCATTTTTTTCTTTTGCCAGTACCATACTCTTTTGCTTATTGTAGTTTTGTAATATAGTTTAAAATTTGGGATTGCAGTAATTCCAGAATTGTTGTTCTTTCTCAAAATTACTTTGGCTATTTGGGGACTTTTGTAGTTCCATATGAATTTTAGGGTTATTTGTTTTAGTTCTGTAGAAAATACTATTGATATTTTGATAGGTATTGCATTGAATCTGTAGATTATTTTGTGTAGTATGGACATTTAAAAGTATTAATTATTCTAATCCATGAGCAAGTTATATCTTCCCATTTTTTTGTGTCATCTCTAGTTTCTTTCATCATTGTCTTCTAGTTTTTAGGGTACAGGTCTTTCACCTCCTTGGTTAAACTTATTCATAGGTATTTTATTCTTTTTATGCAATTGTAAATGGGATTATTTTCTTAATTTTTCTTCCTGTGACTTCATTATTAGTATATAGAAATGTAATAGATTTCTGTATATTAATTTTGTATTCTACATTACTGAATTCATGTATTAGTTCTGATAGGTTTTTGGTGGAGTCTTTATAGTTTTCTGTATATAGTATCATATCATCTTCAAATAGTGACAGTTTTACTTCTTCCTTACAATTTTGGATGCCTTTTGCTTATTTTTCTTGTCTCATTGCTGTGGCTTGGACTTCCAGTACCAGGTAGATAAAAGTGGTGAGAATGGGCATCCTTATCTTCTTCGTGATCTTATAGGAAAAGCTTTCACTTTTTCACCATTGAGTATGATCTTAGCTCTGGGTTGATAATATATGGCCTTTATTATGTTGAGATGTGTTCATTCTAATCAATCTTGAGATATGTTCCTGAATGGATGTTGAATTTTGTTTAGTGCTTTTTCTGCATCTTTCAAGATGATCATATGATTTTTTAAAAAGATTTTATTTATTTATTTATTTGACACAGAGAGAGAGAGATCACAAGTAGGCAGAGAGGCAGGCAGAGAGAGAGAGAGAGAGGAGGAAGCAGGCTCCCCACCGAGCAGAGAGCCCGATACGGGGCTCAATCCCAGGACCCTGGGATCATGACCTGCGCTGAAGGCAGAGGCTTTAACCCAATGAGCCCCCCAGGTGCCCCTGATAATATGATTTTTATCTTTCATTTTAATATGGGTATAACTTTGACTTGTGGATATTGAACCATCCTTGCATCCCTGAGATAAATCCCACTTGATCATGATGAATAATCTTTTTAGTGTATTGTTAAATTCAGTTTGCTAATATTTTGCTGAGGATTTTTACATCTGTGTTCACCACAAATATAGATCTGTAATTTTTCTTCTAGTGTCTTTGTCTGGTTTTGGTTTCAGAGCAATTGTGACCTTATGAACTGAACTTGGAAGCATTCCTTCCCCTATCTTTTGGAATAGTTTAAGAATAGGTATTAACTCTTTTTTTTTAATGTAGGCACCACACCCAACATGGAGCCCAATTCAGGATTTGAACTCAAAACCCTGAAGTCAAGACCTGAATTGAAATCAAGAGTCAGTCGCTTAACTGACCGAACCTCCAGGAGCCCCTATATTAACTCTTTTTAAAAATGTTTGGTAGAATTTGTTTGTGAAGCCATCTCCTCTTGGTTTTTGGTTTGTTGTTAGGTTTTTGATTACCAGTTCAATTTTGTTACTAGTAATTGGTCTGTTCAGATATTCTCTTTCTTCCTGATTTAGTCTTGGAAGATATATATTTGTAGAACTTTATCCATTTCTTCTGAGTTGTCCAATTTGTTGGTGTATAATTTTTCTTAGTAGTTTCTTACAGTCCTTAGTATTTTTCTGGTGTTGGTTATCACTTCTCTTTCATTTAGGAGTTTGAGTCCTCTTTTTTTCCCTCCTGAATCTGGCTAAACATTATCAATTTCATTTGTCTTTTTAAAGAAACAACTCAATTGCTTCTCAGCCTTTTGGCTAAGATCAAGTGTAAAGAAACAGCTCATAGTTTCTTTGATTTTTTTTTTTTTTTTGGTCTGTATTTCATCTATTTCCAAACTGATCTTTATTATTTCCCTCTTCTCAGTTTGGGCTCCCCCCCTTCTTTTTCTAGTTTCTTTAGGTGTAAGTTAGATTGTTTGTTTGAAAATTTTCTTGTTTCTTGAGGTAGGTCTGTATCACTATAAACTTTCCTCTTAGAACTGCTTTTGGTGTATCCCAAAGATTTTGAACTACTGTGTTTTCATTTCATTTTTTTATTTCCTCTGATTTCTTTTTGGGCCTGTCTGTTGTTTAGTAGCATGTTGTTTAACCTCTACAAGGTTGTTCATGCTCCTGTGGTCAGAAAAGGTGCTTGATATGATTTTAATCTTTTAAAATTCATTGAGACTGGGCACCTGGGTGGCTCAGTGGGTTAAAGCCTCTGCCTTCGGCTCAGGTCATGATCCCAGGGTCCTGGGATCGAGCCCCACCCACATCGGGCTCTCTACTCTGTGGAGAGCCTGCTTCCTCCTCTCTCTCTTTGCCTGCCTCTCTGCCTACTTGTGATCTGTCTGTCAAATAAATAAATTAAAAAATCTTAAAAAAAATTCATTGAGACTTGTTTTGTGACCTAATATGTGATCTGTCTTGGAGAATGTTCCATATACACTTGAAAAGAATATGTATTCTGCTGTTTTTGGTTGGAATAGTCTGTATATATCGCTAAGTCCATCTAGTCTAATGGGTCATTCAAAGCTACTCTTTCTAGGGGCACATGGGTGGCTCCATTGGTCAAACATTCAACTCTTGATTTTAGCTCAGGTCATGATCTCAGGGTCGAGAGATCAAGCCCTGTGTCAGGTTCCTTGCTGGGTGTGGGGCCTGCTTAAGATTCTCTCTCCAGGGGCACCTGGGTGGCTCAGTGGGTTAAAGCCTCTGCCTTTGGCTCAGGTCATGATCTCAGGGTCCTGGGATCGAGCCCCGCATCGGGCTCTCTGCTCCACAGGGAGCCTGCTTCCTCCTCTCTCTCTCTCTGCCTGCCTCTCTGTCTACTGGTGATCTCTGTCTGTCAAATAAATAAATAATAAAAATCTAAAAAAAAAAAAAAAAAAAAAGATTCTCTCTCCATCTCACTCTGCCCCTCCACCCCAAATTGGCACACTCTGTCTCTAAAATGAAAAAAAAAAGTTACTCCTTCCTTATTTTCTGTCTGATTTATCCATTGATGTAAGTGGGGATTAAAGTCCCCTACTGTTATATTATTACTGTAAATTTCTTTCTTTATGTCTGTTAGTATTTGCCTCATATATTAAGTGCTCCTGTGTTAGGTGTATAGATACCTAAAATTGTTATATCCTCTGTTGGATTGATCCCTTTAAAAGTATGTAATGCCCTTCTTTGTCTCTTTTTACAGTCGTTGTTTTAACATCTATTTTGTTTGAAATAAGTATGGGTACTCTAGCTTTTTTTCCCTCACTTCCATTTGCATAGAATATATTTTGTTTTCCCTTTACTTTCAATGTGTATGTGTTTATAGGTCTGAAGTGAATCCGCTTGTAGGCAGCATATAGATGGGTCCTGTGTTTTCATCCATTCAGTCACCTGTCTTTTGATTATAGCCTTTATTCCATTTACACTTAAAGTGATTATTGATAGGTATGTACTTATTGCCATTTTGTTGAGTCTTTTGGTAGTTTTTGTAGTTCTCTGTTCCCTCTTCTCTTGCTGTATTACCTTGTGATTTGATGACTCTCTTTGGTGTTTGTGCTTAGATTTCTTTCTCTATTTTTATCTCTTATAGGTTGTGTTTTGTAGTTACCATGAGGTTCATGTATAACATCCTTGTAATATAGCAGTCTATATTAAGTTGATGGTCACTTAAATTTGAACACATTCTAAAAGCACTACATTTATATTCCTCCCTTTACATTTTATGTATATAATGTCACATTTTACATCTTTTCACTTCATATATCCCTTAACTAATTATTTGGATGTAACTGATTTTACTTGTTTCATCTTTTAAACTTTATACTAGTTTATAAGTGATTTCTCTACTAACTTTACTATATGTTTGCTTTTACCAGTGAAATTTATCCCTTTCATATTTTTCTTAGTTCTAGTTATAGCCTTGATTTATTGCTCTAGAAGCACCTTCAACATTTCTTATAATGTCAGTTTAGTGGTGACAGATTCCTTTAACTTTTATCTGTGTGGGAAACTCTATCTCTCCTTCAGTTCTGAATAATAACTATGCCAAGTAGTCTTGGTCATCCATTTTGGCATTTTGAATATATTATGCCACTCTTCTGGCCTCTATGCTGAAGAATTGGTTGATAATCTTTTGGGGTTTCTGTTTATTTTATGCCATATCATGTCATGTCACAGAGAGAGAGCACAAGCAGGGGAAGTGGCAGGCAGAGGGAGAGAGAGAAGCAGGCTCCCCACTGAGCAGGGAACCTGATGTGGGGCTCGATCCCAGATCCCAGGACCCCAAGATCATGACCCAAGCCGAAGGCAGAGGCTGAACCCACTGAGCCACCCAGGTGCCTCTGGGCTTTCTCTTTAAGTAACTATTTTATTTATGTTTTTCTTTATATTTTTTTATTTTTATTTTTTAAAATATTTTATTTATTTGACAGAGAAATCACAAGTAGGCAGAGAGAGGAGGAAGCAGGCTCCCTGCTGAGGCGAGAGCCCGACTCGGGGCTCGATCCCAGGACCCTGAGATCAGACCCGAGCTGAAGGCAGTGGCTTAACCCACTGAGCCACCCAGGTGCCTCTGGGCTTTCTCTTTAAGTGACTATTTTATCTTGCCCCTTTTAAGATTATTTCTTTATTTTTAATTTTTGACACTTTAATTATTACATGCCTGGACCCTCTTGTGTTCACCTTGTTTGGGTTTCTCTGTACTTGCTGGATGTGAATATCTGTTTCCTTCTCCAGGTTAACAAAATTTCCAGGTGTTACTTCTTCAATGAATCTTTCTGCTCTGTTCTGTCTTGTCCTTCTGAAGCCTTAAAATGTGGATTTTAACATTCTAGATGTTGTTCCAGAGATCTCTTAACCTCATTTTTTAAATACTTTTTCCTTTTTAGTGTTTAACTTAGGTGATTTCCACTACCCTGTCTTCTAGATTGTTTATCCCTTCTTCTGCTTCCTATAATCTGCTGTTGATTTCATCTAGTGTATTTGTCAGTTCATTTATTGTATTCTTCAGCTCTGATTGGTTCTTTTTTATATTTTCTCTTTGTTGACATTCTCTGTGAGTTCATTCTTCCCCCAAGTCCACTGAGCATCTTTGGGACCATTATTTTGAGCAATTTATCAGGTAGATTGTTTATCTCCATTTTGTTTAGTTCTTTATCCAAGGTTTTGTCTTGATCTTCCTTTGGAACATACTCCCCTCTGCTTTTGTCTAACGCTTGGTGTCTGTTTCTGTGTATTAGGTAGGTCAGTTTGTTGCCTGCTCTTGAAAGTAATGGCCTTATGTAGAAGGTGTCCTGTGGGGCCCAGGAGTGCCATCTACCATGGTCACTTGAGCCAGACACTGTAGGGGTATCCCATTTGGGATTCATACACCCTCCTGTTTTTTTAAATTCTTTTTCATGCTGTTATTATTGGAATTGCTTTCTTAATTCCATTTTCATTTTGTTTATTGCAAATGTACAGTTGATTTTGGTGTATATATTGCCTGCCTTGCTGAACTCATTTATTAATTCTAATAATCTTTTACTTGATTCTTTAGGGTTTTCTTTATGCAAGTTCAAGTCATTTGCTAATAGAGATAGTCTTAATACCTACCTCGCTTCTAATATAGATGCCAGTTATTTCTTTTCCTTGACTAATTAATTGCCCTGGCTACTACTTCCAGCCCATTGATGAATAGAAGTGGTAAGAGCACAAGGATATCTGTCCTTGGCTTGTTCCTCATATGAGAGAGAAAGCACCCAGTCTTTTATTATTAAGTATAATGGTAGTTGTGCATTGCTTTTTAAAAATTGCATTAAATTAGCATTTATTTTAATACTGAGTTTTGGGTACCCTCTTAAAATTTTGAGTCTGCTGTGTAACTGCATTCACTCCATCTTTCCCCTGCCATTTTTAAAGATTTGGGGGAGAGGTGTACCCATCTGGCTTAGTTGATAGAGCATATGACTCTTGATCTTGGGGTCATGAGTTTGAGCCCCATGTGTGGTGTAGAGGTTACTTAAAATTTAAAAAAATTTTTAAAGAAAAAAGTTTTGGGAGAAACTGTAAAACCTATTAAGGATTCTGAATTCATATTGTTATACAAGTGCATTTATAGTCTCTGTTTTAAAGAAAACAAATCAATAAATCACAGTTCATACATTTATTGTGATGGTGAGCTTAATTTATGAAAGAAGATGCCAAGATTCAATTAGTAGGCCAGTGCACAGAGAAAAAGCCTTGGCTGTAGATCAAATGATAAGGCAAATCACAAATGATTCCTACTTTCGCTTTTTTGATTCACCAGTGAACTATGGGCCTAACTAAATTTCATAATACAACTTTCACTGTGGATATGTAAGATCGTATGAATGATGGAGGTACCTGCATGTCCCTTGCTGCCTTCTTTCATTTTGTTAAATTTGCTAAACTTACCTGGTGTGGACCCAGGAAAACTCTTCTCTGTCCAGACTTGGATCCTTTAAATCCCTTGCACAGTAAAAGTTGAGTGACCTAATTAGTAAAGTGGAGACTTATGTTGGAAAACTCTTAGTCTGAAAGAGTTGGCTTTCTTTGGAATTCTGAGTAGTGAATTGCCACTTAACAATTCTTACCATATTTGAAAGTTACTTACTAAAAAGAGGTAAAACTCTAGTGAATGGACTACACTAACTGTGATGAGACCAGGGTTTTTTTTTTGTTTTTCATTTAGTTGATTCATGTTGATTATGACCAAATGGGATGTCAAATAGTATTGTATCTTTTTTTTTTAAGATTTTATTTATTTATTTGACAGAGATCACAAGTAGGCAGAGAAGCAGGCAGACAGAAAGAGAGAGAGGAGGAAGCAGGCTCCCTATCAAGCAGAGAGCCCGATGCAGGACTCGATCCCAGGACCCTGAGATCATGACCTGAGCCGGAGGCAGAGGCTTAACCCACTGAGCCACCCAGGCGCCCAGTATTGTATCTTTTTAAAAGGAAATTCTTTGTATTTTTAATTTAATGTTGACGAAGAGGATAAACCTTTAAGAAGGCAGATTACTATTAAATACCCAATTTTTTTCTGAGATTGTGGTTTGTAAATTACTATGGATCTTAATTAAAGAGGGTTCTTAATTCAATATAAATAACTGATCATATGGGTAGAGCTCAATATATTCTTCTTGGTCAGAATAACAAGTATATATAGTATTTTATATAAAATATATAAATGTATGTTATATACAAACAAGTAGACTAGTAAGTCTCATCTGTGTGAATTTTTCAAAAATTTCTCATAAAAATTTTGTCCAAAATATAGTCAGAAGATTCTATTCATATTAGCCTAAGTTACTGAGGAACGATTAATACTTTTTAAAAAAATGCCATACTTTGTATATACTAATATAGTACATACTTTGTATATACTAATACTTTTTAAAGAAATGCCATAATTTGTCACTGTGAAGGAAATACTTTTATTTCTTTTACTACTGTTTAGATGTTGCTTAGCATTTAAAGCATGGACTTTAGATTTCTGCTATGGATTGATTTGAAGACCAGACAAAATCCATCAGCTTAACTATCTCTTTTACAAAGACAATAAAATGATTCAATCTTTACTTTTATAATACTAGAAAAATATAATGTAATAAAAACCCTGCATTGCATCTAGGTTTTTTAGCAGTCACTTGGAACTTGATTATTCCATTATATTGGAGATACAAGCATTTCTGTTTTCAGATCGCTTGTGAATCTCATTTTGCTTGTATAAACAGCTTTCTGGTAAGATGATTACTGTAATATAAAACCACTTAAGAATTTTACCCTTTGGAACATTGAGGACAAATTGAATTATAGCCGGCTCGCATGGAGATGGGGAAAACAACCACCTTCACCTGCTTGCTTAAATGCAGCCCAAACCGGAAGCTTTCATAGATGATACCCACTTAGTTTCCCTTCCCCAGTAAAATGCACAGTAATTGTTTACCTTCCCTGAATTTTGATCTAGATTTCATTTTTAGGTTTCTTGTAAGCTGCCTTTTTCTCTTTCACTGTCTTTCTCTTGTTTGGAAGTTTTAGTGGGAGATCAGGATTTTCCATGGTGAACAAAGACCTGAGAGGTGTCTTACTATCTTTTGAAAGTGAAAATGTGAGGAAGAGCAGGATGTTGTGTGATGAATGTATCTTTATTTTTTTTTTAAGATTTTATTTATTTATTTGACAGAGAGAGATCACAAGTAGGCAGAGAGGCAGGCAGAGAGAGAGGAGGAAGCGGACTCCCTGCTGAGCAGAGAGCCTGATGCGGGACTCGATCCCAGGACCCTGAGATCATGACCTGAGCCGAAGGCAGCGGCTTAACCCACTGAGCCACTCAGGCGCCCCTGAATGTATCTTTAATATTAAAGATATTTCTCTCAGTTTTACCCACATACACACACACACACAAATCCATGCGATTGAAGTCAAACGTCTTTCCTTACACTTACTCTTTTTTGTATTAATATATATAATGTATTATTTGTTTCAGGGGTACAGGTTTGTGAATTGTCAGTCTTACACAATTCACAGCGCTCACCATAGCACATGCCCTCCCCCATGTCCGTCCCCCCACCACCTCACCCCTCCCACCTCCCTCCCCTCCAGCAGCCCTCAAGTTTGTTTCCTGAGACTAAGAGTCTCTTATGGTTTGTCTCCCTCTCTGGTTTCCTCTTGTTTCATTTTTCCCTCCCTTCCTCTATGATCCAATGTGTTGTTTTTCAAATGCCTCATATCAGGGAGATCATATGATAGTTGTCTTTCTCTGATTGACTTATTTCGCTAAGCATAATACCCTCTAGTTCCATCCACATTGTCACAAATGGCAAGATTTCATTTCTTTTGATGGCTGCATAGTATTCCATTACCATATCTTCTTTATCCATTCATCTCTTGATGGACATCTAGGTTCTTTCCATAGTTTGGCTATTGTGGACATTGCTGCTGTAAACATTCAGGTGCACATGCCCCTTCGGATCACTACATTTGTATCTTTGGGGTAAAAACCCAGTAGTGCGATTGCTGGGTTGTAGGGTAGCTCTATTTTCAACTTCGTGAGAAACCTCCTTGCTGTTTTCCAGAGCGGCTGGCATTTCCACCAACCATCCTTATACTTATTCTTTCTGTTGTTATTCTTGGTCTCTGCCAGGCCTCTTCAGATACTTGCCTACTGGATTGTACACCTTTGTTGCTGATTTTTGGGGGGGAATACTTTATGTATTGTGAACATTAAACCTTCACCTGTTCCGTGTCTCAGGCTCCCTCCTCATCTCCCCACTGGCTGTTGTATCTTTTCAGTATATTTATGGTGGGCTGTACCCTATAGAATTGTAACCCTGATTTTCACTAATAAACTCGGAAACCATTTTCCTATTCTTTGTGGCTTCTGAGTTTTGTGTTGGCCCTTAGAAAAATTTTATCTTTGGGGCACCTGGGTGGCTCAGCTGGTTAAGCCACTGCCTTTGGCTCGGGTAATGGTCTCAGAGTCCTGGGATCGAGTCCCACATGGGGCTTCCTCTGCTCTGTGGGGATCCTGCTTCTCCTTCTCCCTCAACCTTTCCTCCTCCTTGTGCTCTCTCTCTCTCTCTCTGTCAAATAAATAAATAAAATCTTTAAAAAAAAAAAAAAGAAAAGAAAAATTTTATCTTTGCCTCATTAAAAATGTATATTCATTTTATCTTTTATTGTTACAACTTTATTTTTTCATGTTTAGTTATTTATTCCATCTGTGGGATGTATACACACACACACACACACACACACATATGTGTTATAGAGTTTCAGTTTTTCTCCTAACATAGCCAGTTTCCCTAAACCTCTTTATTGAGAAATTATCTTTTAGTTACTGATTCTAAGTACCATATGTACCATGTAGTTAATAACATATGCAATTGGATCTGTTTTGGGACTTGATTTTGTTGATCTGTCTGTCCCCATACTGGTACCACCCTGTTTTAATTACTGCGACTTTATAGTGAATTTATATTTACTTATAAATAAATAAAAAATTTTGAAAAAAAAGTGATAACATGAAACTGAAAGAAATGGAGACAGCTAAGTGTGGCAGTTGACTTAAACATTTGTTAGACCAAGTTTGGACCTTGTTACAAGAGGACAGCCACTATTAGAAAAGTCAGATAGAATTGTATTAATACAAGGGTAACAGCTTGAACATTGGTAAAAAGGCCAGTTGCAGTGAGAAGACGAATGAGGCCGTTAGCCAATGACATGTCCCAAAGGAATTTCTGAAGCCTGAGTGACAAAGTGAAAAGGGACAACCCAGGGATCATATTGAGAAAGAAAGAGTACTATGATTGCAAGAAGCAGCGGAACTCCATGGTGTGGGGTGCATGCTGTAAGAATCCAGAGCAAGATGGTAGTAACCACATGGTGGTCTGGGGGCAGATCGCTTCAGTGACTATGGAAAGGAAACCGTAATTGTTGAGGACAGTGTAGCAGCCATTCTGGCATGCGGCCAGGGGAAATGGAGAACCTTCTAGAACATGGGGAATCTAGTCTTTTTGGTAGAAGTTTAGACCACGAAGTGTCTCTTAGACCTCTCTGGACACTCCTTTTAAAGCATAAAATGCTGATAAAGAGGAAAACAGGCAAATCGATCACTTGCATAAATGTTCTAAAATCAGGTACAGTTGCAATGCTTAGAGTAGCACAACCTTTATCATTTTTAGTGTTGCCAATTTTCTGGTGGATATACATATGTGGGAGCACACTACATAGTCCCAGCCGGTTTTAGATTTACTCTAGGGGGAAAAAAAATCACCAACTGGCTCAACATCTAGTACTCGAGTGTCTTAGGTTAAGCCCTATTCAGTGCCCTAGGTGAGAGGTGAGTGTGGCATTCTTGCCTGGGTGAAAGCTGAAAGATCTGATAATCTAACCTTCTGTGACATTTTTAAAAATTCACTTTTGTAGAACAAACTCTTTTCCCAAAGAATACAATTCTGTTTCTTACACATCACTTTTTGCCGTGTCAAGATGATTTTGAATTTTTGGTGCTGCTGCTCTATCTTACTTGATTGGGAGAAGTGCAATTATGTACAATTTTCTACATTGTGCAGTTTTTCAATTTTGTAGTGTTGAGCACTTTTCACCAATCTTTTTTGTCAGCTTTTCTTATCAGAGTGCTTAACACGATTTTATGTGAAGGCAGACCATCGCATCATAGCCACTCTGAATTTCTTTTATATAACATAAGGTTAGTTCCTCAACAGGGTTTACTCTAACGTGGTGTAAAATTGGCTAGGCATCTCTCAAATCTCATTATTTTTAAAGCTGTCAGCTCTTGGGCAGAGCAGGAAAGAGTGGGACAGTGGATTTAATTAAATGCTTAGTCATAAACTGGCATCTCTAATTGAAATATTATCTAACTGTAGGATAGGTGCTTATGAAATATTAGATTTGTGAATTACCTAAAATAAAGGCTTAAGGGTAAAATTGGTTGAACTTAGCAAGTTATCTCAGCGAGCCAAAACTGTCTTGTCAGTTTTATTTCTGGTGACCGAGGTAGAATATTTTAAGGGCAAAACCACAATTACATGTTTGTCAGGTGTGAGCTCTAAGTAATGATTAGTTTCCCTTTTATTCATGAGAGTAGCATGGCTACAGAGGAGTGTGTCTTTTAATTATACTGCGTGTCTGCTTATGTTTTTGTCCTGCCCTTTTCCTTCATCTCTGGAAATGTTCTATCCACCTCTCTGTGTCTGCTGGCCTTTGTATGTCCATGTATTATCTGTTCATCTACACAGTCCTTACTTTAGGGGAGAGATCATATATTATAATTTTATTTCATTTGATTAAAATATTTAAAACAGGGGCGCCTGGGTGGCTCAGTGGGTTAAAGCCTCTGCCTTCGGCTCAGGTCATGATCCTGGGGTTCTGGGATCGAGCCCCACATCGGGCTCTCTGCTCAGTGAGGAGCCTTCTTCCCCCCACCGCTGCCTGCTTCTCTGCCTACTTGTGATCTCTCTCTCTCAAATAAATAAATAAATAAATAAAATATTTTTAAAAAATAAAATAAAATATTTCAAACATATGGAAAAGTACAGAGATCAGTATCACAACCCCTCCTATAACTACCCCTTAACTATGGGATACCTTAACATTTGCCTTTTTATCCCCCGACACCTGTCAAAATGTTAAATACAGGGGAAGCTCCTTGTCTGGCCCTCCTCAGTTGCATCTCTCCCTTTCTCTCCTGAGCTAACACTGTCCCAAACTGGGACTTTATCATTCCCATGAATATTTTAAAGCTTTTTCTGTATGCATATATGTGTATAGAGTGGGTATGTGTGTACGTATATACGTATACACACACCTATGGTCTCATTGTGCTCTTGAAGTTTTGACATATTATCGTACTTCTTCAGTTTCCATTTCTGTGTAATATCACACTCTTCAAATTCACCTGCCATTGTATCCCCCGTTATCAAAACAAAAAAACCATCTCCTGGGGCACCTGGGTGCCTCAGTGGGTTAAAGCCTCTGCCTTCAGCCCAGGTCATGATCCCAGGGTCCTGGGATCGAGCCCTGCGTTGGGCTCTCTGTTCAGCAGGGAGCCTGCTTCCCTTCCTCTCTCTCTGCCTGCCTCTCTGCCTACTTGTGATCTCTGTCTGTCAAATAAATAAATAAAACCTTAAAAAAAAAAAAAAAACCATCTCCTTCCACTCTATATCCTGTCCCCTCCAACTACCACCTTTTTTTTTTTTCTTCTTTCCTTTCATGCTCCCTGGAACCCATGCTTATCAGCCACTTTCTCCACCATGCCATGTAAACCGTTCTCCTCAAGGTGTCCAGTGACCTCCTTGTTAGCACAACCAGCTGTCAATTCTCAAGTCTTCACTTCGCCTCTCAGCACTAGGTGACACACTTGAGTACGTCTTTATATAACACTTCATTCAGCCTTGTCAGTTACCACTGCTTCCTGGTGTTCTCCTACCACGTCACCACTCCTTCTTATTCCTTTTGCCGGATCCTCTTTATTTATTTTTTGCTTTGAAATAAGTTGGACAGAAGAGCCTAGAATGAAAAGTAAACATTCCTCCCAAACCTACATTCCCTCTCACTAAAAATGGATATATAGACTTTGGGCATGTGTGTGTGAATCTTATGGGTGAACCAATGCCTCATTTTAAATTGTATTTATTCTTTTTTTTTTTTTTAAACAATGTGTATCTTTTTTTTTTTTTAAGATTTTATTTATTTGACAGACAGAGGTCACAAGTAGGCAGAGAGGCAGGCAGAGAGAGAGAGAGGAGGAAGCAGGCTCCCTGCTAAGCAGAGAGCCTGATGCAGGGCTCGATCCCAGGACTCTGGGATCATGACCTGGGCTGAAGGCAGAGGCTTTAACCCACTGAGCCACCCAGGTGCCCCAATGTGTATCTTTTTATGTGCACATCCTATTTCTCTTATTTGTTCACTTTTATATTTTATTGGTTTTTTTTTCTTTACAATTTGTATGTGTGTAAGTTAAAATCATTAGCCCTTTATTGTCTGTCATGTGTGGGGGGACTATTTTTTTTTCCAGCTCATCAAATGCCATTTGACTTTGTGATATTTTTGAAGTATGGAGTTGTCGTTTGTTGTGTACAATCAGATTTAACAGTCTTTTTTTTTTTTTTTTAAAGATTTTATTTATTTATTTGAGAGAAAGATCACAAGTAGGCAGAGAGGCAGGCGGCGGGGGAGGGAGCAGGCTCTTTGCTGAGCAGGGAGCGGGATGCAGGCCTTGATCCTAGGACACTGGGATCATGACCTGAGCCGAAGGCGGAGGCTTAACTCACTGAGCCACCCAGGTGCCCCAGATTTAACAATCTTTTTTTTTTTTTCTTTTACAGCTCCTCAGTTTGGAGTCCTGCTTGTCTTCTGTACTGTATGATTATAAATGATTTCGCTTGGGTTTTCTTTCATACTGTTTCAGAGTTTCATTTTTTCCCTTTAAATCTTTGATCCATCTGGGATTTATTTAGGATCCCCTAATGTGAAGCGAAGTAGTATAAACTTATTTATTTTTCTAGTTGGCTACCTGATTCTTCCCCAGTCACTGACTTAATCATCTCTTTTCCCCTACTCGTTCGGAGGCCACCATTACCACAGAGTAATTCCCTGATGAATTTGAGTTCCTTTCAACTTCTTGAAAGAACTTGTGGTTTTGGTTTGTTTTGTTTTGTTTTTTTAGTAATCTCTACACCGAACATGGGGCTCGAACTCCTGACCCTGAGATCAAGGGTCTCATGGTCTTCCCACTGAGCCAGCCAGGTGACCCTATTTATGTTAGTTTTAGTTTTCAAACCACAGCAGTGGGGTTGTCCACACCCACTGACTTTATAGCTGTCACAACAGTTAGCCGGTATCTTCCTTGGACTGGGCAGAACTTGCAACAGCTGAATACCTATCAACCCCTCCTTCCTTAGCTTTCAGCTCACATCTCTCTTAGTCGCCCTCCTGCCTATTAGCTCTGTCTTCGCTAGCTTAGCTTTTGTGGTTTCTTGCACAACAGTGTTTTTGGGATTCCACCGTCTCGTGGCAAATACACTTCTGGGGGAATATTTCCCAGTCTCTTTACTTCAGCACTTACTTATCTGGCCAAATATCCTCATATTTTTATTTCTAGTGCCAGTCTCAATCTAGGTGTATAGATCCAGTTTTTTGCTAGATGCTGTACGGTGTGTCCTAGAGGACTTCAGTGTGTCTGCACCAAACCTTTGTTCTGCTTCCTTCTGGTATTTTTCCGTCTTCCCTCTACCCTGCCTTACCTGCTATCATCACCATTTCCCCCAGGCACATACATAGATTTTGTCTTTGATGTCACTTTATCCCTTTAATATCTCCCAGTGATCTGTCAGTCAGAGGTCCTAGTGTTCCCTGGCTATTCCCACAGCTCTGGTCTGTGCTCTTATTTCATGCCTTGAATATGGAAGTTGTTTCTTCTTCTTTTTTTTTTTAAGATTTATTTATTTATTTGACAGAGATCGCAAGGAGGCAGAGAGGCAGGCAGAGAGAGAGAGGAGGAAGCAGGCTCCCCACTGAGCAGAGAGCCCGATGTGGGACTCGATCCCAGGACCCTGGGATCATGACCTGAGCCGAAGGCAGAGGCTTAACCCACTGAGCCACCCAGGTGCCCCTGAAAGTTGTTTCTTAACTGGTCTCATACTTCTAGTTTCTCTCTCTCTGATCTGCCCCCACGTTGCAAGCTGTGTTAATTTTCTAATGCACAGATTTGATCATACAGATTCCCTGGTTGAAAAACAGCAACTTTTAGTTCATCTTTTAGCTATTTTTTTTTTTTTAGCTTTCAGTTAAATCTTGTGTAAATTGATCATTGTTTCCATCATTTACTTCCTCTCCCTTCCTAACTTCATTAAAATGAAATGAAAGAAATGGAAAAATTCCAAAGGCCAAAAGAGAACGGGAGGGGCAACATTGACAATTTTAAGGTTTAAACTAATTTCTTATTTAGTCAAAGGCAGTTAACAACTTGAGAATCTCCCCCTACACAAACTTTTGAGAAAAACCAATTGACTCTTCCCATACAGTTCTTAATAATTCAAGACTTGGGGATAGCTGGTCTGTGGAAGGCAGGAATAAGTCTTGATATCGAAAATGTAGGCTGTTCTTTGAAAGTCTTTATAGTAAGTGGCTGGGGTCCCATGTCCTCTCATCCACTCCGTCCCCTCAGGAGACCAGAGGTTTATTATCTGGGTAATTTGAATGGGAGAGCCACAGACTCTGAGAGGCAATAGACAGATTGGTTAAAACAATGGGGTTGGGTGAGAGTTTGAATACCTACTTTGGGGACTTATATGTTCTCCTCTAGATGCAATTAATGAAAAGGGGCATGGGTTATTTATTTTCACATTCCCAAATTCCTAATAATAATCTAGATGTTTTTCTCTTGGCACATGTTCTAAAAAAGTATAATTTCTCAACACCTTAAAATTCTCTCACCACATGAGCACTTTTAGAAAAGGTAAGTCCAAAGGTCAGTTGATTTTGAGATGCTTAAAAAAATTATTTTTTCATCTAGCCTACTCAATTTCTTATAATAACAGAAAATATGATTGTATACATAAATAAAAATCCTATATTGTCATTTGATTTGTTTCTTTTTTAGAATTATGAAGACCCAAGAAACAGAGTACTTTTCCCCCTTCTACATCTTTTGCTCTGACCCCAAATGAAGAGACAGGAAGAGGGTAGAGAACAGTGAAAAGAACCTTTATTTTTATTTTATTTTTATTTTTATTTTAGATCTTCACATAGCTTTATAACAGACATAATTATATGAACAAAATAAATTCATACTCTATATTTTTATCTCCCCAGTGCAATCAGTTGATTTTATTAACCAGAAACATTTAAGTAAACTATACCTTTCTGCGTCCCAATATATGTGAAATTAATAGAACCCTCGACATATACTATCTCCAATACAAAGCATTCACATGACTAGAAGCAATATGTTAGATTTCGTTTGCTACCACCTCACCAGCTCTTTTCCCATTCAAAAAACCTACCTCCCCCAACAAAATTTCAGTCCAGATCAAGAAAACAACCCCCACTACCTATTTTATGTCTTTAAGATTTCAAAATCTTATATGGACTTTCTAGTCTTAGTTGTGACCAACTTCTTCTAAAACTCTGGGCCCTGCTTATGGGCTTTTGAGGCCTCATGTGCTCCTGGGAACTCGGGATTCAGTGCGTCTGTGTCTCTACCTGGCAAATGTTTCCACCCCTCTCTCCTCCTGTCTCTCCCAACTTCACCCAGACTCCTCAGGTTTCCTCAGGGTTCATCCAACTTCCCCTGTACTGGGCTGTTATTCTAATGATTTGACACGAAAGGAAAACGCAGTCAATGCTATTTAATGAGCCCCTGTGGAATTTGGTAGCTAATTTGTTGCAGATTCAGTCCCTTTAATGTTCTCCCTTTTCTTAAATTTTCATAAGCTAGAATATGGACACGGGGACCACAGACATACGTTTTTGTCTTTCTGTCACAGATTATATAAAATATTACATAGATAGCATAATTGAAAACTGAAAGTTCTAGTATTGATTTTTATAGTAAATATCGACTTCTTTTCCTCCTGAACAGGTCATTATCCAAGTGTTAGAGGTGATGGATCATCTTCATAGAGGGGAGTCAGTCGCTGCAATACTCCGTAACCGGTATATTTATGGAAGCAATTCACCTTATAATTTCTATAATGTCTCTCCTGCCTATTTATGTGCCTAACATCGTTGCTGCTTAATGAATATTTGTTGAATGCCTGGGTTAACATAAAATATTCGCTATGTGAGTGAGTAAAAGAATGACTGGGTGACAAAGAGATGGAATGAAGAGCGTGATAGCGACTGTGTGTTCTGAGCTAATGAAGAAATAGAGAATATAATTAAAAAACATGCTCGATGTAAATTGTGACCACGTGACATTCAATAAATAGATCTATTGACTTATTTTTTAGTCTTAAAGCATGTTAGTGAAGAAATACAGGTATCCATTGCTTAAGAACAGATGTCTCAACCAAGTTTTTTTTTTAAATTTATTTTTTATTTATTTTCGGCATAACAGTGTTCATTATTTTTTCACCACAGCCAGTGTTCCATGCAATCCGTGCCCTCTCCAATACCCACCACCTGGTACCCCGACCTCCCACCCCCCCTGCCAATTCAGACCCCTCAGATTGTTTTTTAGAGTCCATAGTCTCTCATGGTTCACCTCCAAGTTTTTTTTTTTTTTTAATAGTATTGCCCTGTGGTTGTACATTTCTGTTACTTAAAAATCCAGTGAAAACTTTTTCAGAGAGTTTTGGGAAATTCCGAGCTTTCTCTGACTACTTATGGTTTTAAATTCATGGTTTAAAGAAACGTAGCCTTTGCTTTGTAAGTGTGCAAGAGTATCCCTTAGTCCTAATAGTTGAATTGCATGATTTGCGTGAATCCTTTGAAATAATATGCAGGAGTTGTCTGTATCACTGCTCTGCCACTTACTAGTCATCTAGACTTGGCCAAATGTCTTAATTGCTCAGTGCCTTAACTTCCTCATCTATGAATTAGGGATAAAATTACCTACATCAGGGTTGTTTGGGACTTGTGTCTGTGGGGTGTGGAGAGAGAGAGAGCTTGGCAAGCAATGCACGGTATATTGGTGTTCTTCCTGAAACATAAATGTGAGGCTTTTAACTATGTTGAAATACAGCATTGTGTTTCTGAATTCTGATGTTTTAAAATAGGTGTCTTAAAAGAATATGCAAAGAGGGGAGAGTTTGAAGTAGGAAGGGGACATATGTAAAGTCATTGTTATTTGCCAGATATCGTAATACTCAGGCTTTTACATAGTAATTCTACTACGGAAATATATGACGGGTGCCTGTTGGTAGGAATGTGTACTCTCCTGTGGTCAAGGGGGCTGTAAGGTAAGCTTGCTCAGAGACGCAGAAAGCAAGGAAATCCTAGCAGGAATAATGTGTGGGCATGTTGGGTGAAAAGAGAGAAGAAAAGAATAAGGTGTGTACACTAGGGGTTGAATTCACATTGGTGAGTTGAGTCTGCAAAGGCCAAGCGCCACTGAGTAGGAGGGTCTCTATCATGCATTTGGAAGAGGAAAGAGTAGGAGGGCAGGACTTCCAAAGGTCAAGTCAGTAACTGAGGGAGTCATAGTATACTTGAATTTATTTCCATTATTTTTTTAAAGATTTTATTTATTTATTTGACAGAAATCACAAGCAGGCAGAGAG
Organism: Mustela lutreola; assembly: GCF_030435805.1. Taxonomy (NCBI): domain Eukaryota; kingdom Metazoa; phylum Chordata; class Mammalia; order Carnivora; family Mustelidae; genus Mustela; species Mustela lutreola. Next base: position 101,330,570 of record NC_081308.1, on the reverse strand, counting down.
GCAGACAGAGAGAGAGGAAGGGAAGCAGGCTCCCCGCTGAGCAGAGAGCCCGATGCGGGGCTCAGTCCCAGGACCCTGGAATCATGACCTGATCTGAAGGCAGAGGCTTTAACCCACTGAGCCACCCAGGTGCCCCTCCATTATTTTTATAGAGTTGTAATTAAGTGCAGTAAAACATACAAACACTTAAAAATACATATTTCTCTTTAGAGGTATAATTAAGTGCAGTAAAATATACAAACACTTAAATAGTCATCATGGTAGTTTTTTACACTTGCATACATCCAGGTAGCCATGACTCAGATCAAGATATAAAACAGTTCCATCCTTCCAGAGAGTTACCTCATTCCCCTTTCCAGTCTCTATCCTCTATCTTCTTGAACTTCATGTAAATGGAGTCAGACACTGTGCCTGGCTTCTTTAGTTCCAAGTAATGATTTTGAAATTTATCATTTCTGCTGGTATCAGGAATTCTTTCTATTTTATTGCTGTGGAGTATTCCTTTTTTTTTTAAAACTATACCACAATTTGGTTATCCATTTTCTTGTTCATAGTTCCTTAAGTTGCATCCATTTCTTGGCTATTATGAATGAAGCTGCTCTTGACATTTTTGTACAGATCTTTCTGTGGCTATATATAGCCACAAAATTTCCTTTGGATATGTATCTAAAATATGAACATAAATTATTTATTAAATTAATTTTATTTGAATTTATTAAATCTATTTTATGTAGCATTTATAATTTATTTAGCATTAGTAGACTGCCAAAGACTTTTTTCCCTAAGATTTCATTTATTTGAAAGAGAGAGAGTGAGCCAGGGGAGGAGCAGAGAGAGGACAGGCAGACTGTGTGCTGAATGTGGAGTCTGATGTGGGGCTCAATCCCAGGCCCCTGAGATCATGATCTGCACTGAAATCAAGAGTCAGATGCTTAACTGACTGAGCCATCTAGGTGCCGCTGCCAAAGCCTTTTCTAAAGTGATCATATCATTTTCTCCTCTGACTGGTGACAAGTGAGAATCCTCACTAGCTATTGGTGTTGTTGGCATTTTAAATCTAATTTTGTTTAATTATTTTTAAGTAGGCTCCACACCCAAGGTGGGGCTTGAACTCACAACCCTGACACCGAGGGTCACATGCTCTACTGACTGAGCCAACCAGGCTCCCCTTGTTATTAACCTTTTTAATTTTAGCCATTCTGTTGGGTGTGTAGTGGTTTCTCATAATGGATTTCACTTGGCATTCTCCTCTTGTGTAATAACTTTGAGTATATTTTCCTATGTTTATTTGTTATTTATCTTTTAGAAGTATCTGTTCAGGAACTTTGCCCATTTAAAAAATTGGGTGGTTATTTTTTTGCAGTTAAGGAGTTGTTAAGCTTATTCTGAATATTTTAATATATTGCATTATATTTTCTTCCAATCTTTGCCTTGCCATCCCATTTTCTTTTGATGAGCAGAATTTTTTAAATTTTTACAAAGTTCAATTTATTATTTTTTCTTTTATGCTCATGCTTTTTGTATCTTAGCCAAGAAATCTTTGCTCTCTCAAATTTTAGGCTTTCTTCCTGAAGTTTTAAAGTTTTAGCCTTCATGTTATAAGTGCTTTCTTGACCAGAAACCAAAGAAATGAACTTATGTCCTAGGTTTCACTTAGAATCCGAATAATTAATAAGAACACTTTATAAAAGAAAAGTCTCTTTGTAGTTTTAATTTTAAATTAACATCTTTGTACATGACAAGGGAACTGAGTTATAACCTAAGCCATACCTCACAAGGCATAAGCAACTAGTTGTATAACTCCTAGTTTATAAACCAGTGACCTGTGGTTTCCTACTATTACAATCTTTATTATAAATAAAGCTCCCTTGAAAGAATCAGATAATTCTGATATTAAAGAAACTGATTGAGGGCATAGAAAATGATGGAAAACGACCCCATTCATTTTATGATGCTGGATAATTGAGGTATGAAAATCTGAGAATAATGTTGCTTGTTTGTGTACACAAATTATAGATCAGTTTTGGGTTGTAAATAAAGTATAAACCAAACACATTTAGGAATATATGCAGAGATTGACCCTTTGTGACTAAGAATGTTTTATCCCAGAGTGTTAATTGTTTAATACTATGAGAGTTATATGAGGCATTCTATCAATAGATCTCATTAAAAAAAACAACAACAACAGGGCGCCTGGGTGGCTCAGTGGGTTAAGCCGCTGCCTTCGGCTCAGGTCATGATCTCAGAGTCCTGGGATCGAGTCCCGCATCGGGCTCTCTGCTCAGCAGAGAGCCTGCTTCTCTCTCTCTCTGCCTGCCTCTCCATCTACTTGTGATTTCTCTCTGTCAAATAAATAAATAAAAAATCTTAAAAAAAAAAAAATTTAAAATCTTGAAGAAAATAAATGCTGAAGGTGTTTGAAAAAAACTCAGTGCCCACTTTAAGAATAAAAATAGGAGGGGTGCCTGGCTGGCTCAGTCCATAGAACATGACTCTTGATCCCAGGGTTGTGGGTTCAAACCCCATGTTGGGTATAGAGATTACCTTAAAAAATAAATTTAAAGAAAAGTCATAGAAACTTCCTCTCTTAACAAGAAAAATAATTACTTCTCTAAAACCAATAGTCCAGGGGCGCCTGGGTGGCTCAGTGGGTAAAGCCACTGCCTTCGGCTCAGGTCATGATCTCAGGGTCTTGGGATCGAGTCCCGCATCGGGCTCTCTGCTCAGCAGGGAGCCTGCTTCCTCCTCTCTCTCTTTCTGCCTGCCTCTCTGCCTACTTGTGATCTCTCTCTGTCAAATAAAAAAAAAAAATCTTAAAACCAATAGTCCAGCGTCATACTTAATGTAAGAATAGTTCCATAAGCAACAACAAAACAAAGATGCCTATAGTCATCATTATTTAACACATATTTATAAATTCTGACCAGTATCAATAAAGTAGCATAACTAACAGAAAGGAGGAGACCAAAAAAATGATCAAGTTTTAGAACATAGGCTATGTACCTACAAAAGCTAAGACTTAAAAACAACTTCTTAGCTGATAGAATGCTAATGAGTGCTTAAAAAAAAATAGTGGGGGGGCACCTGGGTGGCTCAATGGGTTAAGCCTCTGCCTTCGGTTCAGGTCATGGTCTCAGGGTCCTGGGATCGAGCCCCGCATCGGGCTCTCTGCTCAGCAGGGAGCCTGCTTCCTCCTCTCTCAGCCTGCCTCTCTGCCTACTTGTGATCTCTGTCTGTCAAATAAATAAATAAAATCTTAAAAAAAAAAAGTAGTGGGATATAAGGTAAAAATTAACCAGTACCTTTTATTTATACCAAAAGTAGCCATTTAAAAGATAAAATGACAAAATATAAAAATCCATTTACAAAAACCATAAACCATAAATATGTAGTAATAATCCCAATGAAAATGTCTCAAACCTATCTAAAGAAATTGAAAAATTCAAGAAAGCAGGCATACTATGATCCTGTATTAAAAAATCAACTTTTCCCAAATTATTATGTAGATTTAAGATGAATTTAAAGTGATCATTCAGGGCGCCTGGGTGGCTCAGTGGGTTAAATCCTCTGCCTTTGCCTCACGTCATGGTCCCGGGGTCCTGGGATCGAGCCCCGCATCGGGGGGGTCTCTGCTCAGCAGGGAGCCTGCTTCCCCCCTCTCTCTGCCTGCCTCTCTGTCTGCTTGTGATCTCTGTCTGTCAAATAAATAAATAAAATCTTTTTTAAAAGTAATCATTCAAGGGCGCCTGGGTGGCTCAGTGGGTTAAGCCGCTGCCTTCGGCTCAGGTCATGATCTCAGGGTCCTGGGATCGAGTCCCGCATCGGGCTCTCTGCTCGGCAGGGAGCCTGTTTCCTCCTCCTCTCTCTCTCTGCCTGCCTCTCTACCTACTTGTGATCTCTCTCTGTCAAATAAATAAATAAAATCTTTTAAAAAAAATAAAAGTAATCATTCAAATAAGATAATGGGTGTATTAAAGCAGTATATCCCCATTCCATAACACTATGTCTGGCATGTAGTAATTGCTAATCAAAAAAAATCTAAGTTTCTTCGATTTATAATTCAACATCCACTCTTCAGTTGCTAAATGCTAACCACTTTCATGTGCTAAAATATGATGAAAAATGACTTTGTTTTCACTGAGCTTATATTTTGATGGTTGTAGGGGTAGGGCCAGAGAAAAAATATATATTGGAGAAAATTGCTATGAAAAATTAATAAAGCATATAGAAAGATAATTAAGGGCTGTGGCGACAGCACAACAGAGCATTAACCTCTTTCTTGCCTTAGATGTTTTTAGTCGTGCCATCTGCCATTCAGCATATGTTTTACCCTATCTGGAGTTTTATTCCAGAAGTTTCCAGGAAGCTCTGAGAAAGGTGAGCGGTAGGTGGCTTCCTTTGCTCAGAGCAAGATCTCTCTCTGGGTGCCATCCTCACTCACGCATTATAGTCAAGTCTGGGAAGGCATGTGGTGGTAAGAGTCACCCATTTGTTACTGGGGTGGCGATGTGTTTTTAGGAGATTCCTAGCTCTAATAAGGAATTCTGCAATGAGGTGTAAAGCTCTGACAGTGGTCCAGTTTTCTAGAAGTACTGTGCTGAATAAAACACAGTATAAAATATTATCTGGCACTTGCAATACAGGCAAAAGAGTGCCAAACACTGTGCAATAAGGTTTCCATACCTTTAACAAATATCACGTACCACTTACAAGAAAGGTATTAGGGATATAGCTGTGAATGATAATCCATGGTACCCTGCCGGCTGGTGGCTATCATAGTGGTCAGAATAAGAAACGAGGAGCGTCTGAACAGGGACACCTGTGTGGCTCAGTCATTAAGCATCTGCCTGGCTCATGTCATGATTCCAGGGTCCTGGGATCGAGCCCTGCATGGGGCTGACTGCTTGACAGGAAGTCTGCTTCTCTCTCTCCCACTCCCCTTCCTTGTGTTCCCTCTCTGTCAAATAAATAAATAAATAAATCTTTTTTTTTTTTTTAAAGGAGCGTCTGAACAAAGGTGAGGTCAATGGAAAAAGAGACAGGTGGAGATGGAGTTGTGAAATATTTCAGAGTAAATTTGACAACATTTGGTGTTCAGCTAGATTTTTCCCACTCTAGTCAAAGTGATCTATTAAAATTGCTAAGCTCATAGTGCCACCCAGATTGCCTTTTCCCATCTCTGACTATTGAAATTCCAACTGTTCTTCAAGACGCAGATCAAATTCCAAGTCCTGGGGCGCCTGGGTGGCTCAGTGGGTTAAAGCCTCTGCCTTCGGCTCAGGTCATGGTCCCAGGGTCCTGGGATTGAGCCCCGCACCGGGCTCTCTGCTCAGCAGGGAGTCTGCTTCCTCCTCTCTCTCTGCCTGCCTCTCTGCCTGCTTGTGATCTCTGTCTGTCAAATAAATAAATAAAATCTTTTAAAAAATTTTTTTAAAAATTCCATGTCCCACCGAAAGCCTTCCTTGATTGATGCAAGTAGATGATCAATAACATGTCTTTTGCCTCTGGACTATTTTACCCCTGCAGTGAATTTTATCATGTGCTCTTCGGCACTAAAGTAATTCCAGCATGTCTGTGCTTTCATCATCATTATCAGGGCTCTTTAAGAGAGTATATCTAATTTGTTTAAATCCTGTATACTACAGGATTTTGTGCATAATAGGCATTCTTTAAATGTTGGAGAATGTACAACACGAAAAATTATTTGTTGCTGATGATTTTACTTGGTTAAATTGTTTGGGTAGTTTTGTTTCCCACAGTCAGGTCTTACTTATAGTTAAGTAATTGAATATTAAGTTACAGTCATTAAAATTGTAAAATAGGCTAATGAAATTCAGTGCAGATTCTAGGAATAAGTTTAGGCTTTTTTTTTTTTTAAACCGATGTTGTATATAATTACTTCTTAATAGTGTGTGATGTTCAAGGGGAACACGGGGCTTTGATTCAGTTCATTAGGTATTTTAAAATGTTGAGCCCTTACTCTTTGTCAAGCACTGCCCTCATCCATAAAATTTAAGAATTGGAAGATCCTTTCCTTCCTTTTAGTTTTAAAAGCCTGGAATTATATTACTAAGCCTGAGCACATAGTAGGTGATAAATAAACACATCTTTTTTTTAAAGGATTTATTTTATATTATTTTTTTAAAAGATTTTATTTATTTATTTGACAGACAGAGATCACAAGTAGGCAGAGAGGCAGGCAGAGAGAGAGAGAGAGGGAAGCAGGCTTCGTGCGGAGCAGAGAGCCCGATGCGGGGCTCGACCCCAGGACCCTGAGATCATGACCCGAGCCGAAGGCAGCAGCCCAAACCACTGAGCCACCCAGGTGCCCCATTTTTATATTATTTTTGTTAAAGATTTTATTTATTTATTTGAGAGAGAGAATGAGCAGAGGGGAGATGCAGGGGGAGAGAGAGAAGCAGGCTGAGCAGGGAGCCTGACTTGGGGCTTGATCTCAGGGTCCCACGGTCATGATCTGAGCCAAAGGCAGACACTTAACTGACTGAGCCACCCAGGTGCCCAAATTTATTTATTTTAGAGAGGGAGCATACACACGCTCACGCAGGGAGAAGGACCAGAGGGAGAGGGAAAGAGAGTCTCGAGCAGACTCCATGCTGAGGCTCAGTCTCAAGACCCTGAGATCTTGACCTGAGCTGAAACCAAGAGTCAGATGCTTAAGCGCCTGTGCCACCCCCGTGCCCCAGTAAACACATCTTTGGTTAAATTCAAAGATGATCAGTCATTGAAGATAAGCCCTTTTGTTACTATTTTCATCATTTTGTGAACTTCCACACAGATATGTTTTTCTGTGCTTTTTAAGGCTTGAAAACTCACGAGGATCTAGCTTTTCCTTTGCTAAAGTAAGTGAGGCAATGATGATCATAAACTCAAACCTTAGGCTAGAAGATGCCATTAAGGGTTATAATAGAAGAGCGTAATGCCTGAATGTCTGAGGCCGGTCACATTCTATGTAATGGACTTCTCTTTCGGCCCAGGTATTTTGTAGCTTTGGGTTACGCATTATTATTATTGTAACATATCGCCATAGATGCCTGTGCAATTTGTCAGCATGCTTGTTCCTGTCACTGAAGACTCATGTACTCTTCTACAAAGGACATGGACTTATTAGTAATGTTGCGTGTTTGATCCATGTAGAGGAATTTCCAGGCCATGGATAGTATTTCTGTTCCTGGGAAGAGGAATAACTACCCTTAGTCCTCTTTACCTACATCTTGAATGTTGCTGTCCATAATTCTGTACATATTCTACACACATCTTTCTAGACAAGCTCCTCTACAACTGTTTCCTCAATCTCAGATGATAGGCTGAAGACCTTAGCATTTGTATCTCAAGTCTACATATTTTTTTCATAAGTCCCAGACTAAAAAGTTCTTTATTCCCCTTCTCCACCATTTTGTTTTTTGACTCTACAAGTATTTATTATAGAACAGTACGGAAGAGAAAATTATACATACACAGTGGAAATAATCACCTCAAGTAATCGCTATTAACCCCTTGGGGCATTTCCGCTCTAGTCTTCTGGTGCTTCTCTAAATGGAATTGCGTTTGTAATTACAGAACATGATCTGGTTTCAGTGTCATGGTTAAGAGCAGAGGATTTGAAGTCTGCCAAATACAGGTTCAAATCAAGCTCTGCCACTTTCAGTAACTGGGTGAACTTGGGGAAGTTTCTTAACCTCTTTTAGTCTGTTTCCTCATCTATCAAATAAAATAGTATCACTCTGTGGGATTGCTCTGAGGATAAAGTAAAATGTTTTCAAGAGAGTCAGGTCCTTAGCACATGGTAAATGTTCAGTAAATGGAAACATTCACTGTTTTATATACTGTAGATCAGGTCTATATCCTGCTAGCTTTCTTAGTTGTACTGTTAGCGTTTTCACAGGTCAGTACAAACTTGTTAGAGACATAGTAGCTACAAAGTAGAAACTCTTCCGTGGGACAAAATATTTCGTATTTAGGTTGAATCCACTTTGGGGTGTGGTTAGTTGTAGTGTCTTCCATATATGATATCTTTTCTCTTCTCTTGCTCTCTTTTTAAGATTTTATTTATTTATTTGACAGAGAGAGACACAGCGAGAGAGGAGACACAAGCAGGGGGAGCGGGAGAGGAAGGAGCAGGCTTCCCGCCGAGCACGGAGCCTGATGTGGGCTCGACCCCAGGACCCTGGGACCATGACCTGAGCCAAAGGCAGACCCTTAAGTAGACTGAGCCACCCAGGGGCCTCTCTCTCCTCGCTTTAATTTTTATCTTTTTTCCTTCCATTTCATGAATTTGATTTCTACTGTATCAAATCTCTTTCCTCCCACTGATGCACATTTTGGTTGTGACTCTCCTTGAGTTTCCTTGCAGCTGACCGATAGAATGTATAACTTTCCTCATCCGATCTTGTTACATTTGACTTCCTCTTCCTGCTTGATTGAGGCCATGTTTTCTTATTCTCCTTGAATGTGCCAGAGGCTTTCAACATTGTTCTCTGGCTACTATATGAAAGCATTTGCAGAGTTTTGCTCTTTCCCTGAGTGTTTATGATGACAAATCTCTTCCTTGTTTCTCAATACATTTTCATTGGCCCCATGCTTGCTGTTTTTCTGTTTATTTATTCTCAAAGGAAGAAAGATTCCCAGAAGGGCTTTGTACTGGCTGTTCCTTTGAAACATCCTTCCCTGTGGTCTTTGTGTAGCTAGCTCTTCTTTTCAGATCCCCACTTAAAAGGCCTCTCCTTTGAGAAGTTTTCATTGACTACCCAGTCTGAAATGGCTACCTGTGTAGTGACACATCCCCTTAGTTTCAATCTTTTTTTTTAATTAATTTTTTATTTTTTATAAACATATATTTTTATCCCCAGGGGTACAGGTCTGTGAATCACCAGGTTTACATACTTCACAGCACTCACCAAAGCACATACCCTCCCCAATGTCCATAATCCCACCCCCTTCTCCCAAACCCCCTCCCCCCAGCAACCCTCAGTTTGTTTTGTGAGATTGAGTCACTTATGGTTTGTCTCCCTCCCAATCCCATCTTGTTTCATTTATTCTTCTCCTACCCACTTAAGCCCCCATGTTGCATCACATCTTCTTCATATCAGGGAGATCATATGATAGTTGTCTTTCTCTAGTTTCAATCTTTGCTTCTTCCTTTCTTTATTATTTACCACCATTCACTAGAATGAAAGCTGTAGGAGGACAGTCATTTGTCTGTCTTACTGATTGCTTTAATATAACTACTCACAGCCAGCCAAGTCTGGGACATATTAGTTGCTCAACGAATATTTGCTGAGTGAATGAATTAACTGTTGTCCCTCTCCATGTGCTCCTGGGTACTAATCCAGCCCCTTTCTCAGACTTTTACCTACAAGTCAATACTGAGAGAAATAAATGATCGAAACAAGTAAATGAGGGACACCTGGGTGGCTCAGTCAGTTGAGCATCCGACTCTTGGTTTTGGCTCAGGTCTTGATCTCAGGGTCCTGGGATCGAGCCTTGTGTTGGGGTCCACACTCCTCCCAGAGTCTGCTTCTCTCTTTCTCCCTCCCACTCTGCCCCTCTCCACTACTTGCACACACATACTCTTCTTTCTCTCAAATAAATAAATCAATAAAATCTTTTTTTTTAAGAAAAAAATTAATGAGGGAGAAGACCCAAATCTTCCTTACAGAGGAATTCCAAGTTTTATATGTATGTATGTGTTCTATGAAGCAGAACTTCATCTCCCTCCTCCCTTGAGTCCACTTGAGTGGACTTCCTGATCCACTTCCAAAGAAATGAATGTGGAAAAGAAAAAATACCTTTACAGTGAAGAAATCTGCAAATACTACCTGTAGTTGTCAGAATAATGGCCCCTCAAAAGGCCCACATCCTAATGCCCAGCACCTGTGACTGATACTCTACATAGCAAAAAGGACTTTACAGACATGATCGAGTTTAGATGAGAAGGTTATCCTGAATTATCTCGAAGGGGCCCAGTGTTATCACAAGGGACAGTTTCTAAGAGGGATGCGAGAGGAGTCGGAGTCAGAAGAAGGAGATAGGATGATGGAAACAGAAGTTAGAGCTATACTCTTTGATGATGGAGGAAGGTTCCACAAGCGACAAAGTGCAGGTGGCTTCTAGAAGCTGGGAAAGGCAAGGAAACAAATTCTCCCCTGAAGCCCTGCCAACACCTTGATTTTAGATCTCTGACCCCTAGGACTGTAAGGCAGTCAGTTTGTGTTGTTTAAAGCCACTGAGTTTGTAGGAATGTCACAGCAGCAAGAAGGATGGAGTGTACCGTGTTGGCTGAGCGTGGCATGTAGGCTTTCTAGGATATTCTGGGCATTGTCATTTCTGACTTGGTATGAACTCAGAAGAGGTGCTGGGGTTGGCACAGTTCAGAAGGGACCCCCAATAGAAAGGAACAGCACCTTCGCCAACTCTCAGTTGCCATGCAGGTGCTGGTTTTCCTCACTCTTTTGTCTGTTTGACATTTAGTGGGAAGTTGGAGAAGACAGCCCATTCATATATCTGTCTTAAAGTTTTCCTCACCCTATTGTATAATTTATGCTCACTGTGAAGTATTTGGAAAAGTATGATCCCACTTTTCTGAATCACCGTTAATATTTTGAAATGCATGAGTGTTTATTCCGTGGGAAGATTCCCCAGTATTGTAAGCGCTGTGGGTCCAAACCCATAGAATCGCCATTCCCAGCACCTGTCTCCTGCTCTCTAGTCTTGGGTTTGTTTAATGATCCCCCACTCACTCAGTGGCTTGAGTCAGAAACTGAAGCATCATCCTGGACACTTCTTTTTCTTTCTCATCCCACACATTTAGCCAGTCACCAGGTCCTATTTCTCTTTCCAAATTATTTCTCCGGTCCTCTCCTCCCCTACCTCCCCCTCTGGTCCAGCCCTCCCTTTGCAACCATGATGATCGTTCTGAAATGTCAATGTGTTTGTATCATTTCCTTGTTTAGATCTCTTCAGTGACTCACGGTGTGACAGGGCCTCTCGTGCCATTCCTCTCCATCTCACCAGCCTCCTCTTCTGCCTAGAGCACGCGTTGCAACATTCCCCTAACATTGGAAGGTGACATAGTCCCTCATATTTCCATCCCTTTTTCTGGTATGCCTTCTCTCTCATTCTTGGCCCAAGGATAAATGCCTGTTTATCCTTCAAGACTCAGCACAAGTGTCCCCTCGTCTGTGAAGCTTGTGTACCCTATTGCCTCTTCCAAGTAGAATTTGGGGTCCTTTCTTATGGCTTCCTTACCAACGACTCTCATTTCTCTGGTGGTGGTAGTGGCGATCTGCATCCCAGTAAATAGTATTCATAGTTCCATTGGCAATTGTCCTTATAATAGCTAACACTTAAATAGCACTTGCTTTGGGCCAGGTACAAACCCTGCCTATTAATTGATCCCCTTTTCATAATAATTCCCATGAAGTAGCTACTAACATTATTCTCATTGTACAAACAAGAAATTGAGACACAGAGGGTTTAGCAAAGTTGTCCAAATCACACACTAATATGCGTGGATAGAGTTCAAATCCAGGAAGTTCAGCTCCCAAGTTTGTGCCTTTAACCTTCTGCCTCTCTTTCTACTTCCTTGGGTTGTGAGTTCCCTGAGAAGGGGGGTTTTGACTGTCCTGTGTCACCCGTCCTATGTTCCCTTCCCTAAATGCATTCCATTAACTGCTTCGCTAATCTCTGACAAGCGAAGACGTGGTCCGTGGGTAATGGGTAACCGGTTCCATGACGATCTTTCAGAGTGAGAAGCACATGAATAAAAAGGAATGGCTTTCTGCGTTTTGTGAAGAGCTTCATATCTGCTACCCATGGTGTTGACCCTAAGGCCAGGCCAGTTCTGCTGACTGGCGGTGTCTACATACATTCTAACCGATAGGTTCAGTGCTATAAATGAATTGGGAACTTGAAAGGGGATGAAAGTAAGTTTTTCCTCTTAAAACTTTTCACTTCTCTCCTTTTCTTATCTTTCATTTCCCTCCCTTTTCATCTTCCCAGCAAATGCAATTGCATGGAGAGTGTTAAAAGATGATGTCAAATTTCCAAGGGTTCCTGAAGCACAGCTGGGTCACGTTCTATTTTGGGTTACATTTGTTTCTATTTTGGGTGACAAGGCATATGGACCCATGAAATAATTCAGAGCCTTAATGCATGTGGATGCTTTTCAAAAATTGCCAGAAAACAGAGGTTTCCATTGTCTTGCTAGTTACTGGTGTTGTGTGGTATTTTTACTCCCAATCCCCCAACACTTGTTTTTTTAAAAGATTTTATTTTTAGGGGCGCCTAGGTGGCTCAGTGGGTTAAAGCCTCTGCTTTCAGTTCAGGTCACGATCTCAGGGTCCTGGGATCGAGGCCCACATCAGGCTCTCTGCTTGGTGGGGAGCCTGCTTCCCCTTCTCTCTCTCTGCCTGCCTCTCTGCCTACTTGTGATCTCTGTCAAATAAATAAAATCTTTTTTTAAAAGATTTTATTTTAAAAAAAGATTTTATTTTTAAATGCGCTCTACACCCAACATTGGGCTTGAACCTACAACTCTGAGATCAGGAGTCACTTGCTATGCCCTCTGAGCCAGCCAGGCACCCGTCAACACTTTTTTATTAAGGGTGCCCAGGTGGCTCAGTCAGTTAAGCATCTGCCTTTGGCTCCAGTCATGGTTCCGGGGTCATGGGATCGAGCCCCATGTCGGGCTCTCTGTTCAGCAGGGAGCCTGCTTTTCCTTCTTCCTGCTGCTCTCCCTGCCTGTTCTTTCTCTCTCTCTCTTTCACTGTCAAATAAATACAATCTTTTTTTAAAAGCTTTAAAACAAACAAACAAACAAAAAAGTACCTTTTTTTTTGGACCATGCTTCATTTTGGATTGAAAGGAGCAGAAAAAGAGTGATACCTTTACTCTGTCTTGGAAGCTCTACCCTTTCAGTGGATTAGAGTTTCCGTACCTGCCTTTGGCATCGAGCTATGGCAATATGAACTTTGTGAACCTTAGACAGCCCTATTCTGGGGCTCCTCTGAGAGCCCAAGGCCTTAACCTGTCATTGAAGGAAAAGAAATGCATCCTCCTCCCTTCCTCAGGATCTCCTTCTTCACAGTATGTTATGAAACCAATTCTCCTGGAGGCGAAGACACTTTCCCTGTATCCGTACAGCATGGCATGGCGGACACAGATACAGGCTAGAGACAGCCAGGAAGAAATCTTCTGGTAGTCTTAGCAATCTCTTTTCTGAGGAACATAATAACAGAGACAGCAGAGTGAATTCAGATTAAACTTGATGTTCTTTTTGACAGGAGCTTTGACATTGTTGTTTATTTTTCCTTGGCACCTTATTGAAAATGCTCTTATGTAACTTTGTCTGAACTTGTCTGAGATCAGCCATTGTCCAGAGTTGGCAGGTCTGTCAGGCTTCACGAAGCTCCCGTTCTTGGCCTTCTCCAGGCTTCAGTGGCTGTTCACGTCACTGGGAGGCCACCCAGAACACACTTTTCTCTCTGGGTTCCCTGAGGCAGTGCAGTCTGCCCCCGTCCTGTTACCTTCATCCTTTGACCGTGTCATGTGAAGGGGAAGTACTTCAACATTAGCTCTGGAGCCTGTGTTCCTACGCATTCCCCTTACACATAGTTCATTTCCCTGACTGACTCTTCTGTGGAAAAGGCAGAATGCAGAACTGAGTTTGGAGCTTGAGAAACCCTGTTTTTTGGTCCTGGCGCTGCCATCTTGTAATGGAGGCAATTTATTGAATCGGCTAGCAGTTTCTTTTTCTTTCTCCTTGTTTTCTGAACAGAAATACTTTCCCCTTCCCTCAAAAATTAATGAGGTGATATGCTTGAATTACTTTGTTCTCCCTGGAAGGTAGATGCTGAATCAGTTCACCCTGATTTTTTGAAAGGAGTTGAAAAACACAGTTACACTTATTCGTTTTGCTAATTATAGTTGTGGCTCCCCAAATACCAGCCTACATTTCTGTAGAGATAGGAGAAGACTGCAGAGATAATGTTCAACCCTCAAATGTAAAAAAATAGGGAATCTGATATGCAAAGGTGAGAGAGCTTCTTGAAGTTCACCTAGCAAGGGAAACAGCCAACACATGAATCTCCCTGTTTTCTGATATACTTGAGTGTCAGTTAAACATCAGAAAGCTGCATTTTACCTATTTCAAGTATTAAAAACAGACTTCCTTACTAAAAGCTATTTTGTCAGATTTTCCGTATTATACAGTGTTTGTGATACATTTTTTAAAAAGATTTTAGTTAGTTATTTGAGAGAGAGAGAGAGAATGAGAGGGGGGGGATGCGAAGGGGGGAGGGTCAGAGGGAGAAGCAGACTCCCTGCTGAGCAGGGAGCCCAATGCTCGATGCCGGGACTCCAGGATTATGACCTGAGCCGAAGGCAGTCGCTTAACCAGCTGAGCCACCCAGGCACCCCATACATTTAATATTTACAGGTAAATTGGTATAGCCTTTATCATTGTTTTTATGTGTAAAATACTTTTTCTTTTGGCTATGTAATTCAAGTAGTTTCTATTCTGTGGGTTGGATAGGGAATAAGTATTACTCTAATGATCAGTGGGGAGTAGGGACTTGGATTGAAATAGAAGGGAAACTCAACCCAGTCTGTCCTACCCTTTCCTATGAGTGCATTTCTGGTGTATCATTTGGCCTTAAGCCTATACTTACCCATTTACATCCAGATTACACCCAAAGAACAGGCTGAAATATTTACTATCAAATGACATAGGGAAAATGTAACATGTACAAAATGTTGCTATTAACAACATTGTTTATTCAGTTTCAACTCACTTTCCTGCCTCAGTTACTTTGTTTTCACTAAAATGAATCGCTAAACTCAGATTTTTTTCCCCCCTAGCTATCCATAACCCCATGCGTTCATGTCCTCTTGGTGCCGTAACAAATTTCCACAGACCCAGCGCTTAAAACAACACAGATTTATTGTTTGACAGTTTGGAAGGTTATTGGGCGAACCCCAAGATATAGGCAGGACCACCTTTATTTCTGGAGGAATCCATTTCCTTGCCTTGCCCAGCTTCCAGAAGCTGCCTGTATTCCTTTGCAGGAGTCTCTTTCCTCCACCTTCAGAGTCAGCAATTGTAGGTTGAGTTCTCACATCTCATCCCTTAGACCTCTCCTGCTTTCTTCTTCTAATTTAAATGACCCCTTTTTATTGTATTTAGCCCAACTGGGCAATCTAGGATAATCTCTCCATCTCGTAAAACTTAATTACATCTGCAAGGTTTTTTTTGCCATGTGAGGTAACATAATCACAGGTCCCAGGGATTAGGAAGTAGCGAGCTTTGGGGGAGGGACGTTATTTTGCCTGTTACACCCACTCTCCATGCCAGTCATTCCATGCTGTGTCTTTTTCTTCTGAGGATATTAAGATGAATGGCCCTTTTCCGACTGTAAACATTATTTTTAAAAGCACTCATCATTAATGCTTATCCCAATACTCCCATGTACTTCTTTTGCTTATTAAGAGAATTTCCACACATTAAAGATGATATATGTATATGAAAATTATAGAAGTTTTGGAAAATGCAGAAAAGAACATAAATCACACATTACTTCACCCTGCCTAATATAAACCAGTTACCATCTTGGTATACTACCTTTCAATTTTCTCCATGCATATATTTTACATAGTTATCATGATTTTGTACAATTTTGTCTTTTTTTTTTAAAGTAGGCTCTACATACAAAGTTGGGCTTGAGCTCAACCCTGAGATGAAGGACCGCACACTCCATCAACTCAGCCAGCCAGGTGCCCCAAGATTTTGTCTTTCTTACAAACATGATACCGTGAACAATTTTCATATTGTTACTGGTCTTCCTAGTCACCGAATGAGAAAAAGAACAGTTTTTTTATAATGTTCATCTGTATTCCTAGTAGAAAACTTAGAAAATAGAGGAAAGTATAAATAAGAAATAATTTCCTATCCCATTATTCAAATTTCACTACTCTTTTACTCCTCCCTTGTACGTAGCTTTGTATCATGCTTTTCTCTAATAATAATATAATTGTAACATCTTCCCCATGTTTTTAGTATATATTGTTTTCAACTGTAAATTTTAAAATAGATTGTATTGCAAAATTAATATGGCCATTGTTATTTTTTATTTTTTTAAAGAGTTTATTTTTAAGTTGCCAGCGTGGGGCTCAAACTCACAACCCTGAGATCGAGAGTCGTATGCTCCTCCACTGAGCCAGCCAGGCGCCCTGGTCATTATTTTTATTTTTATCTTCTTTAACTTTTAAAAATTATTTTTAAAGCTTAGAAAGTACACATGAAAAATAAGAAAATTTATATCATTCATAATTCAATCAGTTGATATTTGGATCTATATATGTATAAAATGTGTGTGTGGTCGATTTATAAAAATGGACTCATATAATCCATACCCTTTTGTATTTGCATTTTTCACTCAGTATGACAAGAGTCTATTTTGTGCCCTCATTGCTTTTCAACATCATACTACATAGCATCACATGAGATATGCTTATAAAGTACTTCAAACTCTGTCTGAACATAATAAGCACTCAAATGTCATTTCTTCTTGTAGTCGTTGTCAGCCTCATCCTAAGAACTATTTTATTGTATGTATGTGCCAAAACGTATATTAGCGTTTTTCTCCTTGTGAATCTTTTTCTTTTGAAACATCTCAAATTAACAGAAAAACTGCAGGATCAGGACACAGAACTTTTTTTCCCCCTGACTCGGTGCCCATCAGCCCCGAATTCTCTCGAGTATAATTCCTATAAATAAGAACATTCTCCCATATAACCTCAATTCAACCATCAAAATCAGGAAATGAACATTAATACATTACTACATTCTAATCAAGTCTATTCAAATTTTTCTAATTATCCCCAAAGTGTTCTTGATAGCAGAAAGTTCCCGTTCAGCGTCATGCATTGCATTCAATTGCGATGTCTCTTCGGTTTTCTTCCATCTGGAACACTTCCTCAGTCTTTCCTTGATTTTCCTGACCTTAACACTTTTGAGGGCTCTCGAGGGCAGTTATTCTGCAGAATGTTTTTCAGTTTGGGTTGGTCTCAGTGGTTCTTCATGATTATACTCAGGTTTTGCTGCTTTGGCAGGAATTGCACGGTGATGATGCTGTATACTCACGGCAGCCTATCAGGTGACATGTGGTTTTGATTTGACCCATACTGATGAGGTTAGGTGGCTTAAGGTGGTGTCTGTTAGCTTCTCCTCTGTAGAACTACGTTTTCAGCTTGTTCTCATCAGTGATATTTTGGGGCGGGGTATTGGGAGGATGTTGAGGGTCTGTAAATATATTGTTCTTCATGTATTTCATTTATTTATTTGTATCAGTATGTAGTCACAGGTTCCCAATTTAATCAAAGAATTACAGTCTGTACTTGTTTTGATGCCAAATGGCCCCCCGATTCAGCCAGTAGGGACCCATTCAGGTTGGTTTCTACGTCCTTTTGACATGTTCCCATCATTCTTCCTTACATTTTGAGTTATCTTTTATTTTCTGAGCACATCCGTACATTATGGTTCATCTTGGACTTTCTCTGCCTTAGCCCTGGCATCAGCCATCCTGGTTCCTTTTCGTGGAGAATGGTATCTACAGCCGAAATCTGCTTGCTAATGTGTGTTCACTGCTGTCCCTGAGCCCTTTCAGTGGGCGGAGCTAGGAAATGTAGGTATGAATATTTATACGCACATATATACATCTTTATTTCAGTAGCTTTATATATTGAAAACCATGAGTTCTCACCAATACCTCAAGTCTCAGTCCAATGCCATGGAGCTCATTCTAGATTTCTCCATTTCCATGTATTCACCCCTTCATCTCTAACATTGAGAAACAAATGGGTGTCTCGTTATTTGACCAATGCCCCTGTATGTAGGAGGTATTCAGGACCCTACCGATGCATCCTTGCCCTTTACCTCCTCAAATGTTGGCCTGCAACAGTCCCTGCCCATCTGAGGCTGCTGTCCCTCTGCATGAATACCCTTCTCATTTGGTGAAACTCACTGTGTTGCGCCCCCAGCAATACCACAGGGACCCTCATCCCTTGAAGCCCCATAAGGTGCTTTCTCTGCCCCCCACAACCCTCACCTAGGCCAGAATGCCTTCTTTGCTTTACTTTAACTAATGGCTTTCGGACTAAACTCTTCAGAAAGGGGAAGGGAATGAACATTCTCTATATTTTGACTTTGAAGTTATTGTCATATTTTCCCTTACAAACATAATTTTTAATGATTCCTACCCTTCTGTTGGATGGTCCATTACCTCGCATACATCTTGTTGTTCTTCTAAATAACACTTCCCTGGCGTCAACATCTATATTTTCTTCGTTATGTTTGATGATATTTTTGCTTCTCAACTTGAGTACTTTTCTTTAGATGAATATTAATTAGCTTACTGGTTTATTATTATTGCTGATTTCACTTTTACTTAATTATAGAATCAACTGTCTGAAAAAGAGGCAGTTGGGAGTAGGATGGTTTTTCAGATAATTATGGTATAATTTGTAGAATCACTACTGCTTTCTCATAATAATCATCCTGAAATGAAGATTATTTAAAAACCTTTTGCACAGTAACCTTTCCCCGGTTTTTTAAGGTTGGGGTCCTGAGCTCAGGAAGTTTGAGTTTCTTAGCATGGCATAGAGAGCCCTTCATACTGGGCTTCGAACCACCTTTCCAGCCCTACTTCCTGCCGCTTCTCAATTCAGCACCCCATGCTGTTCCTGCACCCCATTTTTTGTCCTTCCCCAAAATACCACATTCTTGCATATTTCTGTGATACTGTTGGATTACCCATCAGGTAGGTTAAGCACATGCTTGGAAAACCAATCAGGCACAGGTCCCAAACAATGAGGGGAGAAAAAGAGTATTTGCTATTCCACAAGCATCAGATTTGCTCTCATCAAAGACATTAGAACTTTGTTGAATCTATAATTTGAAATACATGTGAGAGAGATGAAAGCTTCTCAAGGTTTTTTCAGAACTTCCTCCGTGCCTGTGGTCTTGCTGGGTCTGTGAACTCTGCTCCCTGCCCCCAACTGAATTACATGATATCCCATCCCACAGCATTTGGCTGAACGTCTATCATATTACATAGCAAATGGTGTAATAGTTACTTTTTGTAATAGTCTCTCCTAAGTGGACTATGAAGTCCATGAGGAAAATGAGAAGTTCCTATCAAGCTATCCTTTTCCTGTGTCTAACACAGTGACTAGTGCAAAGTAGAGAGTCATTAAATATTGTCAAACTGAATCTTTCATTGTCCTGTCTGTGGATGCAGATGATGGTGGCCCTTGTAGGAGTGATTAAATGTTCTCTCTTAAACTACAGGAGACCCGATTCTCTAGCATCTATTAGGACAGAATTTGACATGTCCAAGAAGTTCAGTTTTGTTAGTTCATCAGACTGTTCAGGGAAGAAGCAGTGCTCGGAAATCAGCAGTCTGAGAAAGCCAGAAGATATCGATGCCAAAAACAGGTCTTCTGGTGGTTTTTCCTTCTCACTTGCCCAGTGTTCTAACCATCAGGATATATCTTCAGATTTGCTAGATTTATTCTTATAAATACATGTTCATTCAATTGCATTGGTTCTTTAAAGAGCAAAGAACCTTTCCAGTTAGGTCTGGAACAGAGGTGCGAACACCTTCTGATCTGTTCACTAGACGTGGTTTAAGGTGGGAATGTTGTAGAACTATTGTTGGATGGATTCCATGTGACCACTAGCCTTTGTGCTGCATGAGCATCATTAATCTCTGGGCTACATAGTCCTAGTGTGGCTTAACCTGTTTCTGTCCTAGAATATCAGTTCTGCCTGAGACTACAGAAAAGAGTCCAGAGATCCTCATCTGAGTGTGGAACCTTCTGAGTGCAATGTCTTCCAACAGTAACAGTTCCCAGATGCCATTTAGTACATAGAAGCTGGTTTATTGTGGTTATTTTTACATGTTTAGAATAAAAAAGAAAAACCACAATTTAGTGATTTTTTTTCTTCCAGAAAGCTAAAGCTATTGTCTATAAAGAACCATCCTTTTTTTTTCTGAGACTGCCCTTCACTTTTTGATTGCTAAAAAATCCTCTTGCCCTTTCTGTAATGGAATTGACGGCGATAAGAAGTTGTACACCCTTATTATCTGAAAACCTTAAGGCAAGATATATTTCAGAATTTAGGTTCTTTTTTGGATTTTGTACAGGTAATAAAATGCATGTATAGTATATTATATAACAGCCCCCCCAAAAAACAGCCCAGCCAGGACTGAATTGACACCCCATAATCAGTTTCAGTAATATTTCTGCAGTGAAATGGAAGAATATTTATACTAAGTTAGACAGAAAAAGTCTGTGGATAGCCTCACATTCGTTCAGTTCAGGCTTTACTGCCAAGATGAGCTCAGGTCAGTTCACATTTTGCTGCCAAATGAATTATAGGCAAGAAGAAAAAAGGGCCATCTGATTTCCGATTGTTTAGATTTTGAAATTGTGGATAAGGGGTCATGGATTTATAGTTGCCTTTTAAAGTTTCTTACTTTGTAAAATAAATTTGGCTACCCTTTGTATGACCCCAAGAAATTTTTGAAATTTTACTGGTCCGCAAAATCCAAGAGCATAGAAAGACATGCCCTTGAAAGCTATTGAAGTGAGGTTAGCGTGACTTTTATACTCATCCCTATCTAGTGATATTGTCATCTTTGAAAGCTGGAAGATTCCTCAAATACACTTCTAATCAAAGTAAATTGAAATTAAGTTTGTCTTGTAGCAATTTTAGGAGATGAGCAGAAGAGAAGTAGCAGAAAACCACCCATGATTCCCTGTGATAGCGAGGGATTCTCTGATAGGAATTGGTCATAGCCTGAAAGATCCTATTGAATGCATCTGTTTGGCCAAATAGATAAGTGAACTTTAGACCCTGAAGATAGGTTTGTGTTGGGGAAGGGTAACAGCAAATAGCTATGTGAACTTGGGTTAACTGATGAATTTTTGGCATTTGTGGTTTATGTTCCTACCCATCAGATGGGGCTAACAGTTTCCATCTTGCAAGTTTAAAATGAGTCCACAGCCTTGTGGACAGCCTTGAAAGCACTTTGACAGTAAAGACCAATTTAATGTGTAAAATTGGTATTTTGAGGAGTAATTCTATAACTGCAATTTATTACCCTTCGTACCACATGTTCATTGTGTATCACTGTCCAATCTGGCTTCCGGATGGAGAGGTGATTGACCTCTTTACTCTATATGATCTTTAAAGGTTCTCTTTTCTAGCATTCTAATAGGATATATTATCTAGGTAAGAAGTCTGAAAGTAGTAGAATGAAAGCGACACAGCTACTTAATTGTTATCTTACCAAATCTGTTTCTTGTGTGGACTTGGTAAAACAGGTATTATACCCAGCTGTGCTGTCATTTGGCTCCTGCATGCTTACAAAGAGCGTTTCTCTGTTAGCCAAGGTGCCAGTTATTGACTTATTGCCCTTCAGCTTCGAATTCATCCTTTTTGCCAGAGCCCTTTCAATATTTGTTTCCTTCACACCTGGCATTGAAGTTTTGTTAGTAGAGGGTGCCGGGAAGGCACATCAGGAGCAGAGGGTTTTGCTTCCTAGTTCCTGTGTTCTTGCTTGCAGACTGTTCCTACAGCTCTGGCATGTTCTTTAGTGCTTGATTTCATCACCCAATGGTCAGGAGCTTCTCCTGGTGCCCCCTTAGGTAGTTTTATAGCAGACTGCTGCTGATAGGACACTTTCAGGAGGGTGTATTTGGGGCATGTTCCAGAGGGTGAGTCTCAGAAAGTTCTAAGGATGGGTTTCCGGTCATTTCCAGAAGATGGTCACCACAGCATCTTCTCTACTCTTCAGTGAGCCACACAGCTCTGCCGTCTCCAAATAAGGTCTGGTTCTCCGCCTGGGTGCATGGCACTCCTTTGAACACTGAGATGCTATACAGCAGCCCAGGGGATGGATCTCTTCCTTGGGTGCTCTGTCTCAGCCTTAGGGGCAGTAGTTGTTTCTGATATCTACAATGCCTCTATTTTTTCTTTCTTTCTTTTTTTTTTAAACTTACCACTAGGCCATTGCTCATCACTCCAATTTTCTGTTATTCCAATCCTACCATAGTTAATTACTCCTATGTAAAACTCTCCCAGTTCGAACTCCTGTTTGGTTTCTCTGCTTGATTAGGCCTAGGCAGATACAAGCAGTTAAAGTCCCTAGGAGATAACATGCATCCCTGCCAAGATGATTCTTAAGAGTTGATACCACTGTGCCTGCAGCTGAAAAAATTAAGACTGTGCATTTCAGTCTTCAGGGAAGTATCTTATAATGCCATAAAGTTGAAATCTTCTTCCCATGGAGTCTTTGTGTACCTGTGTGGTTGTCTCTCCCTTCTCTCTCCCTGTCCCCTGCCTTCACTCTTACCTGTTGTTACTCTTCTCCTCCCCGTCTCTCCCTGTTCACCTGATTTGACTCTTTCTAATCTCGGCCTCACCTTTAATAAGCTATCATGTGACCTCCCTTGGTCTCAGTGTCTGTCTTGTTGAGGCAGAGATAATGAAAGATCATAAGTTAATGAAATTAGGATATGAAAGTGCTCTGTAATTGGTGAGGCATCATGCAAAAGTAAGGTGTGATAACTTGCATTTATTAAATAGTTTCCTCTTCCATGTGTTGAATTTTTAGGTTATATCTTATTTTAAAAGCTGTAAGGAGCTTTCAAGGGTACTTACAACCTGATGATACAGATATGTAAATACATATAATTATTAGATGAGGCAGAATGTGCTGGGTGCTAAAATTGGGGAACAAATAGGATTATGGGAGCCCTGACAATTACGATTTAATTTTGGCCTGAGAATTGGTGTTTTAGTTCCGAGGAGAGCCACCTAGTCTTGAAGGATCTAAAGCTGCCATTCGATAAATTTCTGTGATACCAATGGGCCTTGTGCTGGGCACTTTACATATATTATCATATTTAGTCTTTAAATTTATTCTTATCATCTTATTATTTCTTGGATTCATTTTTTAAATATTTGGCTCAAGGACATATTTTTTGTTCACCTGTTTTGTTTTGAACTGAAAACCCCTTCCACTTACATGTGAGTAGTCAGTGGCAGTGAAAGCCTTCACGATAGAAAATTTTACTTTTTTATTGCAGCATTTCAGGTATATTCTATTTTTGTATCTCTCCCTGGATACCTGCATTGGAAAAATTGATCAAATGTTTTCATGTTAGAACAAGGATGGATAGAAAGATTCTCTATAACCTCTATATTGAAATAGGGAAATGATTTGTTTAAAAATTATTCCCTCTTGTTGGTCAGTAAATAGGGTGTCGGTGGGCGTAATACATTCTCAGGGATGACACGGTTGGCTACAGGAAGAAATGCAGCATGCCATTTAAATTAGAGATGGATGCTCTTTGAATACCCAGTGTTCTGTCAAATCACAGGAGGAGTGCATCTCCCAGTGGAAGATATTGCAAAGTGCAAGGGACTCCGAGTCCTTCCGAAAGCTCTTGTCTTCACTGATTGGCTTCTATGAGATGCCCACCGAAGAGAACTCATCGGGAGATCTGCATCCTCAGAGTCATTAGAAAGCCCTTCTCTGGTTCTGAATTCTTTGGGATGAGCTGTGCATTCTTTCTTTGTCAGTTTGCAGACAGAATGGAAACTTTCTGTTTATTTGGCAAACAGAGTATGTGAGCATAGCTTGTGCAGCCTTAAGAAATCACTCCTAACTGATCAGTGTTTTCTGAAGTCTGGTGTGCACGCTACCGGGGGTATGCAGATAACTGGTTCTACACAGAGCTGCGCTTTCAATTTGAGTAGTTCTGTTATTCTTTTTTAAATGTTCTTAGAGGGGGAAAAAAAAAAAAGCCTGGTGTCCCAAACCCAGGATTTCATGAATACTATTGCTGAAGTCAAAACTCGAGCGGGTTACAACATCTTATCCACACCAACTGAATGACTAGTGTTGTGCTCAGGCATGCCTGGGAATGTGTGGCTACGATCTTTCTAGGGACAGAGTAAAACTTGATGCCCAGAAAATGCTAACTTTTAAATACCAAGTATTTAGAGTATATGTGATTGTGAATTGGAATCAGGCCTGTGCTCTTTTTTTGTCATGGTGGTAGGTTTTCTTTATTTTTTTTCCTGTTTCTCTGTTGAACTAACATGGATCAGTGGATAAAATGGAATTTTGAAAACGTGAAGTTGCCAGACTCTGAGGGAAGTACTCATAGGCAGGCATGATTTTGATGAAGTCAATCGTGTATCTTCAGATATGAAGACCTCATTTAATAATTGCCTGAACCATCTGCTACTTGATGTCAAAGGACAAGTGCAAAGCAAACAACTTTCTTACCAATATGATGAAATTTGACATTTTTATTTTAGGAAGCACGATGAGAGTGAGCTTCTTTTTCTTTAGTAATTTATTCAACAGAGAGAGAGAGCACAAGCAAGGGGAGCTGCAGGCAGAGGGAGAGGGAAAAGCAGCCTCCTCGCTGAGCCAAGAGCTCAACTCAGGACTCAATCCCAGGACCCCGGGATCATGATCTGATTTGAAGGCAGAAGCCTCACCAGCTGAACCACCCAGGTGCCCCAAGAATGAGCTCTTTCCCTCACAAGTCATGTTTGGACACACGCACCCTGACACGAGACCTTCCAATGTCACGTGTTATTTTGAGACCCACAGAGCATTGTACACAACCTACCCCCAGACGTTCCTCACAAGGTTAAGCAGAATTACTATTATTGTTCCAGAAATTCCACTTCTAAGTATACACCCCAAAGAACTGAAAACAGGTAGTCAAAGAATTACATGTATATGTGCCTCTTCACAGCAGCACAAGAGCCAAAATGTGGAAACAGCTCATATGTCCATCAGTACATCAATGAAAAAACAAAACGCGGCTTATGTTTCTACAAGGCAATATTTAGCCATGAGCATACATTGTGGGTAAACCATCACGCTCGGTGAAAGAAGCTCAGCACAAAGGATCTCGTTGTGCACGATTCCATTTGTGTGAAACATCAAAATAGATAAATCCATACAGACCGAATACCTGTTGGTGGTTGCCAGGGGCTGTGGGGAGAGGAGAACAGATCCTAGTTTTTGGTGGGTGGGGGAGTAGTGAAAACACTTGGGGACAAGACAGAGGTAGTGATGGCCCAACATGAGGAATGCACTGGGTGTCACTGAATTCTTTAGCTTAAAATTGTTAATTTTCGGGGCGCCTGGCCGGCTCAGTTGGTAGAGCATGTAACTCTTGATCTCGAGATCATAAGTTCAAGCCCCATGTTGGGTGCAGAACTTACTTTTAAAAAATTGTTAATTTTATGTGATGTGAATTTCACTTCAATTAAAAAAAAAAAAAAGGCCTGCCCTGAGGATAGGATGATGTGTTAAGTTGTGTGCAAGCAGTTCTGGTTTTAGGGGTTATGCATCTCTTTTTATAGCTGCCTTCTGATTATTGTAAGTTGTAACAGTTTGCCATTTGCAATAATAACTAAAAAGTTTTCCTTTGAAGACAAGTGTGAATTTAAAAGGGCCAATTAAAAAAAAAGGTGTCACTGAGATAACAACAAATGACAGTAATTCAGAGCTGTCTGAAGAATCAGAAACTTGAAGAAATGTTATATTCTATGTTTAAGCCAATTAATTTGTATTGAGTGTCTACTGGGTCCTGGCTGCTGTTCATCGAAGGTGAAGAAGACCTGTTTTTTGCCTTGGATACTTTTAAGCTAGTAAAGGAGATAAGCTACATTGATAAATAATTTTAGGAAGAGGCTAAATGTGCCAAGTGCCAAAACTGAGAACAAACAGACGGAGATCCAAACTGGGTGACCAGTCCCATTGAAGAAAATACTAGAATATACCAGGAGAACATGAACTGAGAAATTTGCCTTTGCCATTAGGAACAAGGAACAGAGGGAATTAACACATTCACCTGACGATGTTATTCAGTATTCAGGTTTCATCTGCTGTGGCCCTCTGTGCCTCTCCCTCTCTCTCATTAACGTTGCGGTCATCCTGGACTCCCTTGTCCCCGGCAATCTCACATTCAGAGGTAGCACAGCAGAGGGCTCACATAGTAGACCCTGGAGCTAGACCACATGTGGACGAATCCCAGTCCCAACATTTACTCACTGTATAATTTTGGTCGTGTCACTAGACTTTTCCGTGCCTTAGTTTCCTCTTCTGTAAAATGGAGATTAAAAAAAAAATACTTTTTGAGAGCAAGAACATGTTTGTGCACATGAGTGGGGCAGAGGAAGAAGCAGGTCCTGCTGAGCAAGGAGCCTGATGTGGGACTGGAACCCAGGACACCAAGATCCTGACCTGAACCAGATGCTTAACGGACTGAGCTATGCAGGCGCCCCTGTACAATGGAGATATTAATAGTACCTACAGAATACAGTCACGTTGAAGAGTAAGTCAGCTGAGTGAATGGGTAAAGCATTTAGAAGGCTAACAAACGTTAGCCACTGTTGTCATCTCCCGTCCATTCCAGCTGCCCAAAATCTTTCTGAATCACACCCCACCTCCCCCCTCACTCCCCCAACCCCCCCACCACTGCTGCTTTAGTTTAAGACTTGATGTTGTTACAGTTGATTGTAATGGGGCCTTAGCTAGTTTGGCCTCCCCCGCCCCACCCTTTCCCTCTGTCTCACTTGACTGCCCGACACCTTCTTGCTTAGGCTTAGCACTCAGCTCTGGTGTGCCCTCTGAGAAACTTGCCCTGATTCCCTGGCCGAGCCCAGTTAAGGTTCTCTGCGTGCGTTCCTATGACCTTGAGCACGCCTCCCCTACAGGGCATGTCACAGTACCGTCACCGTACTTGATATTCCCTGGGCTGTGAGCACCTGGAGGGGTGGGGATCTGGGCTTATACTCAGGCTTGAACTTCCAACCGAAATACAACATTTGTTACAAAGCACATGCTTATTCATTGTTTGAGTGGATGAATGAATGGCCTCTGCCTCTGGAAAGCAAGTTCACAGTGTAGATTTTGCAAGCTGAGGTAAGCATACAGAAGGCTAAATAAGGGCAGTGTGTATTAAGGCCCACAAGAGTTCAGAAAAGGGCTTTTGGTGGGTGTCAGCCAAATCAAATTAGGCTTCAAAAAGCTGAGTTGGAGGGGTGCCTGGGTTGTTCAGTTGGTTAAGCATCTGCCTTTGGCTCAGGTCATGATCCCAGGGTCCTGGGATCGAGCCCCAGGTTGGGCTCCCTGCTCAATGGGTAGTCTGCCTCTCCCCCTCTCTCTGTCCTTCCCCTGCTCATGCTCCCTTTCTCTCTCTCTCTCTCTCTCTTTCAAATAAAGAGATTTCAAGTAAATAAAAGATTTCAAGTAAAATCTTAAAAAAATTTAAAAAGCAGTAGAGCTTGATTTGGAACCTAAGAACACATATAATTGGGGCTCTTGGCTGGCTCAGTGGGTGGACCATGTGTCTCTTGATCTTGGGGTTATGGGGTCAAGCCCCATGTTGGGTGTAGAGATTCCTTAAAATCTTGAAAAGAAATAAAAAGGAACAGTGGAACAGCCATAATTTGGGGGGGGGCAGTGTTTTATGAGTTGAAGAGATAACAGAATAAAAAACCAAAAGTCTGTAACATCTCCCAAAGACAGAAGAGTTAAGGATGTGTGAGCAGGGGTGAGGCGAGGGACAGTACAAGCAGTTCCCAGCCTTACAACAGTGTGTGTTCTGAAGGTTTATTTACAGATTATTTGTTTGCCTGACAGTGAAGTTTCTGGCCGTGCCCAAAATATTGTATTTAACCTACTTAAGTAGCTGATCTGTCCCCTGGGCAGTACTCGCCTGAGCTCCAAGGGCTGGGAGCCGGGAGTCAGGAAAGGCCGCATGGGTTCTGGGCTGGAAGACGGGGAGTGGTAGAAGAAGTGGGGCTTTGCTATTCTTCTACAACCCTCTCTGCACACTTCT
This sequence comes from Mustela lutreola, assembly GCF_030435805.1. Taxonomy (NCBI): domain Eukaryota; kingdom Metazoa; phylum Chordata; class Mammalia; order Carnivora; family Mustelidae; genus Mustela; species Mustela lutreola. The sequence continues at coordinate 101,302,610 of NC_081308.1, read as the reverse complement.
CTGTATCTCAGTTTCTCTTTCTCTACCTCTAGACATAGTTTCTCTAGGCCCTGAGCTTCCACCCGCGCACCCCCCCCCTCGCCCCGGCCACCAGACTTCCTTCATAGAGCACCCCAACCAAGTCTGCCAAACTCCAGAAGGTTCTCGAACCAGGCTTTCCCTATTCCCTGAGGGCAACAGCTCTGTGCTATTTGAAGAAACTGCTCTCCCTATTATCATTTTAACAGGATTCTTTTCAGCTCAAAAGAACATGTACTTGCTAGAATTTCTGGCCAGAGTACACAGCAAACAATGGGAGGGAGAGAGTAAGTGAAGGTCCAAACATTGTTGGAGGGAGAGAAAATTTGTTGGGAGACCGAGTTGGCACTAGAGGAGAAGATATTTTGGGACAGGGAAAGCCTTTGCTAATTTCCCTTTCTGCTCTAAACCCTCCTCTATATATTTTTGGTATATTCCTCTCTGGAATCCACAGCAACTGTAAGCTGCATTAAAAAAAAAAAAATTACAGCTTCCGTGACAATTCTTGGCTAAAGAGATTTCATGTTTTCCGGTTGTGTGCAAATCTAGGACAACAGGAAATAAGGTTAAATAAGTAAGGGAGAGCTCGGGGGGAGGGGGCTTTGAGTGTGGAGTCTACAAGTACAACCACACATGGAAGGAGTCATAGACGGTTTTCGAGTAGAGGATTGAGATGGTCCAAGCAATATGGAGGGCATGATTCATTCTGAGTTTTGGATTAGTAATGACCAGGTGTCCAAGTTCACTCTTGGTTCTTGTGAGTGGTCAGTATGGTATCCTACTTTTTTGCTACCCCTTTTTCGTTGTTCTGGGATTTTCGTTAACTGTTAGTGTCTGAATCTGTGCCTATCTGACTGTCCTGTGTGGGTTCTGAGCCGATCTTTCCTCTCTGATTCAGAATCCTAGAAACTAGACGACTCTTATGTTTCCGACTGTCTCCTAGGGACCTATACACTGAGTTTCTGTGTCCCAGCAGCAAAATTCAAGGGCAGTGTTAGCGAAACACGGCTCCCTTTTATAAGACCACATTACTTTCATTTACGTACAAATCTCCAGCCTTCGTACTGCAGAACACTCCACAAGATGGTGGCTAATCTGTATCAGTTAGCCCATCCCAGTGGCGGGAACCTCTGCCCCCTTGACGTGACCCTAAGCAACACGACCCTAAGCGGATGCTACAGTTGGGTTGCGAATATGCTCTTCCCTATGGGGAACTCCATTGTCTTTGATTCTTTTTATTACTCATCATGCCCATGTCCTTGATATCTCTACCATGCCGGTTTGCATAAATGGGAAGGCCAGGAAATGGCATGAGAAAAGGATTTGAGGCCTTTCCTTCAGCCTAAATTATAATTCTCATATTGGAATAGAAGGTTTGTAGGTCTTTCATCAAATAATATATATATTTTTTTCTCTATTTGGAAAGTTACAGGGGCTTGTTAGCATTGGGCCCTCCCATGCCCAATTTGTGTATTTTACTCTTGACTGCCCACTGTGCCATTTGAGTGACTGGGTATTGGTGATGTGCAGTGGCTTGCTTGGTTGAATTTGCTATTTTATTTTTTTGTTCCATCTCGTGGAGCAGTTATTGGCAAGATTGGATTTTGTGGCTTACTTTTTCATCCTCACTGACTACAATAATTGAAGAGGATCTAACAGTCCAAAGAAGATGCTTTTATCCTTTGCAATTAGCAGTCTGTAGAAATGATTGGTTTTCTGCGATGCTGCCTCATCTTTCAGTGTTCTGGTCTAGGGGGCGAACCGGTGAAAGGCGTTTCTTCAGCTTCCGGTTTTTTCTCTTGCTGAGACAAAGGATGATTGGCATTTCCCTTCCTTACTGTAGCGAAGTGTTTGGTTGGCTCAGTTTAGTTCAGCCGTCACTTGTGGAGTTAGTCACCCCATCACACGGCTGTACACCTGTTCTGGGCACCCTGCTGGCACACACAGGGTCAATCAAACAGACATCAAAAAGGAGCCGTCTAGGTATTTAGGTGTGCTGTTTGCAATTAGAGCCTCTCGTTGGTTTCTTACCATTCATAACTTAGTTCAGGAAGCCTAAGGCCCTCTCCCGGTTTCTTGTTTCATTATTACCCCCAAACAGCTTAGTCTTAGAGGAGAGAGAAAAACCGACCTCCGCCAAACTTGATTTCACCAAAATTGCCTCCTACAGTTGGGCTCCTGTGTGACAGGCACTGAGATGGGTAGAATAAAAACATTAAGGAGGACCCAGAGGCAGCTCTCAGGAGTTTACAGTCTGGTTTCTAGTTTACGGAAACCGTTACAACGCGAAGTGACAGGACCTAGACTATTCAGAGTATCATGGGGCTTTAGAAAACCTAGCAACGGAGGCTGCTGAGGGATGTGAGGGGGGGTTTCATGGAAGGACATGTGCTTGAACACTTACTTCAGTGTGACTAGAAATTGGCTTGGTAGACGAGGAGGGCAAGGGATACCATTCGGAGACAGTGTCCTGGGAAAACCTGCTGAGGCACGAGGGAGTGTGGCACATTAGAGCTCCATGCCAGGAAGTGCCAACTGAGGGATAAAGGGGGGCTCTGAGGGTTGCCCCAGGAGGGTATTTCTGGCAAAGGTACAGGTCGATGATTCTGCAACTTTAATCAGGTATCATGATACCTGCGTCTCCCATGATGCAGCCCTCTTTTCCTCGTGAAGCATCTCCATGGGGGAGCTGAGGAGTCATATTTGCGGGGATTTTTCCCTCAAATAAATATTAATACAATACAGGGCTGACTAATAGCCACCAAATTAGGCGTCAGGGGACCTGGATTCTTGTTTTCCAGCTCTCTCAGCAGCTGTGTCACTTGAGCCAAGTCATTTAATAACTCGGTTTCCTCAAGAAAACGGGAATTTTCAAATGGGACTGTTAACACCTGCGCTGCCTACCTCAGAGTCTGGGCAAAAAGGAAAATGAGACTCTTAAAAACTAAAAGGCACGGAACACTTTTTGATTTGGAACTCTGCTGGCTAAGGCTGTCTGTCACCTGACGCTTAAAACAAGTAAAATACTTCAGGGAGTATCTGGAGACGAAAATTAGGTTGAAAGCAAGTTGACAAATAGGAATATTCTTGCTTCCTCATTAACTCCCTACATCAGCCCTTCTGTCTGTGGAATGTCGTTTTGCCTATTTCTGTGTTTCTTCACTCACATGATAACATTTCCTTCTTCCCCACGGTCTGCCCTGTATATCTTCACCCATTTTAGATTCTCACGGTAGCTATTAAATATCATAGATTTAGGACAGGCCTGGCTGGCTCAGTCAGTTAAGCGTCTGACTCTTGATCTCGGCTCAGGTCACGACCTCAGGGTCGTGAGATCGAGCCCCGCATAGGCACCATGCTTAGTGCGGAGTCTGCTTGTCCCTCTCCCTCTGCTCCTCCCCATACTTTCTCTCTCTCTCTCAAATAAATAAATAAATAAATAAAATCTTTTTAAAAAAAGACAGGCTAGTAAAATAGGAGCTGGTCTATTTCATAGTCAACCTTGAATAATTTATGTCCATCAGGTAATTTGAATTAATCATGAATTACCCTCAATCATTTTTGTTACCATATAGTGGAAGGACCTGCGCTTTGTTACATTTCAGGGATATATAAAAAGGTAGTGATTTATTCCAGCAGGAATGGGAAGTTATGAAACAGGACTTCTGTTCTGCCTTTTTTTTTTTTTTTTTGGCCATTTTTCTTAATCCAGTGACAGTACAGGTAGCGTTATTAGTAACAGGAAAGGGCCTCTCTTCCCCTTTGACCCCACCTATCCCACTAGACTGAATGGTAAGACTACTGGAATCTGGACTAATGGGAACTTATGCGCTGTGGGTATATGAGCCATTGCTGCCAGTATAAGTACCCCTGACCAGCCCTTGTTTAGATCAATGGTTTTCCAAATCTGTCATCCAAGGACATTTCTGCATGACTGAAAACTCTCTAAAACACTTAAGTCCTGCTCTGAGCCATCTTACCTACAGAGGAAGAAAGGAGAGTCCAGTACGGCCATGGATGAGATGACACAATGAGGCTATTTTAAGTGGAATGTAAGTGAATTATTTATACTAGATTAATATAGAGCCTGTCATCAAAATCACTAATAACCTGAGAGATTTACTGTATACTTACCAGGAGGTAGTTCTTCTTTTCTCTTCGCCTGGATGAGCTCGTGCCTATGAACGTATATGTGAATTTGGATAAAATACCTATTCTAGTTCAAACCATAATATAAAATGATGGCTTTATTTTTCCTGCCAGGCTTGGGGGAAATACTCTGGCAATTGTTCTGTTTCCCCCAAAAGTAAATGAGGAAATGGTCTGGTTTATTTTCTCTTTGTTTTAAAGTCTGGACCATTGATACATAGTTTAAAAACATTCTTCTGAGGACCTAGTGGATTAAATCATTTTTATGTCCCGTAAGTACTGCCCTTTTTTGAAGAATTCTTGAGAAAAGTGTGGCCCATATCCAAAATCACATTCTCCTTTTTTTTTCCTGTATTTGAATTTTTTCCTTATAAGTTAATGGAAAGGAAAGTGGTCAGTTTTTACACTCAATAAACAAAAAAGAAGGTGTAGACAGCTTTTATCTGGGACATTTTATGTCATTGAAAGAATATTTTCAAGTATTAACTGCTTTTTGAAATTATTGGCAGAATCCTCTTAACCCACTTTAACATAAAATGGTTGGATAAGATGAAAAGATTTTTTTTATTGTCACATAAAAGAAAGCTCCATGGTTTTTGCATCATTGCATAAATGTAAGAGATTATGCATACATAAAAAGGATGAGACAAAGCTGAATGCTAAATGCCAACATCAACGAAAGCTTGTCTGAGTATTTGACACTGAGCATAATGGGGTGTGTTTCCACAGGGAGAGAACACTCAATATTTACACCCCAGGACTTGTTTCTCTGGTAAAGTGTCTTGTCCTAAATTCATCTCCCTGCTAACACTATTGCCCCGCTTTCGAAACATCCCTCCTTCTTACACATGGATTTTTCTCCCTTAAACCCCGTGAGATGCTAAACCTTCTAGATCTAATATCCTGTCCTCACTTTGTGTCCCATTTCTTTCTGTGGTCTTCATGAATTCCTTTTGTTGTATGCACCTTCAGGTGAATTTTCTCGGTTTACGGCAAGTAGTAAAACACAAGCACAGCTCCCCCACCCAAACCCCCTTACAGCTCTAACCAACCCCCTTAAAAATCACACCTCCATAATTAAGCTATTCTGTTGGTATCCCTTTATCATCAATTTTCTGGAATTTTTGAACGGGACCTTCGAACAACCGGCGTTGTTACATGATAATGCAAAGTCCCTGCCCAATGCAAATGGAGTTCACTTCACACTTGATAGACTTTCCTTTTCAGGCTTGAGAGTAGCGAAAAGAAGGTACCCAGATTAGCGTGTACTGTAAAGTCTGGGGTGGTGTGGTTTCTTTGGCCACTGTACCCTCAGGCTCTTGCTGGCCTTCGTGCCATCTCTCTGCTCACTTGGCCTCATAGGCAAAGAGTCCAAAGGGTTTTTCAAACAGTATGTGCTCAATGGTAGAAGGAATGCAGGGCCCGTGTAATGGAGGAACCTTTAAAAAAAAAACTGGAGGAGATTCAGAGTACCACGAGAGACATCACAGAAAAGAATGGAATTTGAGCTGGATCTAGAAGGATGAGTTGAGTTTAGAAAAGTGGAGAGGGAAAGAGATTTCATGTAGGAGGACCTCTGGAGCAAAGGGAGCCAATGAACAAAACAAGCTTGTGAGCTAGAGAACGGGCAGTTGGTGGTAATGAGTTCTTAGTGCTGGGCGCTTTTGCTTGATTAATTCCTCGAGTGATCCACTTGTTCAACAAATGGCTTCTCATAGCTCATGGGATAAAATCCAAGCCTCTTCACTCACTCTGTAGACCTTAAAATCCGCTCCCGTCAACACTATGTACCTATAGTCCTTCCAGTAATACTGAAGACTTTCTCGATCCTTCCGACATGATGGACTTCTTTATATCTCTCTGTGTCTGCACAGACTGTGTCTGCTGGGGTCTGCCTGGGGAACGCCCCATTCTTCGACCTCAGTCACAGCCCGATTTTTATTGCTTCTCTGATTTTTATTGTTCCTCTGTAGAATCCTAGACATATACTAGTAAATCTTCTGTGCCGTATTTTATGCTGTCGGGGTGCATGTCTGCTTCTCTCACTCAACTAAGAGCTTCCCAAGAGCAAGGGATTGTGTCTTGTTCACCTTTATATCCATATCACCTAGCAGACTTCCTACCAAACATGTAGCAAATTATTTTTTTAAAAGATGTTCTTTATTTATTCAACAGAGAGAGAGAACAAGTAGGCAGAGAGGCAGGCAGAGGGAGAGGGGGAAGCAGGCTCCCCACTCAGTGGAGAGCCCAATGTGGGGCTCGTTCCCAGGACCCTGGGATCATGACCTGAGCCGAAGGCAGAAGCTTAACCCACTGAGCCACCCAGGTACCCCGCAAATTATTTTTTTAAGATACTCTTTATTATTTGACAGAAAGAGAAAGCACCCACAAGCAGGGGGAGCAGCAGACGGAGAAGCAGGTTCCCCATGGAGCAGGGAGCCCGATACGGGGGCTCGATCCCAGGACTGAGGGATCATGACCTGAGCCGAGGGCAGCCACTTAACTGAGCCACCCAGACACCCCCTTGAAGCAAATTCTTAACAAATACTTGTTTGATAAAATATTTATTGGACATTTAATTTATATCACGTGTAGTTGCATTTTAAGAGAGCTCATCCAGAAGCAAGGCGAAGGATAGACTGAACATGGGAGGGGCAGAGAGTCCAGCCCATATGTATTTTTGGAAGTAGCTCATTTGTTAAACACAAACACTAGGACTTAGACACCTGTAAAATCGATCAAGAATAAAGGAGAGCACTTAATGACTGGCTGCTAGAGGCACGAGAGAGGAAAGAGTTACAGGTAATGAAGATTTAAGGTAATATGACCGATAACAGAGCAGTGACCCTTGAAAAAAATGAGACTACTTTCAGGTAAACATGTTTTTTTCCTACGTCAGATCTCCTGATGCTAGTATTTGTCTCATCCCACCTCTGCTCTAAAGATGAACATTTTGTTCCTGTTCAATTAACTGGAACTAAGCTCAAGATTCATGTTGTTCTGATCTCCCTATCGGATCCGCGCTAAAGATAAGAAATAGAAATAGTTCAGCCAGGCAGGCTACGATTTGCTACCAAGGGAAAGTGTTCGGTGCATAGGTTTTTGAATATGTAAATACTGTTTGCTGCTTTTGGGAGCTACAACCAAAGTGTAATACCAGGCAAAGGCACTGGGGTGCGCTACTAGGTAGCAGAGCCTAGCCGTGCATCACCGCTCTCAACTTTAAAACTCCAGAGAATTTGATGAGAGAGGGATCCACAAGAACATGACAAATGATGAGAGTTCAAACCTTAAGAGAAAAATGGGCTTATTGGTAAGAGACCTTTCTTTTCTTTTATTTACTGCTGTTGCTTATGCATTGAAATAGCAAGCCTGTTGTTTTCATATGTGCCTGGGAAGCGGTGTATAAAAATCAATTTTATATGTGCTGTAGAATTCAGAAGACATATTGGTAACCATGTAGAAATCATAGGAAGCATGGATAAGGCTTGATTTAAAAATGAAAATCACTGAGGAATCTCTGCTGTATTTCAGGGTGTGGTATAGATGTGTCTCTATGTCTCTCCATATAGCTTAAATGTAATACAGGGTAAGAAATAGATATATTTTTTAAAAGTTAAAATAAAGAATAGTGACTTGTGTAGAGATGCATAATTTCACTCAGCTGCCAGAAGGTGGCACACCAGATTCTTCTTAAATACACAAAGAAAAGGAATAATATTAATAGGAATATAAAATAAGCTGTATTTAAAGATACTTTCCTGCATTTTTAAGGGAAAAGATAACATAATTGATATTTGCGTGGTGAGGCTTAATGCTAAAACATGGAAAATATTAATTCAATCCATTGTAGCCTTTTATGATTCAAAAATAATAATTTTTATGTGGATAGCATTTATTAAAAGTAGATTTTGAAATAGTATTGCCATTATAGGGATGCTGTTTTGAAATCATCGTTCTAAAAAAGATATAAAAGACTTGCTGCCTACCTTTGGCATAAGGGTCCTTAGACTGAGGATAACATGTTGGGTAAGGTCTCTGTCAAGGTCTTGCAAAAGATACTATTAGCCTAGACTCTGATTTTGTTGTGACTTTAACGATGCAGTGGGGCTTGTGGGATGACCCAGAAAAGAGCCCAAACTGCTGATTTTGGAGCAAAAGTTAGATAAGGGTGATGCCTAGTAATGGTCACTTTCTGTAAGCTATTAGCAACGTAAATGTCGTACATGTTAAATATATTAAATTAGGGCTCAGAGCTCCTCCAGCACCTGCCAGCTTACTTTAATTTTCTCACAAAGTTGACTAGTGGCGGCATCACCACTGTGCTCGCTCCGGTAGCAGTCTCTCGTTTGAAAGCTGCCTTCTCCAGGCAGTGGCAGAAGTCTGTTTGCCGTCGTCTTTTAGATCAGCCCAAAGGGGCGAGATACATGGCAGAAGTTCGCCAAAACAAAATCTCCTGCTTAGGAGACGGTGTGTCTATTTGTATGTTTTTATTAATTACAAGCAGTATGAGAATAAGAAAACTGGTAGTAAATGAACCTAGGAGAACATTAGCCATCTGTTCCCTGAAAGCTTGTAATGTGTGTCATTTGCTTTCAGGTTTTTATGGCAAAATAGTCTCTCAGCAAAGAATTGAACTTTAGGCTGCAAAGATGAGAAAATGACAAAGCATTCCAAGGCCGCGTATATATTTACTGGAAAAGTGTTTCCTTCTGTACAATTTTGGCTAGTTTAGTCTTTCAGATCAACTGCCAATAGACGTTGTACTTCGTGTCAGTCTTTATTCCAGACTTTCTGAAACATTAAGAGAGCTTCTAAAAACAAATGGAATCTTATGGCTTTCTTGTTAAGTTTTTTACAGTTAATTTACATGCTTAAAAATTGTTCTGTGTGGTATTAGCTGTTCAGGATTTAGAAACATGGATTATTAATTTACAGCTAAAATATCTGCAGAGCATGCTTTGAAAAATCCGAACTAAATACAGTAAAGCCACCATTAACCAGATTTTTTTTTTTTTTTTTTTTTTTTTTGCACTCCACTTTCAGGAGACGGAGGCAATTGTCTTTAAAACAAGCCGATTTCAAGGATATATTCAAAAAATCAACTCCAGGGTATGTCCAAGGGTCTGCATTTTCCTCTGCCTTTTTGTCAGTGAGAATTTATTTTCGTCAGGAAAGACCCTGAGATACTAGAAGACGTTTAGTCATCAAGGAAACTTTCGATAATGTCTAGGTTACTGTGTTTATTAAGCTGAGAAAATGATAAATTATTCCTTTACAGAAATACCATACATCCATCCTTGTATTGTGCTTTGCATTTTCCAGTAGGCTTTCTCAAACACAAGTTCAGTTGGTTTTCAGAATACTGCCATGCATCGGGCAAAAAAGGAGGCATCTGTTTTACAGATAAGGGAAGATGCCACAGGAAGCCATAAAGCTAGTTAGTGGGAGAGCGACAGCCAGACCACAGGTGCCTACCTCTGACCTCTTCCCCATCCCTCCTCGTCGGAGAAGTTGGAGACAAGTTTCTTTTCTTTTCTTTTCTTTCTTTAACTTCTACGTGGTACTGAACAATCTCCGTAATGTATACTGCCTTTGTTTCCTAATTGTTGGGATTTCACAATTCCCCACTTCGCAGGTGTCCCTGTTGGTCTGCCTTTGTTCCTCTCTGTCAGCCAGCTGCAGACCTCGCTATCAGACTCTCCCAGACCTGGAAGGATCTAGAGTGTGGGAGGGCAAGATAATGGCTCTGGACAGTGCAGGAGGACGACGAGTGGTGGGCAGCCGACGCTGAGATGTTGAGGAAGGATGAGAGAGAGAACAGTCTCGCCACAGCTGGGGCTGTCTTGCGTGGGGGTTAGCCACCGTGACTTTAAAGCAGTGTTTCTCCAAGTTTAGTAGCCCAGGCCTGAAAATCGACTGGAGTACTTGGTTAAAATTCAGGGTCCTAGGTCCCACGTCCAGACTTCTGCCTTTGCAATAGCCACCCCAGATGCGTCTTAGGAATACTAAAGTTGGAGACTGCCTTCAAGGTATAGGACTTTTTTCTTGGCGTAGGTATCAGAGTGTAAAAAAAGAGCCAGTTTTCCTTCAGCATCTGTGTTTCATGTCCATGTATATGTGGGGGCCGGAGTCAGGTGAGGGTGAGGAGTGACAGGTATTGCTGGGCCAGATGGCTGGCTCTACATCTCAGGCATGACCCCAGTAGCCCTTGTGCATTTTAGTGTCTGTGAAGCAGTTTGAAAAGACTTGGGTCCATTTTAGACTTGAAGACGGTAAAGGGCCAAAGGATATCTGTCAAAGGGTGAAAAATAATGAAGTTTTTATATTTGAAGGGTTAGTCCATTCTTGTTGTTTTAAATTGAAGTTAAATATTTTTTTAAGATTTTATTGATTTATTTGTCAGAGACAGAGAATGAGCATAAAGCTGGAGGAGCGGCAGGCAGAGGGAGAAGCAGGCTCCCCGCCCAGCAAGGAGCCTCATATGAGACTCGATCCCAGGACCCCAGGATCATGCCCTGAGCTGAAGACAGATGCTTAACTAAGCCACCCCGGTGCCCCTGAAGTTAATTTTTAAAAATTGACCAATAAACTAGGCTTATCCAGGGCTCTGGATAGTCAAGGCTTTACAGTAGCAATATATTTATGCTTACCATTCATGTTCCATATGTGAATACACCGTCTGCCTGATTAGATTACTAGAGATTTGTGACCAGGGAACATGTGTTCTTCTGTATACATGTAACATCTAGCAAAGTCCTAAGTTCTTAGTACTCACTGATGATTGAACTAATTCATGCACTTCTTCTTTATAGGCTTTGGGCCAGCTATAGCGAGTTGATTGATTTTGGTATTTGTGAAGTTCAAAAAGTCAATCTTGCACGGTTGGCAGTGGCTAATACAGGAGTCCTCAGTGGAAACAAATGCATTTTAGTGGACAGATATGAAAACATGGTCCTAATTCATTTGCTAATGTTTGTTTCCTGTTTAGAGTATCAGTTTAAGCTCAGTCTTGCTGCCTCTTCTCCCTTTTTGGAATATAAGTTATGTTGCTCTGTGCTTTACAGATCGACATCTCAAAAAACTGGTAATTCTGGAAATCCCCAAACATAAATATTTTCATTTACTGACTGAACAGCATCATAGGAATTTAAATAACATGTCCAGACCTGGTGGTAGAAGACTCACAAAAGTGCTCAACAGTGACTGTGACTTAGATGAAGCTGAATAAGGAATGAATGAATAAATACATGCTAGCAAGTGGGAAGATAATATTTCCCTTAAATGTTATGTAACTTCAGAATTCCATGAAAAGTAACTAATTATTTAAAACATATATTTGATTTTGAAGACATGGAGTGATTCTGAACTAACTGATTGAAGTAGACAGACTTAGAAAGGCAGTCATGAGACCCAAATTTAAATTGCATCTAGCTTAAGGGGGAGCTGCCTGGCTCAGTATGAAGAGCACGTGACTCTTGATCTTGGGGTCCTGAGTTCAAGTCCCACATTGGGTATAGAGGTTACTTAAATAAAGAAACTTAAATAAATACATAAATAAAAACTTCACCTAGCTGAAATCTAGGGATACCCTAGAAAATGAAGTGTGGTTCTTACTTCCTCGTATCAAAACTGCATTTATTTTAGTAAGTAATAGAACATGAGAAAAAGGAAAAGAAATTATTGCCCCCCACTGGACAACCATTGCATCCAAGTAAGGAAGTCAGACATAATTTTAAAACAGGGGAAAGGGAGAGAGAGGATCTTAAACAGGATCCATGCCCAGTGAAGAGCCTGGTGCCGGATTCGCTCTCACAACCCTGAGATCTCACGACCTGAGCTGAAATCAAGAGTTGGACACTTAGCCACTTCTGGCTGGGCGCCACCGGGGTGCCCCAAGGCGTAACAATTTTAAATTGCACTATTTGGCTGGCTTCTGTCATTTAGACTTACCAGCGTATGTTTGTTGTCTTTCAGTGTGTTTCTATACCCCCCTTTCTTTCCCTAAGAATAAAATCTTTCTAAGAGCACCCAGAAGAATTATAAATGAGAAAATGAGAAGGATTTCAAAATAAGAAAATAGAAATATTGAACTGGTTGCTAAATCTCTTGGATGCCACCATAGGAGGAAACTCTTGTGACTATAAAACTATACACCCTTGGGAAAACTGTTGAGCCCCATGTCATGACAGCAGGTCATAGGGTTCAAGTTGGAAGTTGGGTCTCCTCTGGAGTTGAAGTAATTTTCTCATTCATATTTGGTTACAGCCTTTTATTTTAGTTAACAATAGTTTCTATAGCTGTATGTATAGGAAATTTGAAATTGTAATCGTCAGGCCTAGGAAATTCCAAAAATAAAATTAAACCAGTTAAATATAAAGGGCCCTTTTTCGTGGAAATTTTAAGTAGAGTTGTATGATCTTAGGGAGTCATTAGAATTAGCTTTCCATGGAAGTGTTTACTTCTAGATCTCATTTTAGCTATAACATCTATAGTATAGATGTGAATGTCATAATAACTCTTTGGATAAAAGGAAATAAATATCATTTTTAAAAAAGATTTTATTTATTTATTTGACAGAGAGATTAAGAGAGATCACAAGTAGGCAGAGAAGCAAGCAGAGAGAGGGAGAAGTAGGGTCTCCGCTGAGAAGAGAGCCCAATGCGGGGCTCTATCCCAGGACCCTGAGATCATGACCTGAGCTGGAGGCAGATGCTTAACTGACTGAGCCACTCAGGCACTCCATAAATATCATTTTTGAAGTTGTAGCATTGTTTCATTAATTTTAATCAGAATGTTGAGGAAAATTCATATATTATTCTAAAGGTTCATAACTCAGAGTTTTATAATAGCATACTCATTTCTGAAACAATGCAGAATATAGCAAATGTTGCCTTTCCTAAATTGACATGCCTTTTGAGATTGGGTATATAATGTGGTTATTATTGAAAAGATATTCAATTGTCATAGATAAGCATTATTAGAAATTGTTTACTCATTAAAATAGTTCAGGATTTACAAAAATTATGATTATCAGAGAAAGACAACTATCATATGATCTCCCTGATATGAGGAAGTGGAGATGCAACGTGGGGTTTTGGGGGGTAGGAAAAGAACAAATGAAAGAAAATGGGATTGGGAGGGAGACAAACCGTAAAAGACTCAATCTCACCAAACAGGCTGAGGGTTGCTGGGGGGAGGGGTGTCAGGGGAGGGAGGTTGGGTTATGGACATTGGGGAGGGTATGTGCTATGATGAGTGCTGTGAAATGTGTAAACCTGGCAATTCACAGACCTGTACCCCTGGGGATAAAAATACATTATATGTTTATAAAAAATTTTAAAAAGTTAATAAAAAATGACAATTATAATATTACTTACTACATTGTTTTTATGCATTCCCTGTAGTTCTGCTTCTATATGTGATGCCAAAAGAAGAGAAAGTAGTGAAACTATTTAAAAAGCTTTATATGAATGTGTTTTTTAGCAGGAGGGCCATATTCTTTTTGTTTGTTTGAAGATTTTATTTTTAAGTCATCTCTACACACAACATGGGGCTCGAACTCACAACCCCAAGATCAAGAGCTGCATGCTACACCACCTGAGCCAGCCAGATGCCCCAGGAGAGCCATATTATTAACTTTTATTTCAGTAACACTATAGATTAAAAAAAAAAAAAAATTAAGTCAGCTCTACACCCAACGTGGGGCCTGAGCTCATGGCTCTGAGATCAAGAGTCAAGTGCTCCACCGACTGAGCTGGCTGGGCCCCCCAACACTGTACATTTCTAATGGCTTTTTATTTTGACAAGTGTGCAGGTTTAGTGTACAAACACATCAGGAAAATCTAATGATGGTTTGGCTGTTTTGTTTACCCATGGTAATTTAAGGAGATACTTAAGAATTTGCTGAAAAACAACTAAACAGATACATTATCATTATTTGAGACAAGAGCAAGGATTTTTCATTAGAGCAATCCACCATCACTATAAGTGATATGTTTATTTCATTCTTTTTTTAAATATGTATGCACTTTTTAAAATTTCTTTTCAGCGTGTTTATTTCATTCTTAAAAAGCTTATATTCTGGGTGATTTTCTTTAACATATATTTATTTTTAACAAGATAATGTTTATATTTAATTTTTCTTTCATTTTAAGGAATTCATAGCCTAAAATTATCCAGCTAACAAATGTATATTCTTTTTACCTGTACTCTGCTTTTTAGTCCTAGCAGAATTGATAACACTTAAAAATCCTTCCGGGATATATTCAGGCCTCGATACCCAGCCCAGGTCTTGCTTAATTACCACTCTGCTTATATACTTCTCTTTCAGTTTACCCAGCAAATATTTCTAGAATGCCTTCCAGTATGCTGGGAGTGGTGCTAAGTTAGGAAGATACAAAGGTTCAGGGATTCCTTCTTGTAGGAGGAGTAGGAATTTGGGAAGGGTGTCTCAGGCAGATGAAGTCCCAGGGCGGGAACACAGGGCATGTTCTAGTGCCTCAGTAAGAGGCCATGCTTAACATGCTTATGTTAACATGCTTAACATGCTTATGTTAACATGCTTATGTTAAGCATGTCCTCTTACTGAGGCACTAGATCCTAGATCCTAGATACTGCCTCTCTCAGTTGCTTTTTTCAAACAGGTTGATAACTGTAATACAAAATCAGCTATTCAAATAGTATACATTTAAAAATCATTCTTTTCTACCGCTGCCACTCCCGACACATACAGACACTTTGGTTTGGAGTTTAAGGCAGTTTTTTAAAATTTGTTTTTAGAGAGAGAGAATGGGCACACATGAAGGGACAGGAGGAGGAGCAGAGGGAGAGGGAGAGAGAGAGAGAGACTCTTAGACAGGCTTCACACCCAGCATGGAGCCCAATGCAGGGCTCAATCTCATGACCCTAAGGAAAATAAAGAATTGGGCATTGAGCCCACTGAGCCACCCAGGCCCCCCAAGGCAGTTTTGAATAGACGGGAATACTTACGGATTAGTTTAGTTGGTGCATGTCAAGAGTTGCATGAAGACCTACTTGGGCATGTGGATTTGGGAATCATATACAAATGAGGCACCCAGGAGTAGCCAAGAACAACAACAACAAAAAAAGCCTACAGATTCTACTAGAGTGTAGAGACTTCCAGAAAAGAAAAGAAAGGAAAGGAAAGGCAAGAACTTATAAATGTCTCATTCAGCGCTAATCCTGTTTTCAGCTGTGGTGAGAGAGTAAGGGCAGTGAGAAGCTGCGGGTCATTGGTCCCCCAACAGCTGGAACAGAAAGTCCTGTTCTGGCTCTTCTTTCTTCTTCCATCCCATCATTCCCCTCCTTTCCGTGTTCTCCTTTTGTTCCTTTTCCTATTGTTTCCTGGCTTGCCAGCCTGCCAGCACCGCTTATTGCTGTTCTATCCCTCCTACCCCCCAAACTCAGTATCCTTCCTCCCTTTTGGAAATGTTAGAGATGGGAAGCCTGCTTCCCTTCGCTTCACTCCTGCCAGCATGGAGAAGTTCCACATGCGTGAACACACACATGTGCCCGAGTGTGTGCCTGCACAGTTGTGTTTGTGTACTTCTTGGTAATGTGAAGAAGGACATAGGTACTATATTAATCCAAGACAGAGCCCTCGGAATCCTTCGTGGGACTCAAAGGAACTCTGCTAAGGAAATTGACATGTGAGAAGGATACTTATAAAAGATGAAATCATGACTTTCCAATGTAGTCATCTTTGAGAGACATCTGGGATTTTCCATTCTGATTTTAGCAAGGCTACATATCTGAGTACCTAGTAAAAATTTTTTAATGTCGTTGATGTTCAGTTTCCTGAAACAAACAAAGGAGATGTACACACACATACATACACACTTGTAGCCATTCGTGTGAACAGTTCAGTTTTTGTTAATAAGGAGCCCTGAATGTATTAATAATTTTGCTCTGATGGGCACCTGGGTGGCTCAGTGGGTTAAAGCCTGTGCCTTCGGCTCGGGTCATGATCTCAGGGTCCAGGGATCGAGCCCCGCATCGGGCTCTCTGCTCAGCAGGGAGCCTGCTTCCTCCTCTCTCTCTGCCTGCCTCTCTGCCCACTTGGGATCTCTGTCTGTTAAATACATAAATAAAATGTTAAAAAAAAAAAAGAATTTTGCTCTGTTGTGCCCAAGTCCAGTTTTTGCGTGCTTTAAAAGGTTTTTAAAGGTTTAACAGCCCTACCTGGTCACCACCCTAATGCTCTTACTGATTGGTAGAACGTAACAGAGGACACAATTTGGCTGATCTATGGTCTTGTTCAAGCAACACGAATGATACGGATATCCCAGATTAGTCTGAGAAGACATCGTCAGGACCAAAGAGAAGATTACACACTGCCTACTCACACAAACTGTGGTCAGTGCTATCAGTGTCTAGTTGTACCTACCACAGGATTCACCAAAACTTACAAGATGAAGGTAGGTCAGTTCTTAGGGAATATCAAGAAAATAGAGAGAGGTTGGATAGGTGACACATCAGTTCATTTTGTGGAGTGGTGGGACGAAAGAACTGTCCTTGCCAGCCAGTGAGTTAGATTTTCCTGTAAAGTTACTTAAAAATATTTATGTTTAGAAAAAAAATTCCCACTCCTAGCTGTGTATTTCACTTCTCTCCCATACTGTGACTGGCTTAATTCTTACTTACCTTTTTCTCCCTCATCATTCTTCAACACCTTCTAGAATGAAGATTTTGCAAATGGTCTTTGTACACACTTTTGTATTTTGGATGTTTGTCTCCCACTTCTATCTTTGAGCATACATATCATGGAAGGAATAAATAGTTCTTGGTAGTTCTTATTTCTCTAGAATACATGGAGGTACTTACAGAATGTGGTTCTCATTGCAGAGAAACACGTGTCTTTTTGGGAAAGGTCTTATAGAGAAGGAGGGACAGTAGGGATTCTAGAATGAGAGTCCCAGACTAGCAGATGGGAACCTTGTTCCTAGTACCAGCCCTGCTGGTAGCTAACATGGTGACCTTGGGCGTGTTCGCATCTCTGGGCTTTAGGTCTTTTAATCTGTACCATGAGGGTACTGAGCAAGATGATTTGTAAGAATTCTAAAAATTATAAACTATCTCCTCTTTCAGGCACCTGGGTGGCTCAGTTGGTTAAGCGACTGCCTTCAACTCAGGTCAGAATCCTGGAGTCCCAGGATCGAGTTCCACATTGGGCATCCTGGTTGGCAGGAAGTCTGCTTCTCCCTCTGACTTTCCCCCTCTCATGACCGCTCTCTCTCTCTCTCTTTCTCCCTCTCCCTCTCATTCTCTCCCTCTCAAATAAATAAGATCTTTAAAGAGGTGCCTGGGTGGCTTAGTGGGTTAAGCCTCTGCCTTCGGCTCAGGTCATGATCTCAGGGTCCTGGGATCAAGTCCCGTATCGGGCTCTCTGCTCAGCAGGGAGCCCACTTCCCTTCCTCTCTCTGCCTGCCTCTCTTTCTCCTTGTGATCTCTCTCTGTCAAATAAGTAAATTAAATTTTTAAAAATGTGTCTCCTCTTTCTACGTTGGGAACCAGGGAATTCTGCATTGTAAGATTTGGCCATGGATCCTTCTTTTTGTGGCCTTGGCCAAGTCCCAGCATTGTCCTTTGTTTAGGACATGTCTGCAGTACGCGTTCCACAGGTATTTTCAAGTGATTAGTTAATGTTCCTCAAGTGCTTTGAAGAGTCTTATGTATGTTGTCTTTCTGTCCGCTTTCGTGCAGTGGTCCCTAATAGAAACCAAGCGTTCTATAAATGAAATCAGCATTCCTTGGAAAGTCAACGAGGGTTTTTGACATTTCCCAGTCTAAATATGAAAGCAGTGGGACACTGAGCCTGCATAAAACTCCATTTAAAATACACATTTAATAGTTTTCTCCCTTTCACTCTGGAGGGGAGCACAATTTCAGTTCCAGAATGTAAGGGTAATTACGCTCGATAGTTGCTACTGGAGTTGCCATCAGGGTAGTAAAATCTGATCAATTTGGACTTCGCTAATTTGTAACTGGGGTGATTTTACCTGGCTGAAGTTTATTTCTAAACGATGTATGAACAACGTTGTTGTTAAGCAAATTAATAATGTAAAGTAGATTTGGTGGACCGTATTTCTACTTAAAGGAATTATTTTTAAAGCCTTTGGCATGTTAGTTGTTTGCTCATGAGAGCTAATTAAAAATGATTCCTAGCAATTTATTAAAGCAGGAAAACTGAATAGAAATAAATATTCATCATTGGATGTAAGATTTTAGAGTTTGGGTGTCTTTACTGGTGCTGAGTGTGGTGTGGAGGGAAATCAGTCTTGTTTCCTTTTCACTTTGGGCAAATATGACAATTGTCAAAGGGCCCCCAAAACAGGTTGGTGCTATTGGTTGATTTCTTTGGAGCCTGAGGTTAGATAAAGTTTATGTGGGTTTTTTGAATAAGTTGTTTGCAAAGAAGCATAACTGGAGAAGCTTTGCAATGAAGTGATCTTCACCTGTTTGTGGGGGTTACCCCCTTGTTTCGAGAACTCCACATTTGCCCTATATCCCACTCATAAATGTTGAGTTGACTTTATAGACTGCTCACACTGCTTTACTAACCATGATTTTATGTAGTTTTGGGGAGGTCTTTGTTCTCAGAAGTTGTATTTGTGATTACTGCTTTGTAATATTTTCATAAGCTGGAAAGGTGGTTGAATTTCCTTTCCAAAACATCACCTCTTTGCTACATATAGCTAGTTTGTAACTGTCTTACGTTTTATATTTGTAACTGAGAATGCTTTACATTTTTGGAATGGGACATTCCAAACTTGCTTGATGAGTGTGTGTGTGCATGTATATGTGTGTGTTTTGTTCAGGGGCTTTCCAACAAGTTGGAACTGCTGGTTGTTGAACCTGGGACCTTTTTGCTCCATACCTATTAAGCATTATTATAGAAAGCCTTGTAATGTAAAATATTGACTATGATTTATTTGTATTAGTGGGTTTTTTTTTTACCTCTTAAATGTATTTTTCTCTTTAAGGTATGGATAAATACTCCTTTCTCTGATTTCTTCGAAGAATTTTATGAGACAGTTCTGTGTGTGGCTACTAAAAAGAGAAATACAATTTAACTTTTTAAGTTGCTTGCCTGGATTTTTTGGGAGTGCTTGCATATGGTCGACTGAATACAAATTATTTGTGAGTTAGTGATGGCTGACATCTATCTACCTACTATTTAATGAAGTTTATGCATTACTGGTCCATCTTTCAAAATAAGCTTTCTCTCCATAGATGTGTGTATGCATGTGGTGTGTGTATATACTGCATATACATGTATGGGTGGCCATCATAGGAAAATACTCTTCTCTTGAATATTGATGTGTATCTTCAAGGAAGGTATTTGTAATTACCTGGAGCTCATTTCACACAGCATTTCTGGTATATTCAATTCTATATTGTGGAATTTTTGAAGGTGGTTTCTTCCTATGGTAACATCCATCTGTGCTTTTTGAATACAAATGAGAAACCTCTTAAGGGACCAAGTCTCAGTCTTTTTAAAAACTAAGAATAATTCGGAGGGAGTATCCGAAAGCCAGCCACTGAAGTTAGAAGCACAAGTTTATTGTTTGCACACAGACCTGAAAGTAAATATGAGCTGTTTGACAAACAGTGACAAACAGTGACACTGCGGTGCTTTTTTTTTTTTTTTTTTGGTTAAAGATAGTGGCTTCTGTGTTGAGGATGGTCTGCTTTTACTAAGCTCGCAGTGGTGAAGGCAGGATAAATCTGTTTTTAGGCAGAGGTAGAAGGATGTGCTATGAAGGTAGATGCTTAGTGATGGCGACTTGCCTGACATCAGCCCGTAAATAAAGAGTCCGGCATAATACCAGCCTCTCCTATTCTCACCTCTTAGAATTGTGAAGGAAATGTGTGACTTTGGCGCTTTAAAGAGAAACTTACAACAGCCAGCCACTTTCGGGGCACTTGCAAGGCTGTTTTCTGGCAGTATTTTAAAATGATACGGATGAACCATGTATTTGCCAGGGCTTTCATGAAGTATCTCAAGTTGCCTTTGACGGCAGCTTGAATATTTCAATCTCCTTGTCAGTCGCTAGCCCCTAGAGGTTACGGGACCGCCGCTGAGCTTTGGAATGGTCCCTGCTGGACACCTGCTTGGCCAGCAGCATTGGTCTCTCCTCTAGGCAATTTGTGAGCTGTTTGGGGGTGGGGGGAGGAGGAGGGAGGGGAGCCGAACGGGAGGGGAAAGGGGGAGAGAAGAAGGGGAGGGCAGCATTGAATTAGATTGTTGATAGCGTCCCTCGGAGGACTGCTATTAAGAACACGCTGCTCTGTACTTCTCCGCTGCAGAAGACAGAGTGATATTCGTGTTACCACGGCATGTTGTAAATGGATGAGATTCTGCTCATCCCGGCTTGGAGATAAGAATAGGGAAAGGAGAGCAACTTGAATCAGAAGCCACTAGAAGAGCGTGCAGAGTTCTGCAGCAGTTCATGCTTGTTCTTACATTTTGCCTTCTTCTAACTGGAAAACAGAGAGACGGGCATTTTTCTAAACGGGCTTTTCCCATAATGGCATTCTTGTATTGTGTGGCCGGAGCTCGCACGGGAGGCGAGCAGGCTGCCGAATTTAGTCACTGATCTCTATTAGCTGTGGCCTAAGGCTATGCTGAGGTTTATATCCCATTTGTATTGTTGCAGCTCGAAAGAAGAATGTTCAGAGGATGACAAGTGTATTCTGAGTAGGTATGTTGTTTCATTTTCATACAAAACCCATCTATTTTTTTTTCCTTCTACTATTGGTCAGAAATCAGGTTAATAGGTGCAGAATCGAGTACAGCGCTGCAGTATCCCTGTTAAGGTAGAACAATGGTAAAGCCAGCTTAAACCGACGGCAACAACAACAAAATAAAACCCCAGCCGCTTTTATTAAATAAAGCTGCATTGTGTGGTCTGCAGGGTGCAGTCATATATATATATATATATATATATATATATATATATATATATATATATATACACTGCAGTCAACGCTTTCCTAACGAGGTGGCACTATTGTTGAGTTAGAACGATAGAATCCTCATATTGCTTTAGGGGACAGGAGGGTTTAAAGGAGGTACCTTGCAGCCCTGTTTTACAGATCGGAGGCTTCGGTGTTAAGGGCACAGGCAGATGGCTTGCTTGTTCGCTGCAGTCGCTCGCTGCTGTGTCGGGACAGTGTGGAATGGAAGTTCTAGTTGGTAGTCTGTTATGGAAACGCTGTTTACTGTTATTGTAGTACCGTGGTGACAACATGCCATTGAAATGGAAAACGAGCTCTCCTGCTATCTGGAAATTCCCAGTTCCTGTGCTTAAAACATCCAGGTCAACTCCACTTTCTCCAGCATACATGTAAGTGAGAGAAAAGAGAATATTAAAGTGGGGTTTCATTCCTGAAT
This sequence comes from Mustela lutreola, assembly GCF_030435805.1. NCBI lineage: Eukaryota > Metazoa > Chordata > Mammalia > Carnivora > Mustelidae > Mustela > Mustela lutreola. Next base: position 101,281,024 of record NC_081308.1, on the reverse strand, counting down.
CAACCTTGTGGCAAACGGGGGTAAAAAAAAAAAAAATCCCGAACAGCAACATCCCCAAACCCACAAGTGTAAAAAATCTCAAGCTGGTTTATAATGAAATAAGCTGGTTTATAATGAAATATATTGGCATGCCCACGTTTTACCTTCTGTTGCTTGTCCTAGGAGTTGATGTTTATTTTTATTTAATGTGCTTAATGGTCATCGGATTACTAATGTACAAGTCTAAAGGTATACCTAAGGAATTGCCTAAGGATAGACTTTCATGTTTTATGCCGGTTGGGTTTTGTTTCGAATTTTTGTGTAGCTGAAATATTTAAGAGGACTTCTTTTGTGTAGTGGCACTAAACACTGCTGGTGAAGGGAAATGCTCTCTATAATTTTTGGATCAATTGGAAACATTCGGAGTTAACACATTGGTCAGAAAATGAGCCTTGTAACCAGGACTTTTATACTTGTGTACGCATATTAATAAGTTCAATGTTCTATCTCTCCCAGTTTTATAATTCCGGTTCTGAGGTGTAAGTTCAAATTTGTGCAAGTTCTAGTTCTGTCAATAGTTATCTACATACATAGAGTTGCAAAGTATGGTCTACAAATGTCTGTTTTCGAAATTTATTTTAAGTAAATATATACTAAAATAGATTGGGAAGTCTTACTAGAATTTTTTAAAATCTGAGTTTTTAAATTTGCAAACTGTTGCCTTAGAAACAAAATCCAGGCGATATAATGAAATCTTTTAAAATACTGTCTGTGATCCTTTTTTCCCCACCTTTCGGTAGGGGAAGGAGTAAGAGAAAGCTGGACCTTTTTTTAAATTTTTATTTTTAAAATATTAGCATACGAAAAGCTTTTGGAGTAGAAGCCTGTTCTAATTGTATTTCCTTAACAGTATTTTTCAGTAGGAAAGCTATGGAAAATTCTTCCTGCTTTAGGTTAATTATGTGTTCAGAAAGCCGGTGAGTTGCCATTTTATTAGTTTTTGTTTTATATGAGGTTCAGAAGCACAGTGGTGTCTTATCTGGTTCTTTGAAAAGCTTTCAGCTGCTGAGGAACTATGCTGGTGCTCTCAGCCCAAAGGAAGTGAATCCCTAGAAAGCTTTGAAAAATGAGGACATTTTAGAGTGAAATTCTGACATCATGTCATTTTCAGATTATTTTTTATGTTCTTCCTTAGAAGTGCTTCAGATGATTTTATCTGTTTGCTTGTTTGACTTTTCCCATAGAGTTAAAATTTTAAGTTAGATTTGTGAAAGAAAAGGGAAAAAAAGATCAGCTATATTTGTTTCTCAAAAGCTGAATTTGTCAAAAGCACAAATTAATGGAGGTGACAAGTTAATTGAGGTGACAAGTTAATGGAGCTCCTTCAAATCATTTGAGAAAATGTGATGTGCCTGTTGACTTTCTGAATCCTAGCTGGTGAGAAATGAGCAAAGATTTACCAAAAGCAACTTCATTGTAAAAACAAAATAAAACATATGCCCTCCCAAACTTGAAATCAGTAGGGTACAATTAATAATGGCTATTAATGAGTCTGATGTTCCTCTTATATTTCACCATACAGAGGATCCAAACTGTAGCTCCTACCTACTGTGGCTAGATTTTTAGAGATGCTTAAAAAAATGTATATTTTATTAATTCATACTAGCCACAGGCTCAGGTACAGCTTAATACAGCATCTGTAATGAATCACTTTCTTCCTTTTAAGTACTCGCCTCTTTGACCTGATGATGTGAGTGAATTGATTTAGATGGTGGAAGCTGGAAAATACCACACATCTTGCATGTTGATGTTGATTGCTGGTAGTACACAGAGGTAGAATGGGAAAGTGCATTCGATGGGCTAGTGTTAGGTTACAACATTTTGACATTGTCACAGTCTAAGTTATTAAATTGGCCTTAACTTATTTTTCCTTATAAACAAATTAATATGGCATTTTAAATATCATATCAATATACACAGGGGAAATATGTTAAATATAGGAAAAAAGACTAGCTTAGGGAGTGTAAGTCTGGTTTCTAAAATACATTGCTTAGTTTTTGACTGTTTCAGGTTGGAGTTCATCGCCTTACTTGGCCAGAAATAAAAATACCATGTGTAACACGTTCTCATCAGACCTTCTTTATATTCCACAACACTTCTGCACACAAAATGATACCTAAGTTGAGCGTAATTTCCCACTTTCAAAAATCACAAAGACTAAGTTAGAAAACTGGGTCAAGTAACGTTATGTTTGCTCTCACAGTTGTTGGGTTAAATAGTTATTTGTGTCTTTGGGTCTAAAGTCTTTGCCTTGAAATGGAATAGTTGAATTCTGACTTTTTGGCCAGTTATGATATTTTAGAGTTGATCCATGAAATTATATCTAACCCTTTACAGTATTATCTGGAATACAGAATTCTGGACAGTTCCGAGAAACACCTTTTTTGTATGTTTTCTTGAGTCGCATCATTATTGGTTTGTAGTATTGTATCAATATTTATTGTGATTTGTCAAATAACACATTCCATGGTTTTCATCAAGGATTTGGGTCATTTTTCAAAGAATGAAATGTCAATAAAAATCTTTGGGGCTGTAGTAAAAATGTGCTGTAGCAGTTGAGCAAATATGGAAAAAATATAAAGGCTCCTTGTGGTCTCGTTCTCAAGGGTAGATGACGCTTAGGTGTGTAGTGCTTGCTACTCCTGTGAAAGGGACAACAGAAAATGTTTCACTTACTGCAAGCATTAAACAGAAAGGCGATTTTGCCCTTGTGGATTTCAAATCCACGTTTGCCTTCTTTCTTGTGGAAAACTTGAATGAGAGGCTCAACCTGTCCATATATTCAAGACAGATCGATGATGAGGACAATGTTGATGGCGATATTAAGGAGAATCAACTCTTCTATAGCATAAACGCTCTTTCTTTGCTCTTCGAGTTGTGTTATCCTCTGATTCAGGAATAGTGGGAGTACCCTAAAGACAAAAGATGGAGGAAAAAAAATCCTTTGGCCTTCAGGCGGCTTGGTTACCAAATGCTTAGTCTTTACTGGTTAGATGGAGCCTTCCCTCAGCTTCCGTTTGGAACCCTTGCAAGGTGGTGTGCCATCCATACCGAATTCTGAAGGGACCATCTTAATAGAAAACTGAGTGATGTGTTTGTGTTACTCTCTGTTCCACAGTAGGTTGAAGTTCAGCCTTAGCCTGAGGGAGGATCTCCTGGTCAGTGTAAACTGAATTAGTAAAGACTCCCTTCTTGACAGGGGTGAACCCTATAAATTAACCTGTCATTTTGCCTAAATTAATAAAACTGAAAGGACAGTCACATCTAAGTGGTTTTCTGGTGTTTTGGTATTCAGTGTTTTAAAACAGCAAATGGTTCCTTCAGGCTACTGTTAGAGGGTTAATGTATTGTTAATTTCTAAGGGCAGCTGAAATAGATCAGGATTAGCATTAGCAATCCTTTTATCTTTTTTCACAAGCTGTAAGTTTTGATAACAATGCTGTGGCACTAAAGAGGAAGACAATGGGTAGGAATTAAGCAGTGCAATGTAGCAGGGAATTTTCTAGCTAGCCACATGCGATGGGATGTTTTCATTTGAAATTTTACCTTTCTCAAGCTAGAAGACAGTGAGTGTAGAATGAGTGTTAGACCTGTGCACCTTAAACTAACGTATTTATTTGGCTTTGGTCAGCTTCCTGCTTACGGTTATTTTGTTTAATATGTAAAATAGAGTTTGTAGTATATATCAACAGCACAGTACTTTATAGCAATTGTTTTCTATCATCGTATCATTAAAATTCAGTCTCTAGATTTCCTGAGGAAAGACTGCGCAGCCTGTATAAGCATCCCTGGTTTATGGGTGATTCAAAAAAAGAGAATAAAAACAGGCATTTTCAAAAATTTGACATGTCTTCCGTTCCCAAAGATTGTCTTTTGTTCTTATTTAATGATTATAATAAAACCTCATTTTAGAAGTCACGTTTTATTTGGCAAAATACTTCTTAAATTCACCATCTCAAATTAGAAAAGAATATATGTAAGTCCTTTCACAGTTACCACACACATAAACTTTTGTCTGCTTAATTTGTTTTTACTAAATGCTCACTCTAACAAAATTATGTGGAGAAATAACATAAACATCGCCTAAGAACCATTTAGTGTGAGTGCGTAACTTCGGTGGCACGTCCTTGGGGAATTTCTATTGTCTGAGCCTACAGAGGGCTAGCTTAACACACATTAATGGAAAACCCTAGAGCTAAAGATGACCTTAGAGGTCATTAGAGAACCTAAACCCCCTTTAAAGCAGGCATCCTTTCTGCGACACCTCTGAAAGGTGGTAAGAAACATTCTCCTTGATCACCATCAATGACAGATAGCTCACTACCTCACCAAGGCAGCACCTCTCACACGTGGACAGCTCTTCCTTGTGCTGAGCAAAATCTTTCCTAAATCTTTTATCTCCAGATCCTCATGTAGCCTTTTGGACCTGGATAGAAAAAAATCTTTCTTTTCTGTACTACCTACAAGCCTGGATATCTCTTTCTTTAACCCTTGCTTGTATGACATTTTTCCAGACCCTTTGCTCTGCTGGTTGTCGTCACCTGGCCCGCTTTTTTCATGTTAATCTTTATACCAGAGATTACATCCCAAAGCAGCGCTCCCTGTGTGGTCTGAATAGAAGACACCTTTCTCCTTTTATACAGACCTTCTGCTTGTCTGAGGGAGATTGTATCATTTTTAATCACAGGATCCACACTGTTCCGTGGTGAATTCCGAGTTTACAGACTTCCTCTCCAGAGGTTCATGAATGGGCGGCTTGCTCCTCCTAGTCCGTGTGGATTCTCTTTGCTACTTCAGAATTTTTAGTCAGGGGAAGCCTGCCTGCCATGTGCAAGGGGAGTTAGAATCTTGTACTCAAGCCAATTGTGTGTGTGTTTTAAAAGATCTCTTGAAACCATTTAATGTTACTCTAGAATATCGCACAAAAGAAACTTGCAAGCCAGAAAGCTAGTATTTCTGATGCTTTCAGAGATTTCCAAGAATTTTCCTTGTCAAGCATTTCTCTGGATGCATTGTTTCTTTTTTCTACTTCAGTGGGACTTCCAGGTACCCCTCAAAACACTTGCCTCATAGGGAAGTGGCAGAAATGCAAATCTCTTGGAGCCTCACAGGAAGTCTGGAGTTAACTAAGAATTCTGAGGATTCCAGACATTCTGCTTGAAAGTTAGACTATTTAGATGAGAAGCCAGGTTGGGCCGAGTTAGGGGGAGGGGAAAGAAAGAAGTAAGAGGCAAGAATTTGTGTTAATGACTTTACCTTGTAGTTAAGAGCCAAGAATTATAAACACTATGCCTGATGATATTTTGAATTGAAATGGTAGCCCCCAGGAATTGCTTTATTTCCTCAAGACCAGGAGAAAAAGGTGGTGTCAGGGTATGATTCTTGGGGAATCAGTACCTAAAGAAATTGCTGAGTAACCCATTTTTTAAAGCGCTCAGCTCTTTTCCACTCACCTTGTATACTGACTTCGTAATATGTAGAATTACTCACACCTGTTATGGGCCCGGCATAACTCGGATGGGCATTAGGGGTGTAGTCCTCGAAGTCACTCAAAGTTACTGTCTTTCCATCCCATCTTTATTCACGAACAATTAAATTGCTCCATGTATTTTACTGGTATGAAAATTCTGATCCAAGATAATCAGGTTAATTTTTCTTTACTGTACTTTCAGTATTGATAATGGACTTAACAGAAAATGAAAACACAGGGTGCCTGGGTGGCTCAGTGGGTTAAAGCCTCTGCCTTCGGCTCAGGTCATGATCTCAGGGTCCTGGGATTGAGCCCTGCATCGGGCTCTCTGCTCAGCGGGGAGCCTGCTTCCCTCTCTCTCTCTGCCTGCCTCTCTGCCTACTTGTGATCTCTCTCTGTCAAATAAATAAATAAAATCTTAAAAAAAAAAAAAAAGAAAATGAAAACACTATAGAAGAGAAATGTGTCTGAGCTAAATATGAAGACCTGAACTGAAAAGAGATACCAGATTTTTTTAAAATTTTCTTTTAAAGATTTTAATTTTAAGTAACTTGTACACCCAATGTGGGGCTCAAACTTACTTAGAGACCTGAGATCAAGTGTTGCATGCTCTGCTGATCAAGGCAGCTAGTTGCCCCCAAAATAAATACCAGATTTTTAAAAATTTGATTTGTATTATGTTATATAAGTATGATATAGTACCTCATTAGTTTTTGATGTAGTGTTCCATGAAGATACCAGATTTTAAAGTGCATGGTATGTGGAATGGGTAGTGAACCAGTTTATGTTTGAACTTGATAGTAACCTTTTTAAACAAGTGGAACAGAATATCACCCTGTAAATTGGATGGGGCATAGGTGCTTTCTAGGGCACAAGTGTACATATTTTACGTTTCAAGCAGGAATAATTTGACCCCAGTCTTTAGGATGTCATCTTAGTGAAAAATAAAACTATATTTTGTTGTCAGTTAAGAGTAAAATATTTTCACTGGTATGACTTCCCATGATGAGGATATATGTTGCTTTATCCAGTGCTGCCTCATTTATGGTATGCTACGGTAAGAGGATCTCTACCTTGTTGGAAAGTATGTCTTGGGATATGGTTCAAATAGTGAAAAGCAATGATTTACTCTTCCCTAAGAAAAAGGTCAATAAAAACAACTTTCAGGGGGCGCCTGGGTGGCTCAATGGGTTAAAGCCTCTGCCTTCGGCTCAGGTCATGATCTCAGGATCCTGGGATTGAGCCCCGCATCGGGCTCTCTACTCAGCAGGGATCCTGCTTCCCTCTCTCTCTCTCTCTCTCTCTGCCTGCCTCTCTGCCTACTTGTGATCTCTTTGTCAAATAAATAAATAAAATCTTAAAAAAAAAAAAAAACTTTCAGGACTCCAGGAGCTTAAAACTTGAATCTAGCCTCTAAGACCAATATTATACATTTCATGTGAAATGTATTTGCTTGCAGTTTTTAAGAACTGTCCTGGTTTAACAGAGCTAAATCTAATATAGTTTGCTGAGTGCTCCTATAAAAACACTAAGCACTTTGCAGTCTGTCTCCCAAACATTCTATCCGAGGAAGTCTTCTCTGTTTTACACCCGGGCACAGTGGTTCAGATAGGTTGGCTTGCTCAGTATCACACTCCACGGAAGAGGTGAAGTGAGAATTCAAACGCAGGTCCGTTTCATTTCAAAGCTCTGAATTTCTCTGATGCTGTTTTGTTTTTGTCGACTTTTGCTACTTTCATGCCAACTGTTAATTAGATAATATCTCACTAGGATCAGAAGAACAAGGAAGTACGATAAATGAGGTAAGCTTTTTTGAATTGGGTGGTGGCTTAAGAAGAAGTCAGCTTTCCTTGACTGTACTGGCAAGTGGTGAAGTTGTAGGAAAATGTTGGGGCAATTATCTTTCCTTTGCTGATCAAGGTATCAAGATTCACTTCACCTTTCCCTGTTTCTCTCATTTTTTTTAAAGATTTTATTTATTTATTTGACAGACAGAGATCACAAGTAGGCAGAGAGGCAGGCAGAGGAGAAGGAGAAGCAGGCTCCCTGCTGAACAGGGAGCCGAATGAGATGCAGATACAGAACTCCATCCCAGGACCCTGGGGTCATGACCTGAGCCCAAGGCAGCAGCTGAACCGACTGAGCCACCCAGGCGTCGCTGTTTCCTATTTCTCTTAAAGCACCATTCTGCCTTCATTGACTCCCCACATCCTCCCATCCACCGTGGTAATCAGCCACTGTGGAAAGTGCTCTAGCTTTTAGGCTCTTTTTAGTGCTTTCCTAGGGTACTCCCTGGGCTGCGTGCTCAGTATCTTCTGACAGACATTATTGTCCCATTGCTTAATCGCACCCAAGCACTCAAAAAGAAGTCTGTATGAGTTTCCTCGCTGTCATATTAAATCACTGCAAATTCATGGCTTAAAACCTCACTAATTTATTATCTTATAGTTTTTTTAGCTCAGAAGTCTGGTATGGGTCTCCCTGGGTTAAAATCAAGGTGACAGCAAGGCTGTGTTCACATGGGAGACTCCACCTGGCGATTCACAGACCTATACCCCTGGGGATAAAAATACATTATATGTTGGGCGCCTGGGTGGCTCAGTGGGTTAAGCCGCTGCCTTCGGCTCAGGTCATGATCTCAGGGTCCTGGGATCGAGTCCCGCATCAGGCTCTCTGCTCAGCAGGGAGCCTGCTTCCCTATCTCTCTCTCTCTCTCTCTGGCTGCCTCTCCATCTACTTGTGATTTCTCTCTGTCAAATTAAGAAATAAAAGCTTTAAAAAAAAATACATTATATATTTACTTAAAAAATAAAACAAAAATTAGCTGGTGATGGCATACAATTATATGACTGTTGCCATGCTCATGCCTTTCAGTGTGTAGTGCAGAGGAAAACACTGAAACCTGATGTTACTTTGTGAACACCTGTGAAATAGGAACAGTAAAAGCACAAATGGAGACTGTCTATGCCACTCAGCCTTTGAGCATTAAACTGGATTCTCCTGCAAGTCAGTATGGCCAGAAAAGTGACATTATTTTTTTCAGAGAGGGAAAGAGAGCGAGTGAGCACTCATGCACATGAGCACAGGTGGGGGAGGGGAGGGGCAGAGGGAGCAGCAGGCTTCCAGCTGAGCAGAGAGCCTGATGAGGGTCTGGATCCCAGGACCCTGGAATCATGACTTGAGCTGAAGGCAGAAACTTAACTGAGCCACCCAGGTGCCCCAAAAGTGCCATTTCTAAACTTGGGGGTGAGTGTGGGAATGTTCTGGACTCAGAAGTAGGTATTTTTAATTCTCTGGACACTGTTTCCTTTCTATTATGGAAGGTATAGGGGCTTGACTGAATTTTTTATTTAAAAGCCTTGAGCACTTACTATATTTTACAGCACTAACATTTGAGAAGGAAACTTCATGAGAATGATAGGTTGTAGGTCAAGTTCTGTTGGGTGTTCGTGGGCTACTGAACTATGTTAGTGCTTATGCCATATGTCTGTCCCTTCTCTCTCCCCCTTTTTCCTTCCCACATTGAAGTCTCTCACTGCCAAGTATTCTTAGAAATTCTAAATTACCTTTTCTTTTCCCCTACAGCTTGCCCTGTAACATCTTCTATGTTCACGTTTTGTTTCTCTAGTTTCAAAAATACTTTGCTTGCACTCATCAGTGGGATAAGACCATGCCATCTTTAAAAAAGCATACTTTAGGGGCGCCTGGGTGGCTCAGTGGTTGGGCCGCTGCCTTCGGCTCAGGTCATGATCTCAGGGTCCTGGGATCGAGTCCCGCATCGGGCTCTCTGCTTGGCAGGGAGCCTGCTTCCTCCTCTCTCTCTCTGCCTGCCTCTCTACCTACTTGTGATTTCTCTCTGTCAAATAAATAAATAAATAAATAAATCTTAAAAAAAAATAATAAAAAAAAAAAAAAAAAAAAAGCATACTTTAAAAAAGACTGTGTCTGGCTGGCTCAGTCGGTAGAACATGTGAGTCTTGATCTTGGGGTCATGAGTTCAAATCCTACATCGGGTGTAGAGCTTACTTTAAAAAAAAGGGGGGGAGGGTGCCTGGGTGGCTCAATGGGTTAAAGCCTCTGCCTTTGGCTCAGGTCATGGGTCCTGGGATCGAGCCCCGCATCGGGCTCTCTGCTCAGTGGGGAGCCTCCTTCCTCCTCTCTCTCTGCCTGCCTCTCTGCTTACTTGTGATCTCTCTCTGTCAAATAAATAAATAAAATATTTTTTAAAAAAACGTAATTATCATATGCAGTGAGAGTTCTCTGAATCCAAGAGCTAGAAGTAACCTTACAAATTACTCTTTGTCATACCTTTATACCTTGGAAGAGAATGTGATATTCATGTTCGATCACTTTTCCTTCCTGCATGGTTGTATTTGATGACTCAACCTATTCTTAATTTATATTTCCTTTTTATTAGTTTATCCCATTCCATCAACTGTATTACAAATTAATGTTTAAGACTGGTTTACTACAAAATCCTCAACTAGATTTGACTTTTAAGTGAGCCTACATTGGAGCTTTTCTCTTCTCTGCAATTAACTCACTCAATTCCTTATTAACTCACTTAGTCTGACCTAGCTAAAATTGAAACAAAATTTTGAAAAGTATGTGGCTGTTCGAGGTTGTGAATTGGCTATCCAGTCCCTTAGCACAACCAAAATGAAACAATTTTCATTCATTATGAGCACTTTCCTACAAAGGTTGTGTGTATGTAATCATTTCTGAGTGATTCACAGCTAAACAAACCAACATTTTGATCTTAAGGAGACGGAAGACCTGGATCATCTGTGCAGATCATTCCCTTAAGAGTGTTGAATTTCTTCATTTGATATATGCAGTAATCTAATATATCACAGTCTCATTAGAGAGTAAGTTATGCTATCTTTCCTACGAAAAAACTAATCCAAAATCCTGATTCTGTTTCTTGCTTGCTGATAAATACCATGATGCTGGCACAGACTGAAAGTAATTTTAGTAGAAGCAATTTACCAATGACCAAAATACTTTAGTCATGGTTCATCAAATAGTAATTTGATAAAGAGAATAAGATTATAATCTGTTCCAAGACTGCAAATCACTCTTGGACTTAAGAGTGATTTGACTTGTGTTCACATATTCTTTATCATAATGGGAAAAACTATTTTAGACAAATTTATGTTTTGTTTTTTTTTATACTTTTTTAATTTTTTATAAACATATATTTTTATCCCCAGGGGTACAGGTCTGTGAATCACCAGGTTTACACACTTCACAGCACTCACCAAATCACATACCCTCCCCAATGTCCATAATCCCAACCCCTTCTCCCAAACCCCCTCCCCTCGGCAACCCTCAGTTTGTTTTGTGAGATTAAGAGTCACTTATGGTTTGTCTCCCTCCCAATCCCATCTTGTTTCATTTATTCTTCTTCTACCCACTTAAGCCTCCATGTTGCATCACCACTTCCTCATATCAGGGAGATCATATGATAGTTGTCTTTCTCTGCTTGACTTATTTCGCTAAGCATGATACGCTCTAGTTCCATCCATGTTGTTGCAAATGGCAAGATTTCATTTCTTTTGATGGCTGCATAGTATTCCATTGTGTATATATACCACATCTTCTTGATCCATTCATCTGTTGATGGACATCTAGGTTCTTTCCATAGTTTGGCTATTGTGGACATTGCTGCTATAAACATTCGGGTGCATGTGCTCCTTTGGATCACTACATTTGTATCTTTAGGGTAAATACCCAATAGTGCAATTGCTGGGTCATAGGGCAGTTCTATTTTCAACATTTTGAGGAACCTCCATGCTGTTTTCCAGAGTGGCTGCACCAGCTTGCATTCCCACCAACAGTGTAGGAGGGTTCCCCTTTCTCCGCATCCTCGCCAGCATCTGTCATTTCCTGACTTGTTGATTTTAGCCATTCTGACTGGTGTGAGGTGATATCTCATTGTGGTTTTGATTTGTATTTCCCTGATGCCGAGTGATATGGAGCACTTTTTCATGTGTCTGTTCGCCATCTGGATGTCTTCTTTGCAGAAATGTCTGTTCATGTCCTCTGCCCATTTCTTGATTGGATTATTTGTTCTTTGGGTGTTGAGTTTGCTAAGTTCTTTATAGATTCTGGACACTAGTCCTTTATCTGATATGTCGTTTGCAAATATCTTCTCCCATTCTGTCAGTTGTCTTTTGATTTTGTTAACTGTTTCCTTTGCTGTGCAAAAGCTTTTGATCTTGATGAAATCCCAGTAGTTCATTTTTTCCCTTGCTTCCCTTGCCTTTTGCGTTGTTCCTAGGAAGATGTTGCTACGGCAGAGGTCGAAGAGGTTGCTGCCCGTGTTCTCCTCAAGGATTTTGATGGATTTCTTTCGTACATTGAGGTCCTTCATCCATTTTGAGTCTATTTTTGTGTGTGGTGTAAGGAAATGGTCCAATTTCATTTTTATGCATGTGGCTGTCCAATTTTCCCAGCACCATTTATTGAAAAGGCTGTCTTTTTTCCATTGGACATTCTTTCCTGCTTTGTCGAAGATTAGTTGACCATAGACAAATTTATGTTTTAAAGCTTGTATGTTTGCACTTGAATGATAACATGTTTTGTGCGTCTAATTTGAAAAAAGGAATGGCAGACTAGGAAGAAAGGAGCTGTGACTAAGGCTTAGGAGACATGAATTTAAAATTAGTATTCAAAAAATCATCCATATTTACTTGACTTAATTGTTTTATACTTAAAAGGACTTCAGCCTATTTGCCCAGGTTTAGCAAATATTAGATTTAAATTAAATAAATTGTCCTTATATCAAAAATGTTTAAAACATTTTAGGTATGTCTCCTGAGGCAAGGGAGACACAAGCAAAAATAAACTATTGGGACTACATTAAAATAAGAAGATTCTGCACAACAAAGGAAACAACCAACAAAATTAAAAGACGTTAATGAATAGGAGAAGATATTTGCAAACTACACATCCAATAAAGGGTTAGTATCCAAAATATATAAAAAACTTACATAACTCAATAACAAAAAGATAGATAATCCAATTAAAAAATGGGCAGAAGTCATGAACAGATGTTTTCTCCAAAGAAGACATCCGGATAGGCAACAGAAACATGAAAATATAACTCAACATCACTCATCATCAGGGAAGTGCAAATCAAAACTACAATAAGCTATTACCTCTCACCATTTAGAAAGTCCAGAATCAAATGCACAAGAAACAACAACTGTTGGTGAGGATGTAGAGAGAAGAGAACCCTTGTATGCTGTTGCTGGTAGTGCAAAATGGTAGAACCAGGGTGGAGGACAATATGCAGGTTCCTCAAAAAATAAAAAATAGAGCTACTCTACCATCCAGTAGTTACACTACTGGTATTTACCCAAAGAATGCAAAAACACTAATTCGAAGGTGTACATGCATCCCTATGTTTATTACAACATTATTTACAAGAGCCAAACTATGGAAGCAGCCATTGATAGATGAATAGATAAAGATGGTATGGTACACATCCGCAAGTACATGCACACACACACACCGGAATAGTGCTCAATCATAAAAAAAAGAACGAAATCTTGCCATTTGCAACAACATGGGTGGATCTACAGAGTGTAATGCTAAGTGAAATAAATCCGAGAAAGACAAATACCATATGGTTTCACTCATATGTGGAATTTAAGAAACAAAAGAAATGAACAAAGGAGAAGAAAGAGAGAGACAAACCACGAAACTGACTCTTGACTATAGAGAACAAACTGATGGTTACCAGCAGGGAGTGGTTGAAATAGGTCAAGGGGATTAAGAGTACCCTTACCGTGATGAGCGCTGAGTAATCTGTGGAACTACTGAATCACTCTGTTGTACACCGGAAACTAACACAACACTGTATGTTAACTACACTGGAATGCAAATTGAAAAAAAAATAAACAGAAGGACACATGGGTGGCTCATTCAGTTAAGTGTCTGACTCTTGATTTCAGCTCAGCTCATGATCTTGGGGTTGTGAGATCGAGCCCCACGTCCAGCTCTGAGTTCAGGATGGAGTCTGCTTGAGATTTTCTCTCTCTCTCTTCCTCTCCCTCTATCCTTCCCCCAACTCTAAATCAATAAATAAAATCTTAAAAAAATAAAAATATTTAAAATAAATGGTTTTTACACATTACTTGGTTAACAATAGAAATAAGGCATAGCTGTTACGATGAATGAAAACAACATACTCTAAAACAAAACAGTTGATAGATTGGGGTTTTTATTTATATTCTAACCATTAAATATATATTTATTTTGAATTATTTGCTGGAATGCATATTAGGTTAAAGAGGGCTAATAAAGAAGCCTTGAACCCAAGTGTGGGATTCAGTTTTTGTTCAGGAAGCTGAGGATTCATTGAATACTTTTGAGCAAGAAAGCGACTTTCAGAGTTATAAATACAGTCACAGTATGTGAAGTAGCTATGATGTGACAAATATGTACTTTATATTAATAACCAAATCCAAATAAGAAGTAATAGATGTCAGAAGCATGGTGTAGGGACAGTGACAGTATAGAGAAGTTAAGGATAGGAACATATTAAGAATATTCAGTAGTATTTTGACAGTTGACTGGACATAGGAGATTGGGAAGAAACAGGAGTCAAAGATGATTAAAATACTTTGATGATAACAATTTTCTTCTAGAATCCAAAATATCCTATCTATGGCTCTCTTGAATGCATGACACTTAGATTCCTGAACTTTCTTCTGTCTGACCAAGCTTCCCAAAATGATCACTGAGAACTATGTAGTCTGGGGCAGTGGCTGGCTCGGTTGTTGGAGCGTGCCATTGATCTTGGGGTTGTGAGCTTGAGCCCCATATTGGGTATAGGGATTGCTTAAAAAATAAAATCATTAATAAAATAAAATCTTTAAGAACGATGTAGTTGAATTGGTTTCCATTGAGAGTGCTTTTAAATAAACTAATGTTCTCATTAAAGTGGGATCTATGAAAAGATTAGATTTTGGAGATGAAAAATGACTTACTGGGGGCACGTGGGTGGCTCAGTGGGTTAAGCCTCTGCCTTTGGCTCAGGTCATGAACTCAGGGTCCTGGGATCGGGCCCCGCATCAGGCTCTCTGCTCTGCGGAGAGCCTGCTTTCCTCTCTCTCTGCATGCCTCTCTGCCTACTTGTGATCTCTGTCTAAATAAATAAATAAATAAAGACTTTAAAATAAATAAATAAAAAGGAAAAAATGACTTACTGCTTCAAGAAGTAGCTGGTGTAGATGGGGTGAGTGAGGGAAGTAGTGTATAGCAGCATTTTCCAACTAGCTGGGCAGAATTTTAACACCTCGATTCTTTATTCTCCTTACCTACTTGGTGATTCTCCCCTGTCTCCTTCTCACCTATACTCTGAGAGTCAAAAATTATAAAGTGGGGTGCGAAACACCGGTTTAAAAGACTATAGGGAGGTGCCTGGGTGGCTCAGTCGGCTTAGAGTCTGCCATCGGCTTAGGTCACGATCCCAGAGTCCTGGGATCCAGCCCTGCATTGGGCTCCCCGCTCAGCAGGGAGTCTCCTTCTCCCTCTCCCTCTGCTGCTCCCCCTGCTGTGCTCTCTCTCTGTCAAATAAACAAAATCTTAAACTTTTTAAATAAAAAAATGAAAGACAGTAGGAAGGAAGGAAAGGAAGCTTCTGTCTTCTTGCTTAATATCCCTCTTTCCTACTTACTTCCAACAGATCAAAGCAGTACTTCATTACTCCTTCACAATTCCTAACCGGCTTCTGCAAAACACATACACACGCAGTCTGAGAGTGCTCTGATTATCTTCTACTTAAAATTCTTACTTACGGGCTTCTTGGTGGCTCAGTCACTCAAGCATCTGACTCTTGATTTCAGCTCAGGTCCTGATCTCAGGGTCCTGGGATCGAGTCCCACATCAGGCTCCCTGCTCAGCGGGAAGCCTGCTTCTCCCTCTCCCACTCCCCCTGCTTGTATTCCCATGCGCACTCTCTCTCCCGCACTCTCTTTCTGACAAATAATTTGTTTAAAAGGAATATTTAATATTTAAAGTAAACAAATAGAGTCATGGTCCATAAATACTTTCCCCAAAGGAGTCCTTCCATATTGTTACTGTGCTGTGGAAAAAAAAAAACTTACAAAAGTATTTTTGTAGAGCTTTTTTGTTCTATCAGCAGAGCTGTCTGTAGCTGGTTCTTGAAATAGCCTTGTGATACGGAATTGAACATTATCAACTTGCTCAAATAGTTTTCTAGCAGTCCAGTAAAGTGGTGGATCTTGATGGTATTTGAGGAGAAAAACAAGAAGCCATTTCTAAGGCTAAAAACTTCACTTTAACCCTTAGACTATGATACTTGAATTTGTGGGTAGGTGGGTGCACTATAAAGGACAGTAAACATTTTTTGCATCTCCTAACAACTTGAGAGAGGTAGGCAGTGCTTATGTACGCATAGCACGAGAGAGTTAACTCAGAGTTTGATGAAGAAAAAGAACACCCTGGGGCACGTGGGTGGCTCACTCATTTGGGTGTCTGACTCTTGATTTCAACTCTGGTCATGATCTTGGCAATGTGAGATTCAGCCCTATGTTGGGCTCACGTGGTGGGCACGGGACCTGCTTAAGATTCTCTTGCTCCCTGTCCCTCTGCCTCCACCCCCCTCTTAAAAAAAAAAATCTTGGGGCGCCTGAGTGGCTCAGTTGGTTGGGCAACTGCCTTCAGCTCAGGTCATGATCCTAGAGTCCTAGGATCAAGTCCCGCATCAGGCTCCCAGCTCCATGGGGCGTCTGCTTCTCCCTCTGACCTTCTCCCCTCTCACACTCTCTCTCACGCTCTCTCTCAAATAAATAAATAAATAAATAAATAATCTTTAAAAATATATATATAGTATGATACTGGCATTAAAAAAAGGACACACAGGGGCACCTGGATGGCTCAGTGGGTTAAGCCTCTGCCTTTGGCTCAGGTCATGATCCTGGGGTCCTGGGATCGAGCCCCGCATTGGGCTCTCTGCTCAACAGGAAGCCTGCTTCCCTTCTTCTCTCTCTGCCTGCCTCTCTGCCTACTTGTGATCTCTCTCTCTGTCAAATAAATAAATAAATAATCTTAAAAAAAAAAAAAAAAAGGACACACAGATCAATGAGACAAAACTGAGAGCCCAGAAATTAGCCCATTAAAAAAAAATCTTGGGGCGCCTGGGTGGCTCAGTGGGTTAGGCCGCTGCCTTCGGCTCAGGTCATGATCTCAGGGTCCTGGGATCGAGTCCCGTATCGGGCTCTCTGCTCAGCAGGGAGCCTGCTTCCCTCTCTCTCTCTCTGCCTGCTTCTCCATCTACTTGTGATTTCTCTCTGTCAAATAAATAAATAAAATATTAAAAAAAAATCTTAATGGTTACACAGAAGTGTACAAAATGGAAAATAATTTTAATATGAAATATTATGCAAATTTGGTTCTTGGCTTCCGTTTGGTTCTTTGCTCCATTTTTGGAGCATCATCCTGAGATGAACTTAAAAGAAGTGTGATTCCCAGATTCATGTGGTTGTCTGATACTTTTTCTTGTATTACCTTGCCCTGTCTGAAAAATACTGGTTGTGATATTGAAACATTGATTTGATTACATCACATTAAACATGCTGTATTAAAACATGATTGATTCAATACTGAAATTTTTATCATATTCATTGAAATGATTAGAGATGCCTCTAGGTCCTTGCAAAATCAAGGTTGAGATTTGTTACATTATTACTGGCTTTAAAGACAGAGAGGCAGTGAGACTCAGAGCTGCCAATTATAATTCTTAAAACCAAATGCAATCGGCTATTACTTTGTAAGTTTAAAAGTCTTACTCTTTGGGTTTTTTGTCATGTTTCCTTTTAAAAGAGAAATAAACATTCCCTTAAGATCTGGTCATGAATTATTGACTATGAAGTTGAATATAACTAGGAAATTCAGAAAAGACAGAAAAGGATAGGATTTTTAGCACTTGATTAATGATTCTTCTGTTCCCAAAGAGACTTATCTCAGTGATTTCTAATTGGTTTTGAGTTTGTGGAAATCTGCCTTTATAATAAACTCAAAAAAATTGGGTAACTTGGATGTTTAAGTATTTACTAAACTGACATTTTAGGCAGGCAGAAGCACAATTCTTTAATAACATGCTCTTCCATTGAAATGCACCATTAGCGCGGTGCCTGGATGGCTCAGTGGGCTAAGCCTCTGCCTTTGGCTTGGGTCATGATCACAGAGTCCTGGGACTGAGCCCTGCATCGGGCTCTCTGCTCAATGGGAGCCTACTTCCTCCTCTCTCTCTGCCTGCCTCTCTGCCTGCTTATGATCTTCTGTCTGTCAAATAACTAAATAAAAAATAAAAAAGTAAAAGAAATGCACCATAGCTCAACAGTCAAATTTCAAAGTTGGTGGCCTACAGATAATAGAAGTAAAATGACCCCTTGGTTAACAAATCTTCTGGGAGCAAAAGCAAAAAGCTCCTTCAAGGAAAGTTGGCCAGGGTACTGGCCAGGGCTCCCGTTGTAGTTTCTTCATTTGGGGGTAGAAGAAGGAGGCATGCTCCCTGCCTTAAGTACAGCTAGACTTCTCAGTGGTAGGCCTGGTGCTGGTTGTAGCGTGGGTCTTCCCTACATAGGGCGTATGCATGGCCAAGCGATTGTAACTATTATTTTCCCTGTGTCCTGGGAAGGGGGTTATTGACAGTGATGGGAGCACATGCTGTTTTCCCAAGCTCACAACTACATATCGCCATCTCCCTATACTACTATCTCTTGTGGGCTCTCTTACCCTGTATGGCTTCTTAGGGCAAGGGAGTTCTGACTTAGTTATTTTATATATAGTAGGTATGGAATCGGCATTTAGGAAGGAATTCTTTACTTACTCATTTCTCTCTACTTCAGATATGTATGTATCTATCTATAGCCTTTAGTACAATATTAATAAGAAATATGAAGAATGAGGGGCACCTGGGTGGCTCAGTCAGTTGAGCATCTGCCTTTGGCTCAGTTTGTGATCCCAGAGTCCTGGGATCAAACCTCACCTCTGACTCCCAACTCGGTGGGGAGTCTGTTTCTCCCTCTCCTTTCTCCTCTCCCCCCAACTCATGCTTGCTTGCTCACTATCCCTCTCTCTCTCTCTCTCTCTCTCTCTCAAATAAATAAAATCTTTTTTAAAAATGTGAAGAAGGAGAAACAGTATATGAACCAAGATTCTAAACAGAAGAATTTTCTGGGTCTAGATACACGAGGCTTGATACTGTTTAAGTGGTATATCAATTTTACAAGATGAAGAAAGACTAAAGTATTCAAATATGGTAGATAGAGGGAACAAACATTAATTTTAAAGTTTTTCAGGGACAGGATTGAGATACTCAGTGCAAATGCTTTATGCATTGGATAATTAACTTTCATCCTGTCATAGTTATCTAATGGAGGATCATTTGTCATTCCATTTGTTTAGCCGGATTCCCTCATCTGTGTTGTAGTGCTATTTCTGTGATAGTGATGGGTGGCTTTGGAATTCAGAATGTGTTCCCTTAAATGTTGGTATCAGTAATGGAGAGTTCTCCCTAAATTTGATCTGAGTTATATCCTGAGATAGGCTACCTCCTTACCCTCCATGTGTCACGAGAATGGCATGAGAGATCTTTAGCATTGGTATTGTTTTTATGGAAGTGGGAAAAGTCGGTGCTTTTAGACTGAATTAATCCAACCAAAAAAATTACTTTCCTGTAACAGAACGTGTCTTTCTGAGATCTTGCTTGCATTTATCAATTAAGCATTGAAATGACAGTTGGCTTAGGTCCTGTCTATCTGTCTTTCTTTCTCTTTCTTTCTTTCTTTCTTTTTTTTCAGGCTTGGTGTAATGGGAACATTACAGGTTCTGGGATCAGACTCAAGTTCA
The DNA here is from genome assembly GCF_030435805.1 of Mustela lutreola. NCBI lineage: Eukaryota > Metazoa > Chordata > Mammalia > Carnivora > Mustelidae > Mustela > Mustela lutreola. The sequence goes on along the minus strand of NC_081308.1, from coordinate 101,261,628 downwards.
AATCGTAGTTTCCAGACTCATGGTGAAGCCTTAAACTCTCGGAGCTTCAGTTTCCTATCTTGAAAATGGGATTGCTCTGAGGATTAAGTAGCCCAGAGAATGCGTTTGGCACAATGCCCAGTACATAGCAGGTGCTGGCGTAAACGATCTTATTCCTATGTTAAAACTGACATCAGCTATTTATTATTGTGATTTTATTTTAAATGTGACAGACACATGCATATAAGAAGCCTCTTTAGAAAGTCATTTTGCAGTCTGACACTATTACCTTGAACGGAGCATTTTTCTCTTTTGTGGATTCTGGTATTGCTGCAGCACAAAGAAAGCCTTGGAAAGATTAGCCTCCATTTTATAGGCTACATGCTAAAGATTTCCATTACTGAATTCATTGCAAGTTGACAATAAGGTACTTAGACTTGTGTCATTAAAAAATACAAATAAATAGCTAACCAAAGCTTTATCTTTTTTTTATTTCTTTCAGGCAAGCACCTCAGGAAGAGCCCCGTTCTCCATTGTTTCTTAAACAGCAACTAATTTAGGTCTTATTAGGAAAAATTGCTATGATATTTGTAATTTCTTTGTGTAATGATACTGTGAGTGCCATTTTCACTGGGATGTAGCTTTAAAACATTGGAAATCTTTAAGGTTTTTTTCCTTCCTTTTTGTGAAAATACCAGGCTTATTTTATATGTATTTCTTTATTTCATAAGTTGGGATTTTCTTGCTGATTTTTTAAAAACCATTTCTCATTGCTTTAATGGAAGTTGAGTGAGTGAGAGAGAGAGAGAGAGAGAGTGTGTGTGTGTGTGTGTGTGTGTGTGTCATTCAGTTTTTGTTTGGGAGGGTTGAAGGAGTATATCTGAGATTCCAACTTGTGTGAGGTAGGAGGGTTGTTAAGATCTTTAGAACTAAAAAAGAAGATCTTTAGAATTCAAGGCAGTGTACATGCTTCGAAACTATAGAAAAATCTATGGGGAATAACTTCTACCATCTTAAGTTTTTAATTTATTTCTCAAGGGTGGAAGGAAATACCTTGACAGATTTAGCACTCAAATTCAAATGAGTATGAGAACAGGTGGCTAAACTTCTCCCCCACCTGCCATATAACTTCATCACAAGAAATGTTTCATTTAGCAAATGCCACGGCTAGCAGACACTTCTCTGTTTCAGAGCAGAAAAACAAATGGAGGGGGAGTACTTCTTTGAAGAAAACCTTTTTCTTGATTTTCTTTTTAAATTGTGAGTGTGACAAATACGTGGTTTATTTTTCTGGGGGAACGGGAGGTGGAAAGCATGAGGCACTGCCTTGATCAACTAACCCTATGTGTCGCCTTGTTGTCCCATTCATGACTTGCGTTGCTGTTGTTACTTATATGCTGTTTTGTTATTCCTGCTCTTCTTGCGTGCTAACCCACTGGGTGCTAACTGTCAGTTAGGATAATATTACTCTGAGAAATTACAACATCTGTATAGCATTCTTAACATTAACTTAGAAACCCCTGCTCTTTTGTCACGGTGGAATTGTGTTATTAAAATCATTGATGGGGGAAGAACATGGGACTCTTGTTCTTGGGATGATGAGTTCGAGCCCCGTGTTGGGTATAGAGATGAGTTTTTAAAAAATCTTTAAAAAATACACTGATAAGCTTAACCACTTTGTAATATAATGGTGCTATGAAGCTAACTGGGAACTAAACAGAGAAAAGTTAAGTTTTCTCTGATTCATCCCTCCAAGCCACCTAGAATATCTCCACCAAAAACAGTCAAGTGTTTCACGTGTTTTTGTGCTAATAATTTCAAAGAGCGCTAAAACAGCCCCTTTTCCTCGACAAGGACGTTAGCGCTCACCTAGCTTTCTGCGTAACATCTAGTGCTTGCAGTGAGAGAAAGCAAGAAACTGAGATCGGCATTTCTTCGTTTATCAAGCTAAGACCCCAGTTTTTAAACCCAAAAGTACTCATCCCCGGGGGTTGGGGGCGAATTTTTAAAATTTTAATCCTATGTATCTATTTGGGTAGGGAGCTTTGGAAGAGTGTTTGAGGCTTTGGAGCCAAATGATGCAATTGTGAGATGTTCTTCCCTTACTCACACTGCACGCCAACAAGCCCAGTTGCTGCAGTGAATTCTGAGAGTATGACTTCCTTATAGAAGACATATCAAACTATTAACCTCTGCAGAACTCTTCACTATAGAAAACACATTTCAGCCAGATTGACAGAACACTCTGGCTGCAACCTACCTACCAGGTCAGACGTGGAACACACAACCCTCGGTCGTCCCAGTGTTCACTGTGCCCATTTGAAGATTTTTAAAAACCTTAAAAATCCGTTTGAGTAAACAGTGCCACGTAGACAGCGCATGTTTCCACTAGTTTCAAAAGTGTATCTTCAACTCCGTGCGTTTATAAATTTAAAGAGGGAATCTTTGCTGTAATTTGCATATTCTGGGCTTCTAATGAACCTGAACATTTTTCTCTCTGTTAACCATTTGGACTTACGTCTTTCTGACTGGTGTGCTCATAGCATCTACACATTGCCCTTGGGGGTGATTTTTAAATTGTGGAAATTTTTTTAGGCAAGATCAGCACGTTAGCATCACCCTGCTAACCTGATAATTGCTTCGACTTTCTGTTTCTTTTGACCACCTTTGCAATGCTTTCAGTAAAATGATGATCAGACAGTGCTTCTATCTCTCCCCTAATGCTCTTTGAAAAAGTAATTGTTCTCTTTGAACAAGCATACAGTCGAGTGATTCATGTACACTTTGTGAAAGATGGCTTTGGTGCTCTGTGGTTGGTCATTGTTAAGAAAATAAGCTGTGTCCCGTGGCAGGGGGATGGGCTGGAAGGCCTGATGCAATGTACCAACGTAGCAAGATTTGAGTTTGGGACAGAAAAGTGACGAACATACCGCTCTCCTGTGGATAATTTTATAGCATTGATCCAGGCCGAATTTGCTTGATTCAAAGTCAGCATGTGAAAGTGAACCCAAATAGCATTTGTTTTAAGCAGAACTCTGAAATTCTTATTCTTAGATGCATTTACGTAGAACAAAAGCTTTCCTGCATAACTGTCTTCTAAGCTTCAAAGCCATTATCTACTTATCTACTGTAAACACTTGCTTGTTCAAGTTGTGGAGCTGGAGGAAACAGAGGTATTTTATTGTTAGGTAGTCTTAGAAGAATTAGTGGTAATTAACAATCCCACTGTGTTTCTTACTGCCAACATTGTCATGTAGTGTCAACCCTCAGACCGGGAAGTCATTTAGAACATGAAATTGCTTTAGAAAAATTTTCCTGAGTACATTAATCCCTCTGTATGAGGGTTTCTCAATCTCAGCACTCTTGACATTTTTGCCTAAGCACATCTTTGCCGTGGAGAACTTTTCTGTGCCTTGGTGGGAGGTTTAGCCGCATGCCACTAGACGAAGGAAGCACACCCCCCCCTTTGCAACGATAAAACACAGCTCCAGACGTCCCCAAATGTGGGGAGGGGAGAGACAAAATCCCCTTGGTCCCCTGACCTCTTCTTACAACCCCTGGTCTTTTTTATTGCTTTGAACCACATGACTTGAAAAATGAGTATTTAAAAACTTTTGTTTGTCTTTGGAATTACTCAGAGAATCATTCCTTTAAGGAGAGCTTTTACCTCCTTGCAGTGCTGGAAAGCAGTGCTCTTCACATCCAGTCAGTAAACTTGGTGGAAAGGAGACGGAAGAGAATTTTGAATCTGCTGAGAAGGTTGACATGGCATGTACTGTTACTGATGCAGAAATAAAAGGGAGGGCTCTGAATGTTAAAAAGTCAAAGTATGTTGAGACAAAGTCATGAAGAAGATGACTTTAGTGAAGGCTTCTTCAGCAAATTTTGAAGTAATTAATTAGAAAGCCCACCATTTTATCTTGCCAAGAAAGGGCTACATTTTCACATTCTGCTTTTTGATTTTAGGAGCTAGAGACAAATGACAAGCAAACAAGTTGTTATCTGTGATTTCTTCAAAAAAAGCAATTTCCAGGATATGTCATAGGCACAATGTGGCTTCAGCTTCATTCCTGTCTCTTTTACATCTGTGGTTCTATAAAAATCATAATTGGTGGTCATTGAAAGCACTGCGTGAGAAAGAAATGTCCACAAAAATGAGATGCTGTGTTCATTCAAATGACATGCTGAAATTCTCAAGTGCTAGGTTTTGTGCAGAGAATACAGAAAATAATAAAACATTCTCCTTGGATATTTCATTAAAATTATTCTGTTTGAATGGAAATTTTCTGGTTAGGGATCCCAATCACCATCAGTCTATTTCCCACTTGTCCCATTAATTCTGTACTTTTAGGGCACCTGGGTGGCTCAGTGGGTTAAAGCCTCTGCCTTCAGCTCAGGTCATGATCTCAGGGTCCTGGGATGGAGCCCCGGATTGGGCTCTCTGCTCAGCAGGGAGCCTGCTTCCTCCTCTCTCTCTGCCTGCCTCTCTGCCTGCTTGTGATCTCTGTCTGTCAAATAAATAAATAAATAATCTTAAAAAAAAAAAAAAGCTGAACATGCTTAAAAAAAATTCTGTACTTTTAAATGTTGGTCTGCAAAAGCTGTTTAAAAGAATGGGTGAGTGTGTGTATGCTGTATGTCATGTATAGAATTTAATTCTTTTTAAGGCTATTTCTGAAATTAGTAGAAAGCTATATTCATTTTCTGCTATGCTTGTTAAAATCTTATTTAAATTATTCTCTTTATTAAATATCCATGAGGATTGAATAAAACATTGTCATGTATTATTAATTCATTTTTGGTTATACTATGGCTCTAATATTCTCAAGAAAAATTGATGTCACCCTTGAGGCCAGAATTTTGCTAATTATTACAAGATTTAAAGCCATCTCGTTGATGTCTGGATTCAAAAAGCAGGATCTTAAAGTATGGTAGTCTTAAAGTTTTTTTTTCTTGTTCAGACTGGTCAACTGAAGTTACAGGTATGGTAGGGAACAAGTAGTGAAATCTTCATGATATTGGATAGGCCAGAGTTAGAAAAACAAACAATTTGGGGCATCTGGCTGGCTCAGCCGGTAGATCATGTGACTCTTGATCTTGGAGTTGTGGGTTCCAGCCCCATGTTGGGGGTAGAGCTTACTTAAAAAATAAAACCTTAAACAAGAAACAGAAAGGGGCACCTGGGTGGCTCGGTCAGTTAAACATCTGCTTTCAGCTCAGGTCATGATCTCTAGGTGGTGAAATCGAGCTCCATGTCGGGCTCTGCGCTCTGCTTCTCCTCCCTCTGCTCCTCGCTCCCTCTCTCTCGCTCTCAAATAAAAAGAATCGTTAAAAAAAAAAAGAAAAAAGAAAAACAAATAATTCAACATGTAGGAAGTTTGAGGTAAATAGCAAAAGTGGAGCTCCTAGGGCTTGAAGATGGCCTCTCCCTCTTCCTCTCCCAGTGTCCGTATTAGCCATCTATATCATGAACACACAAACCCATTCAGAGCCCCCTGCTCCCTGCTCTTGGGTGATTCAGAGACACTTTTGGCAGTGTGTACCTGAGGAAACCCAGGCCTGCCTAGTCTAAGGGGTAATAAAAGGTTGTACCATGGTAGTCAGTATCCAGTGTAACGTGAGGTCCTTCATTAAATATTTTCCATGATTTCTGTGAAACAAGCTGACCTGTTGACTACAGGTTCTCCAATGCTTTTTATGGCCTGCGAAAAATTATGAATGTAATATATACATGGGCATAGCTCGCATTCATTCTTTTTACTTTTTATTTCTTAGAAAAGATGGAAATGCCACTAGATGATAGCGATTTAACTGAATGATCCCAAAATGATGAGTAAGAGATATTGCTAGAAAAAGAAATTACTTCATGTGTGAGAGTTTTCGTTCCACTGGGGGTTGATTAGAACTATAACTAATGACAGAAGAGGAAGCAGTGTATTACTGTCACAGTTAATCTTTGACTTTTATTAATGGGGTCTTTGGAATTTGGAATCACACTAGATTTATATTCAAATCCTGACCCAACTACTTTTAATATATTTGCAACCCTAGCTAACTTACTTTTAAACTTTTAAACACTGTAGCTCATTTTCCCTACCCTTCATACAAAGGAAATAATAATAGTACCTATTGGATTGGATTATTTTAAGGATTATGTGGCATCATGTGTGTAAATTTCTGGGCAAGTACCTGATACACAGTGACCATTCAATAAATGATAGCTATTGTTTTTACCTTTCTCAAAGTAGATATTCCAAAGTACTTTTAACTGTGAATAACACAATTTGATGTTATTGCTACCTAAACAACACAATACCAAAAGCAATTTCTCTGGCACTAGAGATTAAAAAAAAAAAAAAAAAACCCTTTGTGTGTGTAGTTTTGAATCAGCTTTTAGGTTGATTTCTCACTTCTTTTTTTTTTCTGACCTTGAAAAGTTTTTTACAAATATAGAAGATAATTTCTTCTAGGGTGTACAATTCCATCTATATCGTACTATATCGTAGTCAAATGATTGGCACTAGTTACTGGTTATTTCTCTAAACAATGCCATTATTGTGAATTATATTTCTATAGTATATAAAAGTATAGTATATAAAAGGCAACTTTTAACTTGCCTTTCTTCTGATTTATTCACCTTTTCAGATCTCTAGTGGAAGAGGAGGACCAGCACATGAAATTGTCCCTTGGAAGCAGCGAAATGGGTCTCTCATCCCATCTGCAGTCTTCCAAGGCAGGGACCACACGCATCTTTACCAGCAATACCCACAGTTCGGTGGTGTTACAGGTAATCTATACTGTCCCTTGTATAATATTTAAATGGATTTAAAAACGACCCAGGGTGTTTGTGATGTGGGATGTCAGTGGTGGGGGGTGAGGAGCGTGCATGTGTGTGGACGGGGTGCCCATGGGAACCCTCTGTCCCTGTTGTTCCATTTTGCTGTGAACCTAAAACTTCTCTAAAAAAATTAAGTTCATTAATTTAAAAAAGAGCAAACAAACATCAAGGGAGAAACCTTGAGGGGAAAACTACATAGCTTCCTGATGTTAAAACAAACAAAAAAAAAAACAGAAAAAACAAACCCAGAGTGTACTCTTTGTTTGGTTTGTATGAGGGAGGTCTTGCTGTTGGCCACTTTCTTATAGAATGTTATGTCTGGCAACATTGACTTTCCATTCTGGCTCTGCCGATCTACATATCACCAAGTCCCTACGCTGAATTTCCTGGTTCCTCACTAGTGACCTGTTTTACTGTCACCTTTATCATAGCCTGAAGATCATACTTACTTGCAGTCTCAGCTCGCATTGATGATAGTAGGTGTGGGAGTATGGATAAGGATGGCTGGATGCAAACACACTGTGAGATGTAAGAGGTAATAACTGACCTCAAAGGAGAGGACAGAAATACAATAAAAAGCCAAAAAAATCCCACACAAAACAAAACCCCAACCTATCAAAAACTGCAACCTGGAGCTAATTAGCACAAGGACAAGTAGTCCTGATACTTCCCGCGGTTGTGGACACCCCCTGACCTCTGTTGCATGGCTGAATTAGGAAACAATATACTACTGGATGTTCCTCAATGTCTTCTAGATAGAGCCAAATTATATCAGTGCTCCCTCTAGTAAGATAAAAAAAAATTGTTCTGAATGTATTTTTCAAAGCAATCTCCCCAGGTGAATTTCATGCATATTCCTGGTCAATGACCATTAAGGTAAAGCAGTATATAGTATATAGTATATGGTGTTTGGTAGGCAGTATAGCATATAATGTAATAAGAGAGCCGTCCGCTTGCTGTATGGCTTTGTTGGGTCATGTAATTTTTCTGGGCTTCATTTGTCTTTTCTCCAAAATGTGTCTTGACTAGGAGATCTCTAAATTCCAGTCTAGTTCCCATATGTAATTCCATGAGATCATATCTTCCATTATTTTGGTTTGTAATGGGAGCTAGGTTTTATGATTTGTTGTGTTGTGGGTCTCATCAGCAGAAATGTGAGGGTCAGGAGGGAGAAGCTTGTAATTTTTCTGGGCTTCATTTGTCTTATCTCCAAAATGTATCTTGACTAGGAGATCTCTATGTAAATGGTTTAATTGTTAGTTATTCAAGGCTATGGAGCCTTAGAAACTTTATGCTCAGTGAGAGAAGCCAGGCAGAAAAGGCTGTATTTTATATGATTCCATTCAGACAGAATGGCCAGAAGAGGGAAATATATAGAGACAGAAAGTAGACTACTGGTTCCCTAGAGTTGGAGAGAATGTGAGGATATGAAGGCGCTAACGGCTCTAGGAGTTCTTTTTGAGATGATGAGAATATCCTAGAATTGACTGTGGAATTGTTTGCACACATTATCTGTGAATGTGCTAAAAGCCACTGAACTCTACAATATAAATAAGTGCATTATATAGCATGTCGATTCATCTCAATAAAGCTGTTAAAGTTACAGGACAGTATGTAGTGTATAATCCCATCCATTGGCAGAAAAACTATACAATAAATGGGGCGATTGGGTGGCACAGTTGGTTGAGCACCCGACTCTTGATTTAGACTCAGGTCATGATCTCAGGATCATGAGATCGAGCCCCACGTTGGGCTCAGCTCTCAGCAGCTTGAGATTCTCTCTCCCTCTCCTCCTCCTGCTTGTGCTCTCTTTCTCTCAAATCAATCACTTCTTCAAAAAAGAAAAAGACTATACGATGTATATACATATATACGAATGTAAACGCACAGCAAAAGGTCTGGAAACATTAGGGAGGCTGATGAATGTTATCGTATATTTTCTGCTTTGTAATTGTTCACTTAACTATGGGAAACAAAGTGAGGGTTGCTGGAGGCAGAGGGGTGGTGGGCTGGGGTAACTGGGTGATGGGCATGAAGGAGAGCACTTAATGGAATGAACACTGGGTGTGAGATGCAACTGATGAATCACTACATTCTACCCCTGAAACTAATACTATGGTCTGTTAACTAAATTGAATTGAAATTAAAAATTATATATATATAATATGTTATTATATGCATATATAATATACATAATTGTTATATATTGTTTATATATATATATATATATATATATATATATATATATATATAATTATTGACAAAAACCAGTATGACTGGGTTTTAGATACTTAGACACTTGGCGATATTACCTTGTAGTTCAGCCTTTGTTGGTCCTGACTGGTGAAAGTAACTAGAGAGTTCGTATGGAGTAAAGGTGATCTTTTCATCAGCTGACTTTTGTTGTTGTTATACTATTTTCTATAGTGGCATGGAGCTACCCACTGTCTATCATTATTGCCGAACTTTGCTCTCTTTAAAAGTCCATTAAAGATATGTTCTCACAAATGGAGATTTTTAAGTAGCAGCGGTAACAGAGAACTTTTTCCCTGTATCTAATCTTAGGTGTGTGGTTATCAAGGGAACAAGTTGGAGAAGTGTTTAATGTGTAAAAGTTATCATTGCTTTAAAATTAGCAATCATACAAACTTTGGCTTCAAAAGGCATCGAGAGTCACTGTCAGGGGAAGGGACCCATGGGGAGAAAGTGTTTTCAGAAGTCTCACTCTGCAGGGTTACCCACTGCATACCTCTAGTGGGACAGACATGAGTTTAGGCCAAACCTGGATCCTAATTTTACCCCTAGTTATATGACCTTGGGAGCCCTCCATCCTCCCTGGGCCAGTTTCCTTATCTATGAAATGGTTAAGAGATGTGAGGATTAAATGTGACAATTGATGGGAAAGTGAGGTGCATCATAAATATCCATTTTATTTTACTTCCATGTGAGTCAAAGTCACAGATTAGTTGTCTCTGTTAAACAGGCTTTCGCAAACTCAGCTGTCAAAGAAAGGGCCTAAAGAATTGTGATACCTATTAGGCTTGGATTCCTAGAACCTTGAACAGATCTCCAGAGAATCCATGATGTAGTTAGCAGAGCAAATTGCTTTCACTCAATTAAGGAAGGTTAAGCAGGGTTTGCTTGAGTGGTAACTGGTAAAATCAAGGACTATCTCATTTTCTTCACTCCTTTAGTGCTACTATAGCTATGGTTATTTCCTATGGAAAGTTTCCTACCTTTGGCTTCAGCTATTATCCCAGGTTGTCAGCATTTTTCTTTTACTGCCCCAGTTTATGGTCATTCATTGCCTCGTACTCTTCCTTGGCAATTTTGTGCCGTAAAAACAGCTTTATGGCGATATAATTCATATACCATCTAATTCACCTGTGTAAAGTGCATAATTCAGTGGTTTTAGTTTTTAGTATACTCACGGGCTTTTGCAAATATCACCACAATCTGTTGGAGAACATTATCGTCTGCTCCAAAAGAAACCTTGTATCCATTAGCAGTCACTCCACATTTCCTTCCAACTCTTTGCCCAAACCTAAGCCACCACCAATCTACTCTCTGTCTCTATAGACTTGTCTATTCTGAACATTTCCTACCAATGGAATATGTGGTCTTTTGTGTCTGGCTTCTTTCACTTAGCATCATGTTTTTAAGGTTCATGCATGGTGTAGCCTGTATCAGTGCTTCTTTTCTTTTTATGACTGAATACTATTCCATTATATGGATATACCACTTTTTAAAAAAAAAATTCATCCATTCATTGATGGACATTTGGGTTTTATTTTTTCTACTTTTTGGCTATTATGAGTAATGTTTTGGCTATTATGAGTAATGCTGCTGTGAACCTTCAGGGAGAAGTCTCTGTGGACATGGTTTTATTTATCCATTTATCTTTCATGTATACCTAGGGGTGGAATTGCTGGGTCATACAGTAATTCTGTGTTTTAAACTTCTGAAGAACTGCCAGAGTGTTTTCCAATGTGGCTGCCCCATTTTCCTTTTCCACCCACAGTGCATGAGGATTCCAATTTTAGCACATTCTTGCCAACACTAATTATCTCTGTTTGAGTGTAGCCATATTGGTAGGTGTGATGTGGTATCTCGTGGTTTTGCATTGTACTTCCCTAATGGCTAATGATGTTGACCGTCTTTTCATCTGTGCTTATAGCCATTTGTCTATCATCTTTTAAGAACTGTCTATTCATATCCTTTTCCCAATTTGTAGTTGGGTTATTTATCTTTTTATTCGGTCATAAGAGTTCTTTGTTTATCTTAGATACAAATTCCTTATGAGAACATGACTTATCAGCATTTTTGCCAAGCACCTTTGGTTTTATAGTCCTTTGTTGTTCTGTCATCACTGCCTGGCCAGTCCCCTGGCCTTTTTCATTTCGGTCATATGATCTTTGCTTCTGCTTAACCTTAGTAGAGTTCATAGGACAGATGGTCAAGGCAAATAGCTTGAAGACTTCTGACTTTTCACTATTCTCTACATGTATATTTTTTTCCACACTTCAGTCTTTGCACCCACTTCCTATCCCTAAAATGCCCTTATTTTACTTTTTGTTTCTGGTAAACCCCTGTTTATTCATAATGACCCATATTAAGCAGTAAGTGATAAAACTAGAATTCTAGCTTCGCCCTAAACTCATGTCCTTCCCACAACAGTTATATAATGGATAATCCTGCAGAGTGGGACTTCTGAAAACAGTCACTCCCCATGGGTCTGTCCCCCTGACAGCAACTTTAATTGGCTTTTGAAGCTAGAGTTTGTGGGAGCCAGGCGAAGTTTCCAGCTTCTTCTAGTCCTCCCTCTTAGTCCTTGTTAATATGACCTATCAGTGAGACTCACTACATGTGGGATCTAATTTGTTGTTTCTATATGCCTCTGATCGAGTGCTGAGGTACATGGTGACTGCTTCATAAGTACCCACTATTATTATTGTAAGACTTATTATTGTCATTCAAAGAGGAAATACATACGAAGAGCCTAGCCCATCACCTGGCACAGAGGAAATACTCAGTGCTTTTCACTGCTATTATTTGAATTCTTAGCAGAATAAATGAATTTGGCTGGCAGTTATAAAAACTTTAATATATACTTGCCTCATTGATACTTTAAACAATATTGTGAGGTAGAAAAGGCCAGACTTATTCTCTCCATTTTATAGATTAGGAAACTGAAGCTCAGGGAGTTTGGGAGGCTTACCCGGATCACATAGCCAGTAACTGACAACAGCTAAGAATTGAACACAGGTTTTCTGACTGCAAATTTGTTTTTATAATCTGTTTTTGTGATTTGGTTCTTTTAATCTTACTCTAAACTGTATTATCTTTTAAAATATAATGTCTGTAAATATTAAGTTTTCATTGACAGTTCTATTTGTGTTAAGAATAAAAGTTATTATATATTATACATAATGAAACATAATATGAATATATGAATCATATATATGATGAAATATTACTAAGCCATAAAAAAGGATGAGATTTTGCCATTTATGACAACATGGATGGACCTAGAGTATATTATGTTGAGTGAAATAAGTGAAACAGAGAAAGACAAATACTGTATGATTTCACTTAAATGTAAAATGTAAAAAAAAAAAATCCAAAACAAAAAACCTAAACAAACAAAAGGCAGAAACAGACCCATAAATAGAGAACAAACTGATGGTTACCAGAGGGGAGAAGGTTGGGGGGATGAGCAACATGGGTAAAGGGGGGTGGGAGGTAAAGGCTTTCAGTTACGAAATAAGTAAGTCACAGGAATAGAAGGCACAGCGTATGAAATACAGTCAATGGTATTGTAGTAGTGTCGTATGGTGACAGAGGGTAGCGACACTTGTGATGAGCACAAAGTAACATATAAACTTGTCAAATCACAATATGGCACACCTGAATCTAATGTGACATTCTGTGTCAGCTATACTTCAATTTAAAAAAAGAAGGCATATGGGGTGCGTGGGTGGCTCAGTGGTTTAAGCCTCTGCCTTCAGCTCGGGTCGTGATCTCAGGGTCCTGGGATCAAATCCCGCGTCAGGCTCCCTGCTCAGCGGGGAGCCTGCTTCGCCCTCTCTCTCTGCCAGCCTCTCTCTGCCTGCTTGTGATCTGTCAAATAAATAAATAAAATCTTTTAAAAAAAAGAGAAGGCATAAAGATTTAGGATAAATTATATTACATAAAAGAAAAGCTCAATAATCTAGATTGTTGAAGTTTTAGTCAAAATGAAGCTTTTTATTTATTTCATTTACCTAAAGGGCAGCTAGAATATAGAGAAATGAATATATTATTTTTCTTGGGAATAGCTTTTTTGGCACTCAGGATAGAGTACAATAAATTATCCTACTACTCCCCAGTTGATTGTGTATCATTAAGATACCAGTTGGAAGACAGCCTACCACCTTTCCTTTTAGTCTACTTTAATATATTATTACCCTGCTTTCTTAAATGAGGTTTTATTGTTGTTATTTAGCATGTATTAAAGTAACAGAGAAACTACCACATACCAACTGGTAGTTAGATATGCTATAATACATAATTTCAATTTCTGATTGTTTGTTGCTGGGACAGAGTAATACAGTTTGTTATGATTATTGATCTTGTATCTTGCAACCTCGATAAACCAAATTACTCTTTTTGTCAAGTCTGTAGGATTGTCTACGTAGACAATCATTTTGCCCGTGAATAAAAATATTTATTTCATTCTTTCCAATCTGATGCTTTTTATTTCACTTTCTTGCCTTATTGCACTGCATAGGGACTCCCGAGAAATGTTGAATGGAAGTGGTTGAGTATACATTCTTGCTATTTTGCTGATGTCAGGGAGGAGAACATTCATTCTTTCACCTTTTAAGTATGATGTTAGCTGTCAGTCTGAGGAAGTTCCTTTCTGTTCCTGTTTGCTGAGAGTTGGGTTTCGTGTTTTTAATCACAGAAATGGATTTTGGGGGCGCCTGGGTGGCTCAATGGGTTAAACCTCTGCCTTCGGCTCAGGTCATGATCTCAGGGTCCTGGGATCGAGCCCCGCATTGGGCTCTCTGCTCAGTGGGGAGCCTGCTTCCCCCCACCCCGCCTGCCTCTCTGCCTACTTGTGATCTCTGTCTGTGTGTCAAATAAGTAAATAAAATCTTAAAAAAAAAAAAGATTTAGAAATGGATTTGGGATTTTGTCAAATACTTTTTTGCACCTATTGAGATGATCTCATCATTTTTCTTTTTAATTTGTTACTATTGTAAGTTATATTAAGTGATTTCTGAACACTAAAGAAATCATGCACTGCAGGAATAAACCCCACTTGTTGGTGATGGATTATCCTTTTTATATTTTATTAAATTTTATTTGCTAAAGTTTTAGGAATTTTTGCATCTATGCTCATGAGGAATTTTGGGTTTAGTTTTCTTAATTTTCTTACCATTGTCTGGTGTTGGTATTAGGATAATGCTGGCCTTATACAGTGAGTTGAGACGTGTTCCCTCCTCTTAATTTTTGGGATATATTTGTGTAGCATTGCTGTTATTTCTTCCTTGAATGTTTGACAGAATTCACCAGTGAAAATTTGATTTTATAGGTAGACATATAGCTATTCAATTATGGATTTCTTCTAGAATAACCTTTAGCAGCTTGTATCTTTTGGAATTTATCCATTGCAACTGATTGTCAAATTGATTGGCATACAGTTGTTCATATTTACTTATTATCCTTTTAAAAGCTATACCATCTCTAGTACCATCACCTCTATCAATCCTGGTTTTGGGGCGCCTGGGTGGCTCAGTGGGTTAAGCCGCTGCCTTCGGCTCAGGTCATGATCTCAGGGTCCTGGGATCGAGGCCCACATCGGGCTCTCTGCTCAGCAGGGAGTCTGCTTCCCTCTCTCTCTCTGCCTGCCTCTCCATCTACTTGTGATTTCTCTCTGTCAAATAAATAAATAAAATCTTTAAAAAAAAAAAAAAATCCTGGTTTTGGTCATTTATATTTTTTCTCTTTATCTCCCTAATCTGTCTGGCTAGAGTTTTATCAAATGTATGGATCTTCTCAAAGAACCAGGTTTTGGGGTTTTTATCATGTTTTTCTCTTTTTGTGTCATAGTTCATCAATCACTTCTCTGATCCTTATTATTTCTACTTCCTGCTTTTGGGGATTAATCTGCTCTTCTTTAAAAAAAAAAAAAAAACCTTATTTATTTATTTATTTATTTATTTTAGAGAGCGCATGCATGCGGGCATAGGGAAGGAAGGGCAGAGAGAGAAAGAGTGAGTCTTGAGCAGACTCTGGACCCCTAACTGACTGGGCCACCCAGGTGCCCCGGGGTTAATCTACTCTTGTATTTCTAGTTTCTGAAGGAGGAAGCTGAGATCTTTCATCAGAGTGGTAATAAATGTTCTTTGCTCTGAAATTTGTTTCGTCTGATATTATACTCCTGTCAGCTTTTTTTTTTTCCCCTAAGTAAGCTTTATGCCCAACATGGGGCTTGAACTCACAACCCTAAGATCAAGAATTACATGCTCTACCAGCTGAGCCAGCCAGGCACCCCTATGCCAGCTTTCTTTTAATTTGTGTTAAATTGACAAATCTTTTGCCATCTTTCTACATCTTTACTTTGTAAATTAACATACAGTTAAATGGATTTTTTTATTGGATTGTACCTTTATGAGTTTGTTTGGTTTTTGGTTTTAGTTTTATTTTTACAAGTTTTATTTATTTATTTATTTATTTATTTATAAAGATTTTATTTATTATTTGACAGAGAGAGATACAGTGAGCAAGAGAGGGAACACAAGCAGGGGGAGTGGGAGAGGAAGGAAGCAGACTCCCCGCTGAGCAGGGAGCCTGACACGGGGCCCAATCCCAGGACCCTGGGATCATGACCTGAGCTGAAGGCAGACGCTTAACAAGTGAGCCACCCACGTGCCCCTATTTATTTATTTTTAAAGATTTTTTTTATTCACCTGACAAAGCATGCATGAATGGGGGGCAGAGGGAGAAGCAGGCTCCCAGCTGAGTGGGGAGACCAAGGCGAGGCTTGATCCTGGGATCTGGGATCACAACCTGAGCCGAAGGCAGATGCTTCACCAACTGAACCACCCAGGCGCCCCTCCAGGTATGAGTTTTAACAAATACCTTGTACTTCTTTTACTCTTTGGTAGTCACATTCATCTCTGCCTCTAACTGATCTGTTTCCTGTCTCAACAGTTTTGTCCTTTTGAGAGTATTACATAAATGGCATCGAACACTCTGGAAGCATTTCAGACTGGCTTCTTTCACTCTGTCTAATATCTCTGAGATCCATTCACTTTGTTGTATGTATCAGTTGTTTGTTTCTTTTTATTGTCGAGAAGTATTCCATGGTGTGGAACTTTGCGGGGTCTCTTTTCCATGCTCCTCCGTCTTGACCATCTCCAGTACTGTCCCGTTCTCTAGGGCGCTCTCTGTGGTCCTCTGGCCTGAAAGCTGGGATTTATTCATCCTGTTCTGCCATTCACTGACCACCACTGAACCCAGAGCCTGGTCCAAATGCAGAGACGCATCTATTGCAGAGGAATGACCACAGGTCCTCTGACCAAAGAGGAAGTTTCCTCTCCCTCGGTTTTCGGCCTTTGCCGCCCCCACTGTCACTGTTGCTGCCAACAGGGCCTTGGAATTGCCTGGAGATCAGGACGCAAAAGAGCAGAGGGAAATAAAAGTAAAGTGGATTTTTTCTGCTCTCTCTGAGTTTTGGGACTTTTCTCTGCTCCCTGATGACTGCCTCCAGGTGACATGGTACCTTAACTCCAGTTTGGGATATATTGGGGGGAAAAGTAGGGGCATAGAGTGGAACACTTGCCCTCAGTTTGGTCATACTTTGCATTCTGATTTCCTTCCCTAATTCTTTTGCTTTTATTAACCTATTTTTCATTAACTTTTAAGCTTTGTGGGGTCGCACCAAAACATCATTTATTTATTCTAGGGCAAACTTTTTCCCAGTGCTGAGGCAAATACTTACAAGTACTCTAAGGCCCTAGAAAGATAAGGTTTCCATTTTGGTGATTGGAATGAATTATGCTCAGCCCTTGGTGAGGCTTGCAGTGTTTTCTTGGGCTCCTTCTGGGTGGTTCTTTCCCCAGACAAGTACACTTATCAGTACTCACCTGAATACTTGAGGAAGACTTTTTAAATTGTATTTCATTTTATTTTACTTTATTTTTTTAAAAGATTTTATTTATCCATCTGACAGAGATCACAAGTAGGCAGAGAGGCAGGCAGAGGGGGGGGGGGAAGCAGGCTCCCCGCTGAGCAGAGAGCCCAATGCGGGGCTCAATCCCAGGACTCTGGGATCATGACCTGAGCTGAAGGCAGAGGCTTTAACCCATTGAGCCACCCAGGTGCCCCTTATTTTACTTTATTTTATTTATTTTGTGATCTCCATAGCCCCCTCTCTATGCAGATGTCTTCTCCTGTGTTCTACCCTACAAACTTAGCTGCCTTGACTCCCACAGGACTCCAGGAGAGAATGCTGGGCCTCGCCTGGGTTGCGACTCCCCATACCTCTGTTCTTAGAAAGTCCAGAACAGTCATGGGGCTCATCTAACTTGCCTCTCATCTTTCACAGATCCTTCTCCTTCATGCAGTTTTAAACTTTTTTTTTCATATATTTTGTTTGGTTTTAAGGTGTTCAAGAGGTAAGATAAATCCAGTCCTTGTTATTTCATCTTCGCTGAAAACAAAAAATGTCTAGGATATAATTAAATGCTAAATTGTAAGACTCCAACTAAAGGTGCCTGATTATTTCAGAGATTTGGTTAGAGGTAGCTTTACAAAGGAGGTCAAATTTGAACTAGGCTTTGAAGGAAGGAGGATATTCTATGTGAAAAATAATGTCATAAATAAAAGTACTAGAAAAGAGGTAAGCCTGGTTTTTACCAATGAGCCAGTCTAGACAACAACCTGATAAAGTGGGTCGGAGTACTTAAGAAGATCATGAAAAATAGGGTTGATCAGTTGAGCTGGAGCCAGATTAAAATAATCTTTTAAATTCCAGGGGTGCCTGGCTGGCTCAGGTGGTAGAGCATGCAACTCTTGATCTCAGGGTTATGGGTTTGAGCCCCAGGTTGGGTATAGAGATTACTTAAAATCTTTTTTTAATTTAATTTTATTTATTTATTTGACAGAGATCACAAGTAAGCAGAGAGGTAGGCAGGCGGGTGGGGGGGGGTAGGCTCCCCGCTGAGCAGAGAGCCCAACTCGGGGCTCGATCCCAGGACCCTGAGATCATGACCTGTGCTGAAGGCAGAGGCTTTAGCCCACTGAGCCACCCAGGTGCCCCAAGATCACTTAAAATCTTAAAAAAGCAATACAAAGCAGAAAATCTTTAAATTTCTATGTTGTGATACAACACTGATAGAAAGCCATTGGGAGTTTTTTACTCCACACAGTGTTACATAATAAGAGCAGAGTTTAATTCAGATTAATAAAAACTTTTATATCCAGTCTGTATAGCTCTTTTGCCTTAAACATGCACCTGTTCCTTTTCTGTCCTCTGGATTAAATGAAGAACAGTATCATAAAAACATGGATATGGTATTGTTTTGATCAAATACATTATTACATTTACTTAAAGATGGGAATAAGCCCTTTCTTAACCTTTTCTTGAGTTCCTTTATCTTTGGTCGTAAAACATATTTTCCATTAATAATCTTTATTGCTCTTTTCAGGATGCATTTCCTTTTTATCCCACTTCCTTTTCAATATTATACTGATAAAAACTGATACAAAATGCTAGTAAGTTATTTCGTGCAGAATTTAATGGAAATATTTGCTTATCAGATTGCTTTTTAATGCCCCAAATGATCAATCTAGCTTTTTTCAAAATGACATTATATTGAATGTGAAAGCTATTGACATCCAACCAACTTTTGGTAGTAATTATTTGTAGCTCATATGGTTTCTATATTATAGTTGTGTAATGTCAATGCATATCCCCTTGTGTTTTAATGTGACCATTTAAAAATTTATCAAACTCATTTAAAATGGCTCAGTCTTTCAGGGTATTACATATGTACCTGCCTTTACTTAATAGGATTTGAAGTTTTGATACACTGGGTAAGTTTAATACAGGGAACAGAAAAGCCCTTTTTTTCCCTAATGCTCAGATCTCCCCCCACACACAAAAGTATGTGAAGAAGAAGGAAAAAATAGATGTGGGGAGTTTTATAGGAGAGGGAAAGAGAGATGTTAGAGTAAAGAATCCAAGAACAGATAATAATCTCTGTGTCAGTGGAACCCAAGGCCCAGAAGAAATAGAAAAATAAAGAACTAAAATATGGCTTGGGGCAGAAAGAAGTTCAGTTAAAGCAACAGGAACCATTTTACAGATACTCTAAAAGACTCACTGGAAACTTGGTGCCCTTTTGGTAAAGCAGAGCGGTATCTGTGTTTGGTAAACTCGAACACAAAAAGAGACAACAGACTTTATAGAATTTTGACAAGAGGAATGAATACAAATCTGGTGGAAGAAAATGATTTTATAATAAAAGGGCACATTTTAAGTGTGCAGGCTATCTTTTTTTTTTGGTAAGTTTTTTTTTAATATTTTATTTATTTATCAGAGAGAGAGAGGGAGAGAGTGAGCACAGGCAGACAGAATGGCAGGCAGAGGCAGAGGGAGAAGCAGGCTCCCTGCCGAGCAAGGAGCCCGATGTGGGACTCGATCCCAGGACGCTGGGATCATGACCTGAGCTGAAAGCAGCTGCTTAACCAACTGTATCTAAGTAATCTCTAGACCCAACGTGGGGCTCAAACTCACGTCCGTGCTCCACCAACTGAGCCAGCCAGCTGCCCATGAGGATATCTTTGAGGGTCTTCCTAGAGTTAAATAGGGCCAGAGATTTATGGGAGTGAAAACCAAAGGTAGATATATAGAAGGCAGGTGAGAATAACCTCCCCTTTTCTTTGAATGTGTGCCTTCTTCAGAAAATTAGAGTATAAAAGTTGTTTAGAGAAATGACTGTCTTCTATACAACAGAATATATGGTAGAAGGAACTTTTTTTTTCTCTTGAGACAGAGTGGGGATATACAGATAACAGCATGCAAACAAGATATTTAGAATCTGTATGAAAACAATCTGAATTGACAGATCTTATTTGGATAAAGATAGCAATAATCAGGAATAAAATTGGCAAATATGGAATTGGATGTTGGGATTGTTCATTTATGCAGTTGAAAATAAAGGTTGTGAAATCTACAGAAAGAGAAACTGCTTCATATGTGGTGAAAATAAATGCAGAACCTCACAGAAGCAGACATTTTGGCAAAGGTAGATAAATGAAGCTTAGAATAAAAGAGACTCAGAATGTGGTGAAAGTGGTCTTGGAGCTTCAGCTTCCTTTCTTTGGGGATCCCAGATCATACTGAGGAAGGGCAGAGGATTTTTTTTTTTTAAGATGGTGCAAAGGGAAGCAAAATGATCAGATTTGTGAAGCGTATAAAAACTCCTTGTGTCTTAGCTGAAGCATCCAGATTTTGAGGATGGAGTATATACCTCAACAAGCAGTATTTTAATAGAATGTGGACAAAATGAGAAAGGACACAGATAATGATACAGGAAGTATCAGCTCTTCCTTTGTTCGAAAGGAAAAAGGAGGAATAATAGGGAGTAGGAATGGAGCCCAGTAACATCATTCAGTTCCCAAGTATGAAGTACTTGTAGGAATGGTTTAAAGGCAAAAGGGCTAGCAAATGAACTGAGGGTTTTGTTTGTTTGTCGCTTGGGCTTTTGTAGTTTTTAGTGGAAGAAAATAATGGATTGGATACAATCACTGCTTTTGACAGAATAAGTCATGATTGCCTTTCACAGATAATTATCTGTATAAACCTTAGAGAAGATTCAGGAATTTTTTTCATGCCTAAAAATGAAGCAAAGTGGCATACAGTACCTAGTCTAACTGCATTGGTATTTTGACATCTTTTTTGCCAGTACCCAAGGTATAATCAGTTTCCCAAGATAAACCATATGCTTTAACTTGCCAGTAGCTATTAAAACGTTAAAAATACATCGTCTTCAAACCAGCAATTCCACTTTTATGAATACCTCCCATAGATCTACTTACACAGGTAAGTATATATACAAGGAGGTCTGTTGCAACATTGCTTGTAATGGCAAAAGTTGAGAGTCGGCCCAAGTGTCCAGAGGGGGACAGATGAATAATGAATGGTGCCAGCATGATGGAATCCCCTAAAAAGAATGAAGTAGATCTGTGTGTATAGAATACTGTCCATTTTACGTGCCCAAGTGAATTTTTTTTTAAAGATTTTATTTATTTATTTGACAGAGAGATCACAAGTAGGCAGAGAGCTAGGCAGAGAGAGAAGGGGAAGCAGGCTCCCCGCTGAGCAGAGAGCCCGATGCGGGGCTCGATCCCAGGACACTGAGATCATGACCTGAGCCAAAGGCAGCGGCTTAATCCACTGAGCCACCCAGGCGCCCCCCCAAGTGAATTTTTAACAGGCACAATAATATCTAGAGTATTCTACTTTTTAAAATCCCATTATACATACAAGCAAACGGTACATTATGCATACGTATAAAGAGGCCTGGAGAGGTGCCTGGGTGGCTCAGTATGTTGAGCACCTGCCTTCAGCTCAGGTCATGATCCCAGAGTCCTGGGATCGAGTCCCACGTCAGGGTCCTTGCTCAGTGGGGAAACCTGCTTCTCCTTCTCCTCCCCGGCCCCCCGCTCCCGGCTCATGCTCTCTCTCTCTCTCTCTCGCTTTCTCACTCAAAGAAATAAATAAATTCTGGAAAGAAAGAAAGTGAGGAAGGAAGGGAGGCCCTGGACATATATATATTAAACTGTTAACAATAATTACTTCCTATATGTAGAAATGGTGTTTTAGTTTTCAATTTATATCTTCTATTTTTATAACAAGCATGTATTTCATTTTTTTTTAAACCTGCAATTTGTCTGAGGGAGAAAAAGGCCAAGCCCTTGTGAGTCAACCCTTCCCCACCAACCCTGGTTCAATCCCTCTTCTCTCTTCTTAGCCATTACTGTTTAATACAAAGAAGCACGGTGGGCACAATTGGTTTTTATTATTGGGAGAAGTTTCCCAAATGAAATTCCTGGTTTCTCTTTCAAAACTAAAACTCTGCTCAACATGACCCCATGGTTTTAAAATACCAAGTGGTGGCAGCTTCTTAGTAAAATCAGGGTTGTTTGTTCCTGCGGTAACTGAACATTAATCGAACATATATTAAGTGCCAACTGTGTACCAGGCAGTGGGGAATGCAAACATGCCAGTCCCTCAACCCTTCTATCTGATGGTTCCCTCCATCTCAGTCAGTTTCTTGACAGTCCTGGCCCCACCCCATGGTCACTTTCAGTACTTCTCAGTGCTCGTCTGCCTTTGAAAGGCAATCCCCCTTAAACTTACTGCACCGTAGGCTCCTGTATATGAATTTTCAAAGAGCTACTTTTTACCTTCTGCATGAGACTATTCCCCTACAATGGACATCGCTTCTTACCTTCACTTCTCTAAACAACAGAGGCTGGAGATCATTTAGCAATGGAAAAATGGAAACTATCAAGGGTGGGGTATAGAATGTTTGTGTTTATAGAAGAAAAGAGGCATTTGTGAAAGATTTGATATTTGTGAACAAAAACATATGTCAGTCACTGTTGGAGAAAGAAAAATATGATACATAATCCTGTTCTAAAGTATATGTATAATGTATAAATATTTTTGGAATAAAAATATTTATATCTCTCTCCAGAGAGAAAGTGGCTGGATCACATTATCTCTTTGAAGTTCCAGTTCTGTAGATTCAAGCATTTTCTTTAAAAAGCAATTTAAAAATTATGATGAGAAGATGTTTAGGCTGAGATTTATATTTTACATATGGGGAGGATCAATATTTCTCAAACTGCATTCTTCAGTATGTCATGCCTTTTGCTTCTTAAATCTGTGAAACACAACTTTAAATAAAAGTTTTATTTGGGGTCATTAAAATACGAAGGGGATGGAGTACTCATTGCTGTTAGTTCTTGTTATGTTACATTATTACATTACAATATATATTAGAAAGTAACTTGTATGAGGACCTGCCTGACTTTTAATAATAATATATTACCATTTGGAATTATAGAGTAAATCCTGCTAAAATCTTCATTTCTGAGCTTCAGTATTAAATTACGTATTGTCTCCGTTTTGTGCATTTTACCAGCATATTATCATCTTAAATTGTTGCATTCTCCCAAGAAGAGACCAAAGGAACAACTGTCTATTTGTCATGGGTTGGGATCATCATGGGAGTGAGTGGAAGAGCTAACCAATAGGGCCTCTTCTCGCAAGGGCCCCGAATTGTGGGTGACAACCTATTAATTCTCCACTGAACTTTAGGCATTTGGGAACAATTATGTCCCATGTTAGCCCTACCTGAGCTCTTTTTTCCAAAGGTAATCAAAGTCCAAACTTGATACCTGAAGGATAATTGACCAAGCAGCAGCAATCTTCCGCATATAAGGATATCTAAGACAATCTCTAATTCTCAAAGAGAGGGAACAATCTAGTTAGTAGAAGGGAACTCCTTTCTTGCAATTAACACAGGCTCTCTATACCTTTCTTTCTCACAACAAAAACTGGGGGCGTCTGGGTGGCTCAGTCCATTAAGTGTCCTACTCTTGGTTTTAGCTCAGGTCTTGATCTCAGGGCTGTGAGATGGAGCCCCATGTGGGCTCTGTGCTGGGCGAGGAGCCCGCTTAGAGACCTCTCCCTCTCCCTCTGCCTCTGCCCCTCCACCCTGCCCCCATCCCCATGCTCCCTTATTCTCTCAAATAAAAAATAAATCCTTAAAAAGCAAAAAAAACCCACAAAAGCTAAAAAGAACAGGGTGTGTCCAGAATGTACAATAGAAGAACTATAAATATATTATTACAGAAAGCACATTATCTACCACCCTAATTCGGCACGCAGGAAAATGAAAGCATATGTGGTAATTTCTTTTCAAAATAAGATAAAGCCAGTAGTTGCATAAGGAAGTGAAAGTATATACTCTTCCCATATGTGCTCTTAATCTAAATTAGTCTTAATTTTACCTTTTCCTACTTTGAATTAAATCGTCATCCCACATCAAGTAAGTTGTTTGGTTTTCTTCTGAGTAATTAATTATTCTATTGGTTTTATCTTCTAAAACACCCATCAAATGTATACACAGAATTTTAGTGGACAGAGATTGGCATACCCATTCCACTCTGATTTGTGGCTCAACTCATGCTCTTGGTGTAGGGCTTTGACCAGCTTCGACTTGAAGGATTGCTTTGCGATGTGACCCTGATGCCTGGTGACACAGATGACGCCTTCCCTGTGCATAGAGTCATGATGGCCTCTGCTAGTGATTACTTCAAGGCAATGTTCACAGGTAGGGTGGCTTGTTAAATTCTGCACCCCCTTTAAAACAATCTGAAAAAGGCAGATTTCCATATTTTTGTTTCTAAAGTGAAATTCAATTCCTTAGATCTTGTCTTTCCAAGAAGAAATCGTTTCCAAAGGAATATACACCCAGTACGTGTAGTTGTAGGTGGTGGCTTTTAAAAGTTGGAAACCAGATGTGCCTTTTTCATACTTCCATCCACTTTTGTTTCACAACTTCTTTTTTCCAGCTGCACATCTGGATGCTCTACCAGAGGCTCTGGGTGTGACTAAGACAATCTTGAACCCATCAAAAGATAGGAAGTGACAGGAGAACGTTTTGGAAGCTCTCACATTATATACGACTTCCATTAGTATAAAGCTATTCCTTCTTAAGTACTTTCTTTTAACTGTAAAATATGTAGAAGTCTGACTCTGACATGAATGCTTACATAGAATAAAACTCTTCCTTGATTTTATTGCATCTAATTAGCAGCAGAAGTGAGTTTGACCTTAATTAAATTACCCACCCTCCTTTCATTGAATGTCTTTTTATTTAAGGTGGAATGAAAGAACAAGATTTAATGTGCATTAAGCTTCACGGTGTGAGCAAAGTCGGCTTAAGGAAAATTATTGATTTCATTTATACTGCAAAGCTTTCTCTTAACATGGACAACCTTCAGGACACCCTCGAAGCTGCCAGTTTTCTTCAGATTCTGCCGGTTTTGGACTTCTGCAAAGTATTTCTCATATCTGGGGTAAGCTGTCTTCAAATCTTCAAATCTTTTCCTACAATACAGTCTGGGGTAGCCTGTGGAAAGCCTGGTGAATTGGTGAATTGAAACTTTGGCCCTTAGAGAGAGGACTCAGGGAGTGTGTGTTCTGGAATGAAGTTGAGACCCAAACAGTACAGGTCTTTTTTTATAAAACAGAATCATTTCCTAAAAGCCTTCCGTGTAATCCCATGACATCAGACAGTAATAGTGTTTGATAACAATAAATATACACATTAACCCGTTTACTGATGTTATATGTTTTAATCTGGTTTTGTTTGCCTTCATGATTTTAGGCGGGCAAGCTTTCTTAGGTGGGATTCCATGAAAACATAATCTGAACTCGAAGTCTTTTAAACTAGGCTCAGTAATTTTTTTTTTCTTCCTTCAATATGGGAGCTAGGTCTTGAGAAGTAGTAACACCTGTGTGACAGCCTGTAAGATACAAATGTTAATTCCATAGAAACACATCACCCACTGAATCATTTTTGCCTCTTTTCAAGAGATAGGAGGGGGCACAACTACCAATCAGCGAACTCCATAGCAGTTACATGGTTCCTGAAGGCATCGCCCTATTGAAGACCCTTAAATTATTGACTTCTGGGAAATGAAATGCTTTGGCTGCAAAGAAATATTGCCAAGAAGATTTCTAGAGCTTATAGAGCTGCCTTTTGTGACTAGAAATGATGGCAGTGGTCAATTTTGATATATTTTCTAATTTGTTAAATTAGTGGATAATACATTTTTCTATAATTGATTTAAAGTCATACCAGTTTTTATATTAGTAAATAATTGCTGTTGAGCTTTTTGAACCCTAAGTTTCAAGAGAATATGTCCTAAGTGATTTTATTAATAAGCTACTCCTTATCTTACAGAGTCAGCCCACAGCTAATTTAGCTGGGCTATTGAAAATGTGTTTCGTTCCTGTGTTTCCATTTTAAAGGACTCAGACTACTGTCTCACTATTATTTATAAACTTTTAAATTAACTGCTATTTTTCACACTTTTAAGGCAGTCTGTGTTACAACATTGCTCTGTGTTGCCCTATTCAGTACTATATAAGTAACCACATGAAGTTTATTTCCCGTGATACTGTTTGTCATCCTTACTGAATCTGAACACTGAATTTCCTTTTAACTTAAGCACACGAGATCCTTCCCCTTAGGACCTATAAGCATCTCTCTTCTAGTTTTGTGCCACTGATATCGTCTGATGGCTTCATCTCAAGGAAAATACCGAACTGAATTACATGTATTTTTTTTAAATGTATCAAGGCTAATAATGAACTTAGTAATAACCTGAAGTCTTACATTTATAGACTCTTAACAGTCCTTCACACTGATCTCAACAACACATGGTCATCCTGAGCCAAACTTAGTACAGTGTGGTAATTTCTTTGGAACTAATCATTAATAATAGACATGTATTGTTGACTTCTTCTCTAATACCAGAGTTTAGTACTTATGACTTTAGATACTGGTTGTGATCTATTCCTTTACCTGAAAGAAAAGGACCAAATGGAATAAAGCATGATTTCTTTT
Source organism: Mustela lutreola (assembly GCF_030435805.1). Lineage (NCBI taxonomy): Eukaryota > Metazoa > Chordata > Mammalia > Carnivora > Mustelidae > Mustela > Mustela lutreola. The sequence continues at coordinate 101,235,105 of NC_081308.1, read as the reverse complement.
TAGAGTTATTTATTTATTTATTTGACAGAGAGATAAAGAGCACAAGTAGGCAGAGAGATAGGGAGAAGCAGGCTCTCTGCTGAGGAGGGAGCCCGATTCAGGACTGGATCCCAGGACACTGAGATCATGACCTGAGCCAAAGGCAGCAGCTTAACTGACTGAGCCACCCAGGCGCCCCTAAATCCTGATTTATGAAAAGTCATAATAGCATACAAATGTCAAAGTAACAGCATTAGGAAACAATTTTGTTCTAGAAAACTTAAGTTATTTAAAGAAGATATCCTAGTAATTTTGCAATAGTGACAAATATTCTATAATCAGAATGTTGGTTCTTTTACCTGTTTGAAGCACTTATTATAACTGTGTTTTACCTGGTTGGAAAATTCTTCATTTTTGTGAACACTTAATATTGTCTTGTGATTATGATCTTCATTTCTAGTGTCCTCTGCAGACATCCTAAAACCACTTCTAATGGAGAAGAGGCTTATCTCTGACAAAGCTTTACCTGTGGTATAGTTTACTCCTCCCTCTCTCGGTTTTAGAAGTTTCTACAAGCTCTGAGGAAACACCTCTTTTCTTAGCACCATTCTACTTAGCCTGTCTTTCACCCTGCTTGCAGAGGATATGTCTGCGTGATTTTACTGTGGAAATAATCCCATCTCAGAATCTACGATAATTTTTTAGAACAGTTGGTAGATTATTAGCATAAGGATTATATAAAATCCAACTTTTCCTTCATCCCTCTTGCGTGTGTTCCATTTCTTAGGTAAATGTTCAGCCTTACCCTGTTTATTTCCTGTTTCCTTCTCAGCAATCAAGTGGATCAGGCGGAAGAGTTGCCCTTGGGTGTCTTTTCTACTTATAAGAACTGGAAGTTTCGAGATAATGTATTTTTCAAAGGTAGATTTGTTTTGAGTTTTCCCACAAGCTAAGATTATGGATAGTTTTTAAATCGAATGAATTCATATTTTAAGGATTCTGTGCTTAAACCAAAGGTTTTGAGTGAGTCGCTTTATGTTTTTAATGATGTGGTATGATTATACTTCACATAAGCCAAACACTACTTGGGTTTGAGTTTTTAGAAAGAAAAATAAGCTTCCAATATAATTTTGGTCTATCCCATTCTTAATCATTTGTGTAAGTGAAAATGTGACTCGGCAAATAACTCACAAAGCATTTTTATGGTGGTTTTGAATGACAACGTTCAAGATTTATTTATGTGAGAGAGGGAGAGAGTGCAAATGGCCAGGGGAAGAGCAGAGGGAGAGGGAGAGAATCTTCAGCAGACTCCCTGCTGAGCACAGAGCCCCACTCAGGGCTCGATCCCATGACCCTGAGATCATGACCTGAGCTGAAATCAAGAGTTGGATGCTTAACCCACCGAGCCACCCAGGCGCCCCTTGAATGATAACTTTAAATACGATAATAAAGCCACGCTCACCTTTGGTGAGGTAGAAGCACCAGTGTTCTAGAACAGAACATCAGGTTCCGTAGAACAAGAAGCCCTCCCCTCCCAAATTTGCCATCTTTTGCAGTAATGCTTTTCTCTTAAGGTGTTAATTAGTATTATAGTTTATGGAATCTGGCGCTTTTGTTCTTGCTATGTTTCTTTCTTGCCAGTTGTAGAAAAGAGGACTATGAAATGGATACAAAGGGATAGCAGCAAAGGATGTAAGGCAGAGTAGGTAAAATTATCTGTTCAACGGAAAACATTTGCTCTCCCATCTCATGGAGATGATGGAAAATGACCTTCATTTAGTTACAGGCCTAAAAATTGCATTTGTTTTTGTCTTTATGACATTGTATAACTACAGCATGCTAAGTACTGTGTAGCCATTCCCTGCTTTACGAACAGGTTGTGGTTAAATTTTTTGTTTATTGTTTGTCTGCTATTTGGAACTTGTAACATCTAGCATTTGCCCCAAGGAATTACTGTTACAGAGGATTACAGGCTAGTCCACAAACCCCAATTTTTAATATGAGGTTGCTTAACGAGGACATTTATCATTGAAGTGAAATATTATAATTTAAATATACAGTTATCCAGAATAAGCAAACCAGAAGGAAGGTGAGCAAGAAACCATTTTCTTTTTATATAAAAGCATATTTAATCAGAGAATGAAGATGCCATTGTGCTTTAGACTTTCTTTAAACTCAATCCTTTTTAAAGTTGTGTGGTGTTTTTTCCTTGATGCGTGTATAACATTGCTTCCCCTCGTATATTTATTATCACTGACTGGGGTGGGAAGTCACAATGAAATGTAGAGAAAATTTATTGAGGCGACCGAGGATAGTAAAGAATTAGTGACAGTGGAAAACAAAAAAGGTGAGGGGCGGCTGGGTGGCTCAGTCAGTTAAGAGTTCCACTCTTGGTTTCAGCTCAGGTCACCAGATCAAGACCCACATCGGGTTCCGTGCTCAGCAGGGAGTCTGCTGGACATTTTCTCTCTCCCTCTCCATTTCCCTCTGCCCCTCCCCACCCATTCTCTCTCTCAAATAAAATAAATAAATCTTTAAAATAAAAAGAAGAGAAAGGAGATGAATATGTAGGAGAGGCAAAAGGCAGAGAAAAAAGGAGTTCTCTCAAGGGAAAAATGAAGGCGAGCAGACGATATTATTGGAAAAGACAGTTTCTTTTGCTATTCAGTGATGGTAATAACAGCAAGCTTTGGGAATGTTCTTCTTGATGTCAGAATTTCCTATATAGTAATTATATTTCATATTTCTTGTTTGATCTAAATTGGATTTTCCCATAAAAATTAACGAACATGTCTTTTCAGATCTTTTTTTTTTTTTGCCTTTGGGAAGGTTTAATGCAAATCAGAGGAAAACTGCTATAGATAATTTTACAATGAATCAAAACTGTTCTTCCCCTCCCCCAACCACACCATTCTAGAGTTCATTGTCAAGGCAGATGTTCAGCCAGTCACACCCAGATACTGGTTGTCTATGGTTGAGCATCTGTTCTCACCAGCTGGTACCAGACTGTGCTGGTTGTTAAATATTCTAAATATTATTCCTCCCTGTAACTAGAATCACTGCATCCTTGCCCATCTGCCATGTGGGACTCTGTAGGGGAGGCAGAGGCCCAACCTAGGCTCAAACCAATCCATTCTCCCATGACCATTATAATATGTAATAGTGTATCCAAGAAGGGATGTGCACTCGAAGTGCAAAGCGGTAAGACAATTGGACCCCCCAAGCTGGAGACACACCATCAGTATTCCCCTCAGACAGCAGTTAGAATGTGAAGAGACACAAAGCCTGAGACAGGAGGTTTCTGATTTTTAATCGTCTTTTTGTTCTTCTTACCAGAAGGTCCCTTCCTTGTGTCCTGTGATGTTCCCACCTGTGGAAGAAGGCCCGGGACAAGATGCCTCTTCCATCATCTGCTCCCCCTTCCCCAAAGTAGCTTATTTGATTTCTTCCCAGTCTATGGACACGCTTTGTCTCTCTCTGCATCGGTTGTTCTTGATGTCAGGCTCCCATCTTAATAAACTTGATGCCACCAAGGAGAATTTGGTGCATTGACCATCTGAGGAGTCCCCTCAAATTTGCCAACTAACTGTTTAGTGTTTGCATTTTCCTTGAAGGTATAGAAGCAGATACTCTTTTTTGTTTTTGCTTTTCTCCTAAGTGGAAGCTTATTTGTAGAACACAGTGATCTTCAACAAAATAACATTGCAGATTGCTGATGAAACCTGTCATTAAAATATCATGTGATGGTAATAAAATGTTTGGGTGCATTGAGTGTGATTTGAACAATTTAATGTAGCACCAGTGAGTAACAGTGTGTTCATGAGAACACCACTTTGAAAATTATGATGCCTGGAACTGCCTTTAGGGTGACCTAGGAAGGTGGTTTGATTACAATAGAATAATTTATAATATTTTATATAGAGGAAACTTAGATATGCACTTGATTATTTTAAGAACAATTTTATTGGTTCTCATAAGTGGTTGAGAAATTTTGTTCTTTTTTACTTCTCTATCCTTTAAAACACTAATGTATATTTGAATTCATGTCTAGAATCTCTCTTCTTTGGAATTTTGGCCAGGTTATATATTCAGATGAAATTAGAGTTCTTTCCACTTATGAGCTTTTTTTTAATAAGCTTTAAACTTGATATTTTATATTTCAAAATGTAATGTATTCTAATATATACATGAATTTCATTAAATGTTACATTACTGCACATATCCATTATTGAATACTATCTAGGCTAAATATTTGGGTATATGTTAACTGAAGCACTTTCAAGTCATGACTGAGAGGTGGATGAAAATGAGCCATAATTGAATAATTGCATATTTTTCCAAAATCGTTTACCATTATCCCATCATTTTGATCTGCTTATATTGTTAACTGTTATTCTAGACTTTTTGCTTCTATAATCCCTATAATCTATGATTAATTGTTTTAGCTTTGATAACACAAACTTCATAAACAACTAATTTGCTATTACATAGTTTTTATCTGGGTTTCATTTTTAAAAATTAAGGGTCTAGTAATATTTTATACTAATTCAGAATGCATTCTATTTTTAGTTGTATCTCTCTTCACATCTTAATTTTTATATTGCTGATAATTAGAGTGTTTAACCTTCGTTATTTACCCACAGTGTGATAGCTGTTGTACATGGGGTATAGAAAATGCTAGTCCTTCTGTCAAGAAGACGAAGGTTATGAAATACCTTTCTCTGATGGTTTTTAAGAAAAGAGTAGGCAGCTATCTGGATATACTAGGAGGTCTGTCAAGGTCTTTTGTAGTTTTGTGTATATGTCTCTGAGGATACCGATATATAGAGGATATTTTCCAAATGCCCTTAAATCAAAGGTAGGTTTTTTTAATATTGTTATTTTATTAATTATTTTCTTATTGGATGAAGTTGAAGGGGGAGAAGGGGAAGGAACTAAATATCTTAATCATATTTCTAAATTATACAGTTTGGTTTTTAGTTTTTTCTCTCTGTTCATTTTATATGCTACAAATTGGGACTTAGATTTGGTGACCAGCGACTGACGGTATCATTTTGCCTATTTGAAGTTCCTATTTTTTGTGTTTTTTATTGGAAATCATATCCCTAATGGTGAGAATCTGCATACCTGGGAATAATTATTTTTGTGTTCTCATCAGCTTTTGCTGATTCGTACTAGTCAGTGGGTTCCAAAGTGCAAATTACCCTTGTTCTGGGGGAAAGGCTCCATCTTCAGTGCTTCAGAAAGTCACTAATTCCTGCCACCTGAGGTGATTTGGGCACCTGGGGATGGACTGTAACCTCATTTATACGATGCAAACTTTTATGAGACGCCAATGTGCCACGCCTAAAATTGGATTGAAATGTATTTTTTTTTATTAAACTGCATTGGAAAAGCAAGGTACTGAACGGAGTGAAACTGTGTATTTCAAAAGTCTCCTAAATTCATTTATTTTTCCTACTTCCTTTGTGTTGCAGTTCTGTTTTGGCTGGCTTTTTAATATATAGCTGTTAAGGATACAAAGCAATTAAAATTTTTTGGCAGTTCCCATAAAGCAGATCAGATGCTTAAAATTGTTCAAATTCTTCCTGAGTAATCAATCTATGAAAATAGCCTTGTGTGTGTGTGCCGTGACCTTAGAGCGTTCAGTGATGATCTGTCTTACCTGGGCTGATATTTTATGCGGAGGAGTAATTATTTTAGTCTCATTTCAGCTTTTAAATAAAAGGATAATAGAAGGAGTAGCCAGTTTTTCTCTTAATCACCGGCCAACCTGTTAACGATTCAGTTGCGTCCGTGAAGTTTTCGTGACATATGTGAACACACACACTGAGAAAATTAAGAGAAAAGAGTTGAGTCCTTTGCCTGTGACCTGCTCGTGTGTTTGTATACACACAGGTACTTGTATGGTAGCCCTGCTTCCATGAGTTGTGCCTCACATAATATTTGCTGATATGATTTTCCTGTTTTTACTTTTGACCAGTCATGAAAGCATCAGAAAGAAAGGGCCTCTCCATCACTGGTCCTCTTTTCCTATTTTCCATTTTTGCTGCATTGTCCTCTGTGCAGGGGAGACTTTTCTAGGCTCATTTTGACTCCAGGCAGAGCTAGTTTTGCTGGGAGTAGGAGAATGGCCAAGGGAAACTGTGGCAAGCCATCATCATAGACGCCAGAAATGAACTGTGCCATGAGTTAAGTTTGGTGGAGATACACCTGTTCCAATCCTCACGGAAGTGATTCCTTTCCTTGTATTGCCACATCAATAATGTGAAAATAACTCCACCCTAGGAATAATTGCCTTATTAAACTCCCTTCATTGGAAACAATAACTTTTGAAGGAATCAAAATGCATTACAGTAATGAACTATGACTGTTTACATGAAAGAGTGATCTAGAGATCCCGTATAAGAGGTTTTCTGTTTGCCGTTCTGCTAGCAATGTACCTTTCAAGAATCATGACTGAGAAGTGGATTAAGGTGAACCACAATAGAATAATCCTCTGTTTTTCCAAAATTTCCATCTAACCAGAATTTCATTTACTATTTTTTTTTGAGAGGGAACATACATTTTTCAAGAAGAGAAAAGGAATTATTTTGGCCATAATCAAGTTACAACATTGTTTCTTAGGGTAACTTCTGATTACTGATTTTGATACTTTTTAAGTTCTTCAATATTCAGTAAATATTTGTTGTCCACTTATATTTTTTTAATTTTAATTCCAATATAGTTAACATAAGTGTTATGTAAGTTTCAGGTGTAGAATATACTGAGTCATGAATTCTATACATTACTCAGTGCTCATCAAGATAAGTATACTCTTAATCCCCTTCACCTGTTTCCCCCATTCTCCCAGCCACCTCCCTCCTGGTAACCATCTGTTTGTTCTCTGTAGTTAAGAATCTGTTTTTTTGTTTTGTCTCTTTTTTCTTTGTTCACTTGTTTTCTTTCTTAAATTCCACATATAAGTGAAATCGTATGGTATTTGTCTTTCTCTGACTTACTTCGCTTGCCATTATACACTTTAGATCCATCCATGCTGTTGCAAATGGCAAAATTCCATTCATTTTTATGACTGAATAATATTCCTCTGTGTGTGTGTGTACCACATCTTTATCTGTTCATCTATCGGCAGACACTTGGGCTCCTTCCATAGTTTGGCTATTGTAAATAATGGTGCAATAAACATAGGGGTGCATGTATCCTTTCAAGCTGGTATTTTTTGTATTTCTTGGGTAAATACCCAGTAGTGCAATTACTGGATCATAAGACAGTTCTGTTTTTACTTTTCTGAGGAACTCCATACTGTTTTCCACAGTGGCTACACCAATTTGCATTCCCACCCACAGTGCATGAGTGTTCCTTTTTACCCCATGTCCTTGCCAACACTTATTTCTCCTGCTTTTGATTTTAGCCCATTCTGACAGGTGTGAGGTGATGTCTCATGGTGATTTTTGATTTGCATTTCCCTGATGATTCATGATGCTGAGCATCTTTTCATGTGTCTTTTGGCCATCTGAGTGCCTTATCTAGAGAAATGTCTGTTCCTGTCTTCTGCCCTGCCCATATTATAATCAGATTATTGTGTCTTCTTGGTGTCATGTTGAATAAATTACTATATATTTTGGATACTAATGCTTTTTTGGATATGTTATTTGCAAACATCTTCTCCCATTCTGAGGTTGTCTTTTTGTTTTGTTGACTATTTCCTTTGCTGTGCAGGAGTTTTTATTTTGACATAGTCCCAATAGTTTATTTTTTGCTTGTGTTTTCCCTTGCCTCAGGAGATATCTCTAGAAAAATGTTGCTACATTTGATGTCAGAGAAACTACTGCCTGTGCTCTCTTTCTAGAATTTGTATGATTTCAGGTCTCACTTTTAGGCCTTTAATCCATTTTTAGTTTACTTTTGTGTCTGGTGTATGAAAGTGGTCTAGTTTCATTCTTTTGCATGCAGCTTTCCAGTTCTCCCTACACCATTTGTTGAAGAGACTGTCATTTTCCCACTGCATGTTCTTGTTCCTTTGTCAAGGATTAATAGACTATATAATCATGGGTTTATTTCTGGGTTTTCTCTAATGTTCTCTTGAACTATGTATCTCTTTTTGTGCCAGTACCATACTGCGTTGATTACTACAGCTTTGTAATATAACTTGAAGTCTGGACTTGTGATACCTCCAGCTTTGCTTTTCTTTTTCAAGATTGCTTTGGCTATTCAGGGTCTTTTGTGGTTCCATACAAATTTTAGGATTGTTTTAGTTCTGTGAAAAATGCTATTGGTATTTTGATAGGGTTTTTGGTAAATGTGTAGATTGCTTTGGGTAGTATGGCCTTTTTAACAATATTTATTCTTGCAGTCCATGAACATGGAATATCTTTCCATTTGTTTATGTCATCTTCAATTTTTTGTCACCAATGTTTTATAGTTTTCAGAGTACAGGTCTTTTACCTCCTTGGTTAGGTTTATTTCTAGATATTCTATCATTTTTGGTATAATTGTAAATGAGATTTTCTTAATTTCTTATTTTGCTACTTCATTGTTAGTATATAGAAATGCGATGAGATTCCATTTATTGATTTTGTATCCTGTGACCTTACTGAGTTCATTTATCAGTGCTAGTAGTTTTTTGGTAGAGTCTTTGGGGTTTTCTATATGTAATATCACATCACCTGCATATATTGATAGTTTTACTTCTTCCTTGCCAGTTTGGATGTCTTTTATTTCTTTTTCTTGTCTGATTGCTGTGGCTAGGACTTCAATTACCATGTTGAATAAAAGTGGTGAGAATAGACATCCTTGTCTTGTTCTTGATCTCAGAGGAGAAGCTCTCCATTTTTCCCCATTGAGTGTGTTGTTAGCTGTGGGTTTTTCATATATGGCCTTTATTATGCCTGAGGTCTGTTCCCTCTAAAGATACTTTGTTGAGGGTTTTTATCAGGAATGGATGTTATACTTTGTCAGATGCTTTTTTCTACATCTGTTGAAAGGATTACAGAGTTTTTATCCTTTCTCTTGTTGATGTGATGTAGATAATTTTCTTTTAGTTACCCTTCTATGGGACTAGATAAAGGTGGTTTGTGAATTCTCTTTAGATTATTAATGTATTTAGATAAGAATTTTGATTGGCATCTATATGGACAGTAAAAAGCTTAGTTTACTCTTCTTCTAGAACAGGTATTTATGTTATCCAGACTGGGAGTGTCATGAACTTGGTAGCATTTTAATTTTTCTTATTGGTTTAATAGGTCACTTTAGACAATTGTGTCGAAGTTGGTCGGATTGCCAACACCTACAATCTGACAGAAGTGGATAAATATGTCAACAGTTTTGTCTTGAAGAATTTTCCCGCATTGCTGAGCACTGGGGAGTTCTTGAAGCTCCCTTTTGAGCGTCTTGCCTTTGTGCTTTCCAGTAATAGCCTTAAGCACTGCACTGAACTTGAGCTCTTTAAGGCTACCTGTCGCTGGCTACGCCTAGAAGAGCCTCGGATGGACTTTGCTGCCAAATTAATGAAGAACATACGATTTCCACTGATGACACCGCAGGAGCTCATCAATTATGTGCAAACCGTGGATTTCATGAGAACTGACAATACCTGTGTGAATCTCCTTTTGGAAGCCAGCAATTACCAAATGATGCCATACATGCAGCCAGTGATGCAGTCAGACAGGACTGCCATTCGCTCTGACACCACTCATTTGGTCACACTCGGAGGAGTTCTGAGGCAGCAGCTGGTTGTCAGCAAGGAATTGCGCATGTATGATGAAAAGGCCCATGAATGGAAATCGTTAGCCCCCATGGATGCCCCACGGTACCAGCATGGCATTGCTGTCATTGGAAATTTCCTCTATGTCGTCGGCGGACAGAGCAATTATGACACAAAAGGAAAAACGGCAGTCGATACGGTCTTCAGATTTGATCCTCGCTACAATAAATGGATGCAGGTCGCATCTTTAAATGAAAAGCGCACCTTTTTCCACCTAAGTGCCCTCAAAGGATATCTGTACGCAGTCGGTGGGCGAAATGCAGCTGGTGAACTGCGTAAGTGTGTGCATTTATGTTAAACAGAGAGGCTAATTTCTTTACCCCCAAATTCTCATTAAACCATAAAATAAGCAGCTCTGGAAAATTAAAGACAAAAATGTAGCTAGGGTTTCATTTAAACTGTTCTGTTCAGGAAATATCAGAGACAATCCGTATGCCTAATCCAGATTTATATTTTTGGCGAGGGTACAAATGATATCTTAGGAATACATCAGTATGTTGCAGAATATTTTATTTGGCAGTGTGTATGGCTTTCATCTTGACAGTGTAACTACAAAGTATACTCTGCTCATTTAAATTCTAATAGAATCTTGGACAGAAGTCTGGCATGTTTCCTTATTTTCCATTTTTAAAAGCCCACATAATATTTTACTGTACAGGTTAAAATCCTTCCTTACAGAGGACTGTTATCATTTCTTCTTTTACATAATCTTTTACCCTATCCTAGAACCTAGACCACATAGAAAGATAATTTTCTTTGTCGATTAAATGTACAAAGTTCAATTATTATCCCAAATGTATTTACCATGAGTAATGTGATCTGTGAGTATTAGTTTTAAAAATCATTCTCTCTTGGGGTGTCCGGGTGGCTCAGTCGGTTAAGCGTCTGACTCTTGATTTCAGCTCAGGTCATGATCTCCAGGTCACAAGATCGGGTCCTAGGTCAGGCTTCATGCTCATCACGGAGTCTGCTTGTCCCTCTCTCTCTGTTCTTCCGCTGTCCCCCCCAACTCACACATTCTTGCTCTCTCTCTCTCTCAAATAAATAAATGAAAAATAAAATCTTAAAAAAAATCATTCTCTCAGTGAAATACTGAACAATTTTCTTCACCGTAAACTGCTCTGGTAAGCTTTATTAGATGGCCGTTTTTTTGTCTCCCTAATCAAAGATTGGTCTCAAGTGCAGTTAACATAGAGCAGTACTTTGGCTACATAAATGAACTCTAATTTTGTTATTTTAGATGAAATTGGAATAAGATAGCTGTCCAAAAAGAAGTCCGGAAGACCGCATTTTCTGTCACGCCTTCCATTTCTGTCATTACCATCATCGTTTGGCCTCTTTTTTTCACCACTCTTTCATTCTGCGATTAATAGAGTCCTCGTAGTTGACCAGTATTCCGGGCTCTGTAATAGTGGGGACGTGGAAAATATTGGCCTTGGCTCTGGATAAATTGAGAGTAATTATCAGGATCTTTTTCTTGGTAGCTTAATGGTTTAAGAATAAGCTATTTATTGGAGGCAAAAAGAACTGCTCTCAGCTCTAACGCTCTCCACCTGATCAAGCCCTTTCTTGTTAGGGGCATCTTAATGTTACTAATCTCTCCTACCTGCAATTTTTTTCCCCTTTATTGTCATAGTAGTATTTTTCCTAAGACTGGGCCTTCGAAATGGTTGGACTCAGGGTCATCCTCACGAACCACACAAATTGCACGATCTATTGTAATAATCAGGCTGTTCAGAGCATCTGAGGCACCAGTGCCCTTAGCGTCGAATTGTCATTTCAGGTTTCCTCGCTCGACCCACACACATGATTTTCATGTTGTGATACCATTTTAAATTAGGGGATGTCTGGAAGTATTCAGAAACTGTAACTAGGGATTTGGCTCTTTCTTAGGAAAACCACTCGTAGGAGATCATCTCTTCAGGTTTACAAAATGGTAGGTGGTCAGTCCTGGCCGTGAGTGGCCATTTCAGACCTGCTTTCCTCAGGAGAAAGAGCTCCAGTTTCTCAGTCGGTGCTTGCGTAGCGATGTTATCCCCTCTAATTAATAGGTGGAGCGAGGCCTTATTCTTCTGCGAATCTGTCATCTTCAGGCCAAGGACGGTCATTACATAAAACCAAGAAGCTAGAGGCTTTCTTTTGCTGAGCTCTTGCCATGGTCGACTCATTTGGGAACAAGAAGGAGACAACCCCGTTGGGCAGGCGGCTGCCTTCCTCGCTTATGACCTTCAGAAATCACACCCTCTATCTCTTATTAAAAATAGCCTTCTGCGTTAAAAGGAACAAGAGAAGCATGTTTCTCATGAGCCCGTCCTAATTCATAATAACTATTTCATTCTATTTAGGTTTTACCATCACAATCTCCCAGAGTTTAAACCTAAGGATAATGACTTACATAGTCTCAAAAATGATTACCCCTCCAGATGGTAAATAGAGGCCCATTTTTATCTCAATTTGTAAACTGCATGTTTCACAAATACATAGATGGTTGTAATAGAGACACAAGCCCTCAATACCAAGAAACAACTCTGATTCCATTTAAAGGCCAATGACATTTCTTTCCCTTTGAAATTACCTCCTGTCATCTACAAGAAAGTATGCTTTTGTAGAAAATGACTGTTTGCCTTAAAATCAGTATACCCAGCAAAAGCCAGTCTGTAGTAAATATTTTAAGTTAAAATATATTGGAAGCATTTGTTTGTTTATTTGTTTTTAGAAAATGAGTTGATTGGCTTAAGTGCAGTGAAATCAGGCCACCCCACCTCCTTTGCCTTTCTCCTATTTTAGACGTACTTGGGAGCAAGAAGTAGATTGTTTTAAAACAGTCTCCTCACATTCTGTGCTGTTGAATTCTTCTGAATTCTCTTTATCAATAATGTTTCTCTTTGTATAGGTGTCTCTTGCCCTTTCCAGTTTTCTCGGACCCATGGTTTTCGTTGAATAGCAGATTTAGGTCCTAAAAAGACTCTTGCTTATATTTCTTAATGTTCCAGCCAGAGGCTGGGTTTTTAACGTTTCTCCTGCTCCATAATTTTTTTTTTTATGGGAACGCCCTCCACACACACAAGAACATCTGTTATAGGGGCACCCGGGTGGCTCAGTCGTTGAGTGTCTGCCTTCGGCTCAGGTCATGGTCCCAGGGTCCTGGGATCAAGGCCCGCATCGGGCTCTCCGCTCGGTGGGAAGCCTGCTTCTCCCTCTCCCACTCCCCCTGCTTGTGTTCCCTCTCTCGCTGTGTCTCTCTCTGTCCAATAAATAAAATATATTTTTTAAAAAGAATATTTAAAAAAAGAACATCTGTTATATTAACTTCACATTCCCATCTTAACTGATTACTCTGCCGTATTATTATCTGTAAATAAAGAATGGAGGTGAAGAGGTGGCAGGCAAATGGGAATCAATGGGAGACTCATTTAACAGTTTAACAATTCAGGGCCCCTGACCGGCTCAGTTGGTAGAAGATGTAACTCTTGATCTTGGGGTTATAAATTCAAGCCCTACATTGGGTGTAGAGATTACTTAAAAGTAAAATCTTCTCTTAAAAAAATTAGTTAGGTTCATTTAGTACCAGTATGTTATTTATTCTGCGTGTATGCAATGACCATCTCCTAGACGTAATTCTGAAAAGAAAAGAGTGGCAGTATTTGCAAGACGTTTTAGATCGTTTTAATGCAGTTGGTCTTTTAACAGCCCTTCTTGGAGTGTGTATGGATGGACCTATGCCCATAGTACATCAAAAAGATCCTATCAATGTTTGTGTGAGCCTGGTATATTGCTGCAGTAGAATTCCTTAGAAATGCTGCTTTCCTTTGACACCAGGTACAGTCGGAAACTACATGAAGCTTAGAGGAGCTGTCACTTCAGTGGAAGAGGAGTCCGTTATTCCTGGCATCTTTCAAACTTCTGTCATTTAAGAAATTGATCTTCCATTGAGGTTTTCTATATGGAAGAGAAATATGACAGCCCAGATAGCTTTCATTTCTGTTAACTATTAATAAGTCAAGCTTTCGGATAATGAAGTAACTTACAGAAAAACGTGTTAGTTTTTCTTTTTCAAATAAATGTGCAGTAAAATGACTGAAAGTTATCAACTGCCCCATATCCTTTAATGGATTTGCAGTTTTCTTCATTAAGCACCAGTGGTTCCAGTGGTGATTCAGGGTTCATCCCTTGCCTACTCTCAAAAAAAAAATAAGTAAGCCCCACAACATCTCTTGGGACCAATTCTGGACTCTAGTAGAATCACCTGAGCAACTACAAATCTTTCATGATTGGTGTGAACGAAGCAACCTGCATGTAATTCTCAAATTGGAGAGGGTCTCTAACTGAAATTGCACGTCACTGAAGGTGACTTTCTAGAATAAGGGTCAGTGAAATTCTGTAAAGGGCCAGAAAGTCCATATTTTCAGCGTCATAGGCCATAGGATCTTGTCACAGCGAATTGCCTCTGCTGTCATATTGCAAAAACAGCCACTGATGGTTTATAAACAAACGGGTGAGGCTGTGTTCCAATAAAGCTTTCTATAGGAAAACCAGCATTTGAATTCCACATGATTTTCATAAGTCACAAAACATTTTTCCTTTGATTTTTTCCCCCAACTCTTTAAAAAAGGTAAAAAGCCATTCACATGTTTGGGGCGCCTGGGTGGCTCAGTGGGTTAAGCCTCTGCCTTCAGCTCAGGTCATGATCTCAGGGTCCTGGGATCAAACCCCACATCGGGCTCTCTGCTCAGCGGGGAGCCTGCTTCCTTCTCTCTCTCTGCCTGCTTCCCTCTCTCTCTCTCTCTGCCTGCCTTTCTGCCTGCTTGTGATCTCTCTCTCTCTCTCTGAAATAAATAAATAAAATCTTTTTTAAAAAAGGCATTCACATGTTTATCTTGTGGGCCATACAGAAAGCAGATAGCATGCTGGATTTGGCTGATGGGCTGTAATTTGCCCAACCTTCTTCTAGACTTTTCTAATTAATTCATTGCCATTCCTACCTCTCATAGACTATGACAAAAGCACTGTCTTGTCCCTTGCATTATCCCTTGCCCCCTTCCCCTCTCAAGGTTTTGGACACAAGCCTATAGCCCATTTTCCTTATGGAAAATAAGGACTTGTGTGTGTATATACTTTTAATCAGATGTGTTCTATTTTAAAACTAAATACTCTTTTTTTTTTTAATTTTTATTTATTTACTTGACAGACAGAGATCACAAGTAGGCAGAGAGGGAGTCAGAGAGAGGAGGAAGCAGGCTCCCCGCCGAGCAGAGAGCCCCATGCGGGGCTCGATCCCAGGGTCCCGGGATCATGACCTGAGCCGAAGGCAGAGGCTTTAACCCACTGCACCACCCAGGTGCCCCCAAAAACTAAATACTCTTGATTTGACTTAGAACAACAGTACTTGATGGAGACAATCTAGAGGTTGAGAGTAGATATTTAATGATAGGAAAAGCTGAAGGATATGAATGATACAGCTCGAAGAAGAAAAGTTGAGGGATGATGAACTACTACATAGTTTCTATATTATTGGTGGTTAATAGCCGTCTTACACTTAGGTTACTCCTGTATGAGAAAATATAGATGGATTCTTATAACCCCTATTAGGGAAAAAAATGCAATTAATTCACTGACAGAAGAACAGCATTATCTTTCTACATGGGAAAATTTTAATAATCATAAAGAGTGAATAGCTATTCAAGTGCTAGCTCCACTCCAAAAGAAATAGGAGGAAACTAATGGAAACTCCATCAGAATAGATTGAATTAGACATAAGGAGAGACTGTGACACTCTAGAAATTTCAAAGTTCAAAGCAGAATTTTTCCATTAAGGAAAGCACAGAACTATAGTAAAACCTGTCTTTGCCATCAGAGACGTGGAAAAGATGATCTCTGGAAGTCTTTTAAAACCCTTTCACTGATAGGATGTGTGATTAGACTACTTTTTTTTTTATCAGCTAAAACCCTACCATTAATTACTTTGCTGATGCCAAGTACCAATCAATATACTAGATCCTCTATAAGTGGGGGAGAGAGAGAGAGAGATAATAATGTATGTCCAGTAGGATTGTGCTTGTCAATTAAGTGAAAGTCGTGCTCAAGGCAAATGGAAACGAACATTAGAAAAGACGCCCAGTGACTACAAATGGCCCAAACCGGTATCAATCCGTTTCAGCTTGCCATGAATTGTGACAATAGCTCTTGTTCGGGGGAAAGATTTTGCAGGATCTGGCTACTTAATGGAAGGATTTAGAAGAAATAGAATTGGGAGGGGGAAAAAAGAAGAAGAAGAAATAGAGTTGGTTAGAATCCAGGCCTAAAGCAATGAACAAAACCAACAAAGTAGATCAAAATGAGAACAGGAAAAGCCTTTGAGATGAGCCCGAAAATGTAAAGCTCAAGCCAGTGCAAAAGGCAATCAGTGAAGGGATATGAGAAGTGGTATAATGTAGGAGCTGTTAGGCGAGAAATAAGTGCTCCACATAGTCAATTTGGTGCAGAAATGAAATTACTGAATAGAGTAGAAAATGCATCTCTCATTCTCATGTTATTATTATTTTTTTTAAATCAGAAATCTTGTTCAAGGGATGATTCATCCGTTAGGCATTCCAGTGGCTTGATCAGATGGCCCCACTCAGTAGATTTCTGCTTCTGTTCCATCGCCTAAAACTACATCATTTGGTCAACTCCAGGTTCAAGGGAACTTGAATGTTGAGTCTAGCAGGGCGCTTCTGTGTGCAGTGTCGTGGTTCTATTCCTAAGAAAAAGGCAGGGTTAGGGGAGACAAAAAATCAGGTTGCCAATAGTATAAAATTTTCAAGTCTACCTAGACTTTGTATGGGGTTTTTGTTTGTTTCTTCTTCAAAGTTTAATTTATTTAAGTTATCTCTACATTCCACGTGGGGCTCGAACTCACAACCCCAAGGTCAAGATGCACACACTCTTCTGATTGAGCCTGCCAGGTGCCCCAAGACTTTGTGTCTTTGACCAGAGTACTCAGAACAGCCCTATTTCTTTCTGCCTCTTCAAAAAGGATTAAGTTTTCTATCCGTCGTTTTATTCTTGAGTTTATAACAGAGTGATATTTAAATAGGTTGAGGTCACTTCTCCAAAATACTTTCTATTAAAGATGATAAATCTATTACTGAAAGGAAGTGCCCCTATTAGAAATCTTCCTGTCATACTATGCTACCAGTCATCTTCTAGTAGGAGCATGACTGGCTACAGTGATATTGGCCTTAATGTAGAAATGTAGAATTATTGCCAATGTCTATTGTGTAGTCCGGATGTGAAATAAAGCAAGAGGCAGCCAGAACATACGCCGGGTGGTGCGTGTACGTACAGACATTCATTCTCAACCTCAGATTGTGCTTCCTGTCGATGAACCTTAGTTTCCTAGGTGGTGGATCAGAACTGACTTTTCTTCTTCCTTATGATTTTCTCAACTTCCCACATATTTATCATTTTTGAAGATTTGGTTTATTTATTTTTATGAGAGCAAGAGAGAGCACGAGCCGGGGGGAGGGAGAAGCAGACTCCCCGCTGAGCAGGGAGTCCAATGACGGGACTCCATCTCAAGGCCCCAGGACCATGACGTGAGCTTCAGGCAGATACTTAACCAACTGAGCCACCCAGGCACCCTCATCTTCCCACATACTTAGAACAAGGAAATGGGAGGAATGTCAAATTACAAAGATGTAACAAGATACTAGAAGAAAAGAAATCCTGGCAACTTCTGCAGTAACGGAGATGTGTTAGATTATCACATAAGCCTCTAGTCTAATGTTAAGTGTATTAATGGTTCATCTTAGTAATATAATCTCAATAAGTGAAAAAAGAGACCTCCCAAAGAGTATCTCATATCTGTTATATATAGGGTTTCATTGTTTAAATATTATTCTTTTACCTAAAGGGAAAAATAGCTCATTGCTAAATTTGAAATTATAAATTATTTTCTTGTCTGTTTTTTTTTCTTTTTTTTAAACAATAGCCACAGTGGAGTGTTACAATCCAAGAACAAATGAGTGGACCTATGTTGCCAAAATGAGTGAACCCCACTATGGCCATGCTGGAACTGTGTATGGAGGAGTCATGTATATTTCAGGTAAACCATTATAACACAGATGTGATTAATATAATACATACCCTTTTAACTGTGGCACCATCTTACCTACAGTATTAGAAAGATAATCCAGAAAAAAAAAAGAATCCAGAAAAAAGGATCATCAAAATATAATTGGGAAGCTATATTGTACATGTGCGTTTACGTACAGATGCCTTTGGTATTCTAGGAGTTCATAAGACTAGCGGCAAACCAGTCATGCTATGAATACATAACTTGGAAGAAACTGGAAAGCCTTCAGCTTTTTCAGCTTGCCTTTCGGTCCCCATGCCCCACACTCTAAATAAACCCTGTACTCCAACAACCCCTATTCATAGTCCCTGTAGCAATACTTAATTCATTTTGAGCTTACATTTAGCCAAACTCTATGAGGAAATATATCATCATTTAACACATAACTCTACTGTGTGTAAGCTTGTTCCTGATAATATACATAGTGTTTAATAATGGTCACACCAATAATAGGGGTTTCCCTTTTCCTCAGCATTATCAGGGGACTCGACTGTGGTGTCCTTGCGTGAATGATGCCATGCTGATTACCTATATATGTGTCGGCCACATGCGCATATATTTTTCTTATAACAGATTCTAAAATGGCTACCATTTGTTGCAGTAACAACTTTCATTCCCAGACTGTTGGTGTTGAAATAATTCTCCCATCAGATGCAGAAAGGAGTCTCATTTGAATGTAATCTTCACCTCCACTATTGACATTTTACTTTGTTAGGCCGCTTCTTCTCATCTGGCCCTGACGTAGTCTACTTTTGACACATTTTTCTCCTGAGAGCTTGCCGGTGCCAGGCCAGCAGTTACATTATTAGAAAGCAAAAGCATTAAGGTGATGGTGGTGGTCTGGGTCTCTGAACGCCGCTGCCTTATGAAAGCTATAATCAGGAGGGATCAGCTAAAGGCCCTGAATGGGTGATTGACAGGTTTGGGGAGTTAAATTTATGAGCAACTACGGGGTGTCTTCTATTGAAAGAGCCATCCAGGAAATCTTATGCTCCACTAATCAATGATTTACACCCTCTACCTATTTTATGTATATAGCTGTTATGCCGTAATAATGAGAGCTCCATATCCTTGGGGAGAAGGACACGAAATTGTTCTCGTGACACTTCGCCATAGCTAACGTGCATCTCACAAATGACCTCCCTGGCCAAGAATAGGATAGGACCAGAGCTGACTCTCAAACTGAAAAAAAAAAAAGTAAAGAGCAGAGAGGAAACAGTGATTGCTGACTGGCCCCCAGATAGGAATGCTTTGATTGATATGACTGAAAATTTGTGTAGCTCTCTCGCCAATCTGTAGAACATAGAGTCCAGTACTTTCCTTGTAGACTGATTTCTGTGTGATCTCAGGACATGCTCTGTAGATGATAAGGACTCAGTGGGTCAACAGCAGACTGCTAATGATCTACCAACTGTTCTCAGAAATGATCATAGATTCTGTACGTGTTCAGCATCTAGCTTCGTCCGTGCTGAGAGCAGATGACATTACCTTCCTGCACCCCCCCAACAGAAACTCGACAAAAACAAACAACGCTGAGTAATCTCATATGCCGGGACATTTGGATAATATGGTCAACTTTTCCAAGCATTTTGATTGATTTGACTTCATAGTCTCAATGCTAATGAGATAACAGGAGTAGAGATTCTTAGATGGTTAAGTGCGGAAATGGACAACTGGAATTCAGATGCCTGAGCCCAGTGCTCAGCTGCCAGCGTGTGCCCACCCCAAAGCAGGAGCAGTACGTGATTCTGGGGGTGCCCGGGTGGCTCAGTCAGTTAAGCATCTGAGTTCGGCTTACATCATGATCACAGAGTCCTGGGATCAATTCCCACATCAGGCTCTTTGGCTCAGCAAGAAGCCACCTTTTCCCTCTGCTTGCCGCTCCCCTTAACTGTTCTCTCTCTCTCTGACAAATGAATAAATTTTTTTTTTAAAGAAGTGCATGATGCTTTGGACCTGAGATTTACGGCAGACTCAGCTCTAAAAGTGGCCCAAATCTCTCTTCCTTTAGCAAAGCCTCTTAAATTCCACGGCTCTCTGCTTGAGAAAGTCCTTGCAATAACATAAGCTAGATTTTTGTTGTTGTTGTTGTTCTCTAAGAAGCTGAAAGTGTTACCTTCTGGATTTTTTTTTTAATTTTTTTTAAGATTTTATTTATTTATTTGACAGAGAGAGATCACAAGTAGGCAGAGAGGCAGGCAGAGAGAGTGAGATGGAAGCAGGCTCCCTGCTGAGCAGAGAGCCTGATGCGGGACTCGATCCCAGGACCCTGAGATCATGACCTGAGCCGAAGGCAGCGGCTCAAACCACTGAGCCACCCAGGTGCCCCCACCTTCTGGATTTTTAATCCCAGAGAAAGTACGTCTGGAGGGCAGATATTTATAAGAACACTAACAATAAGCCCTAAGGTCCGTAATATTTGGCTCAACATCCACGATCTAGGATAGAGAGCCTTTTATTTACTTTTGCATCTCTATCATAATCTGTTTACCCTCGTGCCTACCTTCATTCTCTAGGGGGAATCACTCATGACACTTTCCAAAAGGAGCTCATGTGCTTTGACCCGGACACCGACAAATGGATCCAGAAGGCGCCGATGACCACGGTCAGAGGCCTGCACTGCATGTGTACAGTGGGCGAGAGGCTCTACGTCATTGGTGGCAATCACTTCCGAGGCACAAGTGATTATGATGATGTCCTAAGCTGTGAATACTACTCACCTATCCTTGACCAGTGGACCCCAATTGCTGCCATGTTAAGGGGGCAGAGCGATGTCGGGGTCGCGGTCTTTGAAAATAAGATCTATGTGGTCGGTGGGTATTCCTGGAATAATCGCTGTATGGTGGAGATAGTGCAGAAATATGACCCTGACAAAGATGAGTGGCATAAGGTGTTTGATCTCCCAGAGTCCCTCGGTGGCATCCGAGCTTGTACACTCACGGTGTTCCCGCCCGAAGAAACCACACCATCACCTTCTAGAGAGTCCCCCCTTTCTGCACCTTAAGATCACCCCCGCCCCGCGACTAAGATGCTGTGTTCCTATCTTTGCAGCGTGTCATGAATTCTCTTCTTTTGCGCCCCTTTAGTAGTGTATGTTAGGATTAGCCTCCAGTAATTGATACAGATATTGGAAAAAAAAAGACAACAGTGATGTTATTTGTGCTGTTTGTTTGGCTTAGAGTGTTTATAAAGTTGGTAACAAAACCATTCTGGAAATGTATCCCATTGAAGCTGATGTTTAACATATAAAAACAAAACAAAACAAACAAAAAAAAAACACACAAAAAAAAACCACACACAAAAAAAAAAACCAACCCAAGATATTGTCTATAAAATGTTTCTTCAGTACTTTTTCGATGCTGTGTATTGGGTGTAAGGTATTTGTCATCTTACATTAGAAAGCCCAGCGAACCAACTCGAAGGTGGATTGTAGTAAGTGTACAACTGTGCTAACTCGGCTTCAAAGTAAAAAGTTTTCCTTTCATCTTTGACTGTGAGATGTCGAAGGGAGGCAGCTTGCTCCAACAGGAAACAATAGACAAAAGGTTGCCAACTCGCATGAGCTACCTCCCTCTTTTCATAAAGTATTTTTGACATATCTGTCAACCCACCTATCTGCGTGGGCGCATTGAAAACATATGAAGTTTCTTAGACACACAGGAGAAATAATAACTGAAATTCACCAATATTAATAATAATAAAAAGAAACAGCATGACCCCTCTGCTTAGAAACAAGAGTTCGGGGTTTCTAAAGTGTGTATAAATACATACACACACGTACATTGAACAGACACAAAATTTTAAAAATGGAATGTCACATCAAATAAACCTGAATGATCTTTTAAAATTTCTACCAAAAAGCAGCTTCCGTTCAAATGGGAATTCAGTAGCGCACATGGAGAATCCTACTGAATTTAGGTGGACAAGGGCTAGAAATGTTGAGCAACTAAATTTGTCACTTGACCAAATTTTTCCTTCCGAAACTGTAATCTACACCTTCTCCTTTGCTGTTGAGGTAACTTGCATATTATCTGTGTTCTGTATACTCTCAATTCATAAGGTTATTTAGCACAAAGTGTAGCAGCCTCCCCTGGGGAGCTGCTTTTGCTCAGTGATTTCAACTTCCATGTTTTATCTCTTTTTGTTCAATAAAAAAGCATTTAATGTCATTTCAGTCTGAGGCATCCTGTTACTGTCTGATTTGACTCGC
Organism: Mustela lutreola; assembly: GCF_030435805.1. Taxonomy (NCBI): domain Eukaryota; kingdom Metazoa; phylum Chordata; class Mammalia; order Carnivora; family Mustelidae; genus Mustela; species Mustela lutreola. The sequence goes on along the minus strand of NC_081308.1, from coordinate 101,213,037 downwards.
GTTAATTTTTTTTTGGAGGGGGTGGGTGAGCAACATTCAAATGATCAGAACTGAGAGCCCCAGACGGTTTGGATTACTACTAATGACTTTCATTCAAGGAAATACAATCATTTGACCAGGCCTAACTTCATTGGTCGAAACTCAGTGCTGGTTGTCTCTGTGGAATTAGACATTGGAAACGCTAAGAGAGGTTACATTTCTGAGGTCAAGGTTCCCTGATCTTCGAGAAGATCCATCTTGTCTAGTGAGAAGAGGTTCTGTGAAATGACCTAAGAGATTTGTTCTTGACCTCGGATTGTAAGGGAATAATGTTTTGGGGAAAGGTAGTATGAGGGTTCTGTTAGGGCCTTGTGCCAGATCTTCCTGCCTTTATCTGCAAATGACCCCACTCAGTCGGAACTAAAAATTGAGCTATTCCCAAACAACGAGAGTGTCACCAGATTTCCTCCCCAGTGAGGAATTGGGAGCGCAGATCTCAGTACCTCTCTCTTGAGTCAAACATAATGAAGAAAATAATTTTTCCATCCATGGTAGCTTGAATATTGGGAGAAGCCCTATATAAATTTGAAAGACCCCCTTCGTCAAGATTACCCCTCCTGGGGCACCGGGGTGGCTCAGTATGTTAAGCCTTCAGGCTTCAGCTTGGGTCATGATCCCTGGGTCCTGGCATGGAGCCCTGCATCGGGCGTCCTGCTCAGCGGGGAGCCTGCTTCTCCCTCTCCCTCCATTTGTGCATGTGTGTGCGTGCGCTCTCACACTCAAATAAATAAATAAAATCTTTGGAACAAAAAAGATTACCCTTCCCCAGAGCCACTGGTCAAGTGATTTCAGTCCTGTGTTCAGAGGCAGCGTGCACTTAGCGCTTCACACATGGTGAACACCAGCCTCAAGGCGGGGGTGTGTATGCACAGGTTCCTGGTCCTGTCACAGTGCAGTGTAGGTGTCCTTGGCAGGTGGCTCTCCTCAGAACAGCAACGGGTCTTTGCGCCTTGTTGCCTCTTCGGCCTTGGAGTCCTCTCCAGTCAGTCAGCAGAGAAAAAAAAATAGAGCCTGGCAGGCGTGAGGCCCATAAGGGTCAGGCCGGAAAGAGCCATACATCTCATCTACCCACATGCTCCCAGCTGGAAATCAGTCCCAGGATTATCTGCAAGCACAGAGGGGGTCAAGGAACCTGCAGATAGCTGCGTACCCAGAAAGAAGGGAATCGGGTTGGTGACCTGTTCATAGTTTGCTATTGGAAATGAGGCAAAGCGCACGCAACTTCGTTTGACAGCTTACCATTTCTGCATCCATGCCACGTGTTATTTGGAATAGCAATTAATGTCACGTGGTGCTATTATTAAATAGTTCCTACAGCTGATAAATGATTACACATTTTCCTTCACAATGAATTAACTATTTGTCTTTATAAAAAATACCTGCCAGTCATCAGTTGGCCTCGCAAACATTTCTTTTTTTTTTTAATTTTATTTATTTATTTGACAGAGAGAGATCACAAGTAGACAGAGAGGCAGGCAGAGAGAGAGAGAGAGAGAGAGGGAAGCAGGCTCCCTGCTGAGCAGAGAGCCCGATGTGGGACTCGATCCCAGGACCCTGAGATCATGACCTGAGCCGAAGGCAGCGGCTTAACCCACTGAGCCACCCAGGTGCCCCCCTTGCAAACATTTCTTAAACTTGTCTTTCTTAGGTTCTCGGGGATCTCCTTGCAGAAGGAGTTCTAGAACACATTAATTCTCAGACGGTTCATAATTTTCCTTCTTGGCCAATGCTGGTAGGGTGAGAAAGACGAATAAACAAATCTACTTTGCCTATTTGTAGAATTTTTACAAATGCACCCGATAATTGGGTTTTGCTCTGAAAAGTAAAATTATGACCTGAAAGCTATTTTCTGTCTGATGCTACTGGAGGGATTTTGGAAAATATATAGGTATGTAGGTTGCTGAAATAACTCCCTCACTTTAGCCCGGAGAGGGAATTCCACGGGGCAATTAAGTGCTGTTTTATTTAATTACTTTGACCATGTGAACTTTTCTCCACCATCACCCCCTCTGTCCCCCTCCCCCTGCCTTTTCAAAGGCCTTTGTGCTTTTTTCCCCCCAAGAACAGTGAGCAGACTTTCTAAGTTGGCACTGCCTCTAATTTTATTCTTGGCTCTTGTGACTTGCTTTTGTTTTTCATTTTCAGACTGCCAAACCTCAGGTTTACTTCCTTCCACATCAGATAGCTCTTTGGCTAGGCTAGGAGGAAAGTAAATGCAAAGCAAGTTCATGAGGATTAAGGGAATTTTAAATTGGTCAAGTAATGCCCTATTTAAAGACTGTTTTGGTAATTATAATGTGCAAAATATAGACAAATTGGAAAATACAGGAAGGAAGAAAAATAGTTATTTAACTCCCCCATGTCAAGATAACTACTGCTAAATATGAGGATATTTATTTAAAATCTTAGTAAATAGGCGCACCCGGCAGACTCAGTCTGTAGTGCCTGTGACTGTTGATTTCGGGGTCATGAGTTTGAGCCCCAAGTAGGATGTGGAGATGACCTAAAAAAAATAAAATCTTAAGAAAAACAATTCAGCCCAAGATAATTTAAATTACTTATTAAAAAATTCTGTATGCACCATACTTTTTTATACACTAAATCACATTTTCTTTTTTCTTTTTTTTTTTAAAGATTTATTTATTTATTGGACAGAGAGCGATCACAAGTAGGCAGAGAGGCAGGCACAGAGAGGGGGAAGCAGGCTCCCCGCCGAGCAGAGAGCCCGATGTGGGGCTCGATCCCAGGACCCTGAGATCATGACCTCAGCCAAAGGCAGAGGCTTAACCCACTGAGCCACCCAGGCGCCCCTAAATCACATTTTCTAATACAAAATGTGTTCTGATGTATCAGTGCATTAATTTCTGATACAAAATACATCAATGCAGTATCTAGAATAAGATTTTCTAAACTCCTTTATTAAGCGAGGCATAACTAGGCAATGTTTTGAGCTTTCATCAGTTTAGAAATACTGAAACATTAATGTCAAATCCGGTGTTTGCAGAATTAATAATGATCCTGGACACTATAAGTATTTATTTAATCAGTGAGTCTAAGTAATTTGTATAATCCAGACTTCAAAGTGAATATTTCAATCTCTATTTAAGGTTTTTTTTAGGGGCTTCTGGGTGGCTCAGTCGGTTAAGTGCCTGGCCCTCAGCTCGGGTCATGATCCCAGAGTCCTGGGATCAGGCTCCACATCAGGCTCCCTGCTCAGCAAGGAGTCTGCTTCTCCCTCTCCTCCCTGCTTGTGCTCTCTGGCTATCTGTCTCTCTCTCAAATAAATAGAATCTTTACAAAAATAAAATATTTTAAAGATTTTTTTCATTTATTTGACAGAGAGAGCACAAGCAAGGGAAGCAGCAGAGGGAGGGAGAAACAGGCTCCCCACCCAGCAGGAAGCCCAATGCAGATGCGGGGCTCCATCCCAGGACCCTGGGATCGCGACCCAGATGCCCAACTGACCGAGCCTACCCAGGTATCCCTCAATCTCTATTTAATTTTAAATTTAGTGTCCCTTGGTGTATATATAAATCATGTATTGCCATATAATCATTGAATGCTTCTTCCCCTTTCATGTGTTATTTGGCCAAGTGGCTAAGATAAAATGGAGATTGAAATTTTTAAAATGACTATAGAGGCCATACCTCAATTAACCTCTTCCCCCCAAAAAACCCCAGGAAACAAGGGTGGCAGACATGCTCTGTAAATAATCAGTAAATATTTTCATCTTTGGAGGCCATATGGTCTTGTAGCAACTACTCAGCTCTGCTGATGTTAGTGCTAGAGTGTAGACAGTACGTAAATGAACGAGTGTGAATGTGTTCCACTTAAACTTTGTGGATGATGAAATTTGAAGTTCATAGAATTTTCCTGGATTACAACATACTACTCTTCTTTTGACTTCTTTCTGCCATTTAAAAATGTGAAGACTGGAGCGTCTAGCTGGCTGAGTCAGTAAAGCATGTGAATCTTGATCTCAGGGCTGTGAGTTCAAGCCCCATGCTGGGCGTAGAGATTACTTAAAAATAAAATCTTGAGGGCGCCTGGGTGGCTCAGTGGGTTAAGCCGCTGCCTTCGGCTCAGGTCATGATCTCAGGGTCCTGGGATCGAGTCCCGCATCGGGCTCTTTGCTCAGCAGGGAGCCTGCTTCCCTCTCTCTCTCTCTGCCTGCCTCTCTGCCTACTTGTGATTTCTCTCTGTCAAATAAATAAATAAAATCTTTAAAAAAAATAAAATAAAATAAAATCTTGAGGGACGCCTGGGTGGCTCAGTTGGTTAAGCAGCTGCCTTCGGCTCAGGTCATGATCCCAGCATCCTGGGATCGAGTCCCACATCGGGCTCCTTGCTCCGCAGGGAGCCTGCTTCTCCCTCTGACTCTGCCTGCCACTCTGCCTGTGCTCGCTCTTGCTCTCTCTCTCTCTCTCTCTCTCTCTCTGACAAATAAATAAATAAAATATTTAAAAAATAAAAAATAAAATAAAATAAAATCTTGAAAAACAAAAATAAAAATGGGAAGAATGTTCTTAGCTCAAAGGCCATAGGAAAATAGGCTACAGGGGAGCCTGGCTGGCTCAGTTGGTGGAGCATGTGCCTGCTGATCCCAGGATTGTGAGTTTGAGCCCCACGTTGGGTGTGGAGATTACCAATAAATAAATAAATAAATAAACTTAAAGGAAAAGAAGGAAAAACAGGCTACAGACCAGATTTGGTCCATGGTCTGTAGGTCTCTCCCTTGCTGACTCTTAACGTTATAACAGCATGTTTCATTATCATTCATTTATTTTTCTCAGCAAACATTTATTGTGAACCTATTTCACATTAATGCCACTGAAAAGTCCTAGGGCGACAAAGATGAATGCAAATTAATCCCTGCCCTCAAGGTGCTTCGAGGAGCTGAGCAGACGTAGCGTGCTAATGGCCATGATGGGATGTAAAGAAGCAACATCTGAGCTCAGTAACACGCGTAGAAGTTCACAAAGTGGGAGGCTACAAAGTAGAGTGCCTGTGTTAATAAATACAGCTGTAGGGGCACCTGGGTGGCTCAGTGGGTTAAAACCTTTGCCTTCAGCTCAGGTCATGATCCCAGAGTCCTGGGATCAAGCCCCACATCCGGCTCTCTGCTCAGCAAGGAACTTGCTTCCCTTCCTCTCTCTGCCTGTCTCTCTGCCTGCTTGTGATCTCTGTCTGTCAAATAAACAAATAAACTCTTTTTTAAAATAAATAAATAAACAAATAAATACAGCTGTAAATGAAAGAGTACCCACAGGGAAGGATCCACCTATCCTTAAAATCCTAGCTCCCGTCCCTTGAGATTCAACTTGATCTTACAAAGCTCTCACTGATCACCCGGACCACCAGCTGCTGGGTAGTGCTGGGTCGGGTCACACATAACTTGTCTCTTAAAGGACTCACAGAACTGCAAAGCCCACTGGAGGGAAAGGAGGCCCCAGATGTGCTAGAATTAGCTCTGTCCTCAAATACCTGGAGTTTTTTGTTTACTTTGGTTTTTATCTCCCTACTCTGTTTGCAATAGCATTGCCAACACTCTGTTTTGCTGGTAGTGATTCTGTTCACATCCAGGAAGAGAGGAAATCTCCTTCAACTATGGAATTTAAATCCTCCTCTCGAGACCGAGGGAGCCAACCCAGGACATATGACTTCCCCCGGACTGGTTGCTATGCAATGCATGGATTGGCATAGATTAATTACCTGATGTGAAATTGTTGTTGGGGAGTTAACCATAATACCCTCCTCACTCCGGAAGAACAAGAGGGAAACACAGAGGATGAAATATAGCTAATTGGATTTACTTGGTTCAATTTATCTGTATTTGCCCTTTTTCTAGATGAGTGTTTTTCAAAGTCTGGATCACATACTATAAAGGCGCAGAAGAGTCTCAAGGTGTGGTCTCGGCTCCTGGTATCCCCGAGACCCTTTCAGAGAGCCCACAAGGTCAAAACTATTGTTGTCAGAATCCCAAGACATCATTTCCCTGTTTCACTCTCATTCCCTCCCAAGTGGACAAGGATGTGCGATGATGCATCTGTCAAGGGATGGGGTATGACTTTGTGTATTCTTGTGTTTAAAAAAAAAAACAACTCGTTTTTCATTTCTAATACAGTATCAATAGATACAACCCACATAAACAGACACTCTTTGGTTTCCTCAAGAAATTTTAAAGGTCCTGAGACATAAAAACTTGAGAACTGCTAGATCAGTCCTAAAATCAATTTTAGCAGCAGTTTTTGCAGAAATGCAATAAAAAAATAGAGCACCCTGTTCAAGTTTTTATGAATGTTTCTTTTGATTAATATCAAAAGATTTGATTTGATTAATTTTAATTAATAAAATTCACAAAACAATACTTATGCCTGTGAGTGTGTGTGTGTGTGTGTGGTTACAATATAAATAAAATTATTCATGTAGGACCTGATTGAGAGTGATTGAAAGGGCTGCTCCCTGGCTCCTGACCACGCTCCATGTCTCTAAGGCCTTCTTAGCACCATCACTGAGGATTACTTGAAGTGCTGCTACCGAAAGATAGATCACCTAAGGTCTGATTTCTCCATTCTCATGTCTTGTCTGAAAACCTACCTGTTCTTCACTAATTAAAGCCAGGCAGCCACAACCACTCATCAAGTCCCTCCTAGCCCCGTAGGAGTTGGCGTAACAGCCAGACTAGAAGAGAACTCACATCCCAAACATTGCATCAGTGTTACAATCATGGTAGCAGGCTTTTGTTTTCCTTCTACAAATCTCTTAATTAAGCATTTCCCCAAAGGAACAGTAGTCGTAGTTGACACGAATCAATAAGGAGTGAACAAAAGGCCCGAATGCAAGCCAAAGAAACCAAACTCTGACCAGCTGAGGTTAAGACAGAAAAACTCCTAGACCCGTGGTGGAGCAAGTCACGGAAGCATAGCAAGACCAGAGCTGCAGCTGGGACACAGGGAGAACCCAAAGACTTCGAGACTGGCAGCCCTCTGTCGTTCTTCTTTGCCCTGAGGGTCAGATTCACCACCTCCTCCTGTAGACCGGCTTCTTTGACATGGCGGCGCCCATGCATGGGAGCTCAGAGAACTTCCACTTTGCCCTGCAGTGGCAGATGCTCAGCTGACTGAACCACGCAGGCGCCCCAAGGAGTGCCAACTCTTTAAGGTAAGAAGCCTGGGTGTTTTAAGAAACTAGGACAATCTTCTAGAAGGATCAGTCAGGAAAAGAGGGTGGGGAGAACCTGGCTGACAGCACGGTTGGTTCTGTGGGGCAGTGACTGGGAGTATCGAAAAGGTAAGCTCCTGTGGTAAGGGAGGCCACACCAGGCCAGTCCTCAGCACACTGGCCAGCCTTCCGGCTCCAGGAAGCCTAGAGAGTTACACAAACTGCCCTTCAGTGAGCAGAAGTCAAGAGGAGGCCATGGCCATGGTGGCCTGGTCAGCCGGTCATGTAGGGAAGCTTCAGAGGACTTGAACCTCTGACCTAGACGGGTCTGAGTGCGGTATCTGGAGCCTGAGGGAGACTCTTGGGCCAGCAAGACCTGTACTTCAAAGAAGGCCCATGATTATTGTCCAACAAGAAATCTTCACGACCGGAGCTCCATCCCGAGAGGATGGGGAAGGAGTGTTGTGTCACGGGCCCGTGGAGCATGGCTGGAATCCACAGCTGTGCACATTGGTGACATCTGGCACCTTCCCTCAGATAGATTTCCCATTTGAACCCCCATCAGTCACTTACCTCGTCATGTGACTGAGCAGATCTTGTTCCTTTCCATCTGACAGAAAGATCCAAGTGGGGATCCATGGAAAGGGTGGAAGACTTTGGAAGGTAAAAGAGCACGCACTTGTCTGGGAGGAACGCACCACCAATTTTGCTTTCAAGGGAAAAATTATGTGTGCTCACCGGTCAAGAAGATAGCTTTCAGCAAGCTGGCGGGGCATGTAAATGGACGGGAGAACAGATCCCTTTGTAGAGAGATGCTCTGAGGAGCCACCTATCTCATGGGAGTCTGAAGGTGGTGAGGCAGCAGAGAGAAGTACCTCATTAACACACTGGGCAGGGCACCCCTAGATCTGGTACCTTCCTCTTCATTGAGAGACCCAGACAGCATACGTAAGGACGAAAGTCGAGTCTTGCACACACCACTCGTGTTCTTGCCTGTCTGTGAGGGCGGCGCTGATAAGACCGTGGCCCCCGTGCATGTGGGGTATCCTGCCACACCACTCCTGCCTCCACTTGGACACCCAGGGGCTATCTTGCAATAGGTAAAAATCCAAGAAAACACCAGAGATCATTAAAATGTCCCCATGGAGTATCAGGGAGGAAGCAACGGGTGTCTTGTAGGGAAGCTACCCACTGAGCATGTCTTTCATTCTGCAGGGAGCCTGCGATCTGTTATTTCCCTCTCTAGAGCAAGCAGGCAGGTTCACAAAGACCCGGGAGCCCAGTGAGACCCACACCCAATTTGCTCAGACTCTAAGTAGATGTAGGAAAAGGACAGTTGTGTGGCCTGGGGTGCTGGAGTGTGGGGGTGGACTAAGAATCAGATGTAAGAACAATGAGCCCATTCCACCACCTGGATGTCTCTGGAAAATGACTCTTTGGGAGGCACCTGGGTGGTGCAGTCTGTTAAGCATCTGACCTTTGGTTTCTACTCAGGTCCTGATCTCAGAGTCGTGAGATTGAGCCCCACGCTGGGCTCTGTGCTCAGTACAGAGTCTGCTTAAGACTCTCCCTCTGCCCCTTCTCCCCCCACCCCAATAAATAAATAAATCTTTTTTTAAAAAGTTTTTTTTTTTTTTTTTTTTTTTTTTGTTAAGTGAGAGAGTGTTGTTATTCACTGTTGTTAAAGTGAGAGAGAGTGGACCTAGGCCTATTCTGGGTTCTTGAGAGTGGAAGGGGAAAGGTTAATCAGCCCCAGGTTGGCAAATGTTTGGCCACAGACTCATAGTCCTTCCCAAGGATTGAGAAGAGCCCCATCTAGAGTACCTTTGGGGGCAGCAGCAACGCCAGATGGGAAGCCATCTCTTGAGGAAATTTTCACCAAACATCTGCCCCGTGGCTGTTAGTGACCATTATCAGAACTAGGGAGGCCTTCAAGGGACCCAGCATGGTAACAAGGACGCAATTCAAGACTGGCCACGGGAGGGAAAAGGAGAGCAGTGGTGACACTGGTAATCCAAGGTGGAAGGCTGCCCAGCCTCTTGCATAGCACAAGAGATAGAGGCTCTGTTGGGACTAGCAACTGAATGAAAACTGGGGTCCCCTCCACTCTTAAAGGGGCTGCAAAGAGACAGGGAAATATTGGCTGTTCTTACTACTGTTTCCAGGCCTGTCTGAGGTAACATATAGGGGGTCCCAGCAGTCCACAGAGAGGCAAGAAAACTATGAAATCCCATCTGTGTCTGCCTTTGCTCTCTGAGTCCAAGGGAGAACGTGTGTGGTCTCTGATCAAAGACAGAAGGAGTTGAGGGAGTTGCCTGAAACCCGCCAAGGTGGCCACACAGAACAACGGGGTCCGTCAACACCTCTGACCCTCAGGGTTTAAGAGAGGGCGAGGATGCTGTGGGTTTGGGCCATGGCAGAAATGAAGTAAAAGATGAGTCAAGAGGGAGCTAGGCAGCCTGGGGCTGGACCGTCTCGTGTGCACGAGTCTAGTAACTCTCAGGAAAACTGAGCGGGGAAGGCCACAGGTGGGGAGGAGGATCTTGGTCCTAGTAGTTCTAGAAAGCAGAGAGAGCATGTATCAATTAGGAGGAATTCGTGTTTGGTCTACCCTGAGCGGCGGCCGGGCCTCCTGCCTCATGCTCCTTGACCTGAGGAACGTACCTCAGGAGAAAGTACGTGGGGCCTGGGAGGCACACGCCTGGGCCCAAGAAGGAGGAAACGTCAAGTCTGGTGTGGCTGCCGAGGCCTCAGGATGCCTGTACCCTTTGGGATTCTTCTGGGTTTTCCACCTCATTAAATATGTAGAAGATATATTCCAACGCTTTCCTTCTGAGCTGGGGGGTGGGGGGGCGGGGAGGCTCCAGGAATCATTTTGGTTCTTGGATTCCCTGCAAGCCAGCAGCTATGGTCTGAATGTGTGTGTCCCTTCGAAATTCTAATGTTGAAATCCTCATCTCCAAGGTGATGGTATTTGGAGGCTGGGCCTTTGGGAGATGATGAGGGCTTGAGGGCAGAACCCTTGTAATTGGGATCAGTGCCTTTATAAAAGAGACCCCGAGGAACTAGCTTGTCCATTTGGCCCTGTGAGGACAGAAAAAAAGATGGCTCTCTGTGACCTGGACAGGCTCTCCCTAGATACCAAATCTGCCAGTGCCCGGATCTTTGACTTCCCAGCTCCAGACCTGTGAAAAATGAATTTCTGCTGTTTATAAGCCACCCAGTCTATGGTATTTTTACCAAGGCATCAGCTCTCTGCACTGACCCCTTCTATGCTCTACCACCACCATTGGGATCAGGAGCTCTGACTGGCCCATTCAGCTTCCTCAACCACGTAAGCCAGGAAATCTGTTCGATATCTCAACACGACAGATGGAAATGTGGGTTTCATGGGGCACCACCCCTCCAAGAGGGTACATATCAGATCTCAAATAATGTAATGAGAATGTAAGAGATACCCATTGTTTTCGAGTGCTTTTATTTTTACATTTTTATTTATTTATATTTTTTAAAATATTTTATTTATTTGAGACAAAGAGTGACAGAGAGAGAGAGGCAGAGGGAGAAGTAGACTTCTCGCTGAGCAGAGAGCCCGACATGGGGCTCGATCCCAGGACCCTGGGACCATGACCTGAGCCAAAGGCAGACACTTAACCGACTGAGCCACCCAGGTGCCCTTGGCATGTTCTGTGATATCTGCCATGCCCAACATCTCCCAGAACTTGAGGGTTCTGGTGCCTTGGGATATGACTGGCTTGAGTTAACATTGCCTGGCTCTCTGATGGTTTGTGTTTCCACAGCTTTGCATGTAACAAACACATTGTCTTTTCATGGCTTTTGACTGTACCACTATGTCCAGTTGCTCTGCGTCATCACAGTCCTCCGTCCTCATTAACCCGGGCCGGATAATAGCACAGACTCACAACTCACACATCCATCAGTTTCACATCATTCATCCCAACAGTGCTTCTCATTACAGAGAAGGCATCACAGGCTGATTCTCCAGACACGCTGGAAGACAGGGCTGTCTAATTCTGGCAAATGAGGGATGATAAAATTGACTCCGATCATTTAGGGAGTGGTCAATCAATAACCAAACCAAAACAAAACAGGTATTATTTAAGTAGCGGTGAGTGGTAAAACATATGGGCCTGACCTAGATGCAAAATGAAGGTACCACGTTACTGACCCGTATGATTCGGATTTCTCTAAAAATGATTTGATGTAATTGAGAGCTAGTCCACAAAATAACTGGCTTGTACTCAACAAAAGTGTTAAGATTGGGGTGCCTGGGTGGCTCAGTTTGCTAAGCATCTGACTTTGGCTTAGGTCATGATCTCAAGGTCCTGGGATTGAGCCCCGCATCGGGCTCCCACTCAGTAGGGAGCCTGCTTTTCCCTCTGCCTCTGCCCCTTCTCCATGACTGTGTGCTCTGACTCTCTCAAATAAATAAAATCTTTAGAAAAAGGCGTCAAGATCATGAAATTCAAATACTAAAGGACAATTACAGACTGGAAAAGAGCAAAGAGACACAATGAATATTACAATATGGAAGCTGAGCAGGGAGCCCAATGTGGGGCTCAATCCTCATGACCTGACCACAAGGCAGACTCTTTTTTTTTTTTTAAGATTTTATTTATTTATTTGACAGAGAGAGATCACAAGCAGGCAGAGAGGCAGGCAGAGAGAGAGAGAAGGAAGCAGGCTCCCTGCTGAGCAGAGAGCCCGATGCGGGGCTCCATCCCAGGACCCTGCAATCATGACCCGAGCCGAAGGCAGCGGCTTAACCCACTGAGCCACCCAGGCGCCCCCACAAGGCAGACTCTTAACTGACTGAGCCACCCAGGCGCCCCATGACCACTGCATTTTGTAAAGGAGGAAAATATGCTTGAAAACACTGACCCACAGACCATACATGGATCTTTGAGCACAGGAAGTGCTAAATTCTTCAAGGGAGGATGCTTGGCGGTTGTAAGGTATGTTTTCAGTATCTCCCCCAACTGGTACTTCTGGTGGGAGAAGGCTGTCATGCGTTCACCATTTGAACATATTCTTTCCCTAGTAGGACTGAAACCTTTTATTTTATTTTATATTATTTTATTTTATTTTGAAGTAAGCTCTATGCCCAATGGACCCCAAGACCAAGAGCTACGTGTTGTACGGACTGAGCCAGGCAGGGGCCCCCAGGAGTCAGACTTTTTAGAATATCACTCTGCTGCTTGTAAGGTTTCCCAAGTACTAATTATCTGTCTTTTTAATGAAGCCATATGGAGGGAAGTATTTTTGCACTTGGCATTTTGAAAGAGTTAGCAAGGGTAATCAGGTGAGAATAATGGAAAAATAATCATTGTATGTTAGTACTAAATGTAATATTTTGCTAACCTTTTTCTGAGGCCACTGCCTTTACTAATTTTGTGTGATTTTCTGTGTTAAATTTTTAATTCTTAAAATCTGCTATATTGCCTTTCAGTAGGCTTTGTTTTAGCCACACAGAGCTCTCCTCGAACTCTCCTCGAAATCAGGTTTTCCAATTGAACATTAATTCAGAACATGTGTACATCATTAAGTGAGTAACTGTGATCTACTAGTTCCTTTGAATAGTGTATTGGTGGAACACGATTATACTTCTGGGTTTTGTTTTTTTTTGGTTTTTTTTTTTTTTGAAGATTTTATTTATTTATTTGAGAGAGAGAGAATGAGAGCGAGAGAGAAAAAGAGATAGAGAGAGAGAGAAAAAAAAAGCACGGAAGGGAGGGCGGGACAGGCAGAGGAAGAATCAGACTCCCCGAGGAGCGGGGACCCCATCGAAGGACTCGGTCCCAGGGCTCCAGGATCATGACCTGAGCCAAAGGCAGTCACTTAACCAATGGAGCCACCGAGGGGCACTACTTCTGGGTTTTGATTGTGCTCCTGTGGCTAATTGCTCATCTTGAGGAGACCTCAAACTGCAACTTAACCAAGTTTTGGTTGAAATTCAAGTTTAGAAATATTTCTTGCTGGGCTAGCACCTATTTTTTGTTGATGGCAAAGGAAGAAATGACCTGGTCAACTGCTTTCTGGTTGGTGGAATTCTAAGATGGCTTTCCAAGGGGTCCATTCCTTATCCTCGGACTGTGAATAGGAGGACATATCTGAGAATGGATTCTGCACGTTACTTGTTTTTTTCCTTTTTCTTTCTTTTTTTTTTTTTAAAAAAGATATTTATTTGACAGACAGAGATCACAAGTAGGCAGAGAGAGAGGAGGAAGCAGGCTCCCGATGTGGGGCTCGACTCCAGGACCCTGGGATTATGACTCGGGCAGAAGGCAGAGGCTTTAACCCACTGAGCCACCCAGGCGCCCCTTGCATGTTACTTGTAAATTGACCTTATGGTAGTTAATCATCCAGGTGGGACTAACCCAATCATAGGAGCCCTTTAAAAACAGAGAATTTCTCTGGGCACCTGGGTGGCCCTGTCAGCTGAGCGTCTGACTCTTGGTTTTGTCTCAGGTTATGATTTCAGGGGCATGGAATCGAGCCCCACTTTGGGGCTCTGTGCTCAGCAAGGGAGACTGCTTGGGACTCTCTCTCCCTCTGTCCCCCCTCCTGCACCCCTAGCTATAGGTAAATATTAAAAAATAAAAAACAAAAATCCAGAGAGATTTTCTCTGCCTAGTAGCACGATAGGAAGTTCAGAGGGATCTGAGGCACCATTGTTGGCTTTGCGGCACGTTGTGTCCATGAGCAAGGAGTGAAGGGCAACCTCTAGAAGCGGAAAGTATCCTTCGCTGCCAACCACAAAGAGAAGAGGGAGCACATGCCTGGAGCCACACAGAGGAGGATTCTGCCAACAGCCTGCATGCACCTGAGAGCAGATTCTCCCCCTAGACCCTCCAGAGAAGAACCCTGCCTAGTGGGCGATCTGGTTTGGCTTTGTGAGCCCCAGAGCACAGAACCCAGGTAAGCCTGCCGACTTCTGATCTCCAGAACCATGCGATAAATGAATGTTGTTTTTAGCCACCTCGTTTGTGCTCCTTGTTATGCAGTAACAGAAAATGAACACACCCACTCCTCAAAGTTGAGGGAACCAAGGCCATTTATTCTGGATAAGAAATCACCAAGGGGAGGGGCGCCTGGGTGGCTCAGTGGTTTAAGCTGCTGCCTTGGGCTCGGGTTATGATCTCAGGGTCCTGGAATCAAGTCCCGCATCGGGCTCTCTGTGTGGCGGGGAGCCTGCTTCCCTCTCATTCTTTCTGCCTGCCTCTCTACTTGTGATCTCTGTCAAAAAAAAAAAAAAAAGAAATCACTGAGGGGAAACATTTGGAGAGCATTTCATGTGCAGGAAGTAGTATTCTGTTTTGCTATAGAGGAGTACGGTCCAGTAAACCTTTCGGAGAACATGGAAATAATGTTTATAGGACTACATGGGTCAGGACAGCGGCCCTGAGCCATATGTGTCTGTGGAGCCCTTGGTGTACGGCCATTCCTTCTGAGGCACAGAAATTCTATTTTTTTTAATTTAATTTTTTAAAATCTAATCATTTATTTATTTATTTATTTATTAGATTTTTTTTTTTTTTTTTAATCAGAGGCGTGGGGGAGAGAGCGAGCACAGGCAGTCAGAATGGCAGGCAGAGGCAGAGGGAGAAGCAGACTCCCTGCCGAGTAAAGAGCCCGATGTGGGACTGGATCCCAGGACACTGGGATTATGACCTGAGCCGAAGACAGCTGCTCAACCAACTGAGCCACCCAGGCGTCCCTAATTTTATTTATTTAATTTTTAATTTAATTTTATTATTTTTAATTTTATTTTATTAACTGAAGTATATTGTTGGGCAATTTTATGTTAGTTTCGGGTGTACAACTTAGTGATTTGACAAGTATGTACATTGTTACGTTCACCGCAAGTACAGCTCCCATCTGTCACCATATAGCGCTGTTACCATACCATTGGCTACATTCCTTACACTGTGCCTTTCATCTTTGTGCCTTGTTCACTCCGTAACTGGAAGTCTGCACCTCCCACTTCCCTTCATCCATTTTGCCCACCCCCCCCCTCCCCTGCCCTCTGGCCACCACCAGTTTGTTCTCTGTATTTATGGGTCTGTTTCTGCTTTTTTGTATTTGTTCATTTTCGGGGGGTATTTTAGATTTCACAGATGAGTGAAGGCATATGGTGTTTGTCTTTCTCTGTCTGACTCATTTGACTCAGCATAATACCCTCTAGGTTCATCCATGGTGTTGCAAATGGCAAGACTTCATTCTTTTTTATGTCTGAGCAGTATTCCATCATATATTTACCTATATATATATAGGTATATTTATGCCACTTCTTTATCCATTCATCAGTCGTTGGACACTGGAGTTGCTTCCATATCTTGGCTACTGTAAATAATGTTTCAATAAACATTGGGGTACAAGGGGGCATATATCTTTTTGAATTACTATTTTTGTCGTCTTTGGGTAAATACGCAGTAGGAGAATTTCTGGATCATGGGGTAGTTCTATTTTTAACTTTTTTTTTTTTTAAAGATTTCATTTATTTATTTGAGAGCGAGCATGAGAGGTGAGAAGGTCAAAGGGAGAAGCAGACTCCCCATGGAGCTGGGACCCTGATGCGGGACTCAATTCCGGGACTCCGGGACCGTGACCTGAGCCAAAGGCAGTTGCTTAACCAACTGAGCCACCCAGGCATCCTATTTTTAACTTTTTGAGAAACCTCCATGCCGTTTTCCACAGCTGTACCAGTTTGCATTCCCACCAACAGTGAAAGGTTCCTTTTTCTCCACACACTTGCCAGCACTTGTTATTTCTTGCTTTTTTAAAAAAGTTAATTTATTTTTTATAGTCATCTCTACACCCGACGTGGGGCTCAAACCTATAGCCCTGAGATCAAGAGTTGCAAGCTCTTCTGACTGAACCAACCAGGTGCCCCTATTTTGTTGAGCATTTTAATGGTGAATAGATGTTTAACTTGATCAAATGTTTTTTCTGCATCTATTGAGATGATCCTGTGGGGTTTTCTCTTCTAACCGATTGCTGTGCAAGTGCTCCCTTTCTTCCCAGGGATAACTCCCACTTGGTTGCAGTGTATGATCCTATTAAAATGCTGTTGATTTCAGTTTATTTGTATTTCCTTGAGAATTTTTGCATCTAGTTTCATCAGGGATATTGGTTTGTAGATTTCTCATCTTACAGTGTTTTCTTCTAGTTTTGGTATCAGGGTATTGCTGGCCTCATAGAATGAGTTTGGAAGTGTTTCCTTTTCTGTTTTCTAGAAGACTTTAAGAAGGACTGGCATTGGGCGCCTGGGTGGCTCAGTGGGTTAAGGCCTCTGCCTTCTGCTCGGGTCGTGATCCCAGGACCCTGGGATCGAGTCCCGCGTCGGGCTCTCTGCTCAGCAGGGAGCCTGCTTCCTCCTCTCTCTCTCTCTCTCTCTCTGCCTACTTGTGATCTCTGTCTGTTAAATAAATAAAAACTAAAAAAAAAAAAAAAAAAAAAAAAGAAGGACTGGCATTAATACTTCTTTGAATGTTTGATAGAATTCATGCATAAAGCCATCTGGTCCTGGCTTTTTCTTTGTTGAGAGATTTAAAAATATATATATATTAAGTTAATTGAGAGAGGTCAGGGAGGGGTAGAGGGAGGAGATGGAAAGAGTCTCAAGCAGACTCTGTCTTGAGCATGGAGCCAAACATGGGGTTTTGATTCCAGCACCCTGAGTTCACGGCCTAGGCCAAAACCAAGAAGAGTCTGGCACACACCTGACTGTGCTACCCAGACAGACGGATTCAGAGTGATTATTGATTCAGTCTCCTTATTTGCTATTGATCTGTTTAGGCTTTCTATTTCTTCTTGATTCATTTTTGGTAGTTTGTATGTTTTAGGAATTTATCCAATGCCTGTCTTTATAGAAATAGAAAAAACAATCTTTAGCTTTATACAGAACCACAAAAGACCCCAAATAGCCAAAGCAGTCTTGAGCAAGAACAAAACAAGAGGCATCACATATCTTGATTTCAAAATCTATTACAAGGCTATTATAATAAAATAGTATGG
The DNA here is from genome assembly GCF_030435805.1 of Mustela lutreola. NCBI lineage: Eukaryota > Metazoa > Chordata > Mammalia > Carnivora > Mustelidae > Mustela > Mustela lutreola. The sequence continues at coordinate 101,195,799 of NC_081308.1, read as the reverse complement.
TACTAGCATAAAAACAGACCTATAGAATAATAGAACAGAAAAGAGAAACCAGAAATGTGTCCAATGTCTATAGTCAATGGATCTTTGAGAAGAGCACCGAGAATACGCCATGGGGAAAGGATGGTCTCTTCGGTGAATGGTGTTTGGGAAAACTGGATTATCTACATGCAGAAGAATGAAACTGAGCCCTCATCTCAGACCATATTAAAAAATTAACAAAATTGGGCGCCTGGGTGGCTCAGTGGGTTGAGCCACTGCCTTCGGCTCGGGTCATGATCTCAGGGTCCTGGGATCAAGTCCCGTGTCGGGCTCTCTGCTCGGCGGGGAGCCTGCTTCCTCCTCTCTCTCTCTCTGCCTGCCTCTCTGCCTACTTGTGATGTCTCTCTGTCAAATAAATAAATAAAACCTTTAAAAAAAAATAAAAAAAAATTAACAAAAAATTAACAAAATAGATTAAAGACTTCAATGTAAGACAAGAAACTGTCAAACTACCTAGAAGAAGACATAGAAAGCTTCTTGACATTGGTCTGGACATCGATTTTTAGATATGACACCAAAAGCACAGGCAATGAAAGCAAAAAAAGAATAAAAAAAAAAGACAAGTGGGATTGCATCAAATCAAAAATTTTCTGGGACGCTTCCATAGAGCATGTGACTCTTGATCTCAGGGTTGTGGGTTTGAGCCCACGTTGGGTATAGAGATGACTTAAAGAAAGAAAATCTTAAAAAAAAAAAAACCCACACAAAACCCAAAAAATTAAAGATCTTCTGAAAAGCAAAGGAAATAGTCAACAGAGTAAAAGAGCAACTTGTGTAAGGGGACCTGAATAGACTTCTCAAAAGAAGACCTACAAATGGCCAAAAGGTATATGAAAATGTGTTCAGCATTACTAATCATCGGGGAAATGCAAATCAAAACTGTAATGAGGTATCTCCTCACACATTTTAGGTTAGCTGTTTTCAGAAAGACAATACATGTTGGCAAAATGTCCAGAAAAGGGAACACTTGTACCCTCTTGGTGAGAATGTAAATTGGTACAGCCAATTGGGAAAAGAGTAGGGAGGTTCCTCCAAAAAACTCAAAGTAGAATGACTGTATGATCCCACAATTCCACTTCTGGCTATAAATCCCAAGGAAATAAAATCAGGATCTCAAAGAGGGTACTCCTGTGTTCATTGTGGCATTATTCACAATATCCCAAATATGGAAACAAGCTACATGTCTGTTGATGGATGAGTGGATAAAGAAAATGTGGTATATATAAACAATGGAATATCAGCCATGACAAAAAAGGAAATCGTGCAGTTTGTGAAAACACGGAGAAAGCTGGAGGATGTTATGCTAAGCAAAATAACTCAGATGCAGAAAGACAAATGCTGCATGATCTTACCTGTGGAGTTTAAAATAGTCAGACCCCTAGAAATAGCAGAATGGTGGTTACCAGGGGCTTGGGGGAGGGCAAATGGGTGATCTGGGTCAAGAGGCACTAAATTTCTGTTAGGTGAGAAGAATAAGTTTTTCAGAACCAGGGTGCAGCAATGTGGCCAGAGTTGACCGTGTTGTATTACATATTTGAAATTTATGAAGAGGGTAGGTCTTGGTAGTTCTCACCCTACTAAAGGGAAAAAAAAAAAAGAGGAAACTCATGACTGTTGGAGGTGATCTATGGTGACTTTTTCAAAATGTATGCATATATTGGGTTGTCAGGTTGTATACCTTAAATAAATGTAATTTTTGATTATCATTTATACCGCTGTAAAGCTGAAAAAATTCTAAAATAATCTCTCAGGTACAGGTTCTGTTTTTATTGTGGTGAATTCCACATAACATAAAGTGGACAGACTCTTTCAAAGTGGGTACAACTCCCTTTCATAGTGTTGTATGACTCTCCCTTTTTCTCTCTCTGATAGTCTCGATAGATATAAATGTTATAGAGATATAGGGTAGCTATATCTATCTGTTTGTCTATCTATTTGGGTGTGATTATTTGTTAAAAGAGAGGTGAGTTATTTGTAAGAACTATTGGCAGGGGAGGTTTTCTGGAGACAGTGTGTGGAATCTTAGCAATCTCTCTTTTTTTGTTGTATTTTTTGGTGTTTTTTGTTATGTATTTTATTTATTTGAGAGAGAGAGAGAGTGCGAACACAATGAGGGGGACTGGCAGGCAGAGGGAGAAGGTTTCCTGCTGAACAAAGAGCCTGATGTGGAGCTCGATCCCAGAACCCTGGGATTATGATGGGAGCCGAAGGCAGACGCCCAACCGACTGAGCCACCCAGATACCACAACCATCTTTGTTTTATGTCCTCTTAAGCTTGAGCCATCCCTTTGCTATAGGTTCCATAGGCTTTAACCTCTGCTAGCAAGAATAGTTGAGAAGGTAAACTCTGCAGCCATATTGGCTCAGATCTAATTCCTACTCGTCCCTCACCTATCCTGCAACTCAGGCAAGTTGCTTGACCTCTTTGAGGCTCTGTTTCGTTATCCGTAATGGTAAGATGTGACATGGAGCCCACAGCATGCTACAAGGATTAAATGAGCTGGTGGGAGTTACCTTGCCCAGAGTAGTGTGTTCAGGAGACATGATCTGTCATCAGCGTGCCCAGTGTAGCGTCAGTATTGGAAATGACACTGGGCAGTTTTTGCCTCAGGAGAGGACACCATTGTCTTTGGGTAGCGCTCACAGTGTCTTGACCAGTGAGGTGGGAGCAGGAGGGAAAGACCAGGTGATCCAGGGCCACTTTTTTCTCTTTGGCTCTATAAAGAGAGGTGCTAACTTAGCAGGAAACATTTCTAAAATTTAATTTAGTTAGGTGGCTGGAGAGTGTCAGTCTCTTGAACAATTGAGCTGGTCCTGAGTCCCTCAGAGAGAAAAGAAATTGTTTCTGTGAGAGTTTCTATTAATGTCCTGCCATAGAACATTCTCACACTCCACTGACCTCTCTGGTTTTACCAAGCCTTTCAGATGATGTCCTGGGAACTTCAGCGGTGGTGGAACTTTCTGGTGCAGTTGCCACAGAGTGCATTTTGCTGTTAAGTTTCCTAAGAGACCACTGGAGGAAGCGTCTGTTCATTATTTCCCCCACAGCATGAGGTCATTAGGGAAAACCATATCTGTGACTTAAGTCCTTCCAGGGCTTGGGAAGAAAGTGTCAAGCGGGATGACAGGTCCTGTCTGTCTAGGTGGTGCTTCCTATTATTCTCCATAGGAATCCTTAGGTTTGGCCAGCCTGTGGCAGGATACCATGCTTTGAAGTATCTGGTCATGATAGAATTTTTATGGCCATTTTGGCCATTTGTGGGTTTTCATGGTCTCTGATTTATTTATAAAGCCACCTGTTCTTTTCTTTTTTCCTTTTTATTTCAAATATGGTTTTTATAAGGGGAAGAAGAATTTTATTGTAGTCTGTTTGAACAGCCCCAGAGAAATGAATGGATAATTGAACACAGTCCAACTGTTGGTACTGTTTCAACAACCAATGTGGACCATTACGAAAGATTTGTGCTAAGCCCACTTTCAAATGAGCCTGTGGCTACAATCAGATAAGGAGACACAGAAGTCTTAAGAAACATAGCTAGGGAGTGCGTTTTATAAGCAAAGACCCCCTTTCAAAATGCAATAATATAGGTGGGACTTGAGGCTTGGAAACCGGAGGAAAGAGCAATTTCTAGAACATGAAGACTACTGGAAGGAGTCAAGGGAATCTGATTCCGTTTCTGGATCACTCACTAACTTACTGAGTGGATTTTACCTTTCTGGGCCTCATTTCCTCTTTTGTACTTTTGTACAAAGACAGGATTGGATAACATGAATGCTGTGATCCCTTCCAGTTACAAACATCTGTGTTCTAGTAATTTTATAGAGGAAAAAAAAAAAGAACAATTTTGTTAAAATTGGGTGGCCAGAAAAGGTAAGGATTAGTGCTAAAGGGGAGCTAAACTGCCTGTTTTTGAAATTTTCCAAAAATTAGCTTAGAATGGCTATTTGCGTTGCCAAGTATCAGTAAATATAAGATCCTGAGCCAACATGAGTTCTCAGGTCACATTTTACTCTTTATTTTTTCATCTAGTTGAAAAGAAAGAAAAGAAAAACCCACATGTTTTTTGTTTGTTTGTTTATTTTTAATTATTTTTATTTATTTATTTGTCAGAGAGAGAGCACAAGCAGAGGGAGAGGCAGGCAGAGCAGGCAGAGGGAGAAGCAGGCTCCCCGCTGAGCAGGGAGCCGGATTCAGGACTTCATTCTGGGACCCTGGGATCATGGCCTGAGCTGAAGACAGCTGCTTAACCAACTGAGCCACCCAGGCATCCCCCATCCTGTTTTAACAGTATTTCACAATTTTCAATTTTTAGGGTTTTAAAATTTTCTTTATTTTATTTTTTTAAAGATTTTAAGATTTTATTTATTTGTTTGAGATAGAGAGTGAGAGAGAGAGAGAGAACATGAGTTTGGGGAAGCACAGAGGCAGAGGGAAAAGCAAACTCCCTACTGAGCAGAGAGCCTGACATGGGGCTCAATCCCAGGACCCCGGGATCACGTTTGAGCCAAAAGTAGTTGTTCAACCAACTGAGCCACCCAGGTGCCCCAATTTCCAATTTTTTTAAATATAACAACTCTTGAGGTCAGGCGTGGATTATTGTCCTGTTTCTATAGATGAAACAAAGCATGTGGGACTCGGAATTTACCAACTGAGTCCCAGTCACGTGTCTAGGAAGCTGTGGACCTGGGACTTTGACTTAGGCCTCCTGTACCCACGGCCCATTCTCCTTCCACCTACATGTTTTGAAATGTAATAATTATTTCATTGAACAAATGTCTTATGGAAGATCTTGTAGAAAGATTTTACTTGTTTACTCGCTACTCTCCTTATTTTTTCCAGACAAGGAAGCCAAGGGACAGAGAAGTGACATATGTTGGTCGGTGTTGAACACCTCTTACAAGGCTAGGACTGAGATCAGGTCTCCTGTTTCTCTGACTTGAGCTCTGTTCTCTTAGGGTGCCTGACTGGCTTAATTGGTAGCGACCTCTAACCTTGGGGTCTTGAGTTCAAGCCCCATGTTGGATGTGGAAATTACTTGACCAAAACAAACTCTGTTCCCTTACCAGTATGCCTTTAATTATTGCTGCATTTAATTACCACTGCATTTAATCATTGCTGTTTAGCCTGCTTGTTTGGCTAAACAAAGCTCGTGCAAAGGTCATTTCCATGATTATGTGATAGCAAAGGCCTGGAAAGTAGGAGGCAAAAAGGCAAGGTTAGGCGCAGCATGGTTCCAGAAAAATGTTCTGTTCCGCAGCCTAGAGTGTTCTTGCATCAGATGGCTTTGCTGTTCCCCTTCGCTCAGCCTCTATTCGACCTTCCCCTCCTCAGACCCACCTACCCTAAACAGTGTTCTGACTCCGTATTCTGTCTCCTGTTCCTCCTTGGCACTTGTTACCATCAGAGAGACTACATTTTTGTTCAGTCAGTTTTGTCTAGCTCCTTCCACTAGAATATAAGCTCCCTATGGGCAGGATTTTTGTCTGGTTTGTTCATTGTTAAATTCACAGCCCCTCGAACAGAGCCAAGGTCCACAGCATCTACTCTGTAAGTATTTGTTGAATAAAGGATGGAAGAAAGACTGAAGAGCAAGGGGTTAGGTGTGACCATGGACAAGGGCCACTGGGAATTCCAGCTTCTGGAAAACAGAGGGCGAGATGGCCATTGTTAGGGAAGTGAAACTTGGACAGAGGAAACAACCTGCCTGAGATCAAACATGGCCGTTTCCGGGACAAGATCAAATGGAACCGGGCAAACCTGAGTGGCAAGGTCGGGGACACAGGATATGGTGATTTGCTGGGTTGTTAGTAAGGACCGAATGGGATTCTAGTAATGTGCCCGTGTCTTTGACTTCTAGGATTGTTTTTGCTGTAAGTGATATGTGGGTAGACCATGATATTGTGATTTATAAGAAATATATATTTTGTCACTCAGATAACCAAAATCTATTTTTCATATATATTTGGTCTTCTTTGGCAATTCTCAGCTCACAGATTGCTAAAACCCTTGATAATCTCCTAAATGATAAAAGCCATCAAGGTATCTTTTGCTATGTTAATGAAGTCACTTTGGGAATGCCTCTAAGGATGGGGGGGGCGGGCTGGTTGCCGGTGGAACCAACCACCTGATAAGAGGGTTGGAACTTTCTGTCCCACCCCTCAACTTCCAGGGAGGGGGGAGGGGCTGGAGCTTGACTCAATCGCCCAGGCCAGTGATTTAGTCCATGAACCTTCCATAACACCCACAAGAGGACTATGTTTGGAGAGCTCTGGGTTGGTGAACACATGGCGATCTGGGGAGAATGGAGCGCCTGCGGTGAGAATGGAAGCTGGGGCCCCCCTTTCCTGTATCCTGTCTTGGCTCTAGCAAAGAAATTGAAACAAAGGAGGGCGTCACTGGAACCTGTGATCTACAGTCCGTCGGTCAGAAGCACAGGTAAGGACCTGGCCTTGCAGCTGGCCTTGGGAACACATACACACACACACACACACACACACACACACACACACACACACACATGCTGGGGTTCAGGGAGGTTCCAGTCTTACAGGACTGAACCCTTAACCTGGGGGACCTGAAGCTATCTTTCGGTTTTGTCAGAATTGAGTTAAACTGTAAGATACCCAGCTGGTGTCACAGAGAATTGTCTGGTGTTGGGGAAAAAACCTCCACACATTTAGGGATCAGAAGTCAAGTGTTTTGCGAAGACGATTTCCAGGTGGGAAACGAAGGTTTTCTAATACAGCAACCTATAAAAGGAGCTAAACTGGGGCGCCTGGGCGGCTGCCTTTGGCTCAGGTCCGGAGATCGAGCCTCGCATCAGGCTCCCTGCTCAGCGGGGAGCCTACTTCTCCCTCTGCCTGCTGCTCCCCCTGCCTGTGCTCTTTCTCTCTGTATCTCTCTCTGATAAATAAATAAAATCTTATTTAAAAAAAAGTAACTAAAAGAACTGTACCACACATATTTTCAAGAATAAGGTTTCAGTAAAACTTCAGCAACTGTTTGGCAATATGGAAACAACTGGGAGTCTTTTTAAGAATTGCTGATGCGAGGGCACCTGGGTGGCTCAGTGGGTTAAAGCCTCTGCCTTCTGCTCAGGTCATGATTCCAGGGTCCTGGGATCGAGCCCCACATCAGGCTCTGTGCTTTGCAGGGAGCCTGCTTCCTCCTCTCTCTCTCTCTCTCTCTGCCTGCCTCTCTGCCTACTTGTGATCTCTGTCTGTCAAGCAAATAAAATCTTAAAAAAAAAATATTTTAAAAGAATTGCTGATGCAAAAGTGTCTGGCTGGCTCCGTGAATAGAGCCAAAACTCTTGATCTCGGGGTTGTGAGTTCAAGCCCCACGATGGGTGTAGAGATCGCTTAAATAAACTTAGGGGCGCCTGAGTGGCTCAGTCGTTTAAACATCCCACTCTTGATTTCAGTTTGGGTCTTGATATCAGGGCTGAAAGTTCAGATCCTGCGTGGGGCTCCATGTTGGAGCCCACTTACCAAAAAATTAAATAAAGTTTAAGAAAGTAAAATAAAATGAAAACTACTGATACGTGAGTCCTATTTCTAGAGCTACAAATGTAATTGTGATGCTTGTGTGCAGACTGGGTTAAGAGTCACCAGCTTGAAATGCAAGAGTATGAATTTGGAGGGATTAAAACCCCATGTCTCTTACTTGCTAGCTGCTATGGTTTGGGGTAACCTGATCATTCTGTGCCTCAGTTTCTCCATTTGAGAAGTTAAGGTTATGGACCTGATGGGAATTTTGTAGGGATGGAACGAGACAAGATACATAAAGCCTAGAGCTTGGTTCCCAAAGCATGGATGCGCGTGGTAAGCGAGAGCTGCTCTTATCATTATGATTGTTACGGGCATGGCAAATAATCCTAATATTATTATGCTGAATAATGATTTTCCCCTCTGTATTTAAAATAATGGCTACTTTGATTTCGTTTGTCAAAAGCCTGCCTTGGGGCTTTGGAGCCAAAGTAGAATGCCAAGACAAGAGTTTGGGATCAAGAGGAACGAGAGCTTTATTGTTCTGCCTTAAAAACCTGGAGGGCCTCCCGGAAGAAGGGGTTGCTAGGGGCAGCTTAAAAAAGAATACAGAATCTAGCCATCCTGCCAGCCTCCTTTGTCTTATCTTTAGGGTTCCTGAAACAAAAGGCTGAGGAGGGAGGAGGGGAGGTTTGAGGAAGAGAGCGAAAAGGTTGCTTTAAAAGTCAGCTTCTCTGAATCTGTAGTGCAGCCATTTTGATTTTTCCTCAGCTCGTTGCTGTGCACCGTTGCTGTGCACCGGCTTCAGGCTGAGTGTATGAGGAATACCCCAGTGGTACGGTGTGAAGCCAGGGGACCCAGGGGACCCAGGGCACCGACTTGGTGCTACTGGGGGGTGGGGGAGGGGGAGGGCTGCCCATATGAAATGGTTGAAGACTGACTTCAGTGGAGTGGTGAGCTGTTTCTTCTGCCCACTCTGTATATAAAATCCTTTTTTGTAAAAAAAAAGTTTTAAAAATATATTTGCCAGGGTGCCTGGGTGGCTCAGTGGGTTAAAGCCTCTGCCTTCAGCTCAGGTCATGATTCCAGGGTCCTGGGATCGAGCCCCACATCGGGCTCTGCTCAGCAGGGAGCCTGCTTCCTCCTCTCCTTCTGCCTGCTTCTCTGCCTACTTGTGATCTCTATCTGTCAAATAAAGAGAGAGAGAGAGCACAAGCAGGGGAAGCAGCAGGCAGAGGGAGAAGCAGACTCCCTGTGGAGCAGGCAGCCCCATGCTGGACTCAATCCTAGGACACTGGGACCATGACTTGAGCCAAAGGCAGACGTTTTAACCAACTGAGCCACCCAGGCGTCTCAATAAATAAAATCTTAAAAAAAAATGCGTTCACCAAAATATCAAAAAGTTGGAGTTGGCGAATGAAGAGTGAGAGGCAACACAGGATATCTGTGGATACCTTTATTTATGGCATTCAAAAACAAGGTCCTTTTTAGGCAAAAAATATTTGAAAAAAAAATTCAATTAACTTCCTGGGTTTTTAGATGGGGCGGGGCCCCTGGCTGGCTCTGAGGGAGAAGCATTGACTCCATCTCAGGGGGCTTGTGAGTTCGAGCTTCCCCTTGGGGGTAGAGAGTACTTAAATAAATAAAAACAAACTTAAAGGGGCACCTGGGTGGCTCAGTGGGTTAAAACCTCTGCCTTCAGCTCAGGTCATGATCCCAGTGTCCTGGGATCAAGCCCCACATGGGGCTCTCTGCTCAGCAGGGAGTCTGCTTCCCCCCCACCCTCTCTGCCTGCCTCTCTGCCTACTTGTGATCCCTCTCTCTGTGTCAAATAAATAAAATCTTAAAAAAAAAAAAGAACTTAAAAAAAAAAAAAAGGAACGCAATGGAGCAGAATCAGTTTCCTAATGAAAGCATATATCATCACAGCTTAGAGAATAATTTCCACTAAAATAACTTAAAATTCATTTTGTAAATCATGTTTCTTAGGATAGTAGACCTCTGCCTATAGAAATACTGGAAGAACATTCCTTCCTAATCTAATGAAACCAATTTCCCTAACAGCATCTTCCATAATTTTCCATAGTCATTAGTCAAAACGTATAAACATACCACACATTGCTGGCAATATGTCTCGAATAGGATGGAAATGAGCTTACACAATCTTCCATGTGGGTGAGCATGTATTTTCCAAACGCCTTTGTGGAAGCGACACAGAAAACTTCGTGAGCCTGTTTTACCAGAGATAAGGAGGAAAGCTAATTAAGACCTTAGACACTTCTTTGGGGAGTATTATAAGGCACTAGACGCTTTTAATGGGGTTTTGCTTCACTTTTTAGAAATAATCATTTCCATCTCCATGTTCAGGCAGTCATTTCTTCAGTTTCTTTCAAAAAATGGTACGCATTTGATCTTAGTTCTCAATGACACATGACAAATGGCCCTTTGTGTCAAATACAGTAATTTGGGAGAAATTGACAGACTTTATTTAGTAAACTCCTCTAATTTACATTAGTGCTTTCTATGAAACACCGCTCCCGATGGCTCTATTGCTAATTGTTAGCAACGTCTTATGGGACCTTTAGCCTGTCTGCTGACTGGAACATTTTTCAATTACAAATCACTTACGGTTCCCATCCCCCAGCCTGTCTCCGCTCCCTGACTTCAGCTGCAGTATCTTCCCCTTATTTGGTGCTGATGGAACTTCGCAAGTTTGAGTTAATTTCATTACATTCAGTACTAGAGTGAACTCCTCTGTCATTTTTCAACACCCAGAAGAATACCTCGCGTAGGAATGATCGCTCTGCAGCCCACTCAGTAACATGAGTAATGATCTTTAAGTGAACCAGATCAGGACTGTAGGGGCTTTGGCTAATTTAGACGAGAAAATTGGAACAAGCGTGCATTTCTGTAAAAAATGTCACTCTGATTTTTCTGCTTAGTGGGACTGCACAATCCATTAATGCAAAATCCTCTCAGAGGGCTAGAGAAAGTATTTTTTTTTCCTTTCACCAAGCTGGGGAGGGTGCCTGCCTGGTGCTTATATTGTCTGTGTGTGCCTGTGTGTGTGCGTGCGCGCGCGCGCATATTTCCAGACTTTGGGATGGTAGATGGGCAGTTTCCTTTCAAACCTGTAAGTAATAAATACCAGACAGAGGAGCACAGATATGTTTTTTTTTAAGATTTTATTTATTTGACAGAGAGAGAGATCACAAGCAGGCAGAGGCAGGCAGAGAGAGAGAGAGAGAGGTGGGGGGGAAGCAGGCTTCCTGCTGAGCAGAGAGCCCGATGCTGGGCTCCATCCCACGCACCTGAGCCGAAGGCAGAGGCTTAACCACTTAGCCACCGAGGCGCCCCCAGATATGTTTTTCTACTGTTTGTTAGGGACATGACCTATTCCTGAGATGTCTGTCCTTGGCCCCACCAGCTTCTCATGCTCTGCCAACTTGGAATTAAAACCATTTAGGGGGAAGGACATTTGTCCTACATCGATACCCTTCTCAGCACCTCTGACAAAGGGAGGGGAAACCAGGGTTGATTTTTTTTTTTCTCCTTTTGCAGGCAACATCATAACAGGTAGGTGATCTTGATTAAAGGGGAGAGACTGAGAGAGAACTTTATTTTCCAGTTGTGTTTTAATCTTAAAAGAATTAAGTTTTTCTAGTCAGAGACTAGAAAGAGTAGACCATAGTATTGGTTGAGAGTCTGGAGACCGAAGCCACTGTAGATTTTGGGGCACTGTAACAGGGGAGCCCTATTATATACCCGAGCTGGAGAAATTGCTAGAAACCATCTCTGTCTGGGACTGAGAACTATTTACATTTTCTACATCTACTGTTGTTTGTTCCTTATAAGGACCTTTAGGAAGTGAGCTGTGCCAAAGGCAGTTCTCCCCATTTTACAGAGGACAAAACTGAGGTCCAGGGAGAGTTCACAGCAAGTCACATAGCTAGTCTGTGACCCTATCAGGAGTGCTTTCATTTCCAGTTCTTTTGTTGGTTATAGCTATAACACAAAATGACTTGTGTTTACCTCTGGGTTTTTAATTTATTTCATTATTAATTAATTAGCTAATTAATCTTTATTTTTTTATTAACATATTACATATTATTAGCCCCAGGGATACAGGTCTGTGAATCGCCAGGTTTACATACTTCACAGCACTCACCATAGCACATACCCTCCCCAATGTCCATAACCCAGCCACCCTCTCCCTACCTGTCTCCCCCCAGCAACCCTGCTTGTTTTGTGAGATTAAGGTCTCTTATGGTTTGTCTCCCTCCCAATCCCATTTTGTTTCATTTTTTCCTTCCCTATCCCCAAACCCCCAATGTTGCCTCTCAAATTCTTCATTTCAGGGAGATCATATGATAATTGTCTTTCTCTGACTGACTTATTCCACTCAGCATAATACCCTCTAGTTCCATCCGCATCATTGCAAATGGTAGGATTTCTTTTGATGGCTGCATAGTATTCCATTGTGTATATACACCACCTCTTCTTTATCCATTCATCTGTTGATGGACATCTAGGTTCTTTCCATAGTTTGGATATTGTGGATATTGCTGCTATAAACATTGAGGTGCACATGCCCCTTCAGATCACTACATTTGTGTCTTTAGGGTAAATACCCAGTAGTGCCATTGCTGGGTCATAGGGCAGCTCTATTTTCAACTTTCTGAGGAACCTCGATGCTGTTTTCCAGAGTGGCTGCACCAGCTTGCATTCCCATCCACAGTGTAGGAGGGTTGCCCTTTCTCTGCATCCTCGCCAGCATCTGTTGTTTCCTGACTGGTTAATTTCAGCTATTCTGACTGGTGTGAGGTGGTATCTCATTGTGGTTTTGATTAGTATTTCCCTGATGCCGAGTGATGTGGAGCACTTTTTCATGTGTCTGTTGGCCATCTGGATGTCTTTGCAGAAATGTCTGTTCATGTCCTCTGCCCATTTCTTGATTGCGTTATTTGTTCTTTGGGTGTTGAGTTTGGTAAGTTCTTTTTTTTTTTTTTTTTAGATTTTATTTTATTTATTTGACAGATAGAGATCACAGGTAGGCAGAGAGGCAGGCAGAGAGATAGGGGGAAGCAGGCTCCACACTGAGCAGAGAACCTGATGCGGGGCTAGATCCCAGGACCCTGAGATCATGACCTGAGCCGAAGGCAGAGGCTTAGCCCACTGAGCCACCCAGGAGTCCCAAGTTTGATAAGTTCTTTATAGATTTTGGATACTAGCCCTTTATCTGATATGTCGTTTGCAAATATCTTCTCCTATTCTGTCAGTTGTCTTTTGGTTTTGTTGACTGTTTCCTTTGCTGTGCAAAAGCTTTTGATCTTGATGAAGTCCCAATAGTTCATTTTTGCCCTTGCTTCCCTTGCCTTTGGTGATGTTTCTAGGAAGAAGTTGCTGTGGCTAAGGTCAAAGAGGTTGCTGCCTGTGTTCTCAAGGATTTTGATGGGTTCCTTTCTCACATTAAGGTCCTTCATCCATTTTGAGTTTATTTTCATGTGTGGTATAAGGAAATGGTCCAGTTTCATTTTTCTGCATGTAGCTGTCCAATTTTCCCAACACCATTTATTGAAGAGACTCTTTTTTCCATTGGACATTCTTCCCTGTGTTGTCAAAGACTAGTTGACTGTAGAGTTGAGGGTCTATTTCTGGGCTCTCTATTCGGTTCCATTGATCCATGTGTCTGTTTTTGTGCCAGAACCATACTATTTTGATGATGACACCCTTGTAATAGAGCTTGAAGTCTGGAATTACGATGCCACCAACTTTGGGTTTGTTTTTCAACATTCCTCTGGCTATTCGGGATCTTTTCTGGTTCCATACAAATTTTAGCATTATTTGTTCCATTTCTTTGAAAAAAAAAAAAAAAAAAAGGATGGTATTTTGATAGGGATTGCATTAAACGTGTAGATTGCTTTAGGTAGCATGGACATTTTCACAATATTTATTCTTCCAGTCCATGAGCATGGAACGCTTTTCCATTTCTTTGGGTCTTCCTCAATTTCTTTCATGAGTACTTTATTGTTTTCTGAGTACAGATTCTTTGCCTCTTTGGTTAGGTATATTCCTAGGTATCTTATAGTTTTGGGTGCAATGGTAAATGGGATTGACTCCTTAATTTCTCTACCTTATTATTTTTTTAAAGATTTTATTTATTTGAGAGAGAGAGAGAGAGCACGCAAGCATAGGGAGCAGCAGGCAGAGGGAGAAGCAGACTCCCTGCTGAGCAAGGAGCCCGACATGGGACTCCATCCCAGGACCCTGAGATCATGACCCAAGCTGAAGGCAGATGCTTAACCGACTGAGCCGCCCAGGCGCTCACCCCCACCCCCGCATCAGGTGTTTTTTAAAAAATTCAATCAAGAAGGATGAGAAACGTAGTCCCCTCCCTGTCCCCATCCCTTCCTGATTTTTATTTATCCATATGTAGTGGATAAATGTGTAGTAAGCAATGCCTGTTGACTGTGAGGAAGTCACTTCCCTGTGCCCTAGTCTGTTTTTCTCATCTGTAAAGTGACAGTTGGGTCAGATGCTCTCCAAGTTTCCCTTTAGCGCTGATCTTTTATAATTAATCAAGAGCTGATGCGCACAGTCTCTGAATCACTGATGCAGTCTCTGATTCCATTTGTTCCACGGTTACTGCAGTGGAGATGCGAATGCGCTCTGAATATGAATCTGGAGAGTTAATGCTTAAACCTGGACCTCACGGTAGCAACCGTGACTTGGACGAGAAAGAATTTTCAGGTTTCTCTGTCCAATGACCTGCATCAACACAAGTGATCCAGAAAACGGCTGCTCATGCTACATTATGACTGGACTACCCCATCACGGGTAATGCTAAATGATGGTGATAATCCCTGAAGGAAAAATGGAAGCACATTTGTCCCTTCGATCCATAATCAGCCTGACACTGAGTCCCCGAGTCCATGCACACCAAGTCTCTATCGACTGGTAATAAACACTGCAAATGTCATCTTATCAGGCTGTGATGGGGCTGATGAGCCCTTTTTGCCTAGAACTATTTTAGTCCTCTTCGCTTTCAACCTTCACTTTTTTGGGGAGAACTCGGACAGATTGTATCGTGCCTGGGCTGAGTTAATAAAGATGTGTTGTCTTCTTCAGAAGCCCAGTAGGGCAAAAGATACCTTTGTTAACCACTTGCATGCTTGGTAGACAACAACAACAAAAAAGCCATCTGGCTAATTCCCACATCACACGTGGGCAGTATGGTGGGGTGGAAAGAGTATCAGTCGGATGTTCTGGATTGAAATCCCAGCTCTGTCACTTACAAGGCGTGTGACCTTGAGCCAGCTATTCAGCCTCTCAGAAGCCCATTTCCATGTCAAACAAATGTGCTAATGCCAGTTTCTGAGGGCTGTGGTAAAGAGGGTCTAGCGTAGTACTTGCTACAAAATAGTGCTTAGTAAGTGGGAGCTATTTCATTAGGGAAGACACAATGTCATGATAGCGTTTCTGTTTATAGGTATGTTTCAAAGGCTGCACATGGAAAGGATTCCTGGGGCTGGTTTTATTTCTGTTTCTGCGTCATTGCCTACTGCAGTGTCTGGGATATAGCATTCAGACAGTTTTAGTTAAACAAATGACTGACTGATTGAGGAACAATATGAAATAGACAACAATATGAAATAGACGGCAGGAAGCTGATCACCTCCAAGGGCTTGTGACTTGCTCAGCTACCAAGTAAATTGGCAAAGCCAAGACTCCCACCCACGTCTTCTGATGCAAGTGCTTGCTAGCGTTATCTAGCTTTTTAACTTATAGCTATTTTGTTACCTCTGATTTAGGAACATTTGTGCTTCCAAAAACCTATAAATCACTTCTTTGCTCTATTAGATCCCTTTTCTAAGTAGGGTAAATGGCATAATCTTATTGTTTGTTCATTCAGCAGTTTTGACTAGAAGAGCCCAGAATTTAAAGAAAGACATGGATTGGAGGGTCTCTCTGGGGCCACAGCCTTTGCTGAGAGCCTTTATAAACCGGTGGTTTTTGGGTATCCATAGGTCCTTCCAGAAGAGCCCTCGGTATTAGCTACAACACTGAGGCATCTGCCTTCTATTTTTTAGTAAGCTTACTCTTCCCACAGAAGAAAAATAACACATGCTCTCTCTAACATGCTTGCCAGGATCCACACACTTGATTAACCAAGCCCACTTTTCCTGCTGGTAGGAGTAAGGACAAGAGGGTTCTTCTGAACTACATAGGGAGAGGGCCCCACTTTGGACTTGACATTAGCGCATTTCTACCAGTTATTCTGTTTCTTTCTCTCTTTTTTTAAGATTTTATTTTTAAGTAATATTTATACTCAACATGGGGCTTGAACCAAAAACCCTAAGATCAACCACTGCCTTCCGCAGCACCCACCCTGGAGCCCCCCCAACTCACATTAGCCCTGCCGGCGCCCGGCCCAGTGGGGTTCATGATAGTGTACATGTTCTCTCTGGAGTTGGAGTCTGGGGGAGATACGGGGCGTAAGGGGATAGGCTGTGAGGACTTCTCGGGGAACGCACACCCCTCCCTGTACCCCACCCAGGCTGCAGCACCTCCAGGGCTGGGCATGATGGGTGTTCCAGGGGGCCCACCTCTTCCTGGGGGTCCCTGCACAATGAAGGAGACAGAAGGTGAGAAAGACCCCCCCATCTGTCAACCACCGCCCCTGCCCCCTGGCTTGAGTGGCAAGAGTCCACAAGCTCTTCCTACTGAGCCAGCTGAGTGCCCCTCTTCGTTTCTTTTTTTTTTTTTTTTTAAGTTTTATTTATTTATTTGACAGAGAGAGATCACAAGCAGGCATAGAGACAGGCAGAGAGAGAGAGTAGGAAGCAGGCTCCCCGATGAGCAGAGAGCAGAGAGCCCAATGCGGGCAGATCCCAGGACCATGGGATCATGACCCGAACCAAAGGCAGTGGCTTAATCCACTGAGCCACCCAGGTGCCCCCGTTTCTTAGCATGACAATAGGCAGTATCACATGCTGATCTCCCCTGTGTTCTGATCTTTGTTGACCCTGATTTACACTCTGGAGCAAGGACCTTAGGCTCCTTCCCTTGGCCATTTAGTGAGTCAGCCACAAGGCTTTGATTAGAACTTCGCATTCCTAAGGTCTGATCTTGTACTCACCTCAGTACTAGGAGTGATGACATCTGGAAATAACAAGATTCATTTGAAGATTTTGGGTTCTGGGCTTCCAGACCCTGGAGATTAAAAAAGCGAAATCCATTAGCCAAACTAGTTAAGCTACAAAGTGATAATTGCTTTCTCTGTTGAGTTGAAAAATACTTTCTTTGGGGGCACCTGGGTGGCTCATATGGTGAAGCATCCTGAAGCATCCGACTCTTGATCTCAGGTCAGGTGTCGATCTCATGGTTGTAATAAGTTCAAACCCTATGTTGGGCCCCACTTAAAAACAAACAAACAAACAAAAGCCCCAAACTTTATTTGGTTTCCATGCCGCCTTATATCCAGTGTTTTTAAAGGCTTGACTTCCAGGCTATCCAGCCACTCTGAACCATTTCAGCTGGGTGAATTACTGTGCAAAGAGCTATTTTTTTCCAGGTACTTTCCATATTTCAAGTATTCCTAGTGGTCACAAACATCCCCCTCCCCCCACCATATGTACTCATCAGACCCGCATCTCATGTTTTGGGGCCCCTGCTCTGTCTGTCCTGGGAAAAAGAATGAATTTTGTTTATATAAGCATGGGGTAGGTTTATTAGGTCAGAATTTATGAGGCTATGAGGGACATGTGGCACTTCATAAATGGAGGCAAAGAAGGAAACCTGATTCCTTCAGCTTCAGGTCTGTACAGAAGCTTTCAAGATTTCTTGGGAGCAGCGTTCAATGTCCCCTGATGGCTGAGTGCCACTACCGATGAAAACAAAGGCAAGAAAGTGGCACCCGGGTGGCTCAGTCAGTCAAGTGTCTGCCTTCAGCTCAAGGTCATGATCCCAGGGTCCTGGGATCCAGGCCGGAGTTGGATTCCCCGCTCAGCGGAGAGCGGGCTTCTCCCTCTCCCTCTGCCTGCCGCTCTACTTGTGCTCTCGCTCTCTGGCAAGTTAAAACAAACAAACAACTCCCCCCCCAAAAAAAAAACAAAGGCAAGAGAAAAGGGCTTTTCAGATGAAGACAAAATACTACTCTATTTTTGTGTTCAGTGGCTGGAGATTTCTTAAAGCTGAAAGTCTATTAAGACAGGAGGAAAAATATACCTATCCCTCCTAGTTAATGATCATTTGCTTTGGGGGATAGAGGGTGGGGATGAGTAACTAAGGGATCAGCATGAGAGTTGTAAAGAATGTGTAGCTTGGATTCAGATAAACGTATTTTTTAAATTTTTTTTAAAGATTTTATTTATTTATTTGACAGAAAGAGAGAGATCACAAGTAGGCAGAGAGGCAGACAGAGAGAGGGGGAAGCAGGCTCCCCGCTGAACAGAGAGTCCGATGAGGGGCTCGATCCCAGGATCCTGGGATCACAACCCGAGCCAAAGGCAGAGGCTTTAACCCACTGAGCAACCCAGGTGCCCCTTATTTTTATTTTTAAAAATTAAAAAAAAATTTTGCTTACTTACTTGACAGGGAGAGTGCGAGCACATGAGCGGGGTGAAGGGCAGAGAGAGAAGCAGACTCCGCGCTGAGCAGGGAGCCAGACGTGGGGCTCGATCCCAGGACCCTGAGATCATGACCTGAGCCACCCAGGCGCCCCTACTTTTATCTTTTCTAAATTGGAATGTTACCTGTTGCCATTTATTGAATGCTTCTACAGTGGGCCCCGTGCTACATGAAGACAGCTCTTTGAAGCTGTTAGTCTCCGTTTAGATGAAGAAATCGTGCCCGTGCATGCCCATGGTCTTTATTTGGTTTCAATGCCCCACTTGGTCCTTTCTCTTTTAGTGGGTATGTGGCAACTGGTATGTGGCAGTTAGGACTTGACGCTGGGTTTATTGGACTCCAGACCACCCCATGTTCATTAAATTATGCTGCTTAGCAAATGTTCATTGAATGGAGCAATATATAGGAGGAGCAGAGCTTGGATTGAAATTCAAAGTGGAATGGAATAATTCTCTGCATGCCAAGGATCGCCGTCCAGGTACTGCCAGCTGGTGAAACACCCAGGGAAGCACAAACATCCGGGAGCCTCCAGCCTGAGTCTCTGGTATGGTGTCCTGACGCTTCTTAGCATCCTAGATACAGGCCAGGGTAAACAATGGGTTTCTAAGGCTTTTGCACTTGTTGATTGTTCTGGGTTTGGGTTGAATTAGCTCCCTTCTGTTTTATGCAGAGGACTGAAGAGACCTACTGATTCCTTGTAGCATTTACAAAAGAAAAAGAGCTTGAATTTATGCTGGACCTGAGCATGTATATTGCACATGCTATGGTGAAACCTCTACTCTTTTACTTTATTGTAACAAGGCCGGTTTATTCCTGAATTTTCCTCAGTGGGCTGGTCCCAGCTCGATAAAACAAAGTTAAGAAAATCCTTCTGGATTTTGTTTTCAGAGAAGGTGGAACTGCCAGTCTTAAAGAACATTGTGTTGGTACGCTTGGGTGGCTCAGTCGGTGGAGTCTGACTCTTTATTTTGGCTCAGGTCTTGATCTCTACTTAACATAGCTTGAGGCATCAAGGAGATAGGATCGAGCCCCACATTGGGCTCCCCACTCAGCACAGTGTCTGCTTGTCTTCCTCTCCCTCTATTCCTCTCCCTCCCCACCAACTCCAATATTCACTCTCTCAAATAAATGAATCCATCTTAAAAAAAAAAAAAAAAAAAGATTGTGCTGGCATTAGTTCCTAAAGGGACCCTCGCCTTGCATGCTGTTGAATCTTTGTGTTTTCGATGGTATGGGCACTGAAGAGGCCTACATTTATGAGTCTGTGTGAATGGCAGTGTCAAGGTTATTGGGAAGCTTTTATCTCCTTGATGCCTCAAGCTATGTTAAGTAGAAGTCGACCAGTGCAAAACCAGTATGTAATCTATTGCCCTTGAGTACCAGCCCCCTTTGAACCCCAGTGTTACTCTTGACCAGCCTGTCTGTAGAATTTCTGGAGTGCCACATGCTTTACGTACTTTGTATTCACATTCCTCATAAAACCTATTAATGTGGCTATTACTGTTGTCAATATCTCCTTTTTATGGATGAGAAAAATGGAATCTCGGAGAGGTTGAATGGCTTGAGTGGATGACATGAGCAGGAAGTCATAGAATTGGGATTTGAACCTGGTGCCATCTAACCTTCAAAATTTAAGATTTATTTATTTAAAATATATTTATACCTGACATGGGGCTCGAACTCAACCCCAAGATCGAGAGTCACATGCTCTTCAGACTCAACTGGCTGGGCACCCCTGGACCCATCTGACTTTTAAGTACATGACTGTTCTTCTGTACCATGGTTGGGGAGGGTTGTCCAGGATCCTGGGGGTCATGGAACTACTTAGAAGACTTGAGAGTGATCTGTCACTTTGTTGTGTCCTCGCAATGACCCTTATTCATTATAGAGCACTATATAGAAGTCATCACCATTACATGATTATTTTTAACTGGTTTATGTAAATGTGGAAAATAAATAGGGTCCTGGACCATCAAGTGTTAAAGATGTTCAAGCTTTGAATGTCTATTTAGCCTAGAGGTGATGCTTAACAAACATCATCACAGATTATCATTATCACAGATGGAGGATTCTAGAACCTTAAGATCACTATTTGGTCTTTGAGGATGAGTGTCCTTGACTTAGGAATCAAAGGCTTTGGAGAGCCTCAGGCCCCGGTGACCTGAACTTTCTATCCCCAAGCTGGAACTTATAATTGAAGTGTGAGGTGTGTATATAAGATATTTTGAGTACTTTGGACTTAAGTAATTGGTGTAAAGAGGTCACCACTGGGAGGAATTTCATTAGTCCTACAGAACCCAGAGACTGGTTAACTGGTTATTCAGAGTTACTGAGTTCAGCTAAAGGAGAAGATATTTCAAGCATGACAGGACTTGCCAATAGCACCTCTTTAAGCCGTCTCATGGATCTGTTCAGAAAAACTTCAGGTATGTCTAGAATATCACATGTTTGGACACATAGCATGGTTACACTTACAGGGCACACTGGCTGGAACAGGCATGTGGACTAGGACCCATGGATGGATTGAAAGATTTTCCTTAGTGAACTAAGGAAGTAGAACTAAGAAGGTACACAGATGCTCATGAAAGCCATTGTTTTATTTTTTGTTATTGAGGTATAATTGACATAAAACATTATATATATATTTTTAAAGATTTTATTTGTTTGGAGATTTATTTATTTGTTTGAAAGAGAGCGAGAGCAAGAGAGAGAGAGAGTGCACAGAGATAGAGGCAGAGGGAAACGGAGAAGGAGAGAAGCAGACTTTGCTGAGCGCAGAGCTCATCGCAGGGCTTGATCCTATGACCCTGAGTCATGACCAGAGCCAAAGACAGCCACTGTTATAACCGACTGAGGCACCCAGACGCCCCTATTTTTAATTTATTTTTAAATTTTATTTATTCATTTAATAGAGGAGAGAGCACTTGTGCACGCATGCGGGGGTGGGAGCGGCAGGCAGAGGGAGATTAAGATGCAGGTTTCCCGCTGAGCAGGGACTCTGACTCCTGGCTCGATCCCAGGACCTGGAGAGCATGAACTGAGCTGAAGGCAAACACTTAACCGACTGAGCCACCCAAGCGGCCCCAGCAATCCCCTGATATTTTAATTTCTGTGTGTTAGTTAGGTTTACAAAATCCCCCCACCCCCCGCCCCCGTGGCTCCTATCTTTTTCTTGATTTTTTTGTTTCTATTGTATTTTTCCCTTTTCCCTCTCACCTCTGCCCAGAGCCACATTGCCACATACTCGGCATTTTGCCGGTGGTTTCAGGTCTGTAAAAAAAATTCACTGACATGAAATAGTGTTTCATCTCTTGATGAAAACAGCCTTGGTAGTGATACAGATGTTTTATATGAAGACGTGGCTCAGCTCTGCTTTGTATCCACGGAGTGCGATTCCAAATGATTTGTCTTTGCCTTTGAATACCGAGGTATCCCCTTACTGATGGTCCTTGTCCCGGAACTGCGTTGAAGCTGAATTAGACACTTGACAGAGGAGAAATACCTCGGTCATGGTCATGACAGCCGAAATAGACCAACTCACAAACTCCCTTTCCTCCTGAGTAAGGAGAATGTCCTCTTTTTCCCAAAGGGTGGTTTACACGGGGATGCTGTATCTTGAGTCTTTGCCGAGCCAAGCATGGTTTGCATATTTGCAGCCATGGGAAAAACCCCAGTCCCTCCTGCATTTTATCAGCTTCTCAGTGGCAAATTTGTGGGATGTTTCTATTCTGCTCTCATCTTTCTTTAGAGCTTATGTAACAGCTGCCAAGCGTGGTTCAAACTCTGTCAATGTGGTGACCGTATTTTCCAATTGTAAGTCAGGACACATTGGCTGACGAATTCCAGTGTGCTTAAGCAAACAATGGGATGGGATATTTGAAGTGCAATGGTATAGACACCATTCTTCGAGAAGCAAGCATGTTCAAATTTCGTCAGTATGGGAACGTTTGTTCGAACTCCTGTTTGTGACAGAGAATGGTAGGCTTTACCTTCTGAGGGTTTTTTTTTTCTTTTTTTTGGCTCCTTTTGAGATTCTGTTGTTCTCTGCTGCTGAGATTTCAGATCAGATGATACCAGTTTTAACCCTAATAGAGTCCTGGTGAGTTCTGGTTGTTCATTGTTTCCGGTCCTGTAGCCACTTTGCTACAGAAACTGCATTGTGAGGGTAGTGTGTGAAGATAATGCAAGGAAGGGGCATCTGGGTGGCTCTGTGGGTTGGTTCCTCTACCTTTGGCTCCAGTCATGGTCCCAGGGTCCTGGGATCGAGCCCCACATTGGGCTCTCTGCTCAGCGGGGAGCCTACTTCCCCCTCTCTCTCTCTCTGCCTGCCTCTCTGCCTACTTGTGATCTCTGCCTGTCAAATAAATAAATAAATAAATTTTAAAAAAGAGATAATGCAAGGAAGGCGCCATATTGAATTGCTGCTCATAAAATCATAAAGGTCCTGACATGTGGCTTGTGTCATTACTGTCTTTACGTAATGCTCATATTTCATATGTGAAATTTTGGGAGGCATATGCCCTTTAAGAGTCTTACAGAATCCTGGATTGAGAGGGAATAAAGTGGTCAGCATTTAGGAGGGTGTAGAAGAAGGAACTTTCTTATCTGCAAATGCCAGGGAAAAATGCTTCCTTAGAGAGAAGCCCTTATTAATACTATGGAAAGGGCTCTTTCAGCTTCAGAGTCAAGGTCACTCAGACCACTAGGAGAGCTCTGAGTGCATAAGAGGTTTGTTTGTGTATTTATTATTTTAATTGAAATTTTAGTTTGTTAATATACAGTGCAGTATTGGTTTCTGGAGTGGAATTTGGTGATTCATCACTAACGTACAATCCCCAGTGCTCATCATAACAAGTGCCTCCCTTAATCCCCATGAACCATCTCGCCCATCCCCCCCACTGACCTCCTGCCATCGACCCTCAGTTTATTCTGTATAGTTAAGAGTCTCTTAGAGGGGGCGCCTGGCTGCCTTAGTCTGTTAAGTGTCCATCTCCTGATTTCAGCCCAGGTCAGGATCTCAGGGTTGTGAGATCAAGCTTTGTCCCGGGCTCCATGCTGGAAGGGGAGGCTGCTTAAGATTCTCTCTCTGCCTTTCCCTCTGCCCCTCGCCCACCTCAAAAAAAAAAAAAAAAAAAAAAAAAAAAAGAGTCCTTGACGACTACTGACATCTTCTTTTATTTTTTTAAATATATATTTTTTTTTTGATAGAGATCACAAGTAGGCAGAGAGGCAGGCAGAGAGAGAGGAGGAAGCAGGCTCCCCGCTGAGCAGAGAGCCCGATGCAGGGCTCAATCCCAGGACCCTGGGATCATGACCTGAGCTGAGGGCAGAGGCTTAACCCACTGGGCCCCCAGGTGCCCCTGACCAAAGAAAAAAAAAGTCTCTTATGGTTTGTTTCCCTCTTCTTTTTTTCTTTCTGGCCTTCCCATATGTTCATCTATTTTCTTTCTTAAATTCCTGCATAAGAGGATTAAATGCATAGTTTGGACCCCCTATAAATGTTGTAAAGGTGTTCTTAGAACACAGGAGTATTTGAAAATTTTAATATAGTGTGAACTCTGAATGGAAAACAGTTTCTTTATCCTGCTTGACAAAGCGAAGACCCTTGTCCCCTCCTAGGAGCATTTCTTTCTCTTGAAACCAAGAACCAAACGTCCCTGGCTCCTTGGTCCACCCTGGTCAGGGTGGCAGCTGAGATGACAATGGGGCTCCATTTTGCTCCCCTTTCCCAGCTCTGGGGATCTGAAGGTGCTATTACTCCCCTGAGTTTGTAGTTGTCACTGTATTAACTCTGGATGGAAATTTTCTGTTTTCCTGAGCAAAGCGGAAGACACGGGAAGGAGTGGAAATGTATTTACATTTCTGGTTTAACCAGTGATCCTCATTAACCAGAGTCAATACCCATCTCCTACAAGTTGCCTCATCAGTTTGAGATGGTAACTTCCATTGCTGAGTTTGTTTGTTTGTTTTTAATTTATTTTAGAGAGAGAGCGTGAAGTGGGGGAGGGTCGTAGGGAGGAGGAGAGAATCTTCAAGCAGACTCTGAGCTGAGCACAGAGCCTGATGCAGGGCTTGATCCTCCCACCTCGAGATCATGACCTGAGCCGAAACCATCTGATGCTCAAGCCACTCAGCCACCCATGCGCTCCTTTCGCTGCTAAATTCTAGATAGAAGTAGCTCTTATAGACTCAACTTTAACTCTTAAAATTCATTAGGGGTGCCTGAGTGGCTCAGTAGGTTGAGGCCTCTGCCTTCGGCTCGGGTCATGATCCCGGGGTCCTGGGATCGAGCCCCACATTGGGCTCTCTGCTGGGAGCCTGCTTTCCTTCCTCTCTCTCTGGCTGCTTCTCTGCCTACTTGTGATCTCTGTCAAATAAATAAATAAAAATCTTTAAAAAAAATTAGTTCATTAGTGGGGTTCTTGGCCGGCTCAGCTGGTAGAGCATGTGACTCTTGATCCTCCGCGGTTGTAAGTTTGAGCCCCATGTTGGGGGATGGAGTTTACTTAGGAAAAAAAGCTAGGCTGGGGCCCCTGGGTGGCTCAGTTGGTTAAGCGTCTACCTTTGGCTAAGGTTGTGATCTCGGGGTTTGGCGATCAAACCCCACATTAGCTTCCCTGCTTGATGGCGAGCCTGCTTCTTCCTCTCCTGCTGCTGCTCCCCCTGCTTATGCTCTGTCTCTCTCACTCAATCTATGTCTCAAATAAATAAATAAAATCTTTAAAAAGAAAAGTGAAAAAGCTAGTCCACTGGGACAAAGGAGTGTCTCCTATTGTCCCAGAAGAGGTGAGATGATTCTATTAACAAATCCTGTAGCCCCTCTGAGCACTCTCCAGTCTATGACTTAGAAAGCTATGAGTATGCGGCATTTTTAAAAAAGATTTTATTTATTTATTTGATACAGAGAGACAGAGAGAGGGGGAACACAAGCAGGGAAAGCAGAAGAGGGAGAAGCAGGCTCCCTGCTGAGTGAGGAACCGGATGTGGGGCTCGATCCCAGAACGCTGGCATCATGACCTGAGCCAAAGGCAGACACTTAACGACTAAGCCACTCAGGTGTCCCATTTGTATCAGGAAACCTTTGTCTTATTTGCTCAACCACAAGGTGTTCCTGGTGAAAGCCAACACAAGCTTGCTGTGCCTTGTTTGTGGGATCTAGGTCCACAGTATTCGAGATCTCTAAATCCTTCATCACCTCTGGAAGAACGTGGCTTGCAGCCCAGATTGGGAAGTACATGAAGTGAAATTCATTGTCCTTTGACGTCCCTGTCCTTTTGTTCTTTTTTGCTCAGTCATCTTTTTCATTTAAAACATATTTATTGAGCTTTTACTATTCACAAGGCATTTTCATTGTACTAGGCATTGAGAATACCAGTGGCAAACAACGCAACGTCTTAATATTCACAAAGCAGCCACATAGAACCTCAGTTAAGAACATGTAACTTGGTGATCGACTGCCTGCATTCAAATTCTGACACTACTACTTAAACTGCTGTTTAAGATAGATACTTCTAGATCATGATAAGTAAAGGGAGGGAACAGGTTGATGAATCCAGTATCCTGATACTGTTTAGATCTTGTCATAACATTTTCCTTTATAAAATTTTTTTCTGTTCAGTTGATTTTGTTTATTTAAGGTTTTATTTCTATTCCAGTTAGTTAGCATACAGTATATTAGTTTCAGGTATACAATGAAGTGACTCAACAGTTCCATACAACACCCGGTGCTCATCAGGACAAATATCTTCCTTAATCCCCATCACCTCTTTCTGCCATCCCCCCCCCCCCCACCCTGGTGACCATGAGTTTGTTTTCTGTAGTTTTTTGGTTTGTCTGTCTGTCTCTCTCTTCCCCCTCCCATGATCATTTGTTTTCTTTCTTAAATTCCATTTATAAGTGAAATCATACGGTATTTGTCTTTCTCTGACTGACTTGTTTCTCTTAGCATAATATATTCTAGCTCCATCTACGTCATTGCAAATGGCAAGATTTTGTTCATTTTTTATTGAGAGGAATATTCCATTGTATATATATATGCCACATCTTCTTTATCCATTCATAAGGCGATGGACACCTGAGCTGTTTCCAAGGTTTGGCTATTGTAGATAATTCTTCTATAGACATTGGGGGGCATGTATCCCTTTGAATTAGTATGTTTGTATCCTTTGGGTAAATACCTAGTAGTGTAATTGCTGTGTCATAGGGTAGCTCCATTTTTAATATTTTGAGGAACTTCCACACTGTTTTCCAGAGTTTGCATTTCCATCAACAGTGCAGGAGGCTTCCCTTTCTCCACATCCTTGCCAACACCTGTTGTTTCTTATGTTGTTGATTTTAGCCATTCTGACAGGTGTGAGGTGATAAACTTTGTAAAAAAAAAAATATTGCTGTTTTCTCTTCAGTTGACTTTATGTATTTTTAATTTATTTTTTTAAATATTTTATTTATTTGTCAGAGAGAGAGTACACACAAGCAGGCAGAGAGGTAGGTAGAGGCAGCAAGAGAAGCAGGCTCCCTGCCGAGCACGGAGTCCGATGCGGGACTTGATCCCAGCACCCTGGGGTCATGACCTGAACCAAAGGCAGTGGCTTAACCAACTGAGCTACCCAGGCGTCTCTTTTATTTATTTATTTTTAGTAGGCTCCACACCCAGTGTGGGGCTTGAACTCATGACCCTGAGATCAAGAGTCTCTGCTCTACCAACTGAACCAGCCAGGGGCCCCTTGTCATAACATTTTCCTGGAAAAAAAAACTTTACAGCATCATTCGTAATGTGCCACTGAACAATCTTTTAACACATTTCCCTTTCTGCAAAAAGCAAAGTTCACATTAGCTATAAATCATTTGTTCAGTTTTATTGCCCTTTGGAATCGTCTCAGAGGCCCCATCACCAGATTCCAGGTTGGTTGCTGGAGTTCACCTCTTCTTCCCCAGGCAGTAGAATGGAGGAAGAAAGGGGAATGGCGGGCTCCTTGGTCTTTCCAGGAGACTTCCTAACAATTTCATGTGATGTGCTTGCTTACATCTTCCTCTTGAGTTTTAGGGGCCTGACTTCACCTAGCTGCAGCCCTGGGCAATGTTGTGTTTTGTGTTGACCCCACTCTGCTAACCGCTGAGTTTCTATTGACTCAAGAAAAAGGGGAGAACGGACATTAGGAAGCAACTGGCCATCTTGTGCCAAGCCAGTTCTTTGGGCAAATTGTTATCCAAATTTGTGGCTTTCCCTTTTCTCACTTTGGGACGATCTCTAAGACTCCACTTCTTTTCATTATTTGTAACTAGGTGGGGTTTGGGGTTCCATTGAAACGAACATCTTACATCGAGAGCTTACTCTGTGCTGAGCAAGGCACAATTACAAGTGCTGTTGCCTCTGTTATCATCCGCATTTTAGGGATGAGGATGTTGAGGCACGGAGAGGTAGATGACGTCCTCTGTAGTGGCAGACTCAGGATTCAAAGGCCATTTGATTTCAGAACTTATCAACACAGCACTGCTTGATTTACTTAGAGTTGGGGAAAGGGAACGGGGAAGAGGAGGGGAAGGGAGGAGAGGCAGGTGTCTTTCATGTGCAATGTGTGTAAATTCCCTGTTTGTAACAAATGGAACATGTGTATCACAGAGGACTTGAAATACTTGGTTGGATATATACACATTTTTTATTGAATGTATTGGTTTGCCATTCAAGGACCTTCACAATCTGGCCTCCGCTTTTCCCAGCTACCTTAACTCATCCCATCCAGTGGGACATCATGATTTTATTTATTTGCTTTTTTGAGACACACACACACACACACACGCAGAGCACGAGCTGAGTGCGGAGCCTGATGTGGGGCTCGATCTCATGACCTGAGTTGCAATCAAGAGTTCTATACGACTGAGCCACCCAGGTGCCCCGAAAAGAAGTTTAAGAAATAGGCAAGTCTAGGTTTGTTCACTGCTTCTTCCACTCTTACCTGTGTGGCTTTGAGAGACTTAACCTACCTCTTTCTATCTGAGTTTTATTATTTTTTTTTAAACAGGAATGATACGGGCGCCTGGATGTCTCAGTCGGTTGAGTGTCTGCCTTTGACTCAGGTCATGATCTTGGGGTCCTAGGCTCGAGCCCTGTTTTGGGCTCCCTGCCCTGTGGGGAGCCTGCTTTTCCCTCTCTGCCTTTGCCCCTTCCCCACCATGCGCTCTCTGTCTCTCTCAAATGAATAAAATCTTTGAAAGAGAACCAAAAAACAGGAACATAATGCCTACCTTAGGAAGTTGCAGAGTGTACATGAGATGGCATAGGCCTTCCGATGAACATTCCTTTCATCGGTCGGCCTGTTTTCCTTCTTCCCTGTTCTCACTCTCACCCCTTCCTCCTGTCCTATGGTGCTCCAGTCAAACTAGTTGAGTTTGTTTGGTCTACCCAGTGTTTATTGCCTGCTTTTACCTTTTAAAAATTTTAAAAAAGATTTTATTTATTTATTTGGCAGAGAGAGAGAGATCACAAGTAGGCAGAGAGGCAGGCAGAGAGAGAGGAGGAAGCAGGCTCCCCGCTGAGCAGAGAGCCCCATTCGGGGCTTGATCCCAGGACCCTGAGATCATGACCTGAGTCAGAGATTTTATTTAACCCACTGAGCCACCCACGTGCCCCTATTGCTTGGTTTTAAATGAAGCATGCTCGGATTCATTCAGCTGATATCCCACCCCTTGCTGTCTTCTTCTTCTTCTTCTTCTTCTTTTTTAAGATTTTATTTTATTTATTTGACAGAAGGAAGATCACAAGTAGGCAGAGAAGCAGAGAGAGAGAGGAGGAAGCAGGCTCCCCACTAAGCAGAGAGCCTGGGACTCCATCCCAGGACTCTGGGATCATGACCTGAGCTGAAGGCAGAGGCTTTAACCCACTGAACCACCCAGGCGTACCCCCACCCCAACGCCTTGCTGTCTTCTTAAACAGAGCCCATTTATACTCATTTCTGATCTCTGCTGGGCTCTCAAAGGCAGTTCAGTTTGACAGAACCCCCTCACCCCCCAGTTTAAATCCTGCTCAGCATTTAAGGGCCATCTCGAATTCCTTCTCTCCTATGGAAGTCTTCCTTGATCTGACTGTAACCTGAAATTTCGTGCTTCCCCCTCTTTTTTTTCTCCTGAAGTGCACGAAATGTATTTCTTCCTCTGCTATGTGGTGATGGCGTGTGTGAGGCTTACCGGGGAGCTCACTGAAGTCCAAGGTCCTTGGGGAATCTTGCCTTACTCATCTTTGGAGCCTCCTAGCAGCTCTCTTGCTCATGTGAGGTAGGAACTTAGAGGATCATTTGACTAGTCCACAAAATTGCCCTCACTTTAAAGCTGAACTACAGAAGCTCACCCCCCCCCCCAAAAAATGTACTTTCTAGAAATGCATTTAATTTTTAATTTTTTAAAACTGTTTCCTTTATTTTTTGTAAATATTTTATTTATTTAATTAAGAGAGAGGGTGTACAAGCAGTGGGAGGGCCAGAGAGAGAAGCAGACTCTGGACTGAGCAGGGAGCCTGAAGTGGGACTCGATCCCAGGACCCCCAGATCAGGACCTGAGCTGAAAACAGCTGCTTAACCAATTGAGCCACCAAGACACCCCTAGAAATGCATTTTATGTGTTTATTTATTTATTTGAAATATTTTATTCATTTATTTGTCACAGAGAAAGTGGGAAAGAGAGAGCATGAACAGGGAGCCCAATGTGGGGCTCGATCCTGGGACCCCAGATCATGATCCGAGCCCAAGGCAGCCCCTTCACTGACTGAGCCATCCAGGCATCCCCAGAAACACAATTTGTAACATGTTTTGGTAAGAATTCAAGAAATGTCCAACCAGATCACTCTCTGGGGAAGACGGAAAGTAGATTTTCCCCTCAATCCACAACATTGGCATGGGATATGTAATTCTTTAGTTTTGCTTCCAAATTGGTATTGACGTCAGTTGCCGAGAAGTCTTGGCTTGTGCTAAATTGCATATTGGACAGGATGGGCTTTGAGAAGTAAATGGAGTGCAACCCCATCAGCTGGGAAGCTCTAAAATGAATGTGCATGGTTAGTGCAATCAGTGACTAATTAAGGTGAGGTTTATGGCCATTTAGCTCTTTCACCCTGAAGAAATTTCAAGACCAGTTATGTACCACTTTGGACTGAGGAGTGGGAGGCCAGCAGGTCAGAGAGCCAACGTCACCAAGGGGTCTGGCTCTGTCATAGGTGGGTCGATAGATGGGCTTGAGGCTTGAAGAGTAATTGTTCTCAGTGGGTCATTTGGTTTCCATTGGTGATCCCCAAAGGCTGGAATGGACTCCATGAAGTCAACAGGAACCTTGGAGGAAACTGGGAAATTATTGCTGGATTTCAAACCCACGTGCTAATAAGAACTGGCTGAGGCTTTTGCAGGGATAAAAGGAATCATTTAGAGCCTCCCACCAGACGAAGGAGGCCAAGCTGAACTGTGGTGCTCCAGCTTCCCTGTCCTTTGTGGCTTTGGTGACCTTTACCATCAGGGGACCAGGGCCTCCACGTTTGCCACTCCCACCTTCCGTCCAGAGAAGACTGAAAAGGTCTGCATTGCACTGTGTGAGATGTGGTCTCCCCCAAAAGTAGGAACACCTACAGATCCATCAGTAAGGAATGAGATAATTTACTTGGGTTGCAACCAGAAGCTAAGCAGCTCTTTCCAAAGGAGATAGAGCTATGCCTAGGTTCAGCAACTTCAGAGGTACATCATGAATACAATAAACATTTGTGTAAAAAAAAAAAAAAAAGTATATATAGGGATGCTCAGGTGGCACAGTCAGTTAAGCGTCTGCCTTCGGCTCAGGTCACGATCTCAGTGTCCTGGGATCAAGTCCCGAGTTGGGCTCCCTGCTCAGCGGGGAGACTGCTTCTCCCTCTCACTCTGCCCCTCCCCCTGCTCATGTTCTCTCTCTGAAACAAATAAAAAAGCCCCGGGGGATGTTCAGCAAAGGCCATCATTTCTTTATCTGGTGGAAGGCGCATGTGGGGTGTGCCGTCCAAGTTGCCTTTTTATTTTATGTTATTCCTTGTTTTGTTTTTATAACAGGTGGGCAGTAGAGGACTAAAGTAGATTTTCTTTCCTTTAAAAGGAACCCAAAGCACTGTTCAATGTCCTCTAGTCACACTGAGCTGTGAGTTGACTTGACAAGAGTTCTGAATATTGATTGCCCTTGGGAGCCGGGCGAGGGGGTATGGTGTGTTCTTCAGGTATCAGAGCCTTAACCTGACGAGATAGGACATTAATGATGGGATTCCTGCTAGTTACTGGTAAAGCAAAACTAGAGGTTCTATTTCCTGAGGGCTGCCCCCCACCTTAGGGGTTCTTGTGGGGCCAGTGATTTTTACACCAGCAGCCTCCAAGTCTGTGAGAAGTAGCGGAGGCCCAGCAGGTATCCCTGCAAGGGATGGGGTGGGGAGTAGGAGCATAGGGAGAGGGAGAAACAGGCTCCCTGCAGAGCAGGGAGCCCAATGCAGGGCTCGATCCCAAGACCCTGGGATCATGACCTGAACCGAAGGCAGACGATTCACCTGATGAGCCACCCAGGTGCCCCCCTCCAACTTCTGCCTGTTTTTCTAGTACCAGGGTTTCAACTAGAATTTCATTTGAGGGGGAAAAAGATTCTGCTGCTTAGTGGAAGTTTATAAACCATGGTGCTATACCACACTTAAGGATAACATAGGTACAAGAAAATACCCTCCTTTTGTGGATGAGGCATCGAGGGTCTGAGAGTTGAGTGACGTTGCTTCAGGACAAAACATGGAGTCCATTGTAGGGGCAAAACTTAAAGTCCTTAGTTTGGCCATCTTCCCCCCACGCTGGTGTCTCACAGGAGCTCTCTTTGGTGAGCTCAGGAATACAACTGAATTAAGAAACATTGAAAGCGGGGTGGCTCAGTGGGTAAAGCCTCTGCCTTGGGCTCAGGTCATGATCCCAGGGTCCTGGGATCGAGCCCCACATGGGGCTCTCTGCTCAGCAGGGAGCCTGCTTCCTCCTCTCTCTCTGCCTGCCTCTCTGCCTGCTTGTGATCTCTGTCAAATAAATAAACAAAATCTTAAAAAAAAAAAAAACATTGAAAGGTCTGGGGTAGTTTTTTTTTTTTTTTTAAAGACTTTATTTATTTATTTGACAGACAGAGATCACAAGTAGGCAGAGAGGCAGGTAGAGAGAGAGAGAGAGAGAGAGAGAGAGAGGGAAGCAGGCTTCCCGCGGAGCAGAGAGCCTGATGCGGGGCTCGATCCCAGGACCCTGAGATCATGACCTGAGCCGAAGGCAGCGGTTTAACCCACTGATTGAAAGGCATGATCTTACTACCTCATTGCCTGGATTGAACATTTCTTCCTGAGCCTGGACTGGAGGTGGGCAGGGCCTCGGAGGCCAGCAGAAAACACTGGTTGTGGTGTGCGTCTGTTTGAATTACCAGGGAAAAGTTAGCAGATGTTCTCATTGTGGGTTGGTAGCCTAGACTGGGCGGTGGTCCCCTTCCCTGTACTCCATAACCCTGGGCCACTTATATCCTGGATGTATTGAAATATACAGCGTATCCCATGATTGTACTTTGTTATTTTTTTAAAGATTTTATTTACTGATTTGAGAGAGAAAGTGAGCAAGACACAAGTCGGGGGAGGGGCAGAGGGAGAACAGACTCCCTGCTGAGCGTGGAACCTGATGTGGGGCTTGGTCCCAGGACCCTGAGATTTTGACCTGAGCCAAAGGCAGATGCTTAACTGATGTGAGCTACCCAGGAGCCCCATTTTTTTTTATTATTATTTTTTTAAGTAAGCTAGTGCTCACTTAGGCAGCACATGTACTTTTTTTTTTTTTTTTTTTTTTTAGAATTTATTTATTTATTTGGCAGAGAGAGGAGGAAGCAGGCTCCCTGCTCAGCAGAGAGCCCGATGCGGGACTCAATCCCAGGACCCTGGGATCATGACCTGAGCCGAAGGCAGTGGCTTAACCCACTGAGCCACCCAGGCGCCCCTGTACTATTTTTTTAAAGCAAGCTCTATGTCCAACTTGGGGCTCAAAGTCATGACCCCACAATCAAAAGTCACATGCTTTACCAACTGAGGCAGCCAGGTGATCCCCTCATGGTTGTACTCCAGATGGATTGATGCCTTAACTCCAAAATGTCTCAACCAGCACCCAAAATATATGTCTTGGAACATTGCTAAGGCATAAAGGCAGAGACCAGAATAGTTTTTGGTTATAAGGGAAGAGTTAGGAGTGGTATATATCATGTACCATGGCTCCTTTAAGATAGCAGAAGGCCAAGAGCAGCTTACTGTTTATAGGAGGAAAAGATGCTGAATTCATGGCCTCACCCATAACCTGTGTGTCTGTGCCTTCATACCTGACTGAACTTACATGATTTCCAATCTCTGTTCCCTTCCTACATTGTGGCCTTTGGAACATCCTAGAAGGTGTCTTGGTACATTTGTAAGAATTCTTTTATGAGGGGCACCCGAGTGGCACAGTTGCTTAAGCATCTGCCATGGGCTCAGGTCATGATCCCAGGGTCCTGGGATTGAGCCCCGCATTGGGCTCACTACTCAGCAGGGAGCCTGTTTCTCCCTCTTCCACTCCCCCTGCTTGTGTTCCCCTGCTTGTGTTCCTTCTCTCTCTGTCAAATAAATAAAATCTTCAAAAAATAAAAATAAAAAAGAACACACTTAAAAAAAAAAGAAAAAGAATTCTATTATGAGTCTTTTCTTCTGCCCTTCATTTTGACCCCTAGTCCAGGGTCTGTTCTGTCTTCTGCTTGGAGCTGGTCTGCTAAGGTCCCTCTGTCCATTTATGTCTCTTCTCAGGGCCAGGCCACGTTTAATGGTGAGTCATCACATTGCTTTTCATTTGGAAGCAATTTTAATAGCCCCCAGTGGAGATATTTATTTATATTTATATTTATTTAGTTTTCGTTTTATTTCTAGTAGAAACTCTCAAAAATCAATAGTTGAAAACAGAGGTAATGTTTATCCTGCTGTTAGTATGGGCTTCTCTTACTTCCTCTTCCCAGCGGTCATTCGTGTTGGGGGAAGGCTGAGTGAGCTACGCTTTCACTTTGGTGTGGATCAGCCAGAGATCAGCATGGCTCAGGTGAGCTTGTAGCGCCGTGAGGGACGGATTACCTCCAGCCTGAGTTACTTTTAAGATAAGGAGACCAGACGTGCCTTCAGGGCTCAGTCGGTTAAGCCGCTGCCTTCAGCTCAGGTCATGATCTCAGGCTCCTGGGATGGAGCCCCGTGTTGGGTTGTCTGTTCAGCAGGGAGTCTGCTTATCCATCTCCCTCTTTGCTCTCTCTTCCTTTCTTTCAAATAAATAAAATCTTAAAATCTTAAAAAAAAAAAAAAGACAAGGAGACCATCTCTGGAAAGCTGGTTAGCGCATCATGAGCAGTTCAGACTCTGGCCCTTGGAATAGAGCCTGACGTGGGGCTCGATCCCATGACCCTGAGATCATGTCCTGAGCTGACATCAAAAGGCAGACACTTAACCCGACTAACCACCCCCCAGGCACCCCCATCTCTTTTCTATCTGCACCTTTCTGCTATAACTAGAGGCATGTGTCTCCTAGTTTCTCTTTCTGCC
This sequence comes from Mustela lutreola, assembly GCF_030435805.1. Lineage (NCBI taxonomy): Eukaryota > Metazoa > Chordata > Mammalia > Carnivora > Mustelidae > Mustela > Mustela lutreola. The sequence goes on along the minus strand of NC_081308.1, from coordinate 101,161,049 downwards.
TGAACTTTCCCTTTTACGATACATTCCCCACTGTACTGTAGGCCAGATTCATCTTCCAAAATCCATGTTTAATCATAGCTCCCCCCTTTGCTTTGAAATCTTCAATAGCTCCATGTACCTATAGCATCCAGTAGTACTACTGAATCAAGTCCAGACTCCTTGACCTGGTATTTAAAAGTCTTTGTGATCTCCTCTTAAGATTTCCATCCTCTTTCTCCTGATATTCTTTTTTTTTGTAATATTTTATTTTTAAGTAATCTCCACCCTGAACATGGGGCTTGAACTCCCCACCCCAAGATCCAAGAGTAGCATACTTAACTGACTGAGCCAACCAGGCGCCCTCTCCTAATATTCTTTCACACTCCATCCATCCTGTCACATTTCGTTTCTGCAAATGCCTTATCATTTCGTAGAGTCTTTTGGATTTTGTCATTTCCCCAGCTTTATTTTTTGTTTTCAAGCATCAAAATTCAACCTTAGGACCCAATTTAAATGCTGTTTTCCCCCGATAAGCTTTCTGATCTTTCTCTTGGGGGCATCTGTTTGGCAAGGATCTGGTGAAGGGAACTCACCTTCCTTGGTGGTGGGGGAGTGAGTTGACTACTCAGATCCCTTTCAGTCCTATTCATTTTTCTAAGCTATGTTTATTTTTTAAAATTCTTTTTATTTTTTATTTTTATTATTTTTTTTTTTAAAGATTTTATTTATTTATTTGACAGAGAGATCACAAGTAGGCAGAGAGGCAGGCAGAGAGAGAGAGAGAGGAGGAAGCAGGCTCCCTGCTTAGCAGAGAGCCCGATGCGGGACTCGATCCCAGGACCCTGAGATCATGACCTGAGCCGAAGGCAGCGGCTTAACCCACTGAGCCACCCAGGCGCCCCTAAAATTTTTTTTAAAAAGATTTTAAATTTATTTACCTGAGAGAGACCAAGAGAGAGCACAAGCAGAGGGAGAGGGAGAAGAAGCAGGCTCCCCGCTGAGCTGGGAGTCAGACTTGTGGTTTGATCTCAGGATGCTGGGATCATGACCCGAGCCAAAGGCAGATACCCCAACCGACTGAGCCACTGAGTCAGGTGCCCCTCTAAGCTGTGCTTCTTGAAAAAAACATGAAGTGTGAAGACTCTTAATGTTGATAAATCAAGTAATGCCTTCCACTTCGGGTTCTTTCCAGCATCTCTTCTCTCCTCCTAACTCGACTTCCCACGCTCTCTGTTCCACTGGCAGAGAACCTTACTGTTTCCACCAAAGAGGCAGTTAAGCTGGGGACTTCACTGGAGCAGGCAGGATGTATTTCAACATTGCTCTAGAAGAAAAATGGCGTCCGTCTGTTGGCCCAGCATGCTTTCACAAAACAATTTTTAATCCCTATAAGTGTTCTTTCCTCTACATTCCTCAAGCATTTTGTGCCATTCTTCAACTACTGTCTTGCCCCCATACCTTCTCATTGGACACATCTTCCTCTCTAGACTTAAAGCTTTTTGAGGGCAGAGACCTTTTCTTATTTGTCATTTTGTCCCCCATAGTGCTTATTGGGTGCTCAATGTCTGGTAACTTGAATTGACAGTGGATAAGGAAGGAGCTCTTGAGGTTTTTTGTGTTTTTTTTTTTTTTTTCCCTCTCTGTTATCAGGCAGGAGGTACAAAATAAAGGCTTGCTTGATCCCTACCCATGTCTGTGACAGTGGCCATTGTGAAGATTCCCTTTGGTGGCAGGGCAGTAACCAGTCTCCTACTGAGCCGGAAAGACTTTGATTTCTGGCAGAGCAGCTCTTGGTTTTGTGTGGCAATTTCGTTGAGTCCCTTGGAGAGAGAGCAATTTCAGAAAGCATATGATTTGTTTGATTTCCATTCTAAACAGGGAAAGCAAATAGCAATAAAGCATAGCATAGCCATGACCCTTCACTAGACGTCCTATAGCCACGTGACATACGACTTTAACAAAATGCCATGAGCATGGATGGAGGCCAACCCCAGCAGCAAGCTCAAAGATCTGAGAGAACTGTCACCCCGACAGGCCAGAGGCAGGGAGGGGACATCAGAATGAGCAAAGAGGACTTCATGGAGCCTACCTTCATAGATGCATTTTGCAGGGCAGTCTGTGAGTAGCTGGAAGAGGAGTTAGGCCAAGCATGGAGAACCATGGAGGCCAAGTTCATTAGCTAACATTGGTGTTTCTAGTTGACCTATGGCTGTGATCACAGGTACCAAGTCTTCTCTCATGTTTGTCCCTCTTTCTTTGGATTCTGGAGGGTAAGGGATATGCTCAAGAGAGCAAGGACCCTTTTCCTTCAGATCTATGAACTCTTTATAGGTATTTGTATGAGGATTAGAGGCTCAACAAGCACCAGTTTGAAATACTGAATTTTTATTTTCACTATTTATTTATATTTATTTTAATTTTTTAAAAAGATTTTATTTATTCCTTTGACAGAAAGAGAGACAGTAAGAGAGAACACAAGCAGGGGGAGAACCGGCTTCCCACGGAGCAGGGAGCCTGATGTGGGGCTCGATCCCAGGACCCTGGGATCATGACCTGAGCTGAAGTTGGGTGCTAAACTGACTGAGCCACCCAGGCGCCTGCCCCCCAAATACTAATTTTTTTTTTTACTTTTTATTTTATTTTATTTTATTTTATTTTATTTTTAAAGATTTTATTTATTTATTTGACAGAGAGAGAAATCACAAGTAGGCAGAGAGGCAGGCAGAGAGAGAGAGGGGGGAAGCAGGCTCCCTGCTGAGCAGAGAGCCCGATGCGGGACTCCATCCCAGGACTCTGGGATCATGACCTGAGCCGAAGGCAGCGGCTTAACCCACTGAGCCACCCAGGCGCCCCCAAATACTAAATTTTTAAATGAAGCTGAAGCCCACCCATGGAGGTAGTAGTAAAGAACCGTGAGCTTGTAGAAATACTGACCCACCCATACAACCAACACAGCGACAAAATATTGTGGATCAGACTGGGCATAGAGAGGAAAGGTTTAGTTTTAGTATAATCGATGATAGGAATTGAAGGAAAGAATAGGCCAATGGGAAGAGAAGAGCCAGCATGGAAGCCTAGGCTAGCTGGAGCCAGAGGGACTCAGGTCCTAGGGGTGCATGTCCATTCTGGGCCTACGGAAGGCCTTTTCCTCAGTTGGGCAGTAGTAGGCCTGCCTATGGCCTGGATACCGTATCCTGAGGACTGGCACCTGCTCTGAAGTCTGAGTCCAGGCACATCCTCCAATCTTCTGATGATGCATTTGAACCCATCCTACCTTAATAGCAAGAAGAGGTTTGGTGGTACACACCCCTCCCCACTCTGGTTTCTGTAAGGGATACTCCCAACATGAATGAACACAACATCTTCTGGTTACCATCTCTGTCTCTGGGGATGTGGGTAGTATGGGAGTCTGTGTTCCTGGGTCTGACCCACTTGGAAGTACACACGAGATTGAGTTTCCGGACATGGCAGCCGAAGGAAGAAGCTCTGAACCATGGTGCGCTCTCCAGAGGTCCCGGAAAAGACTTTGGGTGGGTTGGCCTGTCACCTCTCTCCTTGGACACTCCACCTCATGGCCACCCTTCTCCGGTTACAGCAAGGGAATCGATGAGCTTCACGCTGCCTTCTGGCGGACTGCATCTTCGGATTCCAGCATGTGCCTCTTCCACACTCTTCGCCCCCACCCTTTGCCATTGGGCATTAATGCTGTTGGCCGTGTTCATCTTGTTTGTCCCCGTCCTCTTGCATTTTGCGAGTGCCTCAGCTGTGTTTATGTCTCTTCCTTTCTTCAGTTCAGAGCAGTCTGTTCCTTTTGACGAGCCAGCAGCTTCCACAGTATGCTAGGAAACAGGGTCTGGGTACCCGCAGACTTGGGTCTCGCCCCCTCCCCTTTGCAATTAAGTCGGGGGTGGGGGCGGGGGGGGTGTTGGGATAAATCCATTCACTTAAAAAACAAAGTTTTTTGTTCTGCTAAATTGTCAGTGTCTTTTTATCCCTCTAATCTATTGTTAGGATAAGAGAGACAACTACTTTACATTCCCGTTCTGTGCCGTTTTCTCCCCCAACGATTTCTTTTCTTTAATTATGCCATTTAAAAATGTTTGCTGCGTTATCTAGTGTATATTATCTGTTGACAATTCTACCTGAATGGACCCATTTGGAATATTTTTTGTGGAAGTCCGTGGGGGAAACAAAGGTTTTCTGTTTAGAAAGTTGGTGTTATGTGTTGAATTGTATCCTCCCCAAATTCCTATTTTGAAGCCCTAATTCTCAGTACCTTAGAATATGACTGTATTTGGAAATAGGGTCACTGCAAATGCAATTAGTGAATGGGGTCCTCCTGGAGTAGGGTGGGCCCCAATTCAATGAGTGGTGTCCTTATGAAAAGGGGGAATTTGGAGGGCTGCCTGGCTGGTTCAGTCTGTACAACATGCAATTCTTGATCTTGGGGTTGTGAGTTCGAGTTCCACCTTGGGTGGGTGTAGAGATGACCTAAAAATAAAATCTTAAAAAAAAAAAGTGGTGGTGGGGATGTGGAGACAGACATACAGGAAGGAGCACCATGTGAAGGTAAAGGCAGAAATCAGGGTGCTGTTTCTACAAACTAGAGAAAGCCAAAGCTACCAGGAGCTAAGAGAGAGGCATGGGAAGGGTTTTTCCTCTCAGAGGCCTGAGAAGGAACCAATCCTGGGGTGCCTGCTTATCGGTTAAGCATCTGCCTTGGGCTGAGGTCATGATCTCCAGAGTCCGGGGAATCCCACATCCTGCTTCCTGCTCAGCGGGGAGTCTGCTTCTCCCTTTACCCCTCCCCCCCAGCTCCTGCTTGCTCATTCGCTCTCTCAAATAAATAAAAATCTTTAACCAAAAAAGAAAAAAAAAAGCAACCAATCTTGCTGACCCCTTGATCTCAGACTTCTAGCCTCCAGAACCAAGAGCATTAAGTTTCTGCTGGGCTAGCTACTCAGTTTGCGGTACAGCGGTCTTAGCAAACTAAAATCCTGGCTCCACGGAGTAATTCCAGGTAAGCCTGTGTTCTGGAGAGCGAGGAACACGTGGGCTGTGAACTCACACCGTGTTACACATTTCGGAAGGCTCTCGCGAGACTGAAGGTTACCGGAGAACGGAAACTGTGTGTCTGGAGAGCTAGTCCCGGGTGAGCAGAGCTTGGAGCTCCCCATAAGGGACCGATGAAGCTGGATATATGTTCTTTGGCACGTTTGTGAAGTCAAGTCGCACATGGACACTTCTCCCCGTCTTCACAAGGAGGCGGGGTGTGTGTGTGCGCGCGCGTGTTTATTGTGTAGCTGTAGGTGTTTAGTGACTGGGCTGCAGACTGTACCTCTTTGTGGTTCTAGAGATGGGAAGTTGTTTGGCCTTCCAAAGTGAAGCTTGAAGTTGAACTTGCCCGCTCTCGCCTGTATCAAGTGAGTCATTGGGAGAAAGGCCTCTTCCCAGATGAATTCAATTTGTCAGCCTTTGGGCCTGACCCTGCAGGTGCTTCGGGTTAAAGCCAATTACTAATGCAGCTCACCTGTGAGACGCTGGCAAGACCTTCGCAAGGGCCGCCGGTTCCGCGGAGGACTCTTCTCTGGCCGGCACCCGAAGGCAAACTCTTGTTTCCGCCTTCCTCCCTTGCCTCGGTGTCCCCGCGTGCCTGCGTGGAGGTGGCGTCGGGATCCCACGCTTCAGACACTCCCGCCACTGCAGTCTAGCCGTGAGTATCCATGCACGCATGCAGTTTCGAGAAAGGAAACAAGCGCCGTGACCTTCCTCACGCCTGGTTTTTCCAGAGGCCGGCCAGGGAGGACCAGCCCTGTGTGCCTGGCTTGCCTGGCTTGCCTGGCGTGCAGCCAGAAAGTCACAGCCGCTCCAGTTGGAAAGACTTTCTAGGGACTGGAAACTGTATTTGGCTGGTGTGCTTTTTAAGCGGCTTATTTTGCCAAAGCTCATTCGAGGCTTATTGCGCAAGAGTCAGCGGGTGTGTATTTTAAATAGGATAACCTATTTAAATTTCGTGATTTCGTGAACCAGAATTTGGTTAGCTGGTTTAAACCCGGGTTTTTTTTTTTGTGGGGGGGGGGAGAGGAATTTATATATGTGGAAAGCCTTACAAAGGTATGAAAATGAAGTAACGCATACTCAACGAATTTGACAAATACTCTTTATTGAAGGGAACATAAAGGGTTATCTGCAATTGTCGCCGGCCAGAAATGAACCCACAACAGGTGTTTACATTACAGACACTGTTCTTGGTATTTGAACTCTATCAGGGTCCAGAATAAAAACCCGTGCCTCTGGCCTTGTGGAGCTACATTCTAGAAGTGGGGCTGTATATCCTCCAACTTTCAAAGGCCCTTCCTGGGATGTTTTTAAAAGGCAAGGTCTTTGCAGGTGTCAGCATTTTAGGGACTAGGCCTTTGAAGTAAAATCCACTGTTAAAGTAGTATTGATGTCACCTGAGAGATGTTGGAAAAGCCATCTGGATGTTGGCTTGGGTGTGACACCTGGCTGGGGAATAGAGAATTGAATTTTAGTCCTTGGGTGACTTTATCTTGTTCCCCAAGCGCACCTTTGTTGGGCCCTAGTAATGAAACAAAACCCTGGTTGTCTGGCTCTGCTGCTCAGAGGGTTCCATTGCCTAGGTCGTTTGAACGTTGGAGGCTCTGCTTGGATCCCTCTAGCCTGTGAAGCAGTCCACCCTTCCGCCGTGTCTCAAAGTACGGTTCTCTGTATTGTGCACTTTCCTCTGTGTGGTTGTCATTTCTGGACCTTTTAAGTCTCAGTTATCTGCTGCGCCACTGCCTGACAGCTGACAGGTTCTTAAATGATCGTGGAGTGAGTGAATGAGCCAATGGAAGCCTCCATGATTATCTGGTCTATTAGGAAAGGGAGTGGTAGTTGTGACTGCAGCTCTCCTGAAATAAAGTGTCCTTTAAAAGAAGAAAAGGGGTAGACCCCACAGGGCAGTGGGCCTGGCCCTGGGTTTTGAGGTTCAACTCCTCCCATGGGGGAGTTGTGACAAAGATAGCAGAGTAGCCAGAGTTGACTGAAATAAGTTCCTAGGGCTGTTCTCTTGCTCCGTGTTTCTCCAACTTCTGCGGGCATTACAGGCACTGTACCTGGGCCGTTTGTTAAAAAGAGATTGGATCAAACCTCGGTTTTGATTTATTGCACATGGAGTGGGGTGGGGTTGGGGGTTGGCAAGAATTGGAATTTCTGAGAAACTACCAGGTAACGCGAATCACGCTGCTGGCCCGGGAACCTTGCTGGTGTAACCGACCAATAGTTAAGTCCCAGTTCTACCCCTTCCTGTGTGGTTCTGGACCTGTTTCTTCACTTTTCTGATCTGTACATTGGAATAATATTAGTACCTATCTCCTAGGATGGATGTACAGGCAAGATAATGTGTAGAAAAAAACTTAGCACAGCACTTGAATGTTGGGGTTCCCTCGGAGGGGTGGAGGCGACCGGACCAGCCGGAGGCCCCTTCCCGGGGCTGAGCGGGATGGCGAGTGTCGCGAACCCGGACGCACCAACGGACGACACCAGGCTCGGGGGATCTGTCGAAGCAGGATCTCACTTTATTGTGCGGGGGCACACCTTATATAGAGCAGCAGAAGGGAAGTGAGGACAGAGGGGGAAGAGCCAATAAGATCGGGGGAGAGGAGGAAGTGCCATAGGTTTCAGGAACCGAAACTGTGAAATTGGCGCCTTGTTGGCCGGAAGAGACGGCAAGCCGGCGCCATCTTTATTCTGGGCCGCACCCTGTGGAGGCACCTCTAGTTATGTGCCTTATATTTCCCCCTTTTGTTTTTGTAGGCATGACTTCTGTCTTAGGTTGCCAGTGACAAGACAACAGGCTTACCCGTCATTGAGGGTCATACAGCATAGGTATGTCCTCTGTCTTAGGTTGCTCTGTGTCTCTCATTGGTCTTACCCGTCACTGAATATCATGCTGCTACGGGGGGGGGCATCTCCTTTAAGGCCTGTCTTAGGTTGCCCCAACCGATATAGGGTCTTACCCGTCATTGGCCAATAAAGATTAATGATAGATTTCTTCATCATGGGTGGCCAGTCTCTGGTAATGTACTTGAACATTCATTAACTGAATGGCTTCCATCCTTTTTTGTATAAATCGGGTTAGCTTATTGATAAGGCAGGGGCCAAAGGAAACGACAAGGAGCAGAATAAAGAGGGGGCCCAGAAGAGGGAGGAAGTATGGGAGAAGGCCACCGAAGCCGGTCCCGAACGGACTGTTCCACATCTCGCGATGCCTCTTTTCCAGGTGGTCTTGTAGTTTTCTAATTTTATCTTGAACTATGCCCGATTTGTTGGCATAGAAGCAGCATTCCTCCTGCAAAAACAAGCAGATGCCTCCCTTTTCGGCAGTTATTACTGCAGAAAACATCGTCAATGCGTCTGAGATCTAGGTTAGAGGAATTATCAGCAAGGGGTGGCGCCCAAAGACAGGACGTATTAGGGGAGAGGGGGGAAATATATATGTTGGGTCGGGGCGGTAGAAGCTGACATGATGAGGGGAGTAGGGATAATGAGATATTGTTGACTAAAATGGCCTGGGCCAGAAGAGGCCCATTCTTAAGGCATAGCCAGCAGTTCTGGGCCAGAGAGGGGTTGGAGGAGTTTATGAGAGCGAAGACAGTGTTTAGAATACTTTCGGTTTCGGGGTCAAGCTATAGCACTCCCCGGTTCTCAGGTAAGATTAGGGGGTGATAGACAGGAGGTTCTTGGCTCTTGATCATAATTTCAATCCTGCGCGATACAATTGCATTGCGGGTTTGATCTTGGGGCCCGCCCCCATCAGATACTCCTATGGGCGCCACGGAGTTGAAGCAGACATCCTGCCCTGGGGTGCCATAACAAGGGGATGGCATCGAGTTGCTGCCGGCCCCCGTATCGCTGGGTGAGTTTGTCCCCCGCTTTGTGTACCAGTATGTTTTGTTATCAAAAGAGCATTGTTGGGCGGTGTCTGTAGCAAGCAGTGTGGAGTGAGGGATGGAATGTGGAGCATGGGCAAGGCCCAGGTTTTCCTTGTGATGTAGGGACGGTTCTGGGAGTATTCCAACAAACGTATGAATTTACGGCCCCAAGGCATTTATTTCCATCTAGAGATGTTAGTATAAGGGCAGCGAACTTACCTGAGCATGAGATTTTTGATCGGTTCCCTGTATTCCTCGGAGCAGGGCCTTGGCTTTACCTGGGTCGCCGAGTCCCGCAATAGTGACTTGTGCATGAGCCAGTAGGGTCAGGAGCATTGATAATATCATCTTTCGACTGTAGATCTGTGGGTCAGATAGGGAGAAAAGGTTCCTCAGAGTTGTGGGCTCTCTGGGTCTGGGTTATTGTTGTTTTCTGGGGCTGGGAGGTATTTGATGTCTCGTGCGGGCACCCAAATAGGCTTCTTTTCTTCCGGGGGGAATATGCATCCAAACCCTCTACCTGTAGTGAGGAGGGGGTCAGGTCCCCTCCAATACCCAGTCAGGGGGTCTTTCCATCTGACCGATATTGAGGTATAAGGGGTTATGGCGGACCAGTGTCTTTGGAACGCTGTCAAATGATCGTATTTTGAAAAATTTAAAATATTAAGGGTGAACAGTGCCCTTTTGAGTTGATCATGTGGGGGAAGGGATTCCCCCTTTTGTTTTTGTAATTGGTCTTTGAGGGTACGGTTTTGTCTTTCCACAATGGCTTGTCCTCGAGGGTTATAAGGAATGCCGGTGGAGTGGGAGATGTTCCATTCTGAGAGGAAGATTTTAAAGGTTGTGCTAGTAAAGCAAGGACCATTATCAGTTTTAATTTGTTTGGGGAGTCCTAGAGTGGCAAAACAATGTAAGAAATGGCATGTTTAGTCTTTTCGCCGGCATGGGCAGTTGCCCAGAAAGCATGTGAACATGTGTCAACGGACACGAAAACAAATTTAAGTTTACCAAAGGAGGGGTAATGGTTTACATCTGTTTGCCAGAGGTGATTGGGGTGTAGCCCCCTAGGATTGCACCCCAGCCCCTGGAGTGGGGGAACTTGTAGGAAAGGTTGGCAGGATTTGCAGGTTCGAATGATTTTTTTTGAGATTTTTAATGGGTACCTGGGGGAAGCGTTGATGGAGTCCCCTCCATTTGGTGTGTGTAAGTTTATGGAAGTGAGCAGCCTCTTCTACAGAGTAACATTGGGGAGTAGATGCAAGTTGGTCGGCCAAGGAGTTACCTTGGGATAGGAAACCCGGAAGTCCTTGGTGTCCCCTGAGATGTTGAACGTATATTTGGCTGGTTCTTTGTTTTAGGAGGGTTCGGGTTTGGATCATAAGTGGGGTGATGGGGTTAGAATCTAGTTTGATGTGAGCGTCGATTAGGTTGGGTAGGAGGTTTACCACATAGAGGCTGTCAGAAAATAAATTGAGGGGACCCTTAATGGTGGAAAGGGCTAGGACCACAGCATAAAGCTCTTTAAATTGTGCGGACCCCTGGACCAGGTGGATGAGAGATTTCTGAGGGGTAGGGGTTCTATCAGTATCAGAGTGAGGGGGGAAGATCACTACTGAAGCTCCTACTTTTCCTCCATCTGTAAAGGCTGTATGAAAGGATGGATCTGCTTGGGTGATGAATAGCATGGGGATCTTCCACTGCAGCTTACCGAAGGAATTCATCCATTTATAAGGCCCATAATGGCAATCTATATTTCCGAAGAATCCTTCTAAGGCTATGGCCACCCTAGCATTATTGCGTTGGAGCCATGTGAAGTCCTGAGTTCGGTAGGGAATAACAATGCTACTTGGATCCTGTCCAAATAAACGGAGCGAATTGTTTCTCCCTTTCGTGATGCAGTCAGCGAGTTGGTCAGTCGCCGCGTATACTCGCGGGGTGCCCCCCACTGAAAGGTGGATCCATTGAATGGGTTCTCCTTGTTGGGCTAATAGCGCTGTCATTAGGGATTCCCCAGGGAAAACATATAGAATTAAGGGCACGGAGAGAGTGAATCGCTTTAAGGTAGATTTATCAATGGCCCGTTGGACCTCATTGAGTGTTTGGATATGTTCTGTGTTTAGAATGATATCAGACGAAAGATTTGAGCCCTTGAGTAGGTCAAATAGAGGGGTGAGTTTCTCAGTAGAAATAGAGATCCATGGCCTCATCCAATTTATTTCACCAAGTAGTTTTTGTAACTGAGGTAGGGTGTACGAGGGTTGAATCTTTAATTGGGGTCTGATCGGGGACACTGTATCCAAGGAGAGTAAGGATCCAAGGATTTTAAAAGGGGGGATCCTTTGGATCTTTTCAGGGGCCACCTTGAAATTATGGTGGGCCAAAATAGAGAGGCACTTGGTAGTGAGGAGGTCAAGCTGAGAGCGGTCAGGCGCTCCTAGGATAATATCATCCATATAGATGTAAAATAGAATGTCTGGGTTTCTGAAAAATGATGTAAAAATCTGGGCTAATATGTTCTGGCAGATGGATGGGCTATTAGCCATCCCCTGGGGGAGGACCGTCCATTCAAACCTCTGATCGGGCCCGGAGAAATTAAGAGCGGGCAGGGAAAAGGCGAACTTTTCCATATCATCAGGGTGGAGGGGAATGGAGAAGAAACAATCCTTTATATCAATGGTGGTAATAAAATGGTTGGATGGAATGGCTGGAATCCATGGAAGTCCCCTTTGAGGGGTTCCAAAGGGGACCATTTTATTGTTGACCTGTCGCAGGTCCTGTAGTAATCTCCATGTACCATTGGGTTTTTTGATAACGAAAATGGGTGAGTTCCAAGGGCTAAGGGACTGGCGTATATGTCCTAGGTCCAGCTGTTGCTGCACTAAGATATGGAGTTGTTGTAGTTTGTGGGAAGGGAGAGGCCACTGCTCCACCCAAATGGGAGGTCCCTCTTTCCAGGTAATCTTAGGGACCTGGGGCAGGGCAGTGGCCTTTAGGATTGGGGGGACTGATACCTTTGCCTAATGCTCTCAAGATAGGGGTCCTCTCGGTAATTAGGATGGGAGTCCCTTCCTTCCTGGAACTGCTGTTGGTATTCTTCCTCATCTAGTACATCATCAAAGAAGGCCTTATGGTCAGTAGTAATGAAGGCCTCCGTTGCCCCTAGAATATCTTGACCAAGTAGGTTAGCGGTGAGGCCAGGGGCCACTAGGGGGTGAATCTGTCCTCTGTTGCCATCTGGATCTACCCAACATAACGGGTTAGCAGTCTCATAAGAGCTGGACTGGCCTCCTATCCCCAGTAGGGGAGGGCCGGGGACAAGTTTCCAAGAAGGGGGGACTTCCTCTTGCCTGAGGACAGTGCGTTCAGCACCTGTATCAATGAGGCATTTAAAGGACTTGTCTCCGATGGTAAGACGCATTTTGGGGCGGAGGCCTGGGACCAAAGGAACTGTCCAATGAGCCTTGACAGGTGTTTTCCCCTTGTTTAATGGGGCTGGGGATTGCCCTGATTGGAGTTTAAAGGTTTGCCTTGGATATCAAACTTAGATCTACAATCCTTGGCCCAATGGAACCTCTTCCTACATTTAGGACATGGTGTTCGGGGCGTATCAACAGGTTGTGGGGAGCTTGGTTTGCGCCCTAGGGGGCAGTTTCTCTTAAAATGCCCCTCTTGGGCGCCTGGGTGGCTCAGTGGGTTAAGCCGCTGCCTTCGGCTCAGGTCATGATCTCAGGGTCCTGGGATCGAGTCCCGCATCGGGCTCTCTGCTCAGCAGGGAGCCTGCTTCCTCCTCTCTCTGCCTGCCTCTCTGCTTACTTGTGATTTCTCTCTGTCAAATAAATAAATAAAATCTTTAAAAAAAAAAAAAAAATAAAATGCCCCTCTTGCCCACAGCCAAAGCACAGGCGGGGAAGGTTGGCCTGGTGGGGCTGCAATGATGCCTGCTGCATTACACACACTAGCGTCTCAAGGCTGTCCTGTTGATGCTCTCTTAAGGCTGCCGCCATAGCTCGCGCCTGATGCGATGTGGACCCAATGTCTTTTGTAGCAATAACCCAGCGGTCCATAGATCTTTCTTTTAGGCCAGCACAGGCCATCTTATAATCTCGGGTCATTCCTTCCTATACTGCCATTCTGACGAAATGGTCTCTGAGATCCCCAGGGGGCATCTTTTTCTTAACGGATTTCTCCACCCCATCAATGAAAGAGGGCAAATCTTCGTTAGTTTTTTGGTGTAACCCTGCTATTGGTGACTCAGAAGGCCCCTCCTCAAGTTTGCTCCAAGCCGCGAGCCCAGCGGCTCGGATTTGGTCCTGGTAAGGGGGGAGGTGGCTGCCTGTTGGGTTCCGGAGGCATACTGGCCATCAGTCCCAGCAAGCATTCCCATAGTTATAGGGATGGCTGGATTGGCTCGGGCATTTCTTTCTGCAATCTGCTGACATTCCTCTTTATATAAGGCTGTCCACTTTATATATAGGGCCCCTGGAAGAACGGCCCTAGCTAAATGACCGCCAGTCAGCCGCCGTACATGGGGAATGGGCCAGACCTCGGAGGATAGTTTCTGTCCAGGGGGCGTTGGGCCCATCCTCCAACACTGCCTTTTTGAGCTCCTTAAGGTCCCCAGGCTCCCATGGGTACCATGGAGCTGGACGGTTGCCTCCTGGGTTAACATTAACAGGGAAGAGAGAACAACTGGAGGGCTCAGGGGAGGTATGCTCTGGAGGGGGGGGGCAATAAGGAGGCGGAGGAGTGGGCGCTGACGGTTGAATAAAGGGGTTAGTGGAAGGGGGGCGCGCAGGGGGGCCCTCAGCCAGAGATCTGGGTTGGAGGTCTGGGGGCCAAGGAGCCGCGTCAAAGGGGTCTAGCGAGGGGTAGAACCTCTTTGGTTTAACAGGGGGGTCGTTTTTAGAAGAGGACTGCCCCATAACTTATGGGGGTACACTCACCCGTTGACCGATTGGCCCGTCAGCGAGAAGAGCGAGGTTCCTCACACGGGGCACCAGTTGTTGGGGTTCCCTCGGAGGGGTGGAGGCGACCGGACCAGCCGGAGGCCCCTTCCCGGGGCTGAGCGGGATGGCGAGTGTCGCGAACCCGGACGCACCAACGGACGACACCAGGCTCGGGGGATCTGTCGAAGCAGGATCTCACTTTATTGTGCGGGGGCACACCTTATATAGAGCAGCAGAAGGGAAGTGAGGACAGAGGGGGAAGAGCCAATAAGATCGGGCGAGAGGAGGAAGTGCCATAGGTTTCAGGAACCGAAACTGTGAAATTGGCGCCTTGTTGGCCGGAAGAGACGGCAAGCCAGTGCCATCTTTATTCTGGGCCGCACCCTTTGGAGGCACCTCTAGTTATGTGCCTTATACTTGAAACTGAAGAAACGTTGAGTAAATGTTAAGTAGGTTTCTCACTGCTTTGCATCTCAGTAGCTTGATATAAAATAGACCCCTACGGAAAAGTTTGAATGGGGAAGCTGGTGGTAGTTGGGGCCTAGAAAAGGTGGCAGAACATTGAGTTTAAAAAAAAATTGAAAATCTTTAATCTTTGGGGCACCTGGGGGGATCGGTTGAGAGTCTTGATCTCATGGTTGTGAGTTCTAGCTCTGTGCTATAAAAAACGGAAGAAAAAACCCAAACCAAAAACAAACTTTGACCTTGAATATTCAACTTTGGGTTTAGGCAGATGCCTGGATACTGCTGCAGGTGTGATGTTGATGTTCGAACAGCACAAATCGTTTGCCGGTATTTTTCTGACCCCAGATAGGTCTTGACAGGTGTTCAGTGGATTGGAATATGCCAGAGAACCAAAGGCCAAGAGTTGGTGGGGTTGTTGCAGTTTGGGCATGAGACCTACACACCTACTATCCAGTGTCCTTAGTTTAACATTCCAAGTGATCCCTAGGCCAGTGACCAAGCCAAATCCATTGTTTTAGAATATTCCTGTGGTTCTGTTTAAAATCCACAGTCAGCAGATAGGCTCAAGGGCATGTTTGAAATGAGAAATTTTTCTTATTTATTTATTTTTATTTTTTTAAAAAGATTTTATTTATTTATTTGACAGAGATCACAAGTAGGCAGAGAGGCAGGCAGAGAGAGAAGGGAAGAAGCAGGCTCCTTGCCAAGCAGAGAGCCCTGTGAGGGGCTCGATCCCAGAACCCTGAGATCATGGCCTGAGCCGAAGGCAGAGGCTTTAACCCACTGAGCCACCCAGGTACCCCAAATTTTTCTTATTTATTTATTTTTTTCTAAAGATTTTATTTATTTGACAGAGAGAGATCACAAGTAGGCAGAGAGGCAGGCAGAGAGAGAAGAGGAAGCCGACTCCCTGCTGAACAGAGAGCCCGATGTGGGACTCGATCCCAGGACCCTGAGATCATGACCTGAGCTGAAGGCAGCGGCTTAACCCACTGAGCCACCCAGGCGCCCCTCTTATTTTTTTTTAAAGGACTTTTTTATTAACTTGATAAAGCTGAGCAGGGAGCCTGATGTGGGGCTTCATCCCAGGACCCTGGGATCATGACCCGACTGAGCCACCCAGGTGCCCCCTCTTTTTGTGCATGCACATGCTTGGTGTTTTTCAAAGTGTAATCCATAGACCTTTTGTATCCACCTGTGGTGCTTGGTGAAAATAGGAGAGCCCTGACTTAGACTTAAATGAAGTCGAACCCCTAGAAGTGAGATCCGAAAAATCTACATTTTCAGAAAAACCTCCCACTCTTCTGGTACACACTAAACCTCGAGAAACACCACCACAAAAGCCTGTCCCTCCTATATGAGGTCAAGGACTGTTCTATAGTTCAATTGTATTTAATCATTAGAGGGGTTCATAATATCAACTCCAGGATCCCTCTTAGCTCTGTAAAGCTCATTCCAGAGCACCTGGGTGGCTCATTGGGTCAGAGCCTCTGCCTTCGGGTCAGATCATGGTCTTGGGGTTCTGGGATCAAGCCCCACATGGGGCTCTCTGCTCAGTGGGGACCCTGCCCCCCCCCCCACCTGCCTCTCTGCCTACTTGTGATCTCTCTCTCTCTCTCAAATAGATAAAATCTAATAAATAAATAAAATAAAATCAAAATAATAAAATCTTAAAAAAAAAAAAAAAAGAAAACAAAAACCAGCCTCATTCCAGCTAGGAGCTGCCTTATGCCATCTACCTGATACTCCTGGATATGATCAAGAGCAGCTAGGAATGGCATGCAATTCAACAATAGTTGATGAATAATTATCACTAGAGTTAAGTGGATGATAGAAAATGGGAAAACAATATGATTCCTGATTTCAGGTGACTCCTACTATGATCACCTGGCTTGGTCAGGAGCCCTCACTGCTCTGTCTTCTTGCAAAATTGAATACGTGCTCCTGGAGTCTCGTTCCAGGGTTACAACAAATCCCCCTGTTCCACTCCACTGTCTCTCTGTTTCATAGTCCATAGCTGGTCATCACAGACCTACTTTATTCATGGGAAGAGACAGGAATTGTTAAGATTCAAATCAGTCTGGACCAGTGCCCAGCCAATAGAAGAGAAGAATAGCCATGACAAGGCAGTTTCAAGTCCGCACTCAGTGTCTGTGCATAGCTCTGTGCTGCTGGCCAACTCTGCAGGGCTGAGAGCTGCTCCCTACCCTGCCTGTCTAACTTGGCCTGGCTAAAGCCCTCTGATCTCTGTTGGACTTTCACTTGGCACCTTAGTTTACTAAGTCCTGTTTCTGCTCCTGCCCTGGTTACCGACGCTCAACCAGAATCCTTTATTGCATCTGCCACTTTCTCGCCATCTCTGCTTATCCACAAAGGGTAAGTGACTAAAGAAATGTGTAAAGAAAGCACTAGAGTCCTCTTTGTGCCTCTTAGGTCTATAAATATTCACACACACTGTGCTGCCTGGCACTGTGTGATGACCTGCTCTTGCGGTATCAGCGTTGGTCGCCCATGTGCTCTACCATTTAATGCAGCCTTTCGAAGAGCATGTGGAAGAATAAACACTAATATTTGTGTCTTGAAGGAAAATCGGGTACCTGGGTGACTCAGCCAGTTAGGCATCTGCCTTCTGCTCGAGTCATGATCCTGGAGTCCTGGGATCAAGCCCTGTGTCGCTGGGCTCCCCAATCAGCAGGGAGCATGCTTCTCTCTCTCCCACTGTCCCTCCCCCTGTTCATGTTCTCTCTCTATCTCATAAATAAATAAAATAAAAAGAATTAGCAGGTCTTTTAATGAGGGCTTCCTTTATCTATAACTTGACGCAAGATGATAAGACGGTAGGGCTTGATTTTTGCTGTCTGCATGCTAAAACTTTGTCTTAGTCCCCATTAAGAAGGGGAATAAAGAAAGCCCATTTACAGTCTGCAACTTAACCTGGGTTGTGAGAGGCCCAGATGGGATTTAAACTGAGGTCTATCCGATGTTCTGCTAGATTGTGGAAACACCAATATTTTCATTCTCTCATGGCCGCAAATGGTCTCCAAGGAGAAGCCTCTTCATAACAATTATTTAGGGCAATAGCAATATATTTGGAATCTCATCTGATGAATTTGTCTATCCTTGTTTATGAGTGTAAGTTGTGTTTGGTCTT
The DNA here is from genome assembly GCF_030435805.1 of Mustela lutreola. Lineage (NCBI taxonomy): Eukaryota > Metazoa > Chordata > Mammalia > Carnivora > Mustelidae > Mustela > Mustela lutreola. The sequence goes on along the minus strand of NC_081308.1, from coordinate 101,143,572 downwards.
TAATTGGGATGATCTGTGTTTATATACTTCTGTTTTTGCATATTTTCTGCCATTTCTAAAACAAGCACGCTTTTAGCTCTGATTAAAGAGAACAGGAAATCAATCTTCTATGCTGTTGTTTTTATTTTTTTACTGTTAATGTTTGAATTGCATTTATTACATTTGTCTATCACTGTATGCTGTCTGGTGATGTGATGTCAAATCGGCCCTGTGCCAGTATACTGGTTTGGAATGTGCTGTCCTCGTTGGGGGTGGGTGGCAGTACAGTGGGATTCTGGCTGTGCCAGGGTGGGGGTGCTCTGATAAGGGTTTGGAGAGCCATGGTAGTTCTGATGAAGCTTTGTGAAAAGATCTGCCCATACATTTAGTGCGAGCAGACCTCTGATCTCAATATGCAGATCTTAATTTCTAGAGATGAACTTCTAAAAGGAGTCCGTTAAGATGAATTAACCAAGGGGAATCCTTTTTCATGTAAGTGAGTGCATTTAACACTTTAGGGATCTGTCTGGTGCCGAGACCAAGAGCAGGAGTTTGGAATGAGATTGGGAGGCAAAGACAGCAACTTCAAAGACAGCAAAAAGACCTGAACTTGGAAGCCTGAATTTTAACTGAAAATAATCCTGTCCAGTTTGGTTCAACCAGTGAAATCCTAACTGGGATAAAAATAAATCTGAATCTATGCAAACATTTGAGTTGAAGTACGAGTGTTTAAAAAAAAAAAAAAAGGGCCTGGTTATTGAGGACCTCCTATGTGACTGTCCCAGTACATACCTTTTGCTGATTTTCACCCCCCCCCCCCCCGACCAAAGCATATTCTTACCCATTTTATAAATGGGGAGACTCAGGTTCTGGAAGGTGCAATAACTTGCCTAACACTGTACAGATAACAAGTGGCAGGCTTCGAATCCAGCTTGGCCTAACTCTTCAACATGTCCTCTTCCCAAATGTCTTCACTGGCTTGGGCTGTCTTAATAATACCACAGAGCGGGTGGCTTAAACAACTGAAATTCTTCTTAACAGTTCTCAAGGCCAGAAGTCCAAGATCAAAGTGTTGGCAGGTTTGGTTTCTCCCGAGGTCTCTGTCCTTGGCCTGCAGATGGTCAGCTTCTTAGGCACACACATCCCTGGTGTCTTTCCCCTCTTACAAAGACACTAGTCAGAGTGAATTAGATCTCCACCCTTATGTCTTTCAATTGTAGTTACCTCTTTAAAGGCCCTGTCTCCACATACAGTCGCATTGGGCATTAAGGCTTCGGCATATGAATTTTGACGGGAAGACACAATTCCACCTGTAATAATAAACCTACCAGACTATCCCTTAGATGCCATCCCAGGGGGATTGGAGATGGGACTAGTAATAAAACAAGATAATGTGGGGCCCACTCTGGTCCCATGACTGAGTGTAACAGAAAGAATGCTCTTTACACTGACGACATTTTAAGAATTCTTAAAGAATGATGAGAAAACCAAGCGGCTTTGTCCTTAGCTGACATTATAAAGCCTGCCAGAAGTCTGTCAAGAGGATGATTGGGAAGGCAGAAGGTCAGTTAATGACTTGTCAATTAAGGTTTGAAAAGAAATCTGTCTTTGAGAGGTTTGGTTTAAGTTAATGCAAAAATCATTAACAGAAAAGACTTTATGTTTTCGGATTTGCTCTAATGGGTATTTCTTAACTCCAATTTCATGTACTAGTTACTTAGAGTGTGGTTTTGGCCTATAAATAAGTAGCTTAGATTTTTATTTAGTTTCTGACCTAAACTCTCTCAGTCTCCTACTTATTCCTTGGTTGACAGGCAGTTAGTTCAGGTACAGCTGGCAAATATTAGGATCTTTCCAGCATGTGGAGCGAAAGTTTGAGGTTGAGGTAAGATCCCTATGCAAGACCTTTAGAACTTATGTAAAAATCATCTCTTCTGGACGATAGTAATGGAAGTTGAATGACAAATGCCTTTGTGGTAGGCTTTAAATGACCCTGAAATTGTAGCCCCTTTGCTTACGCTTGGGCTCAGTTCTGGGGTCCTACTATTGGCAAGCTGTTTCAGGACCGCCTTTCTCTGGGGTAGAATATAAAGGCCCACCACATGTATACTACATTTTTTACTTTCCCCAAACTGCTAGGCTTGTCCACTCTGTCACAGAAGGAAATTAGGTTTGTCTGACATTGAATTCTTCATTGTCCGTTTGTAATAGAGGGCCCCGTGTACCTCAAAGACTTTGTCATCTGATTTTTCCCTTTTTTTGGTTCCAGGATTTTTCTAGGTATGAAAGATAACAAGTTTCTAATTTCTGACCATTGTTTCTTCCATTCATTCTTTCTCATTTATCAGACTTCTCTTAGTTTTCCATGAGCAGGATTCATCTGCAGCAAAACCGGAAGTGAGCCAGGCTGATCATGACACTTTCCCACTCTCTACTCTACCCCCTCCTGGTAGAATTCTTTCTCTTCATCCGGAATTGAAACTGTGACTCCACCCATAAATAGTCTTGCCTATAGTCAAGACTAAAGTTACATGGTCTTGCCTAGAAAGCAGTCAGTTTTGCTTCCCACCCACCTCTAGGCTTAACTGGGATCCTAGAATAGTGAAATATCAGGTTTGGGAAGGGACGTTAGAGACTCTAGCTTATCCATCTAATGGGAGAGAGCACAGAATAATGGGGAAGTGGGGGAAGAAACCTGTGCTTTGGAGTCAGAAGGGGCTGGGTCGGAAGCCCACACTTGATGGGTGACCTTGGGAAAAATGAAGGCCTTTATGGGTTTTAGTTTTCACTTCTGCAAGATGAGGATGTTAATGTTCTCTAATGTGGGCTGTTGTGATTGGTTTGGAGATCATGAGTATCTATGGTACTGGGAATAATGCCAGGCCCATTGTATGTGTTCAGCAAATGGTAGCTGCCATTATTACTAGCTTCCTCCTTAGGTTTCAGAGGAGGAAACTGAAAAGTGGAGGTTAAAGGAGTTCCTCAAGGTAATTGAGCATTTTATGTCAGAACAGGGACTAGAACCCAGGTCCCTGACTCCTGGGCCTACACACACACACACCATGCACTGCTCTGTCACCTGTCACATATGGTAGACGACGGCTTTTTATAAAGAAAATACCAAATTGACGTATCAGTTAAAATCTTCAGTTTAGTAATTGGAATGTGTGGATTAACTGTCCTTCCTCTTGTGCTCTAAAAAGGGTTGGTGCAGGACCAGTTTATGAGACTAACTGGAGTCTCCTGGAAAACACCTTCTAGAAAGAGAATGACAGTGCTGAGTGGGTATTGAACTTGTTTTGTTTTTTTTTTTCTTTTTAAGTTTTTATTTATTTGTGTGATCTATACCCCACATGGGGCTTAAACTCAGGCCCCCAAGATCAAGAGTCATATGCTCTACCCACTGAGCCAGCCAGGTGCCCCTGGACTTATTTATTTGACAGAGAGACAGTGAGAGGGGCAATGCAAGCAGGGGGAGTGGAGAGAGAGAAGCAGGTTTCCTGCTGAGCAGGGAGCTTGACTGCAGGCCTGATCCCAGGACCCTGGGATTATGACCTGAGCCAAAGGCAGATGCTCAGAGACTGAACCACCCCCTCCTCCCACCACTTGTTTTAAAGAAAGAACTATTAGTATTTTTATGAAGTGACAAAAATCACCATTTGAAGTTGAATAACTTGTAGCTCTTTGATTCTAAATATCTTTGATATCTCCTGTCTATAAGTATTTACTTCATTTGATAGTAAAGGGAATTGAGGTCTGCAGAGGTGAGGGACTTGCCCAGTAAGCTGGCACATGGCCAAATCCTAATTAGAACCAAGTTCAGAATCAGTTCAGAGTACTTTGTGTCCCACAGTAATTTCCCAGATTAAGCCCCTCCCTTTTTTACTTGGTGTTGTACATTATGTAGGTTTGGACAAATCTATAAGGACATATATCCATTTTAATAATGTTATGGAGTATATCCACTACCCTAAAAATCCGCTGTTCTCTGCCTGTTAATTTCTCCCCATGGCAACCACTGATCTTTTATTATCTCCATAGTTTTGCCTTTTCCAGAATTTCATATAGTTGGAATCAATCATACAGCATGCGGGCTTTTCAGATTGGCTTCTTTCGCTTAGTAATATGCATTTAAGCTGCTTTCATATCTTTGTGTGACTTGATAGCCATTTCTTTTGAGCGCTGAATAATATTCCGTTGTCTGGATGTACCATGGTTTATCCATTCATCTCCTAAAGGATGCGTTTTTTGCTTCCAAGTTTTGGCAATTCCGAATAATGCTGCTATAAATAAGCTTCCACGTGCAGGTGTTTGTGTGGCTGTAAGTTTTCAACCCCTTTGGGTCAATACCAAGGAACACAATTGCTGGGTGGTGCTGTATGTTTCATAAGTAACCACCAAACTGTCTTCCAAAGTGGCCTTTTCAGATGTCAAATTCTTGAATAATAATGTAGAGACAGGATGGTCTCTGGACAGTATTTGAGACAATGTTATTTAGATATCTTTATGGCTAGCAAATGGCACCATCAACTTGATCTATGTATTATATCTATATATAAAAATACTGATTCTGCAGGGTTTTGAATATAGCTGGCTGGTCGCCCGGACTCCTTCCTCTACATGCCACTCTGGCTGGCTGTCCTGCAGATTGAAGTCCCTGTTTTGGCCTTCCCGCTCTGCTGCTTGGTCTAGCTTTCAGCCCACAAGGTTTAGATTTCCCCTAACCCTTAAGTTCCTATAGTTGGTCCTATTTGGTGTAGGACACTGAAACTCCTCAAGGGTCTTTTCCCCATCTGTCTGGTTTTCCTTTGTGCTCCGTTCCTGATTGACCCTAAGCTTGTGCCCTGGGATCTGTATCCTGTGCTTCCTACCAATAGTATGGGGGAAGTGACGGGTGATTTCTAGGACTTTCTCCTGTCACCGTATGGTAGCTAATCCTGTTATCCTGATAAGAGTTCCTAGAAACTGTCAGAGGAACTTGATGGTATCCCAGGGCTGGGCTGACAACAGCAGAAGTATGCTGAGGGTTATAATAGAAAACATATGTTTCACTGTAGCAATCCAAGGCTTGTTGTAACTGAAAGACTGCCTGGGAGAAGTGCTAGTAGAATCTTTCCGGGTAGGTTTACAAATGACTTCATTATTGCTCCAGGGAAGCCCAATCAAAAACACCCGTAGCAGCCCTTGCTTAAGCTGAGCGGGCTCCCACAATATTTCATAATCAGACTCTTAGAAGTAGTAAATCTTTGAGTTAAAATTACACATCATTAATATGACAAAAAGTGGTATTGTGAAACCTGTTGCCTTGGCATCTTTTCTTCCTGGCAGCTGGAGGTGAGGGCTAACTGGGAGGGACTGCGGGGTCAGCCTCTACTATGTGACCTTGGGCTGGAAGAAGGTGGAGATGGGAAGGAGTAGAAGTTAAAAGAAAGGTCTGGTGAACTTCTTGTTTCCATCTATATGTAAATCATTTTACATTATGCAAATTATTTCTCTGAAATTCAATTAGACTCCCAAGAGTAAACAATTTCCACTCCCACTACTGTACTTTCTGCCTGCTCACCAAGTTTTCTTAGTCGTAAAAGGAAGCGAGCTGTTGTACTCCATGTCCTTATGGAGAACAGGAATGGGACAAACAGCAGATAGTTGCAGACAACCATGTCTTGAATTGCTGCTCATGCAGCTAGGGAGACCTGAACAACCTTGACAGAAACTCCTGAGAAGCTGAAACTCCCAGTGAGCCACCCTCACACTGAGCCATGGTAATCCCCCATCACCCACTTCCCCTAGCCCCTGGCATACAGATCACTAGGCATACGGCTTTCTCTGGATTCCACTCTCTTAGTGGTTTTATGGACCCGTATTTCAGGTATGAGGACTAGGACTACAGATACTTCCCAAACCAAAGGCCAGTGGTCCTCTCTTTTCTCCTGCCCTGGTACATACATGCATGGGCACACACTGTAGCACTCCTGGAATTTACTACCTGAAAGTTTCTCTTCACCTGCACCTGCTTCACTTAGTTTGGGTGTGATCCTGGAGAGTTGGAGCCAAGAATTGATCACCCATCCACCCACCCAGCCAATCATCCACTGACTCATTCAACAAATATTTGAGGGCTTATAGTTTGCCAGGCACTTCGTTTGGCACTGAAGGAGGATATAAAGATGTATTAGATGCTACAAAGAAATAAAAAGTAATATGAGACTGTAGGATACAGGGACCTAATACTCCCCAAATTTCAGGTTTTACCTCTCTTATTGCCCAGGCTCTGAGGTTCTTCTGTCCTTCTGTTACCTCCCTAGTCCCCAAGAGGCAGCCACCAGTATCCCAGAACCAAAGACAGCTGTGCAGATGGTGAGCACAGGATCTGTCTACTTCAGCAAGGGGGAACCATTTAGATCTGTTCTTTTAGGACCAGCAAACCAGAATGCTTGGTGTATTATGGGAAGTAACTTTAGAGGATGGAGAATTATCTCATTTTGGGGAAGGAGCATTTCTTTAGGGGCTGCTAGGAAGAAAACATTTATATTTTGTTAGAGCCCTCATATCTTGCCTCTGGATAATTCAAAGAACTTTGATTTTTAAAGATAAGAAAAGTAGGGAGGTCAGGAAAGGAAAAGACGAAACAGTGGCCTTTCTACTAGGCATTAAAGTATCCTGAAAGTCTTTTTTTTATTAAGGTATTTATTTATTAGAGATCACAAGTAGGCAGAGAGGCAGGTAGAGAGTGGGGGGAAGCAGGCTCCCCGCTGAGCAGAGAGCCTGATGTGGGGCTCTATCCCAGGACCCTGAGATCACGACCTGAGCTGAAGGCAGGGGCTTAACCCACTGAGCCGCCCAGGTGCCCAGTCCTAAAAGTCTTTTTATTCAGCCTGTCACTAGATGCCATGTGCTGATCCTCTGTAAAGTCAAGTCCTTCTCTTGGGAGTCCCACCAGTCCAATAGGCATGCATTGGTCAAGAGACAGATGAGTTATTAGTCTCAACTTGATTGGGAAGAATAGAGGGATAAGAGCTTCATCTTTTGGACTCCCTTTCAGCTCACTGACCAACAGATTTCTAGGACCTTTTAAGTTGCCAGATGTACTGAACCCGGGTAAGATGCTATGTTCAGGAAAGAAGAAATTTTGGAGTGATAAGAGACAGCATTGACCTTGGGCAAATGGAGAAGGGATTTCTTCCATGGTATGCTTGGAGGGCTTTCCCCTTGCAAAAAGAGTGTTTTACCAGCCTGCAGTAGGAGTCTGCTATTCTGGAAGCCAACCAAATTACTGAAAGTCAATTCATTCAGAGTCTATTTATTGAAAACTATCTTGTTGAATGATTAATTGGCCAAGTCACCAACTGATGAGTGTTTTGAAGTTTTGCTGTCCTTTTCTTAGCCATCTGACAGCCAATAGGGGTGAATGAAAGGAGTGAAGTGGGAGCAATAGGGAGATTCTGTCCCTTTAAGATAGTAGCGTACCTCTGCTTCCTCTGAAATTGTTTATTTTTTTTAATGATCTCATTTTTAATTTTATTTAGTTTTATTTATTTATTTTTGAGAGGGAAGGCAAGTGGGGTGAGGGGGAGAGGGAGAGAGAATCCTTAAGCAGACTCCACGCTGAGCAGGGAGCCCGACGTGGGGCCTGATCCCAAGACCTTGAGATCATGACCTGAGCCAAAGGCAGATGCTTAACCGACTGAGCCATCCAAGTGCCCTTCATTCTTTATTTTTTTAGATAATCTCTACATAAAACATGGGGGGGCTCAAACTCACAACTCCGAGATCAAGAGTTACATGCTCTACCGACTGAGCCAGCCAGGTGTCCTGAAATTAATTACTAATTCAGCAAAGACTTGTTTCCATTAACAACTTAACGTTTAAAAAAAAAATTGTGCTCTATGGGATCTGTATTAGCCAAAAGGCTATGCTCTGCTATAGTAACCTCAAAAATCTCAGAATCTATTTCTCACATATGGTGGATACTAGTGCAACTTGTGGAGTTTCCGAGAAAGCATAGATCTTCAGGGACCCAAACTGTTGGAGGATGAACTCAGGCTGATAGTGTAGCTGCAAGATGGTAGAGTCTGTATTTGGAACATGTTCCAAAGTTAGGGAAGAAACTGGAGAGTCTCTGAAGGCTTTAGATTCTTACAGGTAGGAAGCGATACATATAATTTGCTTCTATGTTTGATTAGCCAGAACCAATCACCTAATCCTACCTAACTGCAGACATGCTAGGTCTTGTACTGAAAGAACAGGCTTTGGTGACCACCAAGAATATCAACACATGGACATAATCATTTTGGATACATTTTTGAAATTTTAGGGATACTGAGTTTTGTAACTGTTGTTTTCCTGCATCTGGAGATGGGTGATGAGTGAGGGTTGGAAGGGGAGGCTGTGTGCCTCGGCAGAGGCTTGGGTGTCCTTTTCTGCCCTCGGAGGTGGAGCAGGCAAGATTGACTGTTGTGACCTTGGTACCCTCCCCACCCCCAACTGGGACATATGCATATATATATGCACATGCTCAGTGGGGGCAGGCAGGAGGGGAGAAGGACGGGGGTGGGGGTGGGGACAGTGGCAACTAATGGGTTTTGATAAATCGATTATGTTGTAAGACTAACTTAAGAGAATTGGCTTTGGGTGATTTGTTTTTCTGTCAACCTAAAGGCTGACATTCTAGCTTACTGTTTCTTCATTTCATTTTAAACTTGTATTTTTTTTCTGCTTTGAGTTCTGATCAACAAATACAGTTCTAATATGAAATGTAGAACATGGCAATCTGATATATGTGTAATTGTGACAGGATTCCTACCACCAAGTTAATCGCATGTTTTTTTAGAATTTGAGCCCGACTTTGCAATGAGAAAGAACAGATAATTTTATCAGCCAGCTGATGACAGGCTGTAGTTTGGAAGGTGTTCAGGAAGCTGGTACAAGGGCAGCCAGTATTAGGAAGGTTTTAGTTCTGGCTGGTGGGGGTGGGGTGGTGGCCGGAGCAGTGGGGGCTGGGCTACACTTCTAGAAGGAGGGCACAGTTTTGTTGATTGTTCTTCCTGGATCCAGGACCTGGTCTACGGGGACAAATTTTGAAAGTCCAAGGCCTTTGGACTTGGCCTTCTCTTTTTGTTACTTTTTAGGACTGCTGCTTTATATTGGAAGCTACAAACATATTTTCTGTGTTGGTTACCAATGATTGAAGTTGATAGTTCCTTTTTATGTTAAGCAGAAAGCATTTCTTTTTTTTAAGATTTTATTTATTTATTTGACAAACAGATCACAAGCAGGCTGAGAGACAGGCAGAGAGAGAGAGATGGAAGCAGGCTCCCCACTGAGCAGAGAGCCTGATGCGGGGCTCGATCCCAGGACCCTGGGATCATGAACTGAGCCGAAGGCAGAGGCTTTAACCCACTGAGTCACCCAGGCACCCCCAGAAAGCACTTCTGAATAACAAAAGGTTTTCTCTTTCAAGATTTTATTTTTAGAGTCGGGCTTGAACTCATAACTCCCTAGACCAAGGGTCACATGCTCTGCTGATTGAATCATCAGGTGCCCCTTATCGCAAAAGATTTTTATTGTTTATTTTTTTAAAGATGTATTTTAGAGCAAGCAAGGGGGGCAGGGGCAGAGAGAGAGTATACTCAAGCAAGCCCCCCAGTGAATTTGCAGATCTCTGCAGGCTCCATCCAAATACCCATGAGATCCTGACCTGAGCCAAAAGCAAGAATTGGACACTTAACCAATTGAGCCACCCAGGCACCCGTAAGGCAACTTTATCTTACAGTAGTTAGGACTGGCATACATTTATTCCTACAGATCTGTTTTATTCTTTTTAAAATAAAAATTGCAGTTATTAGACGGCATCCAACAGGATTTGATATACATGTACATTGTGAAATGATCACATTAATCAAGCTCATTAACCTATCTCCTCAACTAGTTGACACTTTTTTTTTTTTTGTGGTAAGAGCACCTGAAATCTGCAATCTGAACACATTTCTAATGTCCAGTACAGCCATATTAGCTCTAGTCCTCATGCCATACGTTAGAGCTCTAGATGTATTCATTCTATGTGATTTGTACCCTGTGATTAACCTCTCGCCATTTTTTTCACTTTCCCATCCCTGCTAACTGCTGTTCTACTCTCTGCCTTTGTGTGTCTGACTCTTAGATACCACATATCAGTGAGATCACACAGTTATGTTTCTGCTGTATCTGGTTTCACTTAGCATAATGTCCAAAGACAGGATCTCCATTTTTAAGGCTGAGTAATATTCCATTTTATTACACACAGTATACAATGTTTTCTTTTTTATCCATTCATCCATTAATAGACACCTGGGTTGGGGCACCTGGGTGGCTCAGTGGGTTAAACTTCTGCCTTCCGCTCAGGTCATGGCCCCAGAGTCCTGGGATCGAGTCCAGCATTGGGCTCTCTGCTCAGCGGGGAGCCTGCTTCTCTGTGTCTCTCTGCCTGCCTCTCTGCCTACTTGTGATCTCTGTCTGTCAAATAAAAAAATAAAAAATAAAAAATAGACACCTGGGCTGTTTCCACATCTTGGACGATTATGCATAGTGCTATAATGAACATGGGGGAGTAGATCTCTCCCCAAGGTGCAGATTTCCTTTCCTTTGGTTATACACCCAGAAAAAGAATTGTTGGATCAGATAGTAGCTCTAATTTAACATTCTTGAGAAACCTCCATGCCCTCTTCCATAATGGCTGTACCAATTTACATTCCTACCAACAGTGTGCAAGTGTTCCCTTTTCTCTACAACCATGACCTCTTTCACAGAACTAGAAAAAAGAACTCTAAAATTTGTATGGAACCAAAAAAGATCCTGAATAACCAAAACAATCTTAAGAAAGAGGAACAAAGCTGGAGGCCTCACACATCCTGGTTTTAAACTATATTACCAAGCTATAGTAATCAGAGGTGTGGTACTGGCATAAAAACAGAAACATAGACTACTGAGAGGATGAACTAATTTTTGATGAGGGCACTAAGGATACACAGTGGGGAAAGAATGGTCTCTTCAGCTAATGATGTTAGGAAATCTGGCCATTCATGCAAATCAATGAAACTGGGCCCTTACCTTACACATACATAAGAATCAACTCGGAGTAGGTTATAGACGTTAGTAGCAACAGAGTAGGTTATAAACGTTAGATCTGAAACCACAAAAATCCTGGAAGAAAACATTAGAAAAACTCATTAACATGGGCTTTTGCAAAGATTTTTGGGATATGGCATCAAAAACTCAGGTGACAAAAGCAAAAGTAAGTAGAATTCATCAAACTAAAAAAACTTCTGCACAGCAAATGAAATGACAGAATGAAATGGGAGAAGATATTTGCAAATAATACATCTGATAAAGGGCTAAGATCCAAAATATAAAGAATCCCTACATCTTAAGAGCCAAAAAAAAAAAAAAAAAAAACAAACCCAAATGACTTTTTGTTTTTAAGGCAGTGGGAGATATTTGCCCTTGGGAGTTCTTTCCCCCACCCCACACACATTTAAGTAGACTCTATGTCCAGTGATGCACTTGAACTCATGACCCCGAGATAAAGAGTTGCATGCTCTACCAACTGAGCCAGCCAGGCACCCCAAACCCCAAATAACTTGATTAAAAACAAGGGCAAAGGGCTTAAGAGATTTTTTTCCCCAAAAAGACCTCCAAATGGTCAAAATGCATATGAAAATAGGCTCAACAAGGCTAGTCATCAGGAAAATGCAGAGCAAAACCACAATGAGATATCCCTCACATCTGGAAGGAAGGCTATTAGCTGAAAGTACTTGTGTTCATAGTACACTTAGAGACCTTCATAGTAATTTTGTCCAATGTTTATACACAGATTTAAAGGGAATTATATGTTTGGATTCTCTTTGTTCTCCGTTATCTCGATACCGCTTTGTTTTTTAGGTCCTACTGTTTGAGATTGCTGATCAATTGTTAAATTGTTGAAACCCTTATTCTCTTGGTGCCAGTCTGTCCCTAGCTTCATATAATGAAAAGCTCAGTGGATGAGGAATCCCACCTTGTTGTAGTCTGAGATCTGCCATTTTGAGCTACGTGCCTTCAGACAAGTCGATTAACTTCTCTGACAAGTGGGGGGCCTACTTGTCTACCTCTCCTACGTCCGTTCTGTTTTTAAATTATTTATTTATTTATTTATTTATTTCCTACGTCCATTCTTTTAACAGTTATTCATTGAATGCCTGCTTTCAGGCGCTCTTCTAGACACTGGGGATGTCGTGAGACCGCCATGGGCCCTGTCCCCCCAAATCTTCCAGCCTTGTAGCTGATGATTGGGCACTTGTACTGTCCTCTTCAGTAAGCTTTCTGAGCAACCCCGCTATTTTTGCTAATTTAGACTGAATTCTGGTAAATGCTCTTTCCAGTTACCCAAACCAGGGTTAACCAAGACGAGCACACTGGCCGAACGCTGCCATTGACATCAGGCAGTTGAAAGGACCAAGTCTGATCTGGACCCACTTGGCCTACAAGCAGCAGCTGTTTTGCCATCTGTTCTAGCTTTGGTATAGCCCGCATTGCCTCTAACAATCACACAGACCTCTCTGCCTGGCAGTAGGCCCTCCTGTAAAATACCCACCCACACGCGAAACTCCGGGAGATCTCTTTGTGCTAGCGTGTTATGGGAGTTTCCCAAGTCAGGCTGAGCCTGACTGTGAAGGAGGGCCAGGCCTCGAGAAGGATGCTTATTTTAGTTTATTTAACATGAAATTCGCCTAACTTTGAGAGTATGACTAGCAAACAGCGGGATTTCAAAAGGTACAAATGGGTCTGCAAAGAAAATTAAGTTTCCTTTGAACCCTTGTCCACGCTGCCAGCCCCTCCAGCCTCCTTGAGTCTGTCCTCAGAGGCAACCACTGTTGACAGTATTATCTCTTTCAAAGAGAGTCTGTGAACATACACTTTAAATTTTAAATCAGTGTGTTTATTGTTACCTTGACAGTTGCTAGTGGAAAACCCTCGATTTCACCTACCAGTTGACCTTGGGGCCCTGTCTGCTCCTGGCTGTATGCATATCCCAGGTTGTTCCCCATTAGGCACATTTCCTGCATTCCTGTTGGGAAGATCGCTGTTCCCAAAGATCAATCAAAAGTAGTTTCTTTGTGGGAAGAGATGGTGGATTCCTAATACACAGGAAGTATAAACCAGAGTGATTTTTTTTAAAGATTTTATTTGTTTATTTTACAGAGAGAGATCACAGGCAGAGGCAGGCAGAGAGAGAGAGAGAGAGAGAGAGAAGCAGGCCCCCTGCTGAGCCAAGAGCCCGATGTGGGGCTCGATCCCAAGACCCTGAGATCATGACCTGAGCCGAAGGCAGAGGCTTAACCCACTGAGCCACCCAGGTGCCCGACCAAAGTGGTTCTTTTTTTTTTTTTTTTTTTTTTTTTTTAAAGATTTAATTTATTTATTTGACAGAGATCACAAGTAGGCAGAGAGGCAGGCAGAGAGAGAGGGAAGGAAGCAGGCTCCCTGCAGAGCAGAGAGCTGGACTCGGGGCTCGATCCCAGGACCCTGAGATCATGACCTGAGCCGAAGGCAGAGGCTTTAACCCACTGAGTCACCCAGGCACCCCACCAAAGTGATTCTTAACTTAGTTCCCTGTGGGGAGCACTTAAAGAAAAAAAGAAAATTTTTTTTTTTTAAGATTTTACTTACTTGACAGAGAGCGAGAGCGGGAACACAAGCAGGGGGAGTGGAGAGGGAGAAGGTGGCCTCCCCTTGAGCAGGGAGCCCAGTGCAGGGCTCGATCCCAGCACCCTAAGACCATGACTTGAGCCAAAGGCAGATGCCTAATCACTGAGCCACCCAGGCGCCCCTTGAAATTGTAAATATTTCTAGGTAAACTTAATTTCTGAGGCTGGCCTGGGCCACTATAAGGTGAGCATGAGGGTTCTCTCTAAACTGCCTTGGGAGGGTGCAAAGTGAGGAGGGGTGAAGCTGCCTTACTTTGAGGGGAAGAAATTTTGAGGTCCATGCTCTGTTTCCCTGGGAGTACTGAGAAAGCCAGAAGTAGAGTGAGGGTGTAGTCAGTTGATGACTTCATAAATTATTCTGTGCATGCTTTTCAGAAGGATTTGAAGTGTTCGTAATTCCCCTTAGTGTGGAATGAGCTCATTTTCCCAAGCAGCCCTGGGATCCTGGGATTGTATCAGTAATCCTTGAAGAGCATTAATAGCTGCAAAGGGGGTACCTGGGTGGCTCAGTTGTTAAGCATCTGCCTTTGGCTTAGGTCTTGATCCTAGAGTCCTGGGATTGAGTCCCACATCGGGCTCCCTGCTCAGTAGGAAGCCAGCTTCTCCCTCTCCCACTCCCCCTGCTTGTGTTCCTTCTCTCTCTGGTGTCTCTATCTATTAAATAAATAAAATCTTCAAAGGGTGCCTGGGTGGCTCAGTGGGTTAAGCCGCTGCCTTCGGCTCAGGTCATGATCCCAGGGTCCTGGGACGGAGCCCCACATCGGGCTCTCCTTGGCGGAGAGCCTGCTTCCTCCTCTCTCTCTCTGCCTGCTTCTCTGCCTACTTGTGATCTCTCTCCGTCAAATCAATAAATAAAATCTTTAAAATAAATAAAATCTTCAAAAAACAAAAAAGGCTGCAAAGAGCTATTGGCCACCTTGGTCCCTTGCTCCCTCTTTTAAAGACTCAGCCCTACCCTGGGGTTTGGGACCACCACCGTTTTTTTTTTTTATGCTTTTGAACCAAGTTGGGGGAGTAACTTTTAGAGGCTCCCCATCTGCTCCCTATCGTTGCCAGCCCTTGTCTGATTTTGAAGATGCCGCCCATGACCACCCCCTCCTTGATTTGTATTTGGGGTCATGTCCTGTTTCCTCACTTGCCCTAGAATTGAGATGCTTTGCCTTTCCGACTGACATACCTTTCTAGTCTTTTGAAAGAGTTCATTCATTCATTCAAAAAGGTTTATTGTTTTGATAATTCCTTATATGTAGCATGGGTTAGACACTGCGCTCAATGCTGCCCAGTCCTGATGGAGCTTATCTTTCCAGCAAGGGAAACAATAAATGAGCAGGTCATTGTAATTCAGGTGATAGATTATAATCCCAATTTAAAGGAGTGAGTAGAGGATGTTTGGTATTGGAGCACCTGGTAGGCCATGCTAATTCTGTGGGGCTGGGACTTCAGAGAGGAGGGGAAGGTTAAACTGGGGTTCGAGAGATGAGTATACAAGTTAACTAGGCAGAACAACTTAGAAGAGACTGGGAGAAATTTCTCTTACTTCTTCGGGCTTTTGCTGTCTGTGTTGAATCTTGGTGCTTGGCCATCATATTGTGTTGCTCCCAAAGCATCGAGTTGGCCTATAGATTAATATCTTCAGGATGAGGTCCACACAGGTGGACTTTTTCCATAAATAGCTGCATGGGTCTCTTTGGTCTTTTGGCCTTAGCCAACCCCATTTTGTTTCTCCAGCGCTGCTTAAGATAGCATATCATAGCTACGCTTTGTGCTCCTGGACAAAGGGGCATCTGGAACTCCTCAGAAATTGCACTCATTAAGTGTCCTTTAGGGTGTGGCAAGAAGGCAATCTCAATCTTCTTTAATTTTTATTTATTTATTTTTTAAGATTTTATTTATTTGACAGAGATCACAAGTAGGCAGAGTCATCCTCTCCAACACATGTTTCCTGTCTTGCTAATTTTGGCCATTCTAACTGGTGTAAGGTGATATCTCAATGTGGTTTTAATTGGAATCTCCCTGAGGGCTAGTGATGATGAACATTTTTTCATGTGTCTGATAGCCATTTGTATGTCTTTATTGGAGAAGTGTCTGTCCATATCTTCTGCCCATTTTTTGATATGATTGTCTGTTTTGTGTGTGTTGAGTTTGAGGAGTTCATTATAGATCCTGGATATCAACCTTTTGTCTGTACTGTCATTTGCAAATATCTTCTCCCATTCCGTGGGTTGCCTCTTTGTTTTCTTGACTGTTTCCTTTGCTGTGCAGAAGCTTTTGATTTTGATGAAGTCCCAAAAGTTCATCTTCGCTTTTGTCTCCTTTGCCTTTGGAGACATATCTTGAGAGAACTTGCTGTGGCTGATATCGAAGAGATTACTGCCTATGTTTTCCTCTAGGATTCTGATAGATTCCTGTCTCACGTTGAGGTCTTTTATCCATTTTGAGTTTATCTTTGTGTACAGTGTAAGAAAATGGTCGTTTCATTCTTCTACATATAGCTGCTCAGTTTTCCCAGCACCATTTATTGAAGAGACTGTCTTTTTTCCACTGTATATTTTTTCCTTTTTTGTTGAAGATTATTTGACCATAGAGTTGAGGGTCCATATCTGGGTTCTCTACTCTGTTCCACTGGTCTATGTGTCTGTTTTTATGCCAGTCCCATGCTGTCTTGGTGATCACAGCTTTGTAGTAAACCTTGAAATCAGGTAACGTGATGCCCCCAGTTTAATTTTTGTTTTTCAACATTTCCTTAGCGATTCGGGGTCTCTTCTGATTCCATACAAATTTTAGGATTATTTGCTCCAGCTCTTTGAAGAATTTCATGCTCTTGGATTGGAAGAATAAACATTGTTAAAATGTCTATACTGTCTAGCGCAATCTATACTTTTAATGCTATTCCGATCAAAATTCCACCGGTATCCCTCAATCTTTTTTTAAAGATCTTATTATTTATTAGCTCTAGAGAGCAGGGGAGGAGTAAAGGGGGAAGCAGGCTCCCCATTGAGCAGGGAGCTCGGCATGGGGACTGGATCCCAGGACTCCCAAGATCATGACCTGAGCCGAAGGCAGGTGCTTAACAGACTGAGCCACCCAGGTGCCCCATGGAGGCCGTCTCTAGATGTGTCAAACTGCTGGTGGCGTAGGGAGTTACTGTAGTCACTGTGTGCACCAGAGCCCGGCTGGAAGGGATCCTTAAGATGGATTTGAGGAGGAGGTAATGGCAGAAGGTCATGGGCTCGGGCATGGGAATTGAGTTGGCAGGATGCTGGCAGGAAGCAAGGCAAAGGCCAGCTGATGCTAGCAGGTGTGGATCACAATGGCCAAGAAAGAGAAAGGAAGGAATTGGATTAGTGGCAAATGCAGGATTGTGAGCGGCAATCAAGTCCAAATTCTTTCCTGGAGCCATAAACTCAACGTGAAATGTTTTGAATTATAAACTGGAACAGACAGATGATGAACTGTCAGCCAAGTCGTCCGGAAGCCAAGGTTGGTTGTTACTAGGGAAACAAGACGTACAAAGAGGTGAGGTGTTTTGAGGCAACGCTAGGGGTTTGGCAGTGCATTTGAAGTGTTGGTTTTCTTTCTTTTTTTTTTTTTTTTTTAAAGATTTTATTTACTTATTTGACAGAGAGAGAGAGATCCCAAGTAGGCAGAGAGGCAGGCAGAGAGAAAGGGGGAAGCAGGCTCCCCGCTGAGTGGAGAGCCCGATGCGGGGCTCAATCCCAGGACCCCGAGATCATGACCTGAGCCGAAGGCAGAGGCTTTAACCCACTGATCCACCCAGGTGCCCCGGTTTTCTTTTTTTCTTTTCTTTTTTTTTTTTTTTTTTAAATAGAGATTTCTTAGGGTGTCTTCCATCGAGTTTAGGGTCTTGGGAGGTGAGGGTGCCCTTGTCTGGGATGAACTTGACCCTCCTTTTTGCCTGGCTTGAATTTCTGCTTCCAAAAGAAGGTGGATTTGATTCTAAGGACCTTATTTGAGTGTCTCACTGGAAGAGTCCTTTTGTGAAACATTCAGCCCTAATCTTTTTCATGTGCATAGCTTGACATTAGGATTTCTAAGGACAGGAAATCCGGAAACAGTAATTCCCAAAAGGCAGATTGATGCTCTCCATGATTAAGCCTTCCTTCAGGGTTTCCACAAAATGTGGAAAAATGAGATCAATATGCAGAGAGGCTTTTTGGGGGGCAGGGGGCAGGGTGAGATTTATCCGTATTGATATTATGTAATTCAAGGACATTATGTTTTCACCTTGAAATAATTGTATGTGTCTATCCTCAAATATGGAAGTATAGTTTAAAGGAAAAAATTACCCCTGATAAACGATTAACTATTTCCACTATCTTGAAACTCTACTGATGGGTCCCTCTTCAATAATACCTTTGAGGGAGTAGGAGGCTGGCTGAGGACAGAGCCAAAGCTGGCATCTTGCAACCCCTCTCCACCTGCTCCCCTCGATAATCTGTGTAGCATTCCTTAGGCACCCCTGACTGCCATAAAACGATAAATAGTTAAAGTAGGAGATATGTAATAAAGATTTAAGGAATGGGAATACATTTTGTTGAAGGTAAGGGAAGGTAATTTTATCCTAAATGAGATGGTTGTCTGGAAGGAAATGGCTTGGGACAAAACCTGAATGCAAAGGAAAGTTGTAGAAGGTTTGTGAAGGGAAATCTTCAGAAAAGGAATTTTAGCTATGGTCAAGATCTGACTGAATGAATGGGTTTTAAAGGTACATTGGTATAAGACTAAAATTGTCTCTGTTCAAAGTACAAGGTTTTTCTTAGATTAATTGATCTGCTGTTAAGAAAATGTAAATGGTTTTCTCTTTGCCTGACCAGAAAACCCAGTTCCTATGTTTTGTTTTATCAGGTGTTTAACATCCCTAATTATATTTAGGCATGTGCTTTAAAACTCTATAAGATTTTAGCAAATGTTGACAAGATTTAAGTTGTAAATCTCTTTAACTCAGGCTTTTCCTTGGTCTGCGAAGTTGCTCATGAAGTACTACTGAACCAATGATAAACCTTGGGTTACTGTTTGGGAAAATACTATAACTATTATAGAGATTCTATGCATTTCCTAAAGTTTTAATGTTTTGAGATATCATCGCTTGATATTGTAATTATGGAAATGTTATGTGTCGCAGAAGTAACCTGATTTCCTTGCAGCTAAACTGTTAACTCCTGTCTCTTCAGCTCTAACCATACCCATTCCAAGTTTTTGTCATTTATAATTGTTTTAATTCTCTTGTAAAATGAGTTTTATCTTAAAGGAGATTCATATAAAGGACTTTCAGGACAAATACAGATATTTGATATACTTGAAAATCCTAAAACTTGAAATGGGTAAGAATTTCCAAAACTAACTAACTAAAGCTGCATTCACCAGAATTAGTAACATGGAACTAAATGAACTAAAAGATTATAGTGTTGTGTCTCTTAATGTTTTGTCTTATTTTAGACATTGCTGGTTCTTTAATGTTTGCTCCTCCAGACTAGGGATACTTTTTCTTAAGCTATCTGTAACTTACAGAGATGTAAAAGTATTGATTTGTAAAAGTGCTCAAAGCATTCAACTTTTCTCTCTATCTGAACCCTCAAACCAAAAGGTCTCAGTAAGTATTCTTTTCTTCCATGGCAATCAGTCATTTGCATAAGTTCAGTAAGAATCTGTTCTCCTTGTTACAGGACACCATTGGAAACTGGTTATTTTACCAAGGCTTTGACTGGGATGTCATGTTTGAAAAGACTCAGATATGACCAGACAGCTTTAAGGAACTAAGGTTGACTTTGTGAAACCTGGAGCCATAAAGCCCCTTGGGACTGTTGGCCTGATACCTTGCTTACAGAGTTCCCAGCAGCCTCACCGAGTGAGTAAAGAATGTCACTCCTTGGTAGGTACAGAGTCTCAGAAGAGGAGCTCGCCCAAATTGACAGGTATTGCAGGCATGCCTGATGGCAAATACGTGGCTTGGCTTCTGGCCCAGAGAGGCTACTAAAAGTTCAACCTAGAGATTCCTTATAAAAAGTTCCAGCAAAGCAGATTCTAAAAGATCTATTTGATCACACTCAACTGTTCTTGCTGAGCTTATGTAAATAATAGGCCAAGTTTGTTAAAACTGGACTTGTTTCTCAAGTGAATTAGCCCTGATTTGGCTATCTCTGGAAATGAGGGTTATTTTAGAGAGAAAAATTATGTTTTAGTAACACATTTATGGGTGTTAAATTCTAGATTCGATTGTCTTTAAATGTTTGTTTACCTAAGCTAGACAATTTGAGGTAGACTCAGAGGAGTTGCATAATAGCTTCTTTAGTCGATCTTATTATTTTGTGGGGATATTAGCAGAACCCCGTGGCACATGATTAAACAACTGGAAAAATAGGATTGATTCCCCTATAATTGTATAACTTAACACCTTGTTTGTGGCTGGGATAATGAAATTACCTAAAAGCCAGAATACCACACTCCATAGGATTAACTATGGACTTGTGGAGATAATGGATGACCCCACTTTATTTATGATTGGATTGGATGATACATGGGGGACTCCCCTTACCTCTTGACAAGTTTTCTCCCACTTGCCAGTGATCCTCTGTATTCAGGATATTGTTAAGCCTGGACCACTCAAAGGGCTTCTTATTGGTTTTATCCCTTAGTCATATTTATCCTAGAGGCCACTTCTGTTGAGGTGCAATTGCAAACAGATGCTTTAGCGAAACCTAGAACAGCCCTCCTCATAAAAAGAGCCTTAAAGCTCACTATGGGACAGTCCCTGACTGTAATGACTTCACATCAGGTCCAGATTTGTTTTAGAAGCCAAAGGCCACCAGTGAATGATGTAGGCCGACTAATTAAATATTGGGCCATACTTACAGATATGCCAGAAATAATACTTAAAACTTGTCAAACTTTAAACCTAGTTACCTTTATGCCTGAACCTGACCACTGTACCTCTTTCTCTATAGAGCAAAAATGTTCAGAGGTTATTGATCTTGCTTACTCTATATGGCCAGATTTAAGATGCCCCTGTTAAAAATACGAATGACAGTTGGTTTTCTGATGACAGTAGTTTTCATAGAAAGAATAAGAAAAGCTAGGTATGCCATAGTGCTCACTAGCACTTTGCAATTGCCAAAGTCTAAGATAAACATTAACACTGACTCCAAATATGCTTTCCCGGTACTACATGCCCATGGAGCTATTTGGAAGGAAAGGGGATTGCTATCAAGCCATAACTCCCCAATCAAATATGGGCCTAAGTTCCAAAACCCTCCTTATCGCTATACTGAAGATGGTATATATCAGATCTGGGATACATATTTGTGGCTTACACCCACGATTGGATGGCTCAGTCAAAAGGCAGTTTTATGTTGGGAACAAAAGAATCATACGTATGATACTTGGGCAAATAACACACGATATCTAGGATGGCTATCACTAGAAATGTGTTCCCAAGTAGTAGTACTCCAGGCTACTGACTGGTTTGCTACTGATTGGGTAAGGCGACCTGGCATCAGAT
The DNA here is from genome assembly GCF_030435805.1 of Mustela lutreola. Taxonomy (NCBI): domain Eukaryota; kingdom Metazoa; phylum Chordata; class Mammalia; order Carnivora; family Mustelidae; genus Mustela; species Mustela lutreola. The sequence goes on along the minus strand of NC_081308.1, from coordinate 101,122,356 downwards.
GGCCAGCTCCAAATGGAACCCACTGGATATGTGGAACTAACCTATGGCCCTGCCTTCCTCCAGGGTGGATAAGTCACCGTACCTTAGGATTTGCCTGGATTCATGGGCACATTACTAAAACCATCACCACTCCAGCTAATCTCCCCAATTTAAAGCAAAGATGGACATGATCTGTTTTTAAATGGGATGGTCACCTTGCATCCACTTTTGTTCCATCTGCAGGACTAGAGGATGTCATGTGGCATGTAGAAAAGCCCTTAATAAATATACTACAAAGGCACTCAATGATTCACTAAATAGCATCTCCCTACTTAATACCAAAGTCTCACAGATATGCAAGGCAGTCCAGAAAATAGGGTGGCCTTAGATGTCCTGACAGCAGCACAGGGTGGCACATGTTCAGTTATCAAGACAGAATGTTGCGTATACATCCCAGACTATCACAGAAATGTCACAGGATTAATAAAGGATATGAATGCCCAGATTAAGGCTCTACAAGATCCCTCTCTCTCTCTTAGTGATTGGTTAAGTTCCTGGTTTGGAGGAGGGCTATGGCCAAATCTCCTTTTCGGGCTTCTCATTCTTATCGCCTTATTAATCTTAATATGTTGCTTGCTGCCTCCACCTTTCGTAACTTCCTTATACGTTCCTACCCTGATCAATATTGACCCAAGCAGGTAGGGACAGCTCTACGCCCCTATTCAGCAGGAAGAAGTTACAGAAGATGAGACCTTCCACCTTCAACCACCTTAAAGATTTAAGGGTCAAAATTGTTCAGGGGGGAATGATGAGGGAGTAGGAGGCTGGCTGAGGACAGAGCAAAAGCTGGCACCTTGCACCCCCTCTCCACCCGCTCCCCTCCATAATATGTGTAGCATTCCTCAGGCACCCCTGACTGCCATAAAACGATAAATAACTTGCAGAGATCACAATCCTGCAGGACAGGAATCTCCCTTGCTCTACAGATGCCCTAGAGATCTAAACAGGGAGGTGACCTTATCAATAGCACAAATTTCCAGAGGCAAATAACTCTCAGTTCCTGAAGCCCTAATGTCTCCCTCCCCACCATAAACTGGAGGAGGCTGAGGTAGAAGGGAATGTAAATGATAGCAGGTTCATAACACCCCACCAAGAATCTCCCAACTATCTTGATGTTAATGGCTGACCTAAAGATGACATTGATGAAGCCATAAGGGCAAGACCTCCCCACCCCCCGCACCTTGTAGGCCCTCTTTAACGTATGAAAACTCCCCTTGAAACCTCCCTTCTCATCATCTTCCCCCAACCGCAAGGTACATAACATGCCATCCCTCACAACCCGGGGCAGCAGCTCTTTCTGCCCACCGGTCCTGTCCCCGTGCTTTAATGAACCACCATTTTGCACCAAAGATGTCTCAAGAATTCTATCTTGGTCATTGGCTCCGGACCTCATCCCACTAACCTCACCTAGGTTCTAGAACTTAATCACCTTCATGGCTTCCTCCTGTCCAAGGGGAAAACACTCTCGACTTGTGATACTCATTCTTTACTTTTTCTTTATCATTAGAGCAACCGGGTACGTATTCCTGCATATGTGTATTGTTTGGCTGTGTTTTAATCCTTTGTGTAAATGGAATCCTATTCCATATATTCCTCTTTGATTTGCTTCTTTGACTCAACATTATGTTGGTGAGTTTAATCCATGTTAACGTACATTGCTGTAGTTTATTTCTGTGTAGGAATATAATTCTTTTATTACAGATACTTGGTTTTTTTTCTAGCTGTTTTTATATTACAAGCAAATGCCTTTATAAACATCATTTTTCTTGTCTCTTACTGCGTACATGTGAGGGGTTTCTCTTGCGTATTTTTTTTTACCTGAGTAGTATGGCTGGGTTAAAGGATATGTGGACATTGAACTATACAGAGTAATGCTAATCCATTTTCTAAAGATTCTAGAATTTTCTAAACCCATTTTCTAAAGATTCTAGAATCTTCAAAGGTGTTTAAGAAACACCAAAGCATCATATAGTCAGTATTCCTTTTTTTTTTTTTTTTTTTTTTTTTTTTTTTGCCAATTTACTGAATATTGGTGGGCATATAATTAGGATTTTAATTTTGTGTGATGCTGACTTACTGTCACGGTTTTTATTGTTTCCTTCTTCCTAAAAGTCTGTTACATCCTTTTGTTAATTTTCTTTTCCTATGAGGTAGGTTGTTTCATAGTCATTTTTAGGAATGTGTACAAACGTGCAAATATACACATCCATTACTGTATATTGTAGCTGTCTTTCACATTGTGCTTTTTAAATTTGCTTTATGGTATCTCAATGAATGAGAGTTCTTAATTTAGGCAGATTTACCAGTTTTTTCCTGTATGACTTGTACTTTATGTTTTAAGAAGCCTTTCCTTACTGAGATGTCCTAAAAATAACCTCCTTTTTTGTGTAATAATTTCTCTGATTTTTATCTTTCGCTTTTGAATGTTTAATCCACAGGGGGACTTGTTTTTTTGTGTGTATGGTTTGAGTAAAATTCAGATGATTATTTTATTTTCCAAATGCATAACACTTTGTTCTAGCACTCATGTTTAAAAAGTCTCTCCACTTCTGAGGGGCGCCTGGCTAGCTCATTCGGTAGCGCTTGTGATTCTTGATCTTGGGGTCATGAGTTCAGGCCCCACGTTGACTTAAAAAAATTCCATCCATTCCCTTATTCATCTGCATTAACCCCAAGTCCCGGGTCATCTGCCCATATCTGCACAGGTCTGTTTCTGAGCTTTTTGTTATGTCCCATTGGTCTCTTGGCCTGTCCCTTTACCCTATTTACCAAGATCTTAATGACTAGCTCCATGACAACTCTTGATCTCGGATAGGGAAACGTCCTTCGCTCATTCTTTCTCATCATGTGTGTCTATTTCTGGTCCTTTGTACTTCCTTATTAATCTTAGAATTAGCTTGCCAAGTTTCACAAAAGAGAGCAATGTTGGGGTTTTGATTTGGATGTTACTAAAAGCCCTTAAGAGTTTGAAAAAAAAAAAAACACTAATAAAGGGGGGCCTTGAGAAAGAAGGCAGTGGTGTATACAGTACATTCTTCTAGGAGTCTTAGCTCTTGCGAAGGTTTCCTTCTAAAAAAAAGAAAAAAACACCCTGAAACCTCATCCCTGCTTGACTTCACTTAGCGCCTTTATCTTTTTAATTAAAAACCTTTATAGGGGGGCGCCTGGGTGGCTTAATGGGTTAAGCCTCTGTCGTGGACTCAGGTCATGATCTCAGGGTCCTGGGATCAAGCCCCTCACTCTCTGCCTGCCTCTCTGCCTACTTGTGATTTCTCTCTCTGTCAAATAAATAAAACCTAAAAAGAACCACCTTTTTTAGGGGTGGGTAAAGTTGACAACCTAGTTGTTACATTGATTTCAGGGGTACAGCGTGGTGAGCGATTCAACTTCTCTCCCAGCTCTGCTGGGCTCTGCTCACCACAGGGGAGCTAGAGTCTAGAGGTGAGCCCAACTTCTTAATTTTTTTAGATGTAAAAAGGCCTTTATCATTCTTTTTGAACAATAATATTTGAGCCATATGCGAGGTCATCAAATGGGCTGCTTGCTCGCTCAAGAATCTGTAAAAGCTGAAGAAAAAAAAAGTAGCAGTTTTTATTTTTATCACCACGGTAATAGTTCCAGTGGAAGAAATTTAACAAAACAAAACAAAACAGAGATAGTCCAGTTACTACTTCTACCTCAAAAAATTGGAAACATCACGAAAAAGAAATGTATGTAGGCTATGAGCCAGTGAAAGCTTTCTTCCTGGAACTCATCCATAGTTGGTTCTCAGTAAATGCCTTGCTTTTAATTGTGACACCATGAAAGTTATTTTGTTTCATCAGATTCTCAACTCAAATTGATCATATTTTCATTAGTCTGTTTACTGAGGAAAATCCCATCATACTTGACATTATTTCAGATTCATCCATAATCCTCTATTATGTTCTATTTTTTGATTGAGCTGAAGTATTCATCAACAGAAAGGTTTCTGGTATACATCACTCGGCATCTGAAATACATTTCGCATAAAGGGGAAAAGCCCATCTTGGGTCATCTCGTTGTTTGAGTGTCGCACCATTTCATTAATAAAGAATAGCACAGCCTAAGGAGAACATCAATAAATAAAATCTAATATACTTGTCTTCAAGTTAGAGAAGTTGAGGTTTTTCTCTTACTTAATATTTATAAAACCTGAGTTTCTGGTTCAGGAAAGTACTCTTTCATTTGCAAATAAACAAAAGCTAGAATTTGCTGGGCTGCCCCACCTTTTTTGGCAGAACTAGTTTGCAGAGCAGTTGAGTTAACATATCAGAAACATATGTATTTATCCTGTGCTGGCTTTAAGCGTGGAAGACAAGAAAAGCTTCTTAAATGCTATTGGGGAATGGACTCCGCTGTCTGTAACAACGTCGCTTTTCTACTTTCTATGCCTACCCACAGAAAGGATCCTGGCACTCAAAGCCCTGTCCTCCTGAGCTTGTTGTCCTTTAAGGAAGTGGTTTGCAGACCTTCTGATTGATGAGATCTGTCAACTTCCTATGTCAGAATGAAGATGGAGAGAAACTAACATGGGTTGCCAGTTTTTGGAGACTATTACTAATTGCCCTCATTTTTTTTTTAATACATAAATGATGTTATAACATGAACTTAAAGTATTAAAGACATAATTTCAGACTAAACCTAGTCCTTTAAATAAATATAGATGGAGGAAAAACCCAATATATACATTTCTGCTTTGAGTATCAGGTGAGGTTAGGCAACTAGTTCAACTTTCCTTTCGAAAACAAGTAAATCTTGTACAAAATTATCTCAGAAAAGTCCCCTTAAATTCATCAGTGGCTAGCAAAAGAGTATTTTTCAGGCCAAAAGGTGTACATTAGGAGTCAGATCCTGGAATGGAAAGCCTTCACCCTGAAAGGAGCTGTTCTCGAACAGAGGAACCTGGAGGTGTGCCTGGGTGGCTCATTGGGTTAAAGCCTCTCCCTTCAGCTTGGGTCATGATCCCAGGGTCCTGGGGTTGAGCCCCGCATCGGGCTCTCTGCTCAGCGGGGAGCCTGCTTCCCTTCCTCTCTCTCTGCCTCTCTGCCTACTTGTGATCTCTGTCTGTCAAATAAATAAATAAATAATCTTAAAAAAAAAAAAAAAAAAGAGTCTGGAGAATGGGGTCTCCATCTCCAGGAATGCTTTCTGCCTCGTAGTTTGTTTTGCTGGATAGAAATATAACTACAGCCTCTTAATCTTGGGTGGAATTGGTCTGCTATGGTTTTTTTCCTTTTCTTTTCTTTTCTTTTTTTTTTTTTTTTTATCATCACCCTTTCTAGATTCATGTGGTTCACACATGTTTCTCGTGAGCAGCATAGAATTGGAATTTCTTACTTTCCTAGTCTGCCCATGTTTGCCTTTTAACTGGAACACTGAGATCACTTACCTTTATTATGATGATTGTTAGAGTTGAATGTACATCTATCCTCTGGTCTTGTGCTATCACAGCCTGCTTGGAACTTTGATTGTGGGAGTCAAAATAAAAACCAGTATCTTACCGAACCTTGGTTGATTCTTGAGCCAAAAAGGAGGTCATTTGATAACTCCTTGGTAAGCCACGCTTGTCCAAAGAAGAATGATAAAGAATTTTTGAGCATAAATATAACCTCTTGAGCCTAGACTCCCAACTGGTGGATTAGGAAAAACACAAATGCGGAGGCAAAAGTCCAGCCTCCTGACCGGAGGAGTCATTCTTTGAAGGAAACTTTTGTACCTATGGAGTATTTGTATTTTGTAGCAGAATGTGCTGTGCACTATTTTTTTTTTCTATAAGTGGCCTGTTGTGCCTTGTGTCCCTTTACTATTTTGTCTCCAAGCATGAATAATTGTTGATACTAAAGGCACCTGTGTTGTTTGATATCAAAGCCAGTGGTTTTTGTCAGGAAAGACAATAATAAGGACTCTTTTTTTTCCTGGTTTGGATGAATATTTTGTGTATTTTTTTGAGTATTTTTACTCTTTTATATTTGTGAACACAGAATTATTACAACTTTGAGACAGTGGCTTCGATAAGTAATGTGGGATGCAAGAAGTCATGCTTTTAATCTTTCTAATGGGAAAAAAATTCCCTATTTTTCTTTTAAATTAATTGAATTTAAAGAGCATTCAGATATAATTAGGTGAATCATTCCTTCATGCTTCTTTTCTATGTTGAAGACAACTGGTTAATCACTAAGTCCAGTGCGTACCACCCCCATGCTATGGAATTCCAAAAATGTTGGTTCTAATGCACAGAATAGTGAATATAGACAAAAGTGGTATATCATAATCTTCAAACTTAAGAGAGGAATGATAATCCTGTGATGTGATAGAGGTGTGAATTATTGCTCCATTGGCACTTATATTACAGTATCTAAGTGTATCAAGTCAACGTGTTGTACAGTTTAAATTTTCATGAGGTTATGTCGATTGAAAAACTCTACTTGTGACATGATTCTGAGAACCCTAACGCATCCTGCATTGAAAATAATGGTATAGGGGCGCCTGGGTGGCTCAGTGGGTTAATTCTCTGCCTTCGACTCAGGTCATGATCTCGGGGTCCTGGGATCAAGCCCCTCACTCTCTGCCTGCCTCTCTGCCTACTTGTGATTTCTCTCTCTGTCAAATAAATAAATAAAACCTAAAAAGAACCACTTTTTCCAGAGACAGAGAGGCAGGCAGAGAGAGAGAGGGGGGAAGCAGACTCCCTGCTGAGCAGGGAGCCTGATGTGGGGCTTGGTCCTAGGACCCCAAGATCATGACCTGAGCCAAAGGCAGATGCCCAACATAATGTTCATGGAGGACGAGAAGGGCCTGCCCACTAAAATCGCCCTTCAGATTCAGTGGAAGCTTGGTGACATTGGTCATGTTCTTAATATCATAAGGGGAATGGGCAAGGAGGAAAATGGGGGAGGGGGAGAGCTGGGGTTGTAGAGGAGATGGTGCAAGTTCGGGGCTTCTTAGGAAACTGGATGAATCGAAGCGTCAGATTGGCTGATACAACTTCTGTAGTATTGTAGTAAATGCCTAAATACCAACTTCGTGTTCCTGCTCTGTTGATAGCAATAAGTGCAGGGACAATTAATTGCCAAAATGAAGCCCTGACTGCATTAGTTGTAGAGCTGAGAACAGGTTCTAACGTGGGATGGTGAACCATCCCGTTTCTTGGTTTGGATTATGTTAAGAATGATGGTTGCCTTAACTTTGAAGGTTTTCATGAACAAGCAGGAAGCAGGTGGAAATTCAATTAACGGAGCATTGTCATGCCTGTAGCAGTGTTGCTAGGGTATGCTCAGAAGATCCTACAATAAACACATTTTTAAAATCCAAGTTGCAAATCTGAGATCAGAATAGATACTGGAATGAACTGTGTGGGCTTATAAGACCAGAGTTCAGGGACGGGTGGCACATGAGGTCTATTTTGTGTGTTAAGAGAGTGCATACCCAATTCATACATTTAGGCAGGGACAGCTGTATAGTCCCTGCCTTAGAAATTTTGAAATCATTCCCTAATAGCAGTTATTAGCTCCAGCTGAAGTGGGCATTTGGCTTTATGAACAGTCATTTTCAGATTGAGGTGGGCTTTCTTTCTGCAGGAACATTTAGCCAGAGCTTTTGAAAAGGGGATCATTTAGTCTTTCTTTAAAATGTCAAGGAACCTACTACTTAAATGGGCCTAAGTGACCTGGGCTGTGTTCCTCCAAGCCACGGAGAGGATAAATCTGTGACAACGCCATGTATTATGGAATTGCTGGAAGGCAAAGAAAATAGGAGACGTGTACAGAGCTCTTCCATGTCCTTTTAATGGAGAGTTCACTATGACCTCACTGTTCTAGCCCCCTGCAGAAGGAAAAGCTCCGATGTCCACCTGTGTCCGAGCTGGAAGCAGGTGGTACATGCAAAAGGAGTGATTGAAGGGAATTGAATCAAGGGCCTTATAAAGAGCGTGGGCAGAATTCATGAGAACAAATAAGGGTTGGTGAAGCACCCCCAAGGGGCTGCTGCTGCTGCTTCTAGTTCTGAAGGCCTTTGGGGAGGAGCTCATTGTGGAAAACTCTGCAAGTGTGGTAATTGCTGGAAAGAGCCACCCAACCAGGATTGTGGCCTGTGATGGGGACCATAGCCTTTGCTACCCCACTGCCTGGCAGGAGGACAGCCAGGTCTCCTGGGGGGCACTCCCATTGGCCATACTCATCAGGAGAGCTCTTTGGATGCAGTCCATCAAGGATAGCCTGTTGGTGAAGAGGGAGGGAGAGAAGGGTGGAGAATGCAACTATCTGGTTGGCCAAACCAATGTGTTTGGTTAATGGTTGTGTTAACATTTGTTTAAATGTGTTTCCTTAAGGGTTGTGAAGGAGTGGGGATGGCATGATTTCTTCCCCCTTCTACCCAAGAGATAGGTAACTCTTCATTTCCGGCAGTGGATGCCCCTGTGGGGCCCCAAAAAGCGCCATGAGTAAATAATGTTCTTCTGTCTTAAATGGCTCAGTTGAGAAGGGCCTAGAACTTAGGGAGAGGTGGAGACCTGGGGGTCCTGGTTTCTCATGGGTGACCAGTGGATTCTGGGCCACTGTTGATCATTCTACCTTCTGTTTCATTTTGTACTGGACATTAAGAGATCACTGTCTACAGGGGAAAGAAAAGAATACTTCCCATGGAGTTGAAGAAAATCATGTTTATCATGGAGAAATAACTCCCTTTGGAAGATAGTTAAAAAATAGAAGGGTAGACAGTGGCTTTAATTCTCCCTTCCTTTTAATTCTCCCTTCTTTTCTTATCCTTCACACTTCTCTCTTAACTAACCTCTGCTCTCCTTGACTGCTGCTATTCAATAATGACATTAAGCTCAAACGAACTTTATATTGTCCTATTATGAAACCCTTCTATGTGAGAAACTGCAGTTCTATTGAGCCAAATGTTTCTGACTTGGAAAAAAAAAGTATGTGTAATATAAGCTCTACTGATATATTTAATTTACATACTCTACAATTCATCCGTTTGAAGTATATAGCGAAGGGGTGCCTGGCTGGCTCAGTCAGGGGAGCATGCAACTCCCGATCTCCAGGTTGTGAGTTCAAGCCCCATGTTGGGCGTCGAGATTACTTAAAGAGAAAATCTCAAAAAAAAAAGTGTACAACTAAATGGCTTTTGGTCTATTCGCATAGTTAGGCGACCGCCATGATGAGCTAATTTCAGAGCATTCAACAGCATTCTACAGTGTACTTTGTCTAACCATTCATCACTGAATGGACTTTTGGGTTGTTTCCACTTTCTGGCTGTTAGGAAGTACTGCTGTGAACATTGCCATGCAAGTTTTAGTGGGGACGTAGGTCTTTATTTCTCTTGGGTATGTACCTGGTAGAGAGATGACTGGATCATATGGTAACTGTAGGTTGGATCTTTTGAGAGACTGCCAAACGGCTACTGGCTTTTCCATATTGTCGCTAACACTTACTGTCGTCTTTTAGATGGAAGTTACTCTAGTGGGGTGTGAAGTGGTTCTGCCTTGTGGTTTTGACTTATATTTCCCTGACAGCTAATGATGAGGAGCATCTTTTCATGTGTTTATTGGCTGTTTGTGTGTCTTCTGGGTAAAATATGTCTGGATATTTCAGCCATTTTTTAGATTGTGGTATTGAGTTTTTTGTTACTGAATTGTAATAGACGTTGATTCTAATGCAAGTCCTTCCTCAACCAAAGGATTTGCAAATATCTTCTTCTATTCTCTTAGTCGTAGTTTCACTTCCTTAATGGTGTTGTATGATGCAAAAACTTTTATGTAGAAGAAATCAGATTTGTTGATCTTTTCTTTTAAAAAAAAATACTTATTTATTTGATAGTTAGAACACAAGTAGCAGAGAGGCAGGCAGAGGGAAAAACGGGCTCTCTGCCAAGCAGGAAACCCAGTGCAGGACCTGACCCCAGTACCCTGGGATCAGGACCCAAGCTGAACCAACCGTTCAGCTGCTTAACCGACTGAGCCACCCGGCGCCCCCATCTTTTTTTTCTTTCATTGCTTGTGCTATTGGTGTCCTATCTAAGGAAATTCTGCCAAATTCAAGGTCCTGTGTATTCACTCCTGTTTTCTTTGAGAATTTTTTAGTTTGGGCTCTAATGTATAGATTTTTGATTCATTTTGAGTGAAGTTGTATGTGTGTGGTGTGAAGAGACTTGGGTCTGACTTTGTGTGTGGATATCCATTTGTATCAAACAGCTCTATCTGGTTTTGTAGACTTCATCAAACATGTCAGTACTGGGGTGCCTGGGTGGCTCAGTCCATTGAGCAACTGACTTTTGTTTCAGCTCAGGTCTTGATCTTGGGGGTCCTGGGATCCAGCCCCACATCAGGCTCCATACTCAGTGGGGAGTCTGCTCCTCCCTCTCCCTCTGTTCCTCCCCCTGCTCATGCTCTCTCTTAAATAAATAAATAAAATCTTGAAAAAAATATGCCTGTAGAATATACAGGGAGTTGGGCAGAGGGCTGTTTCTCACAAAAGAACTCATTTCAGGAGGGTTGGTGTGCAGTATTCAGACTGCATGGCAGTAAATAGTTCCAGTCGGTGTCTGTGTTCTGCCTCTTGGAAGATAAAGCAATCAAGATGAGGCTGAGTTTGATGGCATGAAAGGGTTAATATTATCTGCAATATACTTGTACCCAGACAATAATTACTCAGTCACAAATACCCTGACTGTAGAAGTTGACCTGTGATGCAACCAGATGTAGATGGTTTCGAGAAGTCTGAAAAAAACAAAAATAACTGAAAAAACACCCACAATGATGGGGCACCTGGCTGGCTCAGTCAGAGAGCATGTGACTCTTGATCCTCAGGGGTCCCGAGTTCAAGCCCTGTGTTGGGTGTAGAGATTACTTAAATAAAAACTTAAAAAAAAAACCCACAATGAGTTTTGGTTTGGGGCAAGAGCTATAAATCCCCATATTTAAATGGAAAATTCTAACTCCCATGTTATGAGGAAGAGAAAGTCAAGTATTGACTTGTTAGTCTGAAGGGGACTCAAGACCTTTCTAGTTGGGTTATAGGCTTGAAAAATTATATGCTGCTCAGCTAAAAAAGAAGCATCTTTTTTTCACTGAAGACAACGAATGTATATGGCAATGAAAAGATATTTGTAATGGTGAGTAAAATGACCTACAATGTTTATATTCATCTTTCCCCCAAGAGTTATCCTGATTTTATTCCCTTCATTCCTTGAAGACTTTTCCTTTTTTTTTTTTTTTTAAGATTTTATTTATTTGGGAGAGTGAGCGAGCCGGGGATAGGGACAGAGGAAGAGGGAGAAGCAGACACCCTGCTGAGCGGGGAGACTGACACGGGGCTCCATCCCTGGACCCCTAGATCATGACCTGAGCCCAAGGCAGATGCTTAAGTGACTGAGCCGCCCAGGCACCTCTCCATGAAGACTTTTCCTGCTGAAGTGAAGAAAACCATTTTCCTCAAGCGTGTGGCAGAATCCACCATTTTGCTGTTCCAGTGCCCTGTCTCCTCAAGTGCTAGACAAGGTGTCCGCAGCTGCTGGCTTTGGATAAACATCACGTCCACTGGATACCTAACAGGCTTGGAGGCTCATAGGGTCATCAGTGTTTGGAATCCCCCTCCATTCTCCCATTGGAAATTTCCTTTTCAGGGTTTGAGTATCATTTATCGGAGAAAAACAGATGCAGCTAATGCAATCTATGCAAAGACCTCAAATCTGATGTGATTCTTTACTGCGCTTGTTTACATTCTTCTTGCATAATTAATCTAGCACATTGGGGTCCAAATTAGCATTGTTTTCTACCGCTTAGTCTGATGTTTGGCTAGGTGGTGTTTTCTCCATGCTGTTGCCAGAAACTCCGGCGTTAGTCTTTTCCCCCCCTTTTTAAATTTGGTGAGTCATTCATGTACACCCTAAAATACTCTCCTCCTTTAATTTAGAAACAAAAGATGGAGGCCCTCGTGCAGTATGATATTTTTAGACAGTGTTGCTTGGATCCTGCGGCTGGCCCAGCCTCAGTGCCCAAGACCTCTAAGTGCAGGTGGCTGTGCTGTTAAAATCAGTTACTGGTGGCTGAGGGATGGTCTCATGGGTCCCTGCATGAGTGGCTTGGGTGGGGATGAAAAACAGAATCACTCTTTTTCTCGTGGAGAAGCTGCACAAGATGGGATTGGTCTACTTTCGGTGAACGCAGAATTGAGTCCTCTGCTCAGGCATTCACGTTCATGGAGGGGGGCAGCAATTGGATTTTTCTCCATTCGGACGTGTTTAAAAATGATTAAAAGGACCTTTCACCGTGAGGAAACACATGAGGTCTCCTCATGAGCATTTGGTGAAATGGGTGGGTGGGGCTCACAGATTTAAATGAGTCTTCTCTTATGGGGCCACGTATTCCGAGGAGAGGGAAAAAAAAAAAACCAACTCTTCCATTAAAGAGTTACCAACGTTTTGTAAAACAAAGCAAAACAAAAAACAAGATTTTGATAGGATTTTTAATAGAGCTGGTTAAAGCTGCTTAAGAAGACAGACTCTAGGGACGCCTCGATGGCTCAGTGGGTTAAGCCCCAGTCTTTGTCTCAGGTCATGATCTCAGGGTCCTGGGATCGAGCCCTGCATCGGGCTCTCTGCTCAGCGGGGAGCCTGCTTCCCCCCTCTCTTTGCTTGCCTCTGCCTACTAGTGATCTCTCTGTCAAATAATAAATAAAATCTTAAAAAAAAAGTCATACTCTTGACTTGGATAGTTGTGGATGCCATGGAAATTCGTATCTTTAACGAATGTATATTTATTTATTTTTCATAAATATAGTGGATTGTTCGTTGTCTCAGCAGTGGAATCAGTTGGGGGCTTCCTCATTGGCTATTCTGTTTTCCTTAGGGAGGATGCCCAAGACACTGGTAATGCAAGCATGTCCTTCAACTCGAATAGGTAGTTTGTTTCTCCATAGAGCGTTTTGCCTGTGGTAATTAATCCCTTCATTTCCAACCCCCTCCAAGTAATGCATATGAAAATGATTAATGATTATACCTTTATTTTTATTTCTTTTGGCACTGCCAGCCCTGACTATTTACAGAAGATCATTATATTTTTATAGATCTTAAGCACATCTGCTGAATCAGCAAAGCAGAGAGTTTCAGCAATTTCACTGATCATAGCTGCGTCTTTTGGATATTGTAAACAACTATTACCGGATCACTTGGGGGCGGGGGAGGGGAAGACCCTGGGTGTTTTAAAGGCGAGCAAACAGAATGGAAGTTTTAAAAAAATATTGCTGTTATAAACTGTAATGAAATGGAGTTTTGCTGCAGCCCCAATTGCCTTATAAGTCCCCCAAACACAATACTTCCCTAAATGAGGTTTCCCTGCTATTTTAGCTTTAAAATGGGAAGCCAGGAGTTGGGAGGGGTGTGAGTAGGATTCTTTTCTGGCGATGCTATTCTTTTTCTTTTGTTTTTAAAGATTTTGTTTTTGGGGTGCCTGGGTGAGTCAGTAGGCTAAGTGTCTGACTCCTAGTTTTGGCTCAGGTCGTGATCTCATGGGTGGTGAGATCCAGCCTCGAGGCCCACTCCACTCTCAGTGAGGAGTCTGCTTGGGATTCTCTCCCTCTGCCCATTCTCTGCTTTTCCTCTGTCTCAAATAAGTAAATAAAATCTTTAAAATATTTTATTTTATTTTTTAGGTAGTCTCTACACCCAATGTGGGGCTTGAATTTACAACCCCGAGATCAAGAGTCGCATGCTTTCATGATGGAACCAGTCAGATGTTCCCCTTTTGTCTCTTTTCCTCCTTTTTAAAAATATTTTAATTTTATATTATTTATTTATTTATTTTGAGATGGGGAGGGTCAGAGGGAGAGGCAGACTCCCTTCTGAACAGGGAGCCTGATGAGGCACTTGATCCTGGGACTCTAGTATCATCATTTGAGCCAAAGGTGACACTTACTGGACTGAGTCAACCAGGCACCTTCTTTTTTTTTTTTTTAAATGTTTTATTTGTTTATTTGAGAGACCATAAACACCAGCAGGCAAAGTAGCAGGCAAGGAGAGGGAGAAGCAGACTCCCTACGGAGCCGGGAGCCCGATACGGGACTCGATCTCAGAATGCCAGGATCGTGACCTGAGCCGAAAGCAGATACTTAATGACTGAGCCACCCAGGCACCTGTATCATCTCTTTTTCTTAAAGCCTATTTTTCTTGGAGGTCTTCAGGCCTTCTCGAGTGCAGGGCCTGGGTCATCAGTTTCCCGGGGCCAGCTTCAGATGCGCGTTGCATTTCAGCTGTGCCGATCCCAGCCCTTCTCATTGCATCTGACAGTGCTGCGCCACAAACAACCTGTCTTGCCCTGAGAAGCCTCAATGTCCTCTGCCTTTTTGTATCGAAGCACCCAGGACTCCACGTTTTTATTTATTTATTTTTTACACATTTTAAAAAATCTTATCGATCCCCATTTGGGATTGGCCACTTGGGTGGGATTATGGGTTATTACATACACTAATGTTCAGCTTTTCCTGAAAGGAGTTGTTTTAGCAAGGAGGGTTTGATTTGGTAGACAACGAGCAGGCAGCGTGATTATGTGGGATTATCTTCGGATAATTATCTAAATGCAGGATTCCCTTCCTCAGGTTCCCCCTGTTAAGTTTGGGCTGGGGAAAAAAAATACTCTGATGTAGCAGAGCAACAACCTGCTTGGGCTCTCTTATAGACTCTTCCTCCTGGAAGGGATGTATCTTGGCTTAGAAGGGAAGGGGTGCTAGCAGATGGTCTCTCTCGTCCCTTGGATTTCAGGGAGATGGTTGGTCATAAAGCTTTGGCTGGACTGGCTCTGGAACCCGTCCAAGTAGGTGGAGTGTGACCTGTATCCCAAGTGTAGACTGTTGAGGGGTAGAAAGTAGAAAGTCACTTAATGGAGATTTAGGTAGGCAGCCGTGCTCCGAAGCTCGGGGAGGGGTAGGGTGCTTTAGAGTGGTGCTGGGGAGCAGGGCCAGTGAGCACCTCGAAGAGACCAGAGCTTGTCTGTTCTTTGCTGTGCCCTCGACCATCCCTGTCTGATGCTGCCTGGCTTTGGACTATAGAGGTTTCTGTAGCCTGAGTGAGGTCAGAGACTGAGATCACCAATTCTATTCCAGAATGACGCACTGACAGATGACAAACGTGAGAATGTTCTCTGGGCATCCTGCCTGCCACACAAACGGTGCACCTGAATGTAGGCGCGACTGTTCCCCACCCCCTCCTCGCTCCTTTTCCCTGGGAAGTCTGGCCTGCCTTAGACTGAAGACAATCTGCTGACCTTCTCCCCTGCCCAGTGAAACCCTCAGGCTAATGGGACATTGATCAAAAGGGAGGTGGCATTTTAAGATTCTTACAGAACCACAGAATGCTTCGATCACCAGTCCCTGATGACTAGAAAATTAAAACCGGGGAGTGGCCCCAGTCCATTGGGTGGGGATGAGGTGGGAGGAGGGAACTTGAGACAATCTTTCGGCAACCTCTCTGGTTTTGGTTGCTCCTCTCTGAGTAAATCTCACTTCAGCAAAGCTTTTAAGTATTTCGTAGAAGTAGAAAAGGGGTGAGAGACACAGCCCTGTGCCAGGAAGAAAGCTTAGGGGTACCATTTTTTTTTTTTTTTTTAAAGATTTATTTGACAGGGATCACAAGCAGGCAGAGAAGCAGGCAGAGAAGAGGAAGCAGGTTCCCTACTGAGCAGAGAGCCTGATGTGGGACTCGATCCCAGGACCCTGAGATCGCGACCTGAGCCGAAGGCAGAGGGTTTAACCCACTGAGCCACCCAGGCACCCCGAGGGGCACCATGTTTATCTAGTGTTCCGAGCCATCTGGCCCCACCTTACTCAACCACAGGTACCCTGGCCTCTTGTCCCTACCTCTCAAAGGCCTCTCCCCTGGCCTTCAACCTCTGGTGTTTACGTTCTGCCTCGCCTTCATTCCCTCTTCTCTCTTTGGCCCATTGTACTTGCTCCCAGCATGGGGTCTGTGCGGCACTTTTGCTGTGAAACAAAACTTTTGGAGTGAACCTTGCAGTTCCCATAAACAGCCTCTTCTTGTTGACTTCCCAATGTGGACGCTCTCCCATAACATTCGCGGTGACCCTGTACCACATTGAATTTTCTAGCTCTTTCGAGTTGCTTCATTTTAAACAAGATTTTATTTATTTATTTGAGAGTTCGAACACAAGCAGGAGGAGCAACAGAGGGAGAGGGAGAAGCAGACTCCCTGCTCAGTTGTTCCCTCCCTCAGCAGGGAGCCCGATGCAAGGCTCAGTCTCTGGACCCTGAGATCATGACCTGAATCAAAGGCAGCCACTTAACTGATAGAGCCACCAGGTGCCTCTACTCACCCCCCCCCCCCCCCCCCCCGGTGGTCTCCAAATAGCCCAGTACCTTGTGAGGACCACATGGTCCTTGGAATAACAAAACAGATTAACAATTCATCACATAGTAATCTAATTTTAAACAATCTTATTTTTGCCCCCTCTTTTCAATATCTTCTTTCTGATGCCAAGATCATTTCCTGATGAAGTCTTCACTATCCTGGCTGGTGTTTTAATCCCTGCTGTCCTGAAACCCTGTGCCGTTCGGATGACAAAGCCATCCAGACAACCTCATGCTGCATCGTTAATTTCTCATATTCATTTCAAACCATTCTCTTTTCGAGACTCTGGGAAGGCATGAATTCTATTTTTTTGTGTTGAACCTGGATGTTTCTTCCCTAAGGAAACTTGGTATTCCTGAATGCTGCTTTCTGAAGTCCGGTTTGCGTTGAGAATTTCAATGGGAGGGCTTCTGAAAATGAAGAACAGACTAGCTGTTCTTGGCCTGTTTAGAAATGATGATGTTTAACACTTCTTAAAGAACAATAGAAAGGTGGAACTTACCAAGGGAAATGGTTTGCTTTTGATCTTGCTGGCAGTTTCAGAGACTCTGAGCTGGTGAGTCTGGCTCATTGGAATCACTAAATATTCACTCCATCCATTCCTCTCGATGCCAATTACCATTTGTCTAGGTTAGCTCATTGTCTTCCTTCCTGCCTGCTGTCTTGTCCCTCTCAATTCTAACTACCGGGGAGTCACCAGTCTGGTATTCCCAAAACACAACTCTGGGTCACCCCCTGCTTCAAAGCTGTCAATAGCTCTTCTATGCCTACAAGGTAAGTAGAAAGCCTCCACGGTCTGTCCTCTTTTGCTTCCCAGCTTGGCACTTGTCACCTCTTCCTACTCTAGTGATGCCGGGTGCTTCTAACAGAGTCCCACTGTTTGTGCCATTTAGGATCTTCCCTTCGATCTGAAGGACTCCTCTGTGTGTTTTTAATTCAGATTAGTCATTTATGATTCATCTCATGTGCCTTCTCTCCTTCGCTACTTGGCTGGTCTCCACCCACCTTTAGGGTCTCTGCACTCACCATGAATTGACTGCGTGCCTATTGAGGCTAGTGTGTGTGTGTGAGGCAGTGTAGCAAGGTTTTTTGTTTTTGTTTTTTTAAGGTTATATTTATTTATTTGAGAGTGAGCATGAGTTGGTGGTGGGGGGGTGGAGGGCCAGAGAGTGAGGGAGAAGCAGACTCACCACTAAGCAGGGAGCCGAAGGTGAGGCTCAATCCCAGGACCCTGAGATCATGAACCTGAGCCTTAACTGACTGAGCCACCCAGGTGCGCCACCCCCACCGCACCCCGCCCACCCCCTGTATAGCACAGTTCTTAAATGCACAGTCTCTGTGGCCAAACTGGCTGGTATAAATCCTGGCTCCACCATTTACGAGTTATAATATCTTGAGCCAGTTACTCAACCTCTGTATTCCTCAGTTTCCTCATCTGTAAAATGGGAATAACAGTGCCTTCTTTGGGGGAATTGCCGTAACGGTGAAATTAGTTAATATGTAGGCAGCGTTCAGAATGCTTTCTGGAATCATGCAAGGACTTGACAGACATTTAATTGTATGATTATTGGTCCACCCGGGACCCAACACAATCACTAGCCCAAGCAACAGATGGAGTACAGGCTCCATTGATGGAATGTGGCATCTTTTTTAATCGAAATTCCCATAACATGAAATTAACCTTTTGAAAGTGTCCCATTCGGTGGTATTTAGTACATTCACAGTGCTGTAAAACCATTATCTCTGTCCAGTTCAAAAACCTTTCCATCACCCCAAAAGGAAATCTCACAACCACACACCCTCGAAGCAGTCGCTCCTTGTGCCCCGTCCCTCTGGCTGTCATGTGAATAAACTTGCCCACGTACACGTACGTCCTGCAGAGGGTACCACAAAAAGGTGTTGGAGCAAGAGCGAATACAAATGGAGTTGTGCTTCAGAAATGCAACATTCATAACAGATGAGCCATCGGGATTTTTGGCTTCTCCCCCACCAGGCTGGTCAGGTCTCCTGAAAGGATTTTCTCGGGCCACCAGTGTGGGCACCGAGTGTTCTGCTGTCCTTGACTCTAAATAATACAAGATTTCTTTGAAGGGGCACAAAAGTAACCATTTTCCTTCCATCGGGGACTTTAGCAAGAGCGCCTTCCACATTGTATAAGTCGTGTTTAATGCAGTCTGGCCTTTTGAAGGCCACCATCTGAAGTAGGTACTGACAAGAGAGAAGAGTCTAGAGCAGGTGCTGTTGACAGCAGCGTTCCTGGGCGCCGCCCCTGGCTCAGTGACTCCCGAGTGACATTGGGTCCCTGTTGAAAGAGCCATTCACGCAGTCGGCTGCCCACCAGCTCAGGCCATGCATATTCATAGTTGAGAACAACACTGCCTTAATAAAGGACTTTTTGACACTTATCAGGACCTAGCCACAGCTATTGATTTCTTCGTCTTTGCATTGCCAGCTGCTGCCACTTTTCTGACCCTTTCAAATCCAGTTCCACTCGTACATTGAGACCGTTTCCTGCCTGGTCCGGGCTCTGTGTGTGTGTGTGTGAGTGAAAGACCTCTGGTAATGAAGCTCTATCCCAGTATCAGGCTTGTATGGTCCTTGTAGATAATGTGATTCCTAGGATTTTTTTTTCCCCCATCAGACCACCTAGAATTCAGATGCTAGCATTCTACCTGTTCCCTCCGCTTTGACCTTCTAGATAACTGAACCTCGATTTACTTTTGTTGATTTTGGCAACTACAAGGGATTTCTCTCTAAGCCCGCTGTCCCTAGCCTCAAACCACTGCCTGGCTCTTTCATTGTCCTTAAAGTCCTGACTTTGGCCCAGCCCGTACCCTAACGAGAGCATGCCTTTGAGATTTACATTTGACGGGTGATAATGTGCCGTTCACATTAAAGTCGTATTTGCTTTAAAGTAGGTTATACAGATCAGAGTGTATATATGAGGGATAAAAAAAATCAAAGAAATTTATTGTGTGTGAAGGGTAGTATCATTTAAAAATCTATTATCAGATTCACTTTTATTTTCTAATTACGTAGGGTGATAAAATTCAATCAGCACTTTTATTTAATGTCTCATTCGAGGAAGCTTTTTTTTTTTTTTCCAACTAATATAATGGATAGATTTCAGACCAAAGGGATTTTTTAGACCCTGAAAAAAATCGACCCTTTTTCTTAATTAGATGAGGAGCCCTGTAAAACTCCTGTTGGAGCTTCAGGGCAGTGGGGATTTGCCTGCCCTGGTGGCTGGCTGTTGTGCAAAATACATGAAAAGCGAAAAGCCAGAGCTGCCTTTGTATTGTACACTTCAGATCTGGTCAGGGTCCTTAGTTCTGCATGATTTATGTTGGGGAGAAAAATCCCTCTCTTCTGCAGACAGGCCAGAAAACGAGAGTGGGGGGGATACAGAGAGTAGCCGTGGGCAGGCAGAGAGAGAGAGAGGAGGGACACCGGTCAGGCCCCCACGCTGGCTGATTTTACCGGGTTTGGTCAGCTGGACTGTGACTGCAGTTGGCTCTCGTGGGTCACACAGGTGCTGAATCTCCTTCCCCACCGGTGAGGTTACGATGGAACTGTCAGGGAGGGAGGGGCACAGCTTAGGGACTGCCTACATTTCATTTCATCCTCTGCCCCTTTCTGGGATGGCTGGTCACCCTCCACTCTGGGGAGGCTGCCAAGCTACGCTGGGCTTCTGTTTCCCCACCTATAGAATGATAAATCAGTGGCGTCATCTACCCCAGGTAGAATATGTGGGATAAAGCAGGTGCACAATGCATTTTAGCTGGTGGGCCTCTAATCATTATACCACTGCTATGGGATGTCGTGTGTTGTGTAGGGACTGAACTGTGAGTCAGGTATCAGAATCACTGGGTATCTATTCTGGGTGCAGCAAATCCTAGTGATTTGACATGGGGTCAGTTGCTTAACCTTGGGGCCTCATTTATCTCATCCGTCAAATGGGCTGAATAGTACTACCTGACTCACAGGGTGCTTGGGAGACGTGAATGAAAGAATACACATAAAGCAGCTAACGTGTAGGGCCTGGCACACAGCATGCAAGTGTTAGGTGCTATTTTAATTATCACTCATGAAACTGTCATAATTAGGCATGCCTTGTGATGTTATTTCCAGTGTAACAAGTCAGGGGTTCCCAGGGGTTCCCAGGGGTTCCTGCCTGAGTCTCAGAGCTTTCTATTGTTTGCTTTCTTGGGGCTGTAACAGGAAGATTCTTTGTTAGGATGTTAAGTACAAAGGGAGGCATGAAGAAAGAAAACCTCATGAGGAGTAAGGTTTTATGCAGCCTGGGTTCTATTAGCTGGAGTTACTTTTGTTTAAATGGCTTCTGAGAATTGTATGGATATATATATACACATATATGTGTGTGTATATATATGTACACATATACACATGTATGTATATTGTACATATACATATATGTGTGCATATGTATATATATGGTGTATGTGTGTATGTATGTAATAATATATAGTTAACATTATCTCCCCCAAATGTATATTTTTATGAGCACTCTGTGGAGCTACAATTCACATGCTATAAAATTCATTTTTCTGGAACTATAAAATCCAGTGGTTTTTAGTATATTCACATTGTTGATCAACCAGCATCACTCATTTGAGAAGGTGTGTTTTTTTTTTTTTTTTTTTTTAAAATCACTCCTCCTCCCCACCTCCAAGAATCCCAAACTCTCCTCAGCGATCTCTCCTTGTTCCCCATCACCCCGCCAGCCCTAGTCAACTGCCAATCTACTTTCTGTCTCTATGGGCTTGCCTATTCTGGATGTGTCATTCTTTCATTCATTTATTAGTTTTTTAAATAGCTTACATAATCTCCACCCAATGTGGGGCTTGAACTCTCCACCTAGAGATCGAGAGTCGTAGGTTCTACCGACCAATGTCTGTATGATGAACCGTGTGAAACCTCCCACTGGTTCCCCGTGCTACATGGAAAGTCCGTGCTTCTCTTCCCTGCCCCTTCTGGAAGGGGTGCTCTGGAGTGCGAGGGTGACAGGGTGTGGCACGTGGTTGGAGTGGCTACCAGAGGGGTTCAGGGATCATAACCATATTAGCTATTGGCTCTTATTGTCCGCCAGCAGTCACAGACATTATAGACCTGCCCAGTCGCTTCTATCTTATTCACAGCTCTGAGAAGAGTCATTGTCCCTTAGACACAGACATGCAAAAAAATCTTACAGCTTCATGTTTGCACACAGATGGGCAGTGTCTTTGGCCACAGAGAGCCCTGCACAGAGGGCTAGCTTCCAAATGTTGCTTTGCCTTCTACACCTTATCAGTTCTGATGGTGGGGCCATTTGCTACGCCTCGAGAGCCCTCACTGACTGTGCATAAAGGAGTAGGCCAGTGACAAGTGTCTAAGTCAGGTTAACGTGGATTAAGGTAATTCTAAAAATGTGACATTTGGTATGGTGGAGAAATGTTGCTGGTATGTGCATGGGATGGGTCCTTTGGCCCTCTCTTCCTCAGTTTACTCCTCTGCAAAATGGCATCATAGTATGTATCGGAAAGGATAAGGCTGAGGATACTTGGGTTTACTTGAACAGAACTTCTTACTTTGTGTAGCCCTTAATCATCTTTGACTTTGGACTCAGACACAGGTTTGAATCATGGCTTCATGACTTACTAGGTGTGACCTTGGGTGAACCCTTTGTTTTTGGCTTCGTCTAGGAACAGTTACACTTGATAGAGCTTTTGAGAGGTTTAAAGTAGATATTTTCTAAAGCATCTTGCCCCAGGGTGCCTGGGCGGCTCAGTTGGTTAAGTGTCTGCCTTTCGCTCAGATCATGATCTTGGAGCCCTGCATCAGGCTCCCTGCTCAGTGGGGGCATCTGTTTCTCCTTCTCCCTCTGCCTCTCCCCCTACTTGTGTTCTCTCTCTTGCTCTCTCTCAAATAAACAAGTAAAATCTTAAAAAAAAAAAAAAATGCATCTCAGCCCATGGGAGTGCTGTCAGTAAAAAGGCAAGTATGTCTTTACTTAGCACGTTTACAGCAGTCCACACGAGCTCCTTGTCCTCTTGTCATGCACAGAATAAAGTCCTTCTCTCCATCGCCTCGAGAGTCCTGCACAGTCTCGCTCTGCCTACTTAACTGATCTCCTCTCCAAACACTCACCCTTATTTGCTTCGTTATAGCCATTTTGGCCTTTTTATTCCTCAGCCAGATCAAGCTCTTTTTTGCCTCAGCGTCTTTGCATTTGCCCTTTGCTCTCTTTTTGTCTCTGGACCTTCTCAAGTTGGTGGCTCTCCCTTGTCATTTAGGTTTCAGTTCTAGCATTACCTGCTCAGAGATGCTTTTCTCAACCACCCAGTAAGTTTCCCCTTCTGTGATTTATCCCGCTCTAGTATCCTGTTTTATTTTCTTTGTATATTTATTACTAACTGAAATGACTGTCTTTGACTTTTGTGTTTATTGTCAGTTTCCCCTCGGGAAGATAAGCTCCATGAGTGCAGCCACTGCGTGTGTTTCATTCATTGTTGTATCACGGCAACTAGAACAGGTCTTTTGGGGAATAGTAGAAGAAATATCCGTTGGCTGGCTCTCTGGATAGATATGGCAAAGATCTTCACTCTGTATTTTGGAATTGTCATTATGGCCAAGTGTGGTATCCCATCGTGGTATGGAATGGTCTGTGGATTACGTGGCAGTGGCTTATTAGAACACGTTATGTCTCTGGCTGGAAAGGAATCAGGATGCACTGTCCCCTAGGTAGCATTTCCCATTACAGGCTGCATCAGATGCGTTAAATTCTGCTTTGTATTTTGGTAACAACATGTAAGGTAATTTTTTTTTTTAAATATTGAATCCCCCAGCCAATTTCCTATGCCTCACCTTGAATGTAGATAGGGCTTTGGAGTTCTTAGTTCAGTTGAGCAGGCTCCAGGAGGCATTAGGAATATTAGACACCTGGCTTGAGAAGTAATGATGAGCCAGAGGTGGGGAGAGAGTCTGCATGTAGCCTTCTGGGTGCAGGTGGTGAGTTTGCCGGCATAAATGAGCAAAGTCCATAGAGGAGACTGGGCTGGACAATTTTATAGTCTATGGGAGGATATTCAGAAAATAATTGAAGGTCTCTGGAAAAATAAGCAGTGCCATTCTGCTGTTCTTACAGAATCAACCGAGGCAGTGTGTCTTTGAGACACTTGGTTGGCTTATTTTGTTTTCTGTTTTTTGGGGGGGGGGGGGGCGGGGAAGGGAGGGAGGGGTTTGAAACTATGAAGCAGGAAAGCAACTGAACACAAACCGAGATGTGGTGATCTCTGTGGACCGGGTCTCCCTGAATCCCTCTCACCAAGTGGGGAGCTTGGAATTCTCCCCGGAACCTCCCTCATCCATCTCCTGTCACAAATTCTTAGGGCTTGTGCTTGCTGGCTCGTCTTTCAAAGCCCCCAGAATCAGTGTGATGACAAGTTGGAAGAGTGAAGAGCTGAACTAGAGGGGAGCCCATCTGGTGCTGGTACTACTAAAGGCGGGGTCTTGGGCTGTAGAGATTGTGAGGTACAGAGTTGGGTCTTTTATAAGCCCCCCGGGGGTTTCTGATGCAGAGCTTTTTCAAGTATACTTTGAGAAACACTGATTTAGTGTCTTCACCTTACCAAGTTTTGGCATTTTAGCCGAGGCCAAACCTTACCCCTCTCACCAGCACCCCTCCACCCCCTTCTGTCTTCCCACCTGTACAGGACCCATGAGGTATTTGCCTGGTATTTGTCAAGAGAAGGTCCCATATTGGACATTACTTCCCTCCCTTACTACCCACGTAGAATTTTCTAGTTGGCCTTCTCTTGTCTCCTTTTGATTCCTCTTTGTCCATCCCTAAATGAGCACTAAAATGCCTTCTCAAGCCTTGTTGCTAGTGGGTTGCAATGGACTGTTCTCACCAATTGGAGGCTGCGTAGAAGACACTAGGGGCTGAATGTTCTTCTCCCCTCAAGACTCTGGAGTGAATGCGAACCCCCAAGGTGAGATTAGAAGGTGGGGCCTTTGGGAGGCGATTAGGTCCTCGAGGTCTTAGTCCTCAGGACTGAAATGAGTGCTCTTCGAAAAGAGATCCCACAGAGCCCCTTGGTCCCTTCCACCATGTTGAGGGTACAGTGGGAAGTCTGCAGCCTGAAAGGGGGCGCTTGGATCTGACCTTGCTGGCACCCTGACTTTGGCGTTCAGCCCCCAGACCTGGAAACTCAAGCGCAGAGGATTGGTGCACATTTCTAAGCCCTTCTGCAAGCCCCTGCTGCTGTGCACAACACTTAGTTCTTGGTATCTGTGCTTGCCCCGATCTGACCCCACGGCAATAGGGGAGCTGGCATCTATTGACTCAGATAATGGAGGGTTTCACAGAGGAGATGGAATTTGAGCTCAGTCCATAAGCACAGGAAGGACAGCTCCGAAGCATTTTTCTAGCTTGTTAAATATAGATCAGGACCATTTGGGGTGAGGGGCAAGAGATGTGTTAAAAATACAGATTCCTGGGCCCCAGCCTCAGAGTTTTCAATTCCACAGATGGAAGAGTTAATTTTTTAAAAGGTTTTATTTATTTATTTGACACAGAGAGAGAGCACGTGGTTGTGCCCAAGCAGGGGGAGTGGCGGACAGAGGGAGAGGGAGAAGCAGGCTTCCTGCTAAGCAGGGAGACTGATGTGGGGGTCGTTCCTGGGACCCTGGGATCATGACCTGAGCCGAAGGCAGACACTTACCTGGCTGAGCAACCCAGGTGCCCCTGAAGAACCTTAATATTAACAGTCCCCCCAACCCACTTCTTGCCCAAGGGTTTTCATCCAGGTGATTCACACACACAGCATGCTTTGGGAAATGCTGGCCTGGTCTAGCAATGGCTTTGTAAAGAGAGAAAAACAGCCTCTAAGTGGAG
The DNA here is from genome assembly GCF_030435805.1 of Mustela lutreola. Lineage (NCBI taxonomy): Eukaryota > Metazoa > Chordata > Mammalia > Carnivora > Mustelidae > Mustela > Mustela lutreola. The sequence goes on along the minus strand of NC_081308.1, from coordinate 101,097,041 downwards.
TGACCTGTTGGTGAACAGTATTTGTTTCTGGGGGTCCTGTAGAAGGTTCTTTCATCTCAGGTGGGCTCTGAGCCATGCTCCTTAAAGTCTCTCCTAATTTGTACTTGACTCTAAATTTAATACCCTTTTTGTGATGCTTGAAAGAGCTGTGTAATTTCATGGTCTGGCCATGACTGTTGGCATTAAAGAAATGACTGTTACTGGTACTTAATATATCTTCCCCAAGTTCTCAATGACTTTTGTGAAGCACAGTGTGCCAGGGTTCGGCTGTTTGCATAGAGAGCGCATGTGCGGAAGGCGAACACCTGTTCTCCTGGGGTGGATTCCACGGACAACGGCTTGCCTCTTCCTTCAGGCCTCCTAACTTCCCTCCCTCCTCTTGCCCCATCTGTTCTGATCATATGGAAAAGGGGACAGTAAGTACCTTTACCGCAAGTATCTTCCTCTGGTCCTCAGACCCCATGGTTCTCCAGATGCCCTCAAGCGCTAACATTCAAGTCCGCTGCTCCTTCTTGGAACACAGGCAGGAGGAAGCGCACACCAGTTGGGGCCCCAGAGAGTATTTTAGAGGCTGAAACAGGGAAAATAATGGATGTGAATACTACTCTGAACTTCTCTGTCCATCCCTGTTTTCCTAGGGGAAGTGCACAGGAGGTGGCGGTAAGCGGGGAGATGGGGTGGCTTCCCCACCGTTGGTTAATAACCGCCTTAGTTCTTGCACGTTTTCCCTACAGTTCAGGAAGCATCATGGCATGGCAGTCAGAGGGAAAACATTATGTTTTAGCTTTATCCTGTGCCATTGTCTGCTGATTCTTTTGAGTTCAGAATGCTTAAGTAGATAGGCCACGGAAAGCTGTTACCATTCACAATGGTCTTTCCATTAGTCCAGAATAGGAACGTTCAGGCAGCGAAAGTATTTTCCAACTTTTTCTTCCCACAAGTCTGGGAGGCGTTGGACAGTGTTTGGGAGAGTAAAGAAAGAGACGGAATCTGAAATCAGCAGGGTGAAGCAGCTCAGTGGATTGGGAGGGGGAGGGTGGCCGCTGACCCTTCCCCCCTCCACCCCCATCTGAGTGAGTGGTCAGGAGTAGGAGCTCTTTTAATTGAATTCTTTCCTGTCCCATGTGTTAGGCCTAAGCATCATCTATTCGGAGTTTGGGGTTGGGGGGAATGAGTGACCAGGCGAGTAGATTTAGCAGTTTTTTGGTATGCGAAGTGCCTTGCTAATTCTTTTGCATAAACAATGTCTAAGATCCACAGAGACTCGATTCTCTTACGTTGCCTGTGTGCTGACTTGTTACGACACGGGAGCTACTTCTGGAAGCAGATGATGGACCCAAGCATGGGGAAGAACACTTCTAGCATATAGACTGAGTTAAGAACACTCATTTAGATTTAATAGAATAATTATTGAGATAATTATTGAGATAAATGGTGTGCCATGTTAGTAATTGAATATTGCATAAATAAGATACAGTGGCTATAATTAGAGTTCTCCAAATACCTTGGTAGATAGATTAAGAGCAGTCAGTGAGCCTCAAAGTATTTTACCAAAGGTCATATTTCACGAAATCTATAAGATGTCCCAGATTGCAAATAACCATTACTTTGTCTCTAGGATATGTATAGTAAATAGAATTATGGTCTTGATGGTGCCCCCTTTTTCTCAATTGGTCTAATGAGGTCTATCTGCTAACAACATGTTCCGGACATTGATTTGTGTGTTGACCAGTACGAGGTTCTATGGAAAATTGATATTTTATGGTATTGAAGGTTAACGGAGTTAGAGTAAACCCTGGCTGGATACCCTCAACATGGAACTTAGGGTCTGTGGCTATTAAATGGTCTAGAACTTTCTTCACCTTATGTTGGTTGCTAGGATATTAGATAACATAGCACATTAATAACTGTTAGGAGAATTCTGCATAATACACGGAAGCCTTTATAACCTCCAAATGTGTTTGACCTGAGCAACCGTGGTCTATGGTGAAACAGCCAGCCTTGGAGTCAAAACCAAGCTGTGCCTGTTGCTACCTTTCTGAGCCTGAGCAAGGTACTTTGCCTCTCTGTTTCTCAGTTGTCTCACCTGCAAAATGAGGGCAACAGTGATACCTACTTCTCAGAGCCCATGTTGGGGAGGGGACAAATCAAATAGGGCCCATGAGCGTGCCTGAGGCCAGCAGAAGCCCCATCCGTGTTTCCTCTTCTTTCTTTCTTTTTTTTTAAAGATTGTATTTATCTGAGAGCGAGAGTGAGTGAGAGAGCTAGCATAAGCAGGGGTGGAGAGAGGCAGAGGAAGAAGCCAACTTTCCGCTGAGCAGGGAGCTGGATGTGGGGCTTGACCACGACCTGAATGGAGGGCAGATGCTTAACCTACTGAGCCACCCAGGCACCCCAGTGTTTCCGTTTATTTTGCAAATGCAAACCTATTTGCAAACAAGTGGTTTAATTCATTGACTTGATGGGTTTAGAATCAGATACTAACCTTATTCAAATTGACCTGTTTGAATCCATAGTTATCTTTTCCATATGGTCCCAGTGTCTTAAGAGTGTAAACCTGGGTGTCCTGCTTTCGTGTCATGTCTGGCCCACTATGTGGCATGTAGGTCAGTTTATATATTCTCTGTGATTTAGTTTCCTCACCTGTAATCTGGAATAATCCTACTTCCCGCCCCACAGGACAGTCTTAAAGATCCTATCGTATGTGTAACTTGCTTGCACAGCCCCTGTCCAAATCAGTCACCCAGTTCATGTTAGCTCTCGATCTTGCTTTGAAGTAAGAGGCACACAGTGGGCTTATGCAGCTCATATACAACTAGGCTGATGGTTTTGGGGGAGCTTCTAATGGTATGGGCCATGGAGCTTCTAGTGTGTTTGTCTGCCGTATTCAGTCTCATTTCTCACGTAGCATTTGGTACCTGGAAGTCTTTATCATGATTACAAAATTATAAGGCCTGTTCATTTATTCAGGCACTCCACAACAAATGGTCATTGGGCATGTAGTATGACAAAATTTGCTGGTACTAGATAGACAGCTGTGAACAAAGTGGTCCTGGTTCTCCTTCTAGTGGAGTTGGTAGTTTTGGTCCTTTGTGGAGTTCTACCCTTTGTAAAGTTTTTCCGGCGAGATAAACACAACACCAGGCAAAGTGGGTGCAAGGCAAGATTTATTAAAAACACTCTCTGGTGAAGTTTCAGGGCTCAGGAGAAGGGGAGCCAGGAAAGTTGCGCCGGGAGGAGGTGGGCACCCTCAGGCGAGGTTCCGCGACTCTGGAAAGCAGAGTGGCGGAAGTCGCACCCAAGGCAGGGAGAAGGGGGCTTTTAAGGGACCTCGAGGGGAGTTCAGGGGTGTTTTGGCAAGTTTCCCTTATTTGTATATTTCGCCTGCTCGTCGGGGTCCCATTGGTCCACTGGGAGCCTGGGGTGGGGGTCTCAGATTCCCGCTTGTCAGGGTCCCATTGGTCCATGGGAGCCCGGGGCGGGAGGGTTTTCAGATTCCTGCTTGGGTCCTTGTTCTCCTGTCCGAGCTCAGGTTTTGTGTTGGGGACTTTGGCCGTCTTAAGTAGCCCTTTCTTTCTGCCAAGCCCAACACTCTTGGTGCTAGGGAAACATGAACTACGGCCTTGACAGGTTTACAGTCCAGTCACACCCCCATCTATCCTTTTTGGAGTGAGACAATATAACTGGAAAAATAATCTAGTCTAGGTGGGTTGATCAGGCATAGGTACATAAAAATAAATAAAAGGATGGTGTGGTCGAGTCCCGTGGGAGTGACACAGATTATGCTAGAAGAGTTCAGTGGAAGAAATGATCAGGGAGGGCGATTGATGATCTAATAGGTTACAGGATGATGACGGGGGCGGGGCTGGCACACAGAACAGGGGGCCGGATTTTATAGTGCAAGCCAGACTCAGATATCTGGGAACCAAAAGGATTGTAAATAATGAGGAAAGGCAAGGAGGCAGAAATGTGTGTGACGAGTTTTAGGGAGCACAGACTCCTTTGACCAAAGCAGAGATCTTTATGTATGAAGTTATATGTGGTTGGCATCATATAGTCGAAGCACATAGGAAGTCTATCTTAGACTTGACTGTTAGGGGAGCAATTTTGATGATTCTGGATGCTATCTAAACTGGAAGATGATGTGTACAAAGTGACATTTTTGGAAGCTGGAGATGGCAGGATTCGTACTGTGTTAGTGGGTCTATATTTGAATTGATTTATCAGTAACAATTGTACCATTACCTATCCAAGATGGGGAGGACTTTGGTGGTAACGGTTCTAAGGCATGAAGTGTTTCAGCAACAGCACCTCCCCAGTCTTAGTCTAAAGAATTAATTAGACAATGGTGTCAAGATGTATGTCCAGAAATGTTTCTTCCGGCATCTTTAACATCCTTTAAATCAAACATCAGAGATGTGGGGGTGCCTGGGTAGTTCAGTTGGTCCAGTGTCCGGTTTTTGACTTCAGCTCAGGTCCTGATCTCACGGTGGCAAGTTTGAGCCCCACGTCGGGCTCTGCAGTGGGTGAGGAGCCTGCTTGGGCTTTTCTCTCTCTCTCTTCCCCTCCTCCTTTCATATCCCCCAATCATAAAAAGATTCTACAAAGTTTTCCTTGCCAATTGTTTAGTTTCTTTTAGCATTAAAGATTTTAATCCAGTGGCAGTCTACTTTTATGAAACTTGTCAAGTGGGGATCTAATTAAAAAATGTTCTCCATAGAGTGAACCAATAGTCTCAGAACCATTTGCTGACTAGTCCCCTATATTCCATTATTTGTAATGGTAACTTCCTTATAGATGAAGTTTCTGTAGATTTTGGGTTTGTTTCTGTGCTCCATCTTGGGTTACCCTGGTCCATTTGTCAACCCCTGTTGACAATATTTCAGTGTTTTAATTACTAAAGCTTTTCTTTCTTTAATATTTTATTTATTTGACAGAGAGACACAGCAAGAGAAGGAACATAAGCAGAGGGAGAGGGAGAGGGGAGAAGCCGGCTCCCCACTGAGCAGGGAGCCCGATGTGGGGCTCCGTCCCAGGACCCTGGGATCATGACCTGAGCTGAAGGCAGATGCTTAATGACTGAGCCACCCAGGCACCCCTAATTACTAAAGCTTTGAAATAATAAGTTTGGTCTTTATTAAAGGGACTCTCTCCACTTTGTTTCCCTTTAAAATTTTCCTGGCCCTCTGCTCTTTCATTTGAATTTTAGGATTAGCTATCAAGTTCCACGAAAACTCAGTCTGGGGATTTTGATGGCAATTTTATCGAATTTATATGCTCTTTAGGGGGAAAGTAAGATCGTTAGGATAGTATGCTTGGCCATCCATGGTCACGTTTTATTTATTTGCTTAGCAAAGCTAAGTGTACTGTCAGTGAAGTTTTATAATTTCTTTTAGAAAAGTATGTTATTTATAACTACCTTACACTTTGTCATTACCATTGCAAAGAGTATTTTTTAAAAATTTCTTTTTTAAAAAAAAAAGAAATTATTTTTAAGGAATTTCTTCACTCAACGCAGGGCTCAAACCTGTAACCCCAAGATCAAGGGTCACATGCTCCACCGAATCAACCAGCCATGTCCTCTTAAAAATTTGCTTTCTAGTTTCTGTTTGCTAATGTATAAGGATGCCCCTTTATTTATTTATTTTTGAGAAGGGGGGAGGGACAGTGAGAGAAGGAGAGAGAGAGAATCTTTTATTTTTAATTTTTCTTTTTTTTAGATTTTTATTTATTTATTTGACAGACAGAGATCACAAGTAGGCAGAGAGGCAGGCAGAGAGGGAGGGGGAAGCAGGCTCCCTGTTGAGCAGAGAGCCCGATGCGGGGCTCGATCCCAGGACCCTGGGATCATGACCTGAGCCGAAGGTAACCCACTGAGCCACCTAGGTGCCCCGGAGAGAGAGAATCTTAAGCAGGCTCCATGCTCAGCAAGGAGTCTGACCCAGGGCTTGATCTCATGACCCTGAGATGATGACAGATGAAATCCAGAGTCCAGTGGTTAACCGAGTGAGCCACCCAGGTGCCCCTGCATGGGACCCATTAATTGCGTGGCTTTCTCCAATACCATGCTGTCTTGATTACTGTAGATGTATGGTAAGTTTTCTCTACCAGGCCTCCACCATTGTTCTTCCTTTGAATAATTGGTTTTCCTCTTCTAGTTGTTTTGCCATCCCATCCAGATTTTACCATGATCTGGTCGTGAATGCTTATTGTATTCGTTTGTCTGTGGTTTCTCTTGTAGAATTGTCATAGATAGTCCTATCATTGCGGATCGTTGAGCACTGTGGTCAAAAAAGAATTCTCGAGATATTTTACGGGGCAACTTAGTTTGTTCAAGTAGCACGGAGACAGCACCCATGCACAGCTAGAGCTGCGCTCTTGCTGTATGAAGCTGGTGGTTATATGCTTAATGATCATGGGGTAAGGGACGTGTAGGGAGGATTAGATTATAAATTTCTTCTTTGAATTTCTACTTGTAAAACTGCTTCTGCAAGATTTCTCTGGTGCTTATTCAGCTCAATATTAACTATCGATGAGACGTACAGGCAGTCGTGAAAACCTTTAAGAATGTAGCAGACAGTACACATTTGATCCTTAATTGGAACTCTGCAGGCTATATGTCAGCCTTCTGGGCTAAAGAGAAACATTTTTCTGCTTCTAACCCTCTTCAGTATCATATGCAAGGGTAAATAGTTTTGCTTCTTTCCCAACTTGTAAGCCTTTTAATTTTCTTATTGCACCCTTAGGGTCCTCTAGCAAAGTACTAAGTGGAAGTATAAGTAGAGGACATCTATGTCTTGTTTCTAAATTTAAAATGAATGCTTCGAATGTTATCCTAATATTAAATGTGGCATTTGGTAGACATCTTTTATTGGGCTAAGGAAGTTTACTTCTGTTTCTAGTTCAGTACAACTTTTGATTTTTTTTTTCTTCCCACAAAATAATACTTTTAGCTTTTCTGTGACTGTATGCAGATTTTTATCTTGTCTACCATTTTGATGAAGGTGTAGTCTTTCGATGGTGCCAGGTTTATCCTGACATCTCATTTTTCAACCCCTTTCCTTGTATGAGCCATGACCTTGTCTTCTATGTATATATGTGACCATTAAAATTCAAGATTGTAGTTAAGGGATGCCAACAGGTAGCTTTATGGCTGTGCTAGCATCAGGTCATATGCTCACTGCCCTGGTTTTTCAGATTTCTCTTTATTCTTGGTCTTCGGTGATTTTTTTTTTTTTTTCTTACTGAAATGAGAGTTCAGCTAAGCATTTAAAAGCTTGACTTGTAAATAAAATTTCTCATTTCTACATAAGATACAGCAAGAAGGTTTTGGGGGTTCCTAGTCCTGCTACATTTCTAAAACCTGAAGGTTTTTACTTTGTTTCTAAGTAGGAAAAAAAAAAAAAAAAGGAAACAACCCCATTCTTCTTCTAATGGGTTAACCGATGGCTTGCAAATGTTTGGCACTCAATAGATATTTGTTGAAGAAATCCGTGTTTTCTGAGCACTTTATGATTCACAGCTCATGGGGGGAGGAAGAGAAAGAAAGAAACAAAGGCATCAAGATTTTGAGCCCAGGAGAGTGATGATACCACCAACAGACAAGGGAGAAGGCTAGAAGGGGTGCTGATTTATGGAAGAAGGAGTTTGGATTCAGTTATATTGAGCTAGGCGTGTGTGTGTGTGTGTGTGTGTGTGTTTATTGAGATGGTAGAAGCACTTGCCAGTTGAGATTCGTGGCTTGGTATGTGGGAATTAGGCTCTGGAGAAAGGGCAGGTCTGGGTGTATAAATTAGGGATTTATTTACAATAAGGTGGTGGTTGGAACTATGACATTAGCTGCTGTCACTGAGGTAGAAAGTAAGTAGAGGGAGTTTAAGATTGGTCTTTGATTCCAGTGGAAAGAGAAAAGCACCACCAGCTATGGTCAAAGAAATAGAATGTAGACAGGGTAGTATCATCAACGATGTGGAAGGAGAAAGATTTGAAGGAGGGAAGGTTTAAGAAGTGGGTCCACAGATTCAGATACCGAATCAAGAACCCAAAACTCAAAACTCCGGAGAATGGCTTTATCCCACCAGTATTTATAACCCTATGGGCATAAGTATGTTCAATAATTCTCTCTACCTATGATAATAATTTACCTCTTGAGTCTAGTCAGAGAATCATAAAGAATGGTCCAAGTTATGATTTCTTGTCCACATGTGTACGTTTTTGTTTATGCCTCCATGTAATACACATAAACACATCTTTGAAAGTACATCTTGTTATAAACAGCTCTAAATGTGGCTGTAGAAAACCACTTACAGGTTTTCTGCTATTGAAAAGCCACAGTATACTGCTTAATATTTTTTAAAAAATTGTTCAGAGAAAAAGGACTTGGCCCCTTAAAAACTTTAAATGGATTAGGACGAAGCATTAAGTCTGTTACATAAGTTTCTAAGGAAACCAACCGTGTGTTAATGCCAGCTAAAAGTCACTGGAGGCCTGCTGTGAACATGGGCCGGGTGTGACTGTAATCTTCTCCCTGTGTCCCCCCCCCACCTTTTCTTCCTGCTTAACAAGGAAGGAGAATTTGGAGGCTAGAAACTTGGAAAGAAAAATAGGACTTTTGTAGAAGGATTGTAAACTTGCAATTACAGGTCTGACCTGCCAGTGAACGAAAGCTGTTTGAAAGAGCTTTTTGTGATAAGCTGCTCCAAAACTTTAAAGGGCTAGAACCATATAGAGGAGATCTATATACTATATATTCTTGTAAATTTGTAACTCTTAAAAAAAATTCCGGGGGAGTTAGAGTCATTGTTTACATAGGAGTGAAATGAACAACTGAAATTGAACTCTAACCACAATGGCTGGTCCTTCGCCAGGGTCGCCTCATTTAGGAAGTGTTAAAGTGTTCATATACCATTGCCTCCTGGCTTCAACCTTGGCTCTATTCTGTGGAGCAAACCATCCTGACCCTCTCTGGGAAAGTGCCCTGCTATATCCTACTTTATTGGCTTCTGCCAGTGCTCCAATGACTGTCATTTTCCCAAGAGGGCTCGATTGGGGCTGTGTGAGGCTCCTCATCGATGCTATATACACACCTGGACTCAAAACCAGCCTTCTCTGATCTCTTGGCTAAGTGGAACAGTGAGATCGTTGAGATTTAAGGGTAGAATTTAGTCAGAGATTGTAGTACAGAGCCCAAACCCTCCTTATGCACAGATAGAGTAGGTGTTCAGTTAAATGGTATGATTTGGACATGCCCCCGCTCTACCTTACCCTTAAAAGATCCTCCTCCTGAGACTGTCCCAGTGCCTGGTTTTCTACTGTGGAGGATGGATTCCTGTAGTTTAAGGCTTTCTCTCTACAAAATATGAATGTTGGTGCACAGCACAGTGCTGAGACACTTAGTAGAATCTACCCCAGATATTAGTCGAATGACTAAGCAAATTGGAGAGTTATCTCCTAACCTGATTCATGAAGAAGTACGATTATGGAGGACTAGGTTCCCAGATGACTCACCCATTAAAAACAGTGCTTCTCAAACTTGAATGTATATAATGATCACCTAAGGATTTTGTTTAAAGACTGATTCTGGGGGTGCGCCTGCCTGGCTCAGTCAGTAAAACATGAAACTCTGGGAGTCAGGGTTGTAAGTTGGAGCCACACATTGGGTGTAGAGATTACGTAAAACTAAATCTTTAAAAAAGAAAAAGACAGGGTGCCTGGGTGGCTCAGTGGGTTGAGCCTCTGCCTTCGGCACAGGTCATGATCTCAGGGCCCTGGGATTGAGCCCCGCATGGGGCTCTCTGCTCAGCAGGGAGCCTGCTTCCCCCTCTCTCTGCCTGCCTCTCTGCCTGCTTGTGATCTATGTCTGTCAAATAAATAAATAAAATCTTTAAAAAAAATAAACTGTTTAAAAAAAAAGACATTCTAGGGCTGGACAAGACCTGAGAGTCTGCATTTCTAATAAGTCCTTAGATGGTGCCCTTCCTACATCACAGTTTTTGACTAGTCAGGACTTAGAAGGCCTTACTTGGGGTAGAGTTTCCCAACTTGCCTGGTCATTGGATCTCTCAGGGAATTTGTTAAATGATGGAAAACAGAATCTCTAGGGTATAGCCTTGGGAACTGTATTTCGAACAGGTCCTTCAGGTGATTTGCATGATTGGAAAAATCCTTGTAGGAGGAATGGGGTATATAGGCTTACAAATGCTTGGGCATTGTGGTTGTCCATGTGTCTTTTAGGAGTAGATTAGAAAACACAGTTTAATTTCTTTAGAGCCATTCCTATACATGGCCCAGATTTAAATGAGAAACTATTTGATTCTCCTCCCGCCCCTGCCAATAGGTAGCCTTGGCACCACTTTATTTTTTAAATTTCGTTCACTTATTTGAGAGAGACCAAGAGAGTGTGGAGTGGGGAGGGTCAGAGGGAGAGGGCGAGAATCTCAAGCGGACTTCCTACTGAGTGGGGAGCCCACTACGGGGCGCGATCCCATGACTCTGAGATCACCACCTGAGCCTTAACCAACAGAGCCACCCTGGCAGCACAGAGAATTACTTGGTTTCCCAGCCCTTTGTTTTGCTCCTTGAATTCTTTTGGTTTCTTGCAAACAGCCACGTTGATGGACACATTGCTGGGTATTACTTTTAACTTCAGTTTTCTTTACTTTTGTCTTCTCTGTGACTTTTTAAGCCCTAGCCTTTTCTTCATCGGAGGGTCTTTGAAACATTGCAAAACCTTATTTTCTGGGACCGATAAGACAGAGATGGGAGGGAATCATCTATTAGGCAGAGCCGCCAGAGAGACTGTCGTTTCTTTAATATCCATCCACCGCGCCACGGGGCTGCAGGAGGCCACGTGGTGGGATGTGGTCAGCGGGCACCTCGGGCTGCTGCTCTTCTGTTTTGCTGCTAATTCAGCCTCACCAGCTATCAAGGCGAAAACTTCTCCCAGAAGACATCCCAAATGAGCTGGGCTGTAGGCGTGCAGTCCACATCAGGGGCAGATGCGAGCTAGGCAGCTCTGGGCACAGTGAGAATGTCACTGACTTGCCAGAGGCCACATTGCACGTTGGTGACATGGCCCTTCCTTATATTAAAGTTTTCTGATCTCCGATCCTGGTGCTGTAGCCTTTGGGCTATTGATGGCCCCTGTTTTTAATCTATCCTTGGGAAGGAGCTGATCTCATACTTCCGTACTTTCCAGCTCTGTCCCTGTCCCCGTTCCCCTTCACATCCGTTCTTCTGAATGTGCAGCCTGTCACAGCAGCAGCGTTTTCAAGTTATCGGAGGCTAGAAAGGGGCTTCTTGTGTGAAGACAGTAGACTGTTTTTGTCAAGCTGCCTTCCAGGGTGGAAAGCTATAGGGGACCCAGGCCTTATTCCTAGCCCTTTGTCCTCTCTGCGCTTCTTGTCCTTTGAGACACGTCGGAAGAGTCTGGCCCAGAACCTTCTGGTGAGGACACCTGCGATTTTCAGAGTCACTTGAAAGGGTTGGGAGTGGCAGGTAGAGACACTTAGAATTGACTCCATTGCTAACAGGTGCGGGGACTGGCTTTCAGGGAGCTGCCTGCTACCAGGTGACTGGCGGGGTCTCCTCGAGGGCATATATGCAGTTTGGCTGCCAGGAGATCTATGATGGAATAGTTTAAGTATAGGACACACATTCTGCTTGTTACCTATCTAAATCACTCATTTAAAAGATTTTATTTATTTATTTGTCAGAGAATACAAGCAGGGGAAGCAGCAGGCAGAGGGAGAAGCAGGCTTCTTGTGCTTGTTGCGGGACTTGATCCCAGGACCTTCGGGTCGTGACCTGGGCCAAAGGCAGACGCTTAACCGACTGAGCCACCCAGGAACCCTAAAATGTCTGAGGATTCCCTGTGAGATCGAAGGTTATTTTTTATTTTTTTAAAGATTTTGTTTGACAGGCAGAGAGGCAGGCACGGAGAGAGGAAGGGAAGCAGGCTCCCTGCTGAACAGAGAGCCCCATGCGGGGCTCGATCCCAGGACCCTGGGTTCACGACCTGAGGTGAAGGCAGAGGTTTAACCCACTGAGCCACCCAGGCGCCCCAAAGATTATTTTTATTTTTTTAAAAGATTTTATTTATTTGACAGAGAGAGATCACAAGTAGGCAGAGAGGCAGGCAGAGAGAGAGAGAGAGGAGGAAGCAGGCTCCCTGCTGAGCAGAGAGCCCAACACGGGACTTGATCCCAGGACCCTGAGATCACGACCTGAGCCGGAGGCAGAGGCCTAACCCACTGAGCCACCCAGGCGCCCCCAAAGGTTATTTTTTAATGTGGAGTTTACAACCAAATATGTTAAGTACTCCAGAGAGAGGCTTAGGCTTTTGTTCAGGGCTATCTGTAGGGGCCTGTGAGCCAACGCAAAGTCTTGAGGTAGGGGGAGGTCGTCTTCAAGTCCTCTATACTTGCTATATGTTTCTAATCTTCTTTTTTTTCTCTTAACACTGTCTCCAACATAATGAAAAGTTTGACATTTCCATTAGCCTCTTATCTAAGGTCACTGAAGTGGCCATTCACGTCTGCATGCAAATTTCTAAAGATCTCTTATGTTTAGGAGCCAAGGATATATGGATATATACCAGAACAGAAAAAGAAAGCATTTTAGAAATCTCCAATATTGGTTTGTTGTAGAAATTTACAGTTCCTGGGGCACCTGGGTGACTCAGTTGGTTGAGCAACTGCCTTTGGCTTGGGTCATGATCCTGGGGTCCTGCAATTGAATGATCAAGCCACCTTGGGCTCCCTGCTCAGCGGGGAGCTTGCTTCTCCCTCTTCCCTTTTCCCCTCCCCCCACTCCTGTGCTTGTGAAGACTCTCTCAAATAATAAAATCTTTAGTAAAAAAAAAAAATTGCAGGGCGCCTTGGGTGGCTCAGTGGGTTAGGCCGCTGCCTTCGGCTTGGGTCATGATCTCAGGGTCCTGGGATCGAGTCCCGCATCGGGCTCTCTGCTCAGCAGGGAGCCTGCTCCCCTCCCTCTCTCTCTCTGCCAGCCTCTCTACCTACCTGTGATCTCTCTCTGTCAAATAAATAAATAAATAAATAAATCTTAAAAAAAAAAAAAAAAAAGCAGTTCTTTACTGGAAAAGTTGCCATTTACAATAAAAAAAAAAAAAAAAACCTTGCCCCCAAATTCCAATTAAATTCATTCTCATCCCTTGTCTCTACCTTTGCAGGAGAACTTAGCTTCCTATAGTCTTTGAAGCATTTCCGCTGATGCTAGTAAGTGTAAAAGAAAATAGATCTTCCTAGGCTTCCTTGATACCTGTTTGAAATGCTAATTGTGCGGCACGTGTCCAATCAACCTCCAGGTTGTAACAATCTAATCCCTCCCTTGGCAGGTTTGCATATTTGATGAAATTAGATTGTATGCCAAGAAAATAATGAACCGAAGTGAGGTGGAAACTGAACCAAATTGTGACAATACATGAAAATGGGCAGCCCCTAGGTTTCTTTCTTTAACTTCCTCCCAACAATCTCTCAAAGAACCCCCCCATCCCGCCCCTCGGAAAAAGCAACAGTCTAGATGTTCTGCAAATTGGTTGGCTAGTGCCTGATGGGAGAACGTTTGAGGGAGGGCGATTGGGGGTAGTTAGCGTATCAAAGAATTGGACTTCCAGGCGAGGACTGTCATGTTCAGAAGCAAGTTACAGACCTGGTTGATTACTAGAATGTTGCGGTCAAGGTTGATCATGGAATCAGGAATATGACAAATTAGATGCTAAATTACTGGTTTGGGGCTCTGTATCTTAGCATGTGATACGTAGCGCAAATGATCATTTCTTTATTTCCTCTCATGTTCTACAAGAGAAAACAGGCCTGGGAAGAAGAAATTTGTCAAAGGTGCCCACTAAATTGCAATAGAACGAGCACTAGGACTCGGGTTTCTGGATGCACCATCTACTTGGTGGTTTTTCTTTTCTTATTTATTTATTTATTTATTTGACAGAGAGAGAGAGAGAGAGATCACAAGTAGGCAGAGAGGCAGGCAGAGAGAGAGAGAGAGAGAGGGGAGGAAGCAGGCTCCCTGCTGAGCAGAGAGCTCGATGCGGGACTCGATCCCAGGACCCTGAGATCATGACCTGAGCTGAAGGCAGCGGCTTAACCCACTGAGCCACCGAGGCGCCCGTGGTTTTTTCTTTTTTTAAATTGTTTTTGAGTAGAGTTGACACACAGTGTTATGTGAGTTTGAGGCACACAACGTGGTGATCTGACCAGTTGATACATTACACTGTGCTCACCACCAGTGTAGGTCACATCTGTCCCCATTTAGTGATACTTGGTTTTCTTGCCATCACACTGCAGTACCCTTTCGCCTTGACCTAGGCCTGGACTTGGACTGTGGGTGGCAGCTGACTCTGCATGTAGGAGGTCAAGTAAACCTAACTCATGGATACGTCCGGGTTCTGGGCAACCCCCTGGCCAGCATCCTCCTGTCCTGCATAGCTTCTACATCAGATTTATGATCAACATATTGGGCTATATTAATTTGAGCTTGAATAGGAGAGTTAGGACCAGACTCTTGCTGCTTAAATAACATCACTCAGAGTGCTCTGTTACAGGAAAATGCAAAGCCACGAGTGAAAGCAATTCATAGATATCAATTCAAAGATAGTGTTATGTTTCCATGACACTGGAGAAAAGGATGGTTTTACAGGGGCGGGGTAGAGTAAAGTTTTTTTTTTTTTTTTTTTTTAAATAAATCTTCTGCTACTCATAAATGCCACCTTTCTTGTCACTTTATATGGGGCCTCAGCTGACTGAAACCAAGTGTAGGTGGCCTGTAAAAACAAATTACAAATGGATGGTTGCAAGGCAAGAGAATGGGTGAGTTTGTTTAAAGAAAAGACTTGTAGAGCCTCTCCTAGTTTTGTGTGTTCTAATTTGCCTGCCAGTCTGTCACCAAAGACCATGCCCACTAAGCCCAAGGATGTGCGTATTGAAAGGGGATACTTTTCACACAATCCAGTCCACTTAGCAACACATAAAGATACTTGGGTAAAGAAGATTATAATGTACATGCATGTGTTTTATTTATTTATTTATCCCCCCCCCCCAAAAGGGCATTTATTTATTTATTTGACAGACAGAGATTACAAGTAGGTAGAGAGGCAGGCAGAGAGAGAGGGAGGGAAGCAGGCTCCCCGCTGAGCAGAGAGCCCAATGCAGGCCTCGATCCCAGGACCCTAGGATCATGACCTGAGCTGAGGGCAAAGGCTTTAACCCACTGAACCACCCAGGCATCCCTTGTGTGTGTGTGTGTGTTTTAAAGATGTGTTTATTAGAGAGAAAGTAAGTAAGCAGGGGGAGAGGGAGAGGGAGATAGAACCTCAAGCAGGCTCCTTGCTGAGCGTAGAGCCTGATGTGGGGCTCAATCCCAGGACCTGACATCACGACCTGAGTCAATATCAAGAGTCGGACTCTTAACCAACAGCCACCCAGGTGCCCCAAAATGTGTTTTATAGTAATTGAAAAACCCATTTAAAGGCTTCTTCATTCCAGGTCCTCTGGGGAGCTCCTTCTTAGTGCAGCTGAAGTGGTCACTGCACACGTTGTTGAGTGAGGTCTTCTTGTCTTTTTAAGCCAGGAAGAAAGTCTTCCGGCCCTTGACTGGGTGTTATCTGGGGCCTTGCTCATTTAAACAGACCATGAACACAGGCTTTGATGGTCATTGTGGGATAAAACCTGGACCAGCCAGAGCTTGGGAATAGCATTTCTAAGGTCCTGTGCCTTTTGATTTGCTGAGGTATTTAATATGGCATTCCATTTCACTGGAGAAAAGTTCCCCTTAAGAATTGATCATGGGCAACATGTCTTCTGAATTCAAAAATTCTCAAGGGTTATGTCTCATGTGGCTTCAAAAACAGCTTAGACATAACCTAGTCAGCTATTTGATTTGAATTTCTCTGTATTTAAAAACAGGAAGTAAGAGGTGATTCTCAAAACAGCTTCGGAATTTCATAGTTGGGTACCCAGTGACGGCACCTAGATGATCCCTGGATATAAATGAGAGGCTGTTTCAGTCCTTGGGAGGTTGATTGCTTCCTGGTTATTTTGTTTTCAGAATTCTATGTGTTGTACATTAAAATGATTTTTGACTTGGAGTTAAAGGACCTTGTTTTTGAGTCCCAAAGCCGCTAATTATAGGGCACTTATAAGGAAGTTACATGAACTTCCTCTCAAACCCCTCATTGGTAATTCTAAGATAGGGATAATGGTCCTAGCTAATATTTATTAAGTGTTTTCATTTCACAGATGAGGCACCCCAGGCAGAAAGAGGTAGGTGGCTTGCTCAGGGTGACCTGGCTAGGAATAGGAGAGGTACGTCTCCAACCCAGGCAGCTTTATTCCAGAGCCTATGCTTTTTAACTGCTAGTTTCCTATCTTGAAAGGGTTTTGAGGCTCAACTTCAATGTAATCGTAGATAGGAAAGTGATTTGAAAACCATAAAATGCTAGATAAATAGAAGGTAAAAGTTAAAAGTTATAAAAGTTACTGAGCCTAACAGAAGGCTTTGGTTTCCTTTGAGGAAGCGTTCCCTTGGCAGTAGGGACATGTTGGTGTGATAGGAAAGAAGTTATAATGTACTCCAAATGAGGCCTTGGTTTGAAATGCCTTCCAAGCCCAGTGTAGCGGAAAGCTCACCAGACTGAAACGAAGCCACCCTGGGCTCTAATACTAAACTTGTTGACCCTGGCTAAGTCATGGAATTGCTCTAAACTTTAAGTTTCATTAAGCAGGAAGCAAGACCATTGGTATCAACAATGGGTCTTAATTTTGCAGGACCAGAGAGTCTCGTGTGTATCAGCTTATATACTCTATTAACAATTGTCGCATGACTCCACAAACTCGGTATAGAACCTTAGCATTCTGTAGACCTTTGGAAGCCCATCTCAGGTTGAGACCTTAGGTTAAAGACTCCTGGTCTTGTGTTTTGAAGTTTCTTGCAGCTCTCAGATTCTAAGATTAGAATCACACTTTGTAAATTCACGATTTTAAAAAGTTCTCCACAGGGGGATGCCTGGGTGGCTCAGTTGGTTAAGCCTCTGCCTTCGGCTCAGGTCA
The DNA here is from genome assembly GCF_030435805.1 of Mustela lutreola. Taxonomy (NCBI): domain Eukaryota; kingdom Metazoa; phylum Chordata; class Mammalia; order Carnivora; family Mustelidae; genus Mustela; species Mustela lutreola. The sequence continues at coordinate 101,079,963 of NC_081308.1, read as the reverse complement.
TGACCTCAGGGTCCTGGGATCGAGCCCCATATGGGGCTCCCTGCTCACAGGGGAGCCTGCTGCTCCCCCTGCTTGTGCTGTCTCTCTGACAAATAAAAATAAATAAAATCTTAAGAATTTCTTCACAGGAATATGGCCTTCATAAATCATGGAACGCCCATAAGAAATTGTGGTTCTGAGATGGTCAGAATCACATGATGTAGAGTTTATGAATGGCTTACCATTGAACGCAGTGAGGTATAGCTATAATAGCTCACAAAAGAATTCTGTTTTGCTGAGGAACTTTTTTTGAAGGGGGAGGAGAGAGTCATTGCAGCAATATTCAGCTTGATATATTAATCATACATTCAGCTTTGCTGTGCATTTAGAAAAGTGCTAGACTTATTGCTTTTAGTTCTGCTCTCAGCAAAAGATAAGGCACTGTTGCATGCTGGTCTGTGGGGAGCAGCAGTATTTTTTATAAGAAGCAAGCTTTGGCAGGGAGGCCATAAAGAATTTTATATTTATATAAGTAGACAATAGAAACCCCGACTGGGTGCAAGATTTGTGGGTGGTCTGTTTGCAAAACATTTCTAATTATTGTCATGAGTCCTGCTGTGGTTGCAAAAATTAAGCGTCTGGTGTATCCATTTCCTGGTGTTTTGAAACATCTGCAAGAACTGTCAAAAAAATTCCAAAGACTATGAGGTGGTAGAATGGACAGGAAGTGTGTTCAGCAAGGAACTCATTCACCCCCTCCTTTTACAGGTGAGAACTACTGAGGTTCTGCCTTAGATCTGGTCCTTTGGAAACAGACAGGAGATGTATTGGGGAACACCTTCAGGAACAAAAGCGTGAGGACACGAGTAATGCAGCATCAGGGAGATGGAGCAACCCAGCCACGATGCTGTCCAAAGAAAAGCCTTCACATCATCTTTAGGGAGCTCACAAACTGGGGTTTCCTTCAGAGCTGTCGTCCAGTTGTAGGCTCCCTGTGCCTGAAGGCAGTTTTTGGAGAGGGATTCAGTTGTGTGCCTCCAGCAACCAATATTGCTGGCAACTAGGGCAGTGAGCGCCTTGGTCCTGAAGGTGTTCTGGGGTTGCGTACCAGAGCCTCCACTGTCATTTCGGGGAGTCTAGTCTGACCATCATCCTCTCTTACCTAGATAAAAGCAGTAGACTTTAAACTGGTCTCCTACCTTCTGCATTGCCTTCATTCAGTCTATTTTCTACACTGTATCTGTTGTAATCTTTCTAAAATGTAATTCCTATCATATCGCAATGGCTCACAGCACTTTGATGTCTCTTCGTGTTTTCCGGTTGTTTTAAACATCTTCTATGCCTTCCCCAGGCCCGCCATGATCTGACTTTTATTTTCATCCCCAGCTCTTAACAATTTATCTCTCAATCTCCATAGGCCAGCCATGGAACTCCTGAATGTTATCATGCTCTCTCTTACTTCTGAGCCTTTGTACGTGCTGTTCCCTTTGGAACACTCCAGCGCACACACATACACTTAGGTAACTTCTAGTTTAGATGCCTGCTCTTTTCTTAAAAACCATTTGTTTGAGAGAGAGCGAGCAAGTATGAGTGGGGGCGGGGGGCGGGCAGAGGGCAAGAGAGAATCTCAAGAAGGCTCCATGCTCAGTGCAGAGCCTGACATGGGGCTCAATCTCAGGGCCCTGAGATAAAGAGCTGGATGCTTAACCAACTGAGCTATCCAGGTGCCCCAGATGCCTGCTCTTTAAAGATGCCTTCCCTGTTTCTACAGTATTCTATGATCACTTCCATTGTAATTATCCTCTATTACACTGTACTGAAATTCCCTGTTTACTTGTCTGTCTTCTCTCTACACTGTAAGCTCTTTGGGGGCAGGAAGAGTATCTTTAGTATGCATCTCCTGAACTTAGCAGGAACTGATTGGAACTCTGTAGGTACGCAATAAGTCTTGTCAAAGGTACAGGTGACTTGTCCAAGGTCACACCCTGAGCATGCCCGGAAATGCGTTGTTTTTGATGTTCTGTTCGTGTCCCATAAGGACAAACCATCCGACCACCAAGTTCCTATGCTTGCGCCACCACGGGAATTGTATTGAAACCTGGCCGTTGCAAATATAGAGTAGAATCACATCAGAGATGAAAAGGCTCTAGCTGAAGAGAGAAATGTAACATCTCTAAAATGGATATGACCTATGTGTCACAATCTTCCAGCTCCTCTGAAAGGAGATTTGAAAGACGGTGTAATCCTGTGAGAGATGTGTGGTGACATGTGGAATCATGACATAGCATTTGGCGCTGAGAGGCTGGAGTATGGAAGCGTTAATCATGGTCAATAGGATTAATCGTTGATTACAGACATGTCTGCCTTCTGACAAATTTTCAGACTCTGCAGGGATTTGCCTGTAGCAGATTTTAGCTGCACTGCTGCAGAAGCACAGCCAGCTTAAAATTGTGCTGGAAAATTATTGCCAAGGGACTTGAAAATTTTCATCAGATTTCCAGCGAGTCAAAGCCTTCTGGGTAGTGGCGTCAATTCTGTCAAAGTAGCGTGCCATTTCCCTGGCTGAAAGTGGGCTCTCTAATGATGTAGCGAGGCCATAGTACCTTTATTACATAAGCTGACCTTTCCAAATGTTATAATAAGGCATAAATCAGGGCTGCCCTCTCCAGAGCCGGTGAGGATTAGACAGGAAAAAAAGATGTCACTGCCCTTTGTGTACAGTCCCTTTTTTTTTTTTTTCCTCTTGGGTACAGATGCTCAGCAAAACTATGTGTTGTTAGAAGAAGGGAGCATAACATTTTGACAGGACAAACATAATTGGTGGCAGTTGCCACAGTCCGTATAGTCATGCCACGTATCTGGAATTATGACAAATGCCTCTCACGCAGTGAGTCTTAAACTTTGGAGGTGGTTGTGGAGCTCTTAGTATCTGCTAAAAACGAAGGACTTTTCTTTTGAGAAGATGAGAGTTCACAAAATTTAGCACTCAATCCGGTGGGGACGGGGACACCCCAAAGCCCTTCAATGAACCAGTGATTAAAAGTCATTGCTATAAAGAAAGAAAGGCTTCTTGTACTGAGTGCTGACTGTGTACCACATACTCTACAGCTCCTTTAATCCACACAAGGACGCTATGGGGCCAGTATGCTCTATTATTTTTCAGCTGACAGGTGGTGGGACTGGGATTCAACTATAGGCTGGTAGGCTCCAGAGCTTGTTACCTTAATGTTGATGCCATTCAGCTTCATTTCTGGTTAACCTCTGTACACTGGTAGCGTTGTCTGTCAATCTTCTCTTTCCTTTTTGTTTTCAGGGAAAATGTCCTTTAAATAGTTGTTGATGGACCTTGAGTTTTAATATTCTGCCCTTTCAATTGCATTGATTGTCAGTATAGCTCAACACATCATTGGTCTACTTATGTTGCTATTAGATCAATAGAATGTCCTATTTTTCCTTAGGTAGATACTTTTGCAGTGAAATGCAAATGGCAGAATATCGCTTGTAAGTGAACTGGAAACCATTATCTTAGCCTTACTTCATTCCGTGTATTTTAGGAGTATGTCAAGGAGCGTTTGCATAGCAAAGTTCAAGTTGTTATTCCTTAACTATGGTAGAAATACCTGGTGAGCTTTTTTTTTAAAACCAGTTTCACTGTCCTTGAGCACAGACAGAATAATCAATAATCGGTATGGCATAATTTCAGGATTTTGTTACGTGATGAAGTACGTTGCAGATACAGTGACATTCTAACCATAAATATTTTGGTATCCCTCTCTGAAAAATAAGAATGCTTTTCCTTCAGGAGCAAATTAATAGCACACCTGGAAAAATTAATGTTACTTAACACCCAGCATTTATGCAAATTTCCTCAGTGGTCCTCCAAATGTGTTTTCCTGCCTTTGTATCCAAAGTGGGATTGAGGACCATATGTCACATCTGATTGTCATATAGTGTCTTTTCACCTAAAACAGTTCCCGTTTTCCATTAGAAGAACTTGTTGCACACCGAGTCTGTATTTTTGTAGGTTTCTTTGAGGAGCTGATTTGTTCCTTTCTCTATACCATTTATTACTTGTAAACTGAGAATTGATTGGGAAGGCTAGCTTAGATTCAAGTAGGTCATTGTGACAAGATTGTACCTTAGGCATTGTTAGATCACATTAGAAAACTGTCCTGCCAGGGCACCTGGGTGGCTCAGTCCTTAAGTATCTGCCTTCGGCCCAGGTCATGATCCCGGGGTCCTGGGATTGAGCCCTGCATCGGGCTCCCTGCTTGGTGGGGACCTGGCTTCCCCCTCTTCCACTCCCCCTGCCTGTGTTTCCTCTTCTCGCTGTGTTTCTCTCTGTCAAATAAATAAATAAAATCTTAAAAAAAAAGAAAGAAAAAAAATGTCCTGCCATTAGTGGTGCTAGGGTATAAGATTAAAGTCATGACAGCCTAATTTCAGGAATTTGAGGCAAGCTTTAATTTATCTAAATCCTTTTTGCATTCTTAAATCCTCTTGTAACTCTTCCCCAACACCTCACATCTTTTTATATTTTATTTTATTTTGTTTCATTTTATTTTAAAAGGATTTATTTGTCAGAGCACATGCAGGGGGAGCAGCAGACAGAGGCAGAGGGAGAGGGCGAAGCAGGTTCCCTGCTGAGCAGGGAGCCCAATGGGGGGCTCAATCCCAAGACCCTAGGATCATGACCTGAACCGAAGATAGGCACCCAGCCAACTGAGCCACCCAGGCACACCTACTTACCTCCTTTTAATAGGCATCAAGTTACTTAATTCCACAATCAACTAGAGAGCCAAGTAAATGATTTTAGAACCTTTTTTTTTTTTTTTTTTTTTTTAAATTTTACTTATTTGAGAGAGGAAGCAGGAGCAGAGGGAGAGGGAGCAACAGGGTCCCTGATGTGGGGCTCAATCCCAGGACCCTGAGATCATGACCCCAGCCAAAGGTTGCTGCTTAACCAACTGAGCCACCTGATTTTAGGACATTTAAATCCTTTCTTTAAGAGTTCAAGTTAGGAGGGGAAAAAAACAGCACTGCTTAGAATGGAGAGCTCAGAGATGGGCTGCCAGGGAAAGTAAAGGAAATATGATCAGCTTTATAGTCTCTGAGTGATGGCCTTGGCCTAGGCACTGTCCAGCAGGAGACATTCATTTCAGGAAGAGCTTTCTTTGCCTTTGTCCTGAGAAGACCTTGACTGCTGCGTGCCTGTGTGTGACAGGAGATGCGTGAGCAGCAAATGCGCAAGCCTGGCTGCTTCCGGGGGGAGCTTGCTACTGCGCAGTGTAGGTGCCTTCATTTGGCCCCTCGGGCACTAGCTTCTCTTGACTCTCTTCTTTTGATGTTGGGCACCTGCTTGAACTCTTGGTTCCCCAACCCCGCAACCTACAAAAGCATTCTCACATTTTGGACTCTTAGATTTCCTTTTCCTTTTTCCATATGAAGCATGTCCCAAACCAAGACTCTTACCACCTTCTTCGTGGTTACTTAGGGATTAGAGCTTCCTTTTCTACATTTTTGGATTTTGATTAGAAAGGGTGATGCATGGTTGGCCCCTAGGGACAATTATTACTAAATGGTGGGGGAGGGGGACTTGCAGGCGGTATCAATAGCGTGGAGGGGATTTTTGAGGACCCACCTTCCTGAGGTCCCTTAAATCCCACTATAGTCATTGCTACTTATCTTGGCAGTAAGACTGTCCTTGGTGTAGGAAAAACAAACAAACTCAGAACAGTTATCTACCTAAAACATTTTCTCCCCTTAGGTGTGTTTGCATTTCGAAGCGGCTTCAAAGGGAGCACATTTCTGAGTAGGATTTCCTAATTACTAGCTATGAACACTTCCATCTGAAACAACCCATTAGTTACTGAAGACCAACATACTGAGAGGCACCCAACGTGCACTACAGGTATTTGCTCTCAGCCTACTCATTTTAGCATTGAAATTGGTAAAAGAGTCTTCTCTGTTGAGTTTGGGAAAACAGCGTCATCAGTCTCGATAGAGATGCTATGCATGCGGTCACTTAGGATGCACGGAAGGGCTCCTCATTACTCGCCAGTAACTGTCTGCAATACACAGCGACAAGTTCTGTTGAAGTTAGCAACCTTCCCGAGCTCTGTGCCAGCACTCTGTTTAGTTGTTCTTTTGGGAGGGAGGAGCTGCTTCAGGAAGAACAGGTCTGGCTCTTCCTGTTAGCGAGATTGTGGTTGGGTCCCATGAGCCAGAGAGAGGATGGCCAGACGCAGTCTTTGGGCTCCTTCGCGTCAGGCTTTGTTCCATAGTTCCCACCAGCTATGTGTTGGGATCATCTTGCCCATGGGTCTCTTTCTCTCGGATGCAAACTACGTTAAACACACATTCAACAATGGATTTGTTCCCTGCATTCTGGGCCAGATGTCCCTGATACCATGGTAGACAGAGCTGACCTATTTTCATCAAACTCCATGTAGTGGGGAAGATAGATGGTACATATAGAGAATGATCAGTTGTAGGCATTGTGAAAGAAAGAACACATGGAGCATGATTGAAAATATAGGAAGCTAGGGTGCCTGGGTCGCTCAGTCAGTTCAGTGTGTGCTTTTGGCTCGGGTCATGATTCAGGGGTCCTGGGACGGAGCCCTGGGTCAAGCTCCCTGCTCACTGGGAAGCCTGCTTCTCCCTCTACCCTTGTCTTCCACTCCTCCTGTTCCCCCTCCCTGCTGTGCGCACTCTCTCTCTCTCTCTGTCAAATAAATCTTTAAAAAAAGAAAATACAGTCAGCTGAGGCTTGCTTAGATGAGGCAGTCAGAGAAGAGTGTCTACTATGAGCCCAACACTCCAGTGGATACTTAGTTAAATGAGCTTTAGGTGAGAGCTGGTCCTTGTCCGTGAGGGTTTGTCAGCTTGTAATTTCAGTAAGCAAAGCATATATGGAACATAATAGAAAGTGAGAAGAAGGAGCAATTGATTTTGCCAGGAGTAGGGTAGGGACAGGACATCAGAGACCCAGAACTGGGTGGCATCCTTGGAGGGTCACTAAAATAGTGCTGGGTGAAGGCAAAGGGTCTGGGGAGAGGGGGTTCTGGGATAGAGGTAACAACAATAGGAAAAAGTTACCGAGACACGTTTGAGACATGTTTGAGACAATGAGGTTCGTCCTCTTGGAACCCTGCCCCCAGATGAACTTGGCTGCAGAGTCCCAGTAGGGATCATGGGTCAGTGCAGAGCTCCTCTGTTTGGATCACCAGAAAAGATAATGGAGGAACTATGGTAGTTTTCTACATCTGCCATAGCAAAAGTTCACATGCTTTGTGGCTTAAAACAATACACATTTGTCATCTTATAGCTCTGGAAGGCAGTGAACCCAAATCAGGGTGTTTCATTCTGCAGGCTCTAAGGGAGACGGTCTTTCCTGGTCTTTTCCAGATTCCACAGACTGCCCACATTCTTGGTTCATGGCCCCTTTGTGTGATCTCCAAAGCCAGCAATGTCCCATCTCCCCTGTGATGCTGCCCCTTCTGTGTCTGGCCATGGCTGGGGAGGGTCTACCTGTTTAAGGACTCATGTCATCCAGCTGGGCTCTCCTGGATAGCTGCAAAGTTTTTTGTTTTGTTTTTTTTGCCATGTTAGGAAACATATTTAAAGGTTCTGAGAACTTAGACATCTTGGGGGGCCATTATTCTGCCTACCAGGACCCTATACTTCTCTTCCTCATTTCTCTTATTTGCCCCTGAGACACTTCTGAAGTCTCCTAGGACTTTAAAGACATTTTAGTTTTCTTAATAGATTTTATTTTTATTTATTTGTTGATTTTTTAAAAATGATTTATGTGATGTCTACATCCAATGTGGCCTCGAACTTGCAACCCCAAGGTCAAGAGTCGCACGCTCTACTGACGAGCCAGCCAGGTGCCCCGACTTTAAAGGCATTTTAAAAACTGCTGTGAATTGCTCATGATTACTGATGAATTAACTGTTGTGTGTGTTTGTTTGGAAGGGAGATGGGAGAGATTGGGGTTACCACCTTGTGTCCTAGTTCCAGGACTTAGACATTATTTCTGCGTAGAGATCTGTCCTGATCAACTTGTATTAAGCTAGTGTTCCTTAGTACATAATTCCATAGCACCCTGTATTTACTCTGTGTTTCTGCGTGGATAAGTGTGTAGAAGAAGCCAGAAGGATTAGAGTAAACCAGTTGTGAAGCAACTTCTATTCATTCAGCAACCGTTTTTATTTTACTTTTTCAACATTTTATTTATTTAAGAAAGGGAGAAACTAGAGAGAGAGCAAGCACGGGCAGGTGCGGGGAGAGGGAGACACAGGCTGAGCAGAGGGCCTGATGTGGGACTGCATCCCAGACCCCTGGGATCATGACCTGAGCCAAAGGCAGACACTTAGCCAACTGAGCCACCCAGGTGCCCCCCAAAATGTATCAGGGAATGCAAAAGGCATGGTGTCTTCCCTTATCCATTCTCTCCTACTGGGGAGCCATACGCCAAGGAAATGGTTTAAAATGCTTGGCAATGTTTTTAAAATAGGACCTGGGGTGAGAAGAAGCCAGAAGTTTTCCTGCGAGCCACTGAGAGCCCACAGACCTGGAGGGGCCTTTCAATCATTGTGAGAGGACACCAGGGTGGAAGGGAGCATGAGGTACAAGCCCTGAGGCCAGAAGGGAAGATGTCTAAGTTAGCAGATGCTAGCGTAGAGAGGGGATGACATTCGAGAACTCCCATTAGGATGGTCTAGCAAGTGTTTCGTAGAGGATGGCTAGGGACCAGCTACCTCGCGCCCTTTGTGGCTCCCCTGTTGCAAAGACAAGTAAGCTCCTGGCAATAAGATCAATGCTAGAATAAAGTGGGGGAAAAGAGAGAGATGGAAAATCTTACATTGTGTTTCAACCTAAAATGGCTGAGAAAATCCATAAGGAATTGAACTTTCATGAAATTGGTAAACTGCAATTTTTGGCGGGGGGGTGCTTTCTGGTGGAACATGCTCTCAAAATAGTGATTTGGCTGTGTTCAGAAACAACAGTCGTGCATTTTTCAGACCTGAGAATGAAGACCATTAACATTCATACCGGGGACATGTGGTTGCCGAGCTACGGAGTTTGGATTTTATTTTATCCAAATGTAGCTGGCTGTTGCTAGCCATCCAGGGTTTTCTATAAGGGAGAGACAGAATCAGGTCTGCTTTCGCAAAACAACTTCAGAGCAGTTTGGAAAAGACTTGAAGGGGTAGGGTAGATGGCTGGAGAATAATAGAGGAGCACCCCAGGCATCCAGGTGAACGAGAACTATTTTCCAGCCTAGTCACGCTGCATCTTACGCGTTGGGGCTAGTAAGGGACTTCAGGTAATCTGGTTAACGTCTGGTTGGCGCCGGTAAGAACATTCCGTTTTTACAGGTGAGGTCTCTGAGGCTTACAGATAGCAAATGAATTTCAAATGCCTAAGATTTAGGACTAATTGTTTTACTAACGTCAGAGTGGTATCCCTCAAGGTCTTGATCACACATTTATATTTCTTGAAATGTTGTTTTGAATTTATGAGTTGGTGCACTCACTGGAGTTTGTTACAATAGCGATGTATAATTGTTAACTTGTGATCTTTCCTGTAGGAAAAACCACAAGGAAATTGCAGTCTCAAGGGCATTTCTCAGGCCTGTGAGGGGCCTTGGCCAGAAATAAGCCCAATCAACCGTTAACCTCTTGGTCCCAGACCTGAGTTACTCCATAGAACCTAGTGGGAAGTAAAGAGAACCTAGGTACTGAGCTACTCTTTCCCCTGTGCCCTGCACTGAACTGGAACCTTAATGAATTCGGAGAAAGAGGGTGGGGTTGCGGTGATCACTACATTAAAAAAAAATCCCTTTCATCGCTATGGAACTTATAAAATGATTACCCTGTGGTGAGTGGCGGTTCATGTTGGAGCCTAAGCAAGTTTCACAAGGCAGGGTTCGAAAAGGGAGGACAGCACTGCCCAGGAAGGGGCACTTGGAGGGCAGGAGACACCCCAGCTGGAGTTCTGGGACAGGGTAGAGGGTGAGCTGGCAAATAATTAAATCTACTTCTCAGTCATTTCACCTAGTTCAGTGGTATACTTCCAGTCTCATATACTTTGTTCATTGAGTTATACTTTGCAAGAACTTTGCAACCTTTTTTATTTTTATTTTTAATTTTTTGGTCCTTTTTACTTGTGTCCTTTCAGTATTTTAAGGGCAGTTGTTTTGGTAGGAAGAAAATAGATTTAGTCTCTTGATACATTGATCGAGAAGTAAGTTCAGATTTTTCTAGAATCTGTTTCTTTGAGCTTGATGACATTACCAAGCACCTTCAGTACTTCTTTTTCAGTTGGGAATTGTGCTCTTTTTCCTCCTTTAAATAATAAACACATGACACTGATGCTACATAAATTCAAAAAAGGGTAAAAAAATCATTGGGTCCCAACAGCTTAAAATTCAGAAAAAATTCACTCTTAAACTCTTTTGTTTTGTAGATAACGCAGTTTTACAGGTGTGATCATCATGATTGTATGCCCTGTTTTGTCCCTTACTGTTGTGTTCCACGTTTCTACATTATTACGTAGTACTCTTAATCACTGTAAAGAACACTTTTCAAGGTTTTGAAACTAACTCTCATTTCTCTGAGCACCATCTTTTTTTTTATTTTTAAAGATTTTATTTATTTATTTGACAGAAATCACAAGTAGGCAGAGAGGAAGGCAGAGAGAGAGAGGAGGAAGCAGGCTCTCTGATGTGGGGCTCGATCCCAGGACTCTGGGATCATGACGTGAGCTGAAGGCAGAGGCTTTCACCCACTGAGCCACCCAGGTGCCCCTGAGCGCCATCTTTTTTGTTCTGTTTCAATCTGCGTACATTTTGTGGTTTAGATTTCATTCTGCGCCCCCACCCCCACCCCCACCCCCGAGGTGTATGCCGCTCAGCTCGACTCATCAGAGACAACTTTTAGCTTTGCATTTTGATCAGGTCTCTTTCAAAGGGTTGTGTCAATGCTCTTGCATTTCCGTGGCATCAATTTCAGTTACTGGATCAGAGATTTGTCTTAGGGCATTTTGGAAATGCTGGTTTCCTCTTCTTCCCTCCTGGGGTAGTGCCAGATCGCGCAGCTTTTTCTGTAATAGGTCTGCCCAGACTGCAGCTGGCATGCCACGTGGGGCTAGAGAATTGTGAATTCAGTCACTTTCCTTCGTTCCTTTGATTACTGCAGACAGAGCCTGTCCCTGGGAATTACCAGCAAATTCAGGGACATGGACAGGGTAAGAGTCAGCAGAGAGGGCTTTCTGAAGGCTGTGGGTGAGAGACCGCCTTTGGAGTTGGACCTGAGTGGTGGTCGAGATTGAAGAAGAGAAGAAAGTACGGGGACGCTATATACATGACAAGAATTCTGTAGATGGCTAGAAAAGACTCAATCATTTGAAAAGATCCTTTCGTCTTTGTCAGGGATTTCTTTTTGTGTCTGATAAAAGCTATGTACTTTCCTCTTCCCTCCCCTCAGATGTAGGCTCTCATAAATGCCAACAGTTGTATTGGATTCCTCGTATGCCGTCCATGACGTCAGAGCGAAGAACCTCACTCAGTGAAGAAGACCTAGAGGGAGGGAAATGTTTGTACCAATATTTCGTGATACTTTCCCTGTGATTTTTAAATTTCCTTCTAGAGAGCAGTTTTGTGTTTTATTGGCGATCTTTAGCCTTACTTAAATAAATGGTGGTGGGGTTAGATCACAGTGATCGCCCTGGAAAGTGGAAAATCCTAGAGGAAGAATGTCTTGGGAAAAGAGTGTGGATCCCAGAGCCCATTCCAGGAAGGGTGTGATGAGGATTACAGAGGGAGGGGCCAAAAGCAAAAGACGAGAGAAATTGACATTTCCTTTTCCTGAGTGTTAAAGCTGCTTATTAATTATGTGTGTAGTGGTCTTTGTGTACAAAATGTAACTATTAGGCTGTTTATGATCCTCAGCAAGTTACTAAGGGCAAGCCCCCTGCTAAGTGCTTGCCACTGTCTCAAGTGGTTAAGATTCTGGGTTCAGTGTTCTAGCTTTTTGGGCTCAGGTCTAGATTTCTGGGTAGGGATCTCACTTCCAGGTTTCAGCATTCTCATCTGCAAAACGGCAATGTTCATTCTTCAGTGTGAGAATTCAGTAAGATCATGATTAGGAAGCACACTGTATAATGCCTGACATACATTATGTGTTCCACAACTGTAGCCATTACTGTAATTTTGTAACGATTGTAATTGTTAACCATTCCAATATAGATTCTGCCTCTTCAGGTCCATGGGCAAGGGAGCCAAGTAATTGCATATACATGAATGAAAATCGGCATTTGAGATTGTTGGGTCCATGGTCAAAGGAACGAGACTGATGCAAAGCGAAGGTCAAGCAAAGCTTTATTTCGTGCCAAACATCAAGAATCAAACCAACCGACCCGGGCCTTACAGACTAACTTCTATAGAGCAAAGGCCATGTGGTTGTGTCTGGCCACACACAGTTGGCCAATGAAATTTTAACACACAGGGAAAGCTGCACAATCGTGCTAGGTCACACATGGGTGGCCAAAAATACAGTTCACCCCATAGTAGCTATTTGAACTAGCCTATCACCTTGGTCAGAATTGGTGCCCAAAAGGCACCCAAAAGGCGGGACCCACACTCCTTGGTAGCTAGGAAAACAGTATGCGCGCTTCACTGATGGGATGTCTCCACCTGGCCTGACTCATCCCTGCATTTGGGCTCTGTTACCTCCACCTGACCTGACCCCCCTTGTATTTGGGCTCTGTTATCAGGGACTGGTCGACCATATTCTACTGGTTTCCGGGACTTGCTTTTAAGTAAGTTCCTCTGGGGGAGGTGCAGGTTCATTTTAAGTTTTACTGCATGAACAACAAAATCACTGTTGAACCGGATGGAATTGCTCTGGCTAAATAGGCCCTTAAAAGATGTCTAAGTGAAACTGGAGAGGAATTTTTTTTCCCCATAAAAGTGGATTCTTTTATTTTTTAAAATTTTTTAAAAAAGATTTTATTTATTTATTTGACACAGAGAGATCACAAGTAGGCACAGAGGTAGGCAGAGAGAGAGGGGAAAGCTGGCTCCCCGCCAAGCAGAGAGCCAGATTGCGGGCTTGATCCCAGGACCCTGAGACCATGACTTGAGCCAAAGGCAGAGGCTTAACCCTCTGAGCCACCCAGCACCCCCCCCCCCGCCTTTTTAGTAGATTTTATTTATTTATTTGACAGAGAGATCACATGTAGGCTGAGCAGCCAGCAGAGAGAGAGGGGGAAGCAGGCTCCCTGCTGGGCAGAGAGCGGTTGCGAAGCTTGATCCCAGGACCCTGAGATCGTGACCTGAGCCAAAGGTAGAGGCTTAACCCACTGAGCCACCCAGGCACCCCAAAAGTGGGTTCTTTATGTATTCCCAAAGACCACCATCTCTCTGTGCTGCACTTGTCTTTGTGAAGTTGCCCACGCTTTTACTAAATTTCTGAAATTTGGTTGGCTTATTTAGAGAATGAAAGTAGTCAGGTTTACATACATATTTCATGAGTGTTACATAGATTACGTAGATTATGTTATTCAGCTGAAGGGAAGCCTGACCAAAGCCTCTATTTCATTAATTGTATGTTGCAGGAACTGTCTCACAAGACGATCAGGGTTCAGTGTCCTCTGGAGGGGCCGACAAGTGTTTATGACCCAATGAAAATTATAGCTTAGGAAAATCCATTTGTGTGTGTGTGTGACTGGTTTAATTCACTGACTCAGTCCCTACGGAAATGGATGCATGTACAACCCGGAGGTCCGTTTCTTCCACCAGTGGGTGAGTTGTATTGAGTTTCCATTTCAGAGGTGTTTTTTCTGTGATTGCTTACAGGCTGTTCACCATCTCAGGTCACCAGCCTGTGATTGCCTGTTTCATGGTCTTCTCTCTAGTGCATTAAGTACTGTGTGGGAGCTACTGGCTCTCTTGGTTGACATTTTAATTCCCTACATAGCCCAGTGCTCAACCCTTAGTATTCAATGAATACTTAATGAAAGAAAAATAGCTCAATACCAATACATTACTGAATCCATAACGTAAAGCTCAATAACTTGGATGTTGCAGTCAGTGAGGCTGAGATTTATGTCCTAGACCTGTCGCTTGTGAGTTCACTTCCTTGGACACGTTGTTTCCCCTCCTTGAGCTCGCTCCTCTGTAGAACGGTGAGAGTGATAACGAATTCACAGGATTATCGTGAATGTTAAATATGATGCTCTATTTCACATGCTCACAGTTGCACGTGGTAAAAATTCCATGAACTGTAGTTATCATAACTGTTTTGATTTTTTTATCCTTACAATTACTCGAAATGCTTCTTGTTTTTTTTTTTTTTTTTTTTTAAAGATTTTATTTATTTGACAGAGAGATCACAAGCAGGCAGAGAGGCAGAGAGAGAGAGAGGAGGAAGCAGGCTCCCTGCTGAGCAGAGAGCCCGATGCGGGGCTCGATCCCAGGACCCTGAGATCATGACCTGAGCCGAAGGCAGTGACTTAACCCACTGAGCCACCCAGGCGCCCCAAAATGCTTCTTGTTTTTGACTGAATTGTTTGGCGGGAGGAAAGTCTGAATAAATGCTTGGATTGTAGAAAACTGGAAAGACTATACAAAAATCTGAAAAGACTGAAGATGGACTGAAATATTCCACAGGATGGGGCACATGGGTTGCTCAATGTGTTGAATGTCTGCCTTCAGCTCAGGTCATGATCTCAGAGTCCTGGGATTGAGCCCCACTTCGGACTCCCTGCTTAACAGGAAGCCTGCTTCTCCCTCTACTTCTGTTCCTGCCCCCACCTCCCACTCAACTCTCTCTCTTTCAAATAAATTAATATAATCTTTAATAAAATATTCCACAGAAATAGAGGCATCTGAAAGGACATTTAATTGGATTAAATAAAATATTATTTTTATGTTCTAATGGTACCCCCAGGTCTGAAAATGTTAACTAAATATGGCCAAGAAAGTGCCTGATTTTACCCAAGATACATTCATCCTGGTCATGCCTTCCCTAAAAAAACATGTCCCACATGCTTTAGGGAAGACTTCTCTCCTTAATTCATTACACCTTTTGGTCAGGGAGCTAGCTGTCATGTGTCGTGAATATGGCACTGAATTTGGATAGACTGCCCTTGAATCCTCATAGAAATTTCTTCCCAACTACAATAACTTGTGTTTCAGTTTTCCACATGTTCAGACTCTTTCTCTTGTTTTACTCGCTAAGGCCCTTTCTTCTTTGCTGGGAGACAAATTGTCTATAGTTTTTTTTTTTTTAAAGATCTTATTTATTTATTTGACAGAGAGAGCACAAGCAGGGGGAGTAGCAGGCAGAGGGAGAGGAAGAAGCAGGCTCCCTGCTCAGCAGAGAGTCTGATGGGGGGCTCCAACCCTGGACCCTCGGATCAGGACCTTAGCCACCCAGGTGCCCCTATAGTTTTGATTTGCATTTCGAGCTCCTTTGTTCTTTCATTCAAGAAGTGTTTTGTAGTGTCCATGACTTGCTGGGCTCTGGGTCCCTATCCTCATGGACCTCACACAACCTTAAAGCCTAAAGGCACTTCAGGGGAGCCCTGACTCTATGCATCTTATAGTTTGGGAAATAAGCACAGAGATGGGGAGTGACTGATCTGAGGTCAGAGTGCTGTTTAGTGACAGAGCTTGGGCTAAGACTTAGGTCTGTGATGTCCTCTTTTGTCAGTACACCTTTGGACAATGCTAGAATTTGAGAATTGGCCCATTAGTTCCCATTATACTGTCTTATACTTTTCAGTGACTTGTTTCTGGTAAGAAATGCTACACCATCCAGATGGAAGGAGAAACTAGTCTTACATTTCTAGAAGGACACTGATGCCTCAGGTCAGCCCTGAGAGACTGCTAGGCATGGGGTTGGCTCAAGGTGTTGAGTGGGAATGTGTATAAAATTATAGGAAAACCTTAAAAAGCAAGTTGGTTGGTTTAATTGGCATTTCTTCAGGTTATTCGCCAAGTCAGAATTTCAGCAAGAAGTTTAGGCTGATGAGAAGTTGCACATTCAGTATATATACAAGGACACGAGGGTGTAATGTAAGAACGATGTCCTCATAATGTCACCATGCAGAATGTCTTCTCATATTAACTTTCATTAACATTCATTTATCCCTCATTTCCACACATACTGTGGAACACCTACCATGAACTGTGCCTTGGACATACTATATATCTAATGATGAGTAAGATAAGGAAGGCCCTTGCTATCAAAGAACTTAGAATCAAGATTCCAGGGGACAAGCTAAAAGATGATGGAGGCTGGGGTTGGTGTATTATGACATCCTGAGGAGGGACGGCCCGTGTGAACGCTGTGCACATGACGGCCTGGAATCTTGCCATTCTTCATCTCTCTTGAAGACTTTGACTCCAGCTCACCTTGCAAATGAGGCAGGCCTCTTTGTGGCCTTAAAGATCAAAGGATCCTTGAACGGATCATGGAGCCATTAAGGTAGGTCAAGAAAATTATATTTTCTTTTATTCTGGAACCATAGCTCATCCGAGTAACGTTTGGCTCCGTCAACAGCACACAGTAAGCTTCCCAGAAGTTTTCTGAGGACAGACCCCTTGTGTTTCTGCCATATTGTGTTTTGCCCCTTACCTGCTTGCTGGGGCCTCTGCCTCCTGCCGTGCTTACTTGAAGTTGGGCTACTCTTTTATTCGGAAATCTTGCCTACTACTGGATGTTCTCCGCACTGCAGGACTTACCCTCTGCCTGCTCTTTGTTGCCTGCTTCCCAGAATGTTTCCTCTGTTCATTAGGATTCCTTTCTCAGATTACTGTCGTGTTCTTCCCCAGCACGCCGCCCTAGCCAGGAAATATGCATCATTTCAAGAGTCTGGACTTTCCTTGGACTGATTGGTCTGACTGCCCCGTGGCTACCCCTGCAAAGTATTTCCCTCCCCACCCCCTGCCCCACCCCATCTGTGACTCTGGCAACAAGTACCTCGACCACCAAATTGTTGCATATACTCGGTCGTGTATTTTTGTTTTAGATTGTGGACCCCTCCTCATTCCCAAATGAAAAAAAAATTCTTTTTCTTTTTTAGTACTAGTGGTAAAAGTCCTCAACTGGTCTAGAAATGCACAAATAAAAAACTGAAGATGACCTAGAACTCAAATTTATAGGTACCTACCATTCACACTTTGTGCCAGCAGGTATCGATGTGTATTGTGACCTGCATACAAGTCTGTTAGTGGTATTGACAGAACAAGCATGCAGTCTGATTAGTCCTCACCCATCTTTGACATCGATACCCTTCCCAAATCCTCACCATCTCTTACCCAGAGAATGTCAGTAACCTCCTAGATAGTATACAGTCCATTCCTCACCCAACATCCAGAACGATCATTTTTTAAATATTCATCAGATCCTGTCATTCTGTTATTCACAGGTGTCTAGTGGCTTCCTGTCACACTTTGAGTTCACCATCCTAGACGTGGCCCTTCTTGGTCTCTGCCTCCCTTTGTTGTCGCATCTGTTGACAGTCTTTCTTTTGCTCACTCCATTTTAGCCCCTGACTCCTTTGCTGTTCCTCAAACAACACAGGCATGGTTCTGCCTCAGGGATTTGGGCTTGTTGTTCCCTCTCTTAGGAATATTCTGCACTTAGATATTCACTTGATTTGCTCTTCCACCTCATTGGGGTATCTGCATGGCACCCACTCTTGTTTCTCCAGTAGCACCCTCTCTTGATACTGTCTTTTCCCTTGCTTGGTTTTTCTTCATGACATTTATCTTTACCTGACATCATATCATATTTGTGTTTTGTATTTGCTTGTTTGTCTCCTCCAATAGACCACAAGCTTTATAATGATAGAGATTTTTGCTTCTCGTGGCTATTGCACATGGTAGGTGCTCAAGACACCTCTGTTGATTAATTAAAATGTGTGAAAAGACCATAAATCTCACACATGCCATTTCAAACATCAGTTTTAAAAATTAACTGTTTATTGAGACCCTTCCGTATCTGAAAATACTGATACGCCTTATCCATGTTATGTTGGCGGTTTAAAAATAGACCCAATAGTGAGGCGCCTGGGTGGCTCAGTCAGCTGAGCATTTGCTATTGGCTCAGGTCATAGTCCTAGGGTCCTGGGATCCAGCCCCATGTCTGGCTCCTTGCTTATTGGGGAGCCTGCTTCTCCCACTCCCTCTGCCACTCCCCCTGCTGGTTTTCTCGCTCTCTCTCTGTTAAGAAGTAAATAAAATCTGTTAATAAGTAAATAAAATAAAAAAGATTTTATTTATTTATTTGACAGAGATCACAAGTAGGCAGAGAGGCAGGCAGAGGCAGGCAGAGAGAGAGGAGGAAGCAGGCTCCCTGCTGAGCAGAGAGCCCGATGTGGGGCTCGATCCCAGGACCTTGAGATCATGACTGGAGCCGAAGACAGAGGCTTTAACCCACTGAGCCACCCAGGCACCCCTAAATAAATAAAATCTTAAAAAAAGAAAAAGAGGGCACCTGGGTGGCTCAGTGGGTTAAGCCGCTGCCTTCGGCTTGGGTCATGATCTCGGGGTCCTGGGATTGAGGCCCGTGTCGGGCTCTCTGCTCAGCGGGGAGTCTGCTTCCCTCTCTCTCTCTCTCTGCCTGCCTCTCCATCTACTTGTGATTTCTCTCTGTCAAATAAATAAATAAAATCTTTAAAAAAAAGAAAAAAGAAAAAGAAAAAAAACAGTCCTAATAGGGGTCAAGCATTATCTTCTGAGGGGACGGACAGTTTTGGGGGGAGACGTCCAGAAGGGTTTCAGGGCAGTGTCTTGCCATCAGTCTGGAGTTAAGAGGGACTGTAAAATGTTGAGATGACCTTTCTCCTGTGTCAGAAAGTATTTACTAAATGGTGTTTCAAGCGGGTTTTGAGCAATGAAATAGGTAGCACCTTCCAGTGACTCCTTTGAAGAGAAAGGCGCTCATTATGACGAAAAAGATGTATGGTCTATTAGATTAAAATAGTCATACTACTTTATAATCACACTTCTTTATAAACAAGAGAGGATACAGACAGGAAGAGCACGTTCGACAGCTCCTGTGAAGATGCATTGTCAGAATATGCAACAGCTGCCATGGGTACAAGCCCCAGTAACATGTTGATGTTATTTCACTTAATAATTTGATTTTTCAGTCTTTTTTACACCTGAAAAATTGTTTTGAGATGCTTCTATGGCATATGCTCTCCTAACAGCAGAAGGTAGGCTGCATCGATCACGTAATTTGCTTCTTGCTCTCAGGTTTTATAAACCCAGGAGGTTCTGAGTCAACTCCTAGTCTATTCTCTGTTTGAGTCGTAAACGGGGACTCCAGAAGGAAGGCTCTATTGGCATGTGCAGAGGAGGCTTAATGAGGAAATGATCCCGTTGGACCAAATGCAGATTTAAAGATGGCGCACCCCAAGGTTAAAGAAGAGTTTCACCTTAACAGAAGTCTGTATATCTGTTTGGAGGCAGTAGGTTTTTTTTGATGTGTTTTGTAACTTAATAACCTTGCAAACAAGCTTTTCAGGAGACCAAAATATACAGTGTCCTTCAATAAAATGTATACACACTTTCCAGACCAGTATGGATTTGTAAGGTGTCTTAGGCTGTTAACATGCTGCGGCCATGTAGCCTAGGGAAGTCAATGTTTACCATCAGCTTCTCCTGCTCTTTGAGTGTGACCTGTACTCCTATATGTTTTTCTCTCCTTTGCCCTGCTGTCTTCCATAGAAATACAGATAGGGATCCTCTTTTCCTCCAATTTATGTTACCTTGAAATGGCTATATGTATTGGTTCACATTAAATGCGCATCTGCATAATGCTAACATTTTTAAAAGATTTTATTTATGCGAGAGAGAGTACACAAGCAGGGGGAAGGGCAGAGGGAGAAGAAGAGGCAGACTCCCCACTAAGCCGGGAGCCTGATGCGGGGCTCAATCCCAGGACCCTGAGATCATGACCTGAGCTGAAGGCAGACGCTTAACCTACTGAACTACCCAGATACCACTAATGTTAACATCCTAAGTAACACTCCCCAGTTCTTTTAGGTTTTTGTTGGTTTATTGTGGAAGCACTCCCTGTTTGAAATCTAAAATATCCCCAAATCTGGACATCTTCACTGGGAAGGGATTTTGAATTTATGAGGTTATCTTCTATCTGGAAAAATGACTTAAATCTCTGGGATTTTAATTAGTTACTAGACACACTAAAAACTTCCTTCAATTCGTAAGAGGACTTTATGGTACTTGGTTGAAGGGTTTAGAAAATGCAAAAATGTTTGGGGAAAAGGATAGCAATTGCTCATAATTCCAACCCACCAGAGAGAAATATTGCTAACTTTTTGACCTATCTCCTGAAAACTGTTTCTTCATAGAGAGAAGATCCTATTGTATATATAGTTTGAGATTATACTTTTTCTTTTTAAAGATTTTATTTCTAAGTAATCTCTATTCCCAGCATGGGGCTCGAACTCATAACCCCAAAATCAAGAGTCACATGTTCCACGTACTGAGCCAGCCAGGTGCCCCAGAAATTATACTTTTTCATTTAACACTATGTCATAAGCATTTTTAATATTATCAATAATTCTTCCTAAATATAATCATTAAAAATGCATAGTTTTAATTTTATGGATGTCTAATAATAAACCATTCTTCAATAACATTTAGGGTTAGAAAATTTATCACCATTGTAGTTTGCAGTGAATCCCTTTTCACATAAAAATTGAAAAATAGAGAAAAGTATAAGAAATGCAAATTAAAATCCCCTGGAATGGACATTATTATCAATTAAATCCATATCCTTTCAGTATTATGTAACCATCATCCTATATATACATATATATACATATGTAGATATATCTGTATCTATATATAAAGTTGATCATTATTATTAATGGATTTCATATTTGCAAATTTTTCTGCCTCTGAAAAATTACTGTAACCCTGAAATCAATACTTTCTTTGCTTTCATGGTCATTCATGGACATTCACCAAACAGCTGAATATTTGGGTCCCCCAATATACCTATATATCCCCAGCTAAGCTTGAGCAAAATGATGTTCTTCCTTCTTGTTTTAGCTCTTGTACTGTAAACAGTTATCCTTTTTTAAGTCTAAGTGCCATGTGTTAAAATTTTTGTGGGTTTCTTTGTTGATGTAAATGTGTGTATGTATATGATTTACAGAGCATTGTGTGTGTATGGTATACACATCCAAGGGATTGTACAGCAGTCTTTCAGGTTTTTTTTTTTTTTTTAAGATTTTATTTATTTATTTGACAGACAGAGATCACAAGCAGGAAAGAGGCAGGCAGAGAGAGAGGAGGAAGCAGGCTCCCTGCTCAGCAGAGAGCCCGTTGCGGGGCTCGATCCCAGGACCCTGGGATCACGACCTGAGCCGAAGTCAGAGGCTTTAACCCACTGAGCCACCCAGGTGCCCCAGTCTTTCAGTTTTTTAAAAATGATTTAAGACCTTTATGAATACATGCTTAGTATTTGTTGATCTTTATAAATTTATTTTTAAATATTTATTTTTTAAAAGATATTATTTATTTATTTGACAGAGAAAGAGAGAACAGCAGGGAGAGAGGCAGAGGGAGAGGGAGAAGTAGTTCCCCACTGAGCAAGGAGCCTGATATGGGGCTCGATCCCAGGACCCTGGGACCATGACCTGAGCCGGAGGGAGACACTCAACTCACTGAGCAACCCAGGTACCCCTGTTGACCTTTTTTTCTTTTTCTTTTTCTCCTTTTTAAATCAAGTTGTAAGCTTTTATATTACAAATTAAAAATAAGGTTCTTAAAGATTTCAACTTGAGCAGATAGGAAACAGTTTTAAAATCTTTAAAAACGTACCGAGAAAAACCAGTCTTTAAAAAAACAAACATGTTGGCCATTACCAAAAAGAGAAGTCTTTAAGTGTAAGTAGTAAAATCCCCACGCGCTTATGCTACATCAATAACACAGATACTTCTAGTTATCTGATCCATGAGCAAAAAGCAAGTTGCTGAAAAGTCCTTAACTCCAGTCATTTGTTTATGTCTTATTGCTGGAATTTTATATTAATTTTTTCCTCATTTGCTGACTAAACCTGGTGATGGTCAAGTTAGTAGGCAGCATTTACTCAGCTGTGCTCTGCTCAGCTTTGGGAATGGATGAATTCGCAGCTAGTGGGTCTGGTGCTTTTGTCTCTTTGCCATCTTATTTGTGATTTAAAAGTTTTCTGGGCATCTGCCTGCTCTTTCCATTTTTGTTATGTTAGCCTTTTCTCGGGTTATGAAATAGTTTTGAAAACCTGATTCGTAACTGCCTAATATTCCATTCTAATGATATATTGTGTTTTTATGGATGTGGCAGTACTATAGGACATTAGGTTTCAAACCTGTTACTGACAATTAATGTAATCCATTGTATCAGTAGGCTAAAGGAGAAAAATCATGTTATCATATCTGTAATGTAGAAAGAATCAGTTGTCGAATCGAACATCCATTTATGGTAAAAATTCTCAGCAAACTCTAGGAAGAGAGGAGAACTTGTGTAATGTGATAAAGATCATCTACAATGTCTACAGCTAACATCGTACTTAAAGTTGAGAAACTAGATGCTTTCTTTCTATAATTAGGAATAACACAAAGATGCCATGCATACCACTCCTTTCAACATTGTATTGGAAGGCCTGGCTACTTAAATAAGTTAAAAAAAAAAAGAAATAAAAGGTATATATATTGAACAGGAAGAAATATACATGTCTTTATTTGCAGATGATCTGATTATCTTTGTAAAAATTCCAAAATACTCTTGAAGTAATAAGCAGTTATAGCATAGTTGCTGGAGGTTAATACAAAAGGTTAATACAAAAGTCAGTTGCTTTCCTATATACCAGCAATGAACAATTGAAATTTAAAATTAAGATAGGATGCCTTTTACATTTGTGCCAAAAATGAAATCATTAGTTAGAAATGGAACAAATTATAGAGGAGATCTGTTTGTGGAAAACTTACAGAATTCGGATGAATAAAATCAAAGATTTAAATAAATGGAGAGCCATTTCATGCATGTATATACATAGATAAACTCAATCTTGTCAAGAGGTCAGTCTTTCTAACTGATAAAGATTCAAGGCAATCACCAGCAAAATACCAGCAAGTTACTTTGTGGATACAGATAATGCTTGTTTGGAGGTTCTAGCAGGGGAGCGCAGCTACTCGTATACCCTTGACCGAAGAACGGTCCTCTCCTCTATCGGGGAAGGTCGTCCTCTTCGACCGAGCGCGCAGCTTCGGTAGGGATGCACATGGAGCGGTGAGGGAGGAAGGGGACACCCGCCTAGCCAGCCAGATCAGCCGAATCAACCCTGGCGATCAATGGGGTGACAGATGTCGCAGCCAGATCGCCCTCACATCCGTGGATACAGATAATGGAATTCTAAAGTTTATATGGAAAGGCAAAATACCCAGAATAACCAACACAATATGGATAAAAACAAAGTTGGAGAATTTACACTACTCCTCTTCAAAACTTACAGTAAAGCTTCAGTCTTCAAGACCGTGTGGTATTAATGACAGAACAGGCAAACAGATCAATGGGACAGAATAGTACAGGAATGGTCTTTGAGAAATGAATCAAGGCAATTCAGTGCAGAATGAAAGTCCTTTCAATAAATGATGCTTGAACAGCTGGATATCTACATGAGAAAAGTAAAAACAAACGTAGTCACAGACTTTACATCTTTCACCAAAAAACCCCCTCAAAATGAATTATAGACTTCAATGTAAATTGCAAAAATAGAAAGCACCTAGAAGATAACATAGGGGCCCATCTAGGTGACCTTCAGTTTTATGATGATGTTCTAGATCAAATAACAAAAGCATGATTCATGGAAGAAACAATTGGAAAGTTAGACTTTACTAAAATGGAAAACTTTTGCTCTGTTAAAGATACTATTGGAGTGGGGGTGCCTGGTGGCTCAGTCAAGGGTCCTGGGATTGAGCCCCATGTCAGGCTCCCTGCTCTGTGGGAAGTCTGCTTCTCCCTTCTACTCCCCCTCCTTGTGTTCCCTCTCTTGCTGTCTCTCTGTCAAATAAATAAAACTTTAAAAAAATACTAGTAGGAGAATGAAAAGAGGCACAGACTGAGAGTAAATCTTTTCTAAACACATATCTGATAAATGATCAGCATCTATTATATCCCCCAATCTCTTAAAACCCAACAATAAGAGAACAACACAGTTAAAAAATGGGGAAAAAGATCTGCTCAGACACCTCACCAAAGAAGGTGTGCCCATGACAAAGAAGCAAATGAAAAGATGCCAAACTTAATATGACATCAGGGAGTTGTAAATTAAAACAATAAGATACTAGCATACCCGTATTAGAATTGCTAAAATTTGGAATGCTGACCATGCTTTATGCTGGGTGAGAATGTGGAGAAAGTGGAACTCTCCTTCAGTGCTGGAGGAAATGGTGAAATGGTACAGCCACTTTAGTTCCAGTTCGGCAATTTGTTACAAAATGAAATGTACGCTTAATGTAAGATTCTGTAATCAGACTCCTTGTTAGTTACCCAAAGGAGCTGAAAACTTGCATGTGCACGATAACCTGCCCATGGATGTTTATAGCAGCTTTATTCGTAGCTGGTACAGCTCGGAAATGACCAAGATACCCGGCAGTAGGTGAATGGGTAAACTGTGGTACAAATGGCATTTTACTTTGTAATAAAAAAAGTGAACTCTTTTTTTTTTTTTTTTAAGAGATTTTATTTATTTGACAGAGATCACAAGTAGGCAGAGAGAGAGCGGGAAAGTAGGCTCCCCGAGAAGCAGAGAGCCCATTGCGGGGCTTGATCCCAGGACCCTGGGATCATGACCTGAGCCTAAGGCAGAGGCTTAACCCACTGAGCCACCCAGGCACCTCAAGAAGTGAACTCTTATTCCATGGGCTCCATATTGTATTAATCCAAGTGCAAGGCGTAGTGGGAAAGGGGAAGCTATGGAGACATTGAGAAGATGATTAGTTGCCCAGAGCTGAAGGAGTGGGAGGGATTAATGCATTGAACACAGGGCATGTTGAGAGCCTTGAAAATTTCTGTATGATACTATAATGGTAGATACACATCCTTCTACACTTGCCAGAACCCATAGGACTTTGGTTAATTGTGTATCAGTATTGGCTTATGAATTGCAGCAAAAGTACTGAACTAATGCAAGATGTTGACAAAGGGGAAACTATGGGCAGGGTGAGGGGAGGGGCTGAGAGCTTGTACAGAAAATCTACCCTTCCCACAATTTTTCTGTGAACTGATACTGCTCTAAAATACAAAGACTCCCGAAAAATTGTTGCTGGAATGTCAGTCCTGTCATTTTGGAGTTCCGCTTCTGTTCTTCATCCTGCTAACGGCACACCATTTATATAAGGACTACCCTTATACATCTTACTGTTTTTAAATGCGTTCACAACCAAGTTGCACTTGCGTTCCACGAAAATATTCCCGGTATGCAGAGGTCACTTTTCAAGTTCTCCTGGAGCGTTTGAGGTGGGGTGCAACTACCACAGGGTGAAAATTCCCTACCCTTTTCTTCCCGCTGTTGAAGAAGTTAAAGAGGCGGTCTCAGGGCTTTTAGGAGGCTGGGTAACAAAGGCAAGCACAGCTTATAGGACTCTGAGCTTTCAAAAGGGTAGAGGCTTTGTAAGTTGCAGCACTTGAGCTTGTAGTTTTTTTTAAAATTTTTTTTCAGTGTAACAGTATTCATTGTTTTTTGCACCACACCCAGTGCTCCATGCAATCCCTGCCCTCTCTAATATCTACCACCGGTTACCCCAAGCTCCCCCCCCACTCCCGCCCCTTCAAAACCCTCAGATTGTTTTTCAGAGTCCATAGTATCCCATAGTTCACCTCCCCTTCCAATTTCTCTCAACTCCCTTCTCTCCATCTCCCTGTAATCAAACAGCCATGAGCGAGTGCATGAGTTGTTTCTTACTCTCTGGGCTGAGTGGGTTTCTGTGTTGAAATTGCTCTGGCACCGTGAGTCGTGGGGGAATTGGTCTCAGGGCTTTGTCTGTTGCCTTAAATAGAGGAACAAGAGGCATCATCAAGAAAGGCTTTGGTGGGGCGCCTGGATGGCTCAGTGGGTTAAGCCGCTGCCTTCGGCTCAGGTCATGATCCCAGGGTCCTGGGATCGAGCCCCGCATCAGGCTCTCTGCTCAGCAGGGAGCCTGCTTCCTCCTCTCTCTCTGCTTGCCTCTGCCTGCTTGTGATCTCTCTCTGTCAAATAAATAAATAAAATCTTTAAAAAAAAAAAAAAAGAAAGAAAGAAAGGCTTTGGTGAGTTAGTTTTGTCCTGCGTCACCTCAAGCCCCAAAGGTATTCCAGCTGCTTGAAGCTGTGAATGACGGGTTCTTTCTATTTTCTACGCTCCTACTTCTCTCAGGCAGGGGGTGGTGACATAAGGGTTCTCTGATGTGGTACCCCTCTGTGTTTTGAAATGGTGTTGATAGCAAACAGTCTGGGAGAAGTAACGAAAAAACCTCACTCATGTAAAGGTGTTAAAGAAAGACAAGTTTTATTGGTTTTCTTCATCACGTCTCAGAGGCAAAATGAAGCCAGCAGTGCCTAGAACAAATGTACGCTGCTACTAAAAAAAAATTTCTCTGACTTTTTGATGTATATTTTATCTGTTTTTTTTGTCTTTACTTTTGAGAACTACGAGGCGCGTGGACAAGGTGCACTGTTAGTTTAACAGGTGCACTGTTAGGTGCTGTTAGACTGTAACAGGTAACTAACCAAAAGGAAGTAAGTGTGAATGCCATGGAGTATCTAAGTCAAGGATCTAGGGACAGTGAGCCCAATATTCCGTTCAGTTTATTTTGCAAATACGCATTGAGTATCTATCAGGTATTCACTCTTAGAGCTGCTGACTTTTGCTACCTGACCTGGTCCCAGTGGTCATTTTGGTTTGGAGTTCTGAGTTGCTCAAACTCATTCTGTTGTTCAACTTCTAGAATGTACTTTGGGCTAAATAGTGATGTAGGTGGTTTGTTTTTGTGCCTCTCCTCCCACTGAGCTCCCATGCCACCTTGCTGCTATTCCCTTTTTACTTGATAAATAGTAACCTCCTTTGGCACTCCCAGGTTCAATGTCCTTGGGTGTGGGCGTGGGATCTTCCATCTCACCGACATATTTGTTATACTTTCATACTTCCTAATCCTCCTTGAAACATCAGCTTGGTTCTTTAATTCTCAAGACCAGCCTCTGTACCTTCCTAAAATAACAACCAGCTAATCTGTGAAACTAAGATGTGGTAATCGTTTTTTTTTTTTTTTTAAGATTTTGTTTTTGTTTATTTGATGAAGAGAGAAAGAGCAAGAGAGGGAAGACAAGCAGGGAGTGAGAGAGGGGGATGCAGACTTCCTGCTGAGCAGGGAGCCTGACATGGGGCTTGATCCCAGGACCCTGGAATCATGACCTGAGCTGAAGGCAGATGCTTACCTGACTGAGCCATCCAGGTGCCCCAAGATGTGGTAGTCTTTTAATTGTGGAATCCTGAAGAGGAGTGTGGAGTGACCTCTCTCTTCTCTGGCAATATGTACTCATGACAGTCTTGAGGAGGAGAGGTTTGGAGCAGGGATGTCCTTATCTCCTCTCACAATTCTGCTTACGTTCTGAGTCTTGTGTCCAGACTCATATCCATGGACAAGTTTAGTGATGAGTGATAGGTTTCATGTGGGATTGAACACGTCTTCCTGAATCCAGGTTCATCCAAAACCAGCTGCCTCCGCCCTGCCACCTAAGTTGGACCTCGAGGAGATAAGAGTGGCATACCTGAGGTGTACAGGTGGGGAAGTGGGTGGTGTGTCTGTCCGAGCCCCAAAGATTGCCCCCTCCCAGGTCTCTCTCTGAAAATGTTGGGGGCATACCGTCGCTAAAGCAACTGGTGATGGAAGCACCTGAAGATTATGGTGAAACTTAGCATTCAGAACAGACAGATCTAGATTAAGGTGCTACCTTCTGCCTCTACCCTGATTATCAAAGCCCTCAAGGAAGCACCGAGAGCCGGAAACATTCAGTCCAGTAGAAATAGGACTTTCAGTGAGACTGCTAACATTGCCCAACAGACATGGCACTGCTCTTTAGCCGGAGAACTCTGGGAAGACCCCAGTATCTCTTTAAGGGTTCTCTGTGGGCTGCAGTGTTGCTGGCTGCCACCCTCATGACGTCATAGATGATACCGACAGGGGTGCCATGAAACATCCAGCTAGTTAAGAAATGTAAAGCAAACGATTTCAGTAAAGCATTATTGGGCCACCAAAAGTAAAGTATAAAAGGAGGTAGAGACGTGAGAGTTTTTTTTTTAACAATTATTTATTATTATTTTATATATTTCATCTTATTTTATTTTATATTTTATTTTATATATTTTATATATTATTTTTTAAGATTTTATTTATTTGACAGAGATCACAAGTAGGCAGAGAGGCAGGCAGAGAGAGAGGAGAAGCAGGCTCCCTGCTGAGCAGAGAGCCCAATGCAGGGCTCCATCCCAGGACCCTGAGATCATGACCTGAGCCGAAGGCAGAGATTTTATCCCACTGAGCCACCCAGGCACTCTGAGACGTGAGAGTTTTCTCTGTCTCTCTCCCTCTGCGTGGATGAAAGGTGAGGACACCGGGAGAAGAGAGACCTAACCAAAGACTGACTCAAGTGGCACCTTGATCCTCGACTCCTGGCCTCCAGCGCTGGGAGAAATTACATTTCAGTTGTTGAAGCCACCTACCTGTGTTACTTTGTCATGCAGCCCTAGCAGACCAAACTACTACACTACTCTCCAACTCACACTTTATCCCCTGAAACATGTCTACAGTACTCACCCGCTCAAGGCGATGTCTTTGGATTCCCTTCACTTCAAGTGTTTATTGTACCCCAAGGTATGAGGCATGGGTAGTTGTCTGGAGTTCATGAAATGATTTCTTTTGGATCTGTCAGACCTCCAGATCTCCCACAGCTCTGGTTGATCCAGGCCAATGACACTGAAGTTCATGCTTTGGCCAGGTGTGTACACTGTCATGGGATTAAATGTGCAAGAATAGGTAGTGACCCATCATCCTTTACAAGTTCCTCCATAGTTCTCATGCCG
This sequence comes from Mustela lutreola, assembly GCF_030435805.1. NCBI lineage: Eukaryota > Metazoa > Chordata > Mammalia > Carnivora > Mustelidae > Mustela > Mustela lutreola. The sequence goes on along the minus strand of NC_081308.1, from coordinate 101,050,837 downwards.
ATAATGATCTGGGTCCAAGGAATTCATTTTACGACCTAGAGATTCTTTTTATTTTTTTAAGTATTTTTTTTCTTAATTTGTCAGAGAGCATAGGCAGTGGGAGTGACAGGTAGAGGGAGATGGAGAAGCAGACTCCCCACGGGGCTCGATCCCAGAATCCTGGGATGATGAACTGAAGGCAGGCGCTAACCCAGTGAGTCATCTGGGCACCCTAAGATTTTTTTTAAATTTTCTTTGTTTTTAAAGATTTTATTGTTAATCTCTGTATCCAACGTTGGGCTCAAACTTACAAACCCAGGATGGAGAGGTGTATGCTCTACGGACTGAGCCAGCTCAGGCTGGCGACAGAGATTCCTTTCAAAGTATATACAATTTCTCTAGGTGGTTGATGGGCCCTATTAAAGGTAACTAACCGAGACAGCTCAATGTGGGGGAGAAGAGGTCCTTACCTGAGTGTCAGGTCCTGCTTTATCTGCATGGTCAAGCATCCATCCAAATAGAAAATTCCATCAAAAAAATTTATGTTGGGAGTGCCCGGGTGGCTCGCTGAGTTAAGCGGTTGACTTGATCTCAGCTCAGGTGTTGATCTCAGGTTATGAGTTCAAGCTCCACTTGGAGCCCACTTTAAATATATATGTTGGTACGTTTGTTGATAATCCTAATATACATAGGCAAAACATACATATATGTATCTACTGTTATTGTAAGAAATTGTTTTCAGCTGTGAAAGCTTTTGAAACAACTCAAAACCCTCAATTTTTAAAATAGGTGTAAATGAAGAAGATATAATTAAGGTGTAGTTGGGCTGCACGAGCAACAGTGAGTGGACACGCTACAGATCACTCTGGGTCTTTGAAAACCATCGCATACTTTAAGGTATGTGGCTTTTTATGAATTCTGCTTCTTTGGGCAAGCACTGAAGGATTATTAGACTCTGCAGGATAGAAAGGATACTAAGTTGTCGCCAGGGCATTGCTAAGACATCTACAATATTATTTAAAGAGCGGACAAGTTGGATCCAGCAAAAGAAAGGACAGATGCTAAAGATCCTTGGAATAGAAGGCTTGCAGATTTACCCACATCGTATCATATTATAAGGAATAAGCAGTAAAGAGCATCGCTTTCTTCAACAACTTCATTTTCCATCATCCCAGTTGGAGGTAGAATTTTTGACCCCTTCCAACCAAAACCCTGATAAAAGAACAATAGCAAACATTTTGGGTTTTCTTTTTTCATTTTCATTTTTTTTTTTTTTTTAAGATTTTTATTTGACAGAGATCACAAGTAGGCAGAGAGGCAGGCAGAGAGAGAGGGGGAAGCAGGCTCCCCGCTGAGCAGAGAGCCCGATGAGGGGCTGGATCCCAGGACCCTGAGATCATGACCTGAGCCGAAGGCAGAGGCTTAACGCACTGAGCCACCCAGGCGCCCCCATTGTGGGCTTTCGATGTTGCCTCTCCTGGGAAGCGGGTAGATTAGAACTTGAGAGATGACCGACACTATCAGTGGAATAGGCCAGCTATGAGCCCTTTATGTGTGATGTCTAAGGTCTTAGGACTTGAGTGCTCATGGTTGTGAGTTAGGTAGTGTCGTCTACTTCCTTCTCCCTACATTTTAAGCAGGAACTAGGACTCTTCATCCATGCCTCATAGAATCTGCATTTAGTTTTATCTGAAAGGTTTATGATTGAATTTATTTCTATTAAATTATATTAATTTTCTGGCCAGTTCAGTTTTCTTGGCTTGGTTTAAAGAGGTGGGCAGTAAGAGAGCTTAAAATGCAACTAATCTTGGCATCAGAACCCTCAAACACAGAGATGGTGTGGGCCTCTTTTGGGAGCCAAGGGTGGGGGCTTGACTCATACAAGGCATTTGAGAGTAGACCATATTGTCCCTTCATTTTCCGGTCCCATTTAGGATTTGACTCCCAGTTATGATACTGGGATGAACACAAGAGAAGTTAGAAAAATGTTCTCACCAATTATAATGTTTCCACTTGTTTGAACAGATGTATTGGCTCTCAAATGGCTTATCTGTCGTCCAGCATCTTCTAGGAAAAGCACATGCCTCCAGGAGAGAACTGGGGGAATTTATTACCCTTTGATATTGCAGGGGAAGTCAGGATAGTTGGCTGAAAATTCCGGCCAGAGGAAATTGGGAACAGAATTGGCAGGTGGGTGGAGAAGTGGAGCCCTGACAGGCAGAGGGGAGGAGAGAGCTCTGTTTCTCTATCCACCTTGTTGGAAAGCATGGGATTAGGAATGAAAGTGAATTCTTGACTTGCTGGTTGAAATCAGAGTGTACAAGTTTACCTTATGCTGAATCCATTTGCCAAATTGTTCAGCTACTGTTTGGTAATGGATTTTTTTTTTTTTTATTACGACGTCAAAGATTCAGGGACTGGTTTGAACAACCTTTGAAAACAAGGAGAAGACCGTTTATTTCCTATTTTGCTCTGACAATCCCAATGTGTGCTCTACATTTCTTAGTGTCTGAATTTTCACGACATCTCTGGTGGATAATTATTATTTTCCTTAGTTTATGCATGTAAAATGAGGTGCTCATTTATTTGATCAGTTTAGCTGCAAACTTGTCAATTTGAAAAAGTCTACCTTGCCGTTAGTATTTTGTGTATAGAGTTATTTATGTAAATGATGTAATGTAAATATAGTTGACACTATGTAACATAAATAGAAATAGCTTTGGAAGTTAGTCCTGGTATTCACTGATTTGTTTTATTTTTTTAAGATTTTTAAAATTTATCTGATAGACACCAAGAGAGGGAACACAAGCAGAGGGAGTGGGAAGGAGGAAGCAGGTTCCCCGTTGAGCAAGGAGCCTGATGTGGCGCTCGATCCCAGGACCCTGGAATCATGACCTGAGCTGAAGGCAGACGCCTCAGCGACTGAGCTTTAAAAAGGGATACATTTCAGTGCATAAGCACAGTAATTTTGAGTGGCATTTGGGCTTTAGATTTCTCTATTCCTCTACACCTGGAGTGGGCTTGAAGAAGGTGATTCGCTTAGGCATTTAGAATCTCTATGGCAAGGTGAAAGTGATCACATCCTCACATACTTAACTGGAAAAGCACAATATGCCTTTTTCAAATCCGTCATTAAAATCATGTATTCACACACACAAACACACACTTTTTTCCTATAGGCCCTTCCATCTTTCCATCTTTCCATCTCCATAGATGTATTTTTTGGAACCGTAGTATATTCATCCACTGCAGAAAACAAAATGAATTCACAGGGAATGGATATTTTTAAAAAAAAATGTTGGTATGAGTCCAGTTTGTTATCAATTGGAGATGTTTCATTTGCATTTTCTCCATTGGATACTTGAGTATATTTCCAACAAGAGCCATAGAAGTTCAATGAAATCTTGAGAAGAATGATTGATTGTTCTGACTGGTTGCTGTAGCCAGCCTGCCTGCCTTCCTGCCTGCCCTCCTTCCTTCCTTCCTCTTTCTTAGTTTCTTTTGTTCATTCATTTTATTCATTTGAGAGAGCAGGGGGAGGAGTATGGAGTGAGGGTTAGGCAGACTCCAGGCTGAGCCTGGAGCCCGATGTGGGGCCCGATGTCACGATCCTGAGATCAGGACCTGAGTCAAAATCAAGAGTCAGACACTCAACCGACTGAGCCACCCAGGTGGGTGGGCACTTTTTTTATTTTTATTTTTTTAACTTTCCAGTAGAACCTCCTCAGTGAATTTTGGAGACCATAACTTGGCTTTTCAGAGAGCTGTTTCTCATTAGCATTATTTGGAAACATTGCTTCATTAAAGGAGGTGGGTATAAATAAGAGAAGTGGATGACATCTAAAAAGAGAGAAAGGTACAGGGACTGTTGTATATGTTTTTCCCAGAGTTAGGGAAGAAGGGGAAAAGTTTCATGGTGTTAGCCTAAAGGTGGTATTTTCTGCTCATGGTCCTAACTGCTGTGAGTACTGGAAGGCTTTGCCACTGTATAGTCTCCTAACATGTTGCAGCAGTCAGTGGGAACAGTTAATGGCTATTTATAGAATTGTCTTTCTATAAGGCGGCTTGAACTCCTTGTGAGGGCAAGGGGAATAACCATTTATTTATTTTTTTTGTTATTGGCTGGCGATGCTATATATATTTTACAGTAAGAATTTTCATTGACTCTTTCTGGCCCTCTCCACCGTCCCCCTGCTTGGTAGCTTCTGATTTCTGTAGGTTATAGATGAGAGCGATGTTCAGCTATTGCATAAGAATTTTCTCAAATGTGTGCAAGCTTGTGTTCGGCTCAAATGCTACCAAGGGGCTGTCATTTCTTGATCTCTCTATGAGAAGCCATTACCCCCTGTCCACCCCGAAGGGCAAGCAAGGTTCTCATAGACACCCTGTCGTGGACTTGATCACGATCTTACAACTATAGACAATAGAACCAGGAGTCAAATCCAGGTTTATGTGACTCAAACTGTTGTTTTCCTTTATTCAATCATCATACTCTAACAAATCAGCAATATTAGCAAAACCTTATTGCCCACCTTGCTGTGGCTTTCCTATCTGTCTGTTCACATAGTCTCCTAGATCCCATGAAGATGTTCTTATGGACTCCAACACGTGTAAAATTTGGCTAGTTCTTGAGAGTAAGCAGAACATTGTCTTGCTGCTTAAAATTCTGTTTTCAGAGTCTCTTATATCCGGCACCATCACGAATTCACTGTGCTTGAGAGCAGGGAAATGGTAGGTTATGTGCTGGGCTCTGTACTGAATGCTTTTATTGCATTAACTCATTGAACTAACACCAGCTCTCTGAGGTGGTTACTGTTCTACATGTCCTTTTATGTACAGGGCAATGAAAGTATACAGAGGTCACATGACCTGGCCAGGGGAAAGAAATGAACTGGTCTTCAGATTCACATGCTTCCCTTCATTGTATAGGAGTTTGAGAGTTAGGCGGGACCGTGCATCAACTGTGGCCTATGGGCTATGGACAGAAGTGATGCCTGTCATTTACATACTGAAGCCACTAAGAGTTAGTGTGCAACTCTCTAGCTCTCTTTACCCATAACTTGTTATAACTTGTTGACCTGGAAGGTTATAGCTGCAAAACAGTAGAGCCTCTCTTAGCCTGGATCTCTGAGTGACCATGTGGAGTAGAACTCTCTTCCCCACCCTGAAGGGGTCTGTGTTGGATTTATAGCTTCAGGGAGGAATAAGCATATTTTGCATTAAACCATTAAGTTTTGGGGGTTAATTCGTTCCTGTGTTACCTTGCCTGTAACAGTGACAGATCTGAGACTTGAATTCAGAGCTGATTGCTGCCATAATCTGCGCTCTTTTGCAATTTCAGAGTAAACTCGAAGCCTCCGTGCTCCTCTAAGAAACCCTAATATCTTTCTTAGAAGGGCCCCCGTGAGATAGGAGCCCTGGCCAGTTTATACCTACTTAAGGAGTAGCTGCTGATCTAAACTAACTATTAAGGCTGGAGAGTTTCCATTGCATTGTCTACCCCCTCACCATTATTATAGGAGAAAGGATCTGATTTACCTGTTAGCATATTTTTACATTTTGGGTTAAAGATTCTAATTTCTGGTCACAGGTACTTAGCTTTTATACTGCAGGTACATTTGGACTCCTTTACTTTTTTTTTTTTAAAGATCTTATTTATTCTCTTGACAGACAGAGATCACAAGTAGGCAGAGAGGCAGGCGAAGAGAGACAGGAAAGTAGACTTCCTGCTGAGCAGGGCTTGATCCCAAGACCCTGGGACCATGACCTGAGCCACCCAGGCGCCCCTCCTTTACCATTTTATATAATTTTAAACATTTGGTGTGGGAAAGATCACCCTTAAGAGCTTTCAGAAACCCCTACTTACGCATTTTGCTAGTTTCTTCCCACAGGGTCTGAATTAATACATTAAGTAATCGTTGGAGTGGGTATTGCTCCTCAAAGAGGGAGAATTAGGTATGGTAGCTAGAAGGCCTCTCGGTACATTGCTAAGCTGTGTTTGTGCATTGTCCTGGCTCTGCTGATTGTTCCCAACTGCTAATACTAACTCATCAGGAGAAAGAATTACGCCAAGTGAAACTAAGATGTGCATTTGCATAAATTTCCGGCTCTGTGTTATGCATTCAATTACATGTTGGTTTAATCACAAAATTGTTCGGCTATTTTCAGGAAGCATTTGAGAGCTGTCTTTATGATGTATGGCTCAATTTCATTCAGAGGAAATTCAGTTATAGTGACCATTAAAACAAGATCATCCAAAATGGAAGTTTACGGAGTTGTGTGACAGAACGATCTTGTTTTATTCCTCACTCGTGAATTGATAATTTGCTGGCCAACCAGTTGAAGTGTCATAAATTGCCCTGTTTGAGATAGTAGTAAAATACAAGACCCAGTTTTTTTCCCCAGGAAGAATATTCAATTTAATGAAAGTTTTTGAATTTAGTAATAATGGTTTAGACTTGTAGTATCCCTATGCTGTTCTTGGAGTAGAAAGGTGATGCTGTTTTAAAAATGGCAGTTTTACTTGATTATGGAAACGGAGCTGTAGTTTGGCTTTCCAAGGTAGAAATATTTTTGCATAGTCTCCCTTCTCCCCTGTACCTTTTTTGTAGGTCACCATCTCCTGTTGGAGAGCCCCATGGTAATTTAGATCACCATAAAAATCCAACCAAAAGGCATTTTCTCAAGACCCAGCTACCAACTCAGTAAAAGAGTGTAAGACCTTTCTGTTTTGCCTCTCCGATCTCCTCACTGCATTATCTGCCTGGTTTTAGGAAAATATAATCAGGAATATTTATTACCATGATTGGCTTGCTTTCTCATAGCACAGATTCTTATATACCATTTCTGACTCCTTTAAGGCATGATGAAAGGGTAAGTTCAAATACAGATATAAAACTTGTTTATTTTTGTGCGGGTGTGCTTATGAGCCTACAAGTTTACTCAGAGTCAAGTTAGGTGACCAAATCAATGAAAACTTGAAGCAATATTAGAACTCTTTTTAGGGGTGCCTGAGTGGCTCAGTGGGTTAAGTCCTCTGCTTTCGGCTCAGGTCATGGTCCCAGGGTCCTGGGACCCTCACTGGCGAATTGATAATTTGCTGGCCAACCAGTTGAAATGTCATACATTGCCCTGTTTGAGATAGTAGTAAAATACAAGACCCAGTTTTTTATCTTTTAAATCTTGCTCAGTCACAAACCAGCTGTATGACTAGGGAAAGAGTCTTTCTCTGTCACTTTCCTCTCTCTCTCTCTCTTTTTTAAAGATTTTATTTATTTATTTGACAGAGATCACAAGTAGGCAGAGAGGCAGGCAGAGAGAGAGAGGAGGAGGAAGCAGGCTCCCTGCTGAGCAGAGAGCCTGATGCGGGGCTCAATCCCAGGACCCTGGGATCATGACCCGAGCCGAAGGCAGCGGCTTAACCCACTGAGCCACCCAGGCATCCCTGTCTTTTTTTCTTTTTTTTAAAGATTCTATTTATTTATTTGATGGAGAGAGACAGTGAGAGAGGAAATACAAGCAGGGGGAGTGGGAGAGGGAGAAGCAGGCTTCCCGTGGAGCAGGGAGCCCGATGTAGGGCTTGATCCCAGGACCCTGGAATCATGACCTGAGCTGAAGGCAGACACTTAATGAATGAGCCATCCAGGTGCCCCATTCTCTGTCTCGTTTTTCTCATTTTTGAAACACAAGGAGGTTGGCGGAGATGATCTCTAGGTCTCTAGGAACACTCCTAGCTGAAATGCTGTAATTCTCAGAAATACTAGTAGATAATCAGTAGATAATCATGTATTATACTTTAACCGTGTACACAGATGGGAAGATTTGTTATATTCAGTTTTTAAACTGAATTTGTTAATTGGAAACTGGTTAGCAATTATTTGACTTCACTTTTCTGATTTTCTGATTCTTTTGTGTGTGTTGTCCTGGTCTTTGTTAACACTTCCCCAGAGACAAGTTTTTCGTTTTCTTAAAATCATCTAACCAGTGATGTCATTATAAAGCCAGACGTATGGCAGGAAATGCACAGACATTTTTATAAAGGAAGAAAACAACAGTTTGAGTCCTTTATAAAGGAAGGAAGAGTTGAATATAACCATGGCCAAAACAGGCACATTTCATAGTTTTGATTTCCACTACGTCTGCTGTAGGCGAATTTCCTACCTCAGTATTTCTATTAACCCACATCCTCAGAGTGTTCAATGCAAGAAGCAGGACAAAAAGAAAGGAAAAGGTGAATGAAGGGTAGTGACATGTGTAAAAATAACAGGTAGGGTTTGGAAATAAACAAAAGGATTTGGAAGGTGTTTCTGGCCTTACATCTCTTCAGCCACTGTCCAGAAGTAATGCTAAACAATCGCATTATATTTGCACCCTCCTTGAGGAGTCTTGAGTTTTATTCTGGCAGGGAACAACTCAAATGAGTTGTGTCTGTCTTCTTTAACAGACTTTGAAAAAGTATTAAAAACTTGACACTTCTTTTAATTTTTAAATTTGAAAAGGGTTTTTAAAGATGTTCTTTCTTTACTAGAGAGCACGAGTAGGGAGAGGGAGAAGTAGAGCAGGGAGCCCAATGTGGGCTCGATCCCAGGACTCTGAGATCATGACCTGAGTGGAAGGCAGCCACTTAATCAGCCGAGCACTCAGGAGCCCCTAAAGACTACATATTTTATATGTGTGTGTGTGTGTGTGTGTGTGTGTGTATTTAGAGATCACAAGTAGGCAGAGAGGCAGGCAGATAGAGGAGGAAGTAGGCTCCCCGCAGGCAGAGAGCCCGATGTGGGGCTCGATCCCAGGACCCTGGGATCATGACCTGAGCTGAAGGCAGAGGCTTTAACCCACAGAGCCACCCAGGAACCCCTCAAGACTGTATTTTATCAAAGTAATTTCTATACGTAAGGTGGGACTCGAATTCCCAACCTCGAGACTAAGAGTTGCAGACTTCATGGACTGAGCCAGCCAGGCTTTCCAAAACTTGATATTTTATATGACAACTTTTCAGAACACTCTGAATTTTTCACAAATGGACATACTATCACACAGTGTTCAGTAAATAATATCATGGTTAACCGATGCAAAATTGGGGCTTCTCCTAACTGTTAGTTCCTATTAGGAAAATAGGGCTGTATTTTCTGGCTAGGAAGTCATCCATCAGTCTTTCTGTCACCATCATTCTTTCTCAATCTTTAATCCTCTTTTGATTTATTAATAAAGCTCAAGACTGCCAGGCCATCCCAATATCTCTTATATTACATCAGTAGTTTTCCAAGGTATTTGTTATTGAAATAGTTTAGAAGAATAATGTGATTTATAACACATAAAATTGACCTTTTGAAATTCTTATTTAGATATGACCTTAAAAACTAGTAGGTTATTAATTTCTTGGTCAAACATGTAATTGATTATCCATTTTGTACTAGGAACTATGTTAATTGCATCCACCTCCAACTTTTACTGCTCGATATGGCCAAATCCATTTAAGGCCTAAATGCATTCATTTTTTAGTCTTCTCAAAATAGTTTTAATTTTCCATTTCACTCTGACACTTTCTCCGTCTACTGCCTTTCTGCGTCTACTGCCAGCCCTGGCCATAGGCCAAAGGAGTACATCGCTCATGGAAAGATCATTAGGGTATATCTTCACCTTTCCAGACTTCATCAGTACTGAGTGAATCTGAAATATTATTACCCATGTGGGGTACTGGGATTTGTGTCATATATCCTTTCCATAAGAATGCACAGAACCCAAGAAGGTTTCACAACTGTTAATGAATGCAGCTTCATGATAAAAGATTGCCAGATCTCATGGTAGTGTCTATACCCTGGGTTCAAATGGGCAGCCCAGCTCCCCACTAAGAGGCCAATGGATAGCATTTTTGGAAGACAGTAACCAGGAGGGATGGTAAGAAATAGAAGAATTCTGGAAACGTAGGTAGAAACAGGAAATAGTATCAGAGGTCATAAATTCTGTCACCTTTAATTAGGTGGGTATGGTGAAAAATCCAGATGCCAAAACCAGGATTATGGGTACTTAAATTCATAAGGAGATTGCGCAGAAGCCAAAACCAGCGAGAGTCAAGTGTAGTCCTAATGTTGGACTCACAAGAGGAAACAAAGTGCTGCTAGCAAGAGAGTTGGTTTGTATGGATTTTGTGACTGGACTTGCTAACAGGTTACACCTAAACTAGGGAGCCATGGAAAAGGGGATGAAACTCATCAGATCCTGACCTTTATTTACGTAGTTGGTATTTTTAGTTTTATTTTTTGAAAAATTTTTAAAAGATGTTATTTACTTGAGAGATAGAGCATGAGAAGGCAGGGGGACAGAAGGGGAGGGAAGGAGAGGGAGAAGGGAGCCTGACACAGAACTCAGTCCCAGGACCCTGAGATCATGACCTAAGGCAGCCACTTAACTGACTGAGCCACCCAGGCGCCCCAATACAGGTGGTGGTTTTAGATGATAGATTTTCATTGTCGAGAAGGGTCCTTTGGTTTGTCTATTGTGTTGACTGTCCAAAGGATTTTCACATTGATTTCCTCCTTTGTGCTTTATGATAATCAGAAGATATTGGGAATAACTTATTTTATTCCAATTTATAGATGAAGAAATGGACACAGAAGTGCGGTATCCTAGAGAATATCCCTTGGAAGTGTTATATTTTCATTGATCAAGTGCTAGGGACTGGTTTCCATCTGATTTCTCAATTCTCATTATAGTGTTTTGAAGTAGATAGGGATGACCTTCATCTTGTTAGTCACCTAATAATAGGAAATAGGAGTATGGGGAGTGGGTATAACTTACCCAAGATTACTTGGTAAATGATGGGCTTGCCAGTTGAACCCAGTCTGTCTGGCTCCTTAACCTCTAGACTTGTTACTTCCTGTTTACTACCATTTTCCCTATGAACATTTCACTTCATGAAAATTTTTAACATTGTGGGGGCCTGGCTGGCTCAGTGAGAAGAGCATGTGATTCTTGACCTCAGAAACTTTGTGAGTTTGAGCCTCACGTTGAGTGTAGAGATTACTAATAAAAATAAAACTTAGATTTTTTTTCGTAGCATCGTGATCCCCTCTAACTTGAGTAGTACCTGAGCTCCTTCTAGCTTGGCTAGTGTTATCAACTCGTGGATACTGGTCTACCCTCCTGGTCTCCTAAGTGGGGAGACAGAGGTTCCAACATTGTCTTCCCTACAATGTTGCAGGTCTCTTAAATCCTCACTGTCTATCTATTTTGCCTTTGGGATGATTTTCAGAAGATGCACATAGGACCAGGACTTTCTTCAGAGGAGGCTGACTAGAGAAATATGCTATGATTTGAGGTGTTTTTTTTTTTTTTTTTTAATAGCGTGCCCAGGGAACGGAAATCCAATGAATAGCAGGTCGTTCTTTTGTGGTTTGAAGAGAGTATGGAGGAATATAATAGACCTTAAATAAAGGGAGTGGAAAAAAATGACAAACTTGCCCCACGTCACGGTTTTGCCTGGGGATAGCCCTTCATAGGAACCATTTGGTTTTCAGTGTTTCTTGTGGGATGTAGGAAGAGATGAAAGACACATGAGTTGCAGACATTGACATGACTCACTAAACATATGGCTGTAAATAATGAGACCCTTTATCTTGGAGGAGAATCTAAAGAGCGTGGGGAGAAACCCACATATAACTCACTTTAAAAAAGTAAAGCTGTATCATTTCCTTTTGGAGGCCATAATCTTTTGGTCTTTTTCAGATGTTGTGCCAAGAAATAAAAGCGGAGGGGTTGGTAGAAATCGCATCAATTCATTAGTAAACTTCTTGGTAGAAGCATTTGACATTAGCCTTCTGTTTCTTTGGCTGCTAGGGGGCTAAGAGCATTGGAAAACCTTAAATAATCTTTTTAAATTAAATAAATAAAACCCCCCTCTGTTCAAGTGTCACTGCTTCTCTGGAAATGACCTCATCTGTCAGCTAAAATATTATTGAGAAAAGGAGTACATCATTATGTGGTGGAAGGTTGTTGGGGGGTTGGGTAAAAGCGAGAGTGGGAGGTTTTAAAAGCTGTTGAGAGCTTTCCTAGCATGAGTTCTATTTATTATGAGGCTTTCCCGTGGACTCTTATGCCCTTCCTAAATAAAGAGCTTCATCAAAGTCGTCTGAGTACATTCATTTATTTAGATTTTAACTGTCTACACTGGTGATGGTTTTCTGTGGGATCCTAAATTTATATGGATCAGGATGCCATGGCTTCGGGCACACATAATGCTACCTGGGCCAAGCTGAAGTGGTATTTGTTTGGTGGGTTCTGTGGGGTTTTGTGGCGTGCACTATGCCACAGTATGTTTTCAGGGCAAATGGGTGCCCTCCTGTTCAGATAGGACGGTAAGGAGGATGGGAGCCCTGGAAGCCAAAGGACAGGGAGTTGTGAGTAAATCACCACCAAGGGAACTGGCATTGGGCCTTGGGTCTACGTGGGGTTGAGGTGACCCAATGGCCATCTTAGAAGAAGGAAAATGTGCCTAAGGATTGGTGGCCAAGCTCCTGCGATTGCAATTAGACCTGTTGAGAACTTGCTTTGAGTTCTGCCTTGTGTTACACCCCAAGCAACACCCCTCTATGTGAGAGACTTCGGAAGACCATTTCCCATTTGCTAGCCCATCATCTTTATTGTCCCGCAGGGGGTTACAGTATCTCCTTCATAATGATGTCTTAGGTCTTCTTGTGATCAGGTGTTTATACTAAAAGTAGATAAGAATGGTTCCATATTACATACCCTGGGTTCTGTTTATGAGTTTATGAGTCAGCCATTTTGAAATGGAGGAGAATCACTGGTCTCTGAAATTTTACAAGCTTTTTAATACAGATCTTAACCAGGAAGTGTGATGTCTTCAACTTTTTTCTTTTTCAGGTTTGATTTGGCTCTTCGAGGTTCTGATTCCTTTTGAATTTTAGGATTGTTTTATCTATTTCTATGCAAACGCCATTGGCATTTGGCTTGGGATTGCGTTGAATCTGTAGATGGCATTTCAGCCATATTAATTCTTCCAGTCTGTGAACAAGAGATCGCTTTACATTTATTTGTGTCTTTTTTAATGTCTTTCATTAAAGCCTCATATTTTTCCATGTAGAGATCATTCACCTTCTTGTTTAAATTTATCCCTAGTATTTTGATTTTTTTTTATCCTGCAACTGCACTGAATTCGCTTGCATTGTCATAATTTTGTGGGGGGGTAGGGTTTTCTGCATATAAGATCCTGTCCTCTGCAAATACACAATTTTACTTTCTCTGTTTGGATGGTTTGTATTCCTTTTAGTTGCCTCAGTGCTCCAGCTATAATTTTAGTACTGTGTTCAAAAGGAGTAGTAAGAGTGGCCAGTTAAATTTTCTAGCGCTGTGTTCAATAAAAGTGGTGAGAGTGGGTATCCTTGTTCTCATCTTAGAAGAAAAGGTTTCAGCCTTTCACCATTCAGTATGATGGTAGCTTTTAGTTTGTCATTTATGGCCTTTATTATGTTGAAGTATGTTCATTCTGTACTAAAATATTGAGAGTTTATGATATTAAAAGATGTTGAATTCTGTCTGATGCTTGTATTGTATCTATTGAGACAGTCATAAGACTTTGAGGTTTCATTTTATTAATGGGTATCACATTTACTGATTTTGTGATTTTTGGGTTGTCTTGCATCCCAGGTATAAATCCCATTGGATCATGGTGTGGGATTCTCCCCACCCCTTTTTAAGAAAAAAAATATTTAGTTTAGAGAGCGCTTGAGGCAGAGGGAGGGGGAGAGAGAATTCCAAGCAGACTCCACACTGAGGGCAAAGCCCAACCTGAGGCTCAATCCCATGATCCCAGATCACGACTTGAGCCGAAACCACAAGTGGGACACTTTACTTACTGTGTCACCCAGGCACCCTTTGGCTACCCATCTTTAAAAATTTGCAAAGTTTTCAGGGCACCTGGGTGGCTCAGTGGGTTAAAGCTTCTGTCTTTGGCTCAGGTCATGATCTCAGGGTCCTGGGATTGAGCCCCCCTTATCGGGCTCTCTGCTCAGAAGGGAGCCTGCTTCCCTCTCTCTCTCTCTGCCTACCTCTCTGCCTACTTGTGATCTCTGTTTGCCAAATAAAAAAATAAATAAATAAAACTTTAAAAAAAATTTGTGAAGTTTTTTTTATTATTTTGTTAATTTAATTTTTTTTTAAAGCCCTGCCTGTTGTGTGTGTGTTTGTGTGTGTGTGTTTGTGTGTGTGTGTGTGTTGAGCTTATTCTGTGCTTAAAAAAATTTCTTTTCCTTTACCTATCTCTTCTCCTTTTGGAAATTTTATCATGTGACTATTCATTCACTGGGTGATGTCTCATTATTCATGCTGGCTTTCTTCACCTTTTAAATTCTTTTTTTCTTTGTGTTACTCTAACTGGCTAATGTCAAATGACTTGTCTTCAAGTTTGCTGATTCTATATGATGACTCTATATGACCAATTCTGATGTTGAAGCTCTCTACTGAATTTTCTAGTTCTGTCAATTGTATTCTTCAGCCTGAGCATTTGTGTTTGGTTCTTTATGGTTTCTGTCTCCTTACTGAACTTACCTTTTTATTCTTGCATTGTTTTCGTGATTTTATTTTGTTGTTTATCTGTGTTGTGTTGCATTTTATTGAGGTTCTTTAAGCTGGTTCTTTTGAATTCTTTGTCAGACAGTTTGTATAATCCATCCCATTGGGATTGGTTCCTGGAGTTTTATTAGTTTCCTTTGGTGGTGCTGTATTTGCCTGGTTCTTCATAATCTGTTTTGCTTTGCTTTGGTGTCCACATTTGAAATACCATATGCCTCTTCCAGTTGTTACAAACTGGTTTCAGCAGGTAAATACCATCTGTTGTTGGTTTTCTGGGCTGATGGGTTACCTCTTGAATCACAGGTATGCTGAGTTGAAGCTGGGTTTTGAATCTGTTGCTAGGTCTATAGTTGGGTCAGTAATTTATGGACTTGTTACCATTGGGTTGTAAGGGTGTATAGCCTATCTGATCTTTGGGCCAATCAGATGCTTTAGGGATAGTTTCAGGATCTGTGGAGGCACAGAAGGGTGTGTCTGCTATTACCAGCCAGACTGCTTATGGACTGAGGCTGGGAAAGCCTAGAACCCAGATAAAGGGCCATTTTAGAACCTACTGTTGGACTGAGTTTGTTGGCTTACCTCTATGTGTATCCAGCCTTTGGCTGAGAGGGCCTGGGCTACTTCTGGGACCACATCTGGGACTAGCTCTGTGTGCCTATTACTGGGATCATGTGTAGGTGTGACCCCTCCTGGGTCCCTTGACTTATGGTGCTGGTGACTGTAGGCCAGATGTGCAATAACCTGGTCCTCAGAGGTACAGAGCTATTTTTGGATCTGTAGCTGGGACTGTGGTCAGTGAGACTGCCACCTGGATGTGAACTTGGCTTTTTAAGATGGATCTCCTCAGCCCCGTGCTCCAGCTGGTCTGTTTTCTTAGATAAGCCTGCCTCTCTTCCCAAGTCATTTGGATTATTCCAGTTAATGTGGGTACCCAAGATGTGGCTAGTACTAAGAGCAGCCAGGCCACTGGGAGTCAAACTTAAGCATCAATCTAGCCTGAGAAGTGAGACACTTTTGTCAAGGCATGACAGGCCAATGTAGAAGATCATGACAAGACAGACGGCTTGGAGTTAGAATCAGAAAAGTGTGGCAGCTAGCCAGGGGCCGGGTTTCAGGCAACTTAGTGTACAAACAAGCCTGATAATACCTTTTGGAAGCTTAGTCATAGGACTTTTAGTAAAAAGCAAGGAAATCTCCAGCACCAGGAAAAGTAGATCAGGATTCCAGGTCCTAGACTTAGATCAGAAACAGGGTTGGAAAGGCATGGTCACTAGAACTGGGGTGTGAGGTCTTAGTTGGGCCCTCTACTTGTCTTCTTCAGTGTGAAGCTGCCAGACTGATTAGGTAGAAGTCCTTCAGTGTCACATGATTAGAAAAAGACAATGCTTGAATCCTTGGAGTGAAGTGAGTTTGCTGATATAAACTTAGGGATATTAGTTTAGAATATTAGAAGGGTAGGGAAAATAGGGTCAGAGAGTCATTGGGTGTTTTTGGTGGGAGATAGGATTATTAGTATTTTGACTCTTTGGCACATATTTGCCTCAGATTTTTTTCTTAATATCTGTTTATTTATTTGAGAGGGAGCACGAGAGAGACAGAGAATGTAGCGTGAGTATTGGAGGGAAAGAAATTCAACCAGACTCCCCACTAAGCATGGAGCCTGTCCCAAGGCTGGATCCAAGGACTCTTGAGATCATGACCTGAGCTGAAATCATGAGTCAGACGCTTACCTGAATGAGCCCCCCAGGCGCCTCTGTCCTAGGTTTTCAGTTTGGCATGTTTAGACTCCATATTCCTTGGTTATTACCTTTCCCCCCTAATGTCTGTATTTTGCCTTAACCCCCTTTTCTAGATTATCTGTGTGATCAATTTCATAGGTTTCCTATCTCCTTCCAGAACGTCAAATCCAATTCTTTATGATCATTGTTATATAGGTACCCATTGACAGTCACCGGTGTGTTTAAAACCAGTTTCGATATAGTTTATATTTTTCTCCTTACTATTTTAAGAAATGGGCTTTTGTCCTATTAAAAAAAAAGCCTCTCTGATTCTCATCCTGATAAAGTATTTCTGCTCTTTTGTTTGAATAATTAAGATACCTCCACACTTTAAAAGTCCCTTAAAATCCATTTAATGGTTATTTAATGGTCAATAAGATCTAAATAGTTATTCCGCACCAGTCATAATTAGGTCAAAAGCGAAGCTGGGGAAATGTGGATAGCAGGAGCTAGCATGTTGATAACGTCCTCATTGGAGTGCCAACTAGCACCTTCACACTTGCTGGCACATTTATTTAAACTGAGACTTTATTTAAAATAATAAAAGAGGGCCTCCCACCAAGGATTTTCTAGCATTTTTTTCCCTAACTTAGTATTTCTTAATTTTCTCTCTTCCAGCTTACATAATGCTAAAAGATCAACATTTTTAAAAGCATATGCTAATTTTGAGTGCATATGGCATGTCTATACATTAAAAGCTTTGGGTCTTCTTGGAGAGACTTTCTCCTGTGTCCTCCTTTAGAATTAAATGTCCTCACAAAGTCACCGACACAAAATTGGGGCTGTCATTTGTGACCACCTCTCACATTTATTTGCTCTCATTTTGGGGATTCTTGCAAAATTTTTGAGGTATTCATAATGTTTGGGTTGGCCATATGTGATATCTTATTCATTGAACCAGATGTCTCCAATAATTTTATTTATTTAAAAAATATTTTATTTATTTATTAGAAAGCAAGAGAGCACAAGCAGGGGAAGCAGCTGGCAGAGGGACAAAGAGGCTCCCCTCTGAGCAGGGAGCTCGACATGGGACTCGATTCCAGGACTCTGGGATCATGACCCGAGCCAAAGGCAGACGCATAACCAACTGACTCATCCAGGGGTCCCAGTTTTATTCATTTTTAAGTAAACTTTGGGCTGCCCATCCAGTTTCTCTTACAGGCATTCTTTGTCTCAACTCTTCAAGCCTTCTGCCCTCCTCCTGTTCCCGTTGTGTTATGTGCACAAATAGATGAGAGCACCTAGTTAATGAGGGCCCAGTATCAGAATTAGCTGTTACATGTTCTTTGCACTCAGTTAAATTTTGAGCGTCCTGCGATCAGATGCCATATCATATTCCTTTTTGTGTCCACAGCTACCATACAAAACAGGCACTCAGTACGTTTTTCTTTAATTGACTCAGTTGAGATAAAGAGGGGAAATGTTGACAGAATTGTCGGTAAATCGTAGGCATCACTCTTGAAATCTTGATTGTTTTCAGTTGTTCTCCCTAAGAAGAGGTGGTCCAAGAGTATAGTAGATAGTTTGTTAATAGTTTTTAGATGGAATAGTTTTTCTCGGGGCGCCTGGGTGGCTCAGTCATTAAGTGTCTACCTTCAGTTCAGGTCATGATCCCAGGGTTCTGGGATCGAGCCCTGCATCAGGCTCCCTGCTTGGCAGGAAGCCTGCTTCTCCCTCCTACCACTCCCCCTGCTTGGGTTCCCTTTCTCTCTGTCTCTCCCTCTGTCAAATAAATGAATAAAATGTTAAAAAAAAAAAGAAATAGTTTTTCTCATTTGAATTAGAAGATAATAAGTAGTAAACTCATGGGTTAAATAAAGCCCTCTAGAAATTGAACACTTTGGGTGTTTAAAAATGTTTATTTTTCTATCTTCCTGTTTTTCATTTTAAGAAAATTTTTAGCATACTGGTTCTTTGCATCTATATTTTTCCAGTTTCTACTTTCTTTCTTCTTCCTTTGTAGTCACGCATATAGATTTTAACCATTTTTAAGTATGTACTTTGGTGGCTTTCTTTCTTTCTTTCTTTCTTTCTTTTAAAAGATTTTATTATTTCTTTGACAGAGATCACAAGTAGGCAGAGAGGCAGGCAGAGAGAGAGAGAGGAGGAAGTAGGCTCCCTGCTGTGCAGGGAGCCTGATTTGGGGCTTGATCCCAGGACCCTGAGATCATGACCTGAGCTGAAGGCAGAGGCTTTAACCCACTGAACCACCCAGGTGCCCCACTTTGGTGGCTTTAAATACATTTTTACTGTTGCACAAGCATCACCACCATCTTCTTCCAGAACTTTCGTTATCCTTCCAGACAGAAACTTTATACCATTTAACGTTAATCCTCCACTTCTCTTTAACTCCAACCTTGACAATCACCATGCTCTTTTCTATCTTGATGAATCTCAATTTAAACTCCTTCCACATTTTAGTTTTTGCGAATAATGCAACCATGAACATGGATTTGCAAATATCTCTTAGAGTCTGTGCTTTCAATGAATTTAGCTATAGACCCAGAAATGGAGTGGCTGGATTCTATGGTAATTTCATTTTTAATTTTTTGAGGAACTATAATGCTGTTTTCCACAGTATTTTATATTCCCACCAACAGTGCACCAAGATTCTAATTTCTCTATATCCTTGCCACTTCTTAGTTTCCGTTTTTGATAGAAAACATCTTAATGGGTATGACTTGATGTCACTGTTAGGGGTTTTTTTCCCCAGGTCATTTGCTTATTTTTGAATCAAATTTTTTGCTGTTGATGGGTTTTAGGACTTTGCCAAATAAAACAGGTATTAATCCCTTATCAGATAATATGACTTGCAAATGTTTTCTTCCACAGGTTCTTTTTCCTGTTCATAGTGTGCTTTGTACAGATTTTTAAATTTTGTTAATTAAATTTTGTGTGTCATTGATTGTTGTGGAATGTGTCTTTGTTGTGAAAGCTAAGAAATCATTGCTAAATCCAGTGTGGTGAAATTTTTGCTCTGAGTTTTCTTTAATACTTTATAGTTTCACATCTTAGGTTTGCTTCTTAGATCCATTTTGAGTTAATTTTTGTATAAGGTGTAAGTAAGCACACACATTCATTCTTTTGCATGTGAATATACAGTTTTCCTAGTACCATTTATTGAAAAGAGTGTTCT
This sequence comes from Mustela lutreola, assembly GCF_030435805.1. Classification (NCBI taxonomy): domain Eukaryota; kingdom Metazoa; phylum Chordata; class Mammalia; order Carnivora; family Mustelidae; genus Mustela; species Mustela lutreola. The sequence goes on along the minus strand of NC_081308.1, from coordinate 101,031,358 downwards.
TTCTTTTTTTAAAAAGATTTTAAGTATTTATTTGAGAGACAGCATGGGGGGTGGAGAGAGCACAAGTAGGGGGAGGGGCAGAGGGAGAACGAGACTCCCCACTGCGTTCGGAGCCCGATGTGGGACTCCATCCCAGGACCCCGGGATCATGGCCTGAGCCAAAGGCAGCTGTTCAACTGACAGAGCCACCCAGGAACCAGGAAAGAATGTTCTCTCATCACAACTCACTCTAGCTGCCTCTTCAAGATCATCTGAATATGTTTGTAAAGGTTTGTTTCTGTTTCTGGGCTTTCTGTTCTGTTCCACTGTTCTGTTTGTCTTTATGTCAGTCCCACTCTACTGTGCTGACTGCAGGTTTGTAGTATGTTTTGAAATCAGTTCCTGTGAGTCCTACAGACATGTTTGTCTAGGATAGTTGTGGTTATTGAAGTCACCTTGCAATGGTATAAAAATTTTATGGTGGATTTTTCTATTACGGCAAAAAAAAATCATTGGGATTGTGATAGAAATTCCACTGAACTTGCATATCACTTTATTGAGTGTTGATACCTTACTACTTTGTCTTTCAGCCCATGAACTCTGGATGGCATTTCATTTCTTTGTGTCTTTTTAAAATTCATTAGACAACATTTTGTAGGTTTCAACGTACAAGTATTTTGACTCTTTGGTTAGATTTACTTCTTGTTTTCTTTCTTTTTTTTTTTTTTTTTTTGATGGTTCTTTGTTAATGTAAAGATTTGCAACTGACTTTTGTGTGTTCGTTTTGTATCCTGCAAGTTTGCTGAATTTATTAATTCAGGGTCTTTTTAAATTTTTGATTAGCATAGGAAATTTAATTCTTTATCACGTCTCCTTTTTTTTGTTTTTGAATTTCAGATGAAGCATTATTTTTCTTTTTTAATGGAGTTTTAAAAAGTATTTTGATTAAAAATTGTTTTCAGTTGTGCATGGTGACACATATTGTTACCTTAGTGTCAGGTATACAATATTGTGAACCAACAACTATATACAGTTTGTGATGTTCAGCATAAGTATATTTTATAGGTTTTTGTTTTGTTTTGTTTTGTTTTAATGGAATCTTTAGGGTTTTCTGCTGTGATATTTTGTCTTCTGTGAATGGAGATAATTTTACTCCTTCCTTTCCAGTTTGGATCCCTTTTGTTTCCTTATGGGGCCTATGTGCTCTGTAAAGGACTTCTGCTCTTATGTGTAGGGTAGATGTGGTAAAATCAGGTATCCTCGTCTTATTCCTGATGTTAGAGGTATAACTTTCTTTGAACATTGGAGATGATGGTAGTTTGAGTTTTTCATAGAAGGCCTTTATCATTTTGAGGTCTTTTCCTGCTATTACTTTTTTGTCGAGTATTTTTGTTATTAAAGACTGTGGGATTTTGTCAAATGTCTTTTCTGCAGCAATGGAGATTCTCATGTTGTTTGTCCTTCATTCCGTTGGTGTGGTATATTACAGTGATCGAATTTTGTGGGTTGAACCATACTTGAATTCCAGAGATAAAGCCAAATTGGTCATCATATATAATCTTTTAAATATGCTGTGAAATTTGATTTGCTAATATGTTGTTGATGATATTTCCCTTGATAAATATTAGGAATATTGTTCTGCAGTCATTTTTTTTGGTAGTAGTTTTGTCTGGCTTTGGCTATTTCACAGAATAAGATAAAATTATTTCCTCATTCAGATTTTTGGAAGAGTTTGAGAAGGGTCAGTGTTAATTTTCTTGGAATGATTTCTTACATTTAAAAAGTTGTTTTTACCTATTTTGGAAAAATTTATGTATTTATATGACTTCAAGTTACTCTCTAGAGTTCTTTCATTTCAGTTCGAAGCAGTCTCTGTAGCATTCCCAGTAGGGCACATTTAGAGGAAATGAAATTCTTTTTCTTTGGTATATATTGGAATATTTTTCTTCCTTGGTTTTATTACTTTATTACTTTTATTTTTTTAGAGAGGGAGAGAGAGATAATGTGGGGAATTTTAAGGAGGCTTCACACCCAGCATGGAGACTGACTTGGGGCTCCATCTCACAACCCTGAAATCATGATCTGAGCCAAAATCAAGAATCAGATGCTTAACTGAGCTACCCAGGTGTCCCCCTCCCTTGGTTTTAAAGGATGGTTTTGTCAGATAGAGACATATTTTCTCTTCACTGTTCACTGTGTGTGTGTATATGTGCATGCGTGTGTGTGTGTGTGTGTGTGTGGACACACATGTATACACATACTATAATTAACATATTATTAACAATAATATGTAATAAATTCTTACCCCTGGTCTCCAAGGCCTTTGCTAAGACGTTGTTTATAAACTTTTTGTGATCCTTTGCATGTGATGAGTCACTTTTCTATTATTGGTTTCAAGAATTCGTCTTTGGCTTTTGACAGTTTTGATTATAATGTGTCTTATTGGAGATTTGGGGGATTTATGTTACTTGGAGTTTACCGAGCTACTTGTATTTATGTATCTAACTTTTTTCTCAAATTTGGACAGTTTCTGGCCATTATTTCTTTAAGTAATTTCTACCAATTTTTCTTTTTGTTCTCCTTTAATGTATATATTGACCTGCTTGATTTTATCTTATAAATCCCTTAGATTCTATTCACTTCATTTTTTTTTTCCCCCGAGGATTTGGTAATTTATATGACTTGGCTTCAAGGTCACACGTTTTTTTTTTTTTTTTTTTTCCTGCTTCTTTGAGTCTGCTGTTGAACCCCTCTAGTGAATTTTTCAACTTGTGTTTTGTGTATTTCAGGTGCATCATTTCTTTTTTTTTTATTTTTTTATAGTAATCCCCACACCCAACATGGGGCTCAAACTCACACTCCCGAAATCAGGAGTTGCTTGCTGTACTGACTGAGGCAGCCTTGTGTCTGTTAAGTGCATCATTTCTCTTTGGTTCTTTTTAAATAATTTTATCTGTGCTGATATTCTTACTTTATTTTCAGATCTTTTGTTCCTGATTTCTTTGAGACTTTAGTGTTTTCCTTTAGCTCTTTGAACATATTGTAGAGCCTTTTCAAAGTTTTTGTCTAGCAAGTTCAGTGCTTGTGTTCTTCGGGGGTGGTTTCTGGACACTTATTTTGTTTCTTTCAAGAGACCATCCCTCTCAACCTTCAGTTACTTTGTATAACTTGTGAACTTTGAAAATTGATTGTAGGGGTGCATGGTGGCTCAGTTGGAAGATCCTGTGAGCCTTGGTTTTGGGGCCTTGAGTTTGAGTTACACATTGGGTGTAGAGACTAGTAAAAATAACCTAATAAACTAAAAGAGAGAAAGAAAGAAAGAAAGAAAGAAAGAAAGAAAGAAAATCGCATGTTTGTTTATTCATATAACAACAAGAACAACAAAAGAACGAAACAACTGCCATGGCTTCGAGTTTTTGCAGATTGCCTCTGTGCAGAGGAAAACTTTCACTAATAATCAGGGCATGTTCTGAGATTTGGGATCAGCATTTCATAAAGGGTTAAGGTCTTTATTTTTCTCATTATATGGTTTCTCTGTGATTGTGTATGTGTGTGCGTGTATGTGTGTGTGTTTAAATCTCTCAAAAGAACACCCACTTTCAAATGTCTTACTTTTCCTCTGATTTGCTCTCCTGCTTCTCAGGACTTAGCTGTTCTATTGTATTCCTCTGTCCATAACCTCTTGTCCTAGCATCTGCGTGTCTCAGGTTCCTCTGCAGCTATCACTAGTGACTTACAGTACATTGTTTCCTGTCGCTTTTCCTAGCCTTGGCCAAGCTGTGTCACTTTTGTTTGTGTCATAACAGAATCATGGGATACAGAAATCAATCCTCAGGCAGTGCCTAAAACCTTTTAAAATGTTCCCAAATTACATCTACCATGTTCTCTCTAGTTCAAGAAAGGGAAATGGAGACGGGTCTGCCACTTACCCCAAACTGCATTATTCCAGGTCAAGAAGGGTTGGAGCACAGATTTCCTAAAATTTTGAGGAAATTTCTTTCTTCCATTTTGAATGTGGTTTTTTCTTGGTTGGACGTTTGTTTGGTTGCTCTAGATCTTTTGTTTGATTTCCAGAGCTTCTATGAAGGCACTCTAGTTAGTATTTAATGTTTCTGTGTGTTGGGGGGCTGCGTTCCTCGATGGCACTAGTCCGTCCTCATGCACACGTCACTCTTCTGGTTTCAGTTCTGGCTTATTGACCTTCAGTAACCAGAGTCAGAACTATGACTAACTGTTAAAAAGTTCATGTATGACCATGGCAAATTTGGACTACATCTTAACCCAAAGCTAGAAAACTGTACCAGGTTGTAGGTAAATTAATTTTCCTTATGGAAAGAAATGATGGGAAGAGACTATTACCTGAACTATAAGTTGTTTGGTAATTGTGAAGAGAGGCAGTATTCCTCAGGTACGAGGTGTTTCTGAACAATAGCACTGATTGTGTCAAGCCTCAGAACTTCACTGTTCTGATACTGGATGGTTTCTGTGGTTATTCATGTAGGTGGATTGACTAGATGAAGACCTCATAGGAGATGATCACTGTTAGTTACCTGAGAAAAGGGTGTTGGGGAGGGACTAGGTAGTTTACTGCTTACTATAATGTATGCAAATTCTTGACTCTGAGTTCCTCAGGTACAATATATCTACATGTATAGACTTCATCTGTTGGATCACATCCAATGGAGGCAAAATTACCTGGCTGATGCTCCTGTTCCTTGCTGTACTGTAATATGCTGTTGTACCTGGTCTGAGTCTTATTGTCTAATTTTGGGACCTACGGAACAGTGGCAAGCCAGCTCACTTTCTTGATTAACTCCTTTTTACTCTTGATAGTCCTTTCCATTCTATTCAAGGATGGGTTTCTTCTTTGATGGAAATAGATGGCTTTAACACTTGAATATTCAACTAGAAGCTTTTTGTTGGTGTATGGATATCTGTGTGGGTATGAGGTCTGTGCTTATTTGAAGGCTCAGAAGTTGGTACTCTGACATCACTTGATGCCCTGATGTTCTTCTAGGGCAATGGGTCCTATGGCAGTTTGGTGGTGGTTCTTTATGATGCAGTAGAGTGTGGGAGTGACTTACCTCTGAAGGGGACAGACCAGACAGAACACAACCTCTGTTGAACACAGAGTGGTCCGCTGCTCCAATGGGGAACTTAAAGTTGTTGAAGAAGAAATCCAGGCTTTAACTGATAGAATAAATCTAAGATGGAAGGATGGCAAACGGTGGATGGTAGAAGTAGTAAGAGAAGCCTGTGTGTCCTTAAAATTGTTCTGGCAGCAAAAGAAATAATCAACAAGGGACGCCTGGGTGGCTCAGTTGGTTAAGCAGCTGCCTTCGGCTCAGGTCATGATCCCAGCGTCCTAGGATCGAGTCCCACATCGGGATCCTTGCTCCGCAGGGAGCCTGCTTCACCCTCTGACTCTGCCTTCCACTCTGTCTGCCTGTGCTCACTCTCGCTCGCTCTCTCTCTGACAAATAAATAAATAAAATCTTTAAAAAAAAAAAGAAATAATCAACAAAATATAAAAGGCACCTGTGCAATGGGAGAAAATATTTGAAAACCATATCTCTGATAAAGGGTTAATATCAACAATATATAAGGAAGTTCCTACAACTCAATATTTTTGTTTTAAAGATTTTTATTTGAAAGAGAGAGAGATCACAAGTAGGCAGAGAGATAGGCAGAGGGGGAGGAGGAAGCAGGCTTCCTGCAGAGCAGAGGGCCTGACATGGTCCTCAATCCCAGGACCCTGAGATCATGACCTGAGCTGAAGGCAGAGGCTTAACCCACTGAGCCACTCAGGTGCCCTGCAACTCAGTATTTTAAAGAAGTCTCATAAAAAAATTGGCAGAGGGGTGCCTGGGTGGTTCAGTGGGTTAAGCCTCTGCCTTCGGCTCAGGTCATGATCTCAGGGTCCTGGGATCGAGCCCCGCATGGGCTCGCTCAAGTGGGGAGCCTGCTTCTACCTCTCTCACTCTGCTTGCCTCTCTGCCTACCAAATAAATGAGTAAAATCTTTAAAATAAAATAAACAAAAGAAAAAAAATTGGCAGAGGAGCTGAAGAATGTGGAAAAAGGAACCCTGTGTGCCCTGTTGGTAGGAATGTAAATGAGTATAGCCACTGTGGAAAAATGGTGTGTCGGTTCTTTAAAAAATGGAAAGTGGAACTACCATATGATCCCATGATTCTCCTTCTGCATGTATATCCAAAGGAAATGAACCTGGATGACATGGCTGCACTCCCATGTTTATTGCAATATTATTTACAATAGCTAAGATAGGGGAATGACCTAAGTGTCCATGAGGGGATGGAGAAGATATCCTACATCTGTACAATGGAATATCATTCAGCGATGATATAGAAATCCTACTATTTGATGGAACATGGATGGAACTTTAGGGCATTACGCTTAGTGAAATATGTCAGAGAAAGACAAATACTGTACCGTATCACTTCAGTATGGAATCTAGAAAAGCTGAACTAGACTTAGCATGGGATGGTGGATACCGGTGCTGAGAGGGTTGGAGAAATGGGGAGAGGTTGATTAAAGGGTATAAACTTTTTTTTAAGTCAATAATTTGTTTTTTTTTATTACAAGTACAAAAATTGTTTCACAGCGTTAAGACACAGACATGGTCTGAAGCATATAACATAGACAATAGAATTTTCATAATGGACCGATTTAATATGTTTTTAATTCCAAAAAATGTAATGAAAAATGACTACTTCCAAGTTTTAGTTTCAGGCTAAGATGATGCATTTGTTCCATACTTTTGATAAAAGCAGATGATATTGCAATAGCTTGATTTCAGGGAAATGTGTTTCCTTTGCCTTCTTTGCAGTCATGTCAGGTTACTATGGAATGTATGCTGGATTCTAGAAGAAAATCAGACTGAGAAGTTTCCTCACATTCTTTTTAAAAAACTTTTTTTTATTAACATATAATGTGTTATTTGACCCAGGGGTACAGGTCTGTGAATCGTCAGGCTTACACACTTCACAGCACTCACCATAGCACATACCCTCCCCAATGTCCATAACCCAGCCACCCTTTCCCTACCTGTCTCTCCCCAGCAACCCTGTTTGTTTTGTGAGATTAAGGTCTCTTATGGTTTGTCTCCCTCCCAATCCCATCTTGTTTCATATTTTCCTTCTCTACCCCGGAGCTCCTCCCACTTTGCCTCCCAAATTCCTTATATCCGAGAGAGCATCAGATAATTGTCTTTCTCTGATTGACTTATTTGCTCAGCTTAATACCCCCTAGTTCCGTTCACATCGTTGCAAATGGCAAGATTGCATTGCTTTTGATGGCTGCATAGTATTCCATTGTATATATACACCACATCTTTATCCATTCATCTGTTGATGGACATCTAGGTTGTTTCCATAGTTTGGCTATTGTGGACATTGCTGTTATGAACATTTGGGTGCACGTGCCCCTTCAGATCACTACATTTGTATCTTTAGGTTAAATACCCAGTAGTGCCATTGCTGGGTGGTAGGGTGGCTCTATTTTCTACTTTTTGAGGAATCTCGATGCTGTTTTCTAGAGTGGCTACACCAGCTTGCATTCCCACCCACAGTGTAGGAGGGTTCCCCTTTCTCCGCAGCCTTGCCAGCATCTGTTGTTTCCTGACTTGTTAATTTTAGCCACTCTTGACTGATGTGAGTGGTATCTCACTGTGGTTTTGATTTGTATTTCTAAAGGGTATAAACTTTTAGTTATTACATGAATAAGTTCTAAGGAGCCAATGTATCGCATGGGGATTATAGTCAATAGTACTTTATTGTATACTTTCAAGTTGTTAAAGAGAATAGATCATAAATGTTCTTACCACAAATATGGTATGTTAATTAGATGAGGTGATGGTTTTAATGATTTTGCAGTATGTAAGTGTATCAATTCAGTAAAACTGTAAATCTTATACCATGTTATAAGCCAATTATACTTCAAAAAACTGGGAAAATATTACGCTGAGCCATACACTAATATTGCAATAACCTTGTTGTAAGAAAGATGCTGTGAATATCCTACAGAATAAAAATAGAAGCTCTAAAAAATATTAAGTGTTGTCTCCAAAGCCAGCGATCTAAATAAGCAGAACCTGGAGTGTGACGTTGGTCTATATGATTCCAAAGGCTGTTCTCTCTTTTTTTTTTTTTTTTTTTTTTTTTTTTAAGATTTTATTTATTTATTTGACAGAGAGAAATCACAAGTAGGCAGAGAGGCAGGCAGAGAGAGATAGAGAGGAGGAAGCAGGCTCCCTGCTGAGCAGAGAGCCCGATGCGGGACTCGATCCCAGAACCCTGAGATCATGACCTGAGCCGAAGGCAGCGGCTTAACCACTAAGCCACCCAGGCGCCCATCCAAAGGCTGTTCTCTTAAACATGACTTTCCACTTGTTCTCAGAGTTGCAATCACTTACTCATTGACCTGGAATGACATACAATTTACCCATCTCATATAATGAAGTTTTTAAGTGAGATTTCTTTTGGGAGAGGGGGCAGAAAAAGATTTTTTTTTGTGTTGAAAGAGAATGAAACACCAAATATTTTGCCGCATGAAAAAATGACTGAAACCAATGACTCGCATTACCCTTGAACTACATTAGTTGAACAGATGTCCCAGGTCATTGGGGCGGATTCTTAAAGTGACAAAAAGAGAAGAGCCAATCATTAAAGGCCCAGAGGGTCTCACATGATCACTTAATTCTGATTAGTCCCAGAAGAAGAAATTAGAGCACTCTTTTCATTAAAAATAAGTTGTAAACATCACTGACCTCAAGAGTGACAGGACCATATCAACTGGATGACCTCAGTACTCTCATTTCGTTAATAGATTTATTAAGGTATAATTTATATACGGAAAAGTTGACTTGTGTTAGTGTACAGTTCTATGAGTTTTGATCAAAATGCATTCCATGAACTGCCATAACCAAGATAAAGAATAGCACCATTACCTCTCCAAATTTCTCTCCTGCCTGCATCTTGGTAATCCATCCCTTGTGAATTCCAGCCTCTGCGAAGTACTGATCTGTTTCCTTTACCTCTAGTTGTGCCTTTTCCACAATGTCCTATAAATGGAATCATATAGTTTGGTTTTTTGAGTTTAGCTTGTTTTATTCAGTAAAATGCATTTGAAATCCACCCATGTTTCTGCATATATTAGTAATCTGTTCATGTCCATTCCTGGGTAGTAATCTACTGTTCAGATGTAACACAGGTTGTGTACCTATACAGGTATTTGCGTTAAAGGATTATGTACAGTTTGGGGCATTGATCCAGAAAACTGCTATCAACATTCACATGTTGATTTTTTCTGCAGCCATAAGTTTCCATGTCTGCGAGCTAAATATGTAGGCGTGGAACCGCTGAGTCATATTGTAGGTGTAGGCTTGCCTAAGTGGCTAAGTTAATGCAAGTTGTTTTCCTAAGTAACTGTACCATTTTGTATTCCCAGCAAACATAAGAGTGTCCTAGTTGCTCTGCTTCCTGAACAACACTTGATATTGTCAACTTCTGAAATTTTCATAGTTTTGTATTGCTCTGGCATAAAAAAAAAGAATGAAATCTTGCTATTTGCAACAACATGAATGGATCTAGAGCATATAATCCTAAATGAAATGAGTCAGAGATTGACAAATACCATATGATTTCACACATGTGGGTTTATTTTTTAAAAATTGCTTTCTAATTTATTCATTAGAGCAAGCAAGCACAAGCAGGAGGAGAGGCAGAGGGAGGGGGAGAAGCAGACTCCCCACTGAGCTAGGAGCCTCACTTAGGGCTGGATCCCAGGACATGGAGATCATGACCTGAGTGGAAAGCAGATGCTCTACCATCTGAGCCACCCAGGTGCCCCATCATGTGGGATTTAAGAAACAAAGGAAAAAGAGACAAACCACAAAACAGACTCTTAACAATAGAGAACAAACTGATGGTGACTTCGGGGTGGGGAATGTGTGTGTTGTGGGGGGTGGGGGAAAGAAATGAAGGGAATTCAGAGTACACTTATTTCGATGAACACTGAATATCATATAGAAGTGTTGAATCAATATATTGTACACCCAAAACTACTGTATGTTAACTATACTGGAATTAAAATAAATTTAATTCTCATGTTGTACCGTAGTATGTCATTGTGATTTTAATTTTTATTTCCTTAATATCTGATGAAATAGACTGCTGTTTTTCATGTACTCACTGGCCATCTTTTGCAATATATAAAATTTTCCTCAAATCTATGTCCATTAAAAAAGACTGATGCCGGGGTTCCTGGGTGGCTCAGATGGTTGGAAGTCTGCCTTTGGCTCAGACTGCCTCTCCCCCTGCTGGTGCTTCCTCTGTCTCTCTGTCTCTCTGTCTCTCTCTTTCTCTCTCTCTCTCTCTCTCTCAGATGAATAAAATCTTAAAACAAAAAAAGATTGGTCCTTTTATTTTTGAGGTTTTAATTCAGTACATATTTAGCACACTAGCACATTATTAGAGATCTGTTCTGCAAACACTTTCTTCCAGTTTGTAGCTTGCTTTTTCATTTTCTTAAGAGTGCATTTTGACATCAATTTTTAAATTTTGATGAAATAGAATTTCTCAGTTTTTCTTCTGTGTTTAATGCTTTTTGGATCCTATTAAAAAAAAAATCTTTGAAGTTGCTAAGGTTTTCTCCCTTATTTTCTCATAGTAGTTTCACAGTTTAAATTTTATATGTAGGTCTGTGATTCATTTCCAGTAAAAAAAAATTTTAAGAAGGCTCCACACCCAGCCTGGACCCCAACAAGGGGCCCTCTCCCATTACCCTGAAATCAGGAACTACGTCGAAATCGAGTTGGATGTCCAGGGGCGCCTGGGTGGCTCAGTGGGTTAAAGCCTCTGCCTTCAGCTCTGGTCATGATCCCAGGGTCCTGGGATCGAGCCCCGCATCGGGCTCTCTGCTCAGCGGGGATCCTGCTTCCTCCTCTCTCTGCCTGCCTCTCTGCCAACTTGTGCTCTCTGTCTGTCAAATAAATAAATAAAATCTTTAAAAAAAAAAAAGAAAAAAAGAGTTGTACGTCCAGCCGAGTGAGCCACCCAGGCACCTCTCCAGTAAATTTTGTTTATGAAATGAAACACAGAGGTAAATTTCAGTGTTTTATCTTTGTATATGTCTTTTCACTTGTTCCAGTAATATTTCTTGAAAAGACTACCCTATACTTAAGTGCTTTTTCACCTTTGTTGAAAATCATTCGACCCTTTATGTGTGGCTTTATTTCTAGACATTGTTCTGTTCTGTTCATGCTCCTGCCTATCATTTCACCAATGTAGCATGCTGTGGTAATTCCTGTAGCTGTATAATAAAGCATGAAATCTGATTGCATTAGTTCAACAACTTTGATTTTCAAAATTATTTTGTCTATTTTAAAACGTGTTTTTCCCATATAAATTTGAGAATTATCTTATAGATTCCAATTTTTCCAAATCCTGCTTGCATTTTGATTGGGATTATATTGGAATTATAGATTGATTTGGGGTAGAATTGCCTTTTTTTAACAATAATTGGTCTTTAAACTCATTTCATATCTCCCTTTGTTTAGGTTGTCTTTGGTTTATCTCATCAATGTTATCTAATTTTTAGGCTATATATATATTTCATATACATATATAATATATAAATATTGCACATATTTTATTGTTTTTATATCTAAGTATTCCATGTTTTTCTGATGTTTTTGTAAATGGCACGTTAAAATTGAATTTTCTAATCATTCCTTTTTTTTTAAGATTTACTTTAAAGAGAGAGCGTGTGAGCACATGAATGGGGTGTGCGGCAGCGGGAGAGGGAGAGGGAGAACGTCAAGTAGACTTCCTGCTGAGCATGGAGCCAGATGCAGGGCTCCATCCCTTGACCCTCAGATCATGATCTGAGCTGAAATCAAGAAGTTGTATGGTTAACCAACTGAGCCACCCAGGAGCCCAAATCATTCCTTTCTTGTAGGAAGAAATAGAATTGATTTTTGTATGTTGACACTGTATCTTGTGACCTTGCTAATAAACTCATTAGTTCTAGGAGCTATTTTTGTGGGTACCTACAGATTTTTTTGAGCAAAATGTCATGACATTGGTGAATAGGGCCACTTTTATTTCTTCCCTTTAAAAATCTGTACTTTTTTTTTTCTTTTTATTGAGATGTGTATCCATCAAGTTCTCTAGCATGATGTGGGATAGGACTGGTGAGCGTAGACATCCTTGGGATGATCTGTAGGAGGAAAAGATTCAGTCTTTTACCAATATGCATAAACTTATCTGTAGGATTATCATTATTATTTCTTTTGGCATGGTGCCATTTGTCAGATGTAGGAAATTCCCTTATTTGTCACTTGTCAAGATTTTATGAGTGATTATTGAATTTTGAGAATAATTCTTGCATCTGTTGATATGGTAAAATACATTGATTTTTATTTTATTTTATATTTTTAAAAGATTTTATTTATTTATTTGACAGAGATCACAAGCAGGCAGAGAGGCAGGCAGAGAGAGAGGGGGAAGCACAAGCAGAGAGGCAGGCAGAGAGAGAGGGGGAAGCAGGCACCCTGCTGAGCAGAGAGCCTGATGCGGGGCTCCATCCCAGGATCCTGGGATCATGACCTGAGCTGAAGGCAGAGGTTTTAACCCACTTAGCCACCCAGGCACCCTAATACATTGATTTTTAAATCCATGGGAATCACGTCATGAAAACAATGTAAAGATGAATGATAATGGAAATTATAATTACTTTATTTATTGTGTGCTTACAACACGCTCAGTACCTCCTGGTTGGGAAATGTTGATTCTTTATGCTACCTGACTCACTTCTGCTTCCATGAAAGTAAGCCTCCTAAGCTTTAAGGATTCTATTTGAAGGAAAATATTTTGGGGAGGGGGGTAAGGAATCACCCTAAATATATCAGATGGAACATGCCATGGGAAAATATATAACTCTGTTAGAATCCAGAGAGTAGAGGTAGGTAAAACAGTCTGTTTTTAAGTAAGGAGGAAGAGTGGAACTTGGTGGTGAACAAGACGTTAGAGATTTGGGCAGAAGAGCATGGTCTGAGAAGGTAGGAAGCTCAACACACATACCCACATTACTGGTTGCATGCCTCTCTTCCACCTCCCGTTCTTGAAATTAAGTACTCTCTAATAAACTGGTCATCTAGCATAAGAGAGAGAGTCCCAGAAGAAATGATGGTAGTGTTGATAATAACTATGTTGAATTCTGAAGTGGAAGTCAGGGGTGTTAGAATTGGTGCCTTGTGAAACCTACGCCACCTGAGGACTGCCATAGGCTGGAGCAGGGCATTGATGACCAAACAAAGGGTTGGAGTGGGGCTCTACATTGCCCTCCGGAAGGCATGTATACAGAGGTCAGAATCGTTGGGATAGAACACATGGCTTCAGCGTGGCTGAGATTACTAGTAAACCTCAGGAGTTTAGCCTAGATTTGGACCAACCAACCACAAACCCATAAACTCCAAGCATCAGTGGGAACAGTCCGCCCCTAGCAGGTAACAACTGACCACAAGTGCGGATCCACCAACCACGAGCAGGCAACAACTAACCCAATGTGGAGAACAGGTGACCCCCATTACAGAACCACCATCCACATGTGCTAAAGAAGGAATGGAGCAGACGACCCCGTATCAGTGTAAATCCAGAGACAGTACCAAGGTGTGGAAGGCAGCTACGGGGACTGAAATGCCCACAAAACGTGGTGTGGCAGAACGATCTTCTAAAGAGTCTAGCACTTCAAGAAAGCACAGAGAGACAGATGAGATGAACAACATTAGTCACCACCAGCTAAAGAAGACAGTGAAGCAAAATAGGAGTTAGAATCAGAGCAGAACCAAGATACGGGATATCTCCCCTGATCCAAGTCATGCACTGTGTGTCGAGAGGCCTGGAGTCCTACAAATTATCTGTTACCTCTCCAGAGGAGCCTGTTGAGAAATAGCCAACCACACAGAGACCAGACGTTAAACCAACAGGGTCCACAGATGGTGACAATTGAAATAAAATCAACAAGATATGAAGAAGAAAAAGAAGGGCAACTCTTTTTTTTTCTGAAACCTTGAGTCCTATCTCGAATCAACATAAACATTTTGAGGACCGTTCTCTAAACCAAGCATTGTGCAAGATGCAGGATATATGGCCATAAACAAGGCCAATAAGGCCGTCACTCTTCATAGGTCCTCCGACCTAGATGGGAAGAGATGATCTAATCCAGCGATAACCACGTCAGAAATAGAACTGTGCAACGTGGTAACTAGGAAAGCTACGTGGTTCTAAAACTTTGTCATGGAGGATAAATAAGTGCTCCCTGAGAGAGAGGAGGAGGAGAAATCAGGACTTCTCCCGGGCTGTGTACTTTACAGCCGCAGGAGGTAATTGTCCTCAGAGAGTACAACAGGACTAGCATACCCAGGAGTTGTGCGATGTGAATGTCCTGGTGAAATTGATCATTGAATTGGGAATCACCAAGATGAGTCGGAGTGATGTTAACTTAATATCACGAGGGCTTCTTTCTAAGAATAACACATCCTAAGGTCCTGTTGCAGAAGCGAGCAAGCATGGAAAGTTGGATACCTTATAAGAAGCTTAGCGAGGAGAGTGTACAAGATAAGGCGCTGGGCAGGTAGGGGCCAGAACACTCAGAGACTTACAGATTTTTGTGGAGAAATTTCTTTTTGTCCTAAAAACCATGGGAAGCCAGTGAAGACTTAAGAAGTAGGGGAGGGCATGATTACAACAATTCCTGTGCATCATCTCAAAAGAATTTGGGGTCAGGGCCTGCATATGGGTAGACAAAAGAGAGCCTTGCTGAAGGTTTGAGACATCCGTATTGAAGTGGCATATTGATGATGCTGGTAGAACAGAGAAGAGTAGGGGGATTTAAGTGTCTTTAGTGGGCAGATGTGATTTTAGTGGTATATGGAAGGAGAGGGGAGATTCCAGGATGGCACCCAGTTTCCTGTCTGGCAGAACCGGCTGGTTAGTGGTTCCTTTCACTCAGAGAGGACTTTCTGGAGGTGGACCCGGTATGGTTTGGCTTCGCGGGTGGTGTCATCCATTCTGTTTTAGGAATGTCAGTTTCCAAAGACCTGAGTGAGCTACCATGCAGACCGTTGCTTCTGCAGGCTTGCCTGAAAACAAAAAACAAAACAAAACAAAACATTATTAGCTTTCACTAGGATGTTGCTAGTGGCCCCAGAGTAAAGGACATGAATTCAGAAGATCCTTCGAATGTAACATCAGCATAACTTACACCTGGATTAAATCTCAGGGAGAAGGGAGCTGGAAATACCAAGGATGACTCATAAATTTCGACTTCTGCAATTGATAGGGATAACTCTGCTCTGTGATCACTGCTTGGATTAAAAGCATATGTATTTGGCTGCACTTTCCTTTATGCCGTGGCACCAAGGAAGCTGAGCAGAAAATGGGCCATAGAAGGGAGACGAGCTCCAACGTGTGCATATGTGATCAAAATGTGCGTGCACTTTTGCTATTTTGCAGCCTTAATTGGAGCCAAGAAGGATTCTCAATTGCTCATTAGCAGTTCCCGCACACCTTTGGTTGAATAAGTCATCATTTCTAAGGCAAGCACTTAAAAACAAAGTCATCACTTTGCTGGGAGGTGTTTCCATCCTTTCAGCACAGAGACTTAGACTTCTGGGGCAGTTATGTGATCTGGATACATTTTACTGGGTGATATTTTTTTCTTTGCATTTTCATGGCTGTGGTTCTGCCTTATCAAAAGCAAAAGGAAGAACAGTGGTGAAGTTTGGAGATCACTTTGACTAAACACCTGTTCCAGCTTTTGCTTTCTTTGCTAGTGCTCCGTAAGTCTTGAGTTAGCCACATACATTTTGCATCACTGGTAATTATATAATGATTCTTCCTTCATAATGAAAATCCACTTGGGTTTGCCATGTAGACCAGGGAGATAATTAAAGTAGATTAATCAAAGACCCCTGTGATTAACAGTTTTTGACATACCCACAAATCTACTGTAGGCGTTGGGTGACGACTGTTGGTAGAGATTCTGTCTCTGAGTCTGTTAGATTTTGAATATGGATGAAAAACCAGTTAAAAGCGATGCTTTGTGAAATAGCATTTTCAGAAAATCTGTATCTTTATGTGGAACTTTTTTTTTTTTAAGATTTTATTTATTTGACAGAGAGAGAGGTCACAAATAGGCAGAGAGGCAGGCAGAGAAAGAGGGAAAAGCAGACTTCCCACCAAGCAGAGAGAGAGCCCGATGCGGGGCTTGATCCCAGGATCCTGAGATCATGACCTTAGCTGAAGGCAGAGGCTTAACCCACTGAGCCACCCAGGTGCCCTGCGTGGAACTTTTAATGGAATGGAATAATTTTTTTTCCACCTCCAGTGTTCCCCAAATTCTCAAGTGACTGGTTTCTTCATGTGTCCCTTGTTCGGTTGTGGCCAGAAGTGTCTGCCAAGATCCTTTGATAACCTTTCAACAATTTCTATAGGGAACGGGGAAGGAAGCAAGGCCGATTATAGGGCTTACTTGGATAGAGGCAGAAGGAGCAACTGACTGAGGTAACTTTGCTTTTGCTTCAGTACGGAGAGTCCATTTTCTTGGCCGCTTATCATGCCTGCAAAGAGCTCCTCCTTGAACTGGCAAGTCCATTTTCTTAACATAGTGACCATTTTTATACCAGAATCCTGAGAAATGAATGCCATCTTGGGAGAGTTGCCCATGGCAAGGATTGTATAGACAGTGTATTACTGAATTTTTGAGATGTCCGCTTGGGATTCAATCCGTTGACTTTCTGAAAATATGTCAGTAGAATTAACAGAAGGTATTCACGACATGTGATTTTTAGGGCACGGCCTGGGTCTCTGACTAGGAACAAGACGTTTTGACGTAAGACCAATCCATTACATTTATCTTCTGGAAAAGGAACAGAGTACAGAATGCCAGAAACAACCTCAATTTACATCTGGCATCTGTCCTCTCTGTAGAACTCTTCCTGTCTCATATCATCCCGTTCCTCTGTTTCGTTTTCTTCCTCATCCTCTCCCTGATCCCTGCCTCAAAAATTGTCTTTGTCAAAACATCTTGTGTTCTCTTGCTTTCAGCTGTGGTTTATTCGTCCTGACAGTCTTTCTGGAAGACTCTCATGTGTCCTCCAACCCCATCCCTGTCTTCTCTCTTCTGCCACCTGTGCTTGTCCATTCCAGTTATGATTGCCATTTCCCAAAGTCTGAGGCTGGAAAGGCACTAAGAAAATGCCTTAGTAAATTAGGTAAGGTGGTTCACTCACATTTACAATTTAAAGAATTTGGAAGAGTACCTGGAAGAAAATGAAAACCACTCATAGATAGCCCCCTCGATCCCGGAGATGGTCCACGGTTAGGAAACACCTACTGAACATTCTTCATCTGATACTCGATGCCAAGATCATTCCAAGTTTAAATGCATGAGATTACGCAAACATGCCATGTTATACCTTTTTACCCTGAAGTAGTGAAGATCTCTTTCCACATCAATATACAGAGAGCTGTGCAGTCATTTTAATAGTTGTGAAATGGTGTGTTGTGCATTTTAATAATATTTATTCAATCGGATCGGCAGTTGAACAGGCATTTGAAGTAGACACAATGTGTCTTCACTGTTTGAGCATTCTCTGCTGTCTGCTCCCATCTCCCCTTCTTGTTTTCTTCTTTCTGTTCCTCCAGTGCCAAGGTCCCTCCAAGCTAATTCTAGCTGAAGAGGCTACTGTGCTGGGACTCCCTGTGTCATCAGAGATCTCTTGTCACCTGAAGAAGTGGCAAGGCACAGTATAGGACATCCTCATCAAGTCCTTCAGGGGGTAGGAGGACAGATTATGGCCATTCGCTTTGTTTTCCTTTCATTACCAGCTTTCCGGAATGTCTGATCTTTCTGTTTCTGTTTTCTAAAAATCCTTTCCAATCTCTGCCCCGTCCCCCGTGTGAAACTGCATTCTCACAGGTTACTAGTGATTTTCTGATCACTAGATGCAAGAGGGCTTTTATGCCTTACCTCTGTGCCCTGCCACCGGGATTAGCCTCTCTTTAGAAGTCTTCCCTTGTAGATTTGTCGTTCTGCATTTCTGATTGCGCATCCTCTGTTCCCTTTGATGGCGTTTCTTTCTGCTTTCTTTCCACTGGGACCTTAAAGACTCAGTCTTTGGCCTTTTGTTCTTTTATCTTTACTCTCCTTTGCTTTTCTCCTTCTCTCTCTCCTGTTTTCTTTGTTTGTTTGTTTGTTTTCCCCTTAAACCATGCTCTGTTCAAGCTTCTCTGTGTGTGTCAGAGTTTGACACCATGCTTTAAATCACTCAGACCTAAGAATTTGAAGTTCTCTTTGACTCTGCTTTCCCCTCCTAATCTACCGTCCTCACATGCTGTCCGTTATTCAAAGTAACCCCCAGGCACTTTCATATACTGGAAATTGCTACAGCCTCTTTGGAAGGCATTTACACCCTATGTAAAATCGAAAATGCATACGTACTTTGACCTGGCAATTCTAATTCTATGAAACCATTCAATGGGAATACTTTGAGTGGGCCAACATTATGTGAATATGGGTTTGCTTTGAGACACTGTTTGCAGTAGAAAGAAAAGAATCTACCCACAAGCTCCCTGGGAACTGGTTCAGGGTACATCCATTCCCTGGGCTGTTGCTATTGGTAAGAACGATGTGGATTTATACGCAGTGATATGGAAAGATGTTCATGCATGCCATTAAGATACAATCATGTATTCATGTGGAACATCTTAGTTTTGTGTATACACCCATATGGAGACACACACCCCAAAAGGCGTGTTGTGTGTGTGAAAAAGCTGTTACATACCAAATGGTTTAAAATGGTCACCCTGTTGGGAGAGGGATTTGGATGGAGCACAGGGTCTACTTTGACTTTGTGATGCAGACATTTGTAAGCAGTTTGGATGTCTTGAAATGAGACATTTTAAAATAATGATTCAGAATTCTTTTCGATATTGTGTCATCCAGTCTTAAATTTGCATCACCCACGATGGTCTACGGAGGGCCTCCCACTCACTCCAGTTGTTTCACTAGACCTCTGACCTGGGACTTTCCAAATGTCTTTGAAATAAGGGAATAGGCTACCCTGGCTATCTCCCATTCCAGTCTCCCCCCCTCCCCTCCCAATTAAAGCTTTTATTTATTTATTTCACAGAGAGCACAAGCAGGAGGAACAGCAGGCAGAGGGGGTGGGAGAAGCTGGCTTCTCGTGAGCAGAGAGCCCAAAATGGGGCTCGATCCCAGGACCCTAGAATCAGGATCCGAGCCCCACCCCCCCAGGGGCCCCTCCTATGGCAGTCTTAAGATTCAGTGGATAAAGTGCATATGTATGAGCTTTGAAACACCCTGAACAGCATGTTAACATCACCTCTATCCCTTGACTGGCAGCATAGCCTTGGGGCTTGAGGACTGGGGGGTGGGGGAATCACTGGAAGAGTCCCTCTGAAGTAATGGAACTAAAGCCCTAAGGTTGCAACCCCTGGAACAACGAAGTCATGCAAGGGGGTTTTCAGCTTTAATAAATGACCCTTCCCTAACTAATGTTAACATTCAAACCACTTTTGGTTTTCACCACATTGGCTGGGAGAGCGGCCTCCTAAATCAATTTGTCTTTGCGATGATAAACAATGCAGGCAGCTTGCTGGTGCCATTGGACTCACACTTATTTGTAAGCCTAATTGGGACTATTAACATTCCAAGGACAAGGGAGCCTATATAATAATGTGGGCACAGAGCTAGAAATGTTCTCTAAATATTTACAAGTGCATCAATTTCCCTTTAAATGAGCTACTTTAATAAAAGCACGTGGTCTGCCTGATGAAAAATCTCATTACTTGCATTGAATTGAAGCAGAGGAATTGCCGATAGTACGTATGGGGTGGAGGTATAAACCATGTTTCCTGCTGCCCCTGTGGCTCATTGTGTCTATGAAGACGTCAAAACCGTTGTATTGATCTTATTTTCCACTTTCTATGAAGACACATTGGACAGCTCACTGGGAGATTTGCAATGACACCGTAGTCTAGAGCTCCTGTTATTTGAGTCTTTGGACAACATTGTCACAGGCTCTGTTTTTGGGTGGCCACTGCCCACCTACCAGACTGCACCATAGGTGTGGTTATGAGTATTGGAAGTGTGAACCAGAAGTGAAACCTGGGCCTCAAAAATATTTCAAGTTCTAGCAGTCACTGCCAAACTCTTTGGGCCCATGATTTAGAGGAGGTAAGGGCACTCAACCAATATTTTTTTCCTACTAGACATCAGGAAGTAATAATTGCTATGGATATGGGAGTGTTCAAAGCCTTCAAGAACCTTCCAATCAGTGGGCCAGCCACTTTCTTTTTTAAAGTTGACAACACTGTTCCTCTGACAAGCTTGGATGTACGTGAGAATTTATACTATGTTTTGCTACTGGTGATGTTGGAGAGTGTATATTTTCTCAAGGTGTATTTTCTCAAGGTAGGCTTCATGTTCCTTTAGGTTGAGTTCTAGAAATAACACACATTTCATAAGCAAAACACGTATTTTATGTGGTAGAGATCTTAGTCCATTTGGGCTACTATAACAAAATTACCATTGAATTGGTGTTTGAAACAGCAGAAATTTAATTTCTCACAGTTTTGGAGGCTGGGAAGTCCGAGGTCAAGGGAATGGCAGATTCAATGTCCTGTGAGTGCCTGCTTCTTCTCCCTGTCATAGTGCTGTGTGCTTACATGGCAGGATTGGTGAGAGAATGCTTTAGGAACTTTATCTCAGGGTCATTAATCTCATTCGTGAGGGCTTCACCCTCATGGCCTAATCACCCCACCAAGGGCCGATTTCTAAATACTATAAAATTAGGTTTTAAAATGAATTTGACAAAGACACAAACATTCGGTCTACATAAGTAGCATACTGTTTTCTTTCATCAATTAATTGGTTTGATCTGTAACATTCATTGGTGGTGAAACCTAACTCCCAAAATTTCACTGGGCACTTCATTCCTGGGTATTTGTAGTTCAATTCAATGAGGCTTCATTGTTCCCTAGCTGTGTGCCACAGGCTCCATTCTGACCACTGGCCACTATTGACAATGAATAAGACACAGTCCTGTTTCTCTTAGGTCTATCAAACCTAGTGGTAAGCTAAGTGTCTGGTGTGGCCCTAAAAAATCCTGAATGTGCTCTCAGATTATTCTTATGTCAATAAGAGAGGTGCTAACCAGTATTCTGGGAAGACAGTGGTAGGTGAGAAGCAGTTGGAAGGTGCAAGGAGTGAACAGAGAAGTTGGCATAACCAAGGCCAACTGATGACTAGTGACTTATTCAGCAACCTTTGAAGACTGACCATTGAACCATTCAAAATCAGATCTCCCAACTGTCTTGATTTTGTTACTTTATATGGCACAGTCTAAAAAGGCAAAACTTTTTCTACCTTGCTGAAGAAAGGGAAGTAACTTTCAATGATCCAAAGTTACGTATTATGAAAAACAATAACCGAATTAATGAAGTAGCAGTTTTAAAGCAGCTTA
Organism: Mustela lutreola; assembly: GCF_030435805.1. Lineage (NCBI taxonomy): Eukaryota > Metazoa > Chordata > Mammalia > Carnivora > Mustelidae > Mustela > Mustela lutreola. The sequence continues at coordinate 101,009,809 of NC_081308.1, read as the reverse complement.
GTTTTATTTATTGCCTTATTATTTTATCAATAACCTTTTAAAATAACACCTAGGGAACGATAGAGCTGCTGAATTTGGATCCAACAGACGCCTTATTATAAGGTTTAGATGATGAGTTCTATAGCAATAAAATGTCAAGGTGCCCGTGGGCATTGATGAGTTTCTGGGTGATTACACCACGAAACCATATTTCAAAATGTCACCTTCCCTGGCATGTAGATGAGAGGTTTGCAAAGCATGTTCAATGTCCTGGGTGGAGGCCACCAGCTCATGATTCCTGTCAGGGTCACACAGCGACAAAGCATCAGCTTTTGACCTCTTGGACCCAGGCCACAAAAAGAAAGAAAATCTTTTAAGTACTTGTTTGTTTTCCCAGACGGACATGAGAGTCTAAAGCAGCTTTGCTAATTAGAAAGTGTCTTGTCAATTCATTCTGAAACGTAGTTCATTCAATCCACTTAATTTTTCGCTCATTCGTATGGGTGCATTAGTGATTGTGGCACGTTGGCAGAACTAGGGATAATTCATTTACCCTCTGTCAGTGTACAGAATGTATAGAAGGCGTGGAATTGAAGGCTTATGTTAGCAATTTACTAGGTAAATTATCCCAGAATTTCTGGGAAAGAGATTTGAAGTCGCACATTTACAAACCTATAAATAATATGGAAGTAAAAAAAAAAATGATGCCTATAAGGGATCGAAGATGCCCTGGAGAAATGCTTAGAATCAGTGAAGAAAAGCAGACAGTGGAAAGGTTATCTTTAGTACTATCTCAATTACGAAGAAGTAAGGGACCCAAAAACAAAACGAAAAGGAACTATGTCAAATGTGTTTGCAGTGTGTTTCTTCAGGAAGGTGGTGAGTTTATGGCTGGTTTTTGTTTTCTTTTGCCACATTTTGTGTGCTTTCGAAATACTCCTTCATGAATGTGTGGGGTAAACATAATATGAGTGCATGATATTTCTCACAAGAATAAAGCCATACGGGAAAGCACCGTGAACAGAATTGAAATCATCCCTCACCCTCACCCTATGGCTTTTTGTAAAATTTTAAACTTTATAGATAACACTCGCCGTTTCCACCGACCTCGTTATTTTTTAAAGTTTGGCTATGTCACTAAATATATTTTGGCTCCTTCATTTCACCTGCTGTGTTGTATTCCATTTCGTGACATTAGCATACTTTATTTACCTCTTCTGTTGCTCATGGATATTTCTATTATTCCTACTCTTCCAACATTATTAATAATCCAGGGAATACCCTGGGGCCTTCCTCCTTATTTGTGTATATATGTGATCGTTTCTCTAGGCAGTAATCAAGAAATTATACATCAGGGGCCAAATCTGGCTCATTGCCTGTTTCCGCAAATCAAAGTCCATTGGAACACCGCTCCGCCCACTTGTTTGTGCTTTCATCGCATAATGACAGTGTTGAGTACTTGCCGCAGAGATGATGTGGACTGCAAAACCTCCAATATTTACTGTTCGGCACTTTGCAGGAAAATCGGTGACCCCTCATTGGGGGCATTATCTAGGCACAATTTGAGAGGTGGAGCCGAGTCACTCTACAATGTGCTTGTGGAAAATGACCCTCTTTCACCCTCGTGCTCGAGTTCCAGTGCCGCCCCCCCCCCTCCCCAGTTTCGGCCAATGGTTGTCAGTGTGAGACTTAAAAAATTTTCCCAGACTTTTGGATGGTCCTAGGATCTGTTGTCATGTTAATTTGCATGTCAGGGATTAGTGGTGAGGTTGTGTGACTTTCCAAATGTTTATTGGCTCTTTTTTTTTTTTTTTTTTAAAGATTTACTTATTTATTTATTTGACAGAGAGAGAGAGAGAGAGAGAGAGATCACAAGTAGGCAGAGAGGCAGGCAGAGGGAGAGAGAGAGGGGAGGAAGCAGGCTCCCCGCTGAGCAGAGAGCCCGATGCGGGACTCTATCCCAGGACCCTGAGATCATGACCTGAGCCGAAGGCAGCGGCTTAACCCACTGAGCTACCCAGGCGCCCCTGTTTATTGGCTCTTTTTAAAAAAATGTGTGAATTACCTGTTAATAGCCTTTGCTCATTTTTTCTGTTGGGCTCCTTGGGTTTCCTTTCTTTTTTTTTTTTTTTTTTTTTTTTTGGTAAGATTTTATTTGACACAGAGAGATCACAAGTAGACAGACAGGCAGGCAGAGAGATGGGGGAAACAGGCTCCCTGTCGAGCAGATAGCGTGATACGGGGCATGATCCTAGGACTGGGATAATGACCTGAGCTGAAGGCAGAGGCTTAACCCACAGAGCCACCCAGGTGCCTTCATTGGGTTTTCTTAGGATTACGTCTTTATGTACTCTTTTTTTTTTTTTTAAAGATTTTATTTTTAAAGTAATTTTAACACCCAGCATGGGGCTAGAACTCTTAGCCCCAAGATCAAGAGTCACATGCTTGACCGAGTGAGCCAGCCCTCTTCATAAAATCTTGATGCTAATCCTGTGTTGATGGGTTTTCTGGTTACTTAGTAGAATAGTAATTCATGCCATAAAATAGAGTCAGTTTTGGCAGTTTCTGTTATAGTGTATGCTCATTTACTGTCGTAATTTGAAAAATTTTCCCCATCCTGAATTTTTTTTTCTGCTTTTGGGGTTTTCAAATTTTGCTTCTCATGTTTTTATCCTTAATTTACCTTTATTTTTGTGGTGTGTGTGAGGTGGGTCAGATCGTGAGTATCATACCTTGTCCACAGAAAGATCTGCATAATCATTTTAATGACTGCATAATTATTTATTAGCATTCATTCAATTAATCTCCTCTTATTTTATACTTAGTTGAGACCAGATTTTTCCCTTTTATAAATGACGCTAAGGTGAATGTTCTTTTAAAATGAATACGTTTTGGGGCGCCTGGGTGGCTCAGTGGGTTAAGTTTCTGCCTTTGGCTCAGGTCATGATCTCAGGGTCCTGGGATTGAGCCCCACATCGGGCTCTCTGCTCAGCAGGGAGCCTGCTTCCCCCTCTTTCTGTGCCTGCCTCTCTGCCTACTTGTCAAATAAATCTTTAAAAAAAAATAAAATAAAATGAAGACGTTTTGCTGTTAGAAAAACAAAGAAAGCAAGAAATGGGGCCACTTTGAAAGATACCAACCACCTTCTAAGTCCTTTTACATTCAGAATTCATGATTTCAATGAGCATTTTTACGTCCATCCTATGAGCTGGGAACCATTTCTGGATGCTAAGTCTCTATGGGATTTATGGGAGACTGTCCCCCAGCATCTACTCCAACTTTCTTTCGGGTTATCTGCCTATATTGCCGAGTTTTTGAAAATTAAAAATCTGTGTCTCCCAAAGTCTCCTTGTAGCTTGAATTCTCCTCGTCTTCATCAAATACGTGCACTCACGTGGGACTTAGCAGCAGTAAAAGAGGTGGTAGCGGTCCAGCTGTCCTTGCTGTTGCCATCCCCAAGCCCCGCTGTAAAGAACGAGGGCATTTCTGAAGCTGCTTATTAGCCCCTTATTAGCATATAACCCCTTATATGCTAGTGCTCCCTGATTCTCCTGAGTTTCTGTGGGTCCAGCCAGACGTGTAGTTCTGGGAGCCATTCATGGAGATCCAGTCCTGAGCCCATTCCTCCATCGCTTCCATCTATCTTGTAAGGATCCAATTCTTTGTGTTCTGTTGCTTTCTGGTTAAACATTTGGGGATGGTTTCTGTTTCCTGAAACTGAGTCCTGTCTTAGACAACTCTCTAAAGATGGAGATGGATTAGAAACAAAGAATTCCCGTAGAGTTTGCCAAGAGGCAGTCCAGTCATGTGCTAGGTGCTGGGGAATCGCAGAGAAAGGACCATTTTTGCTTGCAGGTGTCAGGAAGAAGTTCACCGATGAGGTGGTTTTTGGCTGAGTCTTAAAAGGTCATGTTGGCAGAGAGACCAGCCTGAAAAAGTCCAGCAACCTGTGAACCTACACATAACTTGGTGTGGCTGAATCTTGGGGTGTGTAGTAGCAAGACAACTTGCTGGTTGTGTATGGGACAGCTTGGAGAGGCTTAAAAATGTAGCCCAGGAGAACCTTAGGAAAAGGATGTGACAGATGCAAACATGAATGAATGAATGAATGAATGAATGAAAAAAAAAAACAACATGTGATGGGTTAAGTCAAGGATTCCTAAGTTTTTGTCTGATAAGCACCTGCTCCCTCCCTTCCGAACAAATCTTCCTGTATTAGAAGGTAAACTCAATCCTAGCTGTGTTGTTCTTTTTTCTCCATGTCCCTTGTAACTGCCAGCCCATGATACTGGTGAGTAAATACTGGTTCAATGTTTGATCTGAGCTACTTGATTGTTCCTTTAAGGGTAATTAACAACGAAGAAAATCAATGTGCTATTCTGAGTCACTGTTTTGAAAAGATTTAAACACTTGCCATAGATTATTAAACATTTTCCCCCTGCATTTTATCTTTATGTGACTCAAGCAATAGCTCTTTTTCCCTATTTCTTCATGAGTTGATCAGAAAAAGCATTACCTTATGTCTCTTGGTTTTCCTCTCAGGTGAAATAGTCTATGCCTTTCCCTAAAGCCTTTGCTAAACCTCTCACTCCTGCAGCAGAAAATCTAGTGCTTTTTTGTCAAAACTAATAACAACAATGGTCGCTAATGATATTAGCACTAACACTACCTTTTTTTTTTTTTTTTTAAAGATTTTTATTTATTTGACAGAAATCACAAGTAGATGGAGAGGCAGGCAGAGAGAGAGAGAGAGGGAAGCAGGCTCCCCACTGAGCAGGGAGCCTGATGTGGGACTCGATCTCAGGACTCTGAGATCATGACCTGAGCCGAAGGCAGCAGCTTAACCCACTGAGCCACCCAGGCGCGCCCTACCTTTTTTCATAGTAATGAGAAAAGAAAAGCCATCAAACCTGTCGTCCCTTTACTCCAGAGCACTTCCAAGCCCTGTTTTGAAGTTTCCGTAGTTAGAACTGAAATTCCTTTTAAATTAATTTACTTTTATCACATTGACTGATTTGCGGATGTTGAACCAACCTTGCAGCCCTGGAATGAATCCCACTTGGTCGTGGTGAATAATCCTTTTGATGTACTGTTGAATCCTATTGGCTAGTATTTTGTTGAGTATTTTCGCATCTGTGTTCATCAAGGATATTGGTCCATAGCTCTCTTTTTTGATGGGATTCTTGTCTGGTTTTGGGATCAAGGTGATGCTGGCCTCATAAAATGAGTTTGGAAGTTTTCCTTCCATTTCTATTTTTTGGAACAGTTTCAGGAGAATAGGAATTAGTTCTTCTTTAAATGTTTGGTAGAATTCCCCCGGGAAGCCGTCTGGCCCTGGGCTTTTGTTTGTTTGGAGATTTTTAATGACTGTTTCAATCTCCTTACTGGTTTTGGGTCTGTTCAGGCTTTCTATTTCTTCCTGGTTCAGTTGTGGTAGTTTATATGTTTCTAGGAATACATCCATTTCTTCCAGATTGTCAAATTTGTTGGCGTAGAGTTGCTCATCGTATGTTCTTATAATAGTTTGTATTTCTTTGGTGTTACTTGTGATCTCTCCTCTTTCATTCATGATTTTATTTATTTGGGTCCTTTCTCTTTTCTTTTTGATAAGTCGGGCCAGGGGTTTATCAATTTTATTAATTCTTTCAAAGAACCAGCTCCTAGTTTCGTTGATTTGCTCTATTGTTTTTTTGGTTTCTATTTCATTGATTTCTGCTCTGATCTTTATGATTTCTCTTCTCCTCCTGGGCTTATGGTTTCTTTCTTGTTCTTTCTCCAGCTCCTTTAGGTGTAGGGTTAGGTTGTGTACCTGAGACCTTTCTTGTTTCTTGAGAAAGGCTTGTACCGCTATATATTTTCCTCTCAGGACTGCCTTTGTTGTATCCCACAGATTTTGAACCGTTGTATTTTCATTATCATTTGTTTCCATGATTTTTTTCAATTCTTCTTTAATTTCCCTGTTGACCCATTCATTCTTTAGAAGGATGCTGTTTAGTCTCCATGTATTTGGGTTCTTTTCAAACTTCCTTTTGTGGTTGAGTTCTAGCTTTAGAGCATTTTGGTCTGAAAATATGCAGGGAATGATCCCAATCTTTTGATACCGGTTGAGTCTTGATTTAGGACCGAGGATGTGATCTATTCTGGAGAATGTTCCATGTGCACTAGAGAAGAATGTGTATTCTGTTGCTTTGGGATGAAATGTTCTGAATATATCTGTGATGTCCATCTGGTCCAGTGTGTCGTTTAAGGCCTTTATTTCCTTGCTGATCTTTTGCTTGGATGATCTGTCCATTTCAGTGAGGGGAGTGTTAAAGCCCAAAAGACTCCAAAACTGCTAGAACTTATACAGGAATTCAGTAACGTGTCAGGATATAAAATCAATGCACAGAAATCAGTTGTATTTCTCTACACCAACAGCAAGACAGAAGAAAGAGAAATTAAGGAGTCAATCCCATTTACAATTGCACCCAAAACCATAAGATACCTAGGAATAAACCTAACCAAAGAGGCACAGAATCTATACTCAGAAAACTATAATGTACTCATGAAAGAAATTGAGGAAGACACAAAGAAATGGAAAAATGTTCCATGCTCTGGATTGGAAGAATAAATATTGTGAAAATGTCTATGCTACCTAAAGCAATCTACACATTTAATGCAATTCCTATCAAAGTACCATCCATCTTTTTCAAAGAAATGGAACAAATAATTCTAAAATTTATATGGAACCAGAAAAGACCGCGAATAGCCAAAGGCATATTGAAAAAGAAAGCCAACGTTGGTGGCATCACAATTCTGGACTTCAAGCTCTATTACAAAGCTGTCATCATCAAGACAGCATGGTAATGGCACAAAAACAGACACATAGATCAATGGAACAGAATAGAGAGCCCAGAAATAGACCCTCAACTCTACAGCCAACTAATCTTCGACAAAGCAGGAAAGAATGTCCAATGGAAAAAAGACAGCCTCTTCAATAAATGGTGCTGGGAAAATTGGACCATTTCCTTACACCACACACAAAAATAGACTCAAAATGAATGAAGGACCTCAATGTGCGAAAGGAATCCATCAAAATCCTTGAGGAGAACACAGGCAGCAACCTCTTCAACCTCAGGCGCAACAACATCTTCCTAGGAACAACGCCAAAGGCAAGGGAAGCAAGGGCAAAAATGAACTATTTGGATTTCATCAAGATCAAAAGCTTTTGCACAGCAAAGGAAACAGTTAACAAAATCAAAAGACAACTGACAGAATGGGAGAAGATATTTGCAAACGACATATCAGATAAAGGACTAGTGTCCAGAATCTATAAAGAACTTAGCAAACTCAACACCCACATTATTTTGTTTCCTTTTTGCATATGAATTCGTACTATAGACATGCTATGGTCCCGATCTTACCTTGTCTAGGGATGGCCATCACTTTAGACTATGGTTTAGATTGGATTTTCCTGTTCTGGAGCTGTTACAATGTCAGAGAAGGTGGGGGCCCTTAGAGAACATTAACTACCTCCCTGTACAGATCTGGAAACTGGACCCCAGTGAGAAAGGACTTCTTCTAACTCACAAATGAGTATGGCATCTGAATCTAAATAGATCAATGAACCTTAAAAGGTGAAATTAACCTGTGAAAATACTAAACGGAGAAGTATCAGCTGGTTGAGTACCTTACTGTATTTGCTTTCTGCTAAAATCCCTATGTCTGGAAGGGTGTCCCTTTCTTCTTGTCAGGTCCAAGCTCTTCCACAACTTTCTGTAGAGTCCCGAGGGAGTATGTGCCTCTTATTTGTTGGCTAGGCCAGCATTTCCCTCTCATTCATTCATTCATATAAATTACAGTTCTGGGGGTGCCTGGCTGGCTCAGTTGGTTAAACAACTGCCTTCGTCTCAGGTCATGATCCCGGAATCCCAGGATCGAGTCCCACATCGGGCTTCCAGCTCCACGAGGAGTCTGCTTCTCCCTCTGACCTTCTCCCCTGTCATTCTCTCTCTCACTCTCTATCAAATAAATAAATAAAAATATTTTAAAAAATTACAGTTCTGTTTCTTCTTCATCTCCTATTTTTTTTTTCAAAAGAGTTTCTTTATCTATTTGAGTGAGAGAGAGACATATAGCATCAGAGAGCAGGAACAGGGAGGAGTGGGAGAAGAGGCTCCCTGCCTGGCAGGAAGCCTGACGCGGGGTTGGATCTCAGGCTTCTGAGATCATGACCTGAGCTGAAGGCAGACCCTTAACCCACTGCGCCACCCAGGCGCCCCCATAGGGGAGATTCTTAAGCTAACTAGGAAGTCTGAGACCTAACCTTTGGGACAGATGGTCCAGATGAATAAAATGAGTTCTTGAGATGCTTGGGCACAGATGAACACAAGAAGCCAAGGTGTTTTTACATAATCCAGCTCTTGGGGTATAGAGATCAGCTCCTAGTGTAAAGTAATGTCATGTTCCAAGCAAATAGTACTATATAGAAAGGATTCCGTCATTCTGTTGAGTCCGGAAGATGAGTTTCCACTCAGTGCAGTATGGGTTGTATATATGAATGTGATAATGGAAAACGGCAGAGGTCCGTGAGAGTAAAGAGAAATGGCAGTACAAGTTAACAATGGAAATGGCTGCAGTTGATGTAGTAAGTCGTGGACATTATTAGAATGGAGACTCGGAAAGCACAAAATCTTTTCTGAAGGTAGCACTTATTTAAACATGTGACCACGCAGGGCGTCAGGTAATCTGCAGCTTCCCAAAAATGAGCAATCTCCATTAGTGGGATTGGGGAGTGTCGTGGTTGATTCTAGACTTTGGTTTTGTCTTGGTAACAGACTTCTAACCTTGTGCCAGCCCCTTTCTGTGTATGTGTCCTTGGGCGAGTTACTTCATTTCTCTGATCTTCAGTTTCCTCATTGGTAAAGTAGAGATAAGAATAGGATATGGCTTTTGGGGGCACCTGGGTGACTCAGTGGGTTAAATCATCTGACTTTGGCTCAGGTCATGATCCCAGGGTTCTGGGATCGAGCCCCGCATTGGGTTGCCTGCTCGGTGGGGTGCCTCCTTCTCTCTCTGCCTCTGCCTGTCACTCTCCCTATTTGTGTGCGCGCGCTCTCTCTCTCTCTGAGAAATAAATAAATAGAATCTTTTAAAAAAAGAGAATAGGATATGTCTTTTGGAACGTAGTGGAGATTTCATTGGGATTATACGTGTTAAGTTTTTAGCATAGTGTCCGGCATATAGGAAACATGAGAATATGACCTCTGTATTCTGTTTCTCTGGTATCTTTAGTCCTATTGACTTTGTTATTTTTTTAAACATTTTATTTATTTGCCAGAGAGAGAGCATAAGCAGCAGGCAGAGGGAGAAGCAGGCTCCCCGCTGAGCAAGGAGCCCAGTGTGGGACTCCATCCCAGGACCCCAGGATCATGACCTGGGCTGAAGGTAGATGCTTACCCATTTGAGCCACCCAAGAGTCCCACCTTTGTCATTTTTAAAGTAAACTTTTTATGTTTGAATAATGTCTTGGTTACAGAACAGTTGTGAAGATGACACAGAGATTTTTTTCTGTACCCTCTATCCAGCTTCCACAAATGCATGTTACTTTGTGCATTTGTCAAAACTAAGACAAAATTGTCTCAATGCTATTAATTTTACTCCAGACTTCACTTGAATTTCCCTAGTTTTTCCGTTAATGTTGTCTTTGTATTCCAGGATCCAGTCGAGGATATCCTATCATATTGAGTTTTCCTGTCTCCTTATATTCTGTTGATATAATTTCTTAGTTGGTGTTTTTCATGACTTTGAGATGTTTGAAGAGTACTACGCAGACTGGCCCTCAGTTTTATATGAAAATTGTTAATAAAACTCTGCCTTTAGACACTCATGCTAGAAGATCTTACCCTTCTATTAGTGAAAAGAGACTACAAATTAAGTGAAAAGCACAGTTATAATACGTTTTGTAATTAGCCATAGTAGTTAAACTATGTCTTCTTGTATCAACAATTCTTAGGACTGTGCAATAGCTCACAGTTGGCAATTCATACTTTGTGAAGGGGGATGATAGTTCTTGGTTTAATTTGTTTTTTAAGACTTAGTTATTTTATTTTTTTAAAGATTTTATTTATTTATTTGACAGAGATCACAGGCAGAGAGTCAGATGGGGGTGGGGCAAGCAGGCTTCCCGCTGAGCAGAGAGCCTGACGCGGGGCTCGATCCCAGGACCCTGAGATCAAGGCCCGAGCTGAAGGCAGAGGCCCAACCACTGAGCCACCCAGGCACCCCAAGACTTAGTTATTTTAGAGTGAGCAAGTGAGTGTGGGTGGGAGGGGGAAAGAGAATCTTAAGCAGACTCTGCACAGAACCCCACACGGGGTTCAATCTGAAGACCCTGAGATCATGACTTGAGTTGAAACCAAGACTTGGATGCCCAATGGACTGTGTCACTCAGGCACCCCCTGATTTAATTGTTTATGGTACTATTTGTATTTTGATACATCTGTGTATTGATGTAGTTTTATTTTTTTAATTAAATGGTATACCATTAAATAAGCTTCCTTAAGCTTTAGAAACAATTAAGCATATAGGTAGATTTCACTAACTCTTACATCTGTCTTGTGTGTGTCTGCTAAAGGAAACAGACATCACGTACACACTTGATACCCAGCAGAGATGATCACTGATTTCTGTATTGATCACTGCTATCCACACTTGTATGAGGAGTAACCTTTAAAATGCTGCAGGAAACTGAAAAGAAAATTTGAGTACAAAAACCAGGAGTAGCAAGCATCATAGAAAGTCAAAAAATTTCCTATGAATAATTGTATATCTTGAGTATATTTTAGATATATTAGGAAGTTCATGGACTCTGACTGGGAAGATATATATGCAAATGTGAAGTGATACTTTTTTTGGTAAGGGTGAGTTTGGGAGAAGAGTGGAAAATATCAGAAACCACTATTTTGCTTTTTCTCCTGCTAAACTTCTTCATCCTAAGGAGCGGAAATGAAGAAATACTTATTCGAGGAATTCACCATGTGATCTCTTTAATAAACTACAACAAATAGAAGATAGATGGTTTTAAGATTTCAGGAAATAACTGAATTTAAGATTAATGATATTTATTTTTTATTATTTTTTAGGGATTTTAATTTATCTGTTCATTGAAAAGATTTGCATTTATTTGAGAGACAGAGCGAGAGCAGGGGGAGAGGCAGAGGCAGAGGGAGAAGCAGACTCTTCTGCTGAGCAGGGAGCTTGTCGTGGGAGGGGACCCCAGGACTCTGGGATCATGACCTGAGCCAAAGGCAGATGCTTAACCGACTAAGCCACCCAGGTACCCTGAGATTTTATTTATTTATTTGATATAGAGTGAGCGAGAGAGAGCGCACGGAGGGTGGGGGGCAGTGTTCGAGGAAGAGGGAGCAAATAACTCCCCAGTGAACAAGAAGCCCCGTGTGGGGCTGCGTCCCAGGACACCGAGACCATGACTTGAGCCGAATGCAGACGCTTAACTGACTGAGCCACCCAGGCGGCCCAGGATGAATGATGGTTAAACAGCTGTTGGAAGACTCTGTCAGTAGGGCTGCTGAATTTAAATATGTACAGTATATGTAAATGTCTCCCTGTTGCAATTAGAGAGCCCTGTGGATTCCAGAGGGACATAGGAATAGCTCAAACGACTTCTTTTTCCATCCTAAATAAGTAAACACTGTCAGACTGAATGAAAGCAAGATAGCCGAGACCCCTGCCTCCTCCCCGACAGCTGAGACCTTCTCCCAGGACCGTGTCCACACAATCCCACGTATGGCGAATGGAGCCGCCGGCTGGAACATGGTCCTGTGAGGGCATTTGAACCCATTTACTGGCTACGTGCCCAGACCGTATATGGAGAGAAACAAAAAGATTTCGGTTCATAGTGCATTCCGTTTGCGGTGCTGCTGTGCGGTGTAGAGTCAAAGGGCGCACAGGACCCATTATTATGTGATCCGGAGGTGAGGGTGATGGATTTGGAACAATTAATTCTACTTCAGCATAATTGCTGCTTTCCCCACTTGCTTTCCCTTCCTGCTCCCGTTTTTTTCTCTCCATGCTGCCTCTGGACATTTCCTAACACAGAAGGCAGTTAATAATGGAAGTTGTGGTTAATCCAAATAGCTTGGTAAATGATCGGCTGGTGGTTTATTAAATCTAGTTCTATTTTTTTTTTCTTTTTGATTCCCAAATAGCCATAACTGGAAGAAATGAGGCAGATAATTTACAAATCTGATGAGTTTACAAATTCATTGATTCATCAAACATTTATTGAGTGCCCTTTCGTCTCGGGCACTATGTTGGACGTGAGAGGAAGAACTAATGGGGACAGCAGACCTAACTGCATCTGCTCTGCTCTCAGGAATGAAGCCCCGTAACAGTTGGTGATGCCAAGAGAATGAGGGTGTCAATCCTTCGTGTAAATTTAGCTTTCTGACAAAATGCTAATTTGATTCTGGGAGACAAAAAGTAAGATGGATATGGCTTTTAAAACGTAAAGCAACATATAGGATAGTCCAGTCTAATTTGCTTCATTAAACCATGTGCTGTAGAACTGTTCGCGAAATTCTAAAGCTCAGTGTGCGCAGAGTTTTCATCCATCTTCTCCTTCTGCTCCAGACTGTGAGTTCGCCCATTGTTCTCTGCTCAGGAGCCAGCGTGGCTGAATTCCTGACATCCTAGTTCATGTCAGGTGCTTATGCTTTAAAGAAACTACTTAGAGCTGCGTGGTGCTTAAGGTCTTAGGGCCTCCAACTGTTGACTTTTTATAATCTTTCCTAAGTGTTTGGAGAAAACAGAAAGCCCTCTGCTTGCACCCGGGGGCAAGAGTCCATTTAGGTCTGAGATCTTTTTCATCTGGTTATTTGAATAGTATTGTGATTATTAAGTATGATTATATGGATAAAAAACACTTTAAAATCTCTAAAAGGCAATAAAATATAAGGTACATCAGAACCCCCGCGAGGCCAGACTTTTAGTCAGTAGCCTCTGTATTTTAGAATACTTAGCCTTGAACCTTGAATTTCCTTAGCAAGAATGATGGACAGGAACAAATGTTCCAGAGCCCAGTGCTGCAACTCGGTGCTTGACATGAGAATAGCAGGGGAGCACACTCTGAGTCTTTGAGCTTCTTTCCTTTCCCTTTTCTTTCCTTTCCTTTTTTTCCTTTTTCCTTTCTTTTTCTTTTTTTTTATTTGACAGAGAGAGAGATCACAAGTAGGCAGAGGTTAGGCAGAGAGAGAGGAGGAAGCAGGCTCCCGGCCCAACAGAGAGCCCGATGCTGTGCTCGATCCCAGGACCCTGGGATCATGACCTGAGCCGAAGGCAGAGGCTTTAACCCACTGAGCCACCCAGGCACCCCTCCTTTCCTTTTCTTTGAGAGAGAGAAAGAGAGCAGGAGAGAGACCATGAGTGGGTGGGTTGGGGGTGAGGGGGAAGCCGGTTCCCCGCTGAACAAGGAGCCCACTCTGGGGCATGACCTGAGCTGAAGGCAGACACTTAACTGACTGAGCCATCCAGGCGCCCCTGAGCTTCTTTTTAGTACTTCTTAATAAGCTTGTTTACTGGTTAAGATGCAGCAGTTAGTGGAACACAGGTAGGGAAGGAAGGCTATTATAGGTGGTTTGGGTGACAGAAAAATAGATTCGACCACCTGATAAGGACGAAGAGGAATATGGAGACAGAGCTAGAGCTGGATTACCATTCAGCATAATAACTGGGGGTCTTGTCGATAGCCTTGAGTCATTGAAGAAAGGTTAAATAGCATTCTGTGCTGTTTGAGAGGACAGGGAAGGGGTTAATACAATTTCCCACCAATGTTCGGATTTCGGAGTTTGAGGTGCAAACTTCAATTAAGTCTGGAAAGTGTACTAATGTGAAACATTGTATTTTCTTGACAGGAAACAGAAGCACTGTTAGGGGAATGTCATTATGATTCGCTCTTAGGAATGGATCTCATTAGTTACTTTATAAAGAAGTAAAGCCAAATGATTCCTAGCCCTGATTATGTGACACCCCACCACACTTCCAGTCATAACACGAGGGATAAGACGTACTGTGGACCTCAAGCCAATGGCCAGTAAGCCGTGGGAGGACACCTTGCTCACCATGGCATGCCCTGTGTCTGTCACAATGCCTGGCACTAACTAGGCAGTCAGTGTTTTTGTTCAGTGTGTGTGTGTGTGTGTGTGTGTGTGAGAGAGAGAGAGATATGTATAGTATACACCTTGTCTTAGGATGTACAATTGACCCTTGAACAAAACAGATTTCAGCTACACAAGTCCACTTTATTTTTAATTTATTTTTAGTTATTTATTTATTTTGAGGGTGAGAATGAGTGAGAGATAGAGTACAGGAGCAGGGACAGAAGCAGAGGGAAATACAGACCAAGCAGAGAGCCAGACATGGGGCTCGATCCCAGGACCATGGGATCATAACCTGAGCCAAAGGCAGCTGCTTAACCAACTGAGCCACCCAGGCACCCCACAAGTCCGCTTGATATGCAGAGTTTTCACAGTACAGTTTTGAATGGTACATTCTCTTCTGATTCTCTGAACCGTTTCTTCACTTCATTGTGAGAATAGAGTAGATAATACGTATAACATACAATATATGTGTTAGTTGACTGTTCATGTTATTGTCAGTAGGGCTTCCAGATGACACTAGGCTATCTGCAGGTATATTTTGGGGAGAGTCACATGTCATCCGTGGATTTTCAACTGCCTGTAGGGTGTGCCCCCTCCTCCCTATTGCTCACGGGTCAACTATGTATAGTTTACGAGACGGGATATTGCAAAGTCAGAGATTTCAGTGCGTCTACCATTTTAAAGGCTAGCAGAGAGTCAGCTCTTGATATATATCAAACAACAACAGAAAGTAGTAGCAGCCATGCATCAGTTTTGCTCATGTGATTGTGGGTTTTGTGGATGTCTGCTTTGTGCCTCTTAGTCACTGATTAGTTGGAAATTCTGTTCTGGGGGCTTTGGACTAGCCATTTACTTCAGGCGTGCTTTTCTCCTGGTGCTGGAGGGTGAGCCAGAACACGAAAGAGATGAGATGAGGTCCTTCTTGAGATTGAGGCTCAGAACTGTAAAACTGTCTCTGCCTCCCACAGTCCACTATAGAAAGCCCCACAGGATGCTGCTTTTAGGGGAGGGAGTGTAAAATAAGATGGCAAAGGCGGGGGTCTATGCAAGAGTCAACAATTCCATCTAACATGCTTGGAAATCACAAATACGTTTACTAGACTTGAGTTCAGGAACCTGTGATTATTGTAGAGGGAAAATAATGGAGTCTTTTCCTTTTATTTCTCCAGTATCTTACTGAGATCCAGGGCACATTCTCCCAAACAAACTATTCGTGTAGAATTGAAAAACTTCTTCCCAATCCTTGATAATCTATATTCCTTTAAAAAAAAAAAAAAAAAAAAAAAGCTTTAGGGGAAGGCTGGGTGGCCCCGTCCATTAAGCGTCTGCCTTTGGCTCAGGTCAGGATCTCAGAGTCCCGGGATTGAGACCCATGTCAGGCTCTATGCTCAGCAGGGAGACTGCTTCTCCCTTTGCCCTTCAATTCACCTTGCTCATTTCTCTCTCTCTCTCTCTCTCTCTCTCTCTCCTGTCAAATAAATAAAGTCTTAAAAAAAATCCAAAACCAACACTTTCAAGTAATCTCCCTGCCCATCATGGGGTTCAGACTTGGAACCCTGAGATCAAGAGTCACTTTCTCTCCAGACTGACCAACCCAGCACCTCCAGATGACTATGGACAAACATTTTACCAGAGAAGTAACAGAGCACCAAGAAGAAAGCATCTCTAGCCACATTTTCTCTGTGCCTTGGGAATAGCTATAGCAAAAATGTTATTGTACTTCAGAAAAGAAGTGACTTTGAGCAGCAGATCACTCTTCATCCCGTGAACATGTCTCAAACCCACTTGAGTGTTCAGTAGAGGGTTAATATGCTCTATTCTGTGGAAATACCAGAAAACACCTCTTTGATGCGCTGAAGTGTGTTTCGTTGCATGACGGTATCTTTTCTGTTTGACAGCTCCTCATGCTAAGAATGAATCATTATCCTGATGTTGAACTTGTATCATCTGAGAGATTACCTGGCACTATAGGTGCATTAGTACGAATTGGCACTTGGAGGGTAGTCACAGTGTTTGCCAACATGTCTCTTAATTCGATGTCGTTATACAGATAGGTGGGTTCCATAATTTGTGTGTTGAGTTCCCACAAGTCTCTCGTTAAAAATACCTGAAAACATGGATAGCAATTATATAGGAACTCCTACCTCAAAATTAATTATTTCTATCCCTTTGCTTCCTTAATGGGGATGAAAATGGCACTGTGCATTTAAGGAGAGTTTAGTGTAAGGATCATTAGAGTAGTTTCTGTACTCTAGGTCGACCTAGGGTTGGGGTACTCCCCGTGTGGTACACAGATGAGCCTCAGGACTTTGGTGGAACGACTGATCAATTTCAGAATATGAAAATACACACATGTGGGAAGTTCTTTCTCGGATGATGTCTGTAGCTTTCATTAGAGTCTTTTAAAATTCCAAGACTCAGGGTGCCCTGGTGGCTCAGTGGATTAGGCATCTGCCTTCAGCTCAGGTCATGATCTCTGGGTCCTGGGATCGAGCCCTGTGGGAGGCTCCCTGCTCAGTGGAGAATCTGCTGCTCCCTCTGCCCCTCTCCCCTCATACTCTGTCTCTCTCAAATAAATAAGTAAAATCTTTAAAAGAAAAGTAAAAGCCCAAGGCTCAAAAAACACAAACAAAATACTGCCATGTCTGCCATGTCTAATAGAGTTTATGTTCAGTTGGGCAATTTGACTCCTCCTCATGGAACTCCACTCTGTCTCTGCCTCAGTCAGAGATAAAGGATGACTTCCAATAGCTTGAGCAGCGTAGCAGCCCTGAGGAAAATTGGCACCATTCCAGAGAGCTCCTACTCTCTGTTCACTACAGTATGTCCAGCCTTTATACTCCAGCACCATTCAATTCCTTTTCGAGGAGGCCTTACGTGGAAACCAGATCAGTGGCTTGCTGTTGGATGGCCATGTTTTCTGATGGACTTCTGTGCCATGGAAGTCAGTAAGGAAAGGAGTAGTGGGCACGTAGCAGACAGAGCTGTGATATCTCAACCAGCGGACCTATTGTTGGAAGTATTCCCCATTGGAGGGCATCACGTCATGTCCTCTGTCAGTGCTTCTCTCGTTGGGCCACACAGCAGTTGTGTCAATAACCAGGATTAGCAGCAAGCTCTGACCTCATCGTTTCTCTCCCATTCCACTTGTGCATTTAAGAGGAAAGTGAGGGAAATTCATTTGATTACAGGGATAGTTTAGAATCATCTTTCGTTCATATTAAAAATGTTCACCCACTCTGCTGACTTATTTTTAATGAGAAATGTCCAGTGATGCCAACACAACCATTCTGTACAGAACTTTGGCTGCTATAAATTTCTGAAATCACACTTATTGGGAATCTTAATTCCTGTGTTTGTATCAGAGCCTTTCACTCTTTTGGGCCATTGAATTTTAGATTCAGATCTGATCATGACCTTACCTGGTCTTTTCTTAGAGGAAGAAGGTTGTAAGTAGAGTCTGTCCATGCTTTGGGCTCGGATGGCCCACACGGTACACAATATAAGACAGTTACATTAAGGTACCAATTGTGGGATACGGCCTCTGATTGCTCTAGGCATCCACGGAATAAAGAGGGTCATGTAGGATGAGAGTTTTCGATGATGAAACAGGTCGCTTTCCTATGGAGACCACACAGCAATTTATGGAGCAGCTTCTCACTATCCCCATTTTATTGAAGAGGGACTGAGTGATGCTATTTGCCTGAATGTGGGAGGAATAGGGTTTGAAACGGGCCTTGGTAGACAAATGGGGTTTCCATCGAAGGGTGGAGGAGGGAATTCCCAGGACAGAAAGGGAGTAAGCAAGAGCAAAGAGATGGGAATGAGGACCTGGCTGGTTAGTCACAAGACCCTTCTGGTTCCTGGTTTTCTTGGAGATTCTGTTTTAAGGATAGGAATAAGAAGTTGGAAAAGGGGGGCGCCTGGGTGGCTCAGTGGGTTAAAGCCTCGGCCTTCGGCTCAGGTCATGATCCCAGGGTCCTGGGATCGAGCCCCGCGTGGGGCTCTCTGCTCTGCGGGGAGCCTGCTAACTCCTCTCTCTCTCTCTGCCTGCCTCTCTGCCTACTTGTGATCTCTGTCTGTCAAATAAATAAATAAAAAATCTTAAAAAAAAAAAAAAAGAAGTTGGAAAAGGGGGCTGTTTTTTCCTTGAAATCTAAGCCATGTGGTTGAAATTTGTTGGTAGAAACGAGAGCATTTTTATTCTCTGGTTTGAGAGGTAGGCTGGTGTACTATGAGAAAAATTGAGTCTTTATTTGGTTAAATCAGTCACGTGAAATATTGTACACATTTTTTTTCCCTGAGAGACAGCGAGTAAGACTGAGTGGGGTTGGTGGGGGAGGCCGGGGGTGGGGCCAAGCCAGAGGGAAAGCAAGAATCTCAAGCAGACCTCCACACTGCGGCAGGGAGCCAAGGCAGGGCTCCATCTCACAACCCTGTAACTGTGATCTGAGCTGAAACCAAGAGTCTGATACTTAACTGACTTAGCCACCAGGCACCCCGATTCCACCCACTTCAATGCAAAGGAATGTTGATTTGTGACCTTTTAGAGATTTTGTGGGAGTGAGGGGGTCAAAGGACTCTGTGAGATTGTATGAGTCAGATTGCCACTATATTGAACAGAGATTCTCCAACAAAGGCTGATCTTAGTTTTGGAAAATATATCTTGGGGCGCCCAGCTGACTCAGTTGGAAGAGCATGGGACTCTTGATTGTGGGGTCACGAGAGGACTATCTCTAAGTTTGTTCACTTACTGGATTTTAATCAAGAGAAACAACTGAATCAAGCAACCCCTTTTAAACCACCAGTCTGGCAGAATGACCTAATTTACAGCTAGTTTTTTTTTTCTTTAACGATTTATTTATTTTAGAGAGAGCTCGCCAGTGGGTGGGGGAGGGGTAGTCGGAAAGAATCTAAAGTCAACTCCCCCCTGAACGCGGAGCCCTTAGCAGGGCTTGATTCCATGATCCTGAGAACACCCCTGGATCCAAAATCAACATTTGCCCACACAACTCACTGAGCCATCCAGGCGCCCCCACAGCTAGGTTTTAAATTGGAGAGGGTGTAGATAAAGTAGATAAAGAACAGTGGTTCTCAAACTTGACATCAGGAAGAATCACCAGATGGCTTGTTTTGCCAGGGACTCCCATGAAAGAGGTCCCTGGTGGGTCCCTCAAATTTGCCTTTCTAAGAAGTACTCAGGTAATTTTTTAAAAAATTTATTTTCAGCGTAACAGAATTCATTGTTTATGCACCACACTCAGTGCTCCATGCAATCCGTGCCTTCCTTAATATTCACCACCAGGCTCCCCCAACCTCCCACCCGCCCCCCTTCAAAACCCTCAGATTGTTTTTCAGAGTCCACATTCTCTCATGGTTTATCCCCCCTTCCAATTTCCTTCAACTCCCTTCTCCTCTCCATCTCCCCATGTCCTCCGTGTTATTCCTTATGCTCCACAAATAAGTGAAACCATGTGATAATTGACTCTCTCTGCTTGACTTATTTCACTCAGCATAATCTCTTCCAGTCCCTTCCATGTTGATATAAAAGTTGGGTATTTGTCCTTTCTGATGGAGGCATAATACTCCATAGTGTATATGGACCGCATCTTCCTTATCCATTTGTCTGTTGAAGGGCATCTTGGTTCTTTCCAAGTTTGGCGACCATGGCTATTGCTGCTATGAACATTGGTTTACAGATGGCCCTTCTTTTCACTACATCTGTATCTTTGGGTTAAATACCCAGTAGTGCAATTGCAGGGTCATAGGGAAGTTGTATTTTTAATTTCTTGAGAAATCTCCACACTGTTCTCCAAAGAGGTTGCACCAACCTGCATTCCCACCAACAGTGGAAGAGGTTTCCCCTTTCTCCACATCCCCTCCACACACGTTGTTTCCTGTCTTGCTAATTTTGGCCATTCTAACTGGTGTAAGGTGGTATCTCAATGTGGTTTTAATTTGAATCTCCCTGATGGCTAGTGATGAAGAACATTTTTTCATGTGTCTGATAGCCATTGGTATGTCTTCATACTCAGGTAATGTTAATGCTGTTTTTGGTCATTCCACTTTCCTCAGCTTAGGAAATTAAACCCTAGGTGATTTATGGGAGAGCTGAGCGCTTTGATGGAAATGTCCTGTGTTCAGTAAATTGGGATCAGGAACTGGGAAATCTTTTTTTCCATACTCACGGAAAGCAGTTCTGTAAAATGGAAAGAAAACAACACTGGGGAGTCAGACTGTCTGGATTTCCATCCCAGCTGGGAATTTACTAGAAGTATAGCTTTGTAAGTCAGTTACATCTCTTCAGTGATCTTAACCCCAGGACAGATCGAATAATCTGTTAGAATTGCTGGGAGGATTAAATACAACAATGCAAGTTAAATTGGGATGTCTGTGCTGATTCGCTATTTCACCCATGAGAACTTGACTGAAGAAAATGGTACTTCAGTCGGGTTTTGAAGGCGTCGTGTGTCTTCATTTGTGCCTTACCTTCATCACTTTGAATATGTATTGCCCTAAGCGTTGCTCCTTCGATATCACTTTGGAATCTCTGTAATAGCAGACTAAGATTATTTGCCAGTTAGGATCTATGATTAGGAATGAGTATTTCTTGGGCGCCTGAGGGGTGCAGTCGGTTAAGCTTCTGACTCTTGATTTTGGCTCGGATTGTGATCTCAGCATCATGAGATCAAGCCCCATGTCAGGCTCCATGCTTAGCATGGAGTCCACTTGGGTTTCTCTCTCTCCCTCTGCCCCTCATGGTCAAGTTCTCTCTCCCTCTGTAAAATAAATAAACCTTTTTTTTTTTTTTTTTTTTTTAAAGAAAATGAGTGTTTCTGAAATTTTCCTACAGTTGGACTCCTTTGAATTGGAATAATTTTGAAGTAGAAGGAAGGTGGCTATCATGCAGCGTCAAAGGAGTAGCTATTTTCTCTCTCATTCCTGCCCCTTTTCAGGGGGAGAGGAAGGAGAGAAAGGTTCCTGTGAGCCTAGGGAGGCCTAAAGTCTTGAGGTATAAGATTTGCTTTCTTTACAAGGAAAGGGCCTTAGACAGAGAGTGATGGCTGCTGAATGGCCCGATAAGCTATAAACCACCATTTGTGTTGATTTGGACCCCGTCAGCCCCACAGTCAGAGCTCGGCTCTTGGTCTTTGAAAGGATTGATGTGATCTTTGGTCTGCTTTTGAGCTGTATTTGTTGGTCGGTGTGCTGCTACTTTAATAATTATCTTGATATGTCAGTGTTCTTCCCTAAAACCCTAAAATCCCGCTACTTAAAGTGTGGTCTTGAGTCTCAGGTTCCACTCCAGGCTTAATGAATCCAAATCTTCATTTAACAAGATCCCAAGATGACTCGTATGTGCACTGATGTTTGAAAAGGACACCTCGAGGTGACCTCTGTAGTCTTTTGTGGTGTCATGTTTAGGATTCGAAGGAAACTTGTAAATATCTGTACTCCTGTTTTTCTCAATGAAGTTAGTACTTGAATTGATCTTTCCTGTGTCTCTGTCTGTTTCTCTCCTCTGCACCTAAAACCCAACTTTCTCGATAACCAGCTTGAATGTCAACTTCTGTTGTGAGTACCTTTTGTCGTGTTGATTCCCATTTCATTTGTTCTTCTAAAATGTTATATTATCATACTGTATTCCGGTAGACCAGTGATGTGCCAGCCTGGATGTGAGTTCAAATTGGCTGTACACCTTTTAATCAAGCCCAGATGCCCAATCCAGATCCATCGAAACACAAACTTTAGGGGAGGGGAGGGTACATCCTAGGCATAGATATTAAAATGTTTGTTAAGTTTGATATGCATTTCTTCTTTTTAAAAATATTTTTATTTATTTATTCGACAGAGAGTGAGAACACAAGCAGGGAGAGGGAGAAGCAGACTCCCTGATGAGTAGGGATGGGAAAGGAGCCCTCTCCTGGCCAGGACCCCTCCCCATTTCCATGTCTAGTTTCTCTCCAAGGAGGTGGGTTGGGAGGGGTAATGGGAAGAGGGTTTAGTGTGAGTGGGTCCCCAGAGGGAGAGTGTGCTCGCATGGGGGCGGGGGTCCTATGGCTTCACACGTGCTTACAAGACTGGTCTCCAAGGGAACAGAAATGAAAAACGATGCAACACTTCATGAATTTGCCTACCATCCTTGCACAGGGGCCATGCTGACCTCTGTATTGTTCCAGTGTATTGTATCTTTTGCTGAAGGAGCTCGTGTTGAGAACTTCATAGATCTACTCTCTTAACAACTTCCAAGTGTGAGCTACAGTGTTAGCTATAGTCACCACACTGTATATCGCATCATCAGGACTTAGTGATTTTATAACTGGAAATTTGTATCTTTGGCTCCCCTTAGCTATTTTGCCCAGACTCCTGCCCCTTCCTTTGGCAGTTGCCAACATGTTCTCTATCTGTGAGTTTATTGTGGTTCTGGTTGTCATTTTTGATGCTGCATATATGTAAGATCATAAGGCATTTAGCCTTCTCTGTTTGATGTAGCATGATGCCATCAAGGTCCATCCATGTTGTTCCAATGGCAAGATTTCCTACCTTTTTATGCCTGATTAATAGTCCATGGTGTGTGTGTGTGTGTGCGTGTGCGCGTGCATTTGACTGTAATCAGATTTTCCTTATCCATTCTTTCATTGATGATGGCCGGTTAGGGTATTTCTGTGTCTGTAAACAGTGCTGCACTGAATATCAGGTACAGATATCTTTTCAAATTAGTGTTTGTGTTTCTTCAGATAAATGTCCAGAAGCAGAATCACTGAATCCTACAGTAGTTTTTGATGGAAAACCAAATGTGAGAAGAAATCACCTCTCCATGGGCCAGGATTCTTTCTTCTTTCTAGTCTTTTGTCTGAATAAATATTTATTGAATGAATGGACAGATGAATTATTTATTTGTCTTTAAGAAATTTTTTTTTAACATTTTATTTATTTGAAAGAGAGAGAGATATAGAGCATGAGCAGGGAGGGGGAGAAGGCAGAAGGAGAGGGAGAAGCAGACTCCCCACTGAGCAGGGAGCGCAATATGGGGCCCAATCCCAAGACCCTGAGATCATGATCTGAGCTGAAGGCAGATGCTTAACCGACTGAGTCACCCAGGCACCCCTATTTGTTTCTTTTTTATGACAGATTTAATGCTTGAATGGCAGGACCTTGTTTTTCTACCAGAGGTCTTATAGAAGGCCTGGAAAATGACAGGTAGTCAACACATTATTATTTTCTGTGTCTGTACCCTTTCTGAAGGCTTTGAAGGTGGAAACAAACTCGAGTTGTAATCCTACCGCTGCCATTTTGTAGCGCTGTAACTCTAGCACGTTACAAGAGCATTTGCTCTGTTCACCTTACCCATGGTTTTTGATATTTCTTGCCAGCCCTCAGTGGACTCTGCACCACGTGGTATACTGCACCCCTCAGACATGGCGCCAGACAAGGCAGACAACTTCCTCTTTCCTTAGAGTGTCCATTCCAGTAGGATAGGCGGACAAAAGAAAACAAGTAGAAAGACCAATGAAACAAAAATTTGAATAAATGTGGTAAAGGCAATAAAACAAGAGGCCGAGAAATGTATCATACACAAGGGTGATGAAGGAACCAATCTTATATGGAAAGATATTTAGGTCGATCATCAGAAGATGAAATGGTTCTTGTGAAGGTGAAGATGTGGTAACGAGCATATTGGGTAGAGACAATGAGGTGTGTATTGGCTCCCAACACAGGAAAATGCTCACTGTGTTGAAAACCAGAGAGAAGACCAATGGGACTGGAACTTAGTGAGTAGGGAGGATTTAAGGCTAGTTTGGGTTGGTGTTAATGGTAGGGAAATAGGAATGCCTAAAAGTTGCTTTGATGTAGTTCTCCTCCTCTCCGAGAAGCAGTGTGCACATTATTATTTTAAGTTGGGCTAGTGTCTAATAATCTATAAGCAGTACCAAGGAAAGCTGGTTTGAAGCTGGTTTGAAGACTGATGTAGCCTACAAAAGGCTGCTACCTCTCAGCAGACTGCAATCTATTTCTGGCCTCTCGTGGCCTCAGGCCATCTCTGACATGGAAATTTGAGATCATTTTGTATGTGAGGAGGGCAGGATAAATCAACATGACTGGGTTTCCAGGGGATCCTATCTAGTTTATCAATGTCGAGAAGTGTCCTAAGAGGCTTGTGACCTTTTTATGCAATGCCACTCCACCTACAAGAAATGTCTGGCATGAAGTGTCTTGGAAACCAATGAAAGTAGCAATTGTTTTGAGGCCTGGGGTCCCAAGAAGGGCTGTGGGAAGGAGAGAGTTAGAAGAAAAGCCACAACCTCCTCCCTACTACCTCCCTTAACCTGTTTGAACCTCAGTCTCCATATTTCTTTTTTTTTTTTTTTTTAAGATTTTATTTATTTATTTGACAGAGAGAGATCACAAGTAGGCAGAGAGGCAGGCAGAGAGAGAGAGAGGAGGAAGCAGGCTCCCTGCTGAGCAGAGAGCCTAATGCGGGGCTCGATCCCAGGACCCTGGGATCATGACCTGAGCCGAAGGCCGAGGCTTTAACCCACTGAGCCACCCAGGCGCCCCAATCCCCGTATTTCTAAGACATGGAGACTTTTAGCAACTCTATCAAATAACTAGTGTGAGCATAAAATGAGATAATGCATGTATAGACATTCCTGGTGTCTGTCCCCAGGTTAGCTATTCTTCTTAGATGACTAGGATTGAATATAAAGAGGATGAAGACACTTGGCAAAATCATCGTGCATGTGATACTCTGTGAAGGCAGTCTGCATGGCTTCTCATCCCTGCCAACTGGTAGGAGCCACGCATGCTGGCCGCAAATTCCAAGAGCGATGCTACATTTGGAAAATGGACTTAATTGAAAAGTAAGTGAGTACAATTCACTGTCCCTAGTCCATGGTGGGTTTTTATCTGGAAAAACAGGATGAAGGAGGAAGACAAGCTTTCCTTTTCTTTTCTTTTTCTGCCCACCCGAAGTCCTGACAGTCAACCTTTGTCTCATACATTTGGCACCAGAGACAGGGTGAAATCGGTCACCGGTAGTGATGTCTTATCTGTAAGTGCAAGCAACCAAAGAAGATTCGAGAGGTGCAATGGAAGAAGCAAATAACAGAGGGTAAAGCATTTACAAAAACTCATGCTGCATTTGGCAGAAAATATGAGCTAGGCTCTATATGTGCATGAGTGGTGTGTGGGTATGGGAGAGGTATACGTGTGGTGTTTGTGGGCCCTGGGGTGCATGTCAGATGGTGTGTATGGTATGTGTGTCAAGAAATGAGAGGACACACCGAGGATCTCAAGCATTTCTTTTTCTTCAAATTCAGGAGCCTGTTGCTCCGTCGCCTTCCAAACCAGATTGTGGTGGGCAGTGGTATGTTCTTGAATCGGCCTCTTTGTTGCGTGACATATATTCCTTTTGCCAGGGATAAGTCATTTTTGTCAAACTATAAATTGGGTCATTCATTAGTATGGAAATAAGGTTTTTGGGGACCAAGAACAGCTCATGTATAAATACTCTTTTACTTCAGCTCTGAACAAAGAAAGGATTGTGGCTCGAATGCAGTCCGAGTCACTGCTTGCGTATGCCGAAATGGCTGATGGTCTATCCGCACCAGACCCTGCTGCTAGTGCCCGTTGAGTTGAAGAGAAGGACATTCCCAGCTGGTCCTGATAGAGGCACGAAATGAACATACATGCGGTCTGCGTGCATGGTTGGCAACAGCGCTAACTTCTTGCCCTCGTGTGCTTGGGCCTTCCTTGTCTGTATGTGAAGCAGTGACATGTGTTGGCAGGGCCAAGTGCCCCGGAATTGAAGCTGGGTCGAACTGACTCTGGACCCTGGACTGACATATAGAGGACTGTACCTATAACTCTTGATTGTGTTTGTATTTGGTAAACCTTTTCTTTGAAAGAACATTTAGGTTGCCTGGAGTTCTTTCAAATGGAAACTGATGTACAATAATTTAGATCAATCAGTGTCCAGCCCAGTTTTATCTTCTAGTTTAGTGTGTAAACATGAGTCTTGCCCATATGACTAAGGGACTGTTCTTTCTGTTGGACAAAGAAAATGTTCTTTCAGTTGATGAAAGTAAGCCACGTCTCTGGCCCATCCATGTCATCACCTGGTCAAGCAACTCTTCTTAGATTTGCTGCTCGAATAAAAGAAAATTTAATTATCCTTCCTTTCAGCTAAAAGTGACTTGGTGCCTTGTGTCAATTAAGTAAGCATTTGGCACCATGAATAAGGCATTTCTCAAGCATATGCAGACATTGGTGGCTGGCAGTTTTGTGGTTTGCAATGATCTGAGGGGTATTCCATGAAAATACCATCCAAAATATGTTTCTTCTTTTTTCTTGGTGTTCTGCTTAAATATGTAATTACCAATGGACACTTAACATATGATGGCAGGATACCACGTTAACATGTTCAGTCTTGGTTCAGTGATTTCAAGAAATTAATCACCTGCAGAAAGAGCAAAGATCTCAAATACGGTTTCCGTGATGGTCCAAGCTTCTCATTAATCTCTACAAGGATTTAGTAAAATGGATAGAAAAGCAAAGACATTCGGTCATATTCCGTACAGATTTTTACTAATAAGATAGGCTTACTTTCTTAGGCACCACAGAGGAAACATCAAATGGGAAAGGTCCAGGTCTTATAAAAAAGAGGAAAGAAAGGAGATAATATGAGAGTATCAAGCTCATTGGCGATACCTGTTTCAAATGCTATAGTTAGCATGGTAAAGGGGTGTGTGTGTGTGTTTGTGTGTGTAGTATAGAACCTCCATCAGTTCCTAAATTGAAACTCTTTGCCATTAAGAGCTGTCTGTCTGGCCAGTGCTCTTCCCTAATATCTGTGAGTGAGAGAACAGGTCGGCCTGCCCATGTGCAGTATATAGGGGAGGACTTTGAGTGTTTTCTGAATTCTCTGTCCCCGGTGTTGAAGATAGTTTTGGCCCCAGCATGCCCTGTTCTGGATCGGAACCACATTATCCAAAGCCAGTATTTTGAGGAGACTCAGCCACCTGTGTTGTTGACTAAGCCTTGTCTCCCCAGGTTAGTGTGGTTGGTGCCTGAGGAGGCATCCACTTGAACTGAGTCATCTTACTATTTCCTTGGGGTGGAGGTAATGTTGGAGAGCTAGCCCTCCTAGACACAAGGCACTAAGGGGCAGTCACAGGTGAGTGAGGAGAACAGGAGCTGAGAGGGCTAACTGGGACACCGGCCCCACACCCAGAGTGGCCCCAGGCATCTGGATAATTAGAAAATAGAGCGGGTCAGTGAAGCTCCTATTATATATTTTCACTCCTAGAAGGAACATAGCAGAGTAGAGACAGACACAGTTTTATATTCTAGTCTCAGCATTTTCTCACTTATATGACCTTAAGCAAGTCATTTTTCTCTGAGTTTCAGTTTTCTCTTATGCAAAATCAAGGTAATTTGTAATTACCATGGAATTCTCATGGAATTTAAGAATTAGAAAGTTTACATATGTTTGTGGGGCTTTTTTGAATTATTCAATAAATGGTAATTATGTTAACATTGGCTCATCTGCCTGGGGCTGGCTTTAAGTTCATTGTATATGGAAGTGACTCCTTCTGGGAGCAGAAGGAATTATTGACTTACTGTTCCATACTACTCTATTATTCTTACAAGATTTATATCTTGCTATCCTTCTAGTTTATGGCGCTACTTTCACAGCCTTCCCTGCTGTCTTTATTCATGCATCATCCTGCAGTTGAGACTTATGCCATGTGAATCCTACCACTTACTTGTATTTTTGACCTAATAATAATTTTTGTTAATTCATAGGATTCTTCTTTTCATCTACTGGCAGAAACACTTACTCTTAAAAGCCCTTTATTTCTATTTGCTGGAAAATTATTACATAAATATGTGGTATCTGTTACATTAATGGTGCAATGTAGAGTTGTACAGTGCACAACATACACAACTGTACATGGCAGTCCACTATTTCAACAGTATTCATCCCTACTTCATTTCACTACCTAGGAGCACCCTCCAGCCCCTTTCTCTCATTGCTGCTTGAGGGATTTTTTTTTTTTTTTTTTTGGGTGGGGGGTATAGCGTGATTCTGATCGGGTCGGGCTGTATTGAAAAGTATGTAATGGTTTCGCTTCCCATTGTTTTCATTACCAAATTTCAGCTGCTTAATCTGGCATCAAAAGACCTTCTCTAGGGTTACCCCTCACAACCCTCACACAGGAAACTCACCTCACACTCTATGAAACGAGTAATTGGATAGTTCCTCACTCATGCCATAGTTTCACATGCTTCTCTGTCTTATGCATGACTTGTTCATTTATCAGACAGAGCCCACCTATGATTTTTCTTATCTGGTGCTAGTCCTTCAAGGCATAGTTCAAATAACTCCTTTTCCTTTTCTTCTTTCTCTCTTTCTTGTTTTTTTTAATGAAAAATAGTCCTTTTTATTTATTTGTTTTTTTTTTAAATAAATATATAAACCATTTTTATTTCCAGGGGTACAGGTCTGTGAATCGCCAGGTTTACACACTTCACAGCACTCACCATAGCACATACCCTCCCCAATGTCCATAACCCCACCCACCTTCTCCCAACCCCCCTCCCCCCAGCAACCTTCAGTTTGTTTTGTGAGATTAAGAGTCACTTATGGTTTGTCCCCCTCCCAATCCCATCTTGTTTCATTGATTCTTCTCCTACCTCCTTAACCCCCCATGTTGGGTATCATGCTTCGTGAAATAAGTCAAGCGTAGAAAGACAACTATCATATGATCTCTCTTCTTTCTTTTTTTAAAAAAGATTTTTATTTATTTGAGAAAGAGAGCATGAGAGGGGACTGGGCAGAGGAAGAGGGAGAAGCAGACTCCCCACTGAGCAGGAAGCCTGATATGGGACTGGATCCCAGGGCCCTGAGATCATGATCTGAGACCAAGGTAGCTGCTTAACTGGCTGAGCCACCCAGCTTCCCCATTCAAATACCTCCTTATGATGACTTGTCTGTACTCTCCAATTTTTGGCCTTCGGCAAGATTATTCTTCCTTCCACCGAAAACTCCTTCATTAAATCACTTTGGTTTTAGGACTGTGAGTGCTCTCAGGAAGGGGCCTCAGACTTCTCCAGCTTGCTTCACTTTCTCCTCACTCACACAAGGAGGTTAGCACATAAAGGCACTCTCAGTGTGTATTTGAATAATTGGATTTATTATTTTTTTTAAAAAAAGATTTCTTATTTATTTATTTGACAGAGATCACAAGTAGACAGAGAGTCAGGCAGAGAGAGGGGGGTAAGCAGGCTCCCTGCTGAGCAGAGAGCCCGATGTGGGGCTTGATCCCAAGACACTGAGATCATGACCTGAGGCGAAGGCAGAGGCTCAACCCACTGAACCACCCAGGCGTCCCGGATTTACTCTTTTTTTAAGAGATTTTTTTTTTTTTTTAGTTTATTCATTTGAGATAGAGAAATACAGATAGAGAGAGAGCATGAACAGGGGGACAGGCAGAGGGAGAGGGAGAAGCAGACTCCCCACCTAGCCGGGAGCCCAATGTGGGCCTTGATGCCAGGGTCCAAAGATCTCGACCTGAGCTGAAAGCCGTTGGCCAACCATCTGAGCCACCCAGACACCCCTGAATAATTAGACTTATTCTAAATCACAAGATATAGTCAAAATTTGGGGAGACTATTACAGTTGACCCTTGAATAACATGAGTGTTATGGGTATCAATTCCACACATGGTGGAAAATTCAAATATAACTTTTGGCTCCCCAAAAACTTAACTAGTAATAGTCTACTGTTGCCTGGAGGCCTTACCTATAACATAAACGATCATAACATGTTTTGTGTGTTATATGTGTTTTACACTCTGTTCCTACAATAAAGGGAAGAAAAGAATCTGATTTTGAAATAACAAGGAAAACTCATTTACTGTACTGTAGTATATTTATTTAAAAAATCCACATAGAAATGGACCCATAAAGTTCAGTCCCAAGTTCAAGGGTGAGCTGAACCTCAGCTAAACTCCCGTTTCAGAACCTACTTCGTTTCAAAATCTCATTCTAATTAAGAACTAATGCAATTGTGAATTTTTGCCCTATGGAGTTAAAGATTTTTCTCCATGATTGTATTCAACCTCTTTTCTCTTCCTAGAGTGAATTGTGTGTTTGTACGAGATGGAAACAAAGGGAAAGAGCCTGCTATACTTCCTTGGTCTTTAGTCCTAGTTGAAATTTTAACTAGATAATCACCCGCCATCCGGTGATTCTAGTTGTACTGAGGACAGAGATGGAATGCCTTCTGTGGGAAGAGTCCATACAAACCTGTTTTTGATTCTCTTTGGCTTTTTTGCTTATGCTATTCCCACCTTCTAATAGATTCATTTCTCTATTTAGGGTTTTCCAATTTTCTTTAGCATGCCATGATTATGTTTTTTTCCCATATCTAAAAAGTTAATGTATAAAGTAGTCGAGGTTGAATCATTTCTGTTCACTCTAGGCGTAACAATAAATCCTTGCCTTGAAGGGTAGTGTCTAATATTAATAGAAACCATGGAGCAAACTGAACTGAAAACTTTATATGGGAAGTCTCAGGAAATTTTACCACCATCAAATCAGTATATTACCTGTGGTTATTGGGATCCTATACTTTTCTTAATGTACTTTGATTAAAAAGTGTCCTATGGGGCTCCTGGGTGGCTCAGTGGGTTAAAGCTTCTACCTTCGGCTCAGGTCATGATTTCAGGGTCTTGGGATTGAGCCCCACATCTGGGCTCTCTGCTCAGCGGGGAACCTGCTTCCTCCTCCCTCTCTGCCTGCCTCTCTGCCTACTTGTGATCTCTCTCTGTCAAATACATAAATAAAATCTTAAAAAAAAAAAGTGTCCTAGCCCCCAATCTAAGACCTTTAACTTGTTTATTTCTCTTATACCAAATGCTTCTGTATTCTGAATACGGCCCTCTATTTAACAGGCATATAGATTTGGCTTGAGTCATATTCTAAAGCTAAAAAGACATTTAAGCAGCCTCTGCTTGTGGAGAAATGAATGTAGTTTTAGTAGATAAAAATGAAAGTCTGTCTCAAGTCTCAAGTTACATAGCTAACTCAATTATTCCCATTTTTGAAAAGAACGAGGGGCTTTCTTTTGCTCCATTAATTCCCTACGTTGTTCTTAATTTAGCCTGCTTTTCTTCCTGTGGATTAATTTCTTCTTTGTGTAGACGTACAAGAAGTTTCTACTGTTCTGTTCTCAGTGGTCTCCGGTGAGTACAGGTGCTCCTGTAACTTTCAATAGCCCACAGTCTGTCTGTACCGAACTCCTTATAAGCTAGCGCTTCTGGAAGGCTGTACCTCGAGCTGAGAAATAGGCCGTCGACATTATGAAGGGGACGTTATTGGATAACCAAGGTTATGAACAATTCCTCGTGGAAAGTCAAGGGCTGCTCCCCAGTACTATTTGCTCCCCAGTACTATTCGGACTGCCGGTCAGACAATGAATTTAGAAAAGCCTCTGGCAGAAGATCGTGCACTCTTCAGGAAAAGTTTTATAACAGTCCAAAAGAGATTAGAAGGATAGAATGAATTTAGAAAATTGAGTCCTTTTTTCTATTGCATTACCTTATAATAAAACCTGACTGAGAAGTCTGAGAGAGAACCTAGAAATTAGTTGCCTGACCCAATTCCAGACATTCTGTGAAGAGTGGAACTATTTGAATGAGACAAAATGCCACTTTCTTTCCAAAACGAGTGATGTTTTTCCCTCCTACCTGGGTGGACCCTGTGGGTGGCAGTGGAGGGGATTAGCTAGCTGGTCACCTGCTTGTTCTGACGCTACCCCGTGAAGCAGCCGAGCCCCTGGGAGGTGCTGTGATTTGTTCAACATCCTAGAGCTACTTAGTGGCCGAACAGGGACTAGGCTTCTATCGTCCACCCTTGTGTACTTTTTAATGTCCTTTTCTCATTGTGTTTATTGTCCAACTCCAAACATGGCCATGAGAGTAGAACTGTTCCCATGGAATGAAAATTTACTTCCTTTCAAAAAATCATCGATAATTTTCCATTCTACTTGGGTGTACCCCATCTGTAAGCACTGAGGGGATTAGCCAGGAACACGCTTGGTTCTTAAGACAGGCTTGCTACTTTTCAAAAGGAGTGATTCTAGAAATGCTTTTTACATGCTTAGTAGAGTGTGCAGCTCTGGTATGGGAGAGAAACCTCTTTTGTACTGTCCGGGAGCTCTTTTGTTGCTTTACACTGTAGACCTTTTTAATGGAAGGAAGGAGGAGGCCGGCTATTATGCTGTTTTGCATTTACGATTCAGAATTATGTCCTTGGTGCTGCTGAAAGAAATTTCATGATGGGATATTAGGAAGTGTTTGGTCCATTCAGGCAATTATTTATCAGTCTATTTCAAGCTTTTCCCTGTTTAAAACAAAACAAAACAAAAACTGATCGAATAAAAAATGAAACTATGTACAGTGAGTTTGATGAAATCTTGTAAGTACTTTTGGTTGCTAGGGCAACATTCCTTTTGTTTCTGGTTAATGTGACTTCTCTCTCTGCAGCTTGACTCCTTGCGAGTAGATATTTATTTTTAAAAAAGAACCCAAATTCAGGCTTATGGCAAAAGAATAAGACGCCTCATGCCAACTTATTTTTCTTCAGTAAAACTTAGAATATGAAAAGACATTGTGTTCATTTGCACAGATAATACGAGGCAAAATGTTTCGACTTGAGTCGTCCAAGTTTGAGCAATGTTGTTGTGCTTTCTGGTATCTCAGTTCCCTTCAGGTGCCTTCTGGATGCCTCTTACGATCGATGTCCTCAGGACCCCATACCAGCTTCGCAGTAAGGAGGCATTTAAGTACCACCTCTATTCTCCACCCGAATCATAAGTTAGTCATCCTGCGCCCATTCGCTCAGACGCTGCCCACTGTTTTCCAAAGGGACACCTGGCTGAAATGGTTGGTTTTAACAGATGTTGATTTGTTTGCATTTTCCATCCTTCCTCATTACGTACGCATTTGTTCTACTATAGCACTGTGTTATCCTTGTGGGTTTTTTTTTTAAACTCTGCCCTATTAATAGTTCAGGTCAAATAACTCATTCTTTGTCATGGGGATGTGTCCTGGGCCATGTAGGATATTTATCAACACCCCCTCTTCTGACCAAATGCTAGCAGCAGTCCAGAAGTTGAGAGAATGGAAAATCCTTCATCAAATTGCTGTGGGTCACCTGGGTATCCAAATAGCCCCAGTTAAGAAGCATTGCTTTATCCTTAGGGAACCCATCTATTTTGGCAATTTCATTAGCTGTAGTTTGGTCACTGAGAAGATGAGTAAGCGAGAACTTGAATATAGTTACATATTTTGTTTTATTTATTTAAAATTTTTATTTATTTATCTGATAGAGCACAAGCAGGGGGCAGGGCAGAGGGAGAGAGAGAAGCCGGTTCCCTGCTGAGCAGGGAGCCCAACATGAGGCTCGATCCCAGGAGCCTGGGATCATGACCTGAGCCGAAGGCAGACGCTTAACCCACTGAGCCACCCCGGCGCCCTTCGTTACATATTTTCAAGATGTATACTTTGGGCCTTTTGGTGTAGGATTCAGCATTAGCCAACTTAGTTGGTGCCCTACTTTCTCATGCATAGGATTGGAATGCTTATAATCCATTTTCACAGCAGATTTTGTCCAACATTATATTGATGTATAATTTAAGTGTATAGCTCAGGGAATAATCTCTTTTACCTACCACCCAGATCAAGATCCTTTACATTGGTAATTTTCTCCTAATGTCCTCTTTCTGGCCCATCCTCTTAGCCCAAATGGTGACCACTTATCTGCTTTGTGTTACTGTAGATGAGTTTTGTCTTCTCTAGAATTTCCTATAAATAAAATCATGTAGTGTGGGGCTGTTTGTGTCTGGTTTCTTTCCCTTAGCATCATGGTTTCCAGATTTATCCATTTTCCTGAATGTGTAGGTATTTTGTTTTTCTTGTTAAGTAGCATTCCCTTGTATATTTCCATTTGTTCATACACTCATGTATTGATGGACATTTGAGTTATCTAATGGTTTCACTGCTGTGAATATATCTGCTAGGAGCCTTTATGTGAAAATCTTTTTGTGGATACATGTGCTCATTGTTCTTGGATATATACCTAGGAGCAGAAACCTTGTGTCATACCATGTCATAAAAATATTTTAAGTAGTTAAAAAAATTAAAAATTCTAGGGGTGCCTGGGTGGCTTATGTCATGACCTCAGAGTCCTGCAATGGAGCCCAGCACTGGGCTCCCTGCTCAGCAGGGAGTCTGCTTCTCCCTCTCCCTCTGCCCCTATTTCCTGCGTGTGTTCTTTTTCTCTTTCCCTCTCATGAAATAACTATTTCAAAAACAAATATACATATTTATGTATTATATATTATATATTTATATATTATATATTTTACACACACACACACACACACATATATATTCTAGTCCACAGAGAAAGTCTTTGAAGTTTCTGACATGAAATATACCTGTAATCTAGATATAATGAGGATCTAAGAAGTTGAGTGGAAAAAAGGAAATATGTACTGATGAAGAACATGGGTTTTGGGGTCAGTAGACTCAAATAAAGATATTGGCCCTGCTACTTGACAGCTGTGTGACCTTGGGCAAGTTACCCGATGTCTTTGTGCCTGCATTGCATTAGCCATAAAACAGAAAATAGTCGTAATAAGCTGATAGAATAGTGAGAAGTGAATGTGATAATGTAGATAAAGCGCCTTGCAGAGAAACTGGCATATATTGCTATTATTATTGCCTTATAAGTGTTGCAAATACTCTTTCGTGGGAAGATTATCTAATGAGAGATCATAGCGTAGAAATGCAGAATGCTATGGGCTCCTGGGTGGCTCAGTGGGTTAAAGCTTCTGCCTTTGGCTCAGATCATGATCCCAGTGTCCTGGGATCGAGCCCTACATCAGGCTCCCTGCTTGGTGGGGAGCCTGTTTCCCTGCCCCCTCTTCCTGCCTCTGCCTACTTGTGATCTCTTTCTCTGTCAAATAAATAAATAAAAAATCTAAAAAACAAATCATAAGAAGCTGGGGGTGCCTGGGTGGCTCAGTGGGTTAAAGCCTCTGCCTTCAGCTCAGATCATGGTCCCCGGGTCCTGGGATCCGAGCCCCGCACCGGGCTCTCTACTCAGCAGGGAGCCTGCTCACCCCCCCACCCCCGCCTGCCTCTCTGTGTACTTGTGATCTCTGTCTGTCAAATGGATAGATAGAATCTTAAAAAAAAAATTTCTGGAAGCTCAGTGCGGAAAACTCTGAAAGCAAAATGCTCCAAGGTGGACCTAGTCACAGGGTGTCCCCTCGGTATTGCAAGATTTCCTTTTAGAAGTGCCACCAGATTACCATAGTAAATGTTTTACAAAAATCCCCTAATGCTTCTGGGAGATGCAAGAGGAAAGAAACCATTTTAAGGATTTATTTATTTGAAAGAGAGTGAGCAGGTAAGAGAGAGTGAGCTGGGGGAGGGAAAGAAGGGGAAGGAGAGTGAGGATCTTCCAGCAGACTCCTTGCTGAGTGCAGAGCCTGGAAGCAGGGCTCGATCTTAGGACACTGAGATCATGACCTAAGCCCAAAGCAAGAGTCAGCTGTTTGACTGAGCCAGCCAGGTGCCCCAAAAGGAACTATTTTATTTTCTTTTGTCTATTTATTTATTAAAGATTTTATATATTTGAGAAAGAATACGAGCATGAATATGGGCAGATGGAAGGGAATTAGGGACAAGCAGACTCCCCGCGGAGAGGGCAGCCTGTCCGGAGTCAAGGCCCGATCCCAGGACCCTGGGATCATGACCTGAGCCCAAGGCAGGTGCTTAACCTACTGAGCCATCCAGGTGCCCCCCCCCCCCCATAGGAACTATTTTAAAATGCACTGGAACATTCTGATCCTAACAATGCCTGCCGTCATAGGAGACTAGTTAACCAGAGCCTAAGCTACTAGAATATTATCAGAGGTTACATAAACAGGGGAAGACA
Organism: Mustela lutreola; assembly: GCF_030435805.1. Lineage (NCBI taxonomy): Eukaryota > Metazoa > Chordata > Mammalia > Carnivora > Mustelidae > Mustela > Mustela lutreola. The sequence goes on along the minus strand of NC_081308.1, from coordinate 100,973,654 downwards.
AATACTCAGCTGTAGCCCATTTTAGCCATCCTGTTTCACATAAGAAGGGGCAAAAATACTAAGAAATACTTGTCAAATTCACAGTCCAGGGGTACAGGCTCATTAGGAGACTAAGACCTAATCATAGGACTACAGAACATTCCCTCACCCCATACCTCCGTACCACATTACTAACGGCCTGTTTACTATAGTTCCTTTATCCTGTCCCATTATCAGGGAAAAAATTCACAAGGCATTCCAAAATATAAAGTACAGAATTTGATGGGGCACCTGGGCTGTTCCGTCACTTAAGTGTCCTAACTCTTGATTTCAGCTCAGTTCTTGATCTCAGGATAGTGAGTTTAAGCTCTGCATTGGGCTCCATGCTCAGCCTGGAGCCTACTTAGGGAGGAAAAAAACAAGGAGAAAAAAGACGACGACGACGACATGGCAGTTGTGTTGGAATTATCAGACTGGGAATTTAGAACAGCTATAAAGAATATGCTATGTGTCCTATTGGATCAAGTAGATTGCATGGAAGAATGCAGGGGCAATGTAAGCATAGAGATGGAAATCCTAAGAAAGAATAAAAAAGATAGGCTCAAGATCAAAAACACCATAGCAAACATGAACAATGCCTTTGGTGAATTTATGAGTAAACTCAAGGCAGAGCTGAGGAAGGAGTGTCTCAGCGGTAGAGGATATATCAATAGAATCACCCCCAACTCAAATGCCTGAATTCCAGACCGCAGATAACACCAAGTGATGTTGCGAGTACGGAGTGAGAGGAGCTCCTGCGTTGCTGGTACGAACACGACGCGGCATAGCCACCTGAGAAGAGGGTGGCAGTTTCTTAGAAAAGTAGATGTGCTGGTAGTCCTGGATCCAGTGGTCATACCCCTTTGTATTTAACCAAAAGGGTTGAAAACGTGGCCACACAAAAACCCACACAGAGACATTTATAGCAGATTCATTCATAATGGCAGAAACCTGGAAGCAACCAAGATGTCCTTCTGTAGGCGAATGGAAAAAACCAAACAACTTAGTATCATTTAGCCCCAAAGCAAAGTAAGCTATTAAGCCACGAAGTGATACTGAGGGATGTTATATGCATATTATTAAGTGAAAGAAGCCATTCTGAGAAGGCTGCTTAGCATATGATTCCTACAATATGCCAGTCTGGTAAAGGCACAACTATGGAGAAAATAAAAAGAAGGAATGGGGATTAGGGTTTGGGGTCAAGGAATAGGTGGAACACAAGATCTTTCCAGCAATGAAAATACTCTGTATGATATAATAATAAGCCCATGCCACTGTCCATTTGTCCAAACCCACTGAACATGTAACACCAAAAATGAACCCTTAGGTAACATATAAACTTGTGGTTCTGTGTCAATGTGGGTTCATCCTTGGTAACACATGCCCCATACTGGTCAGTGATAGTCATAATGGGGAGGCACTTCCAGTGTGTGGGCAATAGGTACACACTGGAAATCTCTGGAACTTTCTCTCAAATTTATTGTAGACTTAACAGTGTTCTCACCTGGGGTGACTGGGTGGCCCAGTGGGTTAAAGCCTCTGCCTTCGACTTGGGCCATGATTCCAGAGTTCTGGGATCAAGCCCCATATCAGGTTCTCTTCTCAGCAGGGAGCCTGCTTCCTCCTCTCTCTCTCTGCCTCTCTGCCTACTTGTGATCTGTGTCTGTCAAATAAATAAAATCTTTAAAAGTGCTCTCACCAATTATCTATGTAAAATGGTGCCACATTAAATGTTTGTTGCTTTGATCCTAAAAAAGGTCTAAGTGGTGTTTTCACAGGATTCTGTTCTGTGACTTCATCTACCAAATCTACCTAATCTATTGAGCACATTCTCCTGGTGCCCCAGGACCTAGAAGAAGGCCTGACATACGGTTCCATGCCCTTAAGCTTGCCCTCTAGTTGAGGAGCTAGGATGTGTGCAGAAAATGACCACATTAGGGAATGCTGTGTTTCGGGAGACAGAGACCTATGTACCCTTAGAATTCAGGGGATGGGGAGATTCACTGGTGTCGGGCTGATGGGGAAAGCATTGTAGAGCACTTAGCTTTCTGAAAACTGAACTTGAAACCTATAAAGGGTTAACCCTTTTACTTAAAAAATACATTCAGAAATGAATAGCATAGTCTTATATCCTTATATAACTGCCTGTACATATATGTAATGTTATGTGTATATATTATTTTTATAGATTTACTCATACATAATGTTTTATAACTTCATTTAAAGAATATCACCAATATATTTTCTTATGAATAAATACATTTACAACTTTTAAATAGCTCTATGGAAATCCCTCGTTATCGGCTGTATGATCATTTATTGAATTATTCCTTCATTGGTGGATATTTTCAATTTTGAGGGGAGTTTATTACCGTTACAGCCAGTTCTCCTTGAAGAGCTTGTGCTTTTATTTTTGTATGTCTGTGTGGGTTTTTCTGTAGGAAAGAATTCTTTGGAATGTAATTTCCAGGTACAGAAGTAGTGCAGTTTTACTTTTGTTTGGTAGTCTTAAATTTATCTGCAAATAGCTTATAACCATTTCTGTTACCAGCAACCATTTATGGAAGTTACTTTTATGTACACCCTTCCCAGCACATGGTGTTCAAAGTTTTACTTTTTGCCAGTCTTATGTCGAAATATAATATCTTATTGTCTTAATTTGTATTTATCTGGGAAGTAGTATCTTATATGTTGGTTGGCCATTTTATTTGTTTTTCAGTGAACTTACCCTTCTGCTTACTATTTTTTTTTAAAGATTTTATTTTTCACCCATCTTGAACCCAAGATGGGGCTCGAGCTCACAACTCCGAGATTATGTCACATGCTCCACAGATGGAGCCAGCCAGGCGCCCCCTCCTGCTTACCGCTTATTATTCGATTGTTGATTTTATGAAGTCTTTGTATATGACAGAGATTCCATTCTATGTGTTAACATACATTTTCTAGTTTGTTTTTGATCTGACTCTGGTATTTTTCATCATATAGATATTTTAAACTTATATATAGTTTATCTTTCAATGCTCTATTGACTGTTTCTCTCTTTGGGGCAGGTCTTTGAGTGGAATGTTCTTATCACGTGGTTATGGGTTCCGAGCTGTCTGCTGGGGCTTTAATATGAGGCTGAGGACTTTTATCATACTGCTGGTGAGTAGTCACTGGGGGAAGAGAGAAATTGTAGGGTTCAAGTAGATAGCTTTGGCAACATGGGAGGTGTGTATGGATGATAGAAGGAAGAAGTATGATCAGATTGGAGCCTGATGAATTACTATTCAAACACTTTGGGACCAAAGGCTAAACTAGAGGAGTTTTGGTGGGCTTGGCAAGGCTTTAGGGGATATTCCAGAGGAAGAATTCACAGAATTTGCTGACTTGCCTGGGTGATAGTAGAGTTACTGATTATGTTGAACTTGAAGGTTTCCGATTCCATTAAATGACAGGAGGGTGATATATTGATTTGAAATACAAGTGCATTTCTTTCTGGCTTCATTCAGTTCACCCATTACTATGAGCTGTTACATGCCAACACCTGGGCTTATAGCTGGAGCTAGGAAGATATACATGGATTCTGGCCTCAAGGAATTCACAGTCTAGCAGGGAAGGCAGAGAGATGTGTAAGCCAAACATTACACTACAACGTGCCAAGTGCAGCAAAAGAAATTTGGCAAGAGGCGGAAATGATACAGAAGTGGAAGGAGAGATTGCCTGGGGAAGTCAGGTAGAATATCACAGAGGGGGATGGTGGGTATTAGCAAGCTTTTACAGGATAAATAAGAGTTGGCCACATGAAAAGAGAGGAAAAAATATTTCAAGAAGTATATTTTTTAAATATTTTAAATTTATTTGACAGACAGAGATCACAAGTAGGCAGAGAGGCAGGCAGAGAGGCAGGCAGAGAGAGAGGAAGGGAAGCAGGCTCCCGGCTGAGCAGAGAGCCCGATGGGGGGCTCGATCCCAGGACCCTGGAATCATGACCTGAGCCGAAGGCAGAGGCTTTAACACACTGAGCCACCCAGGTGCCCCTCAAGAAGTATTTTTTTTTTTTTAAAGATTATTTATTTATTTATTTGACAGACAGAGATCACAAGTAGGCAGAGAGGCAGGCAGAGAGAGAGGAGGAAGCAGGCTCCGGGGCTCGATCCCAGGACTCTGGGATCATGACCTGAGCCGAAGGCAGAGGCTTTAACCCACTGAGCCACCCAGGCGCCCCAAGAAGTATTTTTTTTTTAAGAAGATTTTAAAATTTATTTGAGGGAGAGAGGAAGAAAGAGAGAGGGCACAGCGCACAGGAGTGCAGTGGGGGGGGGGGTAAAGGGCAGGCTCCCCGTTGAGCAGGGAGCCCCAGGACCGTGGCTCCATCGCAAGACCCTGAGATCATGACCTGAGCTGAAGGCAGACAGTTAACTGACTGAACCACCCAGGCGCCCCTTTAAGAAGTATTACTAGCATTACTAAGGCATGGACGACTGGAGCACAGTAGGTATGTTTAAGGAGACTTCTGTGTATTAATAGCTGAATATCACAACTTTAAACCAAAAGTAGGAATAATAGGAGATCTAGCTTCAGGGACAAAGCGAGGCCAGGTGATAGAGGTCTCTGTGAGCCCTGCCAAGAAGCTCGGAGGTTCAAACTTTGGAAGGGTTTCAAACAGAGGAACTGATTAGGTTCTCACTTGAGCTGGCTAATTCTCCTTGAAGGCTGATGAGACCAAGGTCAGTGAGAAGCATTGTAAGGCAATTGTGTGACATGATGAAGGCCTGTCTTTGGGTGGGAGAAGAGAGTAGAGTCCATTTGGAAAAGATTCAGAAAAATCTAAACTGTACGTAATTTATAGAAGATGTGAATTTCGACTAATTGTCTTTTCCCGAGGCAGGTTTTAATAGGTTTGCTAATGCAATTTCCACTGGGATTCCTAATGGAATGGATGTGCAGAACTGGCGGGACAGGAGTGAAGAGCCTTTGGTTGTTAATCTTGAGCTTAATTTAGCGATTCTCAACTTGTTTGCTGCCTCCGCCCAGTGAAATTGACATCCATCAGGAGCATCTCTCATTACCCCGCAGGGAATTTTTAGTCTTGGAGAAGTGGGGTTGGTATGAGGGAAGTTCCAGAATCTCCCAAAGAGCTCGTGCAGTTTGAAAAAGCCCCTGGGAATTTTATGTACCCAGTCCTTCATGATTCCTCCAGACGCACATACGTTTGAGAAATACCGGCATTTTTTCCAGCATCGGTGGGAGGACCCACACATACTGTTGGCACATGAATTCACATTCACAAAGAGTGCATGTGGGCTTTTTTTTTTTTTTTTTTACTAAATCGGCCCCTCGTTCCAGATTAATAGGAAGTAGCCTCATTATATTCTAGCTGTCTTCTCTGTGATGCTGTGATTTTTAATGCATTTCTGATAAATATAAATCAACTCACTGGGAGAAAGATACCCCATGGGGAGCACGTTAAGGGGAAAAGCATGGGATAAATTCCCAATCTAGATAGAAGGGAATATGAGATGACTAGTTACTTTCACGCAGTGGTGGTTTTTGAACTGAATGCTGTTGTCAGGCTTCCAGAAGGTGATGAATGAGAGAGAGAGAGCAGGCACAGTACCCAGAAGTGACTTGAGGGTGCCTCAAATAAGGCCTTCTAGACAACCTATGTGAGCCCAAAGAATGACCTGGTCTTAAAGTCACTTCTGGGTAGGTTCAGAGTTGACTCAGCTAAATGGAGACTTTCTTTCAGGTCCTTCTGCCTCTTCCTTCTGTCATTGGTTTCATAACTCATCCGCTTTGATCTTTCTATTCCATCTCATGCCCCACATAACCTGTGTCCTTCAATCGTGAGGGGCTCTCAGCAGAAATGTGTGCACACCGCCCGCTGTTGGAATTACTGGCCGAACTTGAGGTTGTGTCCTCCCTGTGGATGCGTAAATAACAGATACTAGGGGGAGTATTTGAGTTTTAATACTGCCTTCAGGTCAGAGATGAAGGTCACTTGGCACAAGAGCCCTGGTCTCCATCCTCATGGGGGTTGCAGTGTACCAGGGGAATTGTACAGTCAACAAGCGATTATACTCATGATGATTCTTCCAGAAGGGGCAGCGTGCATAGTGACTCTTGAGTGACAGCATGTTTAGGTAGGAGCGAAAAGGACAGATGGTTTGGGGTTTTTTTGTTGTAGGTTTTTTTTTTTTTTTCCCTCTGATATCGTTTCTAACATTCTCAGAGTATTTATTTATGATCGTTCTCTCTATCAGGCTGAGTCTCTTAGGAGACTGTGTCCCCGGCGCTGCAGGGGAGACTGGCTTTCTGTTCCCTGCTTGGGTTTTTTCATTGAACTCCTCCCTTGCCTAGTGTTGGAGACTCCACCGACTTGGGGAAGTAAAACAATATGCATAAAATAGGGGCCCCATTGACTAAGAGCAAGTTATATATATTTTTTTTTAATAAAACTTTTTTTTTAAAGATTTTATTTATTTGACAGAGAGAGATCACAACTAGGCTGAGAGGCAGACAAAGAGAGAGGAGGAAGCAGGCTCCCGGCTGAGCAGAGAGCCCGATGCGGGGCTCGATCCCAGGACTCTGGGATCATGACCTGAGCCGGAGGCAGAGGCTTTAACTGACTGAGCCACCCAGGCGCCCCAAGCAAGTTATATTTTTAATGTAGTAATTCATCACAGATTCTTTTTAAGGGTTAGTCATTAAGGGAGAAACTCACATCAAAGACAAAAAAACATAGTCGTGCCTCAAACCGACTACAGTTCTGCAGGACCAGTCCTTGGGTAGGAAGAGGTTGTTGCCCCTGTATCTTGTCACTTCTGTGGGGGGGTTGAGCCATTTTAATTCACACGTGCCATAGAGGCTTGGCACATGACCTTAACTGCGTTTTGTAGTGAAGGGTCTGTTATGTACCTTTGTCTTTGCTCACTTCAGGAACTGTGCTCGAAAAACTCACATTCACCAGGAACTGATTGCGCAGAAACCCCAGCAACACAGGAGGTTATGTCCCTGAAATTGGGGGTCATTTTGAGTTCCGTTTCCCAGTAATCTTGTGAAAAAGCGTCAAGCCAACTTTTTAAATGTTAATTTTTTTCTTTGATGATCCATTCTGGCCTCAGAGTTTTGGTTTGGTTTGGTTTGGTTTTTGTTTTGGTTCGGTTTTGATTTTGGTATTCATAAACTGCCACAAGGTCACGATCCTTCCTGGCAATGCCCAAATCAATTAATCTCATTGATTTCCTTGATTCATTACTGTTCTCATGTGGACGCTTATGTTTCATCAGTGCTTACATTCAGTGTTGCTTTGCGTATCTGAGAATACCCTTTCCCACTTCAGAGATCTTCTAGCACGATATTTAGCTTAAAGTGTGTTTTTGTGGCTGAATCACATACAAGCTCTCTTCCTGGTAATCCACGGTGTTGGAGCATGGATAGCTGGAGAGTCTCACGGTTTGGGTGGCCCTGTGTTCTTGCTTCCTGTATTTGCTGCTGTTCTGCAGAGTGGACTGGGACAGTCGAAAATTGGAAGTGGTGATGCCAGTCACTGAAGCTACCAACTGGCTCTTTTAGGGAGAACAGAAGAAATTATCTTGCACCATCATAACCTAGTGAGACCAGGCTTCCTCAGCACGGGAGTACGATTGGAACGATCAGAGTGGCATCCTGAAATAGGGATGTGGTTCTGGGTTTTAGTGACTGCCAGAAGGCTAATGTGAGCCAAGACTTGGAAACCAGGAAGGCAAGGAGGGCTCTAACTAGATTTATCCGTGATTAGGAGTGAACTCAAAGTCTGGAATCCGGGCATACGGGCAGTGGGCAGGGAAGAAATGATATCTCTGAAGTAATGGCAGTTAGAAGTCTCCCCACTTTTTCAGACCATGGACCAGGTATAGAGGCACAGGGGTAAGTGCTGCCCTTAGTCAGCGATTGCTTCACTTTGGCATTTTGGAGTGAGGCTATGGGGGTTGTTGTCCTTTATCCATGGGTATGAATAAGGAAGGAGCTTAAAATGGAACTTACCTGCCTGGGAGAGCTGAGACCCATAAAGAATCCTAAGTCCAGGGAAAATGGGTTAAATGATGATCCTGATGAGGACAGTAATAGTAGCTGCATATATTTATTAGGTTTCTAAGAAATGCTGACCTTCTTCATCTCATTTCCTCCTTATAACAACTCGTGTGTAGGTACTAGTCATACACCTATCTTTACAAATAGGAAAACCCAGGCTCAGGATACCTTATTGATTTTTCCCAAGATCATTAAACTAATAAACTGCAAAGACAAGTCACATATCCCACCTCTCTTTGGTTGTAATTATACAGGCTGACATTTCCCCCAGAGTAAGCAGGGACGATCCTCGTGAAGAAAGGAGTAGGGTGAACACGATAAAGTGGCTGACTAACTCATATATTTTTTGAAGATTTTATTTATTTATTTGTGAGGGAGAGAGTGAGTGTGAGAGGAGGAGGAGCAAAAGGGGAGGGGCACAGGGAGAGGGGGAAGCAGGGAGAGGGGGAAGCAGACTCCTCACTGAGCAGGGAGCCCGACGTGGGGCTTGATCCCGGGACTCCGGGATCATGACCCAAGCGGAAGGCAGATGCTTAACCAATTGAGCCACCCTGGCACTCCTTAACTCATACTTCCGACTCTCCTTTCTGCTCTATTCCTTTGATGCCTGCCTGATAAGAAGTCTTTAAGTTGATTCTGCTAACCCGAACGGGTACCTTCTGGGGGACCTGCTCCAGCCTTGTCTTACCCTGTGCTGAATGAGATTGTCTTTGTCACATGTTCTCTTTCAAATGAAAAGGGTTCCTAACGGTAATATTTAGCTTCCGTAGGTTATACCTAACTCTGTGGTGTGATTGCTTGATGTAATTCATTCTTTTGTGATCGCACCATTATTTTTTTGACTCTTTGTCCTTGGCTGATTACAGGCCTGATTAAAAACAATACTGCAGGGGAGGTTACCTCCTAAGGCCCATTTCTTTCCTGTTCTAGACAGAATCTCTGTTACTTGCATTTCAAAGAAGACTTCCTTGTCCAGTTGTTGGTTTTTAGGTGGCCTTTGTCCAGTTTTGGTACCATTGGCATTTTATGGTAAGAGACTGGCTCACCCAGTCCTGACCAGTTTGGACTAATGGTGTCTCCAAATCCACTCCAGTGTCACAGATCTTGCAAGAGCATTAATTTCCTGACCTTTATCTTTTTTTTTTTTAAATATTTTATTTATTTATTTGACAGAGATCACAAGTAGTCAGAGAGGAAGGCAGAGAGAGAAAGGAGGAAGCAGGCTCGCCGCCGAGCAGAGAGCCCGATGCGGGACTCGATCCCAAAACCCTGAGATCATGACCCGAGCCGAAGGCAGAGGCTTTAACCCACTGAGCCACTCAGGCGCCCCATGACCTTTATCTTTTGTCCTGCTTGGAGGGAGCCTTACAGCTCTGCCTCCAACCTTCCGTGGAACATATCTTTCCCAGCCCTAGTTCCTCATTTTCTCAGACTGTGAAGAGGGGATCATCATTCTTGTGCCTTCCTCCTCCCCCCCCCCCCCCCAGAGATAGCAGGGGGATGGATGTGTTTTGCTCCTGGAGTCCTTTGGACCCTTGGGGAAAATGACATTCTTATTAATTCAAGGCAGTAGCATTGAGAAAAGATGACTGTCAGGAACGCATATAAATTATTTAGAGTTTGATCATCTCAGTTTATGTTTACCTAGGGCTTTTTTTTTTTATAGTGTTTGGAGAGATTTCAGAGGCTGCAATGGATCTCTCCAAAGCCATTAAGGGGCTTTTCAGGCCTATGCGGATATTAATTTTAGTAAAATATGGGACCATTTCGTGAGTGGGATCATTAAAATAATTGATCATTGCAGTGTATTGCTTAAGAAAAGTAATCCCTAAGGAGACACTGACTACCTCTCAGGCTTTAAAAAAAAAACAAACCAATAACTTAAGATCAGTGATTGCAAGGCACAGGTGACTTTAGGGAGAAGTCGCTAAGGCAAGTCGTGTCTTAAGTCTGACTGGAGGAGTATAGCATGCCTGTTTCCTTTCTTTTATTCACAGTAGACACAGGGCTCTTGGAGGCTGCAGGTGGGATCTACGGGGACCACCATGGGCAATCTGTGTGCCCCCCAAAGTAGCAGCCAAGTCCCTAAGCTGGATCTCCAGGGATCTGGGGCCAAATCTTATGGGAGCTCGCCAGAGGGAAAATTCCTTAGCCTGGCCGCAGGATACAAAAGTCTAGTCTTCCTTTTTTTGTTTTTTGTTTTTTGTTTTTTTGTTTTAAGACTTTTAAAAGTTTATTTATTTGATAGAGGGAGAGTACAAGCAGGGGAGTGGGGGAGGGAGAAGCAGGCTCTTTGCTGAGTACAGAGCCCAGTGTGGGACTCAATCCCAGGATCCTGGGATCATGACCCAAGATGAAGGCAGCGGCTTAACTGGCTGAGCCACTCAGGTGCCCCAAGTCTTTCATTTTATTAAAAAAAAAAATCAGGGTGCCTGGGTGGCTCATTTGGTTAAGCCACTGCCTTCTGCTCAGGTCATGATCCCAGAGTGCCGGGATCAAGTTCCGCATCAGGATCCCAGCTCTGCAGGGAGTCTGCTTCTTGCTCTGACCTTCTCCCCTCTCATACTCTCTCTCGCTCTGTCTCTCTCTCTCTCTCAAATAAATAAACTCTTTAAAAATGCCAAACAACAAAAACCAGTAGATAAAGAGGTACTGACTGGTCACATAACTGAATACAACTGACGTCAGAGGGTAAAGGGGAGCCTAAAAGGACTTCCTATTCTCCAGCAGCTTCCCACCATCCCTACGGAAGAGGCAGTTCAACAGAACTAGCCAGAGGTGAGATATTCTGCACAGATAGTGAGCCTCTTCCTGGTCTCTTTTGGGGAGTGAGAAATGTTTCCTTGTCCTGGTTCTCTGGCTGCACTAGGAATTAATTTTTCATGAGGCAGGTTAACAGGAACAAATCGAATTTAGTTTCCTACCTACAGGGAATCCACGCAGACCTCAAATTCCAAAGGCAGGCAAAATATCTGTCATTCTGAACTAAGGAGGGTGTAGGTTAGGGGCCTGGGGCTTCAAAGAGGAAGAAAGCCATTCTCAGGAAGGTGAAACAGTCAGTGTTTGGTAAGCAAATGTCTGTTGGGCCACACAGAAACAGTGAGACTTGGAAGTTTGACAAACAGGCCTTGCTATGTACCTCCCTTGCCTACCACCCCTAGTTCCTATTATAATGTAGTTGTCTAGGAGCAAGAATGTCTTGTCCCCTTGATGGGGAGTACGGACTCTTGTCCCTTTAGAGTTCCCTCTAGCTGGGCTAAGAATCAAATTGATATGCAACCGATTAAGAGGAGAAAATAAAATTTAACAGGTGTACGTATGGGGAATCCATACAGACCCGGAAATCCCAAAGACAGGCAAAATGAGGTGTATCTGTCATTCTGAACTAAGAAGAAGGGGGTAGGTGTCTGGGAATTCAGAAGAAAGGAGTGGACAAGAAGAAGAGCAGGTATTTGGTAATTACACTTTTACTCTGCCATATAGATGGGTCACTCAGATAAAATTCATCTCTGCTAATAGCTCTTATTCCAGAAAGACCCTCCAATTGGGACTGTTCTTTGAGGTTAAGGGAGGGGAAAAGTTTCTCTTGAGCCCGCAGGGTCTCATTTGCCTTCAGCTCAAAGTAATCCTCGTGCCAGCATGGGACGTTGGGGGAGAGGGGAGAACTGTCCCAAACCCCTTCCTGGTTGTCTATGGTGATCGTGCTCTTCTTGGGGGTGGTTCTCTATGTATATTCTTTTGAGGCAGTTGTGGGGAAGGTCCAGGTTTCTTTCTGGGTCTTTTGGTCTTGTTTGTTTTCAGGTCAGAGTAATCTTCCAAGCCACTGTAGCTTGCCTTTCGGTGGCCTATCCCTTGGCCTTGACACGTCAGTAATAATACTTCATAAGAAGACCAGTTTTCCTCCTCTGCCACCTCCTGTCGTAGAGTGTGTGTTTTTGGAGGGGTGGTGGGAATGGAGGAAGTTGGGGAACAGTGAGGAGGTGACCTTGTGTGGCTCTGCTCCCATTACTGGGTCAGCTTGAGTAGCACACTTGACTCTGTCCCGCGGTCACCCTTAAGTGGAGTATCGGGCAAGCTCTCAGAATCTAGCAAAATCTCTGCCAGTCACTTTTCCTCTCTTGACTTCCCCTTGAACTTTTTGTGCCTTCCACAATTCACTTTCACTTTGCGGATTTAAATTTCTTGTTCTTCTCATTTGGAGGTTTTTATTGAAATCAATGTCCCTTCAAAATGATGAAAGGAGGAGATGAATTTTAACTATACAAGTAAATAGCCAATCACTGATACATCAGACAACATCCCATCATCCACTCAGGAACCTCTGAAAGGGAAGATTACTTCTGTTGCACATGATGGCTGACTTGATTAAAATATTTAATGTTTTTTTATTCAAATACAGTGCCATCATCAAATGTTATCATGAATATTTACATACTCATCAAGATAAAGAGGGCCTTTTCAGATTTTCCTGTTGGGTTTTGTTTGAGTCCTTCCTTTGACAACTTTAACAGAGCTGTGAACTGTTGTGTTCTTTCCAGCATATTCACAGAGCTGTGATAGCAGACACACAGTTAAAATCTTGTGCAGAATGTAAAGCACAGATACTATAGATCCTATAGCATTTGTCAATCCAGCCTAGTGGAGGAGGGGGAAAGAATTTTCCCTCTACCCTTCTAGATACATTGCTGAGATCCCCCTGTAATAACAAGACAGATTAATCAGAAAAAGTTTAATAACATGTATATATGTCTTGTATACATGGGACCTACCCAAGGAAACTGAGTAACCCCTGAAATGGCCCGAGCGATCACCCTGTATACTTTTGCCAGCTAGAGACAAAAGTCCTTGGAGGGGGTGCAGAGGCCTGTTATTGGAGATTTTCTAGAAAACCACATTGAAGGAGGGTATGATGGTTACACATTTAAGTCTGTGCTTTCTCCATTGGTTAGAGTTCCTAGCCTTGCAACCATACTCCAGGGATTAGGACATGGGGGTATTCTTCTGTCTGACAACCCTGACAACCCTGCTTCTTCCCCCCACCCCCCACCTCACCCCTGCCAATGTTCTCACTGAAATTGCCAAAAATTTCATTGTTGAGAATGCCAGTGGGTATTTTTAATATTTGTTTTGCTATACTTTGTTTCTCCATGTAACATGGTAAGAAACTGTTTTTTCTTGAATCCCTTAATTTATCTCCATTTCTTTCTGTTGTTCATCTACTTTCTTCTTTAAACCTTGGTGTTCTCCAAAATTCAGTCCTCAACCCAGTTCTCGTTTTTAACTTATACAAACTCTCTTTAGGTCATTTCATACATTTTCATGACCGAAACTGAAGTTATATATGCTTATTATCACGTTTCCTAGCCCTCTCTTGAGTCCAGATCTGTATGTCTGACTCTTATAGTTGTATCTTTTAAAAATTTTATATCTTGAGGCTTTATTTTTTCAGCACTCTTGATATGTAATTGACAAATGAGACTGTATATATTTAAGGTACAACTTGATGCTTTGAATTTCATTTAAATTATGAAATGATCAGCACACTCAAGCTTAATAACCTATCTGTCATCTCATTTCCTTACCATTTATTTTAAGAACTACCTTGTTAGCAAATTTCAAGTACGTTACAGTATTAACAATAGTCCCCATGCTGTATATTAGATCTCCAGGACTCACTCATCTTGCATAAATGAAACTTTGTATAGGTTGATCAAGATTTCATTCCCCCTCCCTCCTGCCCCTGGCAACTGGCAATTCTACTGTTTGCTTCTGTGAGCTTGACTATTTTAGATTCCACATCAGTGACAACATGCAGTGTTTGTTTTTATGTGTCTGGTTTATTTCACTTAGCACAACAGCAATCAAGACAGTGTGATCCTGGCATAAAAAGGGATATAAATCAATGAAATAGAATAGAGAACCCAGAAGTAAATCCACACATTTACAGTTAACTGATCTCATAAGGGTGCCAGGAATGCACAATAGGGAAAAGATAGTCTCTTCAATAAATGGTGATGGGAAAATTGGACGTCCACATGCAGAAGAATGAAACTGGACACTTATCTCACATCAAATAAAAAAATCAACTCAAAATGAAGTAAAGACTTAAATGTAACACCCGAAATTATAAAACTAGTAGAAGAAAATAGGTAGAAACCTTCTTTTCCTTGGTCTTGGCAATAATATTTTTTTGTTATGACACCGAAATTACAAGTTGCAAAAGCAAAATTGGATAATTGGGATTGCATCAAATCACGAAGAGGCTTCTGCACAGCAAAGGAACCATCGAAGGAGCAAATAGGCAACCTATGAAATGGGGGAAAATATTTGGAAACCATATATCTGATAAGAGAGGACTATCCAAATATCTAAAGGACTCAGGCAACTCAATAGAAAATAAAAATTAAGGAAAACAACCCAATCTGGTTGCCTGGCTGTCCCAGTTGGTGGTGTGTGCAACTCTCAATCCTGGGATTTGAATTTGAGCCCCCGGTTAGGTGCAGAGATTACTTAAAAATAAAATCTTTAAAAAATAAAAAGAAACCTGATTAACAAATGGTCAATGGAATTGAATGGACAGCTTTCAAAACAAACATACAAACATACAAATAAACATACAAATGACCAACAGGTACATGAAAAGATGCTTCGTGTTACTGATCGTTGGGGAAATGCAAATCAAAATGCAAATATGAGGAGCTAGCACCTCACAACTGTTAGAATGGCTATTAGCAAAAAGAAAAGTGTTGGTGAGAATGAGGGGAAAAGGAACTTAGGCGCACTATTGTTGGGAATGTTTACTGGTACAGCAGTTATGGAAAATAGTATGGAACCATCTCAAAAAATGAGAAGTAAATTTACCCTATGATCTGGCAATATCACTTTTGCATGTATATCCAAACAAAATGAAAACAGAATCACTAAATAACATTTGGACTCCCATGTTAATTGCAGTAGTATCCATAAGATCCTAGATGGGAAACAACCCAAGGTCCTTTGGTGGACAAATAGATAAACAAAATGAAATATTATTCAGTCTTTAAAAAGAAGGCAATCCTGACAATTGTGATAAATGAGGATGACTCTGTAGTCATATTTTTTAATGGAGTTCTCATAGGGACCTCAAATTCAGGATGCTTAAAAGGGAACTCATCAGCTGCCTCCGATATCACTCCAAATCAGCTACTTCTGATTTCTTAATTAGTCAATGGTAACTCATTGGCTCAGTCATAAAGTTTCACAACATTCTTGGCAACATTCTCTCCCAGGCCAGCTCCAACCACTTCTTTTTTTTTTTTTTTTAAGATTTTATTTATTTGACAGAGAGAGATGAGAATTAGGCAGCGAGGCAGGCAGAGAGAGGAGGAGGCAGGCTCCCTGCTGAGCAGAGAGCCCAATGCGGGGCTAGATCCCAGGACCCTGAGATCATGACCTGACCTGAAGGCAGAGGCTTAACCCACTGAGCCACCCAGGCGCCTCTCCATCCACTTCTAATCAGCGACTGCATAGTCCTTTCTTCATGGGCTCTTTTCTTTTCCATTTCTATTGCCGCTATCTGTTGGCATTATCTCAGTTCTTGACCTCAACAATTCTTACAATTACTACAAAGAACTTCTTGCTGCCTTACAGTCCTCCCAATTTTTTCTCCATACCATAGCCAGAAGCATCTGTTTAAAACTTACTTTCTTAAAGTTTGCTCATTGGTTTTCCAGCACCTTCAGTATAAAATCTAAGCTCCTTCGTTGGAGATTCTATATATATATATATAATGAGGACAAATCATAAAGATATATATATATATATATAAAGGTATATATATATACCTTTATGTATACATACCTATATGTATAGATATATATACCTTTATGTATAAGATATATATATAGATATATATATAGATATATATACCTTTATGATTTGTCCTCATTTTATTCCATTTTCAATCTACCCTGTACCTTCCCCATCACTCACCCCACCACCCATCATCCCTGATGCCCTATAATCTAGTATTCTTTCGCCTTCTCCGGCTTTCATGTTTTAGTGCATGTTGCTTTCCTTCTTGACAACACTCTTCCTTCTACCTCCCCCATTCTTACCTTTTTAAGAATAACAATGGCAAAAAGTTCTGGGAAGGGAAAATGGGATAAAGAGATTAAGACACTATTTAGCATACACGTATTTTAGAATTATTTTTAATTATTCAGTACCTTAATATATAATCCTCTTACTGAAAATTGTTTAAACATTTAAATCCTTGGAAATCAAGCTAAAGTTTTCCATAATTATTCATTCCAACTATATGTATTATTCCACCACTTATTTTTATTTTCTTTTAAAGATTTTATTATTTGACAGATAGAGACACGGTGAGAGAGGAAACACAAGCAGAGAGAGTGGAGGAGGGAGAAGCAGTCTCCCCGCTGAGCAGAGAGCCCGATGCAGGGCTCAGTCCCAGGACCATGGGATCATGACCTCAGCCGAAGGCAGATGTCCAACCGACTGAGCCACCCATAGACATTCTATGTCAGAACATTAAGGTATACCTTGTTCTCTTTCATTAGTGCTATTACATAGTATGGCATGCTATACATATAGGCTGACATTCTGGTATAGAAAGACATTGAGGTTATCTCCTAATTTAGGGTTTTATGAACATCACCACAGGGATGATTCTCATAAAAATGCCATGTTGTGAACACGTGCAAATGTTTCTCCATGGTAGTTGACAGTGGATAGTATTCCAGTGACGCTGGCTATTGTTTCCCATAATGGATATTACCCATTTACTTGTTTGTTTCTCTCACTGGTTGCCAAATTCCTCCAGAGAAGGAAATGTATCTTACGGTTTGTGTATATTGAGACTTACACAGAGACTGGTAAGTACTACTTGTTTAAAAAATATTTTTCCAACAAATGAGTCTGGATGCTTTCGTTAAATGAGGACTGCTTCCTCACTGTCCAAAAGGCTTCCTTACCTCTCTCTTTTTTTTTTTTTTTTTTTTTATTGTGGTCTTAATCCATCATGTTAGTCCTTACTCAGAGCCTCCCTGAGTCCTGAGCCTGGGGCCATATTTCTCAAACTGTTGCTTGAGAGAGACTTATTAAAGCTATTTGAGCATGCTTTTGAATGTACCACCACTTGAGATAATCATTTTTCCCCTCTCTTTATAGACCTATCTCTATCCATTTCTTGCACCCAGTCTCTTGGGATACATATGACTTTGAATTGCATCACTTGGGTTTCCCCCTTGCAGATAACGTAACAGATCTAGATGACTGCTAATTTTCTATCATCAATGATTCTTTGTTCCTTGACTACAAAATGAAGATGATGTCTATCATTTATGTCCCCCTGCTATGCATATGGAAAGAAATACTTAAAATATCCCTGGAGACTTTCAGACATTGGTGCTATATATATTGTATGAGTCAACCATGGAAAGGTGTGTGTGCACATGTGTCCCTTTAACCCATTACACTATGACCCTTTAGGTCAATGACCGTATCTCATTCTCTTGTTACTGTCTGTACTTATTACTCATGTCCAGCTATATGTGCATTAATTAAATCAATACAGTGGATATCAATTTTACAAGGTATGACTAATGTTTATTTTTGCATGATTGACCGTGCTGAGTTCTGCAGTATCATTTGTTGCGGTCTGAGACAACATGTGTTCAGTGAGTGCCTTGTCTGTGCTTGATGCTGTTTGGAGACAGTGGCAAGCAAGATGAGCTTTATTATTGTGGGATTTCAGTCTAGTCTCACACCCGTGAGATTTGAAGGGGCTGTGAGACCGAGACTCTTCTTCCTGCTCCACTAGCAGCCAAGGACTTTTCAATCACTTCGTCCCTAGGACAGATTTTGAGGCCAGGCCTTACATAACAACGCTACCTGATGTAAAAGCACTGGTGAACACTTCTCATGCAAAGCTTTGCAAAGATAAAGGAAATTGATTGTCTTGTACCATCTGTCATGGTTGGTAGAGATAGAGAAAATGTTCCTCTAGAACCGTTACTCTTCATTATTCCTCACAATGCCATACTGGTTTTTTTTTTTTTTTTTAAAGAGTTTATTTACTTATTTGACAGAGAGAGTGAGAGAGGGAATGCAAGCAGGGAGAGATGCAGGGGAGAAGCAGGCTTCCCACTGAGCAGGGAGCACGATGCAGGGCTGGATTCCAGGACTCTGGGATCATGACCAGAGCCAAAGGCAGACACCTAACGATTGAGCCACCCAGGCGCCCCCATACTGTTTACTGATGCAATTTCATCATCATCTTTCAGCACCTCTCATTCATTACCATGCTTTGACCTATACCCTTCAATTACCTTACGTTTCCCTTCAAAATTAACTCCTCATTATCTAAATGATTGCTTCATTTATTCCCCCTTCTCGGCCTTATTTGCTTCTGTGTTACCTTCATCCTGACCTCCTTTGTTTCTTGTTGCCAAAATCCTTTTTGTTGCTTTTCTTATTTTGCCAAACCAGTTTTTCTAAGTGCAGCCTAAATCCGACATTCTCAATGCTACTCAGACCCTCCATGCTCTCATCTATTTAAAAACCCACCATAAGAACCAAGGGCACCAGGCTGTTTCATGATCGTCCACATTTACCAGTGAGATGGTAAACCCTTGGAGGGTTGATTCCATGTTCACACTATTAGGTACAGGACAGGAGCTCAGTAGAGACCTTCATTAATTTAGGGCAGTATTGTGTAAATGACATTTATGAAGATGTGAATGGCTGGGAGATGCTCGAATAAAATGAACTGGGTTAAGCCAGTGTTTTTGTAACATTTTATTTCATTCATTGTTCCAAAGATAGCCTCTGCATGTTCCAGGTGCGGTGCTAGATTCTGATGAGTCACAGAAGAATAAAAATGGCTCCTTTCCCTCAAGTATCTCATAATCTCATTAGACAACAGAGAGGTTAACAAATAAATCCAGTATCACGCGATGACTGCTCTAACGGAAGTGTGCCGGAGGCGCCATGACAGTTCCGGGAAACCGGCCTTTATCTAAGTGTGGTCGCAGAAGGCCTCATGGAGGAAGTCAGGCGGGGAGGTGGCTCTTGTAGGAAGTGTAGGATGCATATCATATTTAGCTTATTGGAGTCATTGAATCCCAGTGACTTCTGAGATCTGTGACCAACCCAAATACCAATAACTCATATCAACTCTAATCTGATGGGAGGAAGATAGTTTACCTGTGGTGGTATTTAAATGCCTCTTAGGCCTTTGAAGAACTTCGCGCAAGAAAGCACTGAGCAGCCAGAAAGAGGTTTTGTCTTTTCAGAATCAGAGCAACCTGGCTCTTCTCAGCTACAAGGCCCTTGGGTTTAGGTGCCCGTTTCACATAAGAGGTGTTTGAGGTCTTCAAAGTGCACTTAAAAAAAAACAAAGAGGCAGGTTGAGTACAGTGTCTTTGGCATCTAAGGTTTTCATTGTCGGGGTAAACTTCATTACAAATATCAAACATCCCTAAGGCTAAGTAATCATTATTACTCCTTCATCTAGGCATAAATGCTATTACTGGGTACACAATGTAAAGGAAATTGCATTGGCTTAGGTGGCTTCCACAAGCCACCTCAAAGCTGCAAGGACACAAAATTGTGTACGACTCTTATTTCTTGGCGATGCACATTTCAATATTCTATGTATGTTCATGGATGGAGAAACTCTTCAATTTCTTACAAATTCATAGTAAGCAGCATTGCTAAGGAATGCCTCCTTTGGGATTTAGCTGTATAGGCAGGAGGCCTGAGTCCATGCTTCCAAACCTTTGGAGATGAATGCTCTACCCCCTCTGGAGGCAGTTCATCTTCTGTTGATGTCTGAAATTGGTCATTGGCTTCCCAGAAGCAGCAGGACTATTGAGAGAATCCAAGGAGAATCTTCCTTTTGGCTGGACTTTTGGGAGAGCAGGTGGTTGGGAGTGATTAAGGGCTGATTCCTGGTGGCCTCTCACCAACCTAACTAGGTACCTTCCACCGCTAATGACTCTCTTGCTCGTGTTGAGCTATTGAAATTATCGAAGAAAGCCTTGGCCACAAAGATAGGTCTTGTGTCACATTCAGGGCTGACCTGCTGGGCTCTCTGGTCCCAGAACTTCAGTTTTTGTGACTGAGGGCATTTTTAATCACCTGCACATTCAGCTTAGTTGTGGACTCTGAGCCCAGCCCTGGCTGAGATGGGAACATGTTGAAGTGCCCTAGGCAGTAACTTAGCACTGTAGGCATTATATTTGACCACGGTTTGAGCCCATCTGTTGGTTTAACACTTGAGATTCTCCTTTGATTCTATGACAAAGATTTGTTCTTATACCCTAGTCCTTACGGCTGGGTTTCTCTATTGGACACCCAGCCTTGAATCTTTTGGAGCTAGGTTCCAACTTCATTCTTTCTCGAGCCGTCTTTGAAATTTGAGCTGTGTCCCAGGCTTCAGCCCATTGGGTTATTTTCTGCTAATTGCTATCAGACAAATAGTTCCTGGATGTCTAATGCTGTGTCCCATCTATAGGTCAGGCTTTTCACTGTCTTCTTTTTTCTGGATGGTCCTTGTGTTGACTTTCTTCTTACCTCAACCAGCTGTCCCATTCTCTTAGCTTTGTGTCAGAAGAATTCCTCTGAAGACTACTTCTCAAATACTGAGTCCTGGTGTGTTTCCCTCCCTCCCTTCCTCCTCCTGCCTGCCTGCCTTCCTTCTCTCTCTGTCTTTTAAAAATGTATCAGTACACAAAACTTATCTGTGGGTTTTCTGTTGTTGTTGTTTTTGCCTCTTAATACCTGTCACCACCTGAGTTATCCCTCAAGAGTCTTCTCTCATGGGCTGGCTGGGGGATGAGTCCGCCTTTGTTGCAAATGTATTGCTTGTTGACCTCAAAGTCAAACCTATAGGACCAGTTCTTGTTAAGGCTTTTACTTCCTTCTCCCCACCCCCACAACGAGGGGCAGACGGAGAAGAAGATAGAGCGTCTTAAGCAGGTTCAATGCCCAGCATGGAGTCCAACATGGGGCTTGCTTTCACGACCCTGAGATCATGACCTGAGCTGAAATCAAGAGTCGGATGCTTAACGGACTGAAGTATCTGGGCTCCCCAAGGCTTTTCCTTCTCATATAAGAACCTGTAAATATGGGGTCTTATAAGAGAAAAATTCTTAGAGTCTTTCTCTGAAATTTCTAACAACCTTGTTGTATGATACATTAAGTTATGTTCCTTTCTGTTCTTTGTCCCAACTTTTCACCATGTTTCCAAGCCCTCCTTCCATGTTTTATTTGCTAAAACCTTGCTATGGTGAAAATCCCTTATTCTGGAGATTTTATATGTTCATTCAGCCATTCAACAATTTTTTGTGTGCCCATTATAGACTTGGCACTATTACAGACACACAAGGAATATAGTGTTGAAAAGGGAAAGCATGCTTCTGCTGTTACAGACTTCATGTTTTAGTAGAGATTGCTAATGAACACATTGAGAAGTACACATGTAAAAGAAGTATCATATACCAGTAAGTGATACATAGTAAAATAAAAGATTGTAATGGGAAAGTGACAGATTTTACTTTTCTGCTGTCAGAGGCAGCTTTTCTAGGAGGTGGTTTTTATGCTTAGAACTGAATAGCATGATATAGTCAGGAATGTCAATCTCTGAAGGGAGAACATACTAGAAAAGGAGAACAGCTGGTCCAAGGGTTCTAAGACAGTTAAAAGTTGGCGGTTTTGGAGCTAGAAGGATGCTTTAATGAAGTGACCAGTGGATGATAAGGGTATAAATAAGCTCAGAAGCACACCTGGGTGGCTCAGTCAGTTAAGCGTCTGCCTTCAACTCAGGTCATGATCCCAGGGTCCGGAGATTGAGCCCCACATCGGGCTCCCTGCTTATCATGGAGCCTGCTTCTCCCTCTCCCTCTGCTGCCTCCCCTGCTTGTGCTTTTATTCACTGGCTTTCCTGCTGTCAAATAAATAAATAAAATCTTTAAAAAAAAAAATAAGCTCAGAAAAGTAGAGTCAACAGGATGTCCATGGGCTAGATGTTAGGGGGTGATGAGAGAAAGTGTGGCTATGGGATAAATTCTAGATTTTTCCTTAAAATATTTATGTATTTCTTTTAGAGAGGAGGAAGGGGCAAAGGGATAAGGAGAGAGAGAATCTCAAGCAGGCTCTCTGCCGAGTGTGGAACCCCACATGGGGCTTAGTCTCGGGACCCTGATAATCCTGACTCGAGTCGAAATCAGGAGTCAGAAGCTCAACTGACTCCATCACCCAGGTACCCCAACTTCTAGATTTTTGATTGGCCATTGTGTATATTTGACGATGCTGCTTCCTGAAATGGGGAAGAAGCGTGAAGAATTTGGAAAGAGGGAGGGAAGGATGGAGGGAGAATGATAGCTCTTTGTGGACATTTTGTTGGAGATGTCTAACTTATATACAAATGTCAGGTAGTGGTTTAGAGGTAGAGATACAGATTTGCTAATGCTTAGTAAACTAATTATCGTTAGGTACATGAGATTGCATAAGACTAACTAGAAGGAGTATAGCTATAGTAGAGAATGGTCCCTACGTGTGAATATCTGTACGTTGTAACTTCAAGAGATGTAGCAGAGGAGTATCCAGCAGGCTGAGAAGAAGCAACCAGTAGGAGGAAAGCCAAGGGCACAGTATTAAGGAAGAGACACAAAAAAGTGTTTTAAAGAGAACAGAGTGGCAATCTTTGCCAAATGCTACTGAGAAATCAAGTAAGGTAAGCGTGAAAGTGACCACTGGAATTCACTACATGGATGTCATTGGTGACTTTGACCATAGCCATTTTATACAGATGGACATTAGTCTGAATGGTTTGGTTTGAACAGAGAATGGGATGTGAAGGAGCAGAAACAGACAGAACTCTTTGAAGAAATGATAATGGGAAATTGATTAGGGCAATTAAATATATACATATAATATTTACTTATAAATTTTATATATATATTATGGAAGGTTAAGGTATGGTTTTTATTTAATTTTTTAAAATAGGAAGCACTATGTCCTGCTTGTTTGCAGGTAAGTATAACCTGGTACAGTTGTAGGAGGGACATAATGATAGGATTGAAATTTTTGAGCTGGTAACATGGAATGGGATCTGGAGGACGGTAGAGTGGTTTAATTGTAGCAAATCTGAAGACACTATCAAGGCAACATAATAGGTGATCTATTGTCTTATGTGAATATTTTTTGTTCATTTCCAAGTCTCTAAAGGTGATATACCCATGAGCAATGACCAGTATGCAGGCATTTGCTTATGACACCACTTTCTAGCATCTGTTTGTGGGGCTTTTGCAGATAATCTCTCTTTCTTTGATCTGGATGTGTGGGTGCCAGTTCTAGTTTCTTATGCAACTAACTTAGCCCTGGCACTCTAGGCTTGGAGCGCAGACATCCTAGAGCTTAGTGAAAGTCACGCAGGGCTTCCAGGGTGCCATAAGGAGTATTGGCAGCTTTATTGAAATAGAATTAGCATTGTGTTAATTTAATATGTACAACGTGATGTTTTGATGCGTGTATATGTGGCAAAATGATTGCTGTAAGAGGGTTAGTTTACACCTCCGTCACCTCACATAATTACCTTTTTTTGTGTGTGTGGTGAAAATATTTAAGATCTACTCTTTCTTTTTAAGATTTTATTTATTCATTTGACAGATAGAGATCACAAGTAGGCAGAGAGGCAGGCAGAGAGAGAGGAAGGGAAGCAGGCTCTCTGCTGAGCAGAGAGCCCAATGCGGGGCTTGATCCCAGGACCCCGAGATCATGACCTGAGCCGAAGGCAGAGGCTTTAACCCACTGAGCCACCCAGGTGCCCCTAAGATCTACTCTTTGAACAACTTTCAAGTATACAGAAAATGGAGTTGGAGGACACCAGATGCTGCTGCTGCTGTTGCTTTTTTTTTTTTTTTTAAGATTTTATGTATTTATTTGAAGGAGAGAGAGTGAGAGAGAGAGCATGAGAAGGGAGAGGGTCAGAGGGGGAAGCAGACTCCCCGCTGAGCAGGGAGCCTGATGTGGGACTTGATCCTGGGACTTCTGGGATCATAACCTGAGCCGAAGGCAGTTTAACCGACTGACCTACCCGGACACCCCAGATGCTTCTTAATAGGAGATTAAGTGATGTGATTTATCTCTGAAGGTGATCATTCTTGCTATTCTGTATTGAATAGATTAGAGGGGACAAGAACAGAAGCTGACTGTGTCCAGAGGAGACTGTTGGAATATTTTAGATGAAGGATGGTCACTTGTGACTATTAGTGTGATGGCTGTGGGGAGAGAGAGAAGTAGATGGATGTGAGAATTATTCCAAATCAGTTCTATGCTTTTATTCAAGGTTACTACTGCTTAAAGGAAAATTGATTTAATGAGAAGAAATAAGCACATATTTAAAATTTGAGTGGCCATTCCGTAACTATGAGATACTTATGTGCTAAAGAAATGACCTATAGAAAAGCACTTGGCACATAGTGGGTGCTCATTTAAAAAGTGTTGAAACTGTCTTAAAATTTAACTTAAGAGCTAAATAGTTGACTTGTTGTGGGGGTACTTTGAGAGACCATAAAGCATTTGAGAGACCTAAAAGCATTGCTTGGAACATTTCAAATTAATGGATAGTTTCCAAATCATTAAAATAACTGCAGACTTCTTTCCAGGCATCCTTCTGCATGGTTGTCTTCCCAGGGATAAGTGCACACACACTCATAGTCATTAAAATTGATTCTGATCATGTATGCATGCTGTGGCAGGTGGACCAAGGGCTCTGCCCATTGGTAATTCTGTCATTTGGAATTTAAAGAGTAAGGCAGACTTTGCCTCTGGCATGGAGACGTTACCCATTCATTAGGACTGGGGGAACCAAGTTGTTTATTTAAGAATGGATCCAAGTGTTGGCTTAGTCCTAAAGGCTAACCGTCACCACCCTAGATAGTGTGATTCTCAGTTTGTATTTTAAAGGACTACTGTAATAATTGGTTATCATAGGAATCCACACAGCATTACTTGGGGGAAAAAAATCAAGTCTATCCAGATTACAGAGCATGTCCCCGGTCAGACGAGGATTGACATTTTCTCCAGTGTGTGTTCAGGGGACCATCTAGTTGTAGTAGGGGCTTTGTGTTAGGGAATATTAGGAAAGCAGGCAGGCAAAGCAGGTTGGGGGACCAGATCACAGGAAGATTTTTAGACCTAACAAATGAATTTGGACTTCATCCTGATTGCAGCCGGGATCCACTTGAGAATATTAAGCAGGGGATTTTCAACATGATTTTCTTTTCAACTTCCTGAGTATAGGATTTTCCTTTACTTACCATAAGCACCAGGGAGGTAATGTCCCTCTGTAGGCCTTTTATCACTTAGCCCCCGGTGGCTTAATATAGTTTCTTCCTTATCCAGCCTCATCTCTTATTCTATTGAATTTAGTGATGATTTAATGAATGCTTGATCATGTGCAGGGCTCTGTGCTAGGCTCTTGGCTATTTGTTTAGTAGAGATCTCATGTCTAAATCCTTAGGCAGTAGGAGTTCTGAAAAAGTTATCTGCAACAGGAAATGGTCTCTTCAAATGCTCAGATTTCATCTTCTGGCTGTGGGTTATTTTGTAGTTCAGATGATTAACCCAGGGCTGCTAGATCCTTCTCATGACTCTGCCGTCACCCCTGCCATTATGCAGTCTTATTTCCTTTGCCAGTTTAAGATTGCTTCCAGGAATCAAGTCCAAATGCCTTGGATTGGCTTATCAGGTCCTCACCAATCTGGCCTCAACCTGCTTTTCAGTCTTGTTTTCTCCAACCCTGAATTCTCACCCTATGCCTTCTGCAGTCACCTTCTCCTAACCAGATGACAGATCATGCTTGACTGTACCATCTTTTTTATTTTTAAGATTTTATTTATTTATTCAACACAGAAATAGAGAGATCACAAGTAGGCAGAGAGGCAGTCAGAGAGAGAGGGGGAAGCAGGCTCCCTGCCAAGCAGAAAGCCCAATGTGGGGCCTGATCCCAGGACCTTGAGATCATGACCTGAGCTGAAGGCAGAGGCTTAACCCACTGAGCCATGCAGGTGCCCCTGACTGTACCATCTTGAATTTTCCTTAGGAGATCGTGGTATTTCATCTCTATAGTTTTGTATGCCATCGCAGCTGACGAATATGTCAAGTTCATCGCTTTCTCGGGACTGAAAAAAATTCCGTGTTAAACTCTATTTCACACTTGGGTTATAGAAAAATTATACATTATTTCCAGATAGGGACTGTGTCAGATTTGCCTCCATTTCTCTTCTCCATCCAGGTCCTTGCTGGGCGGCTGGCCAACAGGAGGCGGCCAATTCAAGTTAGGTAAATGAATGTAGATGCAGAAAATGTAAACTCATTGCTGTATAACCCAAGCCAGGCAGAATCAGGATAATGAGTTTGCCAGAGGCCAGGGTGTGTAGTGTAGTAGGGCGGGAAAGGGGGAGCATGTGTGGGGAGAACCTGCAAGCCAGTGGGTAGAATTTTTGATTATCTACTGTTTTAGATCATTGGCCTCACTGCTTCACTCCATTGGTGTGTATAATTGAGAGCAAGGAATGGATCTTCTGGTTAATTGGCTTTTCTGGTTAACCAGAAGTTGACTGGAAACTTTTCTTCTGTTGGGGTAAAAAAAAACCCTGTCTACTATATGGTAAATACTTGTGTCCATCAGTGCAGTATGAAGCAAAAAATAAAACTCTTGTATGATTTGAGGAATCATAATTTTATGAGGATCAACATTTTTAATACTGATCTATTATAAAATCTGGGATTATGTAATAAATATATATTAGTTGGACTTAGTGCAAAACCTTTTGGGGTCACAAAATGAGTAATGCCTGCTGGGTGCTTTGGGAGAAATGGATGGAAGAAATCGCTTGAATTTTGGCACTTGAAGAATGGTTAAGGTTTAGGTCTTGGAGAATGGAAGGGACAGAGATAGATTTCATGTTGTGAAAGTATGGAGCTTAAAGAACAGGTTGCAATCAGGGATTAGCCGTAGTTACAGAATGGAGATAAATAAGGGGGTGAGCACCTTGAGTAGAGCTAGTGCAATAGCGGACAAAGGTGGAATGTTACAGTTGTTAATTTGGATGGCTTTGAAGGTCAAAGGAAGTTTTATTTTGTAGGCAATGGAAGCTCAAAAAAACTCAATTAGATCCTTGGTTTAAGCTGATTTCTCCAGCAGATATGTAAAGGATGTGTTTTGAAAGGAGAGACTGGAGACACAGGAACTGATGAGGTTATTTCAATAGCCAGTTTGTTCGTTCATTCATTCATTCATCCATTCATTCACCAAGCCTTAAATGAACAGCTATTTGGAAAAGGATATGTTCTCCCCTGGAGAAACAGCAGGCTAAAGGAGTGAGAGTGAGAAAACTGAAAAGATACATCAAGGATAGGGATGCAATTTCAATGTTTCCAGCTTGGGGGATGGTGCTAAAAGTTTGATTGACTGTCGGGAATAGGAGCTGGCTTCTCCCTCTGGAATATGATTGGCCTTTGCCAGAGCAAAGCATGCGTCTGGCAAAGCAAAGCATGCATCAGGGGCCAGACACTGGTACAGGGATAAGGGGCAATCAGATTGCACAGGAGTCCTTTGGATGCATCCTTAAGTGTGGTGCAAAAAAGCCTGATTGCAAATCCCACTGGTACTTTGGGAAGGGCTTGACTTAGGTCAGGTGTTACATAATAGTTGCCCTTTATTTGGCAGTTGGAGAGGGCTGCGTATCTTAAACATCTGCAGTGTACCTCTGGAACATCAGGTGAGGTCTACATTGAAGTTGACAAGATGTTTTGAATTAAGGAGGAGGACAGTGTTGATGTAGATGACTAGGTGCCACATTTCTGGAATCTGGTTATTCGATTTTAGGGGTGACATAAAGGGATGAGTATCTTTGACGCCATTAATACCATTAACTGGCGACATCTTTCCACAGATTCATGTCTCTTTTGCCTCATCTGCCCAGTGAAGTGGTTGAAATAGATCAACTTGGGTAGAGAGAATAAAAGATGCCCTTAAGTTGTCTGTGTCCTAATTTAGAACTTGTAAATATGCTCTCTTGTTCAGGAAAGGGCAGGCGTGAGGTTGCAGGTGGAATTACAGTTGTTGATCAGATGACCTTGAAGAGATTATTTTCAGTTACCTAAGTAGACTCAATGTAACTTTGAGGGTCCTTAAATGGAGGAGGGGGGAAGCTGATCTCTCCAGAAGAAACAGAATCAGAGAGATAGCATCATCAGGGGCACTTGGCCAACTGTTGCTGGCTTTGGGTATGGAAGTCTGAGAATGCAGGCAGCCTCTGTAAGCTGGAAAGGGCAAGGAACGTGTTCTCTCATAGCATCTGCAGAAAGGAATGCAGCCCTGGCCACACCTTGATTTTAGACCAGTGAGATCTACTTCAGACTTCAGCCCTCCAGAACTATAATATAATAAATATGTTGCTTCAAGTCACAAAGCTGAGTGTCATTTTTTTTTTTTTTACAGCAGTGATAGGTTACTGCTATGAATTTAGTGACCTAATTTCCTTAAATCTCTCTTAATCTAAAACTTAATGGAGATGCCCATCTTTTCCTTTTTTAAAATATTTTTATTTCTTTGAGAGAGAGACAGTGAGTGAGAGAGCGAGCACAGAGAGAGAATGAGAAGGAGAAGCAGACTCCCCACTGAGTAGAGAGCCCTATGTGGGGCTTGATCCCAGGACTTTGAGATCATGACCTGAGCTGAAGGCAGACGTTTAACCAGGTGAGCCATCCAGGAGCCCCACACATGTGCATCTTAATCATGTATTGCTGTTCAAAAACGTATCCGATCTCCATTCCCAGAGAGTTGGACACTGTGCAGCCAGGGTCGGGCCCTGCTATCTTACTGCTTAAAAGCTTCCAGAGGTGGGGCGCCTGGGTAGCTCAGTGGGTTAAGCCGCTGCCTTTGGCTCAGGTCATGGTCTCGGGGTCCTGGGATTGAGCCCCGCGTTGGGCTCTCTGCTCAGTGGGGAGCCTGCTTCCCTCTCTCTATCTCTGCCTGCCTCTCTGCCTACTTGTGATCTCTACTTGTCAAATAAATAAATAAATGGAGTCTTTAAAAAAAAAAAAAAAAAAACCTTCCAGATGTGATTCTAATATACTCCTACTACTTTTAAGAAAACACTGTAATCTCTCCCCGAGTGTCCATCCAGAGGAGAAAAAAAGAGCCAAACAATAGAGTCCTATAGTTACAGCTGTGCAAATCAAGGTGAAGAATGAATTTGAGATGTGAGCGGTGAAGCCTTCAAGTTGTAACCTCATTTTTGGTTTCATGGTTTCAAATCCTGCAATAGAATCTCTTGAGGTAGGGACCCCTGGGTGGCTCAGTAGGTCAAGCATCCAACTCTTGATTTCAGCTCAGGTTATGATCTCAGGGTCATGATCAGGCCCCATGTCGGATTCTGAGTTCAGTGTGGAATCTGCTTGTCCCTTTCTCTCTGGTCCTACCCACCATCCCTCTCAAATAGATAGATAGATAGATAGATAGATAGAATCTCTTGGATAGACACTCTATCTGCTGTGCTTATTAAATAAAAAACTTACTGTTATAGAAAATTTTGGGTAGTATGTAATTATAAAAATTCTTTTCTTCTTGGTCTTTGATAGGGCAAATTATATTGTCTTGCTTTTATAGTTTTTCCCTTTGGGTCAGAATAGGTGTTTTAAAAAGTCAATAGAATCATTTGTACATATTCTCATTCTTAGAACATCTCTAAAATCACCCAGAAATAATTTTTCAGAGAACCATTAACTGGTGTAGAATTCTATGAAATCCCTTTCTTGAACATTGCTTATTCTATATACTCAGTCACCTTGGGTAGTTATTAATGTTAAATTTTTCTTCAGACAATCTCCCAATACATTTTTTCTTTAGTGATACCGCATTTAAGAACCTGTTTTTGTCAATCGTTTTCTATTTCCTCTTAGGAAGGCTTTTGTTGTTGTTTTCGTTGTTTATTTTTTTTACATTTAGATTTCGTTGGCAGCTGGACATTTTCAGGATACTGAAAAGATATTTAGACTTTTTTATTGCATGATCTATTTTAAGTGAAAGAAATAGACAAGAAGAGTAAGAAACATAGAAAAAAATAAGTCGAGAGGTTCTAAAGTAATCCTGCCAGCCTTCCTATTGGTTCTGTTCCAGAAGCACAAGACTTAGGTCAGCCAGACAAGCAGTACCATTGAGTGCAGAAACCAGCGATTTGGTCAGCCTGTGGCTCTCTGCAGCTCCTCAGTGGGACAGCTGGCACAGCCTTAGGGGTAGGGGAATGACGAATGGGACCTTTGGGTTCCAGGAGTTCAATAGGATCCCTTATGAAGACAGAAGACCAGACTGAGCACACAAGGGCTTTGCTTCAAAATGAGGGAGAACTGTGTGATTAAATACTCGTTTGAGCTCATTACCACAGGGGAGTGACAGCCCCAGTGGCAACCTAGGAAGCAGGGGAAGGAGACCAAGTTCGAGCACCAGGAAATCAGGCCTTCTGTGTGCTGCACCACAGGAGCTTCTGTCATCACAATCTGCCTGTGACATGTAAGTGAGGTCACTTCACATGAATAATGCATGATGGCTAAGAGGGAGGAAAACAAGCTTTCACATCCAGCTGGGGCCTGAAATTTTGCATTATATTAAAATGTATTATGAGAGGACGGCTCCCCTACACTTCTATGGGATTTCTGCTCCAGTGGGTCTCCTAGGGTCTCTTTTGTCTGATTTCCTATTTAAAAGGCCAAGCCCTTGCTCACGTAACTACAGTATACTCATCCTGGTTTTATAGGTCAGTCATTAACCACAGGTTCTGGGGACAGAATCCAGGGAAGGATTTGAACATCTTGAGTGCCACCCATTGTTCTAGCCAATGATGTGATCAAGCAGATCATTTGACTTCTCTGTGAATGGGTATGATGTACCTAATCTTTAGTGCCTTATAGACAGACACATCAAGGATCAAATAGGATGTAAATGGGTATGAACACTTTTTAAAAATATATAAACTTACCTATGCACATGAATATATAAACCTATATATATGCAGATTGTGATGGTTATCATTGATCAGGCCTCTCCATGTGGACTAGGTCTGTTTCAGGCCCAGAACAAAAGGGACCTTCCAAATAAGTGAATAATATCATGGGTAAATGACCTACATACAGAAGAAGCACAGAAGCAGTGCAGTGTTGTCAGCTCCTATAAATTACCACTGTATCAAGCAGTCCTCCTTCTATTGTTTTCACAGGCTCGTTCTGGTGCCCAGTGTGGGTTGAATGAGAGCCATAGATTTTAGATGATAACTAAGTAATTGTAACTTCTTAGTGGGTACCATTTCCCCAGGTATTCCTAACATTTCAAAATGGGAGCAAACACTTATGCTCCTGGACAAGATTGAAAAACAGAGACCAGATTGAGCCCCTCCCACCTGAAATATACAATGGACAAGATGAGTGAAGTGATGGTTTTCAAGACCCTGGACATGATCCCCAAGACAACTTCCATAAGCCTTGTGACTGCCCTTGGTTCCTGCTTCATGACACTTTCCAGGTCATACTGCAAGGAGGAACAACACAGGCAGAGCCCAGTGAACTCTGAGCTCTCTGAGGTGAGATGGAAATGAGAGTCCAGTGAGACTAAGAAGGCTAGAATTCAAGTGCAGAATAAGTGGGGGAGGAAAGAGTTGCATATAGAGAGAACTCTACAGATGTATGGACAACCCTCTTTGAGCATTCAGATTAATTTGGATGATCATTTGTGTATGAGAAAATGACCCAAGGCTGGTGAAAGGAAACCTCTGATGAAAGTTAATGGTGCTTGGCACTCTCACAACATTGAGAATAGTGCCTGTTTGTATCAGTTCGGCTGGAAGACCTCAAGGTTTATAAGGTATTGGGTAGCATGCATGCATGCATGAATTCATTCATTAATTTCCATCCTTCCCTCATTCAGCCTCTAAACCCAACATGGGGCTCAAACTCACGACCCAGGACCAGAGTCTCAGCTCTACCAACTGAGCCAGGCAGGTACTGTGGTATTGGGTAGCATAAACGTGAGGATTTCTGTTGAATGGTGGAAACCATAATCGTTAGACTGAACACTGCTCTGATTCCATCTAACAAATTTTAACATGAAGACCCAAAAGGATCAAACTGTTTTCAAACTTAACTGCATCCCAGAATAGTGCTCAAGAAAATTTATACAAAGATAAAAATAACAAGCACTCAAAAAGGGAAAAAAAAATCACAATGCCTGACATCGGATCAGAATTTACCAGTCATATAAGGAAATAGGAAAATTGAATTTAAACTGATTAAATCATCAAAACTGAACCAGAACAAATGCAGATATTACAATCAGCAGGCAAGAAATTTAAAGTTATTATAGCTGTATTATGTTCAGAAACATAGACTCACAAAAGATAAATACATGGAACAACATTGAACTTCTAGAGATGAGAACTGCCCTACCAGAGATTTAAAATACCCTGGATGGGATTAATGGCAGACTAGACATTGCAGAAGGAAATATTCATGAACTTGAAGATAAAGCAATACTAATTATCCACAATGAAACACAGAAGAACAGAGAACAAAATAAAGAACAGCATTAATGAGCTTTAAAGTCACTTTAAGAAGTCTGATATACACCTAATTTGAAGCTCTGAGAATTAGCAGAGGGAGACTGAGAAAATAATGGAAGAAATAATAGCTGAAAATGTTTCAAGTTTGATGAAGACTATAAGCCTTAGGTCCAAGATGCTACGTTAATCCCAAGCACAAGTTAACTACCCCAACACCTAGCAGAATCAAACTCCTTAAATCATTGTTCAAAGTATTGGGTGGGGTACCTAGCTGGCACAGTTGATGGAACATGTGACTCTTGTGAGTTTAAGCCTCATGTTTGGTGTAAAGCTTACTTAAAATCTTGAAAAAAAAGAATTGGATAGCAGACAGGAAAAGTGACATTATGTACAGAAGAACAAAAATACAGATAGCAGCAGATTTTTCATCAGAGACCATTTAAAGCAAGAAGATAGTAGTTAAAGGTGCTTTAAAGTACAAAAAACAAACAACTTAATTTTCTATAGACAATAAAAATATCTCTCAAAAATGAAGGTAAACTCCTTTTTTAGATGTACAGAAGCTCAAAGAATTCATCCTGAGCCAGGTCTCACTCTCCCATGCAGGGTCTCAGTTCAACCAGAAAATGACAGTAGAAGAATGTCTGTATCTACACAAAGGAAATCTGTGGGTATACAAACTAATTTTTAAAATGTACTGTGGGGGTTTATTGCATATGTGAATGTAAGATAAATGAGAGCAATAGTACAAAGGTCAAGAGAGGAGAGATAGAGGTATGTAATTTGTAAAATTTTTATACCATACACACAAAGTAACATAATACTACTTGACAGGAGACTGTTAAGTTTAAAGGTGTATATTGTAAATCCTAAATCTACCACTAAAATAAAAAGATAGAGATTTCTACAGAGGCAAAAAAAAAAATAATAATGGGATCATTAAAAAATACTCCATGAATCCAAAAGAAGGCGAAACAATAGAAAAAGAGTAAAGAGCAAATGGACAAATAGTGAATAGCGAGATAATAGACTTAAACCTAATACTGTCACATTCTCACATTAAATGCAGATATTTTAAGCACTCCAAATACAGATATTGCTAGATTGGATATTAAAAAAACCAAGATTAAAAAACAACCATTTGCTGCCTATAAGAAGAACACTGTAAATATAAAGACATAAATAGGTTATACATTAAAGAGGCAAACGATAACTTGCTAACAAAATTACCTTGCATATAACATGCTAATCACTAGCTGAGTAAATATATTAATACACAAAGTAGATTTCAGAGCCAAGGATATTACTAGGAATATGAAAGCTTATTTCATGAGAATAATGGGTCAGTCCATCAGGAGACTATAAAAATCCAGGGGAACCTGTTTAGTTCAGTCTGGTAAGTGTCTGACTTGATTTTGGCCCAGGTCACGATCTCAGGGTTTGGAGGTCTGTTCCCACATAGGGCTCTGCACTCAGTGAGGAGTCAACTTGACATTCTTCCTCCCTCTGCCCCTTCCCTGTTTCCGCATGTGCACACACACTCTCTTTCTTCAAGTAAGTAACTCTTTAAGAAAAAAAAATATACTACAAATCCTAAATTTTTATGTACCTCATAATGGGGCTTCAAAATATGTAAACAAAAGCTGATAGGACTGCAGATAGAAGTAGAAAAATCTACAGTTACGGTTGGAGATTTCAGTATCCCTCACTCAGTAATTAATAGAAGAAGTAACAGCACTAGGCTGGCTCAGTTGGTAGAACATGCGATGCTTGATCTCAGGGCTGTGCATTTGAGCCCCAGGTTGAGTTTAGAGATTACTTAAAAATAAAATTTAAAAATAAAAAAGAAGTAAACAGAAAATCAGTAACAAAATGGCACACTGTCAACCAACTTGAGCTAATTGACATTTATAGAATATTCCACCTAGCAACAGCAGAATTCACGTTTTTTTCCAGTACATATGGAACCTTTATCAACATAGACTGCATTCTGGACTATAAAAGTAGTTTCAACTAATTTAAAAGAATTCGTGTCGTTCACAGTATATTCATGGACCACTGTGGAATTAAAGTTGAAGTCAATAACAGGTCTCTGGACTATCCATGAATATTTGGAAACTAAAACACTTCTAAATAACCCATGGATGAATGAATAAATTAAAAAGGAATTTAGTAAGTATTTTGAACTGAATGGTCAATTTTTTAAAAAATGTGGGGTATAATTTAATGCCATCCCCATCAAAATATCACCAGCATTTTTCACCAAGCTAAAACAAACAATTCTAAAATTTGTATGGTACCACCAAGGACCCTGAATAGCTAAAGCAATTCTGAAAAAGAAAAACAAAACTGGAGGTATCACGATTCTGGACTTCAAGCTATATTACAAGCTGTAGTTATTAAGACAGTATGGCACTGGCACAAAAACAAACACATAGATCAGTGGAACAGAATAGAGAATCGAGAAATGGACCCTCAACTCTATGGTCAACTAATCTTCAACCAAGCGGGTGAGAATATCCAATAGAGAAAAGATCGTCTCTTCAACAAATGGAATTGGGAAAACTGGACAGCCACACACAAGAGAGTGAATCTAGACTACTTTCTTATACCATACATAAAAATAAACTCAAAATGGATGAAAGACCTTAATGTGAGACAGAAAACCATTAAAATCCTAGAGGAGAACACAGAAAGCTCTTTGACCTCGGCCTTAGCAACTTCTTACTAGACATGTTTTTGGAGACAAGGGAAACAAAAGCACAAATGAACTACTGTGACTTCCTTAAGATGAAAAGCTTCTGCCTGCACAGCAAAGGAAACAATGAACACAAATAAAAGACAGCCTATGGAATGGAGGAAGATATTTGCAATGGACATATCTGATAAAGGGTTAGTATCCAAAATCTACAAAGAACTTATCAAATTCAACACCCCCCAAAAACAACGCAGTTATGAAATGGGCAGAAAACATGAATTGACACTTTTCCAAAAAGGACATCCAGATGGCTAACAGACCCACGAAAGGATGGTCAACATCATTCATTGTCAGGGAAATGCAAATCAAAACCATGATGAGATACCACCTCTCGCCTCTAAGAGTGGGTAAATTTTAACAATTTAAGAAACAACAGTTGTTGACGAGGATGTAGAGAAAGGGGAACGCTCTTACACTGTTGGTGGGAATGCAAACTGGTCAGTCATTCTGGAGAACAGTATGACACTTCCTCAGAGTATTAAAAATAAAGCTACCCTACAATCCAGCAATTGTACTGGTAGGTATTTACCCAAAGGTTACAAAAATTCAGATTTGAAGGGATACCCCTTCAGAACACTGCGCCCCTGTGTTTATAGCAGCATCATCAACAATAGCTGAAGCATGGAGAGGGCCCAAATGTCCATCAACGGATGGATGGTTAAAGATGTGTACACACACACACACACACACACACACACTCTGAATATTACTGAGTATTACTCAGCCATCAAGAAGAATGAAATCTTGCCATTTGCAAAGACACAGATAGAGCTAGAGTGTATTATGCTAAATGAAACAAGTCAGTTGGAGAAAGACAAATACCATATGATTGCACTCATATGTTGAATTTAAAAAAGAAAACAGATGAACATATGGGAAGGAGGGAAAGAATGGACAGAGGAAAACAAGCCATGAGAGACTCTTAAGAATAGAGAAGAGACTGGGGTTTGATGGAGGGAAGTGGATGAGGAAGCTAGATGGGTGATGTGTATTAAGGATACCCACCTGTTATGATGAACACTGGGTGTCATATGTAAGTGATGAGTTACTGAATTCTATCCCAGAAAACAATATTACACTGTATGGTCCTACCTAAAATTTAAATAAGAAAAAAATTATAATGCCAAAGAAAAGTAATTGGAGGGAAATTTATAACACTTAACACCCTTACCAGAAGAGAAAAAAAAAATTGTAGATCAAAGATCTCAACCACCACCTTAGAAAATGACAAGAAGGCAAAGCAAATTAATACAATATAGGGCTGCCTAGGTGGCTCCATAAGGTTAATTGTCTGACTCTTGATTTTGGCTGTGGTAATGATGTCAGGGTTGTGGTGATCGAGCCCCCCACTGGGCCCAGTGATGGGCGTGGAGCCTGCCCCCTGCCCTCCCCCACCTGAAAGGGTAGAGGAAAACAACTAGTAAAGATCTGAGTAAAAATAATCATGCATAATCATAGAGAAAATCAGTGAAATCAAAATCTGATTCTTTTAGTAGATCAGTAAGGTTGACAAAGTTCGAGCCAGATTTAGGATAAAAAAGAGAAAATGTACAAATTAAAATATTAACAATGAGAGACATAATATTTCTACATTTCATACAGATACTAAAAGGCTAATGGAGAAATTGTGAGTAACTTTATGCCAATAATATGATGACGTGAATGAAATGGACACATTTTCAATATCACAAACTACCACACCTTATGTACGATTAACTCAATAACTTGAAAACACACATATCTAGTTTTCAGCAGTTGAATTTGGACTTACAAACCTTAGTAGATCTAAATAGCTTCACTGTGGAATTTTGCCAGATATTGGAAGAAGAAATAGTATCACAGATATGGAAATCCTTCTAGAAATTGATGGAGAGGGAAAAATTTCCACCTTGTTCCAGGAGTCCAACACTGTCACGATTCTAAAAGTAGAGATAACACATTATGAGAAAACTGAAGGCCTATATCTCTCCTATATGTGGATGAAACATTTCTAAATGAAATGTTTGCAAATGAAATTTAACAGTATGTCAAAATGATAAGACATCATGAACCGGTGGAGTTTATCCCAGGAATTCAAAGTTTAGTTTAGTATTTGAAAGTCAATCCATGTAATTCACCCCCTTAGCAGGTTAAGCAAGAAAACTGTATAATCATGACAATGTGTACATAAAAAACAGTTGATAGAATCTAACATCCATTCCTGACAAAACCTCGCAACAAACCAGGACAAAAGGGCGTTTCTTCAGCCTGATAAGATGCATCTACTCAGGTAATATCATCTTTAAGCTGAAAGACTGATTCCATTTCCTCTAAGATTCAGGAGATTGACAGAGACAGCAACAATTATTCCCAATAGAATGAAGGACTGTACTCATTTCATTCAACCCTCTATTCCCTACCACATTTTGCAAAAATATCTTGCATGTGGTTAATACTTAAGAAAATATTTTTCTTGTGCTGAGAACTTCAAAGATTTACTCCCAGAGTAACTTTCAAATATACAATGCTGAATTATGAACTTCAGAAATAGAGTCACCAGGCTGAATGTTACATCCCCATGTCTTCTTTTATCAATGGAAATTTCTACCTTTTGACCCCCTTCTTCCAACTCTGCCCTCCCCACCCTGCCCCAAGTACCAGTCTGTTCTCTAGGAGTTTGGGTTTTCTTGTTGTGTTTTTAGACTACACGCAGAAGTGATATTATATGGTAGTTTTTTTTCTGTCTCACTTGCTGCACTTAGCCTAATGCATTCGAGGTTTATCAATGTACAAGAAGCCATAATAGATCTCCTGGCTACTTGTTCTGTATTTCTTCCTCTGCATAATGTTTAAAAAATTGTATTTGCCATACAGCTCCTTGCTCGTAATGTCACGCAGTTTGGTTTGGTGTTCGTTTTTACGTGCCTGATTCCTAGACTTACCACAAGATGACAAAGGACAGGGTATGCATTGAAGTGGCTGGTATTTCTACCCTCCTGTCAATTCAGTCTGTTTTTGCTCTGTCTCCTCTTGTGAACTTCACTGCTTGTTTTTGGTAGTACTGCTTTCATTTGTTCTGCTTTCAAAACCACAAGTTCTTGGGATGTCTGGGTGGCTCAGCTGGGTTTAAACGCCTGCCTTCTGCTCAGGTCATCATCCCAGGGTCCTGGGATCGAGTCCTACACTAGGCTCTCCCTGCTCTGTGGGAGCCTGCTTCACCCTCTGCCTGCCACCCCCCTCGCTCCCTCTGTCAAATAAATAAGTAAAATCTTAAAAAGAACATAAAACCACAAGTTCTTTCTTTTCTGCCTCTAGGTATCTGGGAGTTCCTTTTAGTGATTTTTTCTTTCCTGATCACTTCTCTCTCTCCACTGATGGATGGTTATGTGTGCTTTGTCAAAAGAATCAAATAATTTCATTTGTATTGTTTAGCAGGAACAATGATGATGTGGGTGATCTGGAATAAACCATTAGTTTTTAGCATCCGTATCCCCCCACAGAAATAGATAAACGTATTAAAGAATAAATTGTGTGCCTCAGGCGGACACTTTTTAGAGTCTTCATGTTACTTAACATTTTTTTTTCTTTCTCTGTATTTTCAATTCATTTAATGTTCCCAAGTCCACTTGTCTTTACATAGGGTGATAATGTACTGGTACGCGAGGCATAAACTGTACATGTACCTGTAACCCTAACTTCTTAATTTCCTCTCTTTCTCATCCAACTCCATTTGCAAACAAACAGACAAAAAAATCAGTAACAGTACTATGTATCACCTTGTCTTGTATCTGATTTACTCAGTAGCACGGGCAACCAAGCTCTTCCAAGGCAGTCAATGGGATAATCAGTGATATTTGCCCATGTTGTCAGGTCATTTTAATTCTTTCATTTTCAAACAACCTTGTCATTTACACAGGTTGGCTCTGATTCACAGGCTATAATAGCCAAGGGGGCAGTTCCGGCCATTTGAATTTTTTAAAATGCAAATGAAAGGCTCTGAAAGCCTCTTGAGATATGAAAAAGCTTTCCCAGGCCTAGAAGGGCAAAATGCAGAGAAGTCACCCACATACACTTATAATGGCCCTAAATACTCCTGCTGCAGAAAGGAGAACTGGGATGGTCCTCAAGTGTTTTGCTGTCTCACAGAATACAAATGCAAACTCTGGGTCTAATGACTTTTCACTGACAGTGCAGTTCGGCTGGAGGGGAAAAAAAAAATAAACCTTATGTAAGAGGATTTCATTGTAAATAGAATGAATCACTGACAAACTTTTAAAAAGAAAGGAGCACAAAAAGACCTTACTATAAGCAAAGACAAAAAAAAAAAGACTGTAAAAATGACCTAGTTTTTTTGTTTTGTTTTTTTTTTTGAAAGTGTTTGTAACAAAGATAGAGAACATATGTACTGTTCTCGATGCAGACATAAAGAGTAAGATCCATTAATTTTCCATTAACCTGGTGGCTTTTTAGGTGTGTAATTAATGATCTATCATTATCTGTATCTCCCTGCAGTTTGAAAATGGAGAAAATGTCTGGGTTATTCAGGCCCTAAAGCAGTTTATATGAACTCTGCAAAAATTAAGGCAGAAATGGGTTTTGATTAGACTATTATTAATAATGGCTTCTGTTCTCCATTTCACCATGCATGTTGGTAGACAGTCTAAGACAGCCATCCAAAATGCTTCATTGGAATTCTTAGTGGACCGAGAACAAGTATTTCTATATTTCACATTAAAATGTCTCCTGATTTATATTAAAGTGTTACCGAGAATTCCATCTCCAATGAAAAAATAAAAATATAATGTGCTTATTTTATTTATGACAAAGAATTAAGGCAATTGTAAAATCTTGACTTTCTCTAGGCTGCTTCATGAAACTAGAAATTGTTCCAGAGATATCGTAAAAGTGGACCTCCTATAGTTTCTGTCCCTAGTCAGTGGGAAAATCTTGCAGATTTAGCCTGTGGAACAAGATACCTTAACCTCTCTGACTTTAATATTCTTAATCTTTGTACATGCAGAAACTGGGAAAAAGTGGAGGAGTCAGTGGTACTGATGTGGGAAACAAAGGCAAAAGAAAAATTACATTTCCTTACTACTTCAAGTCCATTGACAAGTCCTTGAAACAGGCAGACTGAGCTTCCTCTAGCAACTCAGCTTCCTCAAAGTTAACACTTTGCTAAGGCAAAAGGTAATCTTAGCTTAACATTATCCCCACCCCCCAGGATCCTGTAAGTCTAGTTTAGATTCCTTTGGAATCTTACTTTATTGCTACCCCTCAAGATACATGCTGGCAATCATTCCCCAAGCATATGACTCACTGATATACATCTGAAGGGTCTCATGACTAGGGTTATTAGTAATAAGGTCCTTCAAGGTCCTGGAAATTACTTCCAAAATTCCTTAGAGACATATGCTATCCCTAACCCCCCTCCCAACTTGAAAGTTTATCATGGGCCACTCCTCATGACCCCCCGTCGCTCTTTCTGCCCACGGGTCCTGTCCCTGTGCTTTCATTTAAACCACCTTTTTGCACTGATGGCATCCCAGTAATTCTTTCTTGGCCATTGCTCCAAACTCCTACCATTTCCTACATCAATGCTGCTCTTACGCCTCACTAAGGTAGGGTGGAAGAAAAACTATGGTAAGGTTTACAAACACTATTATGGTTGGTGTTTCTCTGTGTGCCGAAATGGTAAAAGGTGATTAGATAGAGATCAGAGTTGACCCACCATGAAGCCTTCTAGAAACTGTCACTTACCCTCTTCTCTGTAGGGTAAGTGTAGAGCCTGCAGCTTGAAATGTGTCCATTTCTTCATCTGTCCAGCCCTGGTAATCCTTTACCAGCATCTCTAACTTAACAAAGTTTATTTGCTTTCTTCTCAGGTCTGTGTACTTTTCAGTTCTCTCCTTTTTATATTTATTTTATTTATTGATTTTTAAAGATCTTATTTATTTATTTGACTGAGATTGATATATATAGAGAGAGAACAAGCAAGGGGAGCGGTAGGTAGAGGGAGAGAGAGAAGTAGACTCCCTGCCAAGCCGGGAGCCCCATGCAGGGCTCTATCCCAGGACCCTGGGATCATGACCTGAGCCAAAGGCAGCCACTTAACGGACTGAGCCACCCAGGCACCCCACGTTTTCTCCTTTTTAAATATCTGGCTTTGTATATGGAACCTATCAGGTTGTGAAAACTGGAAACGCCTTTGTTTGCTGAAATAGACTCAGGAAAATGACTTTATTGGTGCGGTTGTGCCATATACTTTATTTCTACTTCTGTTACAGATCTTAGACTAGCACGTGTCTAGTCTTTACCATTTGTGTCCATGTCTGAATCCTCTGTTGGGTTTTAAGTTCTTTGGAGGCGAAATTGGTGCCTTGGTTGTGTGATCTTCACAGTTGAGAGCAATACCTCACATCAAGTGGTTATAACAGATGTCTGTTGATTCAGTAATTTACAAAGACTCTCCTCTTTA
This sequence comes from Mustela lutreola, assembly GCF_030435805.1. Lineage (NCBI taxonomy): Eukaryota > Metazoa > Chordata > Mammalia > Carnivora > Mustelidae > Mustela > Mustela lutreola. The sequence continues at coordinate 100,931,743 of NC_081308.1, read as the reverse complement.
AGAGATAGGTGGTATGTTTTTTGCCTGCCAAACGAGCAAACATTAAGAAGAATGATAATTCTAAGTGCTGTGGAGACAGTGGAGGAACTGGGTAGCTGTACTAGTATTTAAACTCTCCTTAAAATATTTTTAATGGCCCTTGAGTATAAAGCAGGCAGTGTTCATGAAATGCGTTTGGGCCATGTGTTTTAAGGTATTAATATTTTCATGCCTTTTGACGCTTCACTTCTAGCATTTTATCCTTTGGAAAACAAATGGTTGCTACAATTTAACATTAAGAATCATCATAGCAGGAGCACCTGGGTGGCTCAGTCGGTGAAAGTGTCCGCCTTGGGCTCAGGTCATGATCTCAGGGTCCCAGGATCGAGCCCTGCATTGGGCTCCCTGCCCAGCGGGGAGCCTGCTTCTCCTCCTCTTCCCCAGCTCACTCTCTCTGTCTCTCTCAAATAAATAAATAAAATCTTTTAAAGAATCATCATAGCAGGGTTGAATATAACAGGAAAAGTATCTAAAAGTTGATATTAATAATATCAACATAATTAAAGACTGTGTAATATGCATGCATTATGCAACTACTAAAAAACAATGATGTAGAACCACCTTTATTAAGATTGAAAGATGTTCCCTATAGAATTGAGCTGGAGAGAACAGTTTAGACTTCCATTTTTAATATGCACCTGTGTATTTTTATATATCTGTCTATACTTAACCTCTGTGTAAGTGCTGAATAGCCATAGGCCAAAATGTTAACAATGTTTATTTTGGGGTAGCTTAATTACGTATGTTTTAAATTTTCTTTTCCTTTGCCAATGAGTGTCCTCCTTTCTGAAGTGAATGTTTAGCACTCACATTAAATTTGTTTCTAAGCGAATACAAGGAAGGTAGGGGAAATGATTGAATAAACGAATAATTACAAAATACTTATTAACAATTTCATGCTGATTTCATTCCCGATGGCTTAGCCCCAAGTCAGTGAAGTGCAAATGAGAATATGAATTTTAAAAAGAGTAATAGAGGTCAGCCAAGTTTTCCATTTTAAAGAGAACTGACCTGGAAAGGGGACCCCATTTTTCTTTTTGGGTAAAGAACTTGGCAAGAACATGAATAAATATGTGGCAAAATGTTATTAAACATATTTTTAAGCAATTAAAATAATTTTTATTACCCTGTTATTTGGAAATACACTGTGATTTTCAAAGAAAAATATCTTCAGATAACCAGATTATTTTAGACTTTTCTGCATTGAGTGTCTGTCTTTTTTTCTTAAGATGTGAAAGTCTGGTTTTAATATCAGACAGAATATGCAGAAAGAATCAGCATGATAATATGACTATGGCCTACTGAAAACACACCCACACATTTTTTGCTAAATGATTTAGTCTACTGATATCTTTTTAAAGATTTGAAGACTATGGGTAAGCCTTTAATAACAGTGCCAGATTTCTTCATTAAAAGATAAAGCTTTAGTGTTTTGTTTTCCAGAAATTCCAGGGAAAAACAATGTTGGGCACTTTGGCATCTGCTTTAAAGCAGATCTGCATCACGTCTTAAGAAGTGAGAGTTTCAAAGAAACATAATTTCCACTGCCTGAAGGGAGATGTTTTGTGTTAAGGGAGGGAATGGGAGACACCTGCAGCGGAGAAGCGCGTCCCTGGAGAAGAATGATACTCCTGGGATCTTGCTCTAGTATTTCTCTCTTCTGTAGAAGCCAGTAGAAGATAGATTCATCTGGATTTAGGTCTCTGTGTGTCCAGGGGATTTTATAATAACGGTGAGTTGCCTGTGCAGTAGCCCTGTTATGGGGATTTCAAGGGCAAATTCACATTTTGGATAAATGCAGATTTAGAGCTTCAAATCTCCTTTTATTGTTTTGCTTCCTTCCATCTTTTTCCTTCTCATTTTTTTGATCCCCCTCAGCAGGTGATAATACTGATGTAAGCATCAGTGGTTTTGTGGATTAATATCACTCGTTGATTAATGCTAAGAAATCAATCGGTGTTTCCTTAGGTGCTAAATGATCTGCAGAATCCAAAACTTACAAAGTAGATCTATAGAAACACTTAGGGTCCTAAATGCCACATAATCAAAACAAATGTATTTTCTCCTTGAATGACCAGAATTACATATCCTACTTTATTATTTTTTGTGTTACTTATTTACCTCTCAGCAGAGTCTATATGTAAAACAATTTGTACTTGTTGTTGTTGTCTTTTTCTTCACTCTAACATGTAAACTATGTGAATAAAGGGTATTTGTCTTTTTCTCTATTATATCAGCAGCACTTCAGGATCCTGGCTCATAGTAGGTGCTCAGTAGATACATATTGAATGATGTTGATTTCCCATGATTCTGTCTTGTATGGAAAATAATAGTTGGGCTATATTTATGTTTGTGATTGTGATCCTTTTGAAGTTTTGCTAGAACAATGACCCTGTAATTACTTTTAAATTCTGAATGTTTAATCTATCTCATTTGACAGTAGCTCAAGTGGTGAGAAAATGGTGCTCATGTAAGTAAGGTTTGTGTTCTGCTTGCTTTTGCCAAATATTTTTGACCGTTTGCTATATTTTTGTTCATGTGCTCATTGCTGGAGATGGACAAAATATAGTCCTTGATCTAAATGAGCTCATTGTCAAAGAGACAGCCTTGTATAGAAGTGATGTTGATATCGTACACTATGTTTGAAAGTCAAGGGCCATGGTAGTACAAAGAAGGATGTGACTAACTCCAGGGGTTGGGAATTAAGATTGGAGACATGGTCCTTTGTCCTCAAGGCATTCACATTCAAGAAAGGAAGACAGATACGTAAATAGTATAATGTACTCTGTATTGCAATAGAGAGATAAATCAACCAACAAGACCACATCAAGAAAATAACAGTTCTGCCTCATGCCTTAGGAAAAGGTTTTATGGAACAGTTGATATTTGCATCGGGCCTTGGATTCCCTCTGCACAATGGGAGTAGAGGGTGGGATGAGGTCGGGGCAGGAGCAAATGCATAAAAAGCAGGGTAGCCGGAATGTAGTAGCGTGGGAAGAAGGTCCAGAAGTTAAAGCCAGAAGAATAGAATTCAGATTACAATCTATGTGAAATCCTGTGCTTAGGAGGCTGTACAGTATAACATAAATAATGGTAATATTGATTGAAGACTTAGTGTTCCTGTTTCGCTCTGGTTTTAGTTCCATGGGCTAACTTCAATGGTGTCTGTCCCAGGTTGATATAGTTCTGGGAAATAAAATTTCTACCACCAAGGCCCAGAGAAATGTTGAAGAGTCAGTTTATTAATGGCAATGATAAATACTTCTGTCAGAAGAATTGGAATATTTGTTTTCCTCTCTTATTTGGAAAATCACAATTGGGGTATAATGAGAGGAATAAAAAGGTAAGGTTAGTTGTCATTAAGAAGACAAATCTGTGGAGGTGTCTGGCTGGTATGATTGGAGGAGAAAGCAACTCCATATCAGGGCCATGCGTTCAAGCCCCACATTGTGTATAGAGATTACTAAAAAAAGAATTAAAAAAAAAAAAACCCACTTAAGAATGAGGTCAGATCTGTGATAACCGAGTGAACCAAATGTTCTTCTTACAAAGTTGAGCCTGGCACACAAACCCAGCCAGATATCTGAGGAAGGCTTGATCTGACTTTGAACTGTGTTAAATGACTTAACCCAATTTGCAGTCTTCTGATTTTTCTCTGGTACCCAATTCAAGAATGTACACTACATTGCTCTATAACTCAGAAAGACTCTCAAAAAAAAAAAAAAAAAGATTTTATTTGACAGAAGGACAGAGTAAGAGAGGGAACCCAAGTAGGGGGAGTGGGAGAGGGAGAACCAGGCTTCCCACCTAGTAGGGAACCTGACAAGGGGCTCGGTCCCAGGACCCCGGGATCATGACCTGAGCTGAAGGCAGACGCTTAACAACTGAGCCATCTAGGCGCCCCACTCAGAAAGACCTTCAAACATGACACGCTCTTATGGCTTTGTATAGAAAATTCCCACTAAGGCTATGAGTAGATCCGGGGTGTTCATCCATCAGTCATTTTAATTTCCTCTCAACATGAGGAAGAAAAGGTAAGAAAGGTAAGAAGGTCTTTCTTTAAGGTAAGAAAAATGAAATACCCAATAAACAGTGATAATGTTCACCATAGCCAAAATATCTATCTTTGACTTTGAAGTATAAAAACAAGAATTTACCTATGGGGTGCCTGGGGGGCTCAGTGGGTTAAAGCCTCTGCCTTCGGCTCAGGTCATGGACTCAGAGTCCTGGGATCCAGCCCCGCATCAGGCTCTCTGCTCAGCGGGGAGCCTGCTTCCTCCTCTCTCTCCGTGCTTCTCTGCCTACTTGTGATCTCTGTCAAATAAATAAATAAAATCTTAAAAAAAAAAAAAAAAACAAGAATTGACCTATAATTTCATGGAATTAAGGACTCCCAAACTGAAATCAGTACATGTTAAAGTGCATGTTAAAATGTAAAAATGGCAACAGAAGTCCATTCAATAATTCTAAATGCGGCGGAATTACATAATGTGTCAGGACATGGGAAAATAATAACTCTAGAAGTAACTATGAGGGAGAGCAATGGAGGAGGGAAGGAAGGAGAGAGAAGAGAGAGGAGAGTAAGTTGGAGGGAAAAGGAATCATGCTTACAAAACCAAGTCTAACTTTCAACTTTGTCACAGGGTACCTGAGAGAAGGTAGCTCAAAAATGACCATTTGAAGCAAGAACTTTGTGGCTACTCGTGATAGATTTTTTTTTCTTCTTTCATTCTTGCCATCTGTTTTGTGAAGGGTAGGTTGAAGTGGCACGTCACCGAGAGGAGGAATGGGTATTTGTCGAAAACCTGAAACGGGAACAAGGAAAGAAATGTTCTCTATCCATCGGAGAAAATGCAACATTGCCTCAGGTCTATAAATGTTTGAAAGCCGCATTTATGTGGGAAGTTTTGAATAGCCTTTCTTTGGCTGTATACTAAACATCCTCTTAAGTAGAGATTTTTCAGCTCATCTGACGTTTATGACTTAGTCTGACATTATTTCAAACACGCAGAAGGAAAGATGAATGTGGGGTCTAATTCACAAAGAGTTCTCGGAGGAATGGAAAGGCATTTTGACCCTCTTCTAGACCATTCTGGCCTTGGTTTTGTCTTCTTTCTTTTAAACTTAGCCTCTGCTTATTGAGCTCATTCTGCACTCAGTAGAATGATTTATTTTGAATTTCATTAAGAAAGTGACCGACAAAAAAAAAAAAAAAAAAAAAAAAAAAAAAGAAAGTGACCGACAATTAAAAACAAAATCTTCAATGTTGGGTGGCTCTTGAATGTCAGAGCTGCTGGAAGGAAGCTTGAGACATGGAACCACACTGGAATGTTTAATGTGGGACTATGTGAGGGAAATTTTTTGCAATTCCTTACATGGCCCTCAGTGGTTGGATCTTCCCCACTGTGCTGCATACTTTCCTCTATAAGCATTTGATCATTTATTCAGCATACATGTTAATAAGGGCTCACCCTTTATTAGGAAACTGGAAATACACAGATGAATAAGATGTTACATCCTGTGTTAAGGAACTGATGGCATCAGGGGGAAAATAGAGCACAAAACCTGGAATTATAATTCATAAGCATGAGAACTTTGATAGGCATATACAGAGATAGGAGTCTATGAAGACACACAGAAAGACACTTAACAAATTGTCATCAGAAGCTTACAAAAGAAGATAAAGCTTGAGTTTGTAGGGTAGGAAAAATAATTTTCCCTCTACCCTTCTGGGTTCTTGACTGGTATCCCCCTATAATAAAAGCTAGATTAATAGGAAAAGAACAAACAAGTTGAATAACATGTATATCTCCTGTATACAAGGGAGATACTGGAAAAACTGATTGAACTCCCCTAAATGGCCCAAGACATCACCTTAAATAGTATCACCATCAGTTTAAAAAAAAAAAAAAAAAAGATGCTGGGGTTGGGGGGGCCTGTTACGGGAGGTTTTCAGGCAGAGTCCAGTAGTCAAGGATTAAGTTGTTATGCAGATTTAAGTTCCTGCCTTTTCTATTGATAAGAGTTTCTAGAGATTCATTTACTCATTCTCATCCTTCTGGTACAGATAGGGAGACATCCTTACAGATGGAGATTTTCCTTATATCTATTAGGTTTTCAGAGCTTTTCCTGTGTCTGCTCTTTCCTAAAAATAACCAGCTGAAGGAAATGCAAATTGTTCTTTTTATAAGGAAATACCACCTTGCACCAGTGAGAATGGCTAGTATCAAAAAGACAGGAAATAACAAGCATTGAGGAGGATGAGGAGAAAAGGGAACCCTCGTGCACTGTTGGTGGGAATGTACGGGCACTGTGAACAATATGGTGGTTCCTAAAGAAATTGAAAATAGGAATACTGTACGAGCCAGTAATCCCATTTCTGGGTATTTACCCAAAGAAAATGAAAATACAGGTTTGGAAAGATATATGCATCCCTATGTTTATTGTAGCATTATTTACAGCAAAGATAACGAAGCCACCAAAGTGTCCTTCAGTAGATAAATGGGTGAAGAAGTGGTGGTGGTGGTGGTGGTGGTGGTGTGTGTGTGGTAATAAATACATGGTGGTATATCCCTCAGCCATTAAAACGAATGCAATCTTGCCATTCGTGAAATGGACCTAGCAGGTATTATGCTGAGTAAAATAAGTCACACAGGAATATAAATGCCATAGGATTTCACTTATATATAGAACCTAAGAAACTGAACAAAGAACAAAACAGGAATGGATTCACAGATATAGAGAAAAATTGGTGGCTTCCAGAATGAAGGATGAACAATCTAGGTTAAGGGGATTAATAAGTGTAAACTTCCATCTATAAAACATTGAAGAAATGAAGTCCCATGGATAAAAATTATAGAGAATATAGTCAGTAATATTATAATAACTTCATATGGTGGCACATGGTAGGTACTACCTTTATCATGGTAAGGATTTCATAGTGTATATAACTGTCAGCTCATGATGTACTTTTTTTTTTTTAAAAGATTTTATTTATTTATTTGACAGACAGAAATCACAAGTAGGCAGGGGCATGCAGAGAGAGAGAGAGGAAGGGAAGCAGGTTCCCTGCCAAGCAGAGAGCCCGATGCGGGGCTCGATCCCAGGACCCTGGGATCATGACCTGAGCCAAAGACAGAGGCTTTAACCCACTGAGCCACCCAGGCGCCCCTCATGATGTACTCTTGAAACTAATATAATATTATATGTCAAATATACTTCAATTAAAAAATATGTAAATTTAAAAAGGAGGGGGAGAAAAAGATTTTCCATCTTCCCAAAAGCCAGTGAAGAGAAATGGCTTGTAGAATCAATGATCACACCAGCATGAGTCAACAATCATGTAAAGCGATTTCTACAAGGTTAAAAAAAACAAACAAGCAGCTCAAAATAATCTTATGTCAAAGATTGGGGTAGTATCTTCTGTTCCCCTTCAAGCTGAACCAGAAAATTCAGAGTGAAAAGGATTATCCAGGTAGAAAAGATTATGTATGTTAAAGCATGGACATATTCTATATAGGGAACTGTTAATGTAGTGTATGACTGGAGGGGAGGGAGTGTTAAGAGAGGGTCTTGGGAGATGAGGTCAAAGATGCAGACAGGCATTAGTTATGTCATGCATGTCATGTGCTGTTTAGGGGGTGTTTAAAGTCAAGTCACAGATCTGTTTCATTTCCAGCAGTATGTGTAGGTTTCCAGTGATGTAGATACCCTCCTTTCATCTAGCTTCCCTTGTAGTTGTTGCCTTTTATATATGTTTATTAAAACTTTATTGACATTGAACCTCCTGTCAGGCTAGTTGACTGGAAGAATAGCCCTGAAAGAGTGAAGATAACCAGGTTCATGAGTCTAGACTGGAAAATGTTCTTTGTGTCATTAGTGTGAGGCCCCAAGAAATAGTCTGCCACACCGAAGTTTCTGTTAGGGGATGGAAGGATAGTAGTATTGAGGTACTGACCATTTCAGCCCAGGAGGCACAGGTGAATGCCCTTCTTGTTGAGGGAACTCAGGATCCTGGTTTTGTTATTCCAGTTTTTCAGAACAAAATCTCAGTAAATGAGTTTGCCCATGCTAATCAGAATTCAAGAGATCAGATACTCCAAAGATATGTTTTCTCGATTTATGAGAAAGACCGTATCCAGCAGTACACCTGGTATCAATCTTTGGCTCGGGACACACACTCCTGTTTGGAAAGTGTACTCTGAGGTCAGGTGGTATATCAGAATATTACTTGGAGAATATAGAGTTAGAACAGAGGGAATGTCTTATTCTCTGGGGACATTTCCATCAAGCTAGGGTGGTGTGACAGTTTGTCCTTCTCCACTCCTGAAATAGTACTCTCCAGAGAATTGGTGCTTGTTTTTAGAATCAGAGTACTGATTCTCTTGGACAGAGCACACTGACCTTTTCTCACACTATGGGTCTCCGTAGAATCCATGCAAACAACATCCCATCCCCACTGTTACGACATGGCTTGTTCCAGCCTAGTTTACGTTAATCCTGGTTTGGTTTGCATGGAGATTACGTCGACATTGGACGCTCAGCAGTAACATATTTGCAAACCATTTCTTAGGATGGGAAGCATTTCTCTACGTCACCTGCTTTATCCATTACTTTCTTTAACTTTCAGAAAGTAACAGTTTCTTGTTTGACAACTATTGGGAATAGCCCCCATTTTGAACCGTTGCATCCTTCAATCCTTCTGCCAAATTAGCCCATTAAGAGTGAAACGCAATCAAAATCATTAGGAGCAAAATCATGAAAGTTTCCCTTCAGTAATTTGTGAAGAATCTTAGGGCACTGGCATTCTTTTTGACAAATGAAATTGTGTCCAAAACACACATAAAAATATTAAAGCAGGGCTCCGAGGGAACTCTAATCTATTTTTATCTGCTCGTTTTTCCAGATGGGGAAACTGATGTGCATAGAGGGTGAGAGATTTTCCCAGGACAGCTCAGCTTGTCAGAGCCAGAGCAAGGACGAGAAGCTAGTTCTCCTGACTCCTAGTTCAGTGCTATTTTTACTCTACCACTTAGCACTCATGAAATATGTACACAGATAGGTATGGAGAAGCAAACTGGTATTCTCATTGAATGATCTCTGCAATGTACTCTTTGACAATTCTGACTAGAAAATCCCCACTGAAGTCTTCAAACACTCTTTTGATGAACAAAAAATGAGCAATGGGAGGGATCATTTTTGCTACTGGAAATTTCCACTAGTGTCCCTGTACATTGATGTATTTTCTGACCCTTTTTTTGGTTATTCAAATAGCCTATTTTAGTGCTATCAACTTGAAAACACATTAATGCTTTTAAAAATTGAATGTTAAATATTATGTTCATAAACATAGAATATTCATAAAATATAAATATAGGATACTTCTGTGAGAAACCCTGGGTAATGTAATATAGTATGGACACAATTGTTTGTGCAGGGGGTACCTGAAACTTGTTGGGAGTATTTTTGTTGTTGTTTGAGAACAGTTTGAATTGTATGGATTTCCAGGGCTCTGTGTCAGAGACATTTTATCCTTGTTTAGGTTTTATAACTTGAGCTGGCCTTGATAGCTAGGTAGGGCTGACCCTAGAGGATAGGTAGAAGATTCTTAGGAGCAGTTTGGACTTCCCTTTGAGAGTAGTGGTTATCTTTCCTGGCTGACTGTTCAAAATGGGAACTGTCAGATGATGGATAGCTGGTTCTTGGATGTTTGTTTGGGTGAATTGCAAGTCCGAGCTCCCATCTGGTCTTAGTGTCCATCTCTGGAAAATAAAATGGGTAAGATAATCTCCTATGTCCCCAGCAGTTCTGACATCATATAGTTATCTGATTCTTTACTTTTCTGTTAATATCGAGTGCTTGATTCAGAATCTGTGAAAGATCTAGTATCTAAGCTGTGGTACACTCTTTGCTAACTAGGCTAGGGTTTCTAGCTCTTTCTTTTCAGTCTAGACATGTACATTTCTCCCAGACCCACCACGGTGGTCCGTGGAAATAACTACCTGTGTGTATTCTATTGCACCTGTAGCTCTTAGCTTTTTTTCAATTAAATTTAAAATTTTAATTCCAGTACAGTTAACACACAGTGTTTCTATTAGCTTCAGGTGTACAATATAGTGACTCAACAGTTCTATACACGACTCAGTGCTTATCTGATAAGTGGACTCTTTAATCCCCTATAACTATTTCACCCATCTCTGTGCCAAACTTCCCCTCTGGTGACCACCAGTTTGTTTTTTATAGTGAAGGGTCTGTTTCTTGGTTTCTCTCTATCTCTTTTTCTCTCTTTCCTTTGCTCAATCCCCACCACCCCCCCCTCAATTCCACATGAGTGAAATCATACAGTACTGCTCTTTCTCTGACTTATTTCACTTGGATGGTACTTTCCAGCTCCATCTTGTTAAATAACAAGACATCATTCTTTTTGCAGCTGAACAATATTCTGTTGTGTATGTGCATATATATGTTTGTGTGTGTGTGTGTATATATATATATACATAGAGAGAGAGAGTATATATTTGTGTGTGGGGGGGTATCTTCTTTATCCATTCATACATTGAGGGACACTTATCTTGTTTTTATGTCTTGGCTGTTGTTAATAATGCTGCAGTGATCAGCTATCTGCAGATAGCTCTTTGATATCCAGCCATGGACACTTGGGCTACTTCCATAATTTGTCTCTTGTATATAATGCTGCAATAAACATAGAGGTTTATATATCCCCTTGAATTAGTGTTTTTGTGTTTTTACATATAATATATATATCTGCCTAGTAGTACAATTACTAGATTGTAGGGTAGTTCTTTTTTTAACTTTTTGAGGAAGCTCCATACTGCTTCCCACAGTGGCTGCACCAGTTTGCATTACCACTGACACTGCACGAGCGTTCCTTTTCCTCCACATTGTTGCCAACACTGGTTGTTTCTTGTGTTTTTGATTTTAGCCATTTTGGTCAGGTGTGAGATAATATTTATAGTGTTTATTTGTATTTCCCTGATGATCAGTGATTTTTTAAATTGGATTATTGGGGCTTTTGGTGTTGAATTGTGTACGTTTTTAAAATACATTTTGAATATTAACCCGTTTTCCAGTAAGTTAATTGCAAATATCTTCTCCCATACAACAGTTTGCCTTTACGTTTTCTTGACTGTTTCTTTCATTGTTCAGAAGCTTTTTATTTTAATGTAGTCCTGATAGTTTATTTTTGCTCTTTCCCAAAATGTTTACCTCCCAAAAATTTTTACCTCAGGAAACATTTCTCAAAAAATATTGCTACCGCTCGCTGATGTCAGAGACATCACTGCCTGTGCTCTCTTCCAGGATTTTTATGGTTTCAGGTCTCACAGTTAGGTCTTTAATCAATTTTGAGTTTTTGTTTATGGTGTAACAATGTGGTCCAGTTTTGTTCCTTTGCCTGGAGCTGTCCTGTTTTCCCATCGCCATTTGTTGAAGAGACTTTTTTCCCACTATATATTCTTGCCTCCCCTTTTGAAGCCTAACTGACCCTATCATCATGGGTTTATTTGTGGGCAATCTATTCTGCTCCATCGATTATGTATATATTTTAGTGCCAGTATGCTGGCACTATGGCAAAACACTATGCTGTTTTGATCACTACAGCTTTGAGGTAGAACTTGAAGTGTGGAACTGTGATATCTCCAATTTTGTTCTTTCTCAAGATTTTTTGGCTATTCGGGGTCTTTTGTGGCTCCCTACAAATTTTAAGGTTGTTTGTTCTGGCTCTGTGACAAAGGGTATTGGTATTTTGATAGGGATTGCATTGAATCTATAGATTGCTTTAGGTAGTATGGAACATTAAAAATGTTATCCTTCCAATCCATGAGCATGGCTTATCTTTCCATTTCTTTATGTTGTCTTGAATTTCTTTCATCAGTGTTTTATAGTTTTTAGAGTATAGGTCTTTCAGTTCTTGGGTTAAGTTTATTCTTCATAATTATTTTTGGTGCACTTAAAAGTGGGACTCCCTTCTTAATATCTCTTTCTGCTGCTTCATTATTCAGGTAGAGAAATGCAACACATTTCTGTTTATATAGATTGGTTTTGTATTCTGTGACTTGACTGAATTCATGTATCAGTTCTAGTATTTTTGGGGGTAGGGATGGAGTCTTTCAGGTTTTCTAGATATAGTATTATATCATCTGCAAATAGTGAAAGTTTTACTTCTTTCTTACTGATTTGGATGCCTTTTATTTATTTTTTTTCTTCGTTGTTGTCTCATTACTGTTGCTAGGACTTCTAGTACCATGTTGAAAAAAAGTGGAGAGAGTGGACATCCCCGTCTTGTTCCTGACCTTAGGGGAAAAAAAGCTCTCAATTTTTCCCCATTCAGTATTATGTTCCCTATGGGTTTTTTATATAAGGTCTTTATTATGTTGCGGTATATTCCATCTAAACCTACTTTGTTGAGGGTTTTTATAATGAATGGATGTTGTACTTTGTCAAATGCCTTTTCTCTGTCTGTATCTATCTATTGAAATAACTATATGGTTTTTAGCCTTTTGTCTTACTGCTATGATGTGTCACGTTGATTGAATTCTGAATATCGAACCACTCTTACAATCTGGGAATAAATCCCTCTTGATTGTGGCAAATTACTTTTTTAAAAGATTTATTTATTTACCTTAGAGAGAACATTCATGAGTGCGAGGGGTAGAGGGAGAGGGAATCTGAAGCTGACTCTACTGAGTGTGGAGCTTCATGTGGTGTTCGATCTCACAACTCTGAGATAATTACCTGATCCCAAACCAAGAATCAGATGTTTAACTGACTGTACCACCAGGCACCGCAGTGAATGATTTTTTTTTTTTTTAATGTACTGTTGAATTCAGTTTGTTTGTATTTTGTTGAAGATTTTTTGCACTGTGTTCATCAGAGATATTGGCCTATAGTTCCACTGTCCCCCCCCCCTTTTTTTTTAAGTGAACTGTACTGCTGAACATAGAGCTTGAACTCCCCATCCTGAGATTGAGAGTCACTTACTCTCTTGAAATTGTCTTTTGTTGTAGCATCTTTATATGATTTGCTATCAGGGTAATGGTGAACTGATAGAATGAATTTGGAAGGTTTCCTTCCTCTTCCATTTTTTGGAATAGTTTGAGGAGAAAAGGTATTACCTCTTCTTTAAATGTTTGGTAGAATTGACTTGTGAAGCCATCTGGTCCTGGAATTTTGTTTGTTGGGAGCTGTTTGAAAACTGATTCAATTTCATTGCTGGTCATCATCAGTCTGCTCAGATTTTCTACTTCTTCCTGCTTCAATTTAGAAGGTTATATAACATTTCTAGTAATTTATTTATTTCTTCTAGGTTGTCCAGTTCATTGACATGTAATTTTTTGTAATATTCTCTCACAGTCCTTTGTATTTCTGTGGTCTTGGTTGTTCTTTCTCCTCTTCCTTTGTGATTTTGTTTGAGTTTTTTCTCTCTCTTTCTCTCTCTTTATTTATTTTTAAAATGAGTTTGGCTAGAGGGATGCCTGGGTGGCTCAGTCAGTTAAGGTCCTGGGATCGAGTTCTGCATCAGGCTCCTTGCTCAGTGGGGAGACTTCTTCTCCCTCTGCCTGCTGCTCCCCCTGCTTGTGCCTTCTCTCTCACAAATAAATAAATAAGATCTTAACAACAACAACAACAACAACAAAATGTGTAAAGGAGTCTGACTTGAGGTTTATCAATTTTAATCTTTTCAAAGAACCAGCTCTTGGATTCATTGATGTGTTCTATTGTTTTTAAAAATTTGTGTATAATATATTTCTGCTCTAATCCTTATTTTGTCCTCCCTTCTGCTTGTTTTGGGTTTTCTTTGTTCTTCTTGTCCTGGTTTCTTTAGGCATAAGGTTAGGTTGCTTATTTGGAATTTTTCTCATTTCCTGAGGTAGGCCTTTATTACTATATACTTACCTCTTGGAACCATTTTTGCTGTATTCCAAAGGTTTTTGACCATTGTGGTTTTTTTTTTTTTAAGATTTTATTTTATTTATTTGACAGACAGAGATCACAAGTAGGCAGAGAGAGAGGAGGAAGCAGGCTCCCTGCTGAGCAAAGAGCCCGATGTGGGCCTCGATCCCAGGACCCTGGGATCATGACCTGAGCCGAAGGCAGAGGCTTTAACCCACTGAGCCACCCAGGCGCCCCTGACCATTGTGTTTTCATTTTCCTTTGTTTCCATGTTATTTTTTATTTCTTCTATGATTTCTTGGTTCACTTACTCATTGTTTAGTTTAGTAGCATGAATTTTACTTGTTGATTTCTAGTTTCTTAGTGCTGTGGTCAGAAAAGATGTGTGTTATGACTTGATATCTGGAATATACCTGTTAAGCCCATCTGATCCATCGTGTCATTCAAAGCCACTGTTTCCTTGTTGATTTTCTGTTTGCATGATTTGTCCATTTGTGGACATGGGCTGTTAATGTCCCCTACTAGTATTGTATTACTATTATTTATTTCCTTTATATTTTAGGAATTCAGGTGTTCCATGTTGGGTGCATAAATATCTATAATTATTATATTCTTGTTGGATTGTCCCCTTTATTATTATATAGGGTCCTTCTTTGTCTCTTGTTACAGTCTTTGTTTCAAAGTCTCTTTTGTCTGATATAAGTATTGGTACCCTGGTTTTCTTTTGACATCCATTTGCACAGTAAGTGTTTGTCTGTCCCCTCAGTTTCAATCTGGAGGTGTCTATACTTCTTAAATGAATCTTTCTTAGGGAACACATAGATGGGTCTTGTTCTTTTATCCACCTTGTTACCCTATGTCTTCTGATTGGAGCATTCAGTCCCTTTATTTTCAAAGTAATTTTTGATAAATGTGTTTTTATTGCCAATTTTTTACTTGTTTTGTCTTTTTTTGTAGTTATTCTCTGATCCTTTCTTCTCTTGCTCTCTTTCATGATTTGCTGGCTTTCTTTAGTGATACACTTAGATTCACTTCTCTATTTTTTGGCATATCTGTTACTGGCTTTTGATTTGTGGTTACCATTAGGTTTGTATATAACATCTTCCGCATGTAGCAACCTATATTAAGTTGATGCTCACTTATTTTGAATCCATTCTTTACTACCCATGTTTTAGGAATACTATGTCTTTTTTTAACTTCCTTTTATTTTGTGGATCCCTTGACTGATTTTTAGATATAGTTACTTTTACTGCTTTTGTGTTTTCTACTTTTTATACTCTCACTTATGTTCATTCCTTTCCACTCAAGGTGTCCCCTTTAATATTTCTTGGGAAGTGCTGTAGTGATCATGAAGCCCTTTAGTTGTTGTTTGTCTGAAGAATTCTTTGCCTTTCCTTCTATTCTGAATAGAGTATTCTTGGCTGCCAATTTTTCCCACTCAGCGCTTTGAATATATCATGCTGCTCCCTTGTGGCTTGCAAAGTTTCTGCTAAAAGATACAAGGATAACCTTATGGGGTTTCCCTTGAATGTAACTGACTTTTGTCTTCCACTCTTCCTCTCTCCCTCCCTCTCTTTCTTCTTCTCTTTCTTTCAGGCTCCACACCCAACGTGGGATTTGAACTCATGACACTGAGATCAAGAGTCACATGCTGCACCGATTGAGCTGGACAGGTGCGCCCTGTCTTTTCTCTTTCTGTTTTCAAAATCTTTATCACTATTTCTTATCATTTTAATTACTGTATGTCTTGTTGTGGACCACCTTTTAGTTGAATTCATTCCAGGATCTCTGTGGCTCCTTGATCTGGATATTTCCTTCCCCACATTTGGGAGGTTTTCAGGTATTATTTATTGGTATAAATGTTCTACCATCATTTCTCTCGTTTCTCCTTCTGGATTCCA
This sequence comes from Mustela lutreola, assembly GCF_030435805.1. Lineage (NCBI taxonomy): Eukaryota > Metazoa > Chordata > Mammalia > Carnivora > Mustelidae > Mustela > Mustela lutreola. The sequence continues at coordinate 100,915,892 of NC_081308.1, read as the reverse complement.
TATTACGTGGATGTGATTACATTTGATGGAGTCATTGAGGTCCCTAAGTGTATTCTCATTTGCATAGTTCTTTTGTCTCTCACTTGCTCACCTTTATTATTTTGCATTACTCTGTCTGATTTTTAATGTGAATTACTGTGTTCTTTATCTTTGGTTCTTTTTTATCTCTGGGTTAAGGGTCTCACTGATGGCCTCCCTTCATTTCTCAAGTCCAGTAAGTGTCTTTATGATCATTAATTTAAGTACTCTGTCAGACATATCACTTACTTCCATTTCCCCTAGGTTTGTCAGTGCAATTTTGTCCTGGTCTTTCATTTGAGCCATATTCCTCTGTCTCTGCCTTTTGCCTAACTCTCTGTGATTATTTTTTGTGTCCTAGTAAGTTAGTTATGTCTCTTACTCTTGCAAGTAACTGCTGGAGTGTGTGTCTTTAACAAGGTGATGCCTGTCTTCTTCTACAGGGGATGCACCACAAATGTGGTGACTGGGCCAGTGAGGGCCTCTGCACAAAGCATGCATGGTTGCGGGCTACAGCTTTAACAAGGGTACATGTGTTCTCCATAGGAAGTGGGGAGTGGCAGTGTTGGCAAGGTTTGCACCAGTTGTTCTGGGCAGGGAAGTCACAGGGCCAGGACCGAGGCAGGCCTGATTGGACGAGGTGGGGTACAGTGTAAGCAAGTGAGGCCATAAATGCTGGCACCTAATCTTTTCCTGCATTTGCTTATGTTGGGTGGCTTGGGAGGGAAATGGTGCTTGCTTGTTGCTTTGTTCCTGGAGAAGTCCCTTAGGGAACTCTGAGATTAGTAACTACCGCTCCCTCCGAAGTCATTGTACAAAATGCTGCTTCTAAGATGTGTCTCAGTGGGCTGTTGTGCTGTCTCTTATAAGGGTACAGACTCAGCTTCCTATGGCCCTCTGGCCTCTCCCAGATCCCAGACAGTAATTTTTAAAATTCCAGCCTTTAAGTCCCGGTAGTTGTAAGAACTCAGGAAATTTGGTTCCTCTGATTTTCAAAGCCAGATGCCATAGGGTTTCATCTTCCCTGTACAGCCTTCCTGGTACTATAGTCTGTTTCTCATCCCTCTGTGCACTCATGGCTCCTTCTCTCTGGTAGTCACACTTGTAGAGTTTAGCTCCCTACCACATCTCCGTCCTCCTGACCCTCTTCGATGTGCCCTCTTCTCTCGTTTTGCTGGTCTTCCTGTCATTTCTGCATTATTTGCATTGATATGAATGGTATCTAGTTGTATTCCTGGTTCTAGGTGAGTTTAGGGTCCTCCTGTGCCATCTTCCCTAGAGGTCAGTAGTTCTTGCATTTTCGTCATTTATTAAATTCTCTCTTAACTACCAAGGATCAAATACCATCCTTCACACTAGAGGCACAAAAACAAAAGTTCCCATCCTTAAGTGGAAGAGAGAAATAAGCCAATAAGTAAGTAGGTAGCAGTAATGCATCGTCTGGAGTGTTCTGGAAGTGGTATGAATGTTGGCCCTCTAGGGACAGAAATGAGTATCCAGGACAGATATCTATAAATTATTTTTTGTAATTATTCAGTTTTTGTAAGTAGTCCGCAGTTAGTAATACTTTGCTCTAAGCTTGACCTTGGGTAGTTTAGAGAAGAAGTATAGAAAGTTTGTGCCTTGTGTGTGGCTCATGGTTCTGTATTATGTTTGTGAGTCAGCTCCTTGGAATGTGGAATGCATTTTTCCCACAGAAAACAATGGTATCCATGGTAATTAGGTTCCCAGGACAGCCCATAAAAGCCTATGTAATGCATAATCTGAAGGATCATGCTATATTAATAATACCATACATGCTAATGACCATGCAAAGCTATGCTTCTGTGGGAAAATCCATTCCGTGTTTCAGCCATGGGTCCCAGAAGCAGTCTTTCCCACTGAAGCTTCAATACAATGTGAAGAAACCCTTGCTTTGCCATCTCTCTAGATAATAAACCAGTGTGCTCTAATAGTCTCTCAGATCCAGGTTATTACGTGTGCTACATGGAAGTGGGGAGAGGATATACCAGGAAGAGAGATAGAGGTAAGCAGTTCTACAGGAAAGCAAGAAAGGTGTGAAAAAAAGGCAAGAAATGACCAGTCACTTTAGAGAAGCACCAGTTCCCAAGGTGCACATAGGCAGGAATGAAAGCGTAGCTAAGAAAGGATGTCCTTACCCAGAATGGTGGCGGGGGTGGGGAGGGCAGGGGGATAAGGGGATGAGTTACTCTTTTCTGAGTTCCAACTGAGTTCTAGTGTGCCTTAGACATTTTATACACACCGTTTTTTAGACTATTTATTTATTAGAGAGCATGAGCAGGGGAGGGGTCGAGGGAGAAGCAGACTCCCGTTGAGCGGGGAGGCATACGTCGGACTCGATCCCAGGATCCTGGCATCATGACCTGAGCTGAAGGCAGACACTTAACCAGTTGAGCCACCCAGGTGCCCCTACACACATTGTTTTAATCCTTAAAACAATTTCTCAATATTCCTGTTTTCAGGGGAGATCAGTGAGAAGCAAAGAAAAGACCTTGCTAGGGTCATGCAGCTAGTAAATGGCATGGCTGGGATTAATAATCAAATTCCAAGAAGTTTTTACAATAAACAAGTTCATTAGTAAAGAATATTTGTAAGCTGGGGATATCCCCTCATTTTTATGATGAGAAAATTGAATCAAAAGCTGTGAGATCGGGACGCCTGGGTGGCTCAATGGGTTAAAGCCTCTGCCTTCGGCTCAGGTCATGATCTCAGGGTCCTGGGATCGAGTCCCGCATTGGGCTCTTTGCTCGGCAGGGAGCCTGCTTCCTCCTCTCTCTCTGCCTGCCTCCCTGCCTGCTTGTGATCTCTCTCTCTGTCAAATAAATAAATAAATAGATAGATAGATAAATAAATCGAATCTTAAGGAAAAAAAAAGCTCTGAGATTCATTCTTTCTGAATATTACTGCTACAGAAAGGTACTACCACCAATGTCATAACTGTGTTATATCCTGACTCTTAGCCCAGTGATGTTCATTGCATGGAGTACTTTCTGTTGGCAAGGTAATGAATGCATGTTCCTCCAAGCCCTGAGCATACTGTTTAATGCTTTTATATTTAAATATCTCATCCTGCTAGACTAAGTCAGGCTAGAATAAGTGCAGCAATAAAGATATAAACACAGTACGTTAGAAGAAAATGGAGACTATAATTCAAGGGATCTGAGGAGGTTTGTGAAAGATGTGGTAGTATGTGGGGTTGGACCTTGAGGACTTGATAGTAAGTGATGGATAAGCTGACCTGGAGAGAACATATTCTAGGAAAAGTAGCCAGATGCATAGTGTCCTTATGTTGTGCATTTAATGGTGTAAGTGCTCTAGGTAACACTGGGTGTATGTCTTATGCAAATTGTCTTATTTATTCCTCAGTGTAATCCTATGAAGTAAGTACAATTATTAACCCATTTTATTGATAAGGAAGTTAAGGCCCCAAATGGGCTATTTGTCCAAATCTACATAGCCAGTGAGTGGTGGAATCTAGAACCCTCAAGTTGAGTCTAGACATTGACCCTTATAGTTGAGTCATTTTATGGGCTTTATTGGGAGTTGGCTATGGACCAGATTGTTTCCCCTCGAAATTTGTACATTGAAGCACTAAGTCCCAATGTGCTATTATTTGGACATTGAGCCTTGGGAGATAGATTTAGGTGAGGTATGAGGATGGTGTCCTCATGATAGGATTAGAACCCTTATAATAAGAGATAGAAGAGACCTTGAACAACACCCTTCCACCCCCATCTGAGTGCAGAGAGAAAAGGCAGCCATCTATAAACTAGGAGGAAAGCTCCCACCAGAAACTGACCGTACTAGTACCTTGATCTTATTGGACTTTTATCTTCCAGAACTGTAAGGAAATAAAGTTCTGTTGTTTAAGTGCCCCTGTTTATCATATTTTATAATGGCAGCCTGAGGCAACTGAGAGAGAGAGAGACATAAAGTTTTGCCAGAATCTTGTGAGATTGGCTAAAGTAGGACTTTCAGTGTTATGGCAAGGGTTTTGGAGTTTGTTCACTTGCTTCTGCATAAGAGTTAAAAATCTTTAGGCTAAAATATGTGATTTGATTAGATGCTAGTATTTTGTGGCCTCTGCTCAGAACCAATAGAGAACAATGGAAAGATATTCAGGTGTAGATAAAATCAAGCACAAAGTCTTTGGTAGCTAATAAATCGAGTAGGTAGTTGGAGGAGAGAGAATCATTGGCAGGACTCAGTGGGGAGGACTTTACAGAGGAGACCGAGGTGGGGCCAGGTGACATTTACATGGGGGAGGCCTCATTGTGTTGAACATTCTTTTTTTTTTTTTTAAGATTTTATTTATTTATTTTGACAGAGATCACAAGTAGGCAGAGAGGCAGGCAGAGAGAGAGGAGGAAGCAGGCCCCCCTGCTGAGCAGAGAGCCTGATGAGGGGCTCGATCCCAGAACCCTGGGATCATGACCTGAGCCGAAGGCAGAGGCTTTAACCCACTGAGCCACCCAGGCACCCCTGTGTTGAACATTATTTCATTGAGCCCCAGACACTGTGTTTTTTATAAATTGAAAGTTTGTGGTAACCCTGCATCAAGCAAGTCTGCCAGTATTAGTTTTTCAATAGCATTTGCTCACATTATGTCTGTCCCATTTTGTTAATTCTTGCCATATTTTAGACGTTTGCAGTATAGTATTTGAATTGCTGCAATTTCATGATTAAACTTTAAGGAATGAGGGGCTGCTGCTCCTTCTGGATGAGCAAGGAAAGTGGCTTCTTGAGATGGAGCCTCTTCCTGGTGAAGATGCTGCAAAGATCGTTGAAGAGAGAACCAAAGGTTTAGAACATTACATAAACTCGATTGCTAATAAAGCCGCAGGGTTTGAGAGGACCAGCTCTAATTCTAAAAGAAGCCCCACCGTTGGTAAAATAGCCTCACTTGCTGTAGAGAAATCCTTCCTCAAGGAAGGAATCCATCAATGCAGCAAATTTTGTTTGTTTTTTTTTTAAGAAATTGCCATGGGTGCCTGAACCTTCCCCAACCACCATCCTGATCCATCGGCAGCCATCCATATTATGGCAAGACTTTACAGAAACCAGCAAAAAGATTAGGCCTCGGTGAAAGTTAAGATGGTGGTTAGTGTTTTTAGTGATAAAGTATTTTTCAATTAAGGTACATACATCATTTGTTTAGAGCTAATGCTATTGCACGCTCAATAACTTAGCATAGGGCCACCTGGGTGACTCAGTCGGTTAAGAGTCTGCCTTTGGCTCAGGTCATGATCCTGGGGTCCTGGGATCGAGTCCAGCGTTGGGCCCCTTACTCAGCTGGGTATCTGCTTCTCCCTCTCCTGTCACTTCCTCACCTTGTGCTAGCTCACTCTCTTCCTCTCAGACAAATAAAAATGTTTTAAAAAATAACTTAGCATATCGTGGTGACATAATGTTCATATGCATAGGGACACTGAAAAGGTCACCTAAATTCTTTTATGGTGGTGATATGGAACCAAACCCGCCATACGTCTGGTATGCCTGTGTTCCTGGAGAAGGGAAAGGCATGTAGAGAGGAGAAGGGAAATACAGGTAGAAAGCCCCACGAGGGGGAGTGAGTGTGGTGTGGATTGCAGGACACCATCCTGTTTGGCTGGATCAGAGTGAACTGTGAAGGAAGAGAGCAGAACATATGTTGTCATTGCTACACAAAGGATTGCCTGCGGGACCGAGATGAGGTCTGGAGCCCCACATGGTTATGTCCTCTTTCCTGAAGGTAAGTGACATCCGGCAGTGACTGTGCGGGAGCTTTGTACATTTCTGTTGATGCTCAACTCTGACTGCCGTAAACTTGGTGCTCTCTCGTTGTGCAGAGTTCCTGCTCTTAAAGAACTTCGAATCTAGTCAGGCAAATAGTTCTATTTAGGCACTTGCTAGTTACTCTGAAACAGAGTTGGGCAAAGAGAAAAGGAGGGCCCGGTGTCCTGCCACCTCGGGGGTCGGTGTTCCCTGGAGCAAGGGGAGAGGCCATTCTTCCTTTGAGCTAGGAGTATAAGAGGTGAGGATGGGAGGCGGGACAGCTAGAGGAGGCAAGTTCTATCAGATGGGGTTTTCAGGAAGAGAGGAGACTCCTTCCCATAAACAGAAACACTTCACTTATTTGCTTTGTGACACTTAAAGCTTTGGAGAAATTCTCTTCTTTTATGAGAAGCAAAATTGGGTTATAGGGGAGAGTCTGAATACAGAATGTGTATCATGGGCCCGTGTTGAGTTTATGTGCTTTAATTGAAGCACTATTGAAGCAAATTCCTTCATTTCCTCGTTGCTTTACTTTTCCTCAGCACCTAAAATACGGCAGAGACTCGCCGCCGATTTTCTGGACTTGGTCCTTGATTATTATTAAAATAAAGGCTGTTTTTCAAGTTCTCCAAGCATTGATCAGTACAGTATCCTTTGAAATCAATTGGATTCCTTAAGCAGAAATCACAGGACAGAGCTCTAGGCTTCTCAGATGTTGTGAGCTTTGACACGAGTCTCTGTTGCCGTATCTTTTGTTGTGGTTAGCTAAAGGATATTTATATTGTAGAGGATAGAACCCGTGGGGAGTATTTAATAAAAAGAAAACAAATCAGGAGCTTTGGGGTTACATGTAGTAGGTATTTTCATGTTATTATCCACACCCATCCATCTATTCATCAACTTATAAGCCATTTCTTTGGTTCAGCTCTAGGCAACATTTTTTTTTTTTTTTTTAAAGATTTTATTTATTTATTTGACAGCGAGAGATCACAAGTAGGCAGAGAGGCAGGCAGAGAGAGAGGAAGGGAAGGAAGCAGGCTCCCTGCCGAGCAGAGAGCCCGATGCGGGACTCGATCCCAGGACCCTGAGATCATGACCTGAGCCGAAGGCAGCGGCTCAACCCACTGAGCCACCCAGGCGCCCCTCTAGGCAACATTTTTAAGAGCTGTAGGAGGCTGAAACACAAGCACACATTTTCCCTGTCCATTAAGAGGTTTATAATTGGAGTATAATTGGAGATATAAATAGTACTTAAATAAGACCGTATGTCATAAGAGTGGTGTCATTTGGAGAGGGAGAGCTCATTACGGCTTGGCTTGGCTTGGCTGCCGGAAGCTTTGTCGAAGGGCAATCTGTGCACAGGCTTGAGGAATGTATACAAGTTGGGAAAGGTGAACATTCAAATAAGGAGCCCGGTGTATGTCAGTATGCACAAGGAAGACTCATCATGGTTTCTTGGGTGGGCAGTGACAAAGTGGAAGTGACAGTAGTAGAGGATTTGTGTGAAGGAGTTGTAAGATAGGACTTGGAAATCACTGATGGGGACCAGCCTGCAGGGAGCCTTACATGTCAGGCTGAGATTGGACTTTATCCCTTAGGTGGTGGGGTAGTCCTAATACTGCAGCTTAGCCCCGTACCCTCAGACAGATATTAGACTAAAGATGAATTGTATCTTTAGATATGTGTCCTGTCACAGATCACCAAAGGCTGCTAGTCATTGTTGCCGTATAAGTTAAGATCTTGAATCAGAAAGCACAGGGGACGGTACAATATAAGAACAGGAACGATGGGGGAAAGAAAAGCGTCATTAATATTCATACCCTGTCATAGTCACAGTTGCACCTCATTTCTTTGTTCTATTCTTAATCTGCTTTAAATATTTTTAGCATTAACTACACTTTATAAAGAATTCTAATGACGAGTGAGGACCATTGTGCACTTGGTATCAAATTTTCTGACAAGAGATGAATTCTCTTTAAGTGCATCAGTTAAGAGGGTATGGTGCCTTTAAATCGTTATAACAGGATGACTAGTACCAAACTGAGGGCAAATTAGGTGAAACGCTACTATAAAACATCCAATCTATCCATACTGTAGCACTCATTTTCTCTTCAAAATCAGTGAGGCGTTAGAGACTCAAGCGGAAATGCTTGGTGTTTTGATTGGGAGCTGCTCCCTGATTTGGTGTTCCAATAAGCAGAGGAAGGCTGTGTCTACACAGTGTTGATTTCTCTGTTTTATGCTGGGGAAAACAGAACTTTGGCCCACTATCCAGGTATTTCTGTATATTTCCGAATGTTTCATAGCAAGTAGGCAGCATTTTTGCCAAATGTTTTTTAAATTAGTTTTGGGTAGTTACTTGGTGGCGTGTAGACAAAATTCTGTTTGTGATGAGAGAGCTTTCTGTTCATGATTCTTGTGGAAGTGTGTGTGTGTGTATGAATTTAGAATTTTGGTAGAAATATGCCATTGTTAAGAATCTGCTGAAAATTCACTTTTGTTCCCTCTTGTTCTTTCCCTTTCTCTTTAGAATGCAGCTGTCTATGAAACACACACTGACACGTTATTCAAAGGGAAAGGCATACGTCCAAACAACCCATTTTTGGCCAGTTCAGTTAAGAGATTTATACCATCCTAGGAAACAGCCTAAGCTGTCCCTGTCTGATTTGTAAACCACAGCCTTTGGGGCTGTATTCCAGAAGCTGAGAGACAGTTCACATTACATTAACAAGATTTTTTTTTTTTTTTTAAACCTACGAACATATACCGGCAAGCCCTAGATGGGTATTCTTAGAAATTCCTAACTCTGGGACTATTATCACCTTGGCCCTTGTGCTTCAGGGTTCCAAAATCTTTCTCTTTGCCTACGTAAATCCCACTTATCCTGTACGGTCCAGCTTGGATGCCCCCTTCTTCAGGAAGCTACTACTTATTATACAGAAAGGAAGAGCTCTCATCGTCCTCTAAACTGATACCTTGTGGATGGTTGTGTAACATTTTCCACAGAAAATCTTGTACCAGAGTCATTTGGTTAGATTCTACCTGTTGTACGAGATGAATGTCCAACAGACAGAGACTATCTCCTGTGTCTTTATTGCTCCACCAAACCTGCTGTGCTGAGCACATGGCATGCCCTAAGAAAATATTAATTGAATGAATTGACTAACGCATGGTATGTATTTAACTATAGACTTCCGGAGAGAGCAATGGGAAATGACATCTTCTAAGTGTTAGGCAAAGGCAATGCTTTGAAAGACAGTGAACTTAATCAGTTTTGGTTTTTTGTACTGTGTCCTACCAGGCATGAGTTTGAGGACATGAAGCTGAATCGAAGGGTCGATCTTGTGTTGGAAGAGCAAGGGAAACGTGACTTGGGAATAGGAAAAATTGGTTCAATTCATTAAAAACTGAGTTTGACTTGAATGCCAGGTACTGTGCCGCTATTACGAGTACAGAGATGAATGAGACATAATTCCTGCATTTAAGATGCTCCCTGTCTATGCATGTGGAATCCAGTGAGGTGAAATGTGTCGAGAAACAGAAGGGAAAGCCATTCTAGATTCCTGACACCAATTAGAGATTGGAGACCGCTGAAATGAGAGCAGATTCTGGAAGGCCTAGTTTCCTACTTTCCTGTTATATGTTCTTGGCTGCTTTTGATAATTCCAAAGGCATACTAAAGCAGAACAGGAAATGTCAACCAGCTATCAAACGGTGCTACACGCATTGGCCTCCTTGTCAGACAAGTCATGTTTGATTTCACCTGTTCTGCCTTGGTACTGCTGCATACCAGGTGTAACATCAAGAATGTGGCTCGCACTCTAAAAGAAAGAAAGAAAGAAAGAAAGAGAGAGAGAAAGAACATTCTCAAGACAGAAAAAGGCCAAAGAAGATGATCTCTAGGGCCTTTGAAATTTTCCATTGGCATATATATACACACAACCTGGACCACAGAGCTTCATACAACAAACACACACATACACAACCCATATTCATACACACACTGGCACAGACGTACACACTGATGACGTGTGCACAGGTGCACAGACATACCTGCACCCTCGGAAGCCCCGAATGCAGCCCCTGGCTCCTAATGCTTTCTGTCGGCCATGAAGTTTCCTGATAAGGTTATTGTATGGCTTTGAGTTTGAGGCTCACTTATATTCCTCCACTCCCCCTCCCCACCCCCAAGCACTGGAACCTTGTTTCTAGGTTGAGAAGTGTCCATTCTCCCTAGGAATCTCTTTCCTGGGGTCGGAACATTCATCCCATTGGAGGGCCAGATGACAACCTATTTGCTTTCACTTCTTCAAAATCTGAATTCCTTTTCATGGACAGTATTTTTTTTTTTTTAAAGTTGTGGGGAAGTGTTTAAAAGAAGTAGAAGAACAAAACGATGCACCCGCCCCTGGTTTGTAAACATGCAAGTCCCTGTTCTTTTTGTGCTCCATAAAGAAGTGAGATTGGGTCAGATATTAAATTTTTGCTTTGCGGTTTTTGTCAAGTGGCAATGATTGCATATCAGACTGACTGACCACCTGATGTCCATTACAAAAGGGAGCCATCTGCATGACTCTTCCAGGAACAATTCATCCAGGATCCAATTCTCTGGTTAGGATAACTTTAACAAGGAGAGTCACAAGACCCCTTTTAAATGCCCAGAATTTACTGCCCGTGAGACTGGTGAACTTGACGTGTTTTACAAGGATCAATAATACAATTTAGATGCTCGCTGTATTTCAAACTAAATGGAACCATATTAATTCAAACTATAAACAGTACTGAAGCAACTCAAATGTCAAAGTCTTTGAAATGAGATGTGAACCACACAGATTTCCCCCCTCCTCCCATAGCAAGCGGCATCTTAGCTATTTTTAATTAGAGCTAGCTAAATATAGCTCTTATCTTCATAGGCTAGGGATGTGGTTGACATTTGGCTAAACCTTTTTTAAATACAAGGCTTATAAGTTATGATAGTTGCCGGAAAAGGAGAAATTAAATGCTCAGACTTTAAGCTGACCTAGTTTAGAGGTTCAATCCAAAGAGAAAGTTAATGGAACACAACTAGAGTTGGAAAAAGACAGGATTTGTTGCTGCCTTGGTAGTGGCTTGAGCTGGGAGAATGGAGGCGTCACCCTGACAGATTTGTGAGAAGTAATTGTGGAACGAAAATAGCAATAAGGAGTCTCCGGGAAAGGAAATCAATCTTATTTATATGGAGATCACCAAGTAGGTCATGTGGGAGGCACTGTGTTTTAGTCCCTTGCAAATGGGTTGCCCCCGTTGGGCACCCACAACTGGCAGCTCAGCTTTTAGGAGGGTTCAGAGCGGAAATAGGTTGTGTTACCATATCTTTGATTGGCCCTTCTGCCTGGCCTCTGTGTCTACCTGCTGTGAACCCAAATGCTGGCCATGACCTCCCAGCTTGGCCTGATCATGGGGATGATGAAGATTATGGTTGACCTGAGCAGTCAAGCCACAGGATGCTTACAGTTCTGGCAGTGAGTGAAATGGAAGGGCTGCTGGGGTGTCATTTGACATGGCAGGCACGTTCCGTGAAAAGGAAGAGTGATGATTTTCTAAACGAATCCTCCCAACATTTTATGAAATACCGATCTCCATTCAAAATGTGAAGCCATGCCTTCCAATAAACTTTTTTGCTCCTTACATGCTTTTTTCTTCTTCTTTTTCCTTCTTCCTTTGTTCTTCTTCCTTTGCTCTTCTTTCTTCTTTTTTCTTCTTCTTCGGAACAGTGCTTCAAAACAGTGGTTTGGGATTTAAAAAAAATTTTTTTTCCACTTTGATTCTCCGAGGACTAGAAAGCATACAAAGAGCATGCAAAATACTGGGTATTTTAAAAATGTATTTTTAGAGCATGTATTATGACCTTGCTTCTCTTTTCTCCATTCATCATCCATGTGCTAGAGATTAAGGAAACATTAGAAAGGTGGCTCAGTGGGTTAAGCCACTGCCTTCGGCTCAGGTCATGATCTCAGGGTCCTGGGATCGAGTCCCACATCGGGCTCTCTGCTCAGCAGGGAGTCTGCTTCCCCCTCTCTCTCTGCCTGCCTCTCTGCCTACTTGTGATCTCTCTCTGTCAAATAAATAAATGAAATCTTTAAAAAAAAAAAAAAAAAAGAAAGAAGGAAAGATAGAAGTTCATTTAGTTTGCAAACTTTTTTATTCCCTGAGTGGGACATTGTAGAAAAATATCCTCGAGTATTTGAGTGTTGTAGAAAAAGCAGATAATGTAAGTAAGCAAAAATAAGAGTAAAATAATGATGACCCACAGTGTGAACCTGGAGGCAGCCATTGCGTTATACCCTGTTTCTTATGCATTTTTATACATTCATGTCTGTGTGTGTACAAAAACCAGAGAATATTATAAAAATATATATTAATATGTAATATAGAAAAAATATAGACTCAAATGCAGGGCACACAACATACATCTATGTATATATAGAATGTTTTATTTATTTATTTTTAATAAAGATTTCATTTATTTATTTGAGAGACAGAGATCACAAGTAGGCAGAGACAGAGAGAGGGGGAAGCAGAGAGCCTGACCTGGGGCTTGATCCCAGGACCCTGGGATCATGATCTGAGCCGAAGGCAGAGGCTTTAACCCACTGAGCCACCCAGGCGCCCTGTAGAATGTTTTATTTTTTAGAGAACACGATATTTTACATGCTGATTTTTAAAATAACGTTGTTTTATTTTTTGAAAGATTTATTTATTGAGAGAGCACACATGAGTTGGGGGAGGGCAGAGGGAGAGAAAGAGAGGGAATCTCAAGCAGACTCCCCACCGAGCATGGAGCCCAATGTGGGGCTTGATCCCAGGACCCCGAGATCATGGCCTGAGATGAAATCAAGAGTTGGAAGCTGAATTGACTGAGCCACCTGTGCTCCCCAACATTGCTTTATTTTAATAATGGGGTTCACATAACCAAATAGTAGAATCAGTACATAACTCAGGCCTGCAGCTTCTTTTCTCCTTTCGGCATAGCCCAGTCAGATATCCTGCAGGATTGTCCCAGTATAGGTATAATGGCCAGGATGCATTCTGATTGCATGGTGCCCGTGCCATACCGATTGCTAAGTATTTGAATATTACCCCCTGAATATTCCAGGAAATCTTAATATACCCTGCTAAAGGATATATTATAAAGTTGTCAAGAATTAAGCTACAGGCAGCTGAGCAAAAACCCGCCATGTGTTAGATGGCTATAGGAAATGTGGCTGTCTAGATCTCCTTCCAAGGTGCAGGCAAAGATAACAGAGCTACTCCTCAGTATCGACTAAGTTCATCACCCAATGCACAGTAGAGACCACAGAGATCATTGAATTCGCAAGCCTGGGATAGTTAGAGAAGGTTTCACAGTGGAGGTCATATTTGAGATAAGAGAACTGGGGTGTAATTGAAGTAAAGGGAGGAAGTAAAATGTATACTGTATCTGGGAACCTGGAAGAATATCGGTTTTGCTTTTAGATTCATGCTTTTCCCTTTCCTTCCTCTGTGAAGGGTTTTGACCCTGGCAAACTGTGTTTTTCGGTCTTCTTACCCAAATGGCTTCTGGTTTGATTTGACCAATAGGAGGCGCTAGTCAGCGTTTGCTAGATAGTAGAATACTAGCAGCCATGGTATTCCCCTCGCTATGGTTTGGGTTTTGGCCAATTGACAGTGTCTCCTCTTGTTGGCTTTTGTTCTTCTGGAGATGTAGGGTCCCAGCTTTTGTCGAGTGTTTGCTGCTTCTGTCGTTCCAGCTCCGTTTTGGTTGCCCTGACTCCTGGTTCCCGGACTTGGGATATTAACTCCTGCCTTTGTCCCTCAGCTCTATGGGTGGTAGCAGCTTCTTGGGGTCACCAAGCTCTAGGTTGCCTCAGCTTTCCCCCCAGTTGTTCATTCTGTTCTAACATGGATGTGACTTGTATCCTGTATTGACTTCCCTCTGTTGAGCTAGCTGCTGTGGGTTCTTTTCCTGGCTGGATCCTGACTGATGTAGTTTCTATCAGCAAGTGGGAAAGACAAGGCTGTTAGGGTGGTTGGGGCCGGATTGGTGAGTGACTCTGCTTCTCGCACAGGTAGGCAAGCTTACCACACTGTAAGAACTTCCAGAAAGGTATTCAGATAAAAAAACATATTCTGCCCCCTGAAAGATCAGTATTTGTTTCCCATAAATTTTGGTGTATTTCCCAGGATGTCACTTGCAGCAAAGTGGGAAGTGAGCTGGGCTTCTTTTCCTATTCTTCCCTTCAGGCAGCAGGAGGTATCTGGAAGAGAGGAAGAGGAGGACCACAATGGAGTGTGATTCAGCTTCTTGATGCTGAATCCTGTAAAAGAGAAGGAGACCCACCCCGAGCCATGGGAGCACTGCCAACCTGGGTCTGCCTTGGGAGCTATGAAAGCCTTTCAGGAGGACATGATGTCTGAACTAAGTCCCCACAGGTAGGCATATTCGTTTCCTATTCCTACTGTAAGAAATTACTGCAAACGTTGTCTTTAAACAATACAAACTTATCATAGCACAGTTCTGGAGGTCAGAAAACTGACAGACATCTCATGTGGCCAAAATCAAGATGTCGACATGACTGAGTTCCTTGAGAAGGCTCTAGGAGATAATCATTTCCTTGCCTTTCCCATCTTCTAGAGCTATCCGCATTTCTCAGCTCCTGGTCCTCATCTTCCATTTTGGAAATATGCAGTGTAGCTTGTTCAACTCTCTCTCTGACTCTGGTTCTCTGGTCTCTCTTATAATGAACCTTGTGATTACACTGGGCTCAACTGGAGAATCCAGGATAATCTTGAGAATCAAATCTGAAAAGTCCCTTTTGCTATATAAGGTAATATTCAAAGATTCTGGGAATAAGGATGGCCTTGGGGGTGGAGGGGTCCATTATTCTGCCTACCACAGTAGGTTAGGCATTAATTAGGTAAAAGGAATAAGGGAAAGTGTATTCTCATAAGAAGGAGCAGATCATGCTGTCCAGAAGCCTAGAAGAATGTAGCATGTTCTAGTCCATTAGCAGATAATTATTATCACTGTCCTTTCTCTAGTGGAAAAGAAAAAGGGATATTCACTAGGACCTCCGAACATGGCACTGTGCCCCACATCCCTACACTGCAAGTAGCATGCTATTTAAGCCAAAATGCAGGCCGTCCTTAAAACTCAGCTGAATAGAATCCTTTAGCAAAGTATAAAGGACACTGGACTTGGAGTCCAATGGTCCCATTAACCTGTCAGCTTTGTCACCTGTCTCGGTCCTTTTGAGCTGCTCTAATAAGAATACCATACGCTGGGTAGTTTTAATCAACCAAAATTTATTTCTTATAGTTTTAGAGGCTGGGAATTTCAAGATCAAGATGCTGGCAGATACATTCCTTGGTGAAAATCAGCTTTCTGGTTTATAGCAGACTGTTTGCTTGTTGTGTCCTCGCATGGTGGAAGGGAAGAGGGAGCTGTCTGGGATCTCTCTTACAACGGTTCTAATCTAGGTGATGACCTAATCACCTCCCAAAGTTTACACCTCCAAATATCACCATGGTGGCCATTAGATTGTAACATACGAATTCTGGGGGGACACATTCAAACCACAGGCTCACCAAATAACCATGTACTTTGGAGAAAGACTCTTACCCTCTTTTAATGATTGTTTCTTTCTCTTTAACATGGGGTTAGAGCTCTTGACCTTGTGGGGCCATTGCTAACATTCAGGGAGATAAATCCTATGGAACCTCTGTGCAGACTTAGACAAGGACAACTTCACCATTTTTTGAGGCTAAAGCGCCTGTGGTCTAGTCACCAGGCGAATGGACCAAAGGTTGGACAGAACTAACAGTGGAAATATGGAGCCAGCAAAGATACTGGAAAATCCCTTACAAAAGACAAAGTAACTTGTAGAAGACCGATACGTGGGTATTTTAGGAAAGAGCACATATGGCAAGTGAATTAACTGCTACCATAGTGGGAAGCTCCATTTTAGGGAGCCTTTATTCAGAATGTTAAGACAGGAAGGGGCCCGCATGAATTCTATAGATGCCAGGGCCCAAAGGGTGTAGGCTATCCACAGCCTTAGGCCATATTGCAAATGCCTAGTCAATTTACGGACATGCTTGAAAGAGTTAGCCATTACTCAAAAACATGATCC
Organism: Mustela lutreola; assembly: GCF_030435805.1. Taxonomy (NCBI): domain Eukaryota; kingdom Metazoa; phylum Chordata; class Mammalia; order Carnivora; family Mustelidae; genus Mustela; species Mustela lutreola. The sequence continues at coordinate 100,899,948 of NC_081308.1, read as the reverse complement.
AGGTAATGTGGTCATTCATCAAAATCACAGTGTTCAGGCATTTTGGCAATTATGGGTAACTCTAAGAATTATGTTTCTCCTCTCTGGTGCCTAATACTGTGTGCAAAGCAGGAATCAGGCCAGGATTGAGTGGGAAGTGGAGATAATGAAACTTAGTATTTGGCCCCTCTTTTTCCACCCATAACACTTGCTAACGTTTAATGGGCACATGCTACATATCATGTGCTCTTCCCAACCCCATTAGAGGCACATGCTATTGTAACATCTGCTTTATCAGTTAGGAAACAGGTTCTGTGAGTTGCAGTGACTTACCCAAGTTCGCAGAGCCAGTAAGCAGTCAAGTTAGAAACTCAGCCTAGTTGAATGATCTTCTTAATGACTACATCATGTGGTTAATGTTCCATACCTCAAACAAAATCCATCTCTATCCCTGAAGGAATAAATCTTAGTTTTTCCTTTTCCTTGTTTTTTCCTTCATTCAACTTGTACTCTGATCTTCTCATTCTAGGCTTTTCTTATGTTGGTTACTTGTTCTCTTACTTTCTCCTTTCAGTTCTACCTTACTTTTGTCCCTAAGCCAGCCCATCTTTCAGGGCTCAGGGAAATGGGACGGGTCTTGAAATTAGAATACTCTCATGCTGTATGACCTTGGACTTGAAATTCCTCTAAGCCCTTGTCTCATCCATAAGCTGAAGATAATAGCACATAGTTCTTTGGGGAATTATATAAGATATAACTCCTCAATGTAGTCTCTCCACTCATGAAAGTGTTCAGAGATTTGTTTGGGTAGTCAGTCAGACAACCAAGATTGAAGTCGAGTTCCATCACTTAGGAGCTGTGAGACCTAGGACAAGTTGCCTAACTGCTCAGTGCCTTCATTTCCTAATCTATAAAACTGGAGTAATAATAATAATACCTCCTACATAGGGTTGTTGTGAAATTTAAAGAGAGATAAACTCTTCTAACCCTTAGAAAGTTTTCAGTAAATGTTAGGTATTATTAATAATCTCCACTGGCATCTCCAGGGTATGTTAAATTTCTAAGTGTCCCCTCCTTCCTTACTGTTCCTCATGGACTACTGATGTATTAACAATAATCACAAGCATGGCCTTCCTCATCAGAATTTAGTTTTCTGATCCTACATTTCCTCAACTGTAAAATGGGCATCATTTTATAGAACACCTCTTTCATGGTAGTGTTCCTCAGAAATAATGGCCAATACAACACATGAACCCTTAAGCAGTTATGTTGTACATTGATCACATGCAGTAGAAACAGCCTGATTGGATGGCTCCTGCACGTCAAGCTCGCGGCATGGTAAAATTTCAGTAAACCCTGGCTGTTGTGTTCATTTGTGTGGCCAACAAATATTGACTGAGCAATTTTTCTATATCTGCCACTGTGTTAGGTGTTCAGGGTGGGGTACCCTCTGCCACCAAAGAGATTGCATTGTAACAGGGAATAGAGATGTAGTGGTAATTGCTGTAAAAAAAAAAAAAAGAAAGAAAGAAAGAAAGAAAAAGAACTTAAGGCAGTCAGGTAAGTATCCTCCGACAACCTTGACTCAACATGATGTTATACTAAGTAGATGAAGAGACAAAGAAAGGCCTGGTCTGGCGGATCCCTGCATTGGCCATTTGTGCTGGGTGCTGCATCTGAAGCTTCAAATGGCAGACAGTCAAAAGGCTGGAGGGTGCTGACTATTATTTGGCCAACTGCAGCATCATTTGGCAGCAAGCCCCATTGACAATTAACCAAAGTCAGCAGTGAGGCAAATAGAGGTGATGCACTTTCTTTGTGAAGGTCTCAGGATGTATTAGACTGTTTAATTATTTTTTTCTTCCTAGTCTGGACAAACCAGTCCAAATGGGCACATTTTTTTAAAAACTTTGTAAAGCTCACTGTCGCCCTTTATTAGCCTCTAGAATGAAGTTTAGATGGCTTCCTAGGGGTTTCTTGAAAGGTAGGGATCTTTATGGGACCTTATTTATTCTATGCATGAAAAGCGGAAATGACACCTAACTAATAAACATCTTTATGTTGCAAGGCTATCTGACTCGTGGCCAATTTGAAGATAACTACTCCCAAACTCTAGTCGTACTTTTCTCTTTGACCCTACAAAAGCAACCTTACTACTGAATATATTTTACTTCGGTTCCGTGTAGAGTCACTGACTTCTGCCTTCTACCAAAGGGGCTTAAATACTTGTAGATGCACCCGCCTATGTCAAGGAGATGTCGACAAGACCAGAAATGAAGATAGTCCAAATTTCAACTGGACTTGCAGTTGATAGCCTCTCTGGGATTTTACAGGATGAAAGTACTGACAGGGGAGAGTGACAATGAGGACAAATGATTACGTTGATCACATGCAGTAGAAACAGCTTGATTGGATGGCTCTTGCACGTCAAGCTTAACTACCACTCAGATAATGAACTTGGAGGGCTAAGGTGTCAAAAATGCCCTGAATTTGGTATTGAAACTGCTCAGGTATTGAAACATTCCCACAAAAATTTTAGCATTTTGAGAGAACGAGAAAGAATAGTGGCATTGACTTTGACATTTCAGAAAATTAAGTAGCAGGGATGCATTGACAGATGAACAGAGCAGCGTGTTAAGATTCCATAGGAGGCGATATTAGGACAGACTTACAGGCAGCTAGAAAATGAAATCTTATCTTGTTAGATACCCGGGCCTCAGTTATTAGGAGAGATTAAGAAGTAGGCTCCAAATCTTAGGACAGGGCGTAGAAAGACTTCAGTTTTAAGTAACAAGATATGCCAGATTTACTGGAAGCCCATGCTGTGCAAGACACTGGACTGGACACTGGGGACATACTAGCCTTGTCCTATAGAAGGTCTCCAGCCACAAGGAGAGACAGATAAGTAATTTAGTAGACAAAGTCATGATGGAAGAAGAGAGCATTGAGAGAACAGAAGAAGAGAGGAGCTAAAGTAAAACTGGGTGGGGAATCGCCAAACAGATACCTGGTAAGCAGGAGTTAGTGAAGGATAGGATAAGTGAGAGAGACCCAAAATCCTGGAGCACTTCACTTAATATTGTGTCAGTTCCTCAGTGACGGTTTCAAGGTGAAATGTTTTGAGTTAGTCATCACCTGTATCTGTGCTCACAGCTTTCCTGGTACTTCAATGTTACCCAACCATTTCTCTTTCTATGAATGATCAAATCACGGTTCACTTATATTGAAAATTTGCTTGCTGGATTTCCTGCCCGTGCATTTATTTAAAAGCAATCAGTTTCTCGATTTGTGTATAAGTAATTCAACCCCGCCCCTTTCTTTCCATGATTTTGATGGGAATATTGTTCTTTAGAATAAGTTGCGTGTTGGTGTCACCCATTTTTCCCTGTGGTGTGATTGAACTTGTTCCTCTATTCCTTACAGTTCTAAAAACTAGCATTTAGAACTCCGTAGTTCTAGAAACTAGAATTTAGAACTAAAGTTTACTGGATTTGGGTTGAACGTTTTTCATAGGACTGCATTGCATCATCGATGAGGCTGTGTGTTGTCTATTGTGTGATATTCAGAGACATGATGTGTGTTTGACTCTGTATTAGTGAAAAGATCCCTGGCTTAACATGATGACTGCCATCTTCCTCTGCTGAAAAGTGACCTTCTCCTACCTGTTTAGCCAGCCAGTAATCCATGGGGGTGATACTTTGATACCATATCAATATGGTGTTCCCCATCAACCTATCACCTCATAGTTTTCATTTTCCTTTCTGATCCTTGCCCAAATGAATTACTTCCATTGGAGATTTCACTGTTGCCTGTTCTTATATATTTTGAAGAGAGACCAAGGCTTTGTTGAAATTTTGGCTTAGAGGCTCATGAACTTCCTCTCTCAGATTATTCATGAATACAATTAATTCTTTTTCCCCACAGAACCATATTTTCTCGTCACTATTGATTGCCCTAAATCTGGGTGTCGGTAAAGTTAACAGTCATTCAGAGATTTTAAATAAGGTCTGAGCCAACCCTTTGTGGGTATAGGTTTCAATAAGAAGTGTCACAGAGATGGGGCAGGAGCAGGAAGTCAAAAGTCAGGAAATGCCAGTGCCAGAAGGATTCCTGAAACAAGGAACATGGCAGGAGGAACAAGGTAGAAATTTTAAGTCACAACAAGGCCACCGTGAGATTTCATGCTGAGTATGGAGTGTGGCTAGATCATAGATCACACCCAAGTGCCTATATTTTTTTAAAGATTTTTTTTATTTGTCAGAGAGAGAGAGCACAGGCAGGGAGAGCAGCAGGCAGAGGGAAAAGTAGGCTCCCCACTGAGCGAGGAGCCCGATGTGGGACTTGATCCCAGGACCTTGGGGTCATGACCCAAGCCGAAGGTAGACGCTTAACTGATTGAGCTACCCAGGTGTCCCAGATGTGCCTTTAGAGACTGAGAGGTAAAGGAGTGGAGCTAGACATGTGTAAGGAAGAAAAAACAGTGGTGGGGCCTATGACAGAAGTGGAGTTCGTAGGTCCCGTCTAGAGGCCTTCTGTTAGGAATAGCTAAATGTTATGGAGAGTGGGAAATGGCTCTAGCCTTGCCAGATCTTTTGATTTGTCAAGAGAAGCTGGAAGTCTGAATGACAAAGTAAAACAAAACCATCTGAAAATGGGTACAGCTAAGTCAAAGAGTACATTGGAAATATGGATAGTGTGACAAATCTGTTTCTGGGTTCTGTTTGGCTTCTGGGACATAATTTTGCAAAATTTGGCTGGAAAAACCTTACACATGTATTATTAATGTCAGAAACCAAGTGGAGAAGTGGGGCATTAGGACTATCTATTTGATGTAGAGAAGGGATCCAAAGCTCAGGAATTAGTATGTGAAAATAAGGAATACTTACCAATCAACTCTGACCCTGATCCTGTGCTTTCATGTTTGTCTATACTGCCTGTTTCCTGAGTTGTTTTTAAGTTTTTTGAATGTAGGCACCTTGTCTTCATATCCATACATTTTTGCACATTACTTTCCGTATACTAGCCCCTCAATAAAAACATGACTATGAGGATGATTTCTACCCAATAAAGACCAGGGTAAATTATTTCATGTTCTTCTCATCATAGCTGAATAAGAGTGATGCATTTTGTGCATAGCATAAAACAGAGTAGAGTTAATCTGTGATCTGATTTTACCATTTAATGTTATTTTCAACAAAGCATTCATAAAATTCATAGCTGCAGCTGTTCCACATTATTATGTTCTCTCTTGCAAATTTTCTTAACTGAAAGCCATTTCTCATTTTTATGTTGTAATGTTTGAGAAAGTAATGAATGATTAAGGTAATCAGAAATACATGAAGTTGGGGGAAGACATACACATATATATTTTTAGTCATGTTTGAAGAGTACTACTTAAATGATAATGCACTAACTCTATCATAACATCAGGGAAATTTATATTGTCTGCCTGGTCCAGCTCCATTTTCTGGAAAAATAAGTTCTTAAATATGTCACATCTGTCACCCAGCTTCCGAAGTCACAAGTCTAAACTAGAACTGGGAATTTTTCTATGTTCCATTTTCTCCCACGCGTTCTCTGATCTCTCTCTCTCTCTAACAAAATACCAATTTGAGGACAGAAGGGCATAAAGATGAAAGTCTGAATGTAGGTGCTAAAGGCACATTATGTATTTTACAACTTTGGCTAGCAATGACTCTGTTTAAGTGAGTAGCTCATTAACCCACAGGAGTGAGTGTTTAATGGTGGCACTTTGGCAGAACGATATTTCATTAATAATTCCATTTACTAAATGTCTTCCATGTGCCAGGGATTGTAATCGGTGATTTTAGTACTAAGCGTCAGATGATCATCTCTATTTTTTCACTACAACCTGGCCAGGAAAGTAGTGTCAGCCCCACTGTAGATGAGGAAACTGAGGCTCATAGGTTTTAAGTAACTTGTCTAATGATGTACATCTGGTAAGGACTGGAGCTAGGATTAGTACCTGTGTGGGCTGCAAAGCTTATGTTCTTGCCTTCTATCTGTCAAGTGTCATATATGACAGTTCTGAAATAAGTAGGGACCCTATAGTCACATTCCATAGTAACGTAGTCCTTAACTTCCAGTCAAAATTTATGAGTGTCACCTTGGGGATGTGTAATTATAATGCACTCAGATCTCTGTGCTTTGAGAAGGGAAATGCAAAAACCTTGATTTTCAATGAAGTTGGTTGGTTGACCAGATGATTTTGTTTTCATGAGCGGGGAGATTGGAGGTTAGGAGCATTTGACCAATTTCCTGACTTGAGGAGGCTTTGTTCCCCTTAGTTTGACAGTTAACAGTGTGAGAGCTTTTCTTGAACACCACCACAATGCCAGTGCCCTTCTCTTGGATCCCTCCTGTCTTTGGGTATTGCTGAAGATGTTGTCCATGCTGAGTAGTCGCCTGGCCAGACAGACATCACACTTGGTAGTCACAGGGTGGGGTGCTGGTGTTTGTTGAGAGTTTATAAGATGTATTTAGAAGGACTGCCCTCATTAACAGACTCTGCTTGCTAAGGTTAAGTGTGGGTAGAATGGTTCCATGAAACGCCTAGATAGCGCAATAATGCTCTTCATAGTTACCTTTTGCCCTGAAATCCTCATTTATGATTCCGTCTCCTTAGATCCTGCCTTCTCCCTCTCACTGTTCATCTCACCAGAACTTTCCCTCCTGCGCTGCCATGGATTGTGGATTTTCTTTGGGCTCTTGGAGGGGAGTGCAGGTTTAGGAAAGCCCTGATGTTTCCCTCCAAACTCCTGTCTATTCCTGGACTTTTCTCTCTTCTCTAAGATCTCTAGCGACTAAATCTACGTATCTTTTTTCTGTTCTATCCCTCACATAAAGTAATGACTACAGGACAGCCTTGCTACTTGAAGGACGGGGGATTGTCTGGTGGTTGTGAGTGATTAGAAGAAAGGAATGAAGGTTAGCATTTGAAAAATATTACCCTTGGGACGCCTGGGTGGCTCAGTTGGTTAAGCAGCTGCCTTCGGCTCAGGTCATGATCCCAGGGTTCTGGGATCGAGTCCCACATCCGGCTCTCTGCTCAGCAGGGAGCCTGCTTCTACCTTTGCCTCTGCCTGCCTCTTTGTCTGCCTGTGCTCGCTCTCTCTCCCTCTGTCTCTGGCAAATAAATAAATAAATAATCTTTTAAAAAAAAAAAGAAAGAAAGAAAGAAAAATATTACCCTTACATCTATCTGTATTCTTACTTATCATGTGACCTAGGAAGACCTATTTTTCCTTGATTACTTGGACCTGTATTCTATGGTGGATTCATTTTTTCAGGTTAAGCAGTTCTATTTTGCCCTCTCCAGACTGTTGGTGGGAATGTAAAATGATATAGCCGCTTTGAAAACAATATGGAGTTCCCTCAGAAAATTAAAACTATCATGTGAGGCCACAATCCCACTTCTAGATATTTATCCAAAAGAGTTATACCCATCAAAAGCCGACTGAGTGGATCAGGAAAACGAGGTGTGTACATAGAATCTAATATTATTTGGCCTTTAAAAAGATGGATATTCCACAATATGGAACAACATGGGTGAACCTTGAGGGTATTATGTTAAGTGAAGTAATCACAGAAGGACAAATGCTGCAAGAGGTATCTAAAGTAGACTTGTTGGTGCAGAAAATAGAATGGTGGTTGCTGGCGATGGGGGGAGGTGGAAACAGGGAGTTGCTGTGTAAGAAGGATAAAGTCTTTGTTATACAAGACGAATAGGGGCTAGAGATCTGTACCACATTGTGCCTACAGTTAAAAATACTCTATGGTGCACTTAACAGTCTGTTAAGAGGGTGCATCTTGTGTTTTCTTATCACAATATAATATTAATAAAAATTTTAAAATAGCATTATGCTGAAAGGTGCCCAGCAAAGAAGAGAACACTGCGTAGCTTCCTTTATAGGACATTCTGAAAACGAGGAAAACTAATCTATGGTAATAGCAGATCAGTGGCTCTTTTGGGGAAGAAGGGTGCCTGGAATAGGGCACCATGGAACTTTGTGGCCTTCCGGCAGTGTTCTATATTTTGATAAGGGTGTTGGTTACACAGTGGTATGCATTTGTCAAAGCTGATTGGACTGTATAATTAGATTGATATATCTCATCCTCTGTAAATTATGCCTCAATAAAATGTTAAAAACAATCACTTAGAGCACAACATTAATAGCTTAGGGTGAGTTAGTTTAATCATATACGTCAACCAAGGCTAAAACAACTTTTTATCCTTAGAAAAAGGTTTTTACAGCAAACCCAACAGATGATTTGTAGAATCATTTTGGATATTTGAAGAATTTGAGAATGCATTAGCATAAGGTATACATATACTACAAAGCTGCATGACTCTTGTTTTCCATTTCCAATATTTATGTCAAATAAAATAGAAACTTAATATTTACTGAGTGTTTGCCAGGTACCAGATGCTGCTCTAGCAGCACAGATGAGTTTTTTCTGTTGTTGTACTTTTTATAAAATATAAAATCATATTAGAAAGGAAAAGTTGTCCTTTAGAAAACCCTAAAGAATCTACCAAAAAAGTGCTCAGATAATTGAGTTCAGTAGGTTCACGGGCTTCAAGCTCGATACACAAAAATTAATATGCAAAACTCATCCCTGCTGTTAGAACAGTACTGACCCTTACAAAAATATATACCTTTTATTTTCTTATTTCACTCGCTAGAACATCAGGTAGGATGTTGAAGAGAAGGGTTGAGTGGGCAGCCTTAAATTCTGATTTGGGGGGAAAGCATTTAGTCTTTCACTATTATGTATGATGTAGGCTGTAGGTTTCATGTAGATGCCCCTTTTAATGAGAATTTTTATAAATCATGCATGTTGAATTTCTTCTGAGTGATTTTTCTGCATCTGTTGAGAGGGTAATATGGTTTTTCTTCTTTAGTTTTTTCCTATGGTGTTTTACATTGATTGATTTATAAATGTTGAGGCAGCCTTGAAATCTTGGCATAAGGCCTAATTGATTGAGGGCACAAGTAGGGGGAGTGGCAGGCAGAGGGAGAGAGAGAGAGAAACAGACTTCTGCTGAGTAGGGAGCCTGACACGGAGTTTGATCCCAAGATCCTGGGATCATGACCTGAGCAGAAGGCAGATGCCCAACCAACTTAGCCACCCAGGCACTTAGATGTATTATAATTGTTATGTGTTGCTTGTCTCAGTATTTCTAGTACTTTCTATTTCATGGATATTAGTGAATAAATTTCTTTTTTGTAGTATCTTAGCCTGGTTTTGGTACAAGAGTATTGCAGTCCTCATAGAATGGGTTCAAGTGTTCTTATTTCTATTTGTTGGACATATTTGTGGTTTGGTATTACTTATTTTTAAAATGTTTCATAGAACTCATTGGGCTTGAAGTTTTCTTTGTGCAAAGGTTGTCAATTATGAATTCAATTTCTTCAATAGTTGTGAGGTTATTCAGTTTTCTGTGTATTCCTGTGTCAGTTTTTATAATTGGTGTCACTCTTGGAATTGCCCATTTCATCTGATTGGAGGACTTATTTGCATAATACTGTTAATACTGTCTAGTTAGCCTATTAATATCAGTAGGATTTCAGTGACATTCTCTATTTTGTTCTTATGTTATAACTTTTTCCTTATTCTTTATTCATTTTTGGTTTGTGTTTAGGGTTTGTTAGTCTGAGCCAAAAGAATATACTGTATTCTCTGTCTACTTTAATGCTATTACCAAGGTGTGACCTTTTTTGGTCTCCCACTGAATACTCTGGTGCTCAAAGTGGTGTCTACATTCTCGCTCAAAATACAGCAACCCATAACCTGCGGATCAGATCCAGCTTGTGGACCGACTTTGAAGAGCTTGAGAGGTGAGAATTATTTTTACATCCTTAAAGGGGAGTTTTAAAAAGAAAAAAAGATTATGTGAGAGACACCATTTGTGATCCACAGAGCTTAAAGTATTCTTATCTGGCTCCTTCATGAATGTGTTTACTGGTCCCTGCTAGTTGATGAGAACTAGACTATTTTGCAATCCTCTATGAGTTTTGGGAAGTGTCCAGCTTGTAACTCCCCTATAGCTGTCCCTCGCCTGTGTGAGGTAGTGCATGAACAACTTCCTGTTCAGCCAAAGACATAATGAGACCTCTAGGCATATTTTTCAGGCCCATCTTATTATTTTCATTCTAAGGACTTCCAACCTGTACCATCTATTGTCTTGTGTATAAAAACAGATGTTTCACGTTCTTTGTCCCTTTGTAGTTTTTTCGTTTTGTTTTGTTTTTTAACTGCAGGAGGACAAGCCCAGTAGTGGTCACTCTGTCATAGACAAAACTGACAGACCTCACTACGCTAAATACAATTCTGATAGATTTCATCAGTTACTTCTTTATGGTTGTAGCAGAAGAGCAGCTCTACGGTTTGGCTTCAGGTTACAAAATTGCCCCACAACCTCTACCTTGGGAAGATATTTTGCTGCTTGAGGGAAACAACAAAGCTTCCTCAGAACAGTGATACGGCAGGTACCCTATTGCATTACTTAATTTGCACAGCAACACTTTGAGGTTCACAGAAATTAACTTTTCCAGAGGTTTGTGGGTTTTGAATGGCAGAACTGGAATTTTAATCTACGTTTGTTCGACTCCAAACCAGGAGTTCTTCCCCAATCTTAACCACTCCCATAAACTGCTCTCATGTGGCACACTGCAAAACACCTGCGGGGAGGGGGTGAAATACGGTGATATTAAGAAGGAAAGACAGGAAAGCTTGCCACCTATCTCCTAATTTGTTCTAAATTCTTCCTGAAGAAATGGCTTGTGTTTCGTTTGAGCCTCCGTTCTAAAAGAGAATATCATTATAGAATAATTTAACTCTGTAATCACCAATTTTACTGGGTCCCATCAATCTGCAATACACAGTCATTTTCTCAATTTTTAAAATTTTTTAAAAATTTTTTGTAAGATTTTATTCATTTATTCAACAGACAGAGATCACAAGTAGACTGAGAGACAGGCAGTTGGTTGGGGAAAGAAGCAGGCTCCCTGCTGAGCAGAGAGACCGATGCTGGGCTCAATCCCAGGTCCCTGAGATCATGACCTGAGCTGAAGGCAGAGGCTTTTATCCCACTGAGCCACCCAGGTGCCCCTGTTTTCTCAATTTTTATTGACCACTGATTTATCTCCTAACTGGAAGGAAAGTGAACATTCTACTTTAGTGCTATTAAGTATGCTTTGGCTCAGCACTGAGCCACCTCCTGGGTCAGAGGGTTGTTGTGAAAATACCCATTGGATTTCAGCTTGTAGGATGTAGCAGACAGTACCCCAAAAGCTTCCTTTTATTTCTAGGGTGTTAATTCAAGTATTTCATAAACACAGACATTCCTATAGGCAAGGAACTTTATTCTCCGATTCTTTGGGGAGCATTGAAAGGCATCACTAACATATGTGCTTGTTTTATGTCATGAAATGCTTACATTCATCATTGCTTGGCCTTACAGGTCTAAATTGTTGAAATGCAAACCACAGTCTTGAAGTTTAGCATGTAAAAGCTTATCGTGTTCATTAAGGTAATCTAGGAAGTGAGTGTGGGGGACAGCACTGAGGCAGAAGGTGGTAGAGCTGGAGTTCTAGAGTTTGGCACCATGCGTCGGCGCAAGGATTGGATGATTCTCTGCTGTTGGTAGATTCTGATCTTATTCGCGATTGTCTGAGTGGAAGGCCATATACAATAGGGTGTAAGGGAGGAGCTTTGGAATCAGGCCGACCTGACTGGAGTGCTAGCTTCTTCATCTGCTAGATACAGCTGCTGTGAACAATGACTGTGTTCACAAGCTATCTTAATGTTTGCTGCATCAACTGTAATATATGTAATGTTCAAGGCTAATCTATTTCCAATTGTCTGACCTAGGGAAACAGAGTGGCGCTGGGTCAATGGAGAATGGAAATTGGAAATAAATGGATTTGGGGTAGAGGCCAGGTTGTAAAGGGACACAAATTCTGGGTCAGTATCTGGTGGGAAGGGGCGATGTTTAAACTGGTTGTGGGTACTTCCTGGATAGAGTCCAAACATGTCGTGGAGGGACATTTTATGTTTGCAGATTCTCGGATCAGAAATTGGGTCATGCTCACAGTCAAAAAGCAGCACAGTATTATTGGGAGGCAGGCTTTGATAGAAGGTGAATGAGGCCCTTCCTTCTACTGGTGGTCTAGATGGTCCTGGTTTGCTGAGGCATGGAAGCCCATCTCATTCTGAAAGGTCAGAGGCTACATCTTTATCTACCACGCATCTCTTTATGTTGTAAACTAAGGGTAGCGCCAAATTCTCTGATGGACTTTGGTTTCCTTTTCTGTGTTTAGGATGTGGGTTCTTACATATAAAGTTATCACTTTGGTCTTAACTTCATGCTATTGGGTGCATCAGGGAAGAAAAAACAATTAAATTATGCTTTTGTTCCACATCAAATGAGTGAGCTGGTGTTTTGGTCTTTAATTATGGTTTGAAGTCTTATGGAAGCATTAATGAGTAAGAATGGTATTTTTCATTGCAAAATAAACTGTCACATCCTCGTATTTATTGCCAAGGTCTAAACTTAAAGCATAAGCGAGTCCTGATTTAAGGAAATGGAAGCATCAACAGCATAATAAATAATACTATATTCATTTCCTATTGCTACTATAACCCATTGCCACACACTAAAGTGGCTTAAAACAACACAGATTTATTATTTTACATTTCTGGAGGTCGGGAGAAGGACACGTCTCACTGAGCTAAAATTGAGGTGTCAGCAATGCTGTGATCCTTCTGGAGCGTCTAGGTGAGACTCTGCGCTTTGCTTTTTACAGCTTCTAGAGTCATCTGATGTACTTTGGCTCATTGCCCTCTTCCAATAATCACATCAGTCCCATTCTGCTTCTCTTGCCATACCTTCTGTTTTGACGCTTCTGCCTGCCTTATTCTCTGGTAAGGACTCTTGTGGTTACATTGGACTCACCGAGGTAATTCAGGATAATCTCCCCATCTGAAGATCCTTAACTCAATCACATCATCAAAGTCCCTCTTGCTATATACGGTCGCATATTCACAATTTCTGCTTATTAGATCATGGATATCTTAAGGATGGTCGTTATTCCGTATAATAAATTTCCTGATTGTATTTTCCTGTCACCAAGGTACATTCTGAAAAGTTTTTTTATCAAGCAGATATTTGAATGCCGAACTATATATTGCTATTTATTTTCCTTGTGAATTCAGAAACATGCTCTCGTAGAAAGTACATTAAAGACATGGTAGAAAGAACTCTTAGGACTCCTAGTATTTCTGCCACAGACATCATTTCCTTATCACTGCAATGCATATGCATTTGACTTTCCCATTTCAGTGTTCCAGGCCATTGGTCAGACAAATAGTCTAGCCATGATCTTTCACCCTCCTTTCAAAAAGCATGCACATATTACAATCTATCACCCAGTTATAACCCATTGAACCTTGTTATGCTAGATTTCGGGTGTTTAGAGGAGCCCTAAATATCAGGATACTTTTAGAGACGAGGTAAATAGACCCGAGGTAAATATCTTTGTCTAAGATAGCAAAAGATGTCTTTCGTCTTCAAGTACCCTTGACCAGCTACCAATGAATGTTCATGGATCCTAGCGAATAACTGATTTCCCAAAGTTTCCATCAGAGAAGAAAAAAATTAAGAGTCTCCTTAGTTAACAATGGGATCTGCAGTGCCATAGGACAAAAGGTTATGCACCGAAGGGTCTAGAATATGTTGTAAAGGTGTAAGGATTATTTTCAGCTGACGACATTGAAGAAACAATAGCTGCAGGAAGAGGCTTTTTCTTAACTCCCTGTATGTTCCTAAAAGCACCGCCAAAAAGAATTCAACCAGCATAAATCCCCTCCTTGGGAGTCTCCCAACTGCGGAAGACTAACTCTTATGGCTGAAGAGAAGTCAGCACAAAGCAGCACCCGGATACAGAATTGCCCAACTAGACATTGTCATAAACCTGTCGTATTTCCCATCTATTCTCGTCAAGGCCCGTTTATTTTTCCTCAAAGCCATTTGTTCTTCCACAAGATTTTAGGATATGATTCTTTGGAATACATCCTGAACTCTGCGTGTACCTAACTTCCTGTCTACACATGATCTTAACCAAAAGGCCAACAAGTGATCCTAACTTCCTAACAAAAATTATAATCGAGTCCATTAAACATCCCCTGATTTGGGCAATCTCTGTTGGGCTGAGTTTCAAAGAAGCCCCAGGTATTTGGCTTCTTTGTGTCCAAGCTGTATGGAGTTGCCTATGACCTTGAATCAGTCACTGAATGATTAGGGTGATGGGGCCTCTGCCTTATGTGAGCCTTGTCAACTTACAGAAACTGTCTCAGAGTGCTCTACTCCAAATGGGACCATGATCTTGGCAGGGTGTTAAAACTTCATGGGCTGCTTTTTATTACACCAAGCAACCTCAAAATGAGTTTGGGTCCATTCTCCATGAATATTTATTGAAAATTGACAATGGTGCTATGCCAGTCCCTTGGTTATGATTTTCTCAAGGACTCAAGTCTTGTGTACTCATCTAATCTGTGTATTCACACATTTCCAAATGCCAAGTGAAAATTACGTATTCCAATACTTATTAGCTTTGTGATCTTTGGCAAATCAATTTACTTCTCTGATCCTTAATCCTTCCTAGCTTACATGGGGACCCAGTGTGTGAAAGGGCTTCTGCATTGTAAAATAGCATGCAAATATATGCTGTTGGTAATCTCCTGGACTCTCTTAAAGTTAACACCATGTCTAAATGATGTAAACAATTCAACCGTGCTGTAACAGATAAGGTGTATTTGACCATTCTTATGATGAACTGTAATAAATTTCATTTTATGCTTGCCAGTTTATTTTGTGTGAACAGCTTCAGCCCCGGAGGAAAGATACACAAACATAGATTCAGTGTTCGAAGAGTGCCCATACATAAAAGTTAAAACACAAGGTTAGGTGAAAATCATGACAATGATTAGTCTTTGTGTGTTTTGAGGCACATTGAAATTCTTTATGGATAGTTCCTGTTTAAAAACAAACAAACAACAAAAACCAGATTATGTCTGAAGAGAGTAGACTTGAATGAGTGAATGAGAGACACAATAAAATTAGGGGATACAAGGAGTACCTGGGTGGCTCAGTGGGTTAAAGCCTCTGCCTTCAGCTTGAGCCATGATCCCAGGGTCCTGGGATTGAGCCCCACATTGGCTCTCTGCTCAGCAGAGAGCCTGCTTCCCCCCTCTCTCTCTGCCTGCCTCTCTTCCTATTTGTGATCTCTCTCTCTCTCTGTCAAATAAATAAATAAAATCTTTAAAAAAATTAGGGGAGACAAGAGTGGAAAGAGGAAAGGCTTGTGTACTTTTTAAATGGTGGCTCAGAGCTGCTCGAGACAGAGGGGACAGGCAAATGTTAGAAGTCTGGAGGCCCAGGCAGTCAAAAACTTCGTGGGTTACAAAAATACTACCCTCTGTAGGTCTTTTATACTCATGGTAACTAGCAAAGATTTAAAATAGGTCCTTAGTACCTGTTCTTTAACTCCTTTTAAGAACAACGTGGGGGTGTAAATAAATGAATATAAAATTACAACTTGTACTCAAAGTAGTAGCTGAGAACCAAATGGTATCATGGAGCTTGAGACAACCTGTAGGTGGAAGGAAAAAAAAGCCAACTTTTGAAGAGCTCAGAATTACATTAGGTTAGCCATGTCCCAAGGTCAGGTGGGGCTGGGGTGGAATTTTCCTCTGTCCAATGTTCTTTTAGATAGACCATAGATTAACTCGGCAGGAAACAGATTAACAGTAGAAAATAAAATATCATTTCCTACATATGGGAAATACACACATAAGATTCCAAAAACAGGCCAAATGTGATATGTGTCACCCAGAACTAAGGAGAAAGGGGAAGGAGCATCTGGGACTTCAAAGGGAAGGAATGCAGCTCACAGCAAGATGAAAAAGGCGGGGAGGGCGCCTGGGTGGCTCAGTGGGTTAAGCCTCTGCCTTCGGTTCAGGTCGGTCATGATCTCAGGGTCCTGGGATTGAGCCCCGAATCGGGCTCTCTGCTCGGCAGGGAGCCTGCTACCTCCTCTCTCTCTGCCTGCCTCTCTGCCTACTTGTGATCTCTCTCTGTCAAATAAATAAAAATTAAAAAAAAAAAAGATGAAAAAGGGGGAAATGTTTGCTGGCCACACAGAAAAAAACATGGGACCTACAGAGGAATTTTAGCTTTTTTAAAATTTTGACTTTTCTCAGTTGTTCCTTGTCTATCTCCTCTATTTCATTTCTAGTGTATTTGTGTATGGTGATAGCTCTCTTTCTAGAGCTTGGCTTTCATTCTAAATTCTTTGTTGGAAGTTGTTGGGGGGTGGGCAATCAAAGTTGCTTCCTCAGTCTTTTGGGTCTCTCAGCTCAAAATCTATATGCCACTGTGGCCTCTCTTGGGGTGGCCTGCCATTGGCCCCTGAGGCACCAACCACTTATGAGTCTTCAACTTTTGCTTTAATGTGTATGTTTGGCAATTGATAAGTAAAAGTTAACCAGTATATATGCCACTGTCCGAAAAAACAAGACTACGTTTTTACAGAAAGGCCTAGGGAAGAGTCTTTCCAGCATATTTCTTTTTGTATCTCATCCTTCGGCCCCCAGCGACTTGACTTTCCTCCTTCTGTACTTATCACCCCAGGAAAGCTTCACCTTGATGCAAATTTCCAAGGCTGTGTAAGACTCAGGACTACACTAAAACTTGCCCTGCAACTCTATAATGTTTAAATGCTTCAACTATCTTACTTGTTTCCCGAGGATATTTCATTAGGATGAAATATCAGCTGTTGAGCAGGTTGGAAATGCTGATTGTTTCATTGTTGGAGAGTTTCACGCTAACGGAGGCGGGGACCATGAGCCGGTAAGAGCATGTGGGTCTCAGCTCTAAGAAGCTCCATCCTGACAATTAGTGTATCGTCAATGTAATATTGCGTGGCAGGCTTAAGATCTGTGTTGAAAGGAAGAGCGCCACCATAATGACATCCATTTTTAAGGCCTTTAGGAATAGATGATTAGATTATTAAGCCAGCCTGTCCCCTGGGGAGTGCATTAACGCATTGAGGCCACAGGGTCGATTGAGAAATGACTGCTGTGATGTACTTACTCACCGACCAGGGCCTCAAAGAGTTACTGAACCTCTCCAAACCCCGGAGAGTAATTTATACACTGAAAGGATTGGACTGAGTAAGTACAATCTGATGTGCTTTAATGGGCTTTGATGAGCATCAGAGACCAACTTTTCTGAGAGCGTTTGTACTTTGTAGAGGTGGGATTGAGGGCTGCACTATTTAGAATTTCCATCTCTTCTTTTGAACAAGAACAAAAATCGTGTTACTTTGACCTTTCCAGGGAGTAATTTCTTTTGCAGGCTAATGCTATTTTCCTCCTCTAAATGGCTCGATAACAATTGAGGAAGAGGCAGATTGGGCAATCAGTCAAGACGCAGAGTGCTGAAAATGGCAAATGTTCAGACTGATGAAATTAGGAGACGTTTCCCAGATGAAAATCTGCCAAATGGAGTTTTATAAACACACAGCATTGCCCCCATCCTATTGTAATCCCCTCATGTCCCTCTTCTCCATAGAGGCAACAGTAATGGGTGTTAGTCACAACGGCTGTTGGCCTGTGTTTTACATTACAAAATATAGCTTTTAGACCTATCTATATTAGAATTTCATCCTGAGTTTACTCCCCTTAATAGCCTCGCAAGCATTGTGTACTTCAAAAGTGATATTTTACCCTTCATTAAGCCTTGTATTCCAAGAAAAAGTGTCTTTGTGACATTTAAAAGAATGATGTTATGATGATCTTTAAAGTCTAGAGACAGACAGAATTCATGATGGGATAATTTGGGTGCCTCGTATAATGAATACATTTGAATGAGCACCAAGGGAAGGGGGTAGGGTCTTAAGCAAACATTTTAGGGTCTCACGAAGGTTGCAGTATCTCCACCCCTAAATTGATCTAAGGGATACAATGTCAGTTTCATAAAAGTTAATGCCTCTCAAAGTCTAGTCCATGGACCACCTTCATCAGCATCTCTTGGAGTTCTTATTTAAAATGTAGATTTTTGCGGTGCCTGGGTGGCTCAGTCAGTTAAGCTTCTGCCTTCAGCTCTGGTCATGGTCTTGGGGTCCTGGGATCAAGCCCCATATCGAGCCCTGCATCAGGCTTCCTGCTCAGCAGGGAGTCTGGTTCTCCTTCTCCCTCTGCCCCTCCTCTGCGACTTGTGCTTTCTCTCATTATCTCTCTTGTGAATCAATAAAATCTTTAGAAAAAAATTTTTTAAATGTAGGTTTTTGAGAACTACCTCTTAGAATTTTTTTCTTTCTTTTTTTTTTCCTTTGTTTTTTTTTTGAGAGGGAGGGCAGTGGGGGTAGAGAGAATCTTAAGCAGGCTCCATGCCCAGCACAGAGCACGATGCAGAGCTCGAGCTCATGACTCCAAGACTGTGACCTGGGCCTAAACCAAGAGTCAGACGCTTAACTGAGTCATACACGTACCCATCTTAGAGTTTCTGAGCATATAGGTACAAACCTTCATTTTTAACTAGCTCTTTGGTGATTCTTTTGCATAGTCATGTTTTGGAATCCCTGTTCCAGAGTGTGGAACAGGATATGTTGATAGGGATCTCATATCAAAACTTTTAGCAAAGAGCAGTCATGGAAACACGTTTATTCAAGGGTTGTAGGCTTGTCCAACCACTATGAAATTTACCACAACTGGATGGTTGGTCAGTCAACAAGAACATCACCCGTGTGTATATAGCAACCATATTGAAGAAACGATTTGGCAGTTATGAGATCTGGAGGAAAAGGAGAGAAAATAGCTGGATGTTGGTCAATTGTAGGTGCACCCTAAGTGTCTTGGAGTGTGGGGAACAGAGGATAGAGAACAATGTTCTCTGGGGACAATTTTATAGCCAGCGACAAGAGAGACCTAACTGAGCGTATAGATTTGGGACTTGGTTTAATCCTGTAGAGGATGCTGGTGGTAAAGACCAGGGGTAGTTCCCAACAGAGAGGAAGCAGTAGCATAGGAAAAGGGTGGGGGCCATGCATACAGAGAGTACACAGGTTGGGCCAAGGTTTCTGTTCAATCCACATACATTGACAATATCGGTCTTTCTGCAGAGTGTAGTCTTTCTCCCTGCGTTATCACATGTAGGTACTTGTCAGCACGCAGATTTTTGAGTCTCAACCCACAAGGCTAATTTGATCTGGCCATCTGGGATTGGGAGTTTAGGAATCTGCAGTGTGAGCATATTCAGGCTCTCCTGAGAGAAATGAAAGCTTAGCACTGCAGTCAAAGTAACTGCCACAAGGTGAAGGGTAGGACTCCCTTAGGATAGCAAAACCTAATTTGAGCATTGTATGAATTTTTTATGGCTGTTGTGACAAGTTACCAGAAACCTGTGGCTTAAACCATCATAAATCTATGTGTGTATGTATTTCCATAAATTTATTGCCTTATATAATTAGAGGGGAGAGAGAATCTTAAGCAGGCTCCACGCCCAGCGTGGAACCTGAGCTGGGGCTTAGTCTCACAACCCTGAGGTCATAACCTGAGCCGAAATCAAGAGTTGGACGCTGAACTGACTGAGCCACCATGGTTCCCCTAAGAACTAGGCTTAAAGAGAGGCAGTTCAGCATAAGTCTGCAAACTTAGACAGGCTACTTAACTTCTCTGTACCTATAAAATGGGGGATAATAATACAAATAGTGCCCTTGTTGTGAAGATTGGATGTGTTCAAATGTGTAAGGCTTTTAGAACAGTGTAAAAACACAAAACACATAGTAGGGGCATCTGGGGGTCTCAGTCTGTTAAGTGTCTGCCTTTGGCTCAGGTCACGATCTCAAGGTCCTGGGTTCCAGCTCCATGTTGGGCTCCTTGCTCAGCAGGGAGTCTGCTTCTCCCTCTGCCCCTCCACTTCTGCTTTCTCACTTGCTCACTGTCTGTCTCAAATAAATAAAATCTTTAAAAAAATTGAAAAGGTACAAACACATAGATGTTATATCACTATTAGTTATTTTTACTTTATTCTAATAATCAGTCTCTCAACCTTACTTACTCTTCTGTTGTGCTGGAGTCCTGTGAACTTTCCAGTGTAGTTCCCTAGCGCTGCCATGAGGTGTGCCCTCAGGTGGACCAAACTCCGGTGGGAGCTCAGCAGTTCTACCCCCAGACCTCCTATCTGAGGTTAGAAAGACTGGATTGTACATCAGTTAACGTTTGTGTGTCCTTTGCAAGTGGTCAGCAGCACAAGGACCTCTTCCTATAGACTCCCTGGTGATCTTCCTGCTTGCCTACTTATATTGTAAACCCCTAATTCTGGCTTTGCAACTATACTGGCGTCTTCTGGGTCTGGGACATCAGTTGCCTGCTTGATTCTGCTGAAAATAAAACATCTACTTCTTCTGAGGACCATAGCTGCTGACCACACCCACCTCAGCAATCTAAGGCAAGTCTCAATTGCCAAGTTGCCTTTGAAGTTTTTATATTTCTGTTCTGTCTCTTTGGTTTGCAAACCAGACAATAAATCTCAAATCAGCTTAATCTCCACCCTCTCTCTCTACTTAGTTCAAATTTCTGAGAGAGAAAGTATCTTTGGCTACTGATCATGCAGTGGGATGGCTATTCTTGGGTTTGGAGTCTTAAGTCTATAGGTAGGTAGCAGTGCTGTTTATACAGACAAGGTGGGTGTCCTGAGGAGACAACCCCAAAGGTGTAAATAAAGGACTAATACTTTTGCCCATCTGTAGGGCATGTACTCCCCTGTGGGCTCTTTCTTATCATCTTTTGTGAAGCCCCTACCATCACTTCCCACTGGACCACCTCTACCACGAGACATAGCAATTTACTGACACTTCCATGCTCCCCTCCTGTTTAGAAAGTAGTTCAGGGGTGTCTGGCTGCCTCACTCTGTGGAACACATGACTCTTGTTCTCAGGCTCATGTATTCCGAGCACCATGTTGGGTGGAGATATGACCTAAAATCTTAAAAAAAAAAAAAAAAGCATAGAAAGTAGTAGCTAGTAACATCAACATTCCTTACCCTTACAGAATACAGATCTTTGGAAGAAATCACATACTAGGTTGCCAGTTCATGAAAGAGTGGTGGGGGGGGGCAAACTAGAAAATTCTAGAGAGTGGGTCAAGATACCTGGGTTATAATTCCAGCCTGAATCACACTTTTAGCTTCTATGCCTAGAGCCCGGTGCCTTCCATAAGGCTACCCTAATGTTTCCTTATTCTTCAAGACCAGCTGGGTTGCTATGGAAACTTCTGTGTTGCCTATGCAACATAAATATTTGCTAAAACTACAGTCCTCAGCCAACATTTGCTACAACACTAGCAAAACTGCTTGCAGCTGAGCAGAACTAGGAATCCCAGGACCAGGGCTGTAACCCTGAGTTAGGTGTCACATTGGTTGAGCTAAAGGCATGCCAGAAGCTAACTTGGGGATAGCTTTCTCCCTCCCTTTGCTTGAATGTGCCTGTTGGCACTGCATCTGTCTTGGAGAATGACAACTGGCAGATTGCCTCCCCACGTCCCCTTCCCCTTATTTTTCCTGTTTATTCAGCAATTGCCAAGAGAACTGTATAGGAAGATAGAACTCAAAATTAGATCCTAGAATAGATGTTTGAACTAAGGGATGAGAAGTCTGGAGCTCTGGTTCTCCAGGGCATCTGTTTTCCGCTTCTTTGTCCAAGTCTTGGGCGAAGGGGTTCTAAATTCCAGCAATCAGGTTGAAAATTTTGGCTGGCCGACCTATATGTAGGACCCTTGGCTGAAACTTAGCTACTCTTCATAGGAAACAGAAGCCTGTGAGCCCTATGGTTAACTGCTAACCTGTTTATTAGTAGTAGCAGGGTTAGTATTTCACTATGACACATGCCACTCCTGACGTTGTTCAGCTTGTTCTGTTTGGTTGAGATCATGGTACCTTGTAGTGTGGTGAAGCCATTCTGCATGGAGACTAAAGAGGCATTAGTAGATATGACCATATACACTTGGTTCGTGTTCAGCATCAGTATACGATACAGGGTTCTAATTTCAGTTGACGCTCCTTTGATGCTGGTATTGTAACCATTTTCTGCTTGTCAGTTATTTTGTAATGTATATGCGAGAGAAGGTTTCAGTGGCCAAGAGTCCAAAAGTTTGAGTTCCAAAGACTCCAGTTCTTTTCTTCTGCCCTTTATCTCTATTTTAATAGTCATACTAAAAGTTGTCTGTATTGGTTCTTTTTTTTTTTTTTGTCCATCACTGTATAAGTACATAACATGTGATATCCTTTTATTTTTAATTTAATGTTTATTTTTTTAAAGATTTTATTTATTCATTTGACAGACAGAGATCACAAGTAGGCAGACAGGCAGGCAGAGAGAGAGGGGGAAGCAGTCTTCCCGCTGAGCAGGGAGCCCGATGTGGGGCTTGATCCCAGAACTCTGGGATCATGACCTGAGCTGAAAGCAGAGGCTTTAACCCACTGAGCTACCCAGGCACCCTAATTTAGTTTTTTTAAAGAAAAAGAATTTAATCTTTATTTACAGGACACTGTACAATAGGAGATTCCACATAGAAATAGGAAACCCACTGAGAGGAGGAGCTTTCTACAGTTTGTACAGTTTTGAACTGGTCAAGTAGAGTTTCATTGTAAAAAGAGCTACCATAACAAAACACACTGAGAAAGAGTCCTTACTAGAGAAACAGTAAGACAGACTTCTACCAGAGTACACCACAAATTACTTTCTCCCTCAGGTGTACAGTCTAGAAGTTAAAGGTCCCAGGAGTGCAGTCCTGAATGTGGAACATACAGCCTTCAGAGGTCGTTTCTGGCACAACATTCTGATCTTCCTCTTCCTCTACAGGGAAATCCTTCTCCATCAAGTTTAGTGAAGCTTCTGTACACAGACTCATTTTCATGGTTTCATAGAGCTGCAGTTTTGACCAAACCTCCACATTCTTCAATCATTATACTAAGTTTCTCAGTTTCACCTAGTTTCTCAGCAGCCTGGAAAGTGTTAGAAATGGCATGCAGAATAACCAGAATAATTTTGAGATCTTTTGCAGTTAAGAGGTTCATCAGTGGCTCTATTATGCCACATTGAATGAGGTATACAGTCTGTTCAGCTGTCCTGCCACTTGTAGAGTTGGTCACAGCCCAGACAACTTCCTTTTGGGTCTTAACGTCTGCCTTAGAGAGAAGACCAATGAGGAATGGGACCAATCTGTGATTCACAACTGGCTGGATCTGGTCCTGGAGACCCCCTGTGATGTTTGACATTGTCCAGGCAGCTTCCTTCTGAATAGGAGTTTTGGGGTTTGTTAGCAGGCAGGGAAAGAAAGTAAGTGCTCCTGTGTCTAGTATACCCTGAGTCTGTTCATCTGTCCCAGTGACAATATTTCCTATGGCTCGAAGCACAGGGTTCCCAAAGGGCAGTTCAGTAGCTCCCAGAAGCTTCATAAGCTGGGGCACAAGTCTGTTCATCTGGACCACCAGTAAGGTAGGAAATGGCCCAGCAGATATCTGCCAATACTTCTGGATCATCGTGATGTAGGAAATGAACTAATGTAGGAAGAATGTATCTGCTCAAACAGCATCTCACGGGGGTGCAGGATTCTTGTTGTGACAGAGGTTTGAAAGTGTCCAAGTAAGGTTACATAAGTAACCACATGCTAAAGATGACATGTCAGGAACTGTAAGGAGAGCCAATAGCGGGTCAACTGTACTGTACTTGACAACCACGTCTCGAAAAACTGAACCTGCCATGTTTCCTAGAGCCCACACAGCTTGTTCACTGATGGGGGCATGGGGAGATGCCAACAGAGAAATGAATGCTGGGATCACACCTCCATCTACTGCAGCCTCGGTCTGTTCTGATGTCCCGGAAGCAGTGTTAGTGAGAGCCCAAGCAGATTCAAACTGCATGGAACTACAATCAGTTCTGCCCAAGGACACAAATTTTGGAATCAAACCAGCCCAGATTACCATGTCTCCGGGGGGCTGTTTTTCCCTGGAAAGCAGTTTCCTAGCAGCTTGAGTAGCCTGAGGAGCTGGCTTTCCACATTGTTGCTATTTATGCCTTTGACAGTGTCATCAACAGACCATTCTACAGTGTCCTGGTTGTGGCAGCTTTCCTGCAGCGGGGGAGGAAGCATCATCAGGAAACGAGCTTGCGTTTCTCCTTTTCAGCATCTGGTCAACCTTCTTAGCTGTCCTCAGCTTCACGTTAACTTCTGTTGGGCGCCGCCTCATTTCTGCACTGTCTTTCCCCTTGTTCTTGACTCTGTTAAGGCGGGCAGCTGGTGAATTAGCATTCTCGCTGGTGGACATGGTTATAAGACAATGGGAGAAAGCTACGCGGCTGGCTCAGGCTTCCCCAGTAGGCCTTCTGGGGCACACAGGCTGTGGATCAGTTGCCCTCAAAACATCTACCATGGATCACCCCAAAGACGATGTCTGTCATATCCCTTTAAATCCCCTAAATAATGCAACACTCTAAGGTGGGGAGAGGTATTATCATTCATGCCCTTTTATAAATGAGGGCCCCAAGACTTAGGGAAGTTAAGACAACTCTTTTTTTTAATATTTTATTTATTTATTTGACAGAGATCACAAGTAGGCAGAGAGGCAGGCAGAGAAAGAGGAGGAAGCAGGCTCCCTGTGGAGCAGAGAGCCCGATGCGGGGCTCGATCCCAGGACCCTGGGATCACGATCTGAGCGGAAGGTAGAGGCTTTAACCCACTGAGCCACCCAGGTGCCCCTCAAGACAACTCTTTAGGATTAGACAGCTAAGTTGTAGAACCATAATGCAAATCTAGATTTGTCTTATTCCAGTACTCTGATTAGTAATGACTATCCTATTTGCTGTTACATTATACCGCCTGAATATTTGGAGCTTATAGGAACAATGAGGGGCGGCACAGCAGAGAAGTATAGTATTGGCAGTATGTGGACAGTATAAGCAAAATGGTGGTCAGTACGAGGGCAATCGTGGGCAATTTGGAATCATCATTAGCACGTGCGGTTAAGACTTTTTAAACATTTTGAGTTGCCAGTTTTCACATATTTTAGTAATATGTGGTTCCTACTGATAATCAGGAGGAAGTCAACTTTGAGTCACAGGAAGAAGGAGGGTCTGGTATGTTCTGACTCTGAAGCCTGAAGCTTGATCTTTACATCACAGTTGTTTTTCTCTGTAAACAAGTTTACTGAGGTGTAGTTTACATACCAAAGCCTTGTCCATTTTAAACTTACAGTTCAGTGTGTTTTTTTTTTCTTTTAGTTAACTTAGAGGATTGTACAACTATTTTCACAGTCTAAATTTTAATTTTCATCTCTCCCCCAAAAGAGACCCTATATCCATTAACAATAACTCCTAATTCTCCCATTCCCCAGGGAACTTCTAATCTGTTTTTTTTTTCTCTTTATGGATTTGTCCCTTCTAGACTTTTTATGTAAATGGGATCATATGATAAGTGGTCTTCTTTGACCGGCTTCTTCTCCTTACAAGGTTTCTGAGGTTTACCCATGTTGTAGCTTCCTACACAGAGTATCTGCACAGCATTGAAAGACAAAAGCATAAATGACTCATGGAAATCTTTTCCTCCACTCAAAAGGGAAAAACTCTTTTTTAAAGATTTTATTTATTCGACAGAGAGCAAGGGAGCAGAAGCAGAGGGACGGGCGAGGAAGGAGAAATGCTGGGCACCCGACATGGGGCTTGGTCTCAGGTCCCTGGGATCGTGACCTGAGCTGAAGGCAGATGCTTAACCGACTGAGCCACCCAGGCGCCCCAGGGAAAACATTTTCCAAAACTAAAAGTGGTGTTGTAGAGGCCACTAAAGACAGGATTTAAGACAAGTCAGAAAT
The DNA here is from genome assembly GCF_030435805.1 of Mustela lutreola. Lineage (NCBI taxonomy): Eukaryota > Metazoa > Chordata > Mammalia > Carnivora > Mustelidae > Mustela > Mustela lutreola. Next base: position 100,874,018 of record NC_081308.1, on the reverse strand, counting down.
GAAAGGGTTATAAGAAAATAAATGAACCTTTGCTTGTGAAACTGGAACTGAAGAACTCAATAAAGAGAATGGTTGAAGTGTCTTCTTTAAGAGGATGCAGGAACTAGAAGTACCAGGACAAAGCTATAATGCTGTGCAGAAGATAATAAACTACTTCTTAAAAATTAATGCAGAGTTTCAGAGGCGACACCATACTTGCTCAAGGGAAGATTATGAAGAGGAAGAAGAGATTGCTTAAGCTCTTCGTCTTTGGAGGCATCCCACTGAAAATCTTTCTGAGTTAGTTGGATTATTCATGATAGTAGCAAATACACCGAAAATTCCCTCAGGTTCTATTAAAGCAGAAAAGAGAGAGGTTATAGAATCATACTTGGGGAGATAAAAACTCAGTGTGTGTGTGGGTTGGTGATGAATGGGTGAAGGTGATCAAAAGGTATAAACTGGGGCTCCTGGGTGGCTCAGTCGGTTAAGCGACCAATCCTTGATTTTCACCCAGGTCATGTTCTCAGGGTCAAGTAATCGAGCCTCACATAGGGCTCCATGCTCCATGAAGAGTCTGCTTAATCCTCTCGTTCTGCTTGTGTCCCCATTTGTTCTCTCAAATAGATGAATAAAATCTTTTTTTTTTTTTAAAGGTATAGAGGAGCCTGGGTAGCTCAGTGGGTTAAGCCTCTGCCTTTGGCTCAGGTCATGAACCCAGAGTCCTGGGATCGAGCCCCACATCCGGCTCTCTGCTCAGCGGGGAGCCTGCTTCCCCCTCGCCCCCTCTGCCTGCTTCTGTGCCTACTTGTGATCTCTCTCTCTGTCAAATAAATAAAAATAAAATCTTTAAAAAAAGGCATACATTTCCAGGTATAATAAATAAGTCCTAGGAATGTGATATACAACATAGTGACTGCAGTTAATACTGTATTGTATATTGGAAAATTGCTGAGACTAGATCTTAAAAGTTCTCACTTCAGGGAAAAAATTCTAGCTATGCGTAGTGATGGATGCCATAGACTTGTGATCACTGTGAGATGCGGAGAAATATTGAATCATGTATGACTGAAACTAGTATGTTATATTTAAATTATATCCTAATAGAAAAATATATATATATATGAAGAAAAACCTGTTACTATAGGTAAATGAGAGATGCTGGAGGAATACTGGCATAAAGAGCAAAGTAGGCAAGACGAAAAAGAGGACTGAGCTATGTCTATGAAGGAAAACTGGAAAATCTGAGAGTATTGAGCTAATAAGAAATGAATCCTGAATGTCTATGTGGAAATGTTATTGCTTTATTTGGTGATGGGAAAAGATGATAAATATGTATAATATGTAAATAGCTTTGCTAATTAAAAAACCTACAAGGACCAAACAAGATAATGACTGGGAAAACAGTTTGAAAAGTAGAAAGCGCTATGTAAATGCAGTTGCCGTTGTTATTAAGGTTTGCACTTTAGTCTTCACATCATTCTCTCTGCAGCAAGCCATTCGCAGATGCTGCCTTAGTTCATGTTCTTGTCTTCTGGGCGAAAAGGCATCATGTCCTGCGACCTTTGGAATTTGGAGTTTTCCTGGGGTCACTGGCTTCCCTGTTGGGATTTCAGTTGCTTATCCTACTTGTCTCAGCATTCCTGATTTGCTAGATTCCCATCTGGATGCAGTCATACTGGGCTCACTGTGCCTGGGCTCTCAATGTCCCCACCGCTGAAGGTTTGTGACGCGTAGTGTGGATAGATACGTGGGGGGGGGGGGGCGGGGGCGTGGTCATGTGCATTGTGCCATTTCGTGTGCTGTTGACTTAACTCTTGGCCTTCCTTTGCTCCTTGTTTTTGTTAGGGGCGCCATCCTTGCCTCACTCATCCAGGCTCACAAACGTTCGAAGTTTTTCCCCCTGTCCCCCCAACCCCCATCGCTTAAAATATTTCTGGAACAGCTGTTGTGTGCAAAGACCAGCGGTGCTGAAGATGGGAAGGTTGCAACGCACCATCCAGGCAGTCACAGTCAAATGTGAAATTAGGATGCCTACCTAGTAATAATAACAGAAAGTTGGATACATGTTATAATGAAGTTGTCAGAAGAAGACGAACGGGCGCCTGGGTGGCTCAGTGGGCTAAGCATCAGACTCTTGATTCTGGCTCAGGTCATGATGTCAGGGTCATGGGGTGGAGCCCATCTGGGGCTCTGTGCTCACGAGGACATCTTGTTGAGATTGTCTCCCTCCCCTCCGCCCACCCTATTTCCCCAACCCCTGCCTGCTCACATGTGTGCATGCTCTCTCAAATAAATTAATAAGACTTTCAAAAAGGGACAAACAGAATTTTGTCAGTGAAACTGAAAAAGAAGTTTCACAGAGAAAGGCATACTTGAGCTGCATGTTCCCCCACTTTTGAAGGTGTATATTTCATACAGGAAGAGTCCCCCTCTTTACAATTCAGTTAATGGACTATTCAATTAGTACATAAATCCCCCTTGATCCTTCATAACCAAACCTTCCCCAGACTCTGAGCCCAACAACCACTCATCTGTTAGTAGTCTATGGTTTTGCCTTTTCCAGAATGTCATAAAAAAGGAACCATACATTGTATAGCGTTTCTGTACTGGCTGTTATGCATTCGTGAGATTGGTCCATGTTGTTGACTCTATCAGTAGTTCATTCCTTTTTATTGCCATGTAACACTCCATTTTATGGATGTATCACTTCCATCCATCCATCCATCCATCCACAAGTTCAAGACATTTAGGTTGTTTCCACTTCAGAGTATACAGGTTTTCTGTGAAAACACCATGTTTAATTTCACTATGGTAAAATTTTAGAAGTAGGTTTATTGGGGTGTATGGTAAGCTTTATGTTTAACTTTGTAAGACACTACCAAAGTGTCTTCCAAAAAGTGGCAGTGCCTAAGATTAACATATGAATGTTACTCAGTAATATTGATTCTTTTTTTTTTAAATTATAGTATTCTAAGTAGTATTTAGTCATATCTAATTGTGGTTTTAATTTTAATTTAATTTCTATTAAAATATTTTGCCCATTTTTAATTACTTTGTTATTACTGAGTTTTTCTAATTACGTATTTTTAATTGAGATATGATTTAAATCCCAGATAAAATTCACTGTTTTCAAGTAAGCAAATTGCTGGGTTTTAGTACATTCATAAAATTATGCAGCCCTCACTACTATCTTATTTTGTTACCCCAAAGAGAGATCCGGTAGTCATTAACAGTCAGTCTTCATTTCTTCTTCCCCCAGCCCCTGGCAACAACTAATGAATTTGCATTCTCTGGATAGTTTGCATAAATTCAGTTGTATAATACATAGCCCTTTGTGTCTGGCTTCTTTCACTCAGTATTTATTTATTTATATTTATTCATATTTATTCAAGGACTATCCGTTGTAGTAGGAACCTCATTCCTTTTATTGTATATCCATTCATTGTATGGGTATACCACATTTGCTGATCCATTCATCAGTTCACGAATCTTTGGGTTGTTTTCATCTCTTGGTTTTTATGAATAATCCTGTTATCAACTTTCATGTAAAGTGTATTGAATATATATGTTTTCAATTCTTTTGGATGTATACCTAGAACTGGAATTGCTGGATCATATGGTAACATATATTTTATATATGCTGGATACAACTCATTTATGATACATATTATTCACATGTTTTTTCTGAGTCTTATGCTTTCTTATCTAGTTTTTAAAAAATATTTATTTGAGAGAGACTATGGGGAAGGGAGGTGTGGAGGGAGAGGAAGAGAGAAACTTAGGCAGACTCTGTGCTAAGTGCAGAGCCTGATGTGGGGCTCAATCCCACAACCTGGAGATCAAACCAAGAGTCAGACGATTTACCAGCTGTGCTACCCAGGATCCCCTCTTTTTGTTATCTTTTTTATTTTTTAAAGATTTTATTTATTTGACAGAGAGAGAGAGAGATCACAAGTAGGCAGAGGGGCAGGCAGAGAATAAGAGAGAGAGGAAGGGGAAGCCGGCTGCCTGCTGAGCAGAGAGCCTGATGGGGGGCTCGATCCCAGGACCTCAGCTGTGATCATGACGCAAGCCGAAGGCAGAGGCCTAACCCACTCAGCCACTCAGGCGCCCCTCTCTTTGTTATCTTAATAGTGGTTTTGGAGTTCTTAATTTGACATTTTTTTCACGGATCACATTTTGTCATGTTATATGAAAAAAATCTATCACTAAACCAAGGTTACATAGGTGATATTTCCATCTAGATCTTTTATAGTTTTAGGTTTAACATTTAAATCTATGATTCAGTTTTTGTTAATTTTTGTGTATAATAGATGGATCAAGGTCATTTCTTTGCATATGGATATCCAAATATACACAGACCATTGTTTTTATTCTTTGTCTTAATCAAATGGTTGTACTTGTGTGGGTCCATTTCTGGACTCTGTTCTGTCCCATCAATCTGTGTCTGTCCTTTGCTAATACCACACTCTATGATTCCTGTAGCTATATAGTAAGCTTTAAGATCAAATAGGCTCATTCCAAATTTGTTCTTCAAAATTGTCTTGACTGTACTTGTTCCTTTCCCTTTCCTTATGAATGTTTTTCAAAGCCAACTTGTCTGCCTGTACAAACAATTCCTGCTTGGATTTTGATTGTAATTGCATTGAACTTGTAGATTAGTTTGGAGAGATTTGACCTTCAAACAGTATTGAGTTTCCCAATCCATCAATGTTGCATGTATTGCCATTTATTTAGGTCTTCTCTGACATTTGCCAACAATGTTTTGCAGGGTTTCCCCCCTCCACCGCATACATATCTTAAACCTATTCTCCTAGATTAATTTAGACCAGTATTTTGTTTTTTGATGCTACTGTAAATTGCATATTGCATTTCAATTTCCAGTTTTTCATTGGTAGTATAGTTTATTTTTACATGTTAACCTTGTATCCTGAGACCTTGCTAAATTCACTTGTTTTATTAGCTCTTTTCTATTCTTCTTGAGGCTTTCTACATAATCATGCCATCTATAGATAAAGTTTTATTTCTCACTTTTGATTATGTGCATTTTAGGTGTTTTTCTTTTTTTTTTTAAAGATTTTATTTATTTATTTGACAGAGGGAAATCACAAGTAGATGAAGAGGCAGGCAGAGAGAGAGAGAGGGAAGCAGGCTCTCTGCTGAGCAGAGAGCCCGATGCGGGACTCGATCCCAGGACTCTGAGATTATGACCTGAGCTGAAGGCAGCGGCTTAACCCACTGAGCCACCCAGGCACCCCATTTTAGGTGTTTTTCTAACCTTCTACCTTTTGCCTTTTGCAGTGGCTAGTTTCTCTGGAAAATATGTTGAAAAAAGGAGTTGAAAAAGGAGTTGGAAGAGTGAACCTGCTTGCTGTGTTCCTCATCACTAAAGGCGGGCATTTAATCGCTTACCATTAAATATGAAAGCTATGGTTTTGTAGTTTCCTCAGGTTGAGGAAGTTCCCCTGTAATTCTACTTTGCTAAGAGTTTTATCAGGAATGGATGTTGGACTTTGCCAAGGCTTTTCCTGCATTTATTGATATTTAAGGTGTCTATGAGATGCCTGGGTATCTTTTCAAGTTGCAGATTTTGATTGTTTTGTGGGATAGGGCCTGAGATTATACATCTTTGTTAAGCTCTGAGATGAAATTTGACGTTGGACCGCACTTTACATAACATGGGCGTGGGGTAGGCACTAAACGGTGCTAAGAAAGTGACACGTGCATGCAGAAATGTAGAGAATAAATTTTGTCATGAAGAGCAGTGAAGGAAAGGATCAAGAATGAAAGAGGGACCAAGAGTCTGAAAATCTCCAGGATTAAGTTTGTCAAACGTGAAATTAGTCTTGGTTTTATAGCAGAAGTTACACTACTTATTTTGTACCTATTTGTGGTATTTGAAACCTCACATCTTACTATAAAACCATGTATCCCTCACTATCCAAGTCTGTTTGGTTTCCAAGTGTGGATTGTGATGCTTCAGATCAGAAAGAATACCACGTGATCTGCATGTATTTGGTTCTGGAGTTTTGAGTAGTGAGTAGTAGTGAGAGTCAAATCACGAGGGATCTCTGTCCACATGTGCACGGGTGCATGCGTGCACGCACACACACATATCATAACCTGTTTGGGTTTTGAGTTTCCATCACTAGACTTCTGACAGTGGAACACTTACTTACACATTTTTTCCCCACTACCAGCTCCATAGTCCTTTAGAGTTAGGATCATGTATTTATTCGTCTTTGCGTTCTCAGCCTCTTGTATACCACTTGGTACTTAGTAGGTGCTCATTAAATATTCATTAAATTGTCACAGTGAGCTGATGGGAGGAAAACAAATACAGACTACTTTATCAAGGGCTTTACTTGCAGAAGGAAGGAGAGTGATAATTTGACAGGTTAGAAGGATTCAGGGCTGAGGGAAGATTTCTGTTTTGTTTTCTTATTTTTTTATTATTTTGAAGTCATATAGATTTGTGGTTAATTTTAGGCAGAGAAGAAAGACCCAATAATGTGGAAGTTACTGAAGATGGAAGAGCAAACGAATAATTAATAGAGCAGGTTTCTGTAGCAGATAAAGAACACAAGTAGCTGGCTTAATCATGAAGGGGGAAGACACATTATTTTGGCCCATTTTTTCACTCAGTTGTGTAGAATCTTCATCATAAAACCATTCGGCCGTAGCCATCACTATGTTCCACTTTAATCAAGGACCCTGTTGCTTTTTACCTTTTTAATTCATCTCCTTCTTTATAATCATGTTTACTTGGAATCTTTTTTGCACATGGCTGGTGGAGCTTTCTCCCAGAATCTTTCCCAGAAACAGCCCTCCTCCTGGAGAACCCATTATGAGGCTCCTCCTTTCTGATCTCTGATTTCAGCCTGGCGTCTATCTCTAGGCCTTGAGATGAATGAGGATGTCGGGTTCGTACTGTTTTCTTCAGCCTCAGATTTCTTGATGGGTTCCATTACTAAAGGTTAACGTGTGACTCTTGATTCTCTTGCTATGTTGGCATTTGACACACTGAAATGTGTTCCTATAATTCAAATGACAGTAATGCCTTCTATTTTCTAATCAGGGGGCAACGATTTCTGCCGAGGAGAATTTTTTTCTAAAAAATGATTTCAAAAGAATGCCATCAAGTGTGTAGCTCTATATGCGTTCATGTGCATACTTGCCCGTGTGGGTTTTATGTCACAGACGTAATTTCTATGTGATATGAGTTTATTCTCATGTGTGGGCTAATTGATAGCTTACAGGGTGTTTGTGTTTTCCAGTCTGCTGTTTTTGCTCTGAGCAAAAATTTACTCAGCTGATGAGAATATTTTGACAACTCTGCCTGTGTGTCCAGGAAATGTAATTTGGTGTGAATTTTCTGGCTGTGATGACCCAATTTTAAGATGTAAAATAGAATACTCTAGATGTATATGGAAATAACGTAACACACCTAACTCCCCCACAAGGAGTAACAAACATTAAGACCTTATACAGCTCTTAATATATACAATCAGAGGATGGAAACATCATGATTATAGTCTCCTTAACTCATTTGCAAATATTACAAATGTTGTTTACCGAAACTGAGTTCTAGCAAAAGTTACAAAGATTTATGGCTTCTAGGCTTGGAAAAAAACAGTTCAATTTAATTCTTAGGAATATTTCAGTCAACATTTTATGATTTATTTGTACCTTTAACCATACCCAGGCTTTTTCAAAATTTGTTTCTCAGTGCCTTGAAATATGAATACGCTCAAATAATTATTTCTCCACAAAGTGTTGTTTTCTTTGGGGTTCAGTAGTTTAATAACTGCCTTTATGTAATTCAGTGTGATTCCTGTCTCCTCATTCATTTCTTGGCTTTTCATTTCTCTTTTAACATTCTGGTCACATGAAGGAGCGCACACTGAATGTTATGGATGACCAAAGGAAACCAATCACTACTTATATTTTGAAAAACGGACTTAACATTTGCATCGGTGTTTTGTGAAGTTTAATATTTAAAATCCCGAAACTCAACCAACATTAAGTACTGAGCTGTCATTATTTATTAAAGATACCTCTACCATAGAAGTACTAAAATATCATTCTGTGCTAGCTGACAGGGAAAGGAAAGCAATCTGCATTCCCTCAAGTGTGGTGTTCTAGTAGCTTTTCTCTGCACACTGAGGCTAGCTTGACAAAATTGATTATATTGATCATTTTATGGGTCGATTGCCCAGAGATTGAATGGTTAATTTGATTTGGTCTTCCTAATGGCCAAAAGGACCAGATGGCTTGATTGGGATGATGACTGAAACAAGAAATTCAGCTGTGAAAACATTTGAATCAATGGTGCTGTGTTAACACCATCTCACATCTCAGAGATGGCTAACCTTCAAAGCCTGAATTTCAGATTAAACGGAAGCCCTCAGCCTTGATGGCTAGCTCTGAATTAGTATTGCAGTCGACAACTTTAATTGGGGGTATTTTCAGTTTTTCCATAATGCACATCAGATGCCAAAGAGTAGAATATTAAAGCAGCCCGAAAGAAAACAACCAATTGCTAGTGCTATTGAGAAGTCTCGAAAGCATGTCTGACTGAGATGATGGGCCATGATATGAGAATCTATAATGAATTTACAGCACCAACATCGTGACTCATAAGCTTGTCACACAAGAGCAATTTGAAAAAGGAGTCTTGGCAAATTGACACCAGTGTTCTTTGCTCTCTTGTATGCCGAAGGGAGATTTTAGCATGTATTAGGAAACTGTATGAAAACGAAGAGCATTAACAGCTAACAAAGGAAATGGCAGTGTTATGAAGCAAAGATATGTATACATCAGGTCTGAAGTATCTTATCTGGTTCCATGACTTTTGGCACCATTTCTGACTGCAGTGGCGACTACACAAATGAAGTGGAAGGGAGGTTGGAAGCGGATGTCACCATGCCCCTGTCACAGTATCTCCTCAACAAGGAAAATGTTGGGGACAGATGAAGTCCTCCAACTTCAGTAGGATAGCATTTCCTTACAACTTGCTTTCCTTTTAAACTTCCTTTTTGTTGTTGTTGGGTTTTGTGATGGGGAGTACTTGATTGTTTCATTTCTTTTCACAAGATTGTTCCTTGCTTGGGCATATCAGGAATGTTCCCATCCTGGGGCACCTGGCTGCCTGAGTTGGAAGAGCAAGCAGCTCTTGATCTCAGAGTTGTGAGTTTGAGTCTCACGTTGGGCAGAGAGATCTTTTTAAAAATAGGTAATTTTTTAAAAAGTTACCATCTTGCGGACACAGTACGGAAATGGTTTCCCTATGGTGGAAACATGGCCCTTTTTTTTTTTTTTAAAGTAAACCCTATATCCAATGTGGGGCTTGAGCTCGGGACCCCCTACATCAAGCACTATATGCTCTGTTGACTTAGCAGGTGCCCCTAAACCTGACTCTTTTTGCCCAGCTGTCTCTGGTGGGGTCCTTTCCTCTGGGACTCTAGGTCCTCAATATACAAAGTTAAAATACAGACAGGGACGATGCTATTTCTGGAGTCTTTTACCAAGACTCCAAGGGATGGCCTCTGAGATTTCTGTTCTTGACATGCAAGGCTGAGGTGAGAGTCATGTGAATTTGAAGCAGGTTTGACCAGAGATCCTGTGTCTCAGACCACGAATTTATCCCTTCATTCAAGAGATATTTACTTAGTGTCTATTACATGCTCGATGATTTACTAGGTGCCGTGTATATAGTGGGTAACAATTAGGCACAGTCCCTGACAGACATGAACAGAATAATCTCCGAAATACATTTGTAATTAAAACATTTTATATGTGCTGTTACAGAAAAGGTCAGTGTGATATGAATGAATAATGCGGGCCGATGACACCTGAAGAGGCGTGGACCAGATAAAGAGAAGTGTGTGTTGGGGTCGGGGGAGTGCACCGCAGTGTACACAAAGTCACAGAAGAGCTAGGCTCTATGGCTGGAAGGCAGAGAGGAGAGGAGAGACTAGTTCCGGATCAACCTGGAAAGGTAGGGCAGAGGTCTGGTCGTGTAGGGTGTATTCGTCTGCAAGGCTGCTGTAGCCAAGTACCAGCCACTGGAATGGTTTAACAACAGAGATTTACTGTCTCAAAGTTCTGGAGGCTGAAAGTCCAAAATTAAGTTGTTGGTGGAGTTGGATCCTTCTGAGGGCTTCGGGGGAAGGAACTTTTTCAGGCCTCTCTCCTTGGCTTCTCCCTCTGTCTCTTCCCATTGTGTTCTTTGTGTTTCTTTGTTTAAATTTCCCCTTTCTGTGAGCACAGTCATCATAGTAGACTGGTGTTCACTCTAATGAGCTCACTTTACCTGGATTACCTGTATGAAGACCCTATGGCCAAATAAGGTGACCTTCGGAGGTGTTGGGGGTTAGGCCTTCAACATAGGGGTTTGGGAGGGACTTAATCCATAAAACAGAGCCTTGACGGACATGTTACTATTTTAGCCTCTTTAAATGCTTAGGGCTGCTGTGGAAGGATTTTAATTTTTAAGAAGGTTCTTCTGCTGTGTAAAGAATCTATGGTAGCGGGCTATATTAGATTCCTCTTGCTGCTGTACAAATTAACACAAACTTAGAGGTTCAAAAAAAAAAAAACCAGACTTATTAATCGTATAGTCCTGGAAGTCAGAAGTCTGAAATCTGCTTACTGGGCTAAAGTCAAGGCAAAAGGCTTCCTTGTGGGAACCTTAGAAGAGAATTCATTTTCTTGACTTTTCCACGTTCCAAACACTATCTGCATTCCTTACCTTATGGCTCCTTCTGCCATTTTCCCAATGACCAATGTAGCACCCTCTCTTTTCTCTGACATCCACTCCATTCATTACCTTTTCTGTCTCTGACTCTACCACCCTCTTTCTGAAAAGGACTCTTGAGATTACACTGGAACAAACCATGTGGTCCAGGATGCTGACATCTCGACGTGCTTCAGCCCATCTGTAAAATCCCTGTTACCATGGAAGGTGACATATGTACAGATCCCAGGGGTGAGGATGTGGACTCCTTCACATTGTATGTAGTGTTAGGTGGAGGGGGCATTAATTTACCATAAGATCAAAGAGTGAAAACCAATAGCCAGTTACACAGCTTCAGTAGGAATCTAGACAAGAGGTAATGGTAACTTGGACTGGGTCGCAACAGAGATGCAGAAATATTCAAATGGGAGAATTACTTGGGACCCAAATTGGCAGGACTTGCTATTGACTTGGAGGGGATAGGGGAGCGAGAGATGGGGTCCGTCGTTTAGATTCTACCTAATGTGCTTCCTGGCTATTCTGAATGTCTTCTTTCTTTCCTGGACTAGAAAATTACAACTTGCATTTTGAAAAGGCTCCGGTATGTTTCTAAAAGTAGCCCTTTCTGCATTCAAAAAGCAGCTTTGTTTCTATGTTTATTTTGGCATAGGTAGACATTTTATTTTTAACTTTTTGGAAGAGTTGTATAAAACAGTTTGCTCAGATTTTGAAACCTTATGAATAAATCATTTGAAATGGCCTACTAAATTTGCTATTTATCCCATTAAATTTGAAAATGGAAGCAAAAAAGAAGCTAAAGAATGGGAAAATAAAGTCAATTAGCAAATGAAAATTGGTTGACTGTTCAAACCGCATCAAGAGTGGGTGGCAATTGAAATTCTGAAAAGACAAAGAGTTTTCTGAGCAGATGACTGAAACTTTGCACATGTTTGAATGGCATTGCAGGAAAGGAGGATGGATTCTAGTTGGAAGCTTCCAGAAAGTTCTAAGGGAGGAGACTGACCAAGACAGATCTGTTTAGAATTTTCCTTGACTGCTTCCTATCGACAGGACTCTGAAGATGATTTAGGGACAAGAAAAGAGAAATCATGAAACTCTATGGATTGTCTTTGGCTAGACAAATAGCACATGGTAGGTACACTCTGAGGCAATTTTAGCAAATTAAAATAATAACTATTTTATGATGTTGGATGTAACTTTAGAACACATACCAGAATCCCATTCATTTAAAAATCCCTTTAGAGGAATGTGGAAAACCCAAAAGACTCCACTCCAAAACTGCTAGAACTTATACAGGAATTCAGTAAAGTGTCAGGATATAAAATCAATGCACAGAAATCAGTTGCATTTCTCTACACCAACAGCAAGACAGAAGAAAGAGATATTAAGGAGTCAATCCCATTTACAATTGCATCCAAAACCATAAGATACCTAGGAATAAACCTAACCAAAGAGACACAGAATCTATACTCAGAAAACTATAAAGTACTCATGAAGGAAATTGAGGAAGACACAAAGAAATGGAAAAATGTTCCATGCTCCTGGATTGGAAGAATAAATATTGTGAAAATGTCTATGCTACCTAAAGCAATCTACACATTTAATGCAATTCCTATCAAAGTACCATCCATCTTTTTCAAAGAAATGGAACAAATAATGCTAAAATTTATATGGAACCAGAAAAGACCTCGAATAGCCAAAGGGATATTGAAAAAGAAAGCCAACGTTGGTGGCATCACAATTCCGGACTTCAAGCTCTATTACAAAGCTGTCATCATCAAGACAGCATGGTACTGGCACAAAAACAGACACATAGATCAATGGAACAGAATAGAGAGCCCAGAAATAGACCCTCAACTCTATGGTCAACTAATCTTCGACAAAGCAGGAAAGAATGTCCAATGGAAAAAAGACAGCCTTTTCAATAAATGGTGCTGGGAAAATTGGACAGCCACATGCAGAAAAATGAAATTGGACCATTTCCTTACACCACACACAAAAATAGACTCAAAATGGATGAAGGACCTCAATGTACGAAAGGAATCCATCAAAATCCTTGAGGAGAACACGGGCAGCAACCTCTTCGACCTCTGCCGCAGCAACATCTTCCTAGGAACAACGCAAAAGGCAAGGGAAGCAAGGGAAAAAATGAACTACTGGGATTTCATCAAGATCAAAAGCTTTTGCACAGCAAAGGAAACAGTTAACAAAATCAAAAGACAACTGACAGAATGGGAGAAGATATTTGCAAACGACATATCAGATAAAGGACTAGTGTCCAGAATCTATAAAGAACTTAGCAAACTCAACACCCAAAGAACAAATAATCCAATCAAGAAATGGGCAGAAGACATGAACAGACATTTCTGCAAAGAAGACATCCAGATGGCGAACAGACACATGAAAAAGTGCTCCATATCACTCGGCATCAGGGAAATACAAATCAAAACCACAATGAGATATCACCTCACACCAGTCAGAATGGCTAAAATCAACAAGTCAGGAAATGACAGATGCTGGCGAGGATGCGGAGAAAGGGGAACCCTCCTACACTGTTGGTGGGAATGCAAGCTGGTGCAGCCACTCTGGAAAACAGCATGGAGGTTCCTCAAAATGTTGAAAATAGAACTGCCCTATGACCCAGCAATTGCACTATTGGGTATTTACCCTAAAGATACAAATGTAGTGATCCAAAGGGACACATGCACCCGAATGTTTATAGCAGCAATGTCCACAATAGCCAAACTATGGAAAGAACCTAGATGTCCATCAGCAGATGAATGGATCAAGAAGATGTGGTATATATACACAATGGAATACTATGCAGCCATCAAAAGAAATGAAATCTTGCCATTTGCAACAACATGGATGGAACTAGAGCGTATCATGCTTAGCGAAATAAGTCAAGCAGAGAAAGACAACTATCATATGATCTCCCTGATATGAGGAAGTGGTGATGCAACATGGAGGCTTAAGTGGGTAGAAGAAGAATAAATGAAACAAGATGGGATTGGGAGGGAGACAAACCATAAGTGACTCTTAATCTCACGAAACAAACTGAGGGTTGCCGGGGGGAGGGGGTTTGGGAGAAGGGGGTGGGATTATGGACATTGGGGAGGGTATGTGATTTGGTGAGTGCTGTGAAGTGTGTAAACCTGGTGATTCACAGACCTGTACCCCTGGGGATAAAAATATATGTTTATAAAAAAAAAAAAAAATCCCTTTAGGGGAAAAAAAAAAAGAGAGATTGGCTTAAATGATGACTCTGTCCAGTAGCACTATCTGAAGAAAAGCTGTGTCAGAAGCTGATGAATTGTTGATTTCTTTCTTTTTTTTTTGCAAGTTACCAGCTCCATTTGGAATTAAACACATCCATTTCTTGAGGTGCTTTCCCTTTGGAACCATTTCCAGTGCATTCTATGGTTTAATGTCTTTTCTTACTAACTCTAGCTTATCCCAAATGTGCTAGGTCTTGTTTTGTTTAAGGAGAATTAACGTATCATACACGTCTATAGATACATTTACTGGTACTAATCAAGCTATCTAGATCATTATACACTCTGTACTGTAGTAGTGTCATTGGAATAGACTGAGACTTACTGAGGTAATACAGTGGGGTCAAAATGGGGTCAACAAGGAGCCTCCATTCTAATGGATAAACATTTCTTATAGCATTTAGTCTTTATTTCCTGATTTGGGGGCGCTTTTTGCTCTGTAATGACAACCTTACTAATTTCCTCATCCAAACACATCTGGACAGCCTTGTCAGGTGCACTTTTTAGTAGAAGCCACCTGATACAGAGGCCCACGACTTAGAACCTGGACTTTTAAGCCTACTTTAGTGTCTGAGATTAGGCCACCTAAGAGAGGAAGTTAGTTCACCCTAGTGATAGTATCTCTGGTTTTCCTAGAGATTTAGGAGGGAAGCAAGAAGAATGAATAAATGAATGAGACATGATGTGTGATTACTAGAACAGTGTTTCTACCTGTAAAAATAGGAGGCTGTATTAGATCTTTAAGGTTCCCTTCCAGCTCCTGTGAAAGTTGTTTGGAGAAAAATACTTCAGTCTCTCACTCACAGAACCTCTCCATCCACCTCCTGACACTCGAATACTGTTCCCTATCTCTTTCAGCAAAAAGTTGGTGACTTTCCTTTTTTTTAAGATTTCTTTATCTATTAGCAAGAGATTGGGGGAGGATCAGAGGGAGAAGGACAAGTAGACTCTGCCCTGAGCCTGATGCAGGGCTTGAGATCATGACCTGAGCCGAAATCAAGAGTCAGACCCTTAGCGAACTGAGCCACCCAGGTGCCCCAAGGTTGGAAACGTTTTGTAACTGACCATAAAGCCACACCAACTGCGGGTAAGTGACTATAACAACATTTCTAAAGTGCATGTCAAATCAGTTTTTTATTATCTCATGAGCTTACGAGTACATGTGCCATGGTCATCCTCATTCACAAAGGGGAGCTCAGAGAGGAAGGGTAAGCTCACTGGGAGCAAAAATAGCTGAGTCCATTTGAAGTATGATAGATGACATGCTGAGGTATAAGGTAAGGCCACATGATAGTTTAAAGAGCATGGGTTTTAGAGGAGGTACTATCTCTGCCCATTTCTACCCGGGTGATCTTATGTAAGTTATGTGATTTCTAGTAGCCCTGGTTTTCTCAGATGTAAAATAGGAATGATGATTTGATTCCCTAGCAGAGTAGGTATTCAGCAACTATCTGTACCTGTAGGAGAAACAAAAGTTGGGTCCCAGCGAGAGAGAGGGCTGCCTACACACTTTTCAAAAGTTCTGTCAGTTGTGGTGCCTAGAATCACCTTGTATACCCTTACTGCCACTGATCTCTTGACTGCTTCTTGACCTTAGCCTAGAGCCGTCAGTGTGAGGAGCATAGAGTGTGTGTGTCTCTCAACCTTCTGTTATATGTTCTTCTGTGGTTTTTTAGACACGCGACATAATAAATCTCCCTTCTCCCCCCACACACCAACCCCCCCACCCCAAATCACTGTGGTTGGCCTACACGGTAAAATGGAAAAATACAGTTAAGCATGTAACGTTTGCCTATAAGATGGATAATATCTGTGATGGTTAATTTTATGTGACAACTTAAATGAGCTAAGGGATGCCCAGATAGCTGTTAAAACATTATTTGAGTGTGTCTGTGAGGGTGTTTCTGAAGGAAATTAGCATTAGAATCAGTAGGCTGAGTAAAGAGATCCGCTGTACCCCCGTGGGTAGGCGTCCTTTGAGCTGTTGATGGCTGAAATAGAACAAAAAGGTAAAAGAAGGGTGAATTCTCACTCTTTCTCTTTGAGCTGAGACTTCCGTTCTTGCTGCCCTGAGACATCAGAGCTTCTGGTTCTTAGGCCCTTGGATCTGGACTGAATTAGACCACCAGCTTCCTCATTCTCCAGCTGGCAAACTGTGGGACTTCTTGGCCTCCCTCACCCAATGAGCCAATTCCTATAATCTTCTTTTATGTATGTTTCTCTATAGATCATCTTGGTTTTGTTTCTCTGGAGACCCCTCATACGATATCAACATTAATATTAATAATAATCATTCTCATAATGGCAGTGAACAATTATGAGCTTTTGCAGTTTTCCAGGCTTTGTGCTCAGTGCTTGACCTACATAATCCCTTAATCATCACGGCAGTCTGATGAGACAGTTCTTGTTCTTATTCTCACTTGCGGGCAAACCCATTAAGGCTCCGAGAGGCTGAGTAGCTTGCCAAAAGTCAGGCAACTTGTAAATGGAGGAAGGGGGATTTCAGCCCAAATTGTGCTTAACTCTGTAGCCCAAATCTCACCCACTAAGCTATTTGCAGTGTTCCCCAATAGCTGCAGGACTGAAATGAGACTGTAATTGTGGTGATTTTTAAAAACCTAGAAGTACCAGCAAAATGGAAGGGCTTATTATTGCACTAGTCATTAACTGAGGCTATCATTGTTTATCCAGATGCTTGGCAGTATGGAGACAATGCCTAGGGCTATATTGGACCTTTTCCAAGTGGCAAAAGCTTAAATGTAGTATAAAGTAATTGATGACTTGTCTTGACTCTCAAAGCAATAGGCAAAGCTGCTTCTGCTGCTTCTTCCTCTTCTTAAAGATTTTATTTATTTGAGAGAGGGAGAGAGAGAGCATGGGAGGGGGGAGAGTCAGAGGGAGAAGCAGACTCCCTGCCGAGCGGGGAGCCTGACCTGAGCCTTTATCTGGGACTCCAGGATCATGACCTGAGCCAAAGGCAGTCACTTAACCACCTGAGCCACCCAGGCATCCTAGTAGGCAATGCTTCGAAGTATAGCTTTTGAGACAGCGTACCTCCCTCATTTAAGTAATGCACCTGTTTTTACCATTCAAAGAGATGACGTGACTTTAGAACATTGGTGATTATTCTCCAGCATTCATTTGAAGAAATATTTATGGAGCACCTTTACTCTGGGCTCTGTGTGGCTAGGGAGCATCTCCTCTATTCAGAGTATCTTTCTCCCGGGAGAGCTTCGCCACTTCTGTTTGGAAGAAGTAGCAGAGAGACTGAGATAGAAGTTGTTTTATCAAGTGAGAATAGTTCCTGACCTGAAGTTCAGAGGTTTAGAGTCAGGGCTTGCCTGGCTTTTAGCACAAAGATTCTGATTTCCTTGATTTGGCCTGGTAGCTTTAGCTGCTCTCCTGGTAATCCTCATGGTCCAAGCTGGCTTGCACAGCCACTGGCCTATAGTTCCTTTATTCCATTCAAGCTTCCAGCTAATGGAAGAGTGCAAGAAACAGGGAAGGCTATGAGAAATTTGGCCTTAAGTCCAAACTACTCGCTCCCTTTTCTCATTTCCTGGTCTACTTCCGGTCACCCTCATCCTTTGTGAATATCAGAGTGTGGGCTGGTATGGTAGGTAGCCAGCCAACCTCTAGGGAGTAATCAAGTAGTCAGAATGTCCAGCAGTTAAACAGGTCTAGCTGGTAAGGCACAGGAGTGAAGTGAGCCAGAAGGAGACTCCAGACCCCATCTACAGTGACGGTGGAGGTGGCCCAGCCAGGACGGCAGTCCAGCCAATATTCTCTTAGACTGAGCACTTTGGGAAAAGTGTCCTACTGGGACTGGGAGAATCGCCTGAAAACTTGTGCAAAATGCAAGTTTTCAAGCTCTGCCCCCAGAGCCACCAACTTGAATCTGCATCGGCTGGTGGAGGACCGGAATCTGTGGTCTAACAAGCCCCTCAGAAGATTCCGATGCAGGATAAAGTGTCCAAACCGCTGCCGTTCAGCAATGCAGGCCCAGCGTGTGGCCAGATCTTCTGATTTTCTTTTTTCCAAGAAAACCAACAGTGTGACTTTCTTTTAAGTTGCGCTATTGCGTGTTGGTGAAGAACTCTTGGGTGGAGCCGATGGGCAGCTGAATCGGGTCGTGTGTGTATGTGTGTTTTCATGCACCCTATGGTCCAAGGAAAACGCATCCTTGGGGTAATCATGAAATTATCCCACAAAGTTAACATAGTTTTGAAATATCCTTCATATCTTAGGATATTGAGGGGTAGGGTTGGGCAGTATCACTGAGTAACCAATTAAGCCATAGGATTTAGAATACTGGAATAGATCCTCTAGATATAAGAACCCCAGCCTAGGTATCCTATGAGTTTTAGGGATAAAACAAACAAATAAAGAGTAAGGGCTGCAGATCAAATCAGTGTCACAAGGGCACCTGGGTGGTTCAGTGGGTTAAGCCTCTGCCTTCAGCTCAGGTCATGATTCCAGGGTCCTGGGATCGAGCCGCACATCGGGCTCCCTGCTCAGTGGGAAGCCGGCTTCTCCCTCTCCCACTTGCCCTGCTTGTGTTCCCTCTCTTGGTATCTCTCTCTCTCTCAAATAATAAAGAAATAAAAATCTTTAAAAAAGAAATCAGTGTCACAAGTTTAAATTTTGTCATTCCCAAACCAAATTTCTAGACAAGGTCCCTTCCTGCCTAATAATAATAAAGTAAGTAGATCTCCAGTAAAGTCCTCTTGATTTCTTTTTGTCCAATCTATTCCACCCTTCTGGACTAGGCCTAGGTTGTGGTGTTTACAACTCTTGGTAGAGTCATGACCTTAGCACTCTTTCTATATTTAAGGAATTGCATGTGTGAGTATGTGTGTGTGAGATTTACTTGGATTGTGCTTATGGAATGGTGGTTTTTGAAAGCAACTGTATAGCACAGAAACATTAGAGTTTAAAATATATTGTTGGGTGAACAACCATTACGGTTTTTCCAGGACTGAGGAAGTTCATTAAAAGAGGGACTTACAGTTTCAAAACCAGGACAGTCTAAGAAAACCAGGACAAGTTGGTCTAGTTTTTAATGCTGCTATTTCTCTGACATCACTTTGCTTTGGATGTGGAATAGAATGAAGGTAGGAGGTGGAGAGAAAAGCAAAGTGACTTTTCTAACTGGCTCAAATTAAAAGGCAAACGCTGTTGTAAGGCAAAATTTTTTCCACCAGAAATAAGAAAATACTTTCAAATTAAGGTGCCACTCAAAAGTGCCTCATGTGAAATAGCCGTGTTCTGGACATCAGTCCAACACAGCATGAACCCAAAAGAGAGTTTAAGAACACGGTCAAGTATAGATGCAAGGGCCTAAAGCTATGGAAACATCTGGTCTGAAGGGCAAATGGAGGTCATTGAATTACGTTGTGATCAGGTTGGAATGATCCAGAACAGGATACGAAGGTAGAGTACAAGGTGGATCCGGATGAGTGGTAGCCGCGTGGTGGTAAGCAACTGGGTGTTGGCAGCCTTTTTGTGTGTGGCAGTAGCTATCTCTAGCCACAAGAGGAGGCCTTACAGATTAAAGGCATGGGGGTGATGAACTTTCTAGAATTGTCTACACTTGATGAAATTTGGATGAACTGACCCCATATTTCCATTCGATTTTTATAATCTTTTGAAAATTCAGATTGCTAAAAAGAAGATGCTGCTCCTTCTTCTATTATTGACTCCACGTTTTCATTTCTAAACTAGGGATAAACCAAAATTCATAAGATTAACAAGAGGATTAAAGAAAATATAGCATCATGAATCATTTAGTACAGTTCTTAGCACATAAGAATTTTTCAGTAAATGGTAGCTTTTATTATGAAAAATTTTGAAACATACTTAATCTAGTCTTTCTAGACAAAAAAGTTTTTTTGTAACTTGTGAATTGTGAAATGAACTTTTTAAACTGGTAACATATCTCATAACAAGCCTATTGCCAAATTACAGATGCTAGGCACAGATATTTCTATTCTCCTTATAATGGTTTTTTGACATGACCTTAATTGCAATAACTTTTTCTCTTGTCCATAATTTAAATTTTCAGCAAACAAAGTTTGCATTGCATTTCTAATTGCTTTGTGTGACATTCTCCCTTATATTTGGATTTATTACAGCAAATCCCATTGAGTCATTTGGGATATAACACTAAATCATATTAATGAAAGAAACCCAACTCACTGAACTTAAATCAGATGCTGTATAACCATAAATCATGACATGAAACAACTCCTAGTTTTTATTATTTGTAATTTATAGTAACTCTCATTTGGAATTTATTTTACTAATTTAAAAAAAATATAATATTTCATAGCAAAGTAGAATGTAATAGAAGGTGATGAAATAGACTAGCTATTAAGTACATGGATTTTTGTAGACGAGCAGATTGCTTTAAGTTTTGGTTCCAACTGTGGAATCCTTCGGCAAGTTACAGATTGTAATTTATCTCAACCTCAGTTTCCTCGTCTCTACAGTAGGGAAAATCATGTCTACCTTATAGAGTATTGTCAATGAGGCTTAAGTGAAATGAGTCATACAAAGTATTTAGCACAGTAAAATATAACTTAATAAATGTAAGTTCTTTCGACTGCCACTACTGTCATTTAAACATCACAAAACAATCTTTTAACGTCTTTTTGGGTTTGTTTTTCTTTTTTTCCCTTTTTTTTAGAAAGGTAGATGAGAAAGGGAAATTTTTTTTTAAATTTTATTTATTTATTTGACAGAGAGAGAGAGGGAACACAAGCAGGGGGAGCAACAGGCAGAGGGAGAGGGAGAAGCAGGCTCCCCGCTGAGCAGGGAGCCCGATGTGAGGCTCGATCCCAGGACCCTGGGATCATGACCTGAGCTGAAGGCAGATGCTTAACCGACTGAGCCACCCAGGAGCCCTTTGTTTCTCTTTATAGAAGTATAGCTTGACATTATGTTATCTTAGCTTCAGGTGTACAACATCGAGACTCAACAACTCTGTACATTACACTATGCTCACCACAAATGTAGCTACCATATGTCAACATACCACACCAAAGCCATTACTGTGTCATTGTAATAGCTTTCATCCTTGTGATTTATATATGGCATAACTGAAAGCCTATACTCCCCCTTCCTCCAACCCCCTCCCCTCTGGCAACCACCAGTTTGTTCTCTGTGTTTATGGTAAGATCCTCTTTTTGATGAGATATATTCTTTCTCTTCGAATCTGTTGTTTTGTCTGCTCATTTGACTCATGCATTTTTGAATATTAATCTTTATACCTTTTCTACTCTAGTATATTGGTCATTTAGACAGGAGTAATATTAAAAATATTTAATATAAAACTTGCTGTTAAGAATGGACACTGGCCTTAACCAATAAATGCCTTATCAGTACTTAGTGGCTCGGCACCTGCTTTTGGCATATGGCTGAAGGTTTGGCAGACATTCATAGGCATTTGAGAGGCCAAAGCTGACAGTATAATTAGGCCAAAGGATGTTTGACTATACGCACGTCCACAAAGATAAAAGTCTTATGATAGGCTATTTTGATGTAGTATTCTTTTTTTTTTTTTTTTTGATTATTCATTTCTATACTCAACGTGGGGCTTAAACTCATGACCCAAAGATCAAGAGTTGCATGCTCTTCTGACTGAGCCATCCAGGCACCCCTTGGTGTATTATTCTTTACTAAAATCCTTGGCCATGATACAGGGTTTCTGTTCCAGTTTTCTGTCCGTTACACTGAGTGTAGTGTTTGGTATGGCATTACTGTGTTACATACTGATGTGATGATATTTTAGCTTTCTTCACTAATTTAGGTAATAATTGTAGAAGCAGTAGATTGGCTGAAGATCGAAAAGGGACATGCGTGTCTCTATACCACCAAATCGTAACTCAATTAATTTCTCTTCATAAACATTTTTGACCCACCTTGTACATGCAGATTAAGTATATTAATGTCCAAACCTAGTTTGACAATCCATGGTAATTTCAGATATTTAGGGATATTGGTATTGGTTCATAACCCTCCTGGGAACTTTCTAGGTGTAATCTGAAATCAGCACCCCTGTACATAGAGCACAGGGAGAAACCAAAGAAAAAGGCAGGCTATTCGAGGGTGGTAGGTGGCAGTTTCAATAATAGCAGTGGGAACTAACAGACAAGGCTTGTCTTCAGTGGCAACAAGACAACTGGATACCTATACCCACCCTCCAAATGTTAATAGTTTATAAAGAGACTCTAACTGGGCTCAGTCCTCTATACCATGAAGGTGTTCTTTGTTCCACATCACCATCTCGAGGCTATGACCATGGAGCAGACTCTGTGGGTGGGAAAGGTAACCAGAACCCACATTGTAAAGGGAGAGGGTGAGGCGCCTTTGACTGTCTCCGTCCAGCTCTTGGGTCAGTCTGTCACATCATTTTGATGACTTTATCCAACAAATGGGAAGATTCACCAATGCAAATTAACTACAAAATCATCTATAATGTAGAGCACATTGGCCTAGATCTGTCAAGAGCCACCACATAAAGAAGGATGCTTTGAAGATTTTATTTACTCATTTGAGAGAGAAAGAAAGAAATGAGAGCAGGGGGAGGGGCAGAGGGAGAAGCAGGCTCTAGGGAGCCTGACACGGGGCTTGATCCCAAAACCCTAGGATCATGACCCCAACCAAAGGCAGACACTCAACTGACTGAGCCACTCAGGTACCCCCAGGAAGGAACTTTTGAAAGAGAAACATGTATAAGGGAAGGAGCAGGAGGGAATGAGCGAAAGAAAGACCAACAAAATGGCACCATTTAAATCCCTATGGATCTTGTCCAGCCAAAAATCACTGCCCAGCTGAATATCCCTAGCCTTTAAGTTCTATAAGTTTATAAATGACGTTTTTTTAGGGTTTTGCTTGAGCTATGTGGAATGGGGTTTCTGTCACCTATGACTTAGTCCTGGATGGTATTCCTGTGGACATGTCTGAAACACCTCTGTGTCTCTAGAAACTATATAGAAAATAATTATTCTTGAGTATATTTTTCAAAATTTTATTTTCAATAAGTGAAAGAAGTTTGAAATACTTTTAGAAAGAAGAAATAGTGGGCACCTGGGTTGCTTAGTTGGTTAAGCACTTTGGCTCAGGTCATGATCCTGGAGTCCCAGGATTGAGTCCCACGTGGGGCTTCCTGCTCAGCGGGGAGTCTGCTTCTCCCTCTGACCGTCCTCCCTCTCTTGTTCTTTCTCTCTCTCTCTCATTCTGTCTTTCTCCAATAAATCAATAAAATCTTTTAAAAAAAAATAGAAAGAAGAAATAGAGCCATTGGGAAAGAGTTCATTAATGGAAAATGTAAGAAAAAATATGTTCAAAAACATAGTTGAGCAGTTAGCCTTAGAATGGTATTGAACTAACCTTGTTTACGTTCCTGTCCCAGAAACAACCACTGTGGCTTGAGATATAAAATGTTCTGGATGGGGATGACTAAAACTGAACTGAGTATATTAGGAGTGGCTCCCCACTGGGAAAAGAAAAAAAAATACAAAAGATTTGAAAATCAATGCTACAGAACGTAGTTCAGCAAAGTTTTTTTGTATAAAAAGCTAAATAGAAAATATTTCAGGTTTTGTGGGCCTTCGAGTCTGTTCTAACATCTCAGCTCTCCCTTTGTAGTATGAAAAGAGCCATAGACAAAAGTAAATGAGTGGGCTTAGCTTTCATGCACGAGCACTTTATAGAAACAGACAAGGGACTGGATTTGGTCAGTGGGCTGTAGTTTGCCAACCACTGTCTAAGAAGGTTAGCAGTAACCTTTTATAAAAAAATATTGAGAAAGCGAGAGCATGACTAGGGGAGGGGGGGAAGGGACAGAAGGAGAGGGAGAAGCAGGCTCCCCACTGAGCTTGGAGCTGGATCCCAGGACCCCTGGGGTCATGACCTGAGCCAAAGGCAGATGCTTAATTGAGGGAGCTACCCAAAGTCATAGAAAACAGAACAGTTATGAAAATATTCCATCTCAATCTTTTAGTATATGTCCATCAACCAAGATTTATAGAGCTCTGCCCCCTAACCTTTGATACATTCACCACTGGAATTTCATGAGGTGATTATAGGTGGCACAAGGTAAATATCTAAAATTTTTAATGGTTTTACTCACACTTAAAATGCACGTTTTAACATATCACTGCTTATTACAGGGCTAAGGAAAAGAAAGTGGGTTGATTTAAAACAAACAAAATGCCACATAAATGACAGAAATTGGAAACCACTCAAGAACATTATTCTCCAGTGTTCGTAGTACAGTACCTGTAGATCTTCCAGATAGGCTTTTTCAAATTACACCTTTTTTTTTTTTAAGATTTTTTTCCATTTATTCGACAGACAGAGATCACAAGTAGGCAGAGAGGCAGGCAGAGAGAGAGGAGGAAGCAGGCTCCCCGCCGAGCAGAGAGCCCGATGCGGGGCTCAATCCCAGAACCCTGGGATCATGACCTGAGCTGAAGGCAGAGGCTTTAACCCACTGAGCCACCCAGGCACCCCTACCCCTCCTCTCTTATTCATTCCTTCATGCCTCACACTCTCCCCAGCCAAAAGGATTCTTTTTGTTGGTAAGTACAGTATGGTATTGTAAATATATTTTCTCTTCCGTATCATTTTGTTCATATTTTCTTTTTCTAACTTGCTTTGCTATTAGAATACAGTATACATATAGCATACAACTATAACAAACGACTGTCTGTTTTCAGTATGGCTTCTGGTCAACAGTAGGGTACTAGTAGTTAAGTTTTGGGGGAGTCAAAGTTATGAGCTGGATTTTTGCTACATGTGCATTGGTGTTCCTAACCCCTCTTGTGCAAGGGTTAACTAATTATTTTAGGCATTTCTGTCACCCAATGAATCTTGATTCTATTCTCTGTTATGGAACATTTATTCAATAACTTGGTGGGGAAGATGTCAGAAGGGAATGTCTCTTATTGATCTCCCATCCTTTGGTCTCTTCATCTAAATAATTTTGTACGCTTCCTAAAGTACAAATCTAACATGCCATGCTCAAGCATACCCCACAGACCTACATTACCTATTAAATAATCTCTAAATTCATAAATACAGCATTGAAGACCTTTGGTAGTCTGCTTCTACCTAATGATAGGTACTTATATTCTATCCCTTTTCTTCATATTCCCTGTACTCTGGTGTACCCAAGTACCCCACAATTTCATTATACAACAAGTTCTGCCCCTTTTACCCAATTCCTATCAGTTTTGAATGATGAAATAAATGATGCTGGATCCACAGAATGGAATACTTTGTGGCAATTCACATGATGATTGACAAAAGATTATAAATTTCATTTATTCGTGTATATAACTAATCTTACAGAGCATTTCATATATGCCAGAAACACTGTCACATGTTGAGACAGACACAATTGATGCCTTTAGGAAGCTTATGGTAGATGGAAATAGTCAGGCATGGAGGAACTCAGAGGAGGTATGCTGAGTGAACAGTAATTGTGGGATGCGGAAGACATTTAACCTAGTCTAATGGTAAAAAGCTTCTTGGAGGTAGCCATGTTGAAGTCATGGTTGACCCACAGAAAAACAGTGATTCTCAAACTTTTTGGTTTCAGGACCCCTTTACATTCTTAAATAAAATGAAGGGCCTCAAAGAGCTTTTGTCCGTGTGGGATATATAACTGAGTTCAGTATACTGAATAATAATTGAATATCTGGCTATGTAAGAGCCAGATAAACACATTTGTTCTCTGCCTTTGGTCAGGCTAAGGGGAAATAAAATATGCTCAGTATGCTCATATATGTACATATATATGTGCATATAATTCAATACTACTGTATTAAACAATAATTTAAAATGAACTAGAAATTAAAATTGAAATTTGAAAATAGAAATTAGAGACAATAAAAATACTAACTAGAAATTATAAACGTGTTAAGATACACATTTTATGAAAAATATGTTTTCCACACCACAAAAAAATTTGGTGAGGAGGTTGGAATCGTATTATATTTTTGTTAATTTCTTTACTATGCAGTTTAATAGGACACTGCTCAGTTTTCAGATCTGCCTGTCAGTTTAATCTTTTGTGATGGGCTATTTTGGTTGAAGAGTATAAAGAGAATCCAGCCTCATACAGATACATAGTTGTAAAATGGAGGTGTAATTTAATAGCCTTTTCAGATAATGGTAGATACTCCTTTTTGACACTACATCAGAACTCAACAAGTGGTAATTTCTCACAGGTTAGTTCCAATGTAGAATGTGAAACTATCAATGAACTTCTCATAGTCTGTTACATTAAAATTATTTGGTCTACTTTTCACTTTGAATGTATCTTTCATGCGTGGTTTTGACCTTGTGGATCCCTTGCAAAGAACTCTAGAATCCACGGGGACCCTATAATCACTCTAAAACAGCCTACTAGAATGAGAGTTACTTTGGTGTTTTAGAGATGGCAAGGATAGAAGAAATATTTCAATGGTCATAAAAGCAAAGGGAAAATGCTTAGGTTAAGGTGTTACTGAGAAAACAAGGTGTAATGGCCATGACAGGATATCAACACTTTAAAGGAAAATGATTGACAAAGAATAAAATCTGTTAAGGAAATTATCCAGCATGTTAACAGCAGTTCTTTGCAAGTCATTTCCTGCCCTTTTTACATTTAACTTTTCTACCTTCAACAATGTGCTGGTTATTACTTTGAAAATTGATGAAAAATAAAATCCCAAGTATCTTTTACAATTCTGCTTATAAGTTATGTCCTTGATGAAGCCCTTTTTCTCAACCCCTCCCCATGTAGATGTCCTTTGTCCTTATTTAGTACTTTCTTAAGCTTCATTTGTACTATCCCACTGGACTTTCAATCATTTGTAGTATATTACAAGGATGTTTCTACAAATTGTACCAGTTGTATTCCCTGGAGTGTAGAGAACTGGCTCGTCTTCCCAGCACTGTGCACAGTTCCTTACATTGACAAAAGGGCTCTGGGCTCCTGACTGGCTCAGTCAAAAGAGCATGTGACTCTTGATCTTGGTGTTGAGTTCAAGCCCCACATTATGTGTAGAGTTTACCTAAATAAATATTTTTTTTAAAAAAATTAGAAAAAAGCCAGGGCTCAACAAAATTGTTCAGAAATGGAAATCCTAAGTATTTCACACATTTTAAATGATATTTAAATGTTGTTACCAAATAACAAACAACTACCCTAGAAAGTTTGGGAAATTGAGAAAACTATAGGTAATTCCCGGTTGACAGCAGATGTTTTGCAATTTGTAATTGATGTAGCTTTCAAATCCTGGATCTGCTATGTGCTTATTACTACTTCCATGTGGTCATAATCAAATCTTCTAAACATTATGATTCTCAGTTTCCCCATCTATGGAACAGAGGTCATAATCATCCCTCCTAGCATTGTTGTGCGGAAACAATGAAATAATGTACATAAAACTCCTGGTTTATAGTAATACTTGATGAATATTAGCTACTTATTATTATCTATAACCATTCATCCAGAAATTCACAAATTCATTGTAATGAATGCATGCTCTAGTATGTTTAGAGTCACTGGGCTCTTAATAATCCCGTTTCTGTTAATCACCTTTGAAAGACTGTACCGATGATTGAATTGGTTTGAGTTGATTCAACCTTCGGGCTATAATGTTATAAGCAATCTGGAGTGGTGGCAAGACATTCAGATAAACAAGGGAAGAGCCCAATTACCAGCAATTCTTTCATTAGAAAGCTATCACTCATACTGTGATTTTTTGTTACATTCATTAACGGTAACACTAAATGACATAATCTGTATTTTGCTTGGGGAGCACGTTCTGGGGCTGCCTCAGCAGAATTGAATATCTACATAAGAGCCAAATAAACACATTTGTTCTCTGCCTTTAGTCAGGCTAAGGTGAACTAAAATATGCTCAATATCTAAAAATGATTCCACTTACCTTCTTAAAGGACCAGGGAGTTTCCCAACTAATTATGGGTTGTTTTTACTATATAACACTATGTCCAGAGAATGCACTGGAAGCTGGTGGAAGATTCTTATTGAAGGATTAGGTCACTAATGGTCATCAATGCCCTGTTTTCATTTTTTTGATGTTCACAACAGCCCCAACACTGCCAGAGCTAAGCTACCTATTCTTTTTCTTTTTAATCCATTGATCTACATATCTTTTTAAAAAGATTTTATTTATTTTTTTGACAGAGAGTGACATAGCGAGAGAGGGAACACAAGCAGAAGGAGTGGGAGAGGGAGAGGGAGAGGCAGGCTCCGCATAAAGCAGGGAGCCCAACATGGGGCTTGATCCCAGGAACCTGGGATCATGACTTGAGCAGAAGGTAGATGCTTAACTAATGAGCCCCCCAGGTGCCCATCTTTATTATTTTAAGCAATATATTGTTGTTTTACTGTATAATCTTATACGCTAGCTATTCTATACCAAGAAGAAGAGAAAGAGTTTTCCCTGTTTCATCTTATGGTGTACACATCTCCTTCTGATCCACAAACTATTTCCCTGGCTATGACACCTTGAATTTTTGTGTTCCCAGGGACTAAATTGTATATGAGAATATCCAAGGACCAGAGTTACCAGCCCCTTTGATTGTTCTCTCTCGATCAGGTTAGTGCCTCTCATGGTGGCACTTTGCCTAAGCTTTCTGGAGGATGCTGAATGTCCTATGTCCTGAAATTACCTACTTATGAATCCCTGTGCCAATCAAAATTTGCATTTCCTTGACACAGCTTATCTTATTTATGAATCAAGGAAAGGTATAATTTTGAATTCATTCACCCTGATATGTCAGTGACTGAGAATTCCTTATCCTCACAGATTGCTTTGCTGGCCTAAGGTGAACTCATCCATCCAACGTTCTTCCTATGTGCGAACCCTTTGCTATGGGTCCTTTAAATCCCAGTTCTCCGGGAGCCTATACTCTTGAGGGTAGAAAAGACAAACATAGTTGTTAATATAGTATAATGTGGTACTTGCAATGATAGAGATACAATATTTTATAGCAAAAGGGTACCTAACTTGATCATAAGGAGTCGAGTAAAGTGACTTGAAGGAAAAGATGTGAACTGTATGGGAGAAGATGGATTCAACCACATAAAATGGAGAGCCTTGAGCCAATAGAGCCGAGAAAGAACATTGTGTGTGACAAAAACTATAATCACTTCAGAGATAAATAAATTATTAAGGAATGAAACAGGAAGACAGAAGGCAGGGGATAGAAGACTTTCTTTTTTCTTTTTTTTTTTTTAAAGACTTCACTCATTTACGAGAGAGAGAGAGAAAAAAAGAAAGAGAGAGAACATGAGTGAGAGGGAGAAGCAGACTCCCCACTGGGCAGGGAGGCTGATGTAGGATTCAGTCCCAGGACCCTGAGATTGTGACCTGAGCCAAAAGTGGACACTTAGCCAACTGAGCCACTCCCTTCTCCCATATCTTCAATTATCTCCTTCTCTGCAAGGTTTTTTCTTCAGCCTTACGAATACGCTTTCTCATCACCCTCTGATCAAAGCCAAAACTTTTTTCTGACATGAGAAAGTCTTCTATCGGCGATGCCTGGGTGGCTCAGTTGGGAATGTGCTGAGAAAGATGGAAATGGATAGGAATCAAGAGCGCAGCTGAAAAGGTTGCCTCTGCAGGAAGAACTCGGTCTTCTGGACTTTGTGCTTCTGTGAATAGCTATTAAAAATCAATTTTCATATACTGCTTGGTTACAAGACCTGCCTTCTTCCTTCTCTTCCATTTCCTGCCTTTGCCTTAGCCCTTTTAGCTCAATCCCCAAATTGTATCCTTGCCTAATGTATAGTATGATAGATCCTGTGGAAATGGACCAGATTGTCCTCTCTGTAAGGTATTTGATATGTACCAGTAGCATCTGAGTGGCAGTTGACAATTTACAAAGCCTTTTCATATCCATTATCTCTCAACAGCCCTGCAAGGCAGGCAGAAAAGCTGTGTCCATTTAATTCACTTACCCAATATCAAATCACTTAAAATGAGTAACTGTCATTGCTTCAACTAGAATCCAGGCCTTCTAATTCAATATGCCTTTTGCTGTACTCCAATATTCATTCTAAGCTTTGTGTATCAATGAATGGGCTGTACAGGTGGATAAAAAGTCAAACCCATGATCTAAACATTTGGAGCACAGTTCTATAGCCAATCAGTCTCCTATGCCATTTTAGCATAGAGTCATCATAAATAAATGAACTTAGTGTTTTCCATATGAAATGGGAAGGAGAACTTCATTTCACCCCAGGCATCTTTGTAGACAGTGCATCTAGAAACATCCTTTTCCCCCTCATTTATTCTTGAATGATCTTGTAGGTAACCCAGACAATCTGATTTTTCTCTTTTCTCCTTACTACCCTTTGGGCCATCATCTCATATAGAATCCAAGTGAAGAAATATACTATATTAAGCAGGAGGTAGTATATATATCAGTAGTTTTGTGAAGGCTTAGGATTCAAATGGGTTCGCGTTCAATGCTCAAATCTACATTGGGTCTGTAGAATTTCTGTACCTTACACTCTTGATCCTTAGGACAGTTAAGACCTTACTCTATGTATTAAGCCTGGGGCTCTACTAAAATATATGAAGTACATGAATAGGGGCAAAGTGAGCTATTTTATTAAAGGGCCCACCTCTGGGTTATATACTGCAAACTTTCTATCATTTAGTTAGCTGTCTGCCATGGACAGTACCTCAGATAAGATGGCATTGAAGACAAAATTAGGGTCATTAAGTTATTCAAACCTTCCTCAATATATCATGTCCTCTTAGGCTTTTTTTTTTTTTTTTTTTTTTCATCTTTGTGCAGTTGTAGTCACAAATTTAGTCTCTTTCTCTGTTTGCTGATTGTTACTCATTCTGGCCATGTAGATGCTACATTTTAATTTTCACTCTCAGTCCCTAACACTGATTTAGTAGAATAATACGCCTCTATTTTCCACTTACAGTTGACACTCTCCCAGTATTTTTGCATTCCCTCGACATTTTCCACTTTCTACAGTAACCTGCTATGTGACCTTCTGAAATTTTCTTTTTCTCTTCTGCCATTTGTATTAAAAGGTGGTGCCATTGTCTTTATTCCCTGGACTCATTGCAGTGTTTGCATTTCAGCTCGTTAGTTCACTCCGGCTGCCAGCTGGAAGTGGATCTGAAGATTACGGGGAGATGTGTCAGGCGGAGGCTGTCCTTGCATTTTCTTGAGAGCGGGGACCGGTAAAGGGTTTGCCAGGCATAGCTGAGCCCAATTAGGATATGAGTAATAAAATGCTGCTGTTGGCAAACATGCCTACAGTAATAGTGTACTTAAAGGCTATTCACACAGGGACTGAGAAAGATGATCAAACTATTTCTCCTTATATGTGCATTTGAAAAAGTCTATTGACCTTTAGGAGAGAAAGTCTCTTGTATGAATGTGTGTGATTACCAGGGTCCTGGGCCTAGTAAGTGTTTTCAGCCATTTTTTTCTACCCTGTACATCGTTTCTTCTTGCTCTCTACATATGTTGCTTTTGGGGAGGTATCCATGTACCCAGTAGGGAGCCATATTCATGAGGTGTTTGACTTTCCTCATAGTGTACCTTTAGATGTGCAAAGAAGTGCTCATGCCTCATTTATTCATAGTCATCTCTTCATTCAACAACTATTTACTAAGTACTGCATCGATTTCAGGCTTTATATTCTAGGCTGGTGATTTAACAGTCAACAGGTTTACATAGTACTTGCCCTCCTAGAGCTAAGTTAAGGAAGAGGGTGCTCTGCCAGAGAATATGAGGATAAATCCATTTGAGCTACAGTAGTCAGGTAGGATCTCTCTCTTAAAAAAAAAAGTGACATTTTAGCTAACACTGACACCTAAATGCAAACCAGTTATTAAAGCAAAAACAAACGGATTTTGAGGGAATATGGTGGCATAGGAGGACCTTACGTTTACCTCATTCTATGAATACAACTAGATAATACTCACATCAGTGCAATTAACCCAGAGAATGACCCAAAGACTGATAGAGCAGACTCTCCATGCAGACAAATATAGAAAAGAGGCCTCAACAAAGAGGATAAGTAGGGCAGAGATATGGTCAGGAACTTAAAGGACCAGCAAGATTGTCCACAGGTATGATGCTATTGGGGAAAAGAGGGGTGAGAAACAGATTTCACACAGGGGATCCCCCAGGGGAAAGACAAATCCCCATAACACTTGGCTTCAAAAACCAGAGGTCCTGAATTTCGTGAGTTCTTACTATCAGTGGGCCTTAAAATATGGAACTTTGAAAATCAGCAGGCTTAGCTCTGGGAGAGCCAGGACGTTAAGAGGAAACTGAGTCCCCACTCCTAAATAGAAAGCACAGTGGACAGCCCACGGAGATACAGCATAGAAGCAGTGGTTTGAACAACACCTGCAGCACATAGGAGGGAGAGTTGTTTACTAATCTCAGAGCACGTGCTCTGGGATGAGAGATCATTGGGAGAGTTCTCTAAGAACAAACAGCTGGCAGGCATCCTGCCACCCTGCCCAACATAAACACACGGACACTTGCTGAAACCAGCACAACACCCACAATAACTAACGTGCTAACAGTGCCGGCCCTCCTGCAGACACACCCCCCTTCCACCAGCCCTCCTCCCTGCTCCCCTCCCTCAGCAGACCTATGCAAGCCTTGCTATAATGCTGTGTGATCCCTCCACTCGTGTGTGTGGATTTGACTCTTCCTATACACTGTTGGCCAGAGCCTATTCGAAGCAATACCATAAGCCTGGTAGTTTATGAACAGCCCCAATAAGGGCCAGCACTACTTCAAAGTGACTCCTGCCTGGAAGAGGGACAGATAACCACACACAATAAAAGGAATGCAGGCTCAGCAGTGGGCCTGGGGGCAGACAGGTTGTCTGATTGCAGGACCCACCCACAAACGAATATATCTTGGGACAAAACAGGGAAAGCACTCTGCAGTTTGGTGCTATTGCATTTGAATTTCTGGCAAATGCCTGGTCACTTAACTCAAGCCCAATGCAGTCCCAGACTGGCCCACTAACAACACAGGGAACAAACCCGGTCTTTAATAAGCAGAGAGAACCATTGCAGATGACTGAAGGAATAAGCAGCTCAGCCACAACCACAACAGCAGGGTGCATGCAACACACATAGAAGACATCCCTGAAGCACCAGGTTCTGGTGAACAGGGGATTTTGCACTACATGGCACTACAGGACCTCTTCTTCATAAGGCCATTACTTTCAAGAGCAGCTGAATTCACTAACACATAGACTTTCCTAACACATAGAAATAGACACAGAGAGTTAGACCAAATGGGGAGAACGGAATATGTCTCAAATGAAAAAAACAGGACAAAATCATATCAGAAGAGACCAAAATAAAATGGAGCTAAGTAATTTGCCTGATAGAGGATTTAAAGTAATGGTCATTAAGATGCTCAAGGGAATTGAGAAAAGTGTGGAGAACCTCAGTGAAACCCTTAACAAAGAGACAGAAAACATGAAAAAGAACCAATCAGAGATGAAGAACTCAATAAGTAAACTGAAAATTGCACTAGATGGAATGACAGTAGACGAGAGAAAGTAGAAGAATGGATCAGTGACCTAGAGCACAGAGTAATGGAAAGCAATCGAGCCGAATAGGTGAGGGGGGGAAAACAATACATAATGAAAATAGACTCAGGGAACACCATGGAGGGTTATAACATTCATATTATCAGGATCCCAAAAGAAGAGAGAAGAGTGGCCAAAAATTTCTCTGAAGAAATAATAGCTGAAAACTTCCCAAACCTGTGAAAGAAAACAGAAATCCAGATCCTGAAGGCACTGAGATTCACCCAACAAAATCAACCCAAGAAGATCCATACCTAGACACAGAATAATTAAAATAGCAAAAAGTAGTTATAAAGAATTTTAAAAGCAGCAAATAAAGACCCTTGTGTATAAGGAGAACCACATAAGTCTATCGGCAGAAACTTTGCAGGCCAGAATACAATGGCATGATATATTCAAAGTGCTGAAAGGAAAAAATCTGCAGCCAAAAATACTCTATCTGGAAAGGCTGTTATTCAGAATAAGAGGAGAGATCAAGATTTTTCCAGGCAAACAAATGGTAAAGGAATTCATTACCACTAAACCAGCCCTACAAGCAATGTTAAAAGGCATGCTTTGT
Source organism: Mustela lutreola (assembly GCF_030435805.1). Classification (NCBI taxonomy): domain Eukaryota; kingdom Metazoa; phylum Chordata; class Mammalia; order Carnivora; family Mustelidae; genus Mustela; species Mustela lutreola. Next base: position 100,839,819 of record NC_081308.1, on the reverse strand, counting down.
GTGGAAAGGAATGACTATTAGAGTAAAACATATAGGAAGCACAAAAGCAGTAAAAATAAGTATATCTATTTAAAAAAAATCAGTCAAGGAACTCCTTTTACAAAAAAAAAATGCAAAGTATGATATCCTATGCCTAAAATGGGGTGAGACAAGTTAAAGATGGGTTGAAACTTAAGCAACCATCAAATTAATATAGAATGCTATATACAGAAGATGTTACACACAAACTGAATGATAACCATGAACTAAAAATCAGTAATACATGTGCTATAAATAGAAAGGAATCCAAGTATATCAATAAAGAAAGCCAGAAAACCATGAGAGAAGAGAGTAAAAGGAGGGATTATAGAAGAACTACCAAAAGAACTATAAACGAGTAACTAAATGGCAATAAGTACATACCTATCAATAATTACATTGAATAAAATGGACTAAACTTTCTAATCAGAAGACATGGTTATTGCACTTTTATCCATTCCATCACTCTATCTATATGCTGCCTACAAGAGACTCATTTCAGACCTAAAGACAAATACAGATTAAAAGTGAAGAAATGGCAAAGTAACGTGCAAAAAGATGCAAAAAGAAAGCGAGGGTCATGATACTTATATTGAGTAAAACAGATTTTAAAATAAAGGCTCGGGCTCTCTGCTAAGTGAAGAGTCTACTTCTCTCTCTGCCCCTCACTCTGCTCCTACTCTCTCTCAAATAAATAAATAAAAATCTTCCGGAAAAAAAGAGGGAAGTTTATAGCAATACAGGTCTACCTCGAAGCAAGAAGAATCTCAAATAAACAACCTAAATTTACAACTAAAAGAGCTAGAAAAAGAAGAAATAAAACCCAAAACCAGTAGGAGGATGGAAATAATGAAGTTTAGAGCAGAAATAAACGGAACAGATCAATGAAACCAAGAGCTAGTTCTTTGAAAAGATCAACAAAATTAATAAAACCTTAGCCAGTCATTGGGGAAAAAAAAAGGGTGAGGAGTCAAATAAACAAAATCACAAATGGATTTGGAGAAATAACAAATGACACCACAGAAATACAAAGAATTATAAGAGAAGATTATGAAAAATTATATGTCAACCAATTGGACAACTTGGAAGAAATTGTAAATTCCTAGGAACACCTTACTTCCCAAAACTGAATTAGGAAGACTAGAAAATTTGAGCAGACTGATTACCAATAATGAAATCAAATTAGTAATCAGAAACTCCTAACAAAAGTCCAGAACCAGGTGGCTTCACAACTGAATTCTTCCAAACACTTAAAGGATAGTTAATGTCTCTTCTTCTCAAACTATTCCAAAAAAATAGAAAAGGAAGGAAGTCTTCCAGATTCATTCTATGAGGCCAGAATTACTCTGATACCAAAGCAAAACAAAACAAAACCAAAAGAGAGAGAGAGAGAGAGAGAGAGAAAACTATAGGTCAGTATCTTTGATGAACATAGATGAAAAAAATCTTCAACAAAATATTAGCAAACCAAATCCAATGGTGCATAAAAGAATCATTCCCCATAATCAAGTGGATTTTTTTTTTTAAAGATTTTATTTATTTATTTGACAGACAGAGATCACAAGTAGAGAGGCAGACAGAGGTAGGGGGCAGCGGGCTCCCCACTGAGCAGAGAGCCCGATGCGGGGCTCGATGCCAGGACCCTGAGATCATGTCCTGAGCCAAAGGCAGAGGTTTAACCCACTGAGCCACCCAGGGGCCCCAATCAAGTGGAATTTATTCCTAGCATGCAAGTGTTTCATTATTTGCAGATCATTCAATGTGACCTATTACATCAAGAAGAGAAAGTATAAAAACCGTATGATCATTTCAATAGATGCAGAAAAAGCATTTGACATTCATGAGGAAAAACCCTCGACAAAGTAGATTTTGAGGGAATATACCTCATCATAATAAAGGCCATCTATGAAAAACCCACAGAGAACATCATCCTCCATGGTGAAAGACTGAGAACTTTCCCACTAAGTTCAGGAACAAGACAAGGGCATCTACAATCACCGCCTTTATACAACATAGTACCAGAAGTCCTAGCCATAGTGACAGAAAGAATAAAAGGCATCAAAATTGGTAAGAAAGAAGTAAAGCTATCTGCAGATGATATACTAGTATATATAGATCATCCAACAAGACTCTACCCCCCCCCAAAAAAAAAAAACCTTACTAGAAATTTTAAATTCAGTAAGTTCTCAGGATACAAAATATACAGAAATCCATTGGAGTTCTATACACTAGTAATGAAGCAGAAGGAGAAACTAAGAAAACAATTCTATTTACAAGTGTTTCAAAAATAATAAAATTCCGGGGCACCTGGGTGGTTCAGTGGGTTAAGCCTCTGCCTTCGGCTCAGGTCATGATCCCAGGGTCCTGGGATCGAGCCCCACATCAGGCTTTCTGCTCAGCAGGGAGCCTGATTCTCTTCCTCTCTGAGCCTGCCTCTCTGCCTACTTGTGATCTCTCTCTGTCAAATAAATAAATAAAATCTTTTAAAAAAATAAAATAAAATTCCCAGGAACAAACTCAACAAAGTCACTGAAAACTATAAAACAATGATAAAAGAAATTGAAGATGACACAAACAAATAGATAACCTGTCTGGAAGAACAAATACTGTTAAAATGTTTATACTACCCAAAGCAATCTACAGATATAATGCAATCCCTATCAAAATACCAATAGCACTTTTTCAAGTAGAGCAAACAACCTTGACATTTGTATGGAACCACAAAAGACCCTGAGTAGCCAAAGAAATCTTTAAAAAAGAACAAAACTGGAGATATCACAATCACAGATTTCAAGTTATATCACAGATCTGTGGTAATGAAAACAGTTTGGTATTGACACCAAAAGATAAACATAAATCAGTGGAGGAGAATGGAGAGCCTAGAAAAAACCTAAAATTAAAAGGTTAATTAATCTTCAACAAAGATAAGTATATCTAGTGGGAAAAAGACATTCTCTTCAACAAATGGTGTTTGGAATATTGGACAGCCACACGCAAAAACATTGAAACTGGACTACTCTCTTACATCATACACAAAATTAAACTTAAAATGGATTAAGGGCCTAAAAATTTGACCTGAAACCATAAAAATTCTAGAGGAGAGCACAGGTAGTACTTTCTCTGACATCTACTGTAGCAACATTTTTCTAGATATTTCTCCTTAAGCAAAGGAAATGAAAGAAAAATAGCCCATGGAGAATACATCAAAATAAAAACCTTCTGCACAGCATAGGGAACTATCAAGAAAACTGGAAGACAGCCTGCTAAATGGGAGAAGATATTTGCAAATGACGTATCTGATAAAGGGTTAGTATCCAAAATCTATAAAGAACTTCTACAACTCAACACCAAAAAGACAAAATGGGCAGAAGACATGAGTAGATACTTCTTCAAAGAAGACATCCAGATGGCCAGCAGACACATGAAAAGATGCTCAACATCCCTCATCTGCAGGGAAATGCAAATCAAAACCACAGTGCAATATCACCTCACACCTGTCAGAATGACTAAAATCAAAACTCAATTAAAAACAAGTGTTGGTGAAGATGTGGAGAAAAAGGAATCCTCATGCACCATTGAAGGGAATGCAAACTGGCACAGCCACTATGGAAAACCAGTATGGGGGTACCTCAAAAAACTAAAAACTACCATATGATCCAGTAATTCCACCATTGGCTCTTTACCCAAATGATTTGAATATTAGGGATGCCTATGTTTGTTTCAGCATTATTTACAATAGCTAAAATACGGAAGCAGCTCAAGAGTCCACTGATAATAGATGAGTGGGTAAAGAAATGGTAGTATATATATATGTAGTGGAGTATTAGTCCTAAAAAGGACTAAAAGGCAGAGAGGCAGGCAGAGAGAGAGAGAGAGAGGAGGAAGCAGGCTCCTTGCTGAGCAGAGAGCCCAATGCGGGGCTCGATCCCTGGACCCTGGGACCATGACCTGAGCTGAAGGCATAGGCTTAACCTACTGAACCACCCAGGTGCCCCAAAAAGGACTGAAATCTTGCCATTTGCAAAAAGGTGAATGGATCTGGAGAGTATAATGCTAAGTGAAATAAATCAATCACAAATACCATATGATTTCATTCATATGTGGAATTTAAGAAACAAAACAAACACTTTTAGAAAAGAGACAAACCAAAAAACCGAGTCCTAACTATAGAGAACAAACAGATGGTTACCAGAGGGGATGTGGCGGGGGGGGGGGGGGGAGGATGGGCAAAATGATGAAGGGAATTAAGAATATACCTAACACCATGAACACTGAGTAGTGCACAGAATTGTTGAAATGCTATATTGTACACCTGAAAGTAATATGACACTACATTTACTGGATTTAAAATAAAAGAAACCAGAATAAAATAAATAAATAAATAAAATTTAATAAAATTAAAAGTCCCAGACAGAGGGAACAGTATATGAAAATGTTTGACGATTATGAGGATCACAGAAAGAGTCATTTGAGCTGCGATAGAGTGGGTAATGTAGGTTAGAGGAGAGGAGGAATGTAAAAACCTAGATAGGAGCCGGAGTTTCAGGGCTGTGTTGATCATAAGAAACGTAAATTTTATTATTTGTACACTGTGCTAAAAATCTGGGAAGTTTTTAAATTCTCAATTAGAAAAAATTATTTGAATTCAATGTAGGTAACATAGAGTGTATTATTAGTTTCAGGGGTAGAATTCAGTGATTCATCAGTTGCCAATAACACCCAGTGTTCATTTTATCCAGTGCCCTCCTTAATACCCATCACCCAGTTACCCCCATCCCCCCATCTATGTCCCTCCCCTCCAGCAACCGTCAGTTTGTTTCCTAGAGTTAAGAGTCTCTTATGGTTTGCCTCCCTGTTTTTACCTTATTTTATTTTTCCTTCCCTTCCCCTACGTTTATCTGTTTTGTTTCTTAAATTCCACATACGAGCGAGATCATAAAGTATTTGTCTTTCCCTGCCTGACTTATTTCGCTTAGCACAATATCCTCTAGTTCTGTCCTCCTTGTTAAAAGGGGTAGTATGACCCATATATATGAGCCATCTATTTACTGACTCATTCTGGGTACACATATGTGTCCTTTCTAATTTCCATTTCTTTTAGTACCTTGGTTACCTGCATTAGGTAGGGTATGCTCCTTTTTTCCAATGTTCTGTGTCCAGGAGGGCTCTAATCGCAAACCTGACCCCCACAGTTTTGGCTGCTATCCTTGGTAGAAGAAACAGGATTATTGGTTCTTGTGTTCTGATACTACAGTATTGTCACTGGTGTTACAGGTTGCCATGGGCTCTTTGTAATTTCTGTTCCCAAACAAGGACGTATAGATAGTGCTTTTTAGTCAGAACTCTCACACTCTGCCCATTGTCCCGTGTCTTAGTCAATACCCACTTCCTTTATGAAATCTGTCCTCTTACCCCTGACTCAAGTTGGTTTCTTTCCCTGGGTACCCCACTAGTGCTGCTCATATCTGTTCTTCAGCTGTCTGTTATCCTCTAATGTCACGGTCACAAATCATCAGCAAATGAAAAAGATTTGGCCTGTAGGTATGTTTAATTTGGCCCATCAGAATTTAAAAATAAAATAAACTTCGTTTCCATTGCATCACAGAAAAATCCCAATTTCCTTCTTTTCTAGACTTATGAAGAAGTAGAAACTGAGTTTGCATTCCAACATGACAAAAAGTAGTTAGAAACCAGCTGAGTAGCTTCTTTCCCATTTAGACGTGCATGTGTTCTTCTCAACACTTCCGTTAAACCTGTTTCCTTATATATATTACCTGCTAGGAATTGTAGTCATGAAAATTTGTGTTATTAGCTTTAATACCATGAAACAAGGTCTTTAATATACTTCCAGTGCCTAGTACAATGCTTATCATGTTGTTGGATCAATAAGCACTTGCTAAGTTACTGAATATTATGTGCAAAATTATATGTGCAAGTTCTTTGAAGAAAAGATCATTCTCTAGGTCTATCAGTATAACCCACAGCATTAATATATTGCCCTGGTGATATTAGGTACTCCACTAATTTTTTGATAGGTTAGATATACTGAAGAAATGCTCATAGTCAAGATTTTATTTGAAGTGTCTTGAACTATATATTGGATATAATTTTTTATTATTTTAAGTAATCACTACACCCAACATGGTGCTCAAACTCATGATCCCGACATCAAGAGTCATGTGTTCTTCCAACTGAGCCAGTCAGGTGTCCTTCTATTGATATAATTTTAAGAAACAATAATTTCCAAGTTTTATACAATAGAGCAATGAACTATTAGGAAATTTAAGGGTTTTTTTTTTAAAGGTGTATTTGAGAGGGAGCACGCACACACAGGAGTGTGGAGGGGCAGAGGGAGGTAAAGAAACTTAAGTAGACTCCATGCTGAGTGCATAGTTGGACTAAGGCTCAAACTTACAACCCTGAGATCATGACCTGAGTTGAAACCAAGAGTCTGATGCTTAACTAACTGTGCCACCTCAGTGCCCCAGGAAATTGAGCTTCTAATCCCAATTCTGAGACTTTCTCATTGTGTGACCATGGACAACTGATAATTTACTAACTCCTTAGCATACTCATCTGTTAAAAGGTACTTGGTTTACCCACATCATTGGTTTATTTGGGGGAGTTAAATGAAATAATGCAGATTCAGTATTTATATATTTGTGATCTTGTCTTGGTCTGTTTCATACTTTAGATCCATTTTAAAGTTTTGTTCAGTTATTTTTAAACGTGCCTTAAATGTTATGTGTGTTGTAGCTGAGTTTATTTGCCAACGTTGTGTAATGCCAGAAGCAAGTTTATTACCTCTTTTGGTATGTATCCTACTTTATACAAGTATTCTGTTAATGCTAGCTTTAAATGACTTTGAGCCATGGCTAAGATAGAATAAAAGTAGCTTCTGACTTCTGTCAACCATATAATAGCAGACTCTAACTAAGACACCATTTCTTGCATATTGGTAACATGCCGTAATCACAAGTACTTACAGAAAAACAAGCTCTCCTATACCTGTAAATTTAAATATATAAAATGAAAGCAGTATGCAGACCCAAGATGATATTACTGCTACTTTCATGGAGCCTACTTAGAGGGAAATTTCTCTTCTTTCGAGTAGGAGTGAACAAACAATGGTTTATGCTTCCAGGTATAATTATGTCGTCTTTTGGTTCAGTAATCCAATTCCAGTGTCAGAAGTAGCGTCCAAGACTGCAAAATGAGCAAGAGATTACTGAGTGTCATGTCAGAGGAGTGCTGAGAGTTATCTTGTAGGTCCTATGAGGTTTATCTGGTTCTGTAGGCATAAACGTCTTCAATTAACTTGCTAATTTACAACATTGTGGGGGTGGCTGCTAGTTGTAGCAAACTTATGGCAACAATAATTATTCCAGATCGTAGATATGCAAATATATTTTGTCTGGTAGAAATTCTTCCCTGTAGAAGGGAAAACAGAAAGCACTACCTCTTATTGCCTTGTAGGAAATTGACTAATATTGAAATTACAAGTAAATTTATTTTAGGATTCCTAATTTTATATATATATATAGAGAGAGAGAATTCCTATTTGAATCAATCTTACTTCTTCCTTCATTATTGAATTACATAAGATCTTAAACACATCTTCATTTATTTACTCGAGACTCATATTTTAAGTCTTTAAAAATTACACTTTAACACCAGTTTTGGTAATATTTTTCTAGAAATACTGAAGAAAGAAAAAGAGCTAGAAAGGACCTGAAAACTTTTAAACTCATAGAAATACCAGTGCAGGGGCGCCTGGGTGGCTCAGTGGGTTAAAGCCTCTGCTTTCAGCTCAAGTCATGATCCCAGAGTCCTGGGATCAAGCCCCGTATGGGGCTCTCTGCTCAGCAGGGAGCCTGCTTCCTCCTCTCTCTCTGCCTGCCTCTCTGCCTACTTGTGATCTCTGTCTGTCAAATAAATAAATTTTTAAAATCTTAAAAAAAAAAAAAGAAATACCAGTGCACTGTGCAAAATATGTAAGAACGTTCACTGCGGCATGGTTTGCAATAGCAAAAAAATGGAAACGACATGTGAATAGAACATCAAGAGGAGATAAAGTAAATAAGGTGCATACACACTAGGGGAATACTGTGTCAGCATTCAAATGAATGAGGTAAGCATATATAAATGTACTGACACATGGTGGTTGCTAAGACATTGTTATGATAAAAGATGCATGTCATTAGATGAGTGTAATTCAGTGTAAGGGGAACAACAGTCTATATACAGTATATCCAGAATTATACATTTATAGAGACAAGTCTAAAATACATGTATTAACTGATAATAATGGTTCTCTTGGGAATAAAATTGAAAAAGTGTAAAGAGACAACTTTTACGGTACATATTTTATACTGATCATTTCTTAAAACCATGAATGGTATATGATTTTGGAAAATTAAACCGTAAAAAATAAAGGAAAAAAACTATCAAATGATCAACAAAATAAAAAACAACAACTGTGGTTTGGATTATAACTCAAGTAGAAAATAAGTATCAGTCAATAGTGACAGAAACAAGTGTTTAGTATTTTCATTATAGAAGAATTCCAAATTATGTGTGTCCCCGTTTGCCCTTGTCTTTTTCCCAGCCTCAACATACACCCAATATGTAGAGTTTAATATCTGTACCCTCCTTGGATGTGGACTTAACAACTCCCTTTTTTGTTTTAAAAGATTTCATTTATTTATTTGAGAGATACCACTCTTGAATTGGGGGGAGGAGCAGAGGGAGAAGGAGAAGCAGGCTCCCTGCTCAGCAGGGAGCCTGACAGCAGGGAGCCTGACACAGGGTTTGATAACAAAACTCTGGGATCACAACCAGAGCCCGAAGGCAGACACCTAACCAACTGAGCCACCCAGATGCCCCTTATGATTCACTTCTAAATAAGAGTATGGCATTAAAAGTATAGATTGCTCTAGGCAGTATAGACATTTTAACAATGTTTATTCTTCCGATCCAAGAGCATGGAATGGTCTTCCATCTTTTTGTGTCTTCTTCAATTTCTTCTTGAAAGTATGGAAAGGTAAGACTGAGAGCTTTATAGGGGAGAAAATTGGAAACTACAACCCATGGTAGGTGTAATAACGCTCACCTCCCCTGAGATGTTTATGACCTGATCCCAGAAATCTGTGAATATATTTGGAATATATAAATATATATTTACATGATAAATGGGAATAAAGGTTGAAAATGGAATTAAATTTGCTAATCAGCTGAGCTTAAGAAAGGAAAATGTCCTGGATTAACTGGCCAAGTCCAACATAATATTGTGAATCCTTAAATAGGAAAGAGAAGATGACAGTGTCACAAGGAGATATGAAGGAATCAGAGACAGAATGATGAAATGTGAGAATGATGAAATGTGGTTTTCAGTTGCTATCCTTAAAGACCGAAGAAGGAGGCAATGAGCCAAGGGATACAAGTGGTCTCTAGAAGTTGAAAAGGCAAAAAAATACATTCTTCCCTAGACTCTTTAGAAAGACATGCAGCCCTGCCAACACCTTTATTTCAGTCTTACGAGATCAATGTTGGACTTTTCAAACTCCAGGCTCTTAAGTTAATATCTTTGTATTGTTACAAGTCAATGGGTTTGGACAATTTGTTGTGTCAGCTATAGAAAACTAGTATAGATCTACTTGAACCAAGTGGTCAATATCCCCACCACCAGTGATCGGTCATGTGCATATCATGTACTCCCTGATGTGACCTGAGAAGGGTGCTTCTCCTTTTTGATATCCTTACCAAAATCCCATAACCTCAAGCTAAGGATAAAAAAAAAAAATTAAGACCCCAACAGAGTTGCAGTCTATAAAATATCTGACCAAACAACTACTCCAAGCATTAAAGGTCATGAAAAATCAAGGACAAGTGAAAAATTGTCACATAGCAGAGAATACTAGATGGCTCAGTGGGTTAAAGCCTCTGCCTTCAGCTTGGGTCATGATCCCAGGGTCCTGGGATTGAGCCCTGCAATGGGTTCTCTGCTCAGCAGGGGGCCTGCTTCCCTTCCTCTCTGCCTACTTGTGATCTCTCTCTGTCATAGTAGAGAATACTGAGAAGACATGGTGACTAAAGGCAAATGTGGATTGGATCCTGGAACGGAAGAAGGATAGTAGAAAAACAAAACAAATCAAAACAAAAACTGAAATTGAAATATAATCTAGGCTTTAGTTGATAGTAATTTTCTGATGTTAGTTCCTTAGTTTAGACAAATCTACCATGGTGTTCTAAGATGTTAACAATAACAGAATCTGGTTAAGAAGTCTATTGGGGGGCACCTGGCTGGGTCAGTTGGTGGAGCATGTGACTCTTGATCTTATAGTTCTGAGTTCATACCCCACGTTGGGTGAAGAGATTGCTTAAAAATAAAATCTTATAAAACAAACAAAAAAAGGAAGTATTTTGGAATCCTCTGTAATTTCTTGGTAAATATAGAATTATTCCCAAATAATTTCATATAAAGACAATGATCAAGCCACATAATGTATTACATGAGGAAACTAAACTAAATATTACTTTGAATAACTAATGAAAATGTTCATCGTTCTCATCTGAATTTAATTTTTCATTGATTGCTTTTTTCCCCCAAACCTTAAAAATCTGTTCACCAAAAGTCAAATATTTCAATCTAATCCACGTTTTACCAGTGCTTATCTTGCAATCCTCAACTCCTCTGCCCTTTTCCCATGTCACTGACCTAAAAGAATACAAATATTTGTTCACAATACACCACCTACACAAATATTGACTGCATGAGGAAGTAGAATGATTTTACTTGGCTAATGCTGTTGCCTAATTTTCCTATTTGGCCTGATTTCATATTGACCCTTTGTGATGCATTTTAATTTTTTGAAATTCAAGTATAATTGAAATATACCATTATATTAACTTTGGGTGTACAACATGACACAAAATTTGTATAAATTGCAAAGTCATCACAATAACTGTCCATCATTACACTAGTTATAATTTTTTCATACAGTGAAAACTTTTTTTACTCTTGGCATCTTTTAAATATACAGTACAGTATTATTATCGGCAGCGGGCTCTACATTACATCGCCATGACTTAATTTTCTAACTGGAAGTTTATACACATTTTGACCATCCCCACCCATTTCACCCTCCCTCACCTGTGCAACTACCAATCTGTTCTCTGTTTATATAAGCTTGGTGTTTCGGTAATAAGTTCTGTGCTGTTAGCTTCTACTACATGTAAAAGTGATCGCATAGTACTTATCTTTCTCTGACTTATCTCACTAAGCATAATGCTCTCAACTCCATTAATGTTGTTATAGTTAGGAAAATCTACTACTTTTTTATGGCTGAATATTGCCCTATTATCTTATTTGTTACTGTATTATTTGTTTGTTTATCCATTAAAGGACACTTAAATTCTTTCCATATCTTATCTGCTGTAAATAGTACTTCAATGAATATATGGGTGCAGATAACTTAATGTGTTAGTGTTTTTGTTTTGAGTAAATACCCAGAAGTAGATCGCTAGACTATATGGTAGTTCCACTTTTAACTCTTTTTGAGGAACTTGCGTACTATTTTACAACATGACTGCACCAATTTATTTTCCCAGTAACAGTGTTCAAGGGTTTCCTCTTCTCCTTTTCCAACACTTACAATCTCTTGTCTTTTTGATACTAACTATTCTGTTGGATTTGAGGTGATATTATGGCTTTGATTTGTTTCCCTGATTAGTGATGTTCATCATCTTTTCATGTACTAGTTGGTCATCTGCATGTCTTTAGAATAATTTCTATTCATATCCTCTGCCCATTTTAATTATGTTAGTTTTCATTTTGCTATTGAGTTGTATAAGATCTTTATAAATTTGGGGTATTGACCCACTATCATACATATAATTGTTGCAGTGTTTTCTCCCATTCATTAGATTGCTGTGTCATTTCGTTGACGGTTTCCTTTGCCATGCAGAAACTTTTTAATTCGATGTAGTCCTGCTTGTTTATTTTTGCTCTTGTTTCTTCTGCTTTTTTTGTCAAATTCAAAACCTCATGACCAAGACAGATGTCATGGAGCTTCCCACTTCTGGTTTTTTTTTTTTTGTTTTTTTTTTTTTATAAACACGTATTTTTATTCCCAGGGGTACAGGTCTGTGAATCAGCACTCACCAAAGCACATACCCTCCCCAATGACCAAAACCCCACCCACCCTTCTCCCAACCCCCCTCCCCCCAGCAACCCTCAGTTTGTTTTGTAAGATTAAGAGTCACTTATGGTTTGTCTCCCTCCCAATCCCATCTTGTTTCATTGATTCTTCTCCTACCCACTTAAGCCCCCATGTTGCATCACCACTTCCTCATATCAGGGAGATCATATGATAGTTGTCTTTCTCTGCTTGACTTATTTCGCTAAGCATGATACGCTCTAGTTCCATCCATGTTGTCGCAAATGGCAAGATTTCATTTCTTTTGATGGCTGCATAGTATTCCATTGTGTATATATACCACATCTTCTTGATCCATTCATCTGCTGATGGACATCTAGGTTCTTTCCATAGTTTGGCTATTGTGGACATTGCTGCTATAAACATTTGGGTGCACGTGCCCCTTTGGATCACTACGTTTGTATCTTTAGGGTAAATACCCAGTAGTGCAATTGCTGGGTCATAGGGCAGTTCTATTTTCAACATTTTGAGGAACCTCCATGCTGTTTTCCAGAGTGGCTGCACCAGCTTGCATTCCCACCAACAGTGTAGGAGGGTTCCCCTTTCTCCGCATCCTCGCCAGCATCTGTCATTTCCTGACTTGTTGATTTTAGCCATTCTGACTGGTGTGAGGTGATATCTCACTGTGGTTTTGATTTGTATTTCCCTGATGCCGAGTGATATGGAGCACTTTTTCATGTGTCTGTTGGCCATCTGGATGTCTTCTTTGCAGACAATTACCATTTTATGTAATTGCACCAGCAATTACATTTACAATCTTTTTGTTTTCTATTGTTTTGGATAAGTATTATATTTAGGTTGCTATGGAAATTGCAAATACATCCTTTATATATTAGAGGACATTTTGCCTAATATTTTACTACATAACACCACTTCTGTTTTTTTTAAGGACTCTTATGGTCTCAGGGCTTACATTCAAGTCTTTAATCCATCTGGAGTAAATTTTTATATATTGCATAGTGGTCCTGCTTTATTCTTTTGCATGTGGCTGTATAGTTTTTCCAACATCATTTGACAGGACTGTCCCTTTCTCCACTGTATATTCTTGGCTCCTTGATCCTAAAATAATTGGCTATAAATGTGTACAATTATTTCTCAGCCCTCTATTCTGTTCCATTGATTTATGTATCTGTCTTTTTTTTAAGTTTTATTTATTTGAGAGAGAACACATCTGGGCACATCTGTTGCACTCAAAAATCAGAGTGTGAGGGGGAGAGGGAGAGAGAGAATCTCAGGTGGACTCCACACTGAGCATGGAGCCTGACGTGGAGCTCCATCTCACCAACCCTGGGATTACAACCTGAACTGAAGCCAAGAGTTGGATGCTTAACTGACTTCACCCAGGCACCATCTTTATATGAATTTTGTACTGTTTTCATTACTATAGCTTGTTATACTTTAAAATCAGGGAATATGAGCCCTCCAACTTGTTCTTTCTCAAGATTGCTTCAGGTATTGAGGATCTTTTGTGGCTCCATAAAGTTTGTTTGTTCCATTTCTGTGAAAAATGCCTTTGGAATTTTGATTAGTATTATGACGATTCTGTAGATTGCTTTGGGAGTATGTGGATTGTGAAGTTTTTCTTTCATGAGGACAGAGGATTTTTCCGTTCATTTGTATCTTCACTTTCTTTTGTACATATCTTAATATTTTTCAGCATAAAAGGAGCTCACCTCCTTGATTAAACACGCTCCTAATGATATTTTTTTGATGTAATATTAGTTTTTAGAATGGCAACTGATTTTTGTATATTGATTTTGTATCCTGCAACTTTATTGAATTCATTTATTAGTTCTAACTTTTTTTGATGGAATCTTTATGGTTTTCCACATATAATATGTCACCTACAAATATTGACAGTTTTATTCATTGCTTTTCAATTTAGATGTACTTTTTCTCTTGCCTAATGGCTTCACTTACGACTTGCCATACTGTGTTGAATAAAAGTGAACAGAATGGGCATTCTTGTATTTGTCCTGATTTTAATGGAAAACCTTTCAGCTTTTCACTGTTGAGTAGGACGGTAGCTGTGAGTTTCTTATATATGATGGCCTTTATTATGTTCAGGTACATTCCCTCTACAGACACTTTGTTGAGAGTTATTGTCAAAAATGAATGTAGAATTTTGTTTAATGCTTTTTGTGTATCTTTTAAGATTACCATATATTTTTTGTCATTGATTTTGTTGATGTGGTATAATGTATTGATTTGTGGATGGTTACCATGCTTTTCCTCCTTGGAATATATCTCACATGATCATGGTGCTTGATCCTTTTCATATTTTTTTGAATTTGGCTTTTAATACTGTTTTGAGGGTTTTTAAAATCTGTATTCACCAGGGATAGGTCATATTATTATCTGCTCTTGTGGTATCCTTGTTTGGTTTGGGTAACAAAGTGAAGCTAGCCTTATAAAATACATTTAATGTTTCCTCCTCTTTTGTTTTTTGGAAGACTCTGGGAAGGATTGTTAATGATTCTTTTTTAAATGTTTGGTTGAATTCCCCCCAGGAAAGCCATCTGGTCCCAGCCTTTTATTTATTGGGAGATGGTTTATACTTATTCAGTGTGCTCTGTTCAGATGTTTCCATTTTTGATTATGATTGCTAGATTGTATGTTTTTTGGAATTTATCCATTTCATCTAGATTGTCCATTTTGTTGGTGTATGATTATCCCTAGCAGCCTCTTTTAAGAGCCTTTGTATCTGTGTACTGTCTGTTGTACCTCTCATCTTACATTACTGAGTTCCAGTTCTTGGGTTTGCTTGTTTTGGTTTTGGGGTTTTTTTTGGTGTCTCTAGTCAAATGTATGTCAATTTCATCTTTTCAAACAGTGGGCTCTTAGCTTCATTGATCTTTCCTACTGTCTTCTGCATGTCTGTTTCATTTCTTTCCATTCTGATCTCTGTCATTTCTTCTCACATTGGGCTTTACATATTTTTGTTTTTCTAGTTTCTTGAGGTGTAATGTTAGGTTTATTTTTTTTTTTTAATTTTCTCATTTCTCGCTGTAGGTATTTAATGCTATGAAGTTCCCTCTTAAGAACTGCTTTTGCTTCATCCTATAGGCTTTGACATATTTGTTTTCATTTACCTCAGGTTATTTTTTAAAAAAAGATTTTTATTTATTTACTTAGAGAGAAAGCACATGAGAGGGGACAGAGTCAGAGTGAGAAGCAGACTCGCCATTGAGCAGGGAACCTGATATGGGGCTCCATCCCAGGACCCTGGGACCATGATCTGAGCCAAAGGCAGATGCTCTAATGACTGAGCCACCCAGGCGCCCCTCAGGTTATTTTTTTAATCTCCTCTTTGATTTTTTTCATGGGTCCATTGGTTGTTTAGTATGTTGTTTGGCCTGCACAGATTTGTGTTATTTTCATTTTTTTTTTTTGTAATTGATTTCTAGTTGCATACAGTTGTGGTCAGAAAATATGTTGAATGTGATTTCAGTCTTCTTAAAAAAATATTGAGACTGGAGGTTCTTGGGTGGTTTAGTTGGTTAAGTGTTTTACTCTTGGTCTTGGCTCAGGTCCTGATCTCTGGGTTATAGGATCTAGCCTCACACTGGGCTCTGCACTCAGTAAGGAGTCTGCTTGTCCTTCTCCCTCTGCCTTTCCCTCTTGCATGCACACACTCTGTCTCTATCTAAAATTTAAAAATCTTTAAAAAAAATATTGAGGCTGGGGCGCCTGGGTGGCTCAATGGGTTAATACCTCTGCCTTCAGCTCAGGTCATGAACCGGGGGTCCTGGGATCGAGCCCCGCATTGGACTCTCTGCTCGGTGGGAAGCCTGTTTCCCCCTCTCTCTCTCTGCCTGCCTCTCTGCCCACTTGTGATCTCTGTCTGTCAAATAAATAAATAAAAATCTAAAAAAAAAATATTGAGACTGTTTAGCAGCTTTAATGATATATCCTAGAGAATGTACCATGGGCACTTGTTAAAAATGTGTATTTTGTTGCTCTTGGGTGAAATATTTTATATAATATATATACTTATATAATATATATTTATATAATATAGCAAATCTGTTAAGTCCATCTGGTCCAGTTTGTCATTTAAAGCTAATGTTTTA
The DNA here is from genome assembly GCF_030435805.1 of Mustela lutreola. Taxonomy (NCBI): domain Eukaryota; kingdom Metazoa; phylum Chordata; class Mammalia; order Carnivora; family Mustelidae; genus Mustela; species Mustela lutreola. Next base: position 100,823,510 of record NC_081308.1, on the reverse strand, counting down.
TTGATTTTCTTCCTGGATGATCTCTCCTTTTATATAAGTGCAGTATTTAAGTCCTTACTATCAATGTTTTGTTGTCAATTTTTGCTTTTTGGTCAGTTAATGTTTGCTTTATATATATTTACTGATGTTATGTCCTCTTGTTGGATTGACCTATTTATTATGAAGTAATACCTTTGTCTATGATTACATTTTTTATTTCATTTGTTTTTAGTAATCTCCAAGTACTAGGTAGGGCTTAACCCCAAGATCAAGAGTCACATGCTTTTCCGACTGAGCCACCCAGGTGCCCCTACTGTCTTTGTTTTAAAGACTTATTTTGTCTGATATAAGTGTGGCTTCCCCAGCTTTCTTTTGCCCAGAATGTATTTTTCTGTCGTATCACTTTCCATCTCTATGTGTCCTTACATCAGAAGCGAGTCTCCTATGGGTGGCATATAGAGGGAGGTCTTGTTTTTTTAATCCATTTAGCCACCTAGTTCTTTTCATTGGTAAACTGAGTCAATTTACAGTTAAATTAATTATCAATAGTTACTTTTGCAATTTTGCTAATTGTGTTTTTTAGTTACTCTGTTCTTTTTTTTCCTTCTGTTATGGTTTCATAAAGTTTGTTAGTTTCCTCTGTGGTATACTTAGATTCCTTTCTGTGTGTCTTTTATTTATGTACTGTATGTTTTTGTTTTGCAGTTACCATGGCACTTACATATAACAACTTATCAGTTTAAATAGATTGTTAAAAATATAACAAGTTAAGTTTGAATGCAGTTTAAAACTCTACCTTTTTACTCTACCTCCCCCACTCCACGTTTTGTTCTTTGAGGTCACCTTTTATATCTTTTGCATCCTTAATACTAATTATTGTATTTGTAGGAGTTTTGACTTCATTTGTCTTTTAACCTCTATAATAGGTTTATGAGCAATTCATCAACTACTACCAATTTGTCTTTGCAAGTGAGATTTCTACTTTCCTATATATACATCTTTTTAATTAGTGCCTTTTCTTTTGTACTCAAAGGAATCCCTTTAATATTTTTTATAACACCACTAACTCCTTTACCTTTTGCTTGTCTGGAAAACTATCTGTCCTTTGAGCCTGAATGATAAATTTGCTGGATAGAGTATTCTTGCTTGGAAGTTCTTATTCCTTTCAGTACTGTGAGGACATCATATCAGATCCTTCTGGCCTACAAAGTTCCTATTAAAAAATCTCCTCCTAGTCTTATGGGAATTCATTTGTTCATAAATTTGTCTTTCTCTTGCTACTTTGATGATCTTCTCTTTATAATTAACATGTAAACAGTTAAAGATAATGTATCTTGGGGCACCTGGGTTGCTCAGTGGGTTAAAGCCTCTGCCTTCGGCTCAGGTCATGATCCCAGGGTCCTGGGATCGAGCCCCACATGGGGCTCTCTGCTCAGCAGGGAGCCTGCTTCCTCCTCTCTCTCTGCCTGCCTCTCTGCCTATTGTGATCTCTGTCTGTCAAATGAATAAATAAAATCCTTTAAAAAAAGATAATCTATCTTTGGGTATATTTCTTTGTGTTCTCCTACTTAGAACTCTTTGGTCTTCCTGCATTTGGATGTCTGTTTCCTTCTCTAGGTCAAGAATGTTTTCAGTCCGATTTCTGTCCCTTTCTTGCTCTCTTCTTCCTCTTAGACCCCTAATAATGTGGATGTTAGCTCATAAGAGACTAGCAAACTATCTTCATTTTTCTTTCTTCTTTTTATTGCACTTGTTCAGTGAGTTCCCTATCCGGTCTTCAAGTTCACTGACTCTTTTGCTTCATCTAGTCTGTTGAAGCCCTCTAACATATTATTCAGCTTAGTTATTGTATTGTTCAGCTCTGGGATTTCCGTTTGTCATTTAAAAAATATTTATCTCTTTCATCAAGTTCTCACTGTATTCATCCTATCTTCTAAGTTTGGTGAGCATTTTTATGACCATAACTGTTTTTTTGTTTGGAACATACTACTCTGTTTCTTCATTTTGCTTGACTGTGTGATGTTTCCTGTGCATTAGATGAAGCAGCAACTTTTTCCTTTTTGAAAAAGTGGCCTTATGTAGGAGGTGATCATTATCACTTAACCTCCCCTAGCTTTTGGTTGTCTAGGAAATCTTTGTAATTGTCCAATCCACCTATTTTATTTTTAAGAGCTCCCAATTGTTGAGGATGTGTCAAGACCTTTCAGTATCCCAAAGCGAAGGATTTTAGCACCAAGGCTGAGACTCACTGGAAACCTGACCCTCAAGTAGCCATAACTGAGGTACACAGATACATGTAGTCTTCCAGGTCCACAAATTTAAGCTCCACTGGCCACCAGAGACTGACAATCAGTATGTATCCCTTGGTGGACAGTTACAAAAATTGGGGCTCCAAATGAGTGGAGAAAGCAGCAAGCTGTAGCAAAAGGGGAAAATACAAAAGTGGTATCCACCAGCCTACATTCCTTAAGAATATATTCGGCAGGGTGTCTGGCTGGCTCAGTTGGTGGAACATGGGACTCTTGATCTCAGGGTCATGTGTTCCAGCCCCACGCTGGGCATAGAGCTTACTTAAAAAGAGGAATTATGCAGTCCTCTAAATGTGTGTCAGACTTGAAGCCTACATGCCAGCCTGAAACTCAGGGAGAACCAAATAAGCCTCTTTCACAGAAAGACTGCTGGTGTGTTTCAGTCTCTTTTCTGTGCAGTGCCCTGGGGGTAGGGCTAAGAACCAATTTTCCAATGTTACACTCCTGTGGGAGCCATGAATGCAAAGAATCCTGGGTAACCAAGTCAGGTCACTGAGGGGTGATCCTGGGTAGCAGCCACAATAATAATGGCACCAGATGAGTATAAACACTCCCTCACAGGAAATATTGGTGCTCTATAGCATGTCAGAGGTAGAGTTTGAAGATGGTCCCAATAAGGACGGGTTGTGGGGAGGGGAAAGAAAAAGCAAAGAGGTTTTGTTTTGTTTTGAAGATTATATCTAACAAGGGCACCTGGGTAGCTCAGATACTAAGTGTCTGCCTTAGTTCAGTCCTGGGGTCGAGCCCCACATTAGGGTCCCTGCTCAGTCTCTGCCTCCCCCAAATAAATAAATAAAATCTTTTTTTTTTTAAAGATTTTTATTTATTTGACAGAAAGAGAGAAATCACAGGGAGGCAGAGAGAGAGAGGGGAGGAAGCAGGCTCCTTGCGGAGCAGAGGGCCTGACTCGGAGCTCCATCCCAGGACCTGGGATCATGACCTGAGCCGAAGGCAGAGGCTTTAACCCACTGAGCCACCCAGGCGCCCCAAATAAATAAAATCTTTTTTAAAAAAGATTGTACCCAACAGCTGGAGCATGGTAGAAAGAGAATGCAAGATGCTACCCACCACCTCTGACCCACGATCGTATTCCAGCAGGCTCCTAGATGTGTGTTACATTAGATGGCTCCCTCCCGGGTCTTGCTTTCAGATTACCAGAAGACATTTTAACATAACATCTGGAGCTTCTTGATTGGCTGCTTCTGCACTGGGTTCTCAGGCAAGTGAGTTCAAGTGCACCAGCCCTTTGTTAGCCATTTCTTAGTTTGCTAAAGCCTTGTGGGTTTTGTGGACTCAAGCTCCCACTTGTTGTGACAGCTGAATATTTGATGGTTTTCTCTCTCAGGTTCAGGTCTTAAAAGTTGGGGTACCCAACATAGGGTTCAAAACCTTTGCTCTTCACAGGGAAGCTGCAGGTTTTGAGGTCCTTTGTGATTGTGGATCACCATGCTGGGAGTCAGATTTATATAGAGATTATGTCTTAACCTCTCCTATGATTTTTTTCCCCTCAGTTTTATAATGTTTAAGAGTTAACTAATTTGGTGGGTGGCATATGTGTGGCCCAGTCAGTTGGGCATACAACTCTTGATCTCGGCTTAGGTCATGATCTCAGGGTCATGAGATTGAGCTCCGTGTTTGACTCCCTGTTCAGTGGGAGTCTGCTTGAGATCCTCTCTCTCCCACCCCTCCCCTCACTCATGCTCTCTTATAAAAATCTTAAAAAAAAAAAAGTCAAATTTTTTTTAGGAATTTTTCCTCAAGAAATTGTTCCATAGGTAGTAGTAGATTTAGTATGTCTGTGGAAGGATGGGACTACAGGATCTTCCTGTGTTGCCTTTTTTTTTTTTTTAAAGATTTTATAGTTATTTGGGAGAGTGTGAGAGAGAGCACAAGCAGTGGGTTTGAGCAGCTAGCCCCATGCAGGGCTTCATCCCAGAGATCATGCCCCGAGCTGAAGTCAGACACCCAACCAGTTGAGCCACCCAGGCACCCCCTATGTTGCCATCTTGAACCAGAATCCTTTTGCCTTCTTGATGCTAGCCATTCTAACAGGTGTGAGATGACTATCTAATTTTCATTTTGATTTGTATTTTCCTGATAGTTAGTGATCTTTTTGCATATCTGTTGGACATTTGGATGTCGTCTTTGGACAAATGTCTAAGAGATCAGCAGAAGGATTAATTAGATTCTTGTTTCTTTAATTGAATTATAGGAGTTCTTATAAAGAACTATTTTGGATATTTAGCTGATAATATGATAATATGGCTTATAAAAATTTTCTCCCATTCTATAGGTTGCTTTTTCATTTTCTTTTTTTTTTTTTCTGCAGAAACTTTTAAGTTTGCTGTTGTCTTATTTGTTGATACTTGCTTTTGGTGCAGTATCCAAAAAAAAATCATTGCCAAGACCAATGTTGGGTACCTCCTTCCTTCTGTTTTCAAGGAGTTTTTTGGTATTATATCTCAAGTTTATGTGTAGTGTAATATAGGAGTCCTGTTTCATTTTTCTGCATGTGTAATGTCAAGTTACATTTGAATGGTGTTCTTGAACCTTCATGTTGAGGTTGCATTCGTGTAATAAGCACATCATTTTGTTCTTAAATGTATTGTTATTTGTAAATAACAATGTGTCGAGGGGCTAGTAAATATTATAGGGGAGCTAAACCTTCTTGACACTGCCACTAGTTAAGCTTCCCCATGTCTAACTGACAAAAGAAGTGAATCCTAAGACTGGTTTAATTTTCCATATTTCCTGTATCTTTCCTAAAGTTTCAGTACAAAATCCCTCATTCCTTACTCTTTCATTTCTGTGCTTTCCGTTTTCATTTCCAATCCATAATCCCCCCTACTTAAAATTATCCTAATTACATGACTTTCAGATAAATATTTAATCAGAAAATGATATGGCTATGAAAGAGGTACACAGAAGTGAGTCCATGTGCGCTAGAATTTCACACATGCTAGGTTAATTATGTAGAGATAATTATCTGTGAGTCTCAGATAAAAGTGAAGCAACTTGCCTAAGATTATACAGTCAGTGAAGCTCAAATTTGTCTATTTCTAAAGTCCATGTGTTTTGGCTCCACAATGTGGGCTCTGCACAGTAGGAGCATTGTGGGAAAAACCAGGCCAGATTTGACACAGTTCTTTGAGACAAAAAGACCAGTCAGAAGAAAGAAAAGTGATTGAAATCATGGGTTATTTTTCATTATCTTTTTATAATGTCTTTTTTGTGTGCCTTGCATGAAGGGGAAGGCCCGGAAAGCCCTTTTGTCTGCTCATTAACTTATTAGCATCAATAGAAATGTTTTTAACCATGACTAGCCATTCTGTCTCCTACTTCTCTATTGGTTGTGTTAAAAGCAGCATGATACTGGAAGTAAGGGAAAGGGAGAGGCTGAATAGGAGACATTGCCTATAGAAATGATAGTCTTTAGTTTCTTTTACACTGATAAAAATATCAATTCTTCCATCAACCCCGACATAGCACATTTTCGGACACATCCGTATGTATCCCCAAAACCAGAATATTTCAGTAACTGCTTATTGGCACGTTTTGAATTATATGGATTCTCCATTCCTCAGGTCAGACCCTCTTTCAGTGTACTAATTTATCATTTTCACATAGATTAACAAATCATCAAACATGTCTCGAAATCATGCTGAAGGGTCTGATTAGGGTAAAAAAGGTTAGATGCAATTTTATTGCTCCCAAAAGACTTTCAAAGTACACTGCTAATTTGAATCCTTGAATAACATAATTCTCTGAAAATTAAGTCACAAATTTGTCCAAATTATTATTTTCTGTGATTATTATGTTTAGTTATATGCATCTAGAATTTCTCTGAGATATGCCTATTTTTCAGTGTGTTAAAAAAAGTATGCACAATGCCAAATTTACTCAAAGACCCATTTTTTGCTAGTCTTCACCTAGTTAAGAAATCAAACATTTACAAGAAGCAACCTAGCATTTCATAGTACATCTTACTGGAAGTCTCTCTTCATTATCATTTGAGCATTATATAAGTAGCGGAAGTCCTGAATGAGTTGGAACAATTACTTACTTCTGCAACTCAATGTGAGAGAACATGATAGTAGCTTCCAAGAAAGAAACAGAATATTTGGTAAAGCTGACAAATTTCTCTATACATTTGTCTGAAAAATAGGTGATGGGAAAAGTTTCCAATTCCCCGGTTGATAGGCAACACAATTACTGAGAGAGATGATGGACTCTGAGAAAGAAACTGAGGGTTTTGGAGGGGAGGGAGGTGGGGATTGGGGGAGCCTGGTGGTGGGTATTAAGGAGGGCACGGATTGCATGGAGCACTGGTTGTGGTGCCTAAACAATGAATTTTGGAAAACACACACAAAAATATTAAATTAAACTTTAAAAACGTTTGCCCTGCAGATATAGCCAACATGTATAAATAGGCCATGATGCTAGGGGAGTCTCTTCAGGCAAAATACACACTCCCCTGGGGAGAAAGCTAGCCCACAGTAACACACCTGCCTGGCAGAGCTAGATCCTGTCAATGATTCTAAAGCCAAAAAAGCTTTCAGGTACCTGTCTAAAGGTAGATCCAGTTGTAGAAATTTCTCAAAATTAGGATTCACCAGAATGAGAACAAGCAGCCTTTATTTGCTGTTTTATTGACAGAATGTAATTATATATTAAAATATACAGTATCCTCTTCTATTATGAGTAATCAGGGCATGCAAATGTGCAGATTTCACCCTTACATTTGAACATGTTTCACTGGAAGACAAGCAACAGTATTTTTTCCTCCTACATATCTTCCTGAGGGAAAACAATGGATCTTTGAAAATTAAGGTTCTTAGGATTTATTTACTCTATATTAAATAAGGATAATTCTTATGAACTTATCCCAGATATCACAAAAAAAGGAGATGATACCAGTTTTAAAATCCATCTTGAATTTGTATGTTTCGTCTGCATAATTAGCTAATTCTCCCCTACACAGATTGTGTGAATCTCTGAATTGCTTTTGACTCAAAAAACAAATCTAAATCCTCATTGAGCCTTTCCTAGGATTTTAAACTCCAGATGAAATCAGATTGTGTATAGTTTCTGTGCCTTTCTATAATATCCAGAGAAAATATATTTTCTATAAATATCCAACACTACCAAGAATTTGTAAAGACTATGTAATATCTATTCCTAATTGCTCTCAGGCTATTTGTTTCTGAATTCATTCAGCTTGTGTTTTTTTCAGTCATAATCTGCTTTTGAAGCACTGAAACTGACTGGACTAGGTGAGCCCTGTTCTGAGGTCATGGGTACAGAAAAGGGTTCATATCAATCATCAAATGTCAGTGTGAAAATGGAACAATGAAAGAAAAATATACAGGTAGCCTCTTTCATGTCTGTCTGCATAGTATAAATACAAAAATGATTATTTTCCTTCCTAGTAATATTTAAGCTAATTACTTAGGCAATAAACAATTTCAAAGGAAGAAAAGTCTAAGATTGTGCAATAGATCGATGGAAAAAAGCCTGAGACAAGTAATTTTATATATTGTTCAAGGTTGTCAGGCCCAAAAAGGATAGTAAGAGCAGCTTCAGTAGAGCTAGATGTCTAGGAATGTAACATGGAAGAAAACCTTAGGAAGAGAAAATAGAGTTGCTCAAGGTGAACTTCCCAGTGTCCTCTCAGATCAGTGCTGTTGACTCATCTGGTCAGGATAGAAAGAATTTTCAACATGGTGATGGCACGCTTCCTACAGAGCATGTTGTAGGGGCGCGGAAAGATGATGGACTTTCATGTCAGACATTCTGGAGGGTTTGCCTTTGCCACCTAGAGCAGTACCAACTTTAAGTTCCTTGAATTTCCTCATCCTATCTCATTTGTTAAGGACTGTGTGAGACACCAAAATAGCATATGCACACCTCAAACATTGCCTCTTGTGCATGCTGGGACCCACCCAGAAATACCAGTAGTCTCTTCAATGTTCATAAGGCTTGCCTCACTGTGCTATAGTGATTTTTCCATTCTAGCCCACTATCAGGAGATAGGAATATGGACAGAAGTACTGCAATCAGGAGTCCAGAATCATTCTAGCACTGGCTTTCTTTTCACCTTGTTGCTGGATCTTGGATAAGTAGTTCACGCTCAGACTTTCATTATGTTTTTCATGATAACGTAGGGTTACATTAAGATTTTATTTGACAGAGACGGACCATCAGCTGGGGAAGCTGCAGAGGGAGAGGGAGAAGCAGGCTCCCCACTGAGCACAGAGCCCAATGTGAGGCTTGATCCCACAGCTCTGAGATCATGACCTGAGTCAAGACCAAGAGTCAGATGCTTAGCTGACTGAACTACCTAGGCACCCCAGGATCACGTTATTTCTAACAGGTTTCTCAAATCTTATGTTTTATGATTATTACAAAAGGGAGGAATGCTAATAGAATTATCGATGAGACATAGTTAATTCTTTTTTTTAAATTTTTATTTATTTGACAGACAGAGATCACAAGTAGACAGAGAGGCAGGCAGAGAGAGAGGAGGAAGCAAGCTCCCTGCTGAGCAGAGAGCCCGATGCGGGGCTCGATCTCAGGACCCTAAGATCATGACCTGAGCCGAAGGCAGAGGCTTAATCCACTGAGCCACCCAGGCGCGCCGAGACATAGTTAATTCTTAACAGCTAAAGCTAAGCTCTAAATTGAGCTATGTGGCAAAATACATTCACCTCTTAAAAATTAATCCGGAATGGCGTGTCTGAGTGGTTCAGTTGGTTAAGTGTCTGACACTGGCTCAGGTCATGATCCCAGAGTCCTGGGATTGAGCCCCACATCGGGTTCCCTGCTCATTGGGGATTCTGCTTCTCCCTCCCCCTCCTCTCCCTGCTCCCCCTGCTTATTCTCTCTCACTTTCGTTCTATCTCAAATAAACAATTAAAATCTTAAAAAATTAACCCAAACTCTGGCAACCTATACATACTCTCCAAAAATTAGAACTGCATTTTATACAAATACTTATTTTCAAAAGCATAGGCCTCTCAGTCTAGTTAGAAAAAAGCCATTCACTGCTGTGACAAGAACAGTTGTATAAATTCATTTGGGGTTCACTTTTCATTGCAGGATCCCTGCACAATTTTCAAATATCATGATGGCATTAACATGATTACAGCTTTCTCAATTTCCAGGTGACTAAACCAAGATCCAGAAAAGTCAGATGAATTACCTAATGTTCTCCCATGAGGAACAAAGTTGAAATAGAACATAGTTATTTTGATGCCCCAGATTCCCATTTTCCCCACTGCAGCCCCCACCCCCCACCATCATTACCTGATCCTAGACTCCTGAAGAACTCATTTGCTTTTGATAAGCTCAGACATGTCATTTTCACTAAGTGCTGCTTCAGTTTTTTCAGGGGAAAGGATATCTCTAGTTTAAATTCAGCCGAAATAACACCATCTCAACCGAGAAGATCACTTACATCCACCCAATGTGTACGTCGCTTTACTTTGGGGTTGATAGTTTGGCTCTTTTTTAAGGAAATTGATCTTTCACAGCCACTTAGTACTATTTCTCAGAGTCCTACAGCAGTACTTCGCTAAATGGCATCCAGCTCATCTGGATATGTTGAGTTTCCAGATCATAAACTCCTAAAGGGCAGAGTCTATGATTATTTGGCTAACTTTATATCGCTGTGACTGTGGATGCTTAATAAATACTATTTCATGGTAATGATGATGATGACAAGTTAATGCTCTTCAAAGTGTCAACCAATCAGTCAATTTAGTGAAAGTCAAACCAGTCATTTGATGTTATAAAAAAAAAAATCCAGTTACTTGATTGAATGAATTATTCAGATTGTAGCTGTTGCTTTTCTGCTTTTAGAGACATCACATTAAAGTTGCTTCCATATTGAAAAGAGTCAAGGGAAAGAGGCAACGTATATATTCATTAGTAGCCAATTATTTCCCATCAGTCAGAAACTACAAAAAAGCTGAGTAAAACTTCTGTTGAAATTAATAAAATATAATCATATAGTGGCATCGATGCTTAGGAATTTCATGTAGGTAGCACTTCTAAGCCATTAATTTATGGCATAATATCCTTGGCAGATGAACTCCCCAGCTCAACTTCATTAATGATGGCCTTGCACGGTTAGAATTGAGTTCTCAGGCCATTTTTTAACTTATGTAACTTTAACCTCTATACTGACTTCAGAAAAATCAAGTAAAAGTAAATCCAGTGAAGACAATAAACAGCGGATATTTCCAGCAACAGAATGCTGAGGATCATCAGAATAACTTGATAAATGCTTAGCACATACCTTTACTCAAAAAAGAATAAAAGCAGAGGATTTACTAACCAATTTCATGACTTAATTCTAAGGGCCAAATGTTCTTACTACAAAAGGGAAATGTGATCTAATGGAGGTATTAGCTAACTCTATGATGGTAATCGTTTTTACTATATATGTGTATCAAATCAACACATTGTATAACCTTAAGCTCATGCAAAGTTATCTGGGAATCATATCTCAATAAAATTGGGAAAAATACAATAATTGGCACTGTAGAGTTTATGGACTTATAGGAACATAGATCAAGGGAACAGGAGAGGTTTCATGAGTAGATTAACTCACGTATAGTCAAATGATTTTTAAGAAATTTGCCAAGGTAATTCATGGGGAAAGAGTGATCTTTTGAGGAAATAGTGCTAGGAAAATTACATAGACATAGACACAAATAGAAAAAAACTGAACTTCAATTTGACTTCACACAGTATATCAAAATTATAAGACTAAGAATAAAGCAGGAGATAATCTTAGAAACCTTGGATTTCACAAAAATGTATAAAATAAAATAGAACACATTAATAAAGTAATAAATTACAGTTCCTCAAAATTATAAGCCTTTGCTCTTCAAATGGTAATGACACAATGATGAAAAGGTGAGCCATGGACTGGGAGAAAATATTTTCAGTGAAAATAAGTGACGAAGAATTTATACCTATAATATTTACAAAAAACTTTAAGAATTGTTAGAACTTATAAACCACTGAATTAAAACTGGGTGAAATACTTGATAAGTTAGCAAGAGAAGGAACTCCGCAAATATGTACATTAAATTATGCTCAGTACCATTAGCAATTAAGAAAATGTCTATTAAAACCATAATACTATACCACTGCATACTACTAAATTGGCTAAAATTGAAAAGTCTGAAAATACCAAGCACTGGTAAGTACACAGATACAGTACTAGTGGATATTCAAAATGATATAATCACTTTGAAAATAGTTTGCAGTTCCTTATAATGTTGAAAATACACCAGCCATTCCACTCCTAGGTATTTACCCAACAGAAATGAAAACATATGTCTACACAAAAGATTTGTGCATGAATGTCCACAGCAGCTGTATTTGTAATAATCTCAAACTAGAAAGAAAACATATGTCTTATTGATATAAGTAAACGGATGAAAAAATTTCAGTGTATCACATAACAGAATGTTATTCGGCAATAAGTTATTGATATGGACAAAAGCTTAGATGTATCTTAAAATAATTAGGCCGAGTGAACAAAAGCCAGAAAATAAAGCATCCCTACCCAAGAATTCCATTTATAAATAAATCTTGGTAAAATGCAAAGTAATCTATACAGATAACAAATATCACTGGTTGCTTGAACAATGGCGGCTGGGTTGTCTAGGAAAAGAAAGATTATAAAGAGGTACCAGAAGGCTGTTAGTGGTAAAAGACTATATAGCTGGGGTAAGCTTCTGGAAATGTTGCCAATCAGGTAGACTCATCCTAGACCATGATCAAAACTCGAGCAGTTCATTTCATTTGCCATTCAATTATGACCATGTAATAAAATAAATACTTAATGTTTCCCAGTATGCTAAATCTTAATTCTTTTAAAATTTTTAAAAGATCTTGTGCAATTGGTAGTATTATTACTACTGCCATTATATAAGCAGAGAAAATTATCCGAGGGAGATTTATTCACATGGAAATTAAGAGTTCCTCAGTAGAGGAGCTAGCATTTGAACAATTAAGTTAGTCAGAAAGTTGTTGGTGTGCCTAACCATTACTCCCCACTGCTTGCCTCTTCTATCTTTATGATGTACAATTAATAAATAAAAATTATATATTTAAGGTGTACAAGGTGAGGACTGCCTGGGTGGCTTAGTTGGTTAAGCCTCTGCCTTTGGCTCAGGTCATGATCCCAGGGTCCTGGGATCCAGTCCCACATCATGCTCCTTGCTTAGTGAGGAACCTGCTTCTCCCTCTGCCTGCTGCTCCCCCTGCTTGAGCACACCTGCTCCTTCTGACAAATAAATAAATCATTTAAAAAATCAAAAAGTGTACAAGGTGATACTTTAATAGACATATTATTGTGAAATAATCATACTAATTAACATCCATCACTTTACATAATTGCCATTTTATTTTTCTTATATTGTGGTGAGAACACAAGGGCTACTACTGTCTTACCACATTTCTGGTATAAAATACAATATTCATTAATGTTAGCCATGTTGCTGTACACTAGATCTCCAGAACTTATGGATCAAACATAACAAATTTTTTATGCTGAGACCAACATCTCTGCCCCCCCCAGCCAAGCCCAGATAACACACATTCTACATTTTTTCTATGAATCTATTTTAGATTCTACATTTCTGTATGATCATATATTTTTTATGTGTGGATATATGTGTATATGTGTGTGTGTGTGTGTGTGTGTGTGTGTGTATCCATACACACACACACACAAAAGATACATGTGCTATATGTATTTCTCACATTTCCTTTATCCATTCCTCCATTAATGGACACGTTTCCATGTCTTGGCTACTGTGAATGCTGCTACAATGAGCATAAGAATGCTGCTACAATGTACCCTTTGGATACATACCTAGAAATGGAATTGCTGGATCATATCGTACTTCCATCATTAGTTTTTTGAGGAATCTCCATTCTGCTTCCATAATGGGTATACCATTTACATCCCCACCAAAAACGTACAAAGATGACCTTTCCTCTACATTCTCACCAATGCTTGTTATTTTTTGGCTTTTTAATAAAAGCAATTCTAAAGATGTGAAGCAGAATTGCATTGTGGGTTTGCTTTGCATTTTCCTAATGATGAGTGATATTGGGCACCTTTTCATATACCTTTTGTCCTTCTCTAAGTCTTTTTTGGAGAAATGTCTGTGTCCTTTGCTCATTTTCTTTTAAGTTGAGTTACTTTGCTAATGAGTTGTAGATGTTCCTTATATATTTGGGGTATTAATAACTTACATGTGGTATACAACCATTTTCTACTATTCTGTAAGTTTTCTATTCACTCCTTTCCTGAGCAGAAACTTTTTAATTAGATGCAATTCTACTTTACTGTTGTGGCTTTCACAGTTCTCTGTGTCCTTGATTTTTGACTGTATTATTATAGTATGTCTGTGTATGATCTTCTTTGAATTATCCCTCTTTATAGTTCTTAGATCTCCATGAATCTGGATATCCATTTCTGTTCTACATTTTGGGAAGTTGATGGCTATTATTTCATTAAATAATCTTTCTAACTTTTTTCTCTTTTCTCCTGCTGATATTCCAATAATGCAGTTTTTAAATGTTCCTAAATTCTGTTATACTTTTTCCGCCTTTTTCTTCTTTTTTCCATTTTCTTTTTCCGAGTGTATAATTTCAAATTACTTCTCTTCAAAGCTTAGTAATTTAGATTTTATTTTTGTAAAACTCTGTTGACCAATATTAAAATGTTGTAATTGTGAGCATCTTTTCATGTGTCTGTGTGCCTTCTTTGGAGAAATGTCTGTTCATGTCTTGTTCCCATTTTTTAATCGGGTTACCCATTTTTTTTAGTATTGAATCGTATCAATTCTTTTTATTTTGGTTGCTAATCCTGTATCACATATGTCACTTGCAAGTATCTTCTTTCATTCAGTAAGGTTGCCTTTTAGTTTTGTTGACTGTTTCCTTCACTGTACAGAAACTTTTTATTTGAAGTAGTCCTCCTAGTTGGAACTCAGTATCGCTTGCATCAATATCACTGATTATCAGGGACAGGAAAATCAAAACTACAGTGAGATATTACCTCACACCTGTCAGAATGGATACAATTTAAAAGAAAAAAAAAAACAACAAACACATGTTTGATGGGGATGTGGAGAAAAAGGAACTCTCATGCACTGTTGGTGTGAATGTAAACTGGTGCACCCACTGTGGAAAACAGTATGGAAGGTCCTCAAAAAATTAAAAATAGAACTACTCTATGATGCAAGAATTGCATTGTTGCTTACTAACCCAGAAAATACAAAAATGCTAATTCAAAGCTATGCATGCACTCCTGTTTACTGCAGCATTATTTACAATAGCCAAGCTATGAAAGTAGCCCAAGTGTCCATCACAAATGAATGGATAAGGAAGAAGTGGTATATAAATGTGTGTGTGTGTGTGTGTGTGCGCGCGCGCGCGCGCATGCGTGCACACTGGAATATTATTCCACCATAAAAAAGAATGAAATCTTGCCATTTTCAACAACATGGATGGAGGTATAGAGTACATTGCTAAGCAAAGTCAGTCAGAGAAAGACAAATACCATGTGATCTCACTCATATGTAGAATTGAAGAAACAAAACCAATGAGGAAAGAGAAGAGAGAGAGAGATAAACCAAGAAACAGTCTTCACTATGGAGAACTAACTGATGGTTACCAGAAGGGAAGTTAGTTGTGGGTGAGGTAATAGGGAATGGGGACTAAGGAGTATACTTACCATGATGAACAACAACAAAAGTGGTGGGAAGGAATCTTTTCATTAACGTTAAATAAACACTGTATGGGCAAAAATTGCAGATATAAACAACAAAAAATACAGTGATTTTAAAAAAACACAAATTTTCTGAAGCACATTCTGTTTCTGTGTAGTCCAGACTACTCCTCCTCTCATTTCTTTATATTGCCTAGCATTCTGTCTAGCCAGTCTCTTAAGCCATAAATCTGCTTATCCATTCCACCACATCCAAAAAGAAATAAAAATAAAAATGCTATAATTGCATTTTGAAAATTACAAAACACAAACAGTCCATGATAAACACACTAATCTCCCATGGCTGACTTGGATTTGGATAGTAAGTTTTTTATGTGTCATAGAAGGGAACTTGCTAAGTATTATCACCTTCATGAAATCTAAAAGGCTAGTGTTAAAAGTTGTTACTCTTATTTGAATATTTTAAAACAGGCCAGATAGTTTGGATTACCTTTCAGATTTTCAGGGCATGAAAGAGACACAAACAGAGGACTCAAGATCATGTTTTAGCACATTTAGAATAAATCTGTTTACAGCTATAATAAAAATACCTTCAGCTTTCAGATATTGAAAGAAAATATCCTAAAACAAACAGGTTTTTTTTGAGGGGGGAGAGTTACATCTTCATAAAAAATAGTATATTTTTTGTTGGATTACCCCTTTTATTATTATAAAGCATCCGTCTTTGTCTCATTTAGTTTTTGTTTAAAGGTCTATGTTGGGAGGCACCTGGGTGGTTAAGTCAGCTAAGCATCTGACTCTTGATTTTGGCTCAGGTCATGGTCTTGCGTCATGAGATCAAGCCCTGCCATAAGGCCCAACACTGGGCATGGAGCCTGCATAAGATTCTTTCTCTCCTTCTCCCTCTGCCTCTCC
Organism: Mustela lutreola; assembly: GCF_030435805.1. Classification (NCBI taxonomy): domain Eukaryota; kingdom Metazoa; phylum Chordata; class Mammalia; order Carnivora; family Mustelidae; genus Mustela; species Mustela lutreola. Next base: position 100,807,547 of record NC_081308.1, on the reverse strand, counting down.
TCCCCAACTTGTGCACATTCTCTCTCTCTCTCTCTCTGGAAGAAAAAAAATTAAGGCCTATTTTGTCCAATATGAGTATTGCCACCCTGGCTTTCTTTTCATACCCATTGGCATGAAAAAAAAATTTTCCATTCCCTCACTTTCAATCTACTTGTGTCTTTAAGTCTGAAATGAAATCTACTGTAGGCAGCAGTTAGCTGGGTCTTGGTTTTTTTTTATCCATTCCATCACCCTATGTCTTTTGAAGTGAGAAGTACATTTCCATGCAATGTATTGATTGATAGGTATATATTTATTGCTTTTTTGTTACTTGTTTTGTGGCTGTTTGTGTAGTTCTTCTCTAATCTTTCTCTTACTCTGTTCTCTCACAGGTTGCTGGCTTTCTTTAGTGATACACATGGCTTCCGTTTTCTTTATCTTTTGCATATCTGTTACTGGATTTTGATTTATTTGCCATTAGATTTGTAGGCATTATCTTCTTCAATCACAGTCTAAATTAAGTCGATAGTTGATCACGTTTGAACCCATTCTTTCCTCTTCCTTTCCCCCACATTTTAGGTAGAGGATGCCATACTTTACATTTGTTTATTTTATGAGTCTCTTAACTGATTTTTATAGATGTACTTATTTTTTACTGCTTTTGTTCTTCCTACTTTTCTTATTCTTACTTATATCCTTTCCTGTCCACTCAGAGTCCCCTTTAACAGTTTTGTAGGGCTGGTTTAGTGGTGATAAATTCCTTTACCTTTTATTTATTTCTCCTTCCATTCTGAATGACAGTCTTTCTGGATGGTGTATTCTTGGTTCCAGATTGTTTTCCTTTCACACTTCAAATAGATCATGCCAGTCTCCGCTGGCTTGCAACGTTTTTGCTGAGATATCAGCAGATAGCCTTATGGGGTTTCCCTTGTATGTAACTATTTTCTTTTGCTGATTTTAAAATTCTCTCTATCACTACCTTTTGCCATTTTAATTACTGTGTGTCTTGCTATGTGGACCACCATGCCTTGATTTTATTGAGAGATCTCTGTGCCTCCTGGATATAGATATCTACTTCCTTCTCCTGTTGAGTGAAGTTTTCAGCTATTATTTCTTCAAATAAATTGCCCCCTTTCTGTCTCTTCTTCTGAGAGCCTTAGAATGTGAATGTTAGTTTGCTTGATGGTGTTCCTGAGTTCCCTAAGTCTATTTTCATTTTGCATAAATTTTTCCTCACCTGTTCAGCTTGATTATTTTCCATTACTCTGTCCTCCAGGTCACTAATTCATTCTTCTGCATCCTCTAGCCTGCTCTTTATTCTAGCTATTGTATTTTTAATTACACTTGTTGTGTTCTTCATCTGATTGGTTCTTTTTTATATCTTTGTTAAAGGGTTTACTTTGTTAAGGGGCTTACTCCGATCTTTTCTCAAGTCCTGTATCTTTATGATCATTACTTTATATACTCAATCAAGCATATTAGTTATATCTGTCTTCTTTAGGTGTCTTGCTATAGTTTTGTCCTATTCTTTCATCTGGGACATATGCCTGTGTCTCCTCATTTCCTCTAAGACTGTGTGTCTGTTTTTTTTGTGTTAGAAAAATCAGCTCCATCTCCTGCACTTGGAAGTAGTGGCCTTATGAAAATAAGTCCTATAGTGTACCCAGCATGGTGCATAACAAACATAAAAGAACTAGTTGATAGTAATACAATAATAGTAGGGGACTTTATCACTGCACTTACATAAATGGGTAGATCATCCAAACTACAAGTCAATAAAGAAAGTTTGAATGACACACTGGACCAGATGGATTCAACAGATCATTCAGGACATTCCATCCTAACACAGCAAATACACATTCCATTCAACTGCATATTCTCCAGAACATTCTCCAGAATAGATCACAAATCAGGCCACAAAACAAGTATCAAGAAATTTGAAAAGATCGAAGTCTTCCATGCATACATGCTGACCACAACACTAAGAAAATCAAAATCAACCACAAGAAAAAATCTGGAGAGAGAACAAATACATGGAGATTAAATAATATGCTACTAATCAATGAATGTGTCAATCCAAGAAGTCAAGGAAGAAATTTATAAATACATGGAGAAGAGTAAAAATGATAACATGGGTCCAAAATCTTTGGGATGCAGGAAAAGCAGTTCTAAGAGGGAAGATTATAGCAATACAGGCCTACCTCAAGAAGCAAGAAAAATCTCAAACAAACTACCCTTAACACCTAAAGGAGCTAGAAAAAAGAACAAACAAAATTCAGAACTAGTAGAAGGAAGGAAGCAATAAAGATTAGAGCAGAAATAAATGACCTAGAAACTAAAAAAACAAAACAAAACAAAAAACAGGAATGCGTGGCTAGCTCAGTTGGTAGAGCATGCTACTCTATCTCAGAGTTGTGAGTTTGAGCCCCATGTCGCGTGTGAAGACCACTTAAATTAAGAAAAAAGAGAGGAAACTGAAAAAAAAATTGGAACATATTAATCAAATCAGGGGCTTGTTCTCTGAAAAGACCAAGAAAATTGATAAATCTCTAGGTTGACTCATCAAAATAAAGAGAGAGGACTCAATCCAAATCACAAATGAAGGAGGAAAAATAACAACCAATACCACAGAAATACAAGCAAGTGTAAAAAAATATTATGAAAAATTATATGCCACAAACTGGGCACCCTAAATTCCTAGAGACACATAAATTACCAAAACTGAAGCAAGAAGAAGTACAAAATTGGAACAGACCAATTACCTGCTGTGAAATTAAATCAGTAATAAACAAGCCTCCCAACAAATAAAGTCCAGAACCTGACAACCTCTCAGGTGAATTTTTACAAAACATCTAAAGAAGAGCTAACACATATTCTTCTCAAAACTTCCCAACTAATAGAAGATGAAGCAAAATTTCCCAATTAATTTAATGAGGCCAGCATTACCCTGATGCCCAAACAAGATCAAGACTCCACAAAAACAAACAAAAAAACTACAGGCCAACATCTCTGATGAACATCGATGTAAACATCCTCAGAAAAATACTAACAAGATGAAGCTAACAGTACATTAAAAAAATCATTACAATCAAGTCAGATTTATTCTAGATGTGCAAGTGTGGTTCTATATTCAGAAATCAATCAATTTGATACATCACATCAACAAGAGAAAGGATAAAAACAAAGTAGTCTTAGAGGAAACCTTAACATCATCAAGGCCATATATCAAAGATGCACATCTAATATCATCCTTGAAGGGGCAAAATGAGAGCTTTTCTGCTAAAGGCAGGAAAAAAATAGATTTCTCCACCCTCACCACTTTTATTCAACATAGTGCTGGAAGTCCTAGCCACAGCAATCAGACGACAAAAAGAATTAAAAGGCATCCAAATCAGTAAGGAAGAAGTGAAACCTTTATTATCTGCATATAGAGAACCCTGAAGAGTCCACTGGTAAACTACTAGTACTGATAAGTGAATTCAATAAAGTCATAGGATGGAAAATCAATGTACAGAAATTCATTGCATTTCTATACAGTAGTAATGTAGCAGCAGAAGATGAATTTAAGAAAAGCATCCCATTTCAGTTGTACCAAAGATAAGATATCTGGGAATAAACCTATCCAAAGAGGTGGAAGACCTGTACTCTGAAAACTATAAGACACTGATGAAAGTAACTGAAGATAACACAAAGAAATGGAAACACATTCCATGCTCATGCATTGCAACACCAAATATTTTATTAAATGTAATATTACCCAAGCAATCTATAGATATAATGCAATCTTTATCAAAATAGCAACAGCATTTTTCACAGAACTAGAACAAAAAAATCCTAAAATTTGTATTAAATCACAAAGACCCTGAAAAGCTAAAGGAGTCCTGATAAAGAACAACAGAACTGTAGGCATTACAATTCCAGACTTCAAGTTATATTACAAAGCTGTAGTAACACAGTATGGTACTTGCACTGAAACAGACACAAGAGATCAATGGAACAGAATAGACAGCCCAGAAATAAAGCCATGATTATATGGTCAATTAAGCTTCAACAAAGGAAGCGAGAATAGGAAATGAAAAAAAAGACAGTCTCTTCAACAAATGGTGTTGGGAAACCTGGACAATAGTGTGCAAAAGAATGAAACTGTAGCTCTTTCTTAAACCATACACAAAAGCAAACTCAAAATGGATTAAGGACCTAAATGTGAGAGCTGAAACCATAAAAATCCTAGAAGAAATCCGCCAGAGCAACATTTTTCTAGATCTGTCTCTTGAAGTAAGGGAAACCAAAAACTATTGGCACTACATCAAAATAAAAAGCTTCTGCACAGTAAGAAAACAACTATGAAGACTACAAGAAAACCTAATGAACAGGAGAAGATACATCTGATAAAAGATTAGTATCCAAAATATATAAATAATTAATACATTTCAGTACATACAAATATATAACCCAATTAAAAATAGTCCAAAGACCTGAACAGACATTTTTCCAAAGAGGACACCCGGATGGCCAACAGACACATGAAAAGATGCTCAAGATCACTCCTCATTAGGGAAATGTAAATCAAAACCACAATGAGATAACACCTCACACCTTTCCGAATGGCTAAAATTTAAAATACTCAAGAAACAATAAATGTTGGCGAGGATGTGGAGAAAAAGGAACCCTTGTGAGCCATTGATGGGAAGGCAGATTGATTCAGCCACTGTGGAAGAGTATGGAGGTTACCCAAAAAATTAAAAACAGAACTACCTTATGATCCAGGCATTTCAGTACTGGGTATTTATCCAAATAATACAAAAACACTGCAGATATACATACACACCTATGTATATATGTATGTCTAATGCAGCAGTATTTACACTAGTCAACATATGGAAGCAGCCCAAGTGTCCATCAATAGATGAATGGACATACATACACACAATGGATTATGCAGCCATTAACAAGAATGGAATCTTGCCATTTTCAATGACTTGTATGGATCTAGAGAGTATATTGCTAAGCAAAACAAGTCAGAGAAGGACAAATACCATGATTTCATTCATATGCAAAACTTAAGTAACAAAAGGGAAGGATGAGCAAAGAAAAGAAAAGACAAACTTGAGAAACAGACTTTTAACCCTAGAGAACAGAGGGCTATGAGAGGGGAGGGGAGTGGGGAATGGGAGAAATAGGTGAAGGGGATTAAGTATGCACTTAGCTTGATGAGCAATGAGGAATATATGGAACTGTTGAGTCACTGTATTGTACGCCTGAAACTAGCATTTTAATTCCAGCGTAGTTATCATCCAGTGTTATGTTAGTTTGAGGTCTGTATAAATAAATTAATTAAAATAAGTGTTTGTTTACAATAAGTAAAGTAAATGATAATGTTTCATGTCACTGCATATACAAGAGTTGTTTAACAGTAATGATAATTGGGGCACCTGGCTGGCTTAGTCAGTGAAACATACAACTCTTGGGGTTGTGAGTTTGAGCCCCATGTTGGAGTTAGAGGGTAATAAATAGTAATGGTGATTATAAATAATGAAATTATGTAGGTCCTGAATTATGAAAAACATGATCCTATTGATCAATTTTTCAACCATATTCTTTGTTTTATCATTGTCAATGAATTCACATTGTATACAAAGATAAAACAGACATAATAAATCTCAAACTATTCCAATGCCTAAGAAATTTTCAAATTAACTAATTATCTTTGTTGCTTGCCAAATGCTTTATTTTTAATCTCAAATTTAACTCAAAGCTTGACATATAATTTAATACTTGTTTACACTAGCTAAATTATTTGGTCCCATTTATATAGCATAATACTTTGTGTAAATGTTTTGAACAGTTTTTAATACTGAAAAAACCACTTGATAATTTTAATCACAATGGATAATTCATTAATGTATTAATGCTTTATTCAGTGTTTCAAATTCTATAAAGTTCGATACAGGGAACAATCTGATAACTATTCAATGTGCATTTCTACCTTTTAGTGACACTTCACCAGGAATTTGTTATTCAATTCAGTTGGATTATATGCTTCCATGTATGTGATTTGATAAAAAAAAAAATAGGTGCACCATGTTGAGTTTTTTTATTTTAACTTTTTCTTTAAGGAGAAGGCTAGTGATTTTGGAGGTTGAATAATGCAGTATAGAAAACATAGGGAAACGGTACAAAATGACACTTAAAACCAATGCCTGTACTCATCTTTTTGTGGTTATGACTAAGTATTAATTTGTGTTACTCACTTTTCTTTAGAAGATAAATCAAAGCCATAAATTTGAATTTGAGGTGTATACACAATACATACACAACTTTATGCAAGATTTTCCATAAGTAACGCTACATTTTAAAATGCTAGAATCTGATTTGTCTTTTGATTCATGCAACAAGAAAAGAACATTCAGCGAGGGAAGGTTATACTCATAATGAAGTTCTTAAATTTGAAAATGTCTTCTCCCTTTGTACAGGCTATGCGGATTCATTAGAAGAATAATGTCAATCACAGCTTTAACACCTTAACTATGGAAGGGACTAATGAGAAAGCACTTTAGAAGGTGAGACTTCATGTTCATTTTGAAATAATTGGTCTTCATTTTTCTTCTTACAGAAAAAGTTTTAATCAATTTATCATAAATCTATCTGAACCGTTAATTTTTGCAGTATTCAGGTGAAGTCCAACACTTGGTTTATACAAAGTTTATGGGGAGAGGATGATGGAGTTAATCTAATCTTCAGTGGTAAAATCATCCATTCAAGTCCTTAGCACAATCCCTTGCAATGAGAGCACAGCATGGCTGCGTATGTTATTGGTGAACCTTAATAGAAGGTAGTTCAAGGGGGGCCTGGATGGCTCAGTGGGTTAAAGCCTCTGCCTTCGGCTCAGGTCATGATCCCTGAGTCTTGGGATCAAGCCCCCCATTGGGCTTTCTGCTCAGCAGGGAGCCTGCTTCCCCCTGCCTCTCTGCCTACTTGTGATCTCTGAAATAAATATATAAAATCTAAAAAAAAAGAAGAAGAAGAAGAAGGTAGTCCAAAAAATTCATCCCCCTCTAACTGATGTGGGTGACCAGTTGTCTCCCAACTCAGGCTGAAGGGGAGGAGAAAGATCTGCTGGAGCCTGTGGTGCTACAGTGATGGCTCATGGCTAGCCTTTTGTGAAGCAGGAGGAGGTCAAATCCTGGGCTATCCTGCCCCATGCAAAGTCCTTATGTTGCCTCCACTGGCACTTGCTTAGCTCATGGACCTTGCTGTTATGTGTCTGCCTAAAGCCTTCTTGTCCAGCATCCTCTATGAGCTCAAACGAATGGTTTTCAAATTCAGTGCTTCTTTTTTCCGATTGATCAAATCTGCTGTTGAAGTTTTGTATTTATTTTTGTATTTTCTCCATTTTATTTTTCACCATCAGAATTCTTTTGGGTCTTTTGTGTATTTCCTATCTCACTGGTGAATTTGTTCTATTCCTGGGTTTCTGTTGACGTCTTTATCCTTGATCTCTTCTAGTTTGCCGGGTTTCCTTAAAATCATTATTTTCTATTAGTCAGAAGTCTCATAGATGTTTCTTTCTCTGGGTTAGTTACTGGAAGTTTGTTGTGTTCCTTTGGTGGCATGATGTTGCCTTGGATTTTTATATTCCTTATAGTTTTGAGTCGATATCTTCACATTTGAAGGAACAGTCATCTTTTACTGACTTTCTAAGATTTACCTGCAGATGAGCAGAAAGTTGCCACCTGACTTGGGAGCATGGTGGCACAGGGGCTAGTGCTGGGTAAAGAGACACATGGGGATGCCAGTTATAGGTGCATTTGGAGATGCCAGGTTAGCGGGCTAGAAGTGGGATGATTGCAGGGTTGAATTATAGGCCCATACACAACACCAGTACCAAGACACGGTTATAGGTACATATACAGTGGTTATATCAGAGCACAGCCTTGCCCACGGTGGCATCATGGCTGGGGAGGTTAGAAAAAGGGACCCAGTGGCAGCCCTTGCTCCAGAAGGATGCAACAGTGGGCACTGGGTATGGTATAGACCCTGTGCAGGTCCATCAGCATCAGTCCTGGCCAAGACTCTGAGGCTCATCAGTGGTTAAAGGACTCGAGTTTCTGTGGTGGTGACTTCAACTGCCGGAGTCCTTAATGGTGAAGGCTACTGTTCTCCTTTTGCCCCACAGTGGGAAGCCATAGCCAAGGAGATTCCCTTTGCTACCAAGTTGTGTTAACCTGGGAGATGGGGTAGCACAGGGGAAATGCTTCCTACAATTTTCTATGCTGTCCTCTGTTTTTGTGATCTACTTTTTTGGTGGAGCTATTCACTGTACCTTGGGGCTCTCCCAGTACTATTTCCATCTGTATTTCCAATACAGATGTATTATTGTTAAATAGTTGTTTCTGTTGGGTATGAGGTTTAGGACCCTGTAGTTTATCATTTTGCGTGTGTCCCCTGTTGGTCCAATCTTCTGTCGTTTATGTTTTCTAAGGCGAAGTCTGGTTTCTGTAATAGAACATTAAATCTTATAAAGAAAGGTATCCTTATCACTGAGTACACAATTTAAGGGTTTAATTTAAAAACAACTCCTAGGAAGATAAAATTGCTTAATTGAAAGAACAACAAAATTTGCCTGCTGAAAATCAGGGTAGGGTCAGAACTGATGTGAAATTACCTGAAGTTGGGCCGCAATTCAAACTCAGAATGAAGCCAAACAAGGTAAGCAGTAAGTACCTCTTTGTGGTATTAGTCAGATATGTTACTGTTCCCTGATCAGAAATGTTGGGTTTTCCTCTACATAGCTCAGTAAATAGTTTATATAATTGTGAAAATTCTTGAAAATTAATTCACACCTTGATTATAAGTCAATGCAAACATTTCAGAGGACAATTTGTCAATTTCTGAAGATGTAGAATTCAATATCGTTTGACCCAATGGCATCTGTCATACAAAATCTCATAAGTAGGCAAAGACAACTTTCAGTAGCATTGTGTTAGTGGGGAAGAGTTGGCAACGATACAGAAGTTCATCAGTATCAGACTGGTTAAATCAGTCATGGTCCAACTACACAAGAGAATGCCATAAAGCTATTAAACTGGATTATAACATTACACTGCTGTGAACAGGTATTGAAGGTCTATTGGTTTTTTTTTTTTTAAGAATTTATTTATTTATTTGACAGAGAGAAATATCACAAGTAGACAGAGAGGCAGGCAGAGAGAGAGGGGGAAGCAGGCTCCCTGTTGAGCAGAGAGCCCGATGCGGGGCTCGATCCCAGGACCCTGAGATCATGACCTGAGCGAAAGCAGAGGCTTAACCCACTGAGCCACCCAGGTACCCCTTGAAGGTCTGTTGTTAAGCAGATGTAACACAATAGTGCATATCATGGTACCAGTCGGGCACATATGTAACATCTATAAGGTGCCCTGAGTTAAATAGATGGATGTATGTAGTTGATTGTAGATGCACAGCTCTGTCTTGAAAATACAGAGATACGCTAGAATGAGAACTTCTGGTAATAGAGCAGACTGAGAAATGGGACTACACTTACTTTTTACTCTGTAGCCTACGTTAGACGTTACAATGAAATTGGCCTGTATTTATTTTAAAATAAACCCAGTCCTCTGCATTGTATTTGTGCCATTATACCATCGATAAGTAGAAGGTCAGTGAGCAAAGATTCCGGTTGGGTTGATACACATGATAAGAATGAGGTAAACCCTGGGTTTTTTCTGAACTTTGTCTATGGAGCCAGAGTTAGACATGAAGTCAGGTTAATTAAATACATCTATGTAACAGGACACAGAATGTTCTTGACATTCCCAAATGCCACTGACGAGAGCTCTATTTGAAGACTGAAAGAGAGATGTACAAAATGCAGCCTATTATAAGACCATTAAACTTTCCCATTTTCATAATAGAACAGCAATTATTTCCCACAGAGGCATTTGAAAAAGTGAGCAAAAATCATAAATAACTTCTTAAACTCACATAAGTGTATATTAACGTTCAAACTCTGCCAGCTCCTAACTTCACTACTGTTAGTGTTCAAAAATGAAAGCAAGTGTAAATGTTTCTGGCACATTTTGACGATTTTTTTCAGTACACACAAGCATTTGAAAAATGGCATCCTAGAAGGCCTTCAAGTATCATGTAGGCTAGCCAGCTGACACCCATAGTCCTTTCTGGATACAATTCTCTTGTTCTAATATGGAGTCTGCTAGTAATGTTAAAACTTGACCCCCATCTTAGTACTGATTTCATCATCTTTTAATAAAATCCACTTCACAGAAAAGACTCAGTTCCCGAGACATATGTATCACATGTGAGGCAATCCAAATAATTACGCTCTTGATTTAATGCCGCCCATCTTTTTCCTGAACATTTTGGTGGAAAACATGTAGAAGGCTAATAAAAAGGAAGGAAAAGATGGGTATCCAGGGGAAGCTATACTAAGCGTTGAAAGGAAAATTAATTTAAAGGAGGCGTAGTGATTCCATACTTAAGCATGGAAAGAGAAATGCTATTAATAAGAGTTAGGTAATCAACAACATTTTAAAAACTGACCGTTAACTAATAATATGAATTTGACACAATGGATTAGTAGCTACCTTTTGCTTTACTCCACTTCAGTTATGGAAGACGGTCTCCAAAATGGCCCCAAAGGCCTCTGCCTTCTGAGTTTAATGTCCTTGTGTAATCCTTTCTCCTTGAGTGTGGAGTGGAACCAGCGACTTGCTTCTGACAAAGAAAAAAACAGTTCAAGTGGTAAACTGCATAGAAAGCCACTTCTCAAGGTTACCAAAACAACTCTAGATTCCATCTTTTCTCTCTGTCTCTCTTGGAGCCATTCCTCTGAGGAAACCAGCTCCCATTGTCTCAGGAGCTCTGTGGAGAGGCCCCAATAGCAAGAAGCTGCGATCTCTGGGCAATGGCCTAAGAGGAACTTAGGCCTGCTGAGCACCATCCAAGAGAGCTTCATGGTTGGTCTTTTGAGGTGTGCCAAATGTCGAGTGAGCTTGAAAGCAATTCATCCCTCTTTTGAGCTCTGTTAGAGAGACTTAAGCAGAGGTACCCAGGTAAATCAGGCCCAGATTACTGACACATAGAAACTGTGAGAAAACAAATGCTTGTTGTCTTTTTTTTTTAAGATTTTATTTATTTACTTGACAGAGACAGATCACAAGTAGTCAGAGAGGCAGGCAGAGAGAGAGGAGGAAGCAGGCTCCCTGCTGAGCAGAGAGCCCGATGCGGGGCTCGATCCCAGGACCCTGAGATCATGACCTGAGCCGAAGGCAGAGGCTTTAACCTACTGAGCCACCCAGGTGCCCCTAAATGCCTGTTGTCTTAAACCACTGAGTTTTGTGGGGCACAGTATGAAGAGTCTGTGACTCTTGATATCAGGGGCTTGAATTCAAGCTCTGCGTTGGGTATAGAGCTTCCATAAAAAAGAAAAAGAAAAAGAAAGAAAGAAAGGAAGGAAGGAAGGAAGGAAAAGAAAGAAAGAAAGAAAAGAAAAGAAAGAATACATCAATCAACTTTTTCCTGAAATAGTGTGCTTAGTTTGAAGCGGTTTTCTTTAAGCTTTTATTTTTAAGTAATCTCTACACCCAACATGGGGTTCAAATTCACAAGATCAAGGGTCACCTGCTCTACCAAATGAACCAGCCAGGCACCCCTAGTTTGAAGTGTTATAAATCGTTTTTTTGTGTGTATATGAGAAAAGTAAGTTCCCTGTTTGAAAAATACTCAGAAGTATAATTTTTTTCTGAAAACAAAAGGTAATTTAATACAGTGTAATAACCCCAATTATTGGTTTTGCTGTATTCACTTTTCTTATAATAAGAATTCCTGGGGGGCCTGGATGGCTCAGTGGGTTAAGCCTCTGCCTTCAGCTCAGTTTATGATCTCAGGGTCCTGGGATCGAGCCCCGCATCGGGCTGTCTGCTTCCCCCCCCATCTCTGCCTGCCTCTCTGCCTACTTGTGATCTCTCTCTGTCAAATAAATAAATAAGATCTTAAAAAAAAAAAAAGAATTCCTAAGGTATGACATACTTTAGGGTGCACACTATAACCTGAAATATGGTGGCTGGGTCCTGAATAGAAATATACAGACAACTATATAAACTTTGACTAGTGCCTGCATATATTAAGAACTCAGCGAAGTCCTCTATTTAACCTGTGTAACCATATTTAATCCTCATGCAAAAAATTAGGATTTTTTTTCCACTTCTATTTAACCCATGAAGAAACTGAGGTATGTTTGCAAGGCATCTAAAACAAGATTCAAACTCGGGCACTCAGAAGCCAGAATCCAGCTTCTCAACCTAAAGAGTGTGCCCCCTCTCCTAAGAAACCACAATCGATTCAAAGACAGCATTCTTGATATTTAGTGTCACGTTCTCTTTGATTACAAAGCAGAGAAATTTTAGAGGACAGTTGTGCATGTTAACAAGGATAAATATTCACTTGTGATCAACCGGAGATGCCCTGTGAGATGGTATAATTTGAGTAGTTAAGAATGAGGACTCTCAAGTGGGAGTGCCTGAATGCTCATTTCAACTCCGCCAGCAGTTCTGGTGCAATTCAGGTTAAGCCTATTGTCCTCCCTTAGATTTAAATTTCATCTAATGTAAACTGGTGACCATATCAGTCCCTACCTCATAAAGCTGTTGTAAGCATTACACGAAATAATACTCAGAAGGGTTTGGAATAGTTCCTAGATACACCAAGCACTTAATAAACATAAACTCTTATTATGAGGATAATTATTACCTGGCAAAGAGAACAACATTTAACAGAGTTTTCGGCTCTATACTTTCCAGAGGAAAACAGCTATCTAAGTAAGTAGAGAAAGTAGGCTAAAAAGAGAAACACAGTGAAAGAAAATAGCATGTATGGATACTCTACATTGCCAAAGACTCTTTAAAAAAAAAAAGATTCTATTTGAGAGGGAGCGCATATGGGAGTTGGGGGAGAGGGAGAGAGATCTCAAGCAGACTCCACGCTGAGTGTGGAGCCCAGCATGTGGGGCTCTGTCCCACAGCCCCGAGATCATGACCTGAGCAGAAATCAAGAGTCGGATGCGTAACTGTTCCCACCACCCAGGCACCCCAACAATGCCAAATACTTTTAGATGCATGGCAAACGTACTTTTCTCTAATCTTCACAGCAGACTACATAGATAGGATTCCTATTTTACAAAGGAGGAAGCTTTAACTGAGGAACTTTTCCAAGGCTATTAAGTAACAGAGGGAGCACAGCTCTCTAGGACCATGGGGTATTCCAATCAAGATACGTTTGACCTTTGTCTTTCACCAAGAGAGACTTTGGGACTTAAGGGCCAGAGGGAATGAAAAGCTACCATACATTGTGAAGGCACAGCTGGCAATTTAGTGAAATGTAGGCATTCTTTTGATTGTTTTACACGTTATCTACTGCGTGTGTGCAAGCTTCTGTGCCAAGATGCACATGGCTGCCAGGCAGGCTATACGGTTTGTGCCCTGTACATGGTGCCCAGTCAAGGTAGTTGACATCTGGTCCATGATCCACTCACCCAGCCTTGAACCTAAGGTGCATAAACATAAAACAGGTACTTTTTCTATTGTACGCACTAGTGAAATACGAGCTCCCAGAGGCCTTAGGTACATGCAGTAACAAAACTGCGATGTGCACATTTATGTAACTTCACCGACCCACCCTGTGAGATTAATTTCTTAGCTATGGCTGTTGACTTAGTAGTGGTGGGGGGATTGTGTTTACAAGACTATTACTTAGAAGAGAGTCAGGGCCCATTTCAACCCTGGGGTGGCCTCTGCCCGTTCACTACAATTTATTTCTTACTCTGTACAGAATAATTTAGAATGTCGTTTTCTTAATCTTTAATTTTACAATTCAGGTTTTTTAAAAAAGATTTTACTTAATCTATTTGAGACAGAGACAGAGCATGAACAAGGGGTAGTGGCAGAGGAAGAAGCAGGTCTCCCTGATGAGCAGGGAGCCGACGTTGGACTTGATCCCAGGACATTGAGATCACGACCTAAGCTGAAGGCAGATGCTTAACCGACTGAGCCACCCAGGTGCCCCTTTACAATTCGTTTCTTAAGTGATGCTGTAACAACATAAGGTAGCTGTGACTGTCCTGATTTTTTTCATCTCATGGAACACTGACACAGAACTCCACTGAGGAGCGTTTCATGTAAAACAACCAAAGGGAGAAGATGCATTTCTTCTTTATTAGCTCTGATATATCATGTCCCAATTATCAAAAATTACTTTCAAATTTTTATTGTAATGTAGTACTCTCATTTACGCAAAGGAATTTCCCAGCTGTTATTAAAGCATATTGAAAATAAGCAGAAGCCATAGGAGTTTGAGAAGGTGTGGAACAAAAAGTTCAGTAGAAAAAGAATCAAATGCTCAGGGGTGGTCAGTTAGTATGCAACAGAAACTCAAACCAACATAAGCAAATGCAGGATTTTACTATAAAGTACTTCTTGGGATGCCTGGGTGGCTCAGTCAGTTACATGTCTGACTCTTGGTTTTGGCTCAGGTTGCAACCTCAGGGTCATGGAACTGGGTCCCTTGTCAGGCTCTGCACTCTGTGCAGAGTCTGCTTAAGATTCTCTCTCCCTCCCCTTCTGTCCCTTCCCCCACCCACATGAGGTAGTACACATGCGCTGTCCCTCAAATCAATTAATCAATCTTTTTTTTTTTTTTTTTTAGATTTTATTATTTATTTATTTATTTGTCAGAGAGAGAGAGGAGCGAGAGCAAGCACAGGCAGACAGAGTGGCAGGCAGAGGGAGAAGCAGGCTCCCTGCCAAGCAAGGAGCCCGATGTGGGACTTAATCCCAGGACGCTGGGATCATGACTTGAGCCAAAGGCAGCCGCTTAACGAACTGAGCCACCCAGGTATCCCTCAATTAATCTATCTTAAAGAAGTACTTTTTCCAAGACCCCAAGTGTAGAAATAGAGTAAAGCCTCATGAGGTGGTGTAAACATGAATTGAAAAGCCATTTGAAAACTATTCATCCTGTGTGTTCCTCTTTCTCCTTTCTTTTGGACTCACGGTTTTTCATCATTGCTTCTATTTGACCTAATTTTCCTTTCTCTACAGATTGGCTTTAGCAGCTTATCTCCACACACGGTGTAATAGGGTTACCCCTACCACTCTCAAGTCTTCTTTATGTTCCTTAAGATTAAAAGCACATTAGACTGCACAGATTTGCTTTTAAAGCCTAATAACCAACTGTGGAAAGAAGATAGTGATCCTTGGTACCTAGACCCTCGTGTCCTGGGACCACATGCATACTTTCTTCCTCCTACAGTTTCCCTCATTCCAGAGGCATAAAATGAGTCCCTATCTACCCTATTTGGTAGACACCTTTTTTTTTTTTTATCCACTTCTAAATGAATGACAGTGTAATCAAGAGGTAGGTATTTGAGTGTTTCACTGAAAAGTGCATTTCAAGCAAAGAAAAAGATAAAAGAACTTTCATAGTGAAAGATATCATCCTACTGAAACAGAAGAAGCATTGCTCTTTAATATTTTCCCCTATCCCACTGGTTCTGAAAATTAAGTATAGCCTGGAGGAATTGTTAAAACAGAGATCACTGGGCTCTACTCATAGAGACTCTCATTTAAGAAGTGAAGGGTGAGGCATGAGAATTTATATTTTCAATAAATTCCCTGAGGCCACACTATATTTTACTTATTTTTTTTAATCTGTATATAAACTCTGCACCCCATGTAGGGCTCAAACTCAGGACCCCAAGATCAACAGTTGTGTACTCTACCAACTGAGCCAGCTAGGTGTACCTCCTGGGGCCACATTTTAAAAACCACCATGTCAGCATATTTGTCATTATTATGTTTGGCTGATTGCAAATTGACTTTTAATTTTTCTCATATATAACTTAGTCACAGATGCTCTGCTGGGCTAGAATCAGGCAGCCTGGCACTAAGGCAGGAAGGAAGAGGAAATTAACCAGAGCTCAGCTGGTTTTGTAAACTACTTTAAATCCATTCAGTAGCTGCTCATATTAGGTTATCTTATGGCTTCTATCTGAACCTCCTAGTATGTATTTCTGTTGCAGCATCAAAGGAAAATAAAAGCAAGGACAAAGCAAATAAAAATCTGGCTTGATAAGATATGATGTTGCTTATAGGGATATTAAAATGCAAAGGCCAAACACTGAGGAGATTAAAGAGATAAAACGTTTAGTCTCATCAGGTACCATTTTATTAAAAGATTAAGAATTAAATAATTCACCTTCCTTTCAGGAGAAAAATATCTGGTGAGAGATAATAAAGGCTTTGAAATAATAAGAAACTAAATTATTCCAAAAATGTTTTAAAGTCATGTGTTCACTGAAAGCCTTGTTTTAAAAAATCTCTTTTCGAGATGCCTGGGTGGCTCAGTTGGTTAAGCAGCTGCCTTCGGCTCAGGTCATGATCCCAGCATCCTGGGATAGAGTCCCACATCGGGCTCCTTGCTCCGCAGGGAGCCTGCTTCTCCCTCTGACTCTTCCTTCCACTCTGTCTGCCTGTGCTCGCTCTCACTCACTCTCTCTCTGACAAATAAATAAAATCTTTAAAAAAAGAAAAAATAAATCTCTTTTCACAAACAATATATTTTTATCTCATTTGCGTTAATATGATCAAGTTCAAAGAGCTGTGTCCAAAGATACACGACACTATGCGTTTGTCAAAAGCCATAGAACTTTACAGCAGAGAGGGTGAACTTCATGTTCGTAAATGTAAGTAAATAATTCAGAAGGTCAGGAGAGCCCAGGACGGAAGGCAGACCATAAGAAATCTCTAACTATATCACAAGTATATACAACAACATTACTAAAGGGAGAATAGAGGCTGACATAAGTAATTTTGGAAATGAGTGGAGACTATAAAAGCAAAAGGAACTGTACATACAAACACTGTAGTCTAGTTGACAAAACTATTCCCCATGGAAATATTGGTTAATAATTCTGAGACTGCTATAACATGTATACTAGAACTAATGTAAGTTAATTGATGACCAATGATGAGAGCCAGGCGTCTCGTTTATTGGAATGGGAGGTTACAGATAAGCAAGGGGAGGAGGCTAGAATGATCATGTGGTAACCGAGTGGGAAACATCACTTGAACCCATGTTTACCTGATAAACAGGATAGATGCATATACTATAAATAATAAAATATAGAGTGAAAGATTAATAGCTATATGCAAACACAGATTTTTATACTTATATACATTTTGTTACTCTATCAGCTACCAACGCCTAGAAGCAATGATACTCTAGTAGCTAATGAGCGTAGCCTGCACCCGGAATTTGGTTTATAGTATTCTATAGTAATCTCCCATGAAGAATTCCAAATAATTTATGTAGAAACCATTCCTTCAAGATCGTGGATCACAGGGGTGCCTGGGTGGCTCAATGGGTTAAAGCCTCTGCCTTCGGCTCAGGTCATGATCCTGGGGTCCTGGGATCGAGCCCCACATCGGGCTCCCTGCTCCGCAGGAAGAATGCTTCTCCCCCCCCTCCGCCGCCTGCCTCTCTGCCTACTTGTGATCTCTGTCTGTCAAATAAATAAATAATTTTTTTAAAAAGTGGACCACAGTTCTCAATCTTCAAGTGTGGGCTCCACAGAATACGGACAACAGGAACAGCAGTAAATGTACCATGGAGGAATCTAATGCTACCTCAGCCCGGCAATCAAAATTAACATCATCAGTGATAAACCATCTGCATAGCATGTATCTTTGATATGATGAGAATGACATTTTTTTAAAAGATTTTGTTTATTTATTTGACAGACAGAGACCACAAATAGGCAGAGAGGCAGGCAGAAGGAGAGGAGGGAAGCAGGCTTTCCACTGAGCAGAGAGCCCGATACGGGGCTCAATCCCAGGACCCTGGGATCATGACCTGAGCCGAAGGCAGAGGCTTTAATGCACTGAGCTACCCAGGTGCCCCAGATGAGAATGACATTTTACCTCTGGAGTCTTCCTCCCCACAATTTATCACCCCAGTCTAGTAGGAAAACTTCAGAAAAATTCCAGTGGAGGGACATTCTACAAAATATTCACATTCCTCAAAATTGTCAAGATGACCAAAAGCAAGGAAAGTCTGAGAAACTGTCACAGCCATTTTGCTTCTACCTAGGAATAGACTAGCTAAAATTCTTAATCATTTTTTTCTTTTTTGCCATTTTCCTCATCACCTCAGAGGCCATGGCAGTTATATGGACATTACCTTCAGCACTGAAGAAACCAGATGTTTTCCAGGCATTTCTATCCTTAGATTTGACCAACTTTGGGCTTAATCATGAGAGGGCAACCTGCACACCTGAAGAATAAGAATTGCCTCCTCTTCCTTGGCTGCACACCACCATGATCACCAAATTGATATCATAATTCTAAAAGGTATCTCTTCTCTATTACAAAAGAAAAAAAACCATTTTAATTGAACCATGTAAAAATATCGTAGGTCCCATGTGGCCTGTTGGCACAGATACTTGTCTCTGCCCCTGAACTTCCTTTTGGCACACTCAAAAGATTAAACAGCAGAGTGAGCTGCAAAAACAACTAACTCTTAATGACCTATTTCTGTAGAGATACATTGTCTCCATTTGATAGCTAGGTTGCCGAATGCCACCAGTGTGGGAGAGTTCTTAGGAAGACGCATTTTCTCCATAAACTTGTTTGCTATAAATATTTTGATATATTTTCTGTAACCTTTTGTTACACATTGGTTCTTTTTAAAAAATAATTTCTTATTGAGATATAATTTAACCTAACATAAAACTAGCCCCCTTAAAGTGTCCAGTTCAGTGGTTTTGGTTGTATTCTCAAAGTGTCCAGCTATAACCAGTAATTCCAGAAATTTTCTTCACCCCAAATGAACATCTATACCCTCCAGATTTCATCTACCAATCCTCTCACCATTCTCTAATCCAGCCCTCAGAAACCTTGAATCTACTTTAGCTCTAAAGCTTTGTGTAGTCTGAACATTTCATATAAATAAAATGATATGTTGCCTTTTGTGTCTGGCTTTTTTCACTTTGCATAATGCTTTCTAGGTTTATCTATGCTGTAGCATGAATCAGTACTTTGTTCCTTTTTAGGACTGAGTAGTATTCCATTGTATGAATATATCACATTTTCTTTATACATTCATAAGCTGATGCACATTTTACTTGGGTATTATAAATGATGCTGCCATAAATGTACAAGTTTTTATGTGGATATAGATTTTAACATCTCTTGGTTATACACTTAAGAATGGAATTTGCTGGGTGGATAACTCTATCCAATTTTTCAACTTTCAAACTCTTTTCCAAATGGCTGCAAGTCTTAGATTTTCACCATCAATGTGAGGGTGTCCTTTTCTCTCCATACATTCTGATAATTATTATTATCTGTGTTTTTAAGATTTTTTCCTTTTTGATGGATATCACAAGTAGGCAGAGAAGGCAGAGAGAGGAGGAAGCAGGCTCCCTGCTGAGCAGAGAGCCCAGGACCCTGGGATCATGACCTGAGCTGAAGGCAGAGGCTTTAACCCACTGAGCCACTCAGGCGCCCCACTGTGTTTTTAATTATAGCCATCTTAGTGAGTGTGGAATATGGTCTTATTTTGATTTTGATTTGTATTTCCCTAATGAGGAATGATATTAGGTGATTTTTTTATACTGTAAGCCTATCAGAAAAAATTTTATTATTGCTTTGTGCAGCTGTTTTTTAAGTCAGGGAAAAGGTATAAAAATAGATAAATGTGTTTTTATACATTATATTTCTTATTATGTTACTGTTCGGGTGTTTGTTTACTTATGAGGATTTAAGTGACTGTCTATGTCCCTACATAGAACAAAGAACTCTTCGTAGTATTTCGTGTAGGGCAGATATGCTACCAACAAATTTTCTTAATTTGTATACCAATAATCATTTACCCCCTCAGGCAGCCGCAGTGTTCAACAATTGTCTCTGGTTGCTTTCAACAAATGTTCTCAAGGAAAATGCTGTTCACAGTAGGCAATTTCTTCTTGTGTTCTTCCTACTCATCCCATATCTTTCCCCCATAACAAAAGATAACAGGAATGACTTTCAAAATAAACATTTCAAGCACTGGGCTGAAACAGCATTTAGAGGAAATGGAACAAGATGGTATGTGTGGAATATAATTGAATTTCAAGAAGCTCAAATATTGATAGCTCACAAAAATGAATGAGAGATACTGTTTTCCTCCATAATAATGAAAAATCCAACATCTTTTGAAACCCTTGTTTAGACCACAATGAAAAACAAGTATCCTCGCCATTCATTAACGATAATATTATATGTGCTTTCAAACCCCTACACTCCAACATGTATACTTATCCTCTGCCACCCAGAAAAGAAGTGCCTGTCTGGAAATGTTCTGTTGTTGCTTCAAGCTTAATTTTCTAGAAGGTACACCCTATGGGCAGTCAAGAATATGTAGGAAATACTGGTGTTTATATGGAAGCTTGGCATCCAGAATTTATCCAAAGCAAACTACAGACAGCTGTTAATAGTCTACGAAAGCCTGTAAACACATCTTCCAGACATTGGGGAATGAAGAAAACTCATAGTCTTTGAGTTGATGGTAGGTTAGCATTTTTTTCACCTCAAAGCATGAATATGACACTTCATCCACATGCTATAATGACAGCGCAGGTTTACTGTCTCCACTGTCACAATTCTCAGCAAAAATCACTTAACTCACACCCTCAGGTTTAGTCTACTTTGCAGCTCTAAGGAGAAAGCTACCTTTCAGGCGACTTAAGTATAAGAACTCCACTCACAGAGGCAAAGTTCTAAGGTTCAATATCAAGTCAAAGATACTGCTGTTCACAAGGACCTGCCTCCTAGTTTCCATTAAGTACCAGGCTACTGCTGTTATCCCTTAAGTTGTACTCCTTATCTCAACCATTTAATGGTATCATCTTAGCCTTAGGTACATTCAACTAATGAAGAAATCAAAGGAGTCAGACAATGCCAAAGAAATGCAAGCTCCAAAGACAAGTGTTTATATTTTTTCCACCTGCTTTCAATGCCAGAATATGCATTATTGTACTTAGATAGTGTGCTTTGGTGGATCGGATATTCATGTCAGCTAACCATGAATGAGCTGTTAGTAGGCCTGTGTTCTAATTATGGCCCATCACATGGTAACTGACATTTCACTTTTCTAGGCTCAGTTTTCACATCTGTTTAAGAGAGATAATCATAAGGTTGTCTCCATCTGTTTAATGAGGACAGTCAGAAGGTTATTGTACACATCAGATGCAAGTGTGTATTTAAAGCACTAAGCATCATTCCTGGCACTAACGCTCAGTCAGTCTGCTGGGGGCTGAGAATGTAGAGGAAAAGATGGTGGAGGAAGAAGGACGCATGGAGGAAAAGGGAGGAGGAAGAGAAGTAGGGGTAGTAAGAAGTGGCAATGGTGGTTTTGCCATGGTGGAATGGTGGCAAAGAACCTGGGTTTCTGCCACAGTGCCTGTGTTCCCTCAAATTAGTTAGTTCATCAGTCTGATCCTACCTCCATTTCCTAATAGGTAAAATCTAGAATCCGATTGTAACAATCGCTATGCATACTTGCAGGACTGCTGTGAGATTAAGTGAAATAAAGGATGTGAAAGAACTCTGATCCCTACTGAATTCAATAGAAGCCTAAAAGATTATTACTATAAAAAAGGAGTCTGTGAAGCCTGTGTTTGGCAAATACATAAAAAAGGCAAGTGTGGCTTGACATAACGCTGCTTCTTAATCTCTTCCATGGCATGTACATGGACCTGATTGGGCCTAGAGAAGAGGACACATGTGATCTACCCACTCCTTAGAAGATTTTTCTATGGATAAAATAGAATACTATATTTGAAATCAACTTATATGAAACATGTTTCAGAGTAGAATTGGGTTCCTGTTGTATTAAATATACACTCTTATTTGTACACATGAATGACCTCTTCCAAAACTGTTCCCATTCTTTGGAGGATGATACAGTTTGGATGAGTGTAAGAAACCAGATCAAATGCTGCAGGAATCAATTCAAATAATAATCAAATAAAACTTTTTAAAAATTTAATTGCCACACTTTTAGCATCCAAAGATATAGCACATGGATGAATTAAATCAATTATCTTTAAGCATTCAGCCTTGGAAGAAAACATTTTTAACAAGTTGTCTGGACCCTTTTATGCTTAGGATGGAGTACGATGGCATGACCCATTCACCACTTCCTTGGTCCTGTCCCTAACACTTTTTTTTTTTTTTTTTCCGTGAAAGCATAGGGTCAAATTTTCTTTTCTATGCTCAAACCACCTAGAATCTAAGATCCTGTTTTCAGAACGACCTGCCTTAGTTCCCAAAGCCTCAGAATTCAGTTAAGTAGCAGAATGTTCTAATTATGGCCTTAGAATTCTACCCATGCTCCTTGGGTCAGCCAATGACTCCATTTGAAATAGGTGGGCAGATGATGGACTGACTTTCAGGAAATTCTAAGAAGAGAAAGCCTATATAAAAATTACTTTAATTGAGCACCTGGGTGGCTCAGTGGGTTAAGCCGCTGCCTTCGGCTCGGGTCATGATCTCGGGGTCCTGGGATCGAGTCCCACATCGGGCTCTCTGCTCAGCAGGGGCCTGCTTCCCTTCCTCTCTCTCTGATCTCTTCTTTTCCTCTCTCCTACTGTGATCTCTCTCTGTCAAATAAATAAATAAAAAGTCTTTTTAAAAAATTACTTTAATTATGTAGAATCATGGTGGGTTTTTTTTCCCCTCTTGTGACTAAGTAATATTGAATGATTTATGAAAAGACACCTTGATGTACGGTAGTGTCTCAGTTATGAAATAAATACTCTAGGTCTTTATGCATTTGGAACTTAATTGATACTTCAGTTATGTTTTTACAACAGTATTGTCAAAAAAGCCTTCAGTTGAGCAGAAATTGATGATTTTTACTAATGGTAGAAACTAAGAAAGTACTAGAAATCCTAGGGACCACATAACATTGAAGACTGCCAATCCACCTCTGAAATTTAATTTCCTCATTATAGTTTGCCAGATAAATTACAGAACTCCCAGTTATATTTGGATTTTCAGCAAACAACAAATATTTTTAGCATAATTATGTTCCAAGTGTTGCATAGGACATCTCTAGGCTAAAAAAACTACTTGTTTATCTGAAATTCAAATTTATTTGGAAGCCCTGTATTTTTATTTGCTAAATCTAGCAACCCTATAGTGAAGTGCAAAGTTCAGAAGTGCTTGACAGAGGCAGATTCTCAGGGCTCTTCCAGTGAAAAACATTCCTATTTCTACTGCAGGGTCAGCCTGACAAGCTATGTGCATATGGAGAACACATATGAGGATAGTCTTGTAAGGCAGTGGTTTTCAAACTTCACTCCCCTCACTTGAGGAACTTGTTAAAATGCCGAGTCCCATGCTACACCCTATGAAATTTTAATTCACCAGTTTTGGGGTGAGGCCAGGAAACCTGCACCTTGAACAGATACACCAAGTAATTGTGATACAAGTTTTTTTTTTTTTTTAATTGTGATATAGGCTTTTTTTTTTTAAGATCCTATTTATTTATTTGACAGAATGTGTAAGCAAGGGGAGCAGCAGGCAGAAGGAGAGTGAGAAGCAGACTCCCAACTGAGAAGGGAGTTCGATGCGGGGCTGGATCCCAGGACCCCAAGATCATGACCTGAGCTGAAGGCAGATGCTTAACCCACTGAGCCACCCAGGTGCTCCTCTGATACAGGTGTTTTAAGATCATTCTCTGAAAAACACTGTGTCTTTCTCCTACAAATCAGAAATCATGTCTACCTGGAAGACAGAATTTCCTCACCCATCATTCATTTACAACCATATTTACTGCTAAATAGGTTTTCATTAATTATTGTTGGAATTTCTCATTAATTGTTGAGGAAAATTCAACTCAATCATATTGAAATATGAATGGAAGATTTCTAGAAAAAGATACAGGTTCCATTTCATAAAAAGAAATGACTTGTTGAATACTAGATGTGGCAGGAGTAGAACAAACTGGAATGGAGAAACAGCAGTGTGGAGTGGTATTCTGACAAGAGAAAGCTAATTATTTTTATCCAATTCAATCTGTTCTTCAGCTGCGACTCTGAAAGGTCACAGAACACTACATAAAAGCCCAGCATGAAGTTCATTGCCAATGAGGATTTAATATTCTGTAATATTCCTTTCTTCCCCCCAATTTAGGATTTCAGTACTTTCCCTTGAGTGTGTATCTCAAAGGAACATGTAGCCCCTTCACAAAAGTTGGTACTGGAAGTACAACTAGTTCAACATTAGCTGGTCATGAGACAAGATGTTAGTCCAATTCGGTCATTAGAGCAAAGATGGACTGTCCTGGGGAGAACAGAACTACCTTTTGATTGATAGGACCATCAATAGTTTGCTCTCTCATGTGAGCAAATATCGAAAAAGAACATGTCCAAACATTGAGATGGCTGGGAGAGTGGGGAAAGAGTACCTTAATCCTTGACTATTTAACTAAAAAATGTGTTTTTGTAAGGCATTACCCCACTCTAACACAATCTTTGATGAACCATGTCCGAGAAGGCTCCATTTCCACCTTGTTAGAAAAAACTAATCTCTCTTACAAAATGGAATGGCGGCAGTTCTCGGGTAAGTTTTGTTTTTACTATGTGGGAATGAAAGCAGTGAATTTAACATAATAGAAGTTTGATTCTGGAGCCAGAATCCTTGGGTTTCATTCCAAAACCTGCAACCGCTTAGCTCTATGGCCCTAAAGACGCATACAAAGCTTCTCTTTCCCTCAATTTATACCTCTTTAAAATGGGGCCAGAAACTTCCTCCTTTTTCTGAGGACTAAATGAGGTAATGCAGCTAATGTTCTTAGAGTAGGGACTGGTGCATAGAAACTGTATTCTAAATGTGTATTTGTATGTGGGGGATATGTTTTTATCGCGATGCTTCTGATTCATGGCCTTTTCAAGCATTCTCCTGACTGGTGGCAACCCTCACCTACCATTTTGTTCACAGCACATTTGAGGGGACCAAATAATGTCTGTTGTGACATGTTGAACTCTCATAGTACTAACTATGTGAGATGAAACTACAAATCCATCAGATTACTTTCACCCATGGATTATGTCATTAGTTTCTGGGCCTTGTCAGTACATTGATTTAATTCTGAATTTGAAGTCCAAATAGGTTCTCTGTAGCCCCTTTTCCTATTTTGGTCTTCCACCAGTTGTGACTCATTGTGACTTCCACTCTGAGAACAATGCTACTGGGCCTTTCTCGAGGTTCTGTGCACACAACCACTTCTAGCTATTTCCTCTGAGCCGAATATGGAAGTTTCCTGAACTGTCCCACTCCTACCATGCCCCCCCCATGATGAATGATACTACTTGGCACAACCTAGACAATACATATGTACTGAATGACTAGAAATCAATAATTTATCTCCACCAAAGTAATCCATTTGCTTTTGTTTATGTCCTTCTTTTTTTGCCTGACTTTAAGCTCTTTCTTTTTATTATTTTAATGAACTCCTCACCCGTCTCTCCACTAATAGTGACTTGCCCGTTTTAATTCTGATCTTTACTACCAAGTGTTCTTAGCAAAACTGCTCATGCCCAGAGGCCCTATTTTCATCCGAGAAGATCCCATCCACATCTCCAAAGCTTGGTTTGCCAAGTGAACTGATCATAGTAGAAATACTCTGAATTGGTGCTCTATATTGTAATTCTGGGCCAACTTCCCTATTTTGAACCAGGCTCAAATCCATCAGGACTCTTTGGGAAAAGCGATTTATTATAGAAAGTAACTCCTTGATAAACAATTCCTGCTTCAGTCTCCAGTCCATGTTTTCCTATTGACCCCTAGGGCACAAAAGGCTAGCAGATTAATACTTCCTGTTTGATATCCCGGGTTATAGTGGGGAAATGCCAATACAATTGTATAGAAAATAGACAAAGGCATATTTGAGATGCACTGAGTGACACCAAATAAGAAAGCTACTGGAAACCGGGGAGTAGTTCATTGGGTTTCGCATCCAGGTTTGGTGGACAGCTTCAATTTGTGTCTCGGGGAGCATGAGCATCCTACCTAATGTGACGAGGACTCAGACAAGAGACTCGTTCCATCCAATAATGAAGCTCTGAAATCCTGTGGGAGATGCCCTTCAGTGGATGAGTCCCAGCTTGGTCTGCCAGATTACCCTGTGGGGAGCTTTTGAAAAAGGTGTACTTAGCTTAAAAGGTAGGCTTGGCACAATGGTAGACATTTCCACTGACTACTCATAAAGAAAATTTGACCAGATTGAGTTCTGGATCTAACGTTTCCATGTGGGCTACCTATAATGCCAAGTCTGTCTTTCTTTCTTTCAAAAAGTTCCGGCTTTTTCATAATCTAGCTAGTTTGAAAGATCTGTAACTTTGAAGAGACATGACATTCCATTTTTAGAAAGTGGAAATTGCTCTTCTCGAATGGAAACAAATTTTGCATCAAAGAGCTTGAATTCAATACAGAGGGGGAAAAAAGCCAAATATGTAAAGCATTCTAGCAGCTGGCACTGCTGTTGGCAAAGGCTGTCTCTACACATGCAAAGAGATAGGAGGTGGTTTTTAAATAATTCCAGAAGTTCTGCACCTTTATCATAATCATCTGAACCAACTAAAGTGTATCTCAGCCCAACTGATACAAAGACCTAACTCAATCCTTCCGTAAATCTTTTACATAGAGAAGGGCAGGGTCTAGCTATGGTACTACACACCTCAATGTTTAGAATGATCTAGATCATTGACTGCATTTTTCATTCCTCAGCTCCATGACTGCTTAGCAACACGGAACCAAAACGAGGGCTGGTGCAAGTTGTAACCTTTTCCAAAGGGCAGAGACAATTGTTCTCAAAATACTTGGTGATGGAGAGAGAAAGAATAAGGTTGTGCCAACCTAGTACAATTACAGTGGTACAATACTGACAGGCATAAAGCTGCCTGGATACCCAGAGCCTGGGCAAACTATTAGACATGCAGCTAAGATCTACTGTGATCTGTCCATTGTAGGCACTAATGGCAGCCTCTTTGTCAGCAAATATTATTTCAGTTAGAAGGCCACATTTTGACAGAAAGATGATTAGAAAAATGAAAGAGGGATTAATAATATCTCTTGAAATGTTGACTAAATTCTCACTGAAGCAGCCAAAAAGAAGGAAACTGTAGCTATTTAGCAGCGAATTCTAAGTGAAAAAGAAACCAAAAAACAAACAACAGACAACCACCAGACCCTGTGGCTGAGCTGATTCAGTGGGCGGTGAGACTTTCAAACAATTCAATGTCAACATTCCCCATGACTAACTCTACTGGTATTGCGGCTCTGTATAAGTGATTACTTAAGGGAACAGGAGAGAGGCAGGAGAGAGGGGAAGGAGATGTGAGGAAAAAGAGAGAAGACAGACAAAGTTCATTTCAGTGGGAGGACAGGATTTAAGCAAGAGCATATGGAAAAGGCAACCAATTTCATTCTTTTCATGTAGCTCAGGTTTCTATTAGGGCTGCTTGTGGTTTGGATCTAATTGATAGATCTGTCTGGTTCTCAGGCCCAGCCTGAAAGGGTTGGTATGGGGAGGGAGGCCTGGAAGGATCCTCCCTTCTCCACATATGGGTTGGCTAGCTAGCCTCTTTCTGCAAGTTGATGACAGTCTCCAGGGTTCCAGTCAACTAAATCAACCATTGTGCAGACAGGGCCACCCACCAGAGCACTAATTCTCCCCAAGAGTGGTTTTTTGGGGGGTAGGAGGGGGTGTTGGTAAGCAAATGAGTGCCACAATACAACTTGATTGCTTCATAAGGACAGAATTCTAGATGAGCAGGAATCGGGGACAGAATGTATGTCTTCCTTTTTCATAGGAAAATAATGAGATCTCATTGGTAAGGATAAAAGAAAACTCTTTGCCAATGATGTAACCGTCAGTGTGGTTGAGAAAGGATATCTGATACTAAAGAAGAATAGAAATAAAGAAAATGAAACAACCAGCACAAAATCTAAGTAGAAGTTCAAATTAATGGTGACAGGAAAAAAAGAAACAGCAGAAACCTGGGTGACAAACCATCTCTATAACAGATTTCCATTGGTCTTTTATGTGAAAATATTTGGGTGCATGATTTCCTTGCCAAGACAGCTATTCAAAATTCTAAACCAAGATTTTTCTATTGCATGAATACAGTTTCCTATTTCCTTTGCAACACGATATATTTGACAGGTAGATTAACTCTATATGACATTTAATGGGGGTATTTTTTTAAATTCAGATTTTGTGTGTTCCCTTACAGCATGCAGATTAAGGAAACAGGAATGATTGTTACCTCAGCCCCCATTATTTAAAAATATGATCCACGTGACTTCTTTCTGGTTCCATAGGGTAGTGGAAAGGAAACAAACTGATCTTTTTCATGTGGTTGTTAGTCTAAGGAAATGTCTTCAATACAATTATGTATCATAGAAAGACACTTAATCTGTGAGCTCTTCAGTGCAGAAACACTGGACTAGATTATTGCTATGCCAAGCACAGAAGCTTGGTGAATTTAGTTCCTTTGATCTGCCCTCTGAAGGTCTAACTGAGATGTCTCCAATGTGAAGCTTCTTTGGTCTCCTATGACCACAAGACCTTAGGTTCTCTTTATCTCTGGAGATTTCTTGCAAACCAACTTTTTCTAAGGCTTCACCTAGAGGACACTTCAGAAAAAAAAGAAAGAAAGAAAAAAAGGGGTTAGCTGTTTAGGCCACTCTGAGATACTACACAGCTATCTAGTCAACTGTATTTCCTCAAACAAGTTATGTGAAATGATAAATGCTAATGAGCTTGACCTAACACTTCCCTCACACTGCATCTAGAATATAATAAGCAGTGAATTGATAATGAGCTATAGGATGATTGATTTGCTTGTGTATAAAATGATCAACCCTCAGAAATAATAATTCATCACCACAAAACCTGCAGGCGTTGTACAGGGATGACATTTTTTTTTGGAAGAGGAATAGAGGGAGGAAATGCCTCTCGTGGATCTTTGATAGAGAAACGTGCTTCATGCTTTGGCTTGAGAACATCAGTTCATTTAAATTCCAGTGAGCTGATGGGCTTAAATATAATTTTACAATCCCTAGAAATGTAAAGACTTAGGACTATCCCCTGGGGTAAAGCCAATATTGCTCTCTTTGAAATCATAGAAATCATGCCTCCTTCCGAGAACGTGAAATAGCTTTGAAATTGATGTGTTTGGTCATTACGCACGAGTACTTGACAAAGCTGCTTTGATTTCATAGATTGTAAATCCCTGCAACACTACAAGAACCCATTTATGAAACTGAGGTATTGATTGTGCTCATCTATACAGTGATTACCAGAGGCAGCCTAATGAGTAGGTGCTCCTTGTACCGTGTGCCTAAGAGGCACCATACAGGGTTGCAGTCAAAAGTTGGTTCCTTTAGGCCCTGAGGATTCTGGTCTGCCTGAGTTCCTTATCAAAATAACAATATTCTTGTGTAGGTACAGATCCTAAGACAGTTTCTATTCATTAATTGATCCACTCTTTTAACAAATATGTTGAGATTCTACTACCCACAAGATACTTTGAGAAGTTTCAAAAACGAATACTGTCCAATGCCCAAATCAAGGGTAGTTTTTAAAGATGAGGGGTGATGAGGGACAAGATGGCTGTGTGGCAGGGATCTGAAATGGAATTAGACAATACACTGAAATAGCAAACAGGCACTTGATGTGTATGTGCTGAAAAAATGACCGATTCAGAGTATGAAGAGTTACTACTGGATAATGTGTAGATAAATTATATAATAGAGACCCAACATATTTTAGTGAACATATTCCTCATTCATACTGACTCAGGGCTTGCAAAAATCATTACTTCTTTCAAAGATGCATTAGGATATGAAGTTTTCTGAAATAATTGTAGATTTCTAGAGGTTTGGGGGATACACTTTGACAATAAACAATGGTGTAATATTACTCAAAACAATTTTAAAAATGGGAGTATAGGAGGTGGGGGCATGGGCATTAAGGAGGGCACCCGAAGTGATGAGCACTGGGTATTGTACACAACTGATGAATTGCTAAACTCTACCTCTGAAACTAATAATAGAACACAAGTTAATAAAATTGGAAAAAAAAAAAACGGGTTTTTAAAAAAATGGAGTATATAGGGGTACCTGGGTGGTCAGTCGGTTAAGCAATTGCCTTCAGCTGATCTCAGGGTACTGGGATCGAGCCAGTAGGGAGTCTGCTTCTCCCTCTCTCTCTGCTTCTCACCACCTTGTGCTCTCTTTCTCTTTATATATTTTTGTACTCTTCTGCTCCCCACCTTGTGCTCTTTTCTCTTTACATATTTTTATATAAATAAAATCTTTAAGAAAAGTTAAATAAAAGTCGAGTATATGACCTGATCCCTACTTTCAACAGCTTATCACCTTAGGAGAGAGATATGATATGCATACATGCAGATAGGGGTTCAAGCGAATGGGAAGTGGTTAGTTGGCAATTAAGAGGATGAATGGAAACCAGAATGGACCAATGGAAGGAACACAGGATTAGGAAGAGCCATCTCCAAAAGACGTGAGAGGCGACTGAGAGAAGAGAGAGCTAAAGACATCTTAATTTTGCATAGCATCATTATGTCCTTTAATTTTTCCTCGAGTTAGCCAAAATGATGTGAGGAGGGAAGCATGCAGCTAGGCTTTAAGCATAACCAGCTACTCCTAAGGAAGGATGTGCAGATAGTAAGTAATAGGACTAAGCATCCAGTTCAGTGGAGGAAAAAACATCAGCCTCGGGGGCTTAAATAACACAAACAAATGAGCAGCTCAGGGTAAAACTCATCTTCGAACTGGTGTTGATTCCCCAACAGTCTAAATGGGGAAACAAAATAAACGGATAGGACAAAAAAATTTATCCTGCAAGAATTCTAAGATGACATCTAGATACAAAAGATAAACACAGAGTTCAGTTTGGAATTAAAAATATATTGGGAATGTATTGTTTTCCGTTTCTTGATGGAACTTTTAATATTGTGAGGGTTATTCTAAGTTCTTTTACAAAAGTCTCACATCCACAGAATTTGGCTCAAGCAAGAAATTAAGGGATCCCTAAAAACATTGCCATTACAACTCAATAACAATCTGAAGGAAACCATTATGATGATGCCAGGAGAATAATAAGCCACCAACATCCTTATGAAGATTGATTACGATGATGATGCTTCATAATTCCAGAAAAGTCTTCTAAGCAAACATTGATTGGTAAATAAAGTGAAAGATACTCAGATTTATGTATTTTAGCTGTAAGATGTACATCATTCTTTAATGTTGTAATATAATCTATACTTGGAAGTTTCCTACAAATATCTCAGTCAATGGGCCCCTAAGTGGACCGGTTACATTGAGAAGAGCATTTGTAGTAGAGGAAAACTTTTTTCTTCTCATCTAGGTTCTTCGGCTAGTCTAATAATTAAACTGACCGAAAACAGATTAACAGGAGAAAAACAAATTTTATATGGATGGCAGCCCCAAAGACATGAGAGAGACCCAAAGACAGCCAGGAAATTGAGGCTTAGGAGAAGGGGGAAGGGGTCTAGGGCTTACAAGGAGACCACAATTCACAGGAAGAAGAGAAGAACAGATGTTTAGTAAACAAATATTTGTCATGTCCTGCGGATAAGTCTTTCCTTAAAAAGTTTTCTTTGGTATTAGCTCTCTTCCTGGTACAGTCCTTCTATCTAAATTCTTTCAGGAAGTTAAAGGGCAGGGGGTGGAGGTAAACAGTTCTTCCTGAGTCTGTTGGGCCTTTATTGTCTTCAGCTCAAAATAATACATGTGCCAAAGTGGCATTTGGGGGGGGGTAGTACATTCTGGTCCCCCTCATATTACACAGTCACTAATCTGCAATCTTATTAATATTGTTCTTTATAGCCAATGTACCAAAGTAGCTCTTTCTATCAGGAAAAAAATGGAAGGCTTAGATGATAATTGTTGCTGTTGTTGTTAATCCAGGAAAATTTTCATTCATTTCTGCCTTGGAGGAATTCAGGATTTTCTCAAGGGTTTTGACCTCTGACCACCCATTGCTCTCAGTCACGTGGAGTATTATGGATAGATTTTTTTCATGCATAGCAAATTACCACACAGTGGAGGTGGGGGGATGGGGAGGGGAAACACTATGTAACTGGATTTTTTAAAACGTGATTTTTTAAAAGATTTTATTTATTTGACAGAGAGAGAGCACAAGCAGGCAGATAGGCAGGCAGAGAGAGAGGGGGAAGCAGGCTCCCTGAGTAGGGAGCCTGACGCAGGGCTTGATCCCAGGACCCTGAGATCATGACCTGAGCCGAAGGCAGAGGCCTAACCCACTGAGCCACCCAGGTACCCCTAAAACATGATTTTTTGTCTTTTAAAAAAATGTATTAAAAATAAATACTCCTGCCCTAGGTATATGGGGTGGGTGACTTTATGATAATCAACTGTGACCAGCAAAGAATAACCAGACCCCAGAAAGGAAATAAGCCATCAAAGGCGTTATCAATAGAGATGTTAAAGGATTTAAGTTCCCCGGTTAGCTTTCTATAAAAGACCAATCACAAAGGCCCTCGTTGGCAACCCTGTCGGGGCCCCTGTCACTCTTGAGAGCTTTTTCCTGTATCTTCACTTAATAAATGTCTATCGCTTTACTCAAAAAAACCAAATGAATAAATAAATAAATAAACCTCAGGAGGTGGAGAAGACAGCTCCCCAGTGAGAAGTAGTTTTCTGCTGATTGGAAAGCATGCATGCATTGCATACATGTAATAAAGATATGATTCTTTGCCTAGGTGTAATTCTATCTAAGCCACCTCACTAAGTGCTACCTGCCCCTTCCTTATTCCTCATGTATAATTGTCTAATCAGCAACCATTTTGTTGCTTTCATACACTCCCATAAAATCTCTGCTAACTCTCCTCCCCAGACATCAGAGCTACATGGTTGGATTTCACTGCTCCAATCACACAGAGGCAGTTTTTGTTATATGTTGATCCAGCGTGTAACCCCTTAGAAGCACTTCTACTCCACTGCACAATCTAAAGTACAAAACCTCAGAATACTTCAGATCCATCTAAGACATCCCATATCTTGTATCCAACACTCTGTGTACCCATGACAACCCTACTCCTACCCTCTCCCCTCCCTCATCCCCAGGCCCCTATTCTGTTCCATCATGCTAGACATCACAGCTTTGTGTCCGGGAGCAGGACTCATGGAAGTTTCCATAGAGGAAGCTGCATTTAAGCTGAGTCCTAAATGAGGAAGCGACAATAGGAGAAAAAAAGAACAAATAGTTATGTGGTGAAAATTCCACCGCTAGGTGTATAGTGTTTTTCAAATGTAGTGATTTACTTTTATTTATTTTATTGGGGAGAGGAAGGTGGTGGGGGAAGAGAGAGGAGAGAGAGAATCCTGAGCAGTTTCCACAGCCAGCGCGGAGGCCAACACGGGACTCGCTCTCACAGTCCTGAGATCATGACCTGAGCTGAAATCAAGAGACAGACGCTTAAAATGAGCCACCCAGGTGACCCTGTAGTGGTTTTTAAATATGAAAATCTCTAGCCCTAATGAAAAAGAATCCCCTAGGAGTGGAATGCAGGAATCTGTATTTTAAAGACCTATAGGAGGTGATTCCGATGTGTTTCAGGAGTCGATATTGTGGACTACATGAAGTTAGCCTTCAAAATCAAAGCCCTCATGAGAGTTTGCATGCTCTCAGACATAAGAACTCGTGATTTTGTGTTATGGTGGAAACACATCAGTTGGCTCCCATCATTTCTAAGGAAAAAGGCTGCCTGCTCTAATATTTTCCCTGTTTTTTTCAAGACATTTTTAAGAAAGACAAATTTCTATGTGGTTGGGAAATAAAGGGGTGTAGAAGTCCCCACTCAGAAGGAGGTTACATGAATAGTCTTTCAAAGCAGCATAATAGGATGGTGAAAACATTTGAAAGACTACTTTGAATAGAGGATTCGATGTCACTTCATGTTCAGAATTTAATCTGAGTATGAACATTGACATCACTCTTCATTTGTTTTGGAGAAACCTCTGGCAAAATGACATTTAAATAGAAAATCACTATATTTACATAGAATTTGAGATAAATGAAAATTAATTGCCCTTTCAGCTAATTCATAGTGGACTCATAAAAATGGTTTTTTATTCTGGAAGGCCCTTCAATATTCAAACTCCTTCAGCACACCATCTGTTCAGTCTTCCGGTACATCTGCAAGTTTTATCTCAGTGACAGAGATCAGAGAGTTGTACAGCTTTAGCATGTTTTTAAAGGATTGAAATATTTGAAAAGTGTACTACTCCTGAAGTCTCGTGATGCTTATTCCCTAAATTGTGGGCAATTTTGTCAATAAACTAGGTGTGGAGCCAATGCAGTCTTTGTTGATGTTACTTATAAGATTCAGAAATTATAGATGTTACTTTTCTTCATTGGACTTTTTTGTTGAGATTAATATACCTTTCAGACAGCACCATGACTCGCATCAAAATTTGTCAAACTGTTCATCCAAAAACCTCAAACATGGGTTGATTTCATTCTTCCATTTGGGGCGGATTTCTTTTTCAATTTTATATACCTATAGAATTTTATTTGTATGAATTTCATCATTACATATAGTAATAGTTCATTTGATATTCAGGAAGTTTTTATAGTTTGAGTTTTAAATTCATGTCAGCATTTGGATTTCATTTCATTCCCTCAGAAAAAGGAGAGCCCGTTTTCTTCAGGAGTTAAAAATTCTCTCCAACAAAGGTTCAAAATCAGTCTGAACCAGAAAAGACTAGATTTTTTTGTAAAGATTTTATTTATTTATTTGACAGACAAAGATCACAAGTAGGCAGAGAGAGAGGAGGAAGCAGGCTCCCCGCTGAGCAGAGAGCCCCATGCGGGGCTCGATCCCAGGACCCTGAAATCATGACCTGAGCCAAAGGCAGAGGCTTTAACCCACTGAGCCACACAGGCACCCCAAGACTAGATTTTAAAGAAAAGCCATTCTCACATGATCTATCTTATTAAGAATGGCAAGTTGTAAAATCCCCATGATATTTTTCATATTAGGACAAGTACAAAATAATTTAATGACTAACTCACTAAAACATTTTATTGTGAAATGTTTAATATTGTCTAACTAACTGATCTAGTTATTTACTGATCTTGATACTAAAATCACATCAAGACTGTATCACAAACATTTTACTTTTCTCCTTGGTGATGCTAAAGGAAGGCATGTAGATAGAATATTCTGGGATTTAAAAGGCGACTTGAAACACTGCTTAACACCACGCAAAAGGGTGGACCTAGAAACTTCACTGCTGCTTGTACTAATTGTTGACCTAATTCATCAGGTAGTGAAATGAGTAGACGTCAATCTTCTTGATCAATGCGGTGAATAGAACCTGTGTGTTTCAGAGAACACCTTCTTACAGGAAGGTCAGCAAATTCTTAAGGGAAAATGTTTGATAGATGCTATTAAATGTACAAGGCCTGGGTGTATTGCTTATTGACATGTTCTTAAATTAAATGATTTTCACTCATGCTTGAAGGTCAAACCAGCCACCCTTTGATAAAGCACCAGCGACAAGATCATTCTTGATGAAATGCTGAGCTCTTCGTCAGAAAATTAAGAGTTTTTTTTTGTATAAGCTTAAAATAGGTCTGAGGGCAATGGAGGGAGAAAAAACAAAAGGGTTGTTAAGGAACTAAAGAGAACAGCAGTTTCTATATACAGTTGTTTTTCTTCTGGACAATAAAGCAGGAAATGCCTCTCATGGCCACCTAATGAGGGCATGATAGACTCCAGCCTTCCTAATTTGCATATGCAGACAACATGGCATTAGTACAGAGCATCCTGGTGCTCAGACATCTCCCTGGTAGCTGAATGCTGCTTTGCAAAGTGCCCTTGGATCCCAAACAGCTAAAAAGGCATTTGTGAGCAGATGGCAATTGTGTGATGAAAAGTCTAATTGTATTTGCCTTCTCTAATGGAGAGAGAGCCAGGACAGTCAGGCAGGTCAAGGCATGTGGGCAGGACTAACATATTGTGTGTGAAGAGAAAACTTGGAAAGCTCAGATGGATAGCTAATGAGACAACTTACAGGCCCCAGTGCTGATTCTGTGTCTGCAAAAGGATTAAGGAAAGGCAAAAATTGAAGCAGTAACCTAGAAATGCAGGCCCGCAAGCCTCGTGAACGCCTCACAGAACCCAGGGGCATTGAAACCAGACAGAACTGTCCTCCTGAATCCCAAGTAGACCAACTACAAACTGGGATGCTAGACAAATGAATTCGTTTCTCTAAGCCTTAGTCCTCTCACGTATAAAGTGATACTAGTCCATCGACCATAGATTGCTGAGAGGATTACGTGAGATGATGCAAATACAAATAGCACATAGAACACAGTGTTTGGTTCACAGGAAGAGCTTAATAAATACTGCAAATTAGTTTTAGCAGTGACGTCAATGATGAAGGCAGTGTTGGGGACATGATGATATTGGGTTGCGTAGAAGCAGAGCCTGAGAGAGGGATTATTCGGAACTAAATGCCAGTTTCAGGGCCACCCACCACCACGTTTTAGTAGAATCAACAGGGATCTCCAAATCTGATTGTGGACCTCTTTTCCGAACTCTCCGTTCAGGGATGTTATGTTGCTCGCTTAAACGCAGCCATGGCGGGCAGTGTTTCTACCATAGAAAACAGCGAATGCTCTCATCAGCCTCCCTCACTGCACCCCCCTCCAGCCAGTCGCTAAACATTTACTAGCACACCATTGTTTATAAGTAAATCGAGGAAATTTATTTTGAAGTGTGATCCCCACATATGATTTCTAAGGTGGTATAGCCTGAACTAGCAAAGGTCCCAAATGTATAGAAACAGCCGAGCTGTTACCAGATAATGGCTTTCTTGATTTCATTGGTGTTACCCCTTTCCACCATTGTTCTCTTTACTACTCTTCCCCAGTCCTCTGCTGATAAATAACCTGGCTCTAGCAATGGACCCAACTGCTAGCATAACGTGACTTTTAACAATGGACTAGGAAGATCTGGGAGAAGAGGAATGCAGAAAGAAGTGGCTCAGCAACCTGAAGTCTCTTGGAGAAACAATGGATTCCTTTACACCTTAGCTGGTTTCTCACCAACGAGGCTATACCCTAACCCAAAGAGACAGTTCAAGATCTCTGGTATTACCTCCCAAACCAAGTGATCAAATTCACTAAACATGTTTGCAAAGCCATGCCGAGGATCCTTGCAAATCAGCCTAACTCCCTGTCTTGTGAACCAGCCACTATATAGGAACAACTGCAAACTGGACCAGACCGAGAATGAAGCAAAAAATCATCCCCAAGGATTCCTTTCCATGTGGAAACATGATAATTAAAGTATGAAATTCTGTCTCCAAAATCCTCCGTCATCCTCTCACCCTTTGGGGAAAACACAAAGCAAAATAAAAATCACTGAAACTCGTTTTCCAAATTCACATATGTTTCCTTAGGGAGTTCAGAGGTTTTTTGGGGGAAAAAAAAGGTTTGATTATATCCCAGACCCCAGCCCAAATACAAGCCAAGAATTCAAAGAGGAACCACTCAGCTTCATCAAAAAGTGCATGCTTTGGGGGCACCTGGGTGGCTCAGTGGGTTAAAGCCTCTGCCTTCGGCTCAGGTCATGATCCCAGGGTCCTGGGATCGAGCCCCACATCGGGTTCCCTGCTCAGGGGTGAGCCTGCTTCCCCCTCTCTCTCTGCCTGCCCTCTGCCTACTTGAGATCTCTGTCTGTCAAATAAATAAATAAAATCTTAAAAAAAAAGTGCATGCTTTGGGTGGATTACACTGCCAGGTATCCTAGTCTAATATAACAAATCATAAGGAGCAACTTTTCCAAGTTCCCTTGAAATGCCTAGAGCAACATATTCTGAGCCCATAAACAACATGGCATTAGGATGGGCCCTTAGGTTTATCTGTGATATTAGAAAATGGCATCCGTATTTTTTTTAAAGATTTATTTGACCGAGAGAGAGAGAGAGAGAGCATGTGTGAGCATGAGCGGGGAGGGGCAGAGGGAGAAGCAGGCTCCCTGCCGAGCAGGAAGCCCAGTGCAGGGCTCAATCCCACAGCCCTGAGATCATGACGTGAGCTGAAATCAAGAGTTGGATGCTTAATGGACTGAACCACCCAGGCACCCCAACAATACTTTATATAAATGTTCCATGTGCCTTGTATAGTGTAAATTTCATGGGGTCAGTGGCCATGACTGTTACTGTCTCAGTTAGATTTTCAGTTCCTAACACAAGGCCAAGGTCAGTAAATGTTTACTGGATAAATGAATCAAATCACGTTAATCATGCTGCTCTGAAACATCCCATATCAGTACATAAAGAGTGACTACATTCTTTTTTAACAGCTTTATATTATTCCGTTGTATTCATTCAGTAACTCCTTTTCTTACCCTATAACCCAGCAATTGCACTACTAGGTATTTATCCAAAGGATACAAACATAGTGATTCAAACAGGTACATACCCCCCAATGTTTATAGCAACAATGTCCACAACTGCCAAAATATGGAAAGAGACCCAGTGTCCATCAACCGATAAAAGGATAAAGAAGTGGTATACATGTGTACACACACACACACACACTGGAATATTACTCGGCCATCAAAAAGAATGAAATCTTGCCATTTGCAACAACATGGATGGAACTAGAGGGTATTATGCTAAGTGAAATGAGTCAGTCCAAAGACAAATACTGTATGATTGCACTCTTATGTGGAATTTAAGAAACAAAACAGATGAACATAGGGGAAAGGAAGGAAAAATAATGTAAGATAAAAACAGAGAGGGAGGCAAACCATAAAAGACTCTTAACTCTAGGAAACAAACTGAGGATTGCTGAAGGGGAGGCCGTGGGAGCATGGGGTAACTGGCGGATGGCATCAAGGACGACACTGGATGGAAAGAGGACAGGGTGTGACATGCAACTGATGAATCACTAAATTCTACCCCTGAAACTAATAATGCACTGTATGTTAACTAAATTGAATTTAAATTAAAGAACTCCTTTTCTTTTTTTTTTTTTTTTTTTTTTTTTTTTTTTTTTTTTTTATTAAAGATTTTATTTATTTATTTGCCAGAGAGAGAGAGAAAGGGAGAGAGAGAGCACGAGCAGGCGAGCACACAGGCAGAGAGAGTGGCAGCAGAGGCAGAGAGAGAAGCAGGCTCCCTGCTGAGCAAGGAGCCCGATGTGGGACTCGATCCCAGGACGCCGAGATCATGACCTGAGCCGAAGGCAGCTGCTTAACCCACTGAGCCACCCAGGTGTCCCCAAGAACTCCTTTTCTGATGGCTGTTAATATTTCTAATTTCTCTGCTATTAAACAATGTTTAATAAACGTTTGAGTGATTATTGAAGAATATATATATATATATTTTAACGATTTTATTTATTTGTCATGGAGAGAGAAGCAAGAGCAAGCACAGACAGACAGAGTGGCAGGCAGAGGCAGAGGGAGAAGCAGGCTCCCTGCCAAGCAAGGAGCCCGATGCGGGACTCGATCCCAGGACGCTGGGATCATGACCTGAGCTGAAGGCAGCCGCTTAACCAACTGAGCCACCCAGGCGTCCCTTGAAGAATATCTTTAAGATAAATTCCTGCAGTGCAGTTGTTGGGAAAAATGTATATACACTTTTACTTTGAATATATACTGTCAAATACAGGATTTTGTTTCTGTTTTGAATGCACAGGGCAGAAGAGATATGCAAGAAAGAATTTTGATTTGGGCAGACTATTTAGATGAACACTCTTACCCCTTTATAATTTGTCTACCTATATACATGGACCCAAAGTGGCAACTATTAATCTAGACTTCTTAGACATAATGCTCCAAGATGTTTTAAGTTTCACCAAACTCTCTTCTTTGGAAGACACCTAGACAACTTCTACCCCCTTCAATCTATGTTGCACAACACAACATAACCAGATCAATGTACCCAAAACGCCTTTAATTATGTTAATGTCTTATTGGAAAACTGACATTAGTCTGGAATTATGTGCAATTTTTGTTTTCTTCTTCATACTTTCCTATGTTTTCCAAATGTTCTAAAATATACATTTTTAAAACATTCTTATTAAGTTTTAAATTTTATTCCAGTATAGTTAATAGTCAATATTTTACTGGTACATGTATTGTTTTTATAACAGAAAAATGTCATAGAGAAATAGTATTCTCTGTGACTGGAAAATCTGTAAAAAATCAACATGTACTTACTTCTCTAACCAAAATATGAAAGATACTAAACTTTTTTTTTTTAATTCCAATTGCTGTCCACTCTGAACAACTTTTAAATATCTCACTGTGGTCATTTGAGGCTCTCCATTATCTATGTTCAACCTAAATTTTCAAAGTTGTCACTGATCAATCATCTTTTTAAACTCATTGTTAGATACATTAATGTAAGCATGGTCTCTGGAACAACATGCCTTTCGTTGTGGTTTCTCTCATGCCATTTGTCTGACCACAGAAAAGCTCTACTCCTTTTCCTCATTACAAACCTTGAAAAAAACTCTCAAGGCCAAATCAAATTCTACTTCTTTAGGAAAGACTTCTCTTTCACTGGCTTACCCTGAAAGCTAGCTTTTCATTAATGCCAAGTTGACGTATATCGTATACTGAAAAACTATTAGTCAGCTTTTCATAATGAACTGTCCAAACATACAGTTTTAAGAACCTAGAGCTGCATTGCTCAATAGGGTAGTCAAAAGTGATTTTGATTTAAGTTTAAATGAATTTATTTTGAAATAAATGATTATTATCTGGTCACTAAGCTAACCAGTCTTCAGTGGCCACACATAACAAAGAATATAGACTTTACAAGGTTAGTTCAAAAATACCCACTGGAAAGTTAAAAAAAAATAAAAATAAAACAAACCAAAAAACACTTCCCAGGATAAACAAATAATGAAAAATAGCAGCAACAATGAACCCTGGAGAAGAGGAAGAATCTAACTGAGAGTTGCCACATTATTTAAAGTATCCAATTTTTAACAGAAAAATTTAAGACATGTAGAAAAACAATAAAGGATTGCCCATGCACAGGAAATCAAATCAGTAGATTGCATATAGGAAGCCCAAATATTGGACTTGCTAGACAGAAGTTAAGTCAAACATGGCCAGAGAACTAAAGGAAATCATGTCTAAACCGCTAAAGTATGAAAATGATGTCCTACCCAGTAGAGAATCTCAGTGAAGACAAATTATTAAAATGAAGAGCCAAGTAGAAATTTTGAAGTTGATAAGTATAGTAACCGAAGTGAAAAACTCACTAGACAGGCTCAATAGCAGATTTAAGCAATCAGAAGACAGACTCTGTGAAACTGAAAATAGAGTACGTTTACACTAATAAAGAAAAAAATAAAGAACAATTAATTGAGCCTCAGAGACCTGTGGGACAACATCAAGCATACTAAGATACACACAGTGGGAGATTGAGAGGGAGAAGAGAGAAAGAAATGGGCAAAAGAATATCTGAAAAATGGGGGCGCCTGGGTGGCTCAGTGGGTTAAAGCCTCTGCCTTCGGCTCAGGCCATGATCTCAGGGTCCTGGGATCGAGCCCCGCATCGGGCTCTCTGCTCAGCAGGGATCCTGCTTCCTCCTCTCTCTCTGCCTGCCTCTCTGCCTACTTGTGATCTCTGTCTGTCAAATAAATAAATAAAATCTAAAAAAAAAAAAAAAAAAGAATATCTGAAGAATGGCCAAAACTATTTCAAATTTGATGAAAAAACACGAATTTACACGTCTAAGCAGCTCAATAAACCCTGCGTAAGATAAATTAAATATAAGTAAAAGTAAGTCCCCAGTTGTAATAGCTACATTTTAAGTACTCAATAACCACATGCGGTTTAGTGGCTACCATACTGGACATTCCAGATAGAGACGATGTCTCCTAAAAGTTTTCCTGCTTTTCAGCAGGAGACAATTGCTAAAAGTTCTACTGGAGAGCACTGACCCAGGGTGTAAGGCCAGGATCCTATATATCAATGTTTGGTCCTCCCTAGTTCCCTGTTCCTGAATTCCTATAATTCCTTATCTAAAGGCACATCCCACTCACCACACACACACACACCTGCAAACTCGGTTCCATTTCTTGAACAGATTATAATCCTTTAAATAAAGAGGGATTTTAAGAGTTCTAAGTAGGCCACCAAACTCAGTATTACTTTACTTTTATTTATTTATTTGACAGAGATCACAAGTAGGCAGAGAGAGAGAGAGGGGAAGGGAAGCAGGCTCCCTGCTGAGCAGAGCCCAATGTGGGGCTCGATCCCAGGCCCCTGAGATCATGACGTGAGCTGAAGGCAGAGGCTTAACCCACTGAGCCACCCAGGCACCCAGTATTACTGTACTCCTGCTCATAATCCTACCCTTTTCTTATGCTCTAGTTCTAATGACTGGATTTCTAAGTTGTTTTTATGACAAAGTGGCCATCTTTAGTTCTTGTACTTGATTCTTATATATTTTTTTTCCTGCACCAGAGTAGCTTCCTGTCTTGTAACCAGCCTAGGACTGCAATTCTAGGACTGAAGCTCTGTTTTGCTTTTGCCAGTTTCCTTCCCACGGACTAAAGACCTTCAAAACCATAGCTTAAAATTGGAGTTCTTACTACCTATTCCCAACTTTAGTAAACAATAATAGGGGAGAAGTCCCATTTAAATGCCAGATAGAGCCTAGCTCCTTTAATCCTCAGCACAATGTTAAAGCCTTATTTATGTATGTACTTCTATTTTAGAGATAGGGAAATTAAAGCTCAGAGAGATTACATAGTGTGTCTAATGTCATCTAACAAATAAGTGACAGACCTGGTGCTTTAACCAGACTCATCTAGCTTCAGAATGGATCCCTGCTCTACTATTCTGTGCGCTCAATGTCAGGAACTAGCTCTTGATAGTGTGTTCTAAGTTGGTGACTGAGATGGTATAACCAGACATGGTCTCTGTTACGTGGTCATGTAGCAGACATCCCTGCCTTAGTTGTTGACTTTCTATTGATCCAAGGTTGCTTACTGCTGTCGTTGGCCCATCTGTTTTATTGTTCTCTGATGGACTCTCTGGTGTTGACTATGGTAGTTAACTACTTGACTATAGTCTCCTGATTATTATGTTTTGTTTATTGAACTGGACTTCTTTATTCCTATTTGTCTCACCAGCATCTACTCCAGTCCAAGGGAGGCATCTAGTTTCCTGGTCTTAACCCTTTCAATCCCTTCCATCTTAATGCCATTAAACAAATCAAGCCTCGTCTAAATATGATACTGCTTGGCCCATAGTAGGGACAAAGACATATTTGCAGTAGTTAAGCAAACAGTGATTTTTTTTAAAGTACTCTTTTTTAAAAAAAGATCTATTTATTTATTTATTTTAGAGCGAGAAAGAGCATGAAAGCACGTGAGTGGGGGGAGGGGCAGAAGGAGAGACTCAAGCAGACTCCCCGCTGAGCTTGGAGCCCAACACAGGGTTCGATCCCACAACCCATGAGATTATGACCTGAGCCAAAATCAAGAGTCATATGCTTAACTGATTGTGTCACCCAGGCACCCCTAAATAGTGAATCTTAATATGAAGGAAGCATTAAAAAAATGTATATGCAGTAAGTCTTAATTGCTCAGTTTTAATAATGGATGCCTCCTATGTGGTATAAAATATTATTGGAAGCATAAAAGAAAAAAACTATAAAAGAAAATAATATAAGTCACATATAGAGTCAGGAAGAAGGGAATCCTTTGAGTCAAGCGAAGCACAGCCAATAATAAAAACAAATAGAATTGTTATTTTTATTATTAAAAATACGGGTGCTGTTAATTTTAAAAGGTGGTAAATGAGCTGCCATTTTTTTGAATGGTGAATAAAGTTCAGAAATTATGGTAAGTTCTTTACATAGTATCATTTGATTTCATCTTTTCACACTGAAACATAGGTTAGTTAGTACCTTTTTCAAAATGAAAATTTAAGTTCCTTGACTAAGGTCAAATAATAACTCCAGAATTTCTGTAAAGGGGGTGGTTGGGTTTAGAGGGTTACCCAAGGGGAAAAGCAAAGGCACTTGTCTTGAAGTTTTGTTGGCAAGGTAAACCATTATCTGATCTTTGGAGTGGCTTCAGTTCATGGTTAATGGAAATTATGGGCAG
Organism: Mustela lutreola; assembly: GCF_030435805.1. Classification (NCBI taxonomy): domain Eukaryota; kingdom Metazoa; phylum Chordata; class Mammalia; order Carnivora; family Mustelidae; genus Mustela; species Mustela lutreola. The sequence continues at coordinate 100,763,279 of NC_081308.1, read as the reverse complement.
GGAAAACAGCAATAAGAGCACTGCCACTACCAAACTAGTTAATTGCTTGCTGGGATTTGAATATAGACTGTCTGAATCTAAACTCAGAAATGCAACTCACAACCCCAGTATCACTCACACAAACCTGCATTCCAAACAGGGACTCTACCACTCTACACTCTACTCTAGGAAGTGGACACTGGAATCTGATCAGGATATTATCTTTAAGGAATGGATTATTTCAGGAAAAATTTCATCAGGAGTTTTTGTGTTTTAATAAAGCAGTGGGTGGTTGTTTTTGTCTGTTTTTTGTTTTTTTGGTTTTTTTTGAAAAACAATTGACAAGGTCCTTCAAATTTCTATGACAGAGATTTTTAGGTCATTGTATGCAGTGGTTTCTCTTGGCTGCCCACAGGCAGTGAGTGATCTTTGTGGAGATCTTTCCTGATTCATCCATCAGTGTGACTTCTTTTTTCCTGTTCCCAAGAACATCCAGCTGACTGATAACCTCCACAATGCGCATGATTTCTGAATCGATCAAGAGAGCTCTGCAAAAAGCGTGAGACGGTGGCTCAGTTTCTTCCTTGGTAATCGACCAAATTACCTATCAATAGTGTCACTTCTCCTGGCAACTATCAAATAAGAGCAAGTGAGAGGACTTGGAAAAGTGTCAAGGAAGGAGGAGCCTTGAAGTCCCTAGCTGTAGTGGTTGTCTAATTTTTGCCTCTCATCTTGCAGAACCTGGTGTTCTGTGAGACGTGCAAATGTCCTTAGTGAGCAAGTTATTGTGCAAGGTCTGCCCATTAGCTGATTGCTGAACAAGTGACAACACACAACTCCTGTGGGTCTTGGAACGGTGCTGATTTCAGCCTGCCTTTGTGCTAGTGTACTCAACCTAAAAAAGGCACATGATGACTCGAGTCCTACATTAATTTTTATTTTTACATGCACTACTTATCCAAACATAGAAAAAGCAAAATGTGCAGACTCATGCCTCCTGCTTGTTTACCAGTGCTGGGAAGGTCAATCAGTATCTACAAAGAGGTGCTAATGCTTAGAGATGAAGCACAGAGGGTTCGAAGTTAGATGGACAGCAATCAGTGTTCAAGTACATAATTCACAATCTCTTCCTGAAACGTCTGCGACCTTTAGTGAGTCACAGTAAGAGAAAGCCCTTTCAGTCACTTTCTGATTAGGGAGAGCTAGATGACAACAAATCTACCTCAGGGGAGTGCTTTCATGGAGATAGAGGGTTCTGTGCTTCCCTGTCAACTTCTGTGTGATACTCACTTTATTTTCCAGTAAGTTCTATGCCTAACTCGGGACTTGAACTCATGACGCTGAAATCAAGAGTCATATGCTCTACCCACTTGTTGGGGTTCATGTAGAGCATGAAATCATCCATAATACCTGGCTTGCTAAAATGTCACACAGAGGCCTCTGAGGGCAGGGAAGATTTCGGAGAAGGGCTCAGTCCTTTGGGATGCCGAGGCCTGCGCGAGGTCACTCTGCCGTCGGAATGCCATGAGGAGTTGCCTTTTCCGAAGCTTTCTTAGCCCAAACAGCTGCCCTGGGATCTCGCAGAACTCGTAGAACTCTCAGATTAGCATATCGTATCTTTCCAGTAAACAGATCCTCCTAGCTTCCGAAAGACCCCTTGTCACACATCCCGTGCTTGAGAAACAGTGATAAGGATCTGTGATTATCCTGAAGGACCAATAAGAGTGGGAGCAAAGAAGAGCAAAGGGTCTTCCTCTCAGAGGGCTGACCTGCTTGCTTTCTCCTCCCTTTCACAGCAAAATTTGGAGTCATCTTTCATCCATCAGTAAGGGGATTGCTGGCCATTGCCGGCCCCCACTGAGCCAGTCAGGCGCCCCCGAGTGGTATTTGCTTTCAGAATGAACGCTGAGCCTAAGTCTTTACGTGTCCAGTTGGACAAGTTCTAAGTCACTTATATAAGGTGCCATGATGGCCTGAAGAATCTCGTCACTTTGGAGCAGGCTTGTCCAGATCCAAAGGAAGATAATGTCAGAACTTACAGACAAAAGAAAATGCAGCAAACCCTTCCCTTCGCCCATGCTTCACACTACTTCAGGTCTCCTTCCTGTATGGAGGGAAAAAAAAAAAAAGACTTGCGGAAGGCTGGGAGAACAGTGCTTTTTACTCCTTGATATTGCCTCTGCTTCTCTCTGTTCCTCAAAGCTAAGTTTTATTGCTATTTTTATTATGCCCCACTTCCTGCCTGGGACAATTTATCTGTAATTTTCAACCACAACAGTCAGTGGGACTTAGAAGTACAGTACGTATCTCAAATCGAATTCCAGTCACAAGCAAGGGGCCTCGAAATTGTTTGGCAGTTCTACATGGCTTCTAGATATGCCCGTGATTTTGTGCCTAAAGACATCTAGGTGCTAGTTTGCCTCTGGATTGAAGCTTTCCCTTGTCACTGCCATCCTAGGACTAGGTCCACAATTTTGGCTTTGGTCCTTAAAGTTTAAGAGCATGAAGTCTAGGGGCACCTGGGTGGTATAGTCGGTTAAGTTCCAGCTCTTGTGTTTGACTCTGGTCATGGTCCTGGGATCCTGGGATTAAGCCCTGTCAGGCTCTGCGCATGGCAGGGAGTCTGCTTAGAATCCTCTTTCCCTCTCCCTGCCTTTCCTGCTTGTGCGCACGCATGCTCTCTCTCAAATGAATAAATAAGTCTTTTTTTAAACAAAAGAGCTTGGGGTCTAGAATCCTATTTCATGGTTCATATCCTAATTATCACTGACTTGCTTTGAGACTATACACATAACTCAATTACTTTTAACTTCCATTTTCAAAACTGGAAAATTAAAATAGTAATCAAACATGACTCATAGGGTCATTAGGAAGATTAAATAAGATAGAGCATTTTATGCACTTCACAGGATGTCTTCATCTAGCAAGGACATGCTAGATGTTGCCTATTGCTGTCATTACTCTTCATCACTCAACTAACCTGCTTAATGCCTTGGTCAGGAGCTTTCTCTGAGCCGCAAACCTGGCACAGTGATTGGATGAAGAGCTGTGAGGAAGAAAGTAACTAATGCTCGTCCCTCCTTATGGGCAGATCTCCCAGATGATGACTTCCACCCACCTACCTTCTATCTTTTGTACATCCTGTTCAGTTTTTGATCCTCTCCACCTGATTAAGACATTGAGACCATCTTAATCTGCACTGTGATATGGTGTACCATGCCTTCATGCATATAGTTACGCCCTTAGCTCCATCAACGCTGATTGGACACTCACATGTACCCCAGAACAAAACCCCAAACCCTTCCTCTTATTTATTGCCTATTTTTTTTTAAGATTTTATTTATTTATTTGACAGAGAGAAATCACAAGTAGATAGAGAGGCAGGCAGAGAGAGAGAGAGGGAAGCAGGCTCCCTGCTGAGAGCCTGATGCGGGACTCGATCCCAGGACTCTGAGATCATGACCTGAGCCGAAAGCAGCGGCTCAACCCACTGAGCCACCCAGGCGCCCTCTTATTGCCTATTTAATACCACCTCTAGGAATCCTGAGTAATGACAATAAACGATAGGTTAGTAGCCCCCTTCCCCACTCCACCACTGGGGATTTCATTTTCCTTTTTTTGTTATCTTGAGTCAACAGATGAAAGAAAGATGAGGTTAATAAGGTTTGACCTTTCAGAAAGGAATCAATGTAAGTGAACACAATAAGTATTAAAAAAAAAAAAAAAAGAAATAGAACCTGCTCTTTCCCTATCCTCAAAAATTATATACCTTACCTACACACTAATGCAAGAAATTCCACAGCTCAAACCATGCCTGATTTAGGAACACTGTCCTTGGCTCAAGCAAAACCCCCACAGAGTAGCTAACATCAATCTACTGTCCATCATATACTGTTAGCCTTTTTGATTTCTCTCAACACTCTTGCTCTCCGATGGACCCACTTCCTGAGGCAATCCCAGTAGTCAAGATTGATATTTGTTTAATTGAAGTATAGTTGACACACACAGTTACATTAGTTTCTGGTGTACAATGTAGTGATTTGACAAGTTTAGACATTACAGTAGCCTCACCACAAGTGCAGCTCCCATCTGTCACCATATGATGCTATTACAATACCAGTGATTATATTCCCTATGCTGTGCCTTTTATTCCTGTGACTTTCTCATTCCATAACTGGAAGCCTGCATCACCCACTCCCCTTCACCTATTTTGCTCATCCCTTCCAAACCTCTCCCCTCTGGCAACCATATTATCAATATCTACTTGCTACTACACTGATCCCACAGAAATTAAAAGAAAACATGGAAATTTTAAGAAATTAAAAGAAAACATGGAAGTTTAAGTAGGTTAATACCTCCAACCATGCTTCACAGAACAAGAAAATAAGCATGCAAAATTCCACATAGAATGCATGCTGTCAAGTGTATGTACATATTCACACTGAAAGTGATAGATTAGTAGAGATGGTATGTGTAAATGAAAAGACCAGGAGGGGTGCCTGGCTGGCTTAGTCCAGTCCATGGAACACGTGACCCTTGATCTTGGGTTTCGAGTCCCAAGTTGGACAGAGAGGGTACTTAAAAATAAAATCTAAAAAAAAAAAAAAAGAAAGAAAGAAAAGAAAAGGCAGGGAGATGGGACAGGTAGAGGCAAGGTGAGGTGAAGTAGAACTAACAAGAGAAACTTTTGAATGATGGTTATTGAAAAAGAAAGGCAATGACATCAGGTGAACAGGGACCCATAAGGGGAAATAATAATGTCATAGAGCAAAAGAATTAGAACAAGTACATAGTTTCACACATACAACATATAACTTCAGACAACTACATTAATATTTTGGATATTAAGACCTATTAGATTAAAAGGGTGCGTTCTAATCTTTCCTGACAAATACCACCAGCTCTGCCATAATCTAGCCCAATATAGTGTCCCGATTTCTAGATAGATAGGTCCATGGGGTTGTAGTAAACAGCACTTCTTATTTAAAAAACAACAACAACAATCACAGAACTCTTTCTGGAACTTTTTTTTAAATGCTCAGTCGCATCATGTAGAAATTAAGTATAAGTATGTATTCATCAAAAAGCCTCCCTCTCATATCTTTTTTGTCCTTTCTTAATTTTCAAACTGACTCTCACAGAAGTGAGGGTTCCTTTAGTTTCCTGTGTAGCTCTGTGGTGGTGTTTTAGGTGAATGCAAATATCAATAATTGTTCTTTTTCTTGCTCTTTTTTAAATAAAAATGGCAGCATGTTTAACATACTTTTTTGCATCTTTTTTTTCTCATTTAAGTCTTTATCTTGGGGATTTTGTCTTATCAGTAAATACGGAGCTCCCTTGTTTATTTTTTTGCAGCCATATCATAGCCCATTGTATGGATGGTAACACAGTTCATTTAGCCAGACCCCTAATGGTAGACATTTACACTGCCTTTTTAAAAAAAAATTTTATTTATTTGACAGACAGAGATCACAAGTAGGCAGATAGGCAGGCAGAGAGAGAGGGAAGCAGCCTCCCCGCTGAGCAGAGAGCCGGATGCGGGGCTTGATCCCAGGACCCTGGGATTATGACCCAAGCTGAAGGCAGACGCTTTAACCCACTGAGCCACCCAGGCACCCCTACACTGCTTTTGATCACAAACAATGCTGCAATTAGTAAATAGGTACATACATCCATACTTATTTTCTTTTGCACACTGTGAGAATCCATCTGTAAATGTATTCCTAGAAGTGAATGCATTTGAATATTAGGCAATATTAGCAGATTGAACAACATACAGATTGTGCCATTTTGCACTCCTATCATCAGTATGTGAGAGTGCCTACTTCTCTATGCCACAGCCTCATTAGCCTTTGGATTTATTTCAGTATGAAAGCTGATAAATGGCATGTTGATACAACTTTAATTAGAAAATCTTTTATTATGACAAAGCCATATGTACTTGTTTTCATGCAAACTCTCTGTTCATTTCTTTTGTCTACTTTTGTATTAGCTTACTTTTTCTTATTTGTTTGGGGTTGCTCTTTATACATTGTGGTTATTAACCCTTTGTACATGAGTTGTCTTATGCAATCTAGCGGGTAGTGAGTGGCCTATCCATTTCTTACTTCAAGTTTTCTGTTACCAACTTTTGCCTTCGTGTATATGCCTCTTTACACTACAAATGTTTAGTATTGAGTTTTTTTTTTTAATCTACTTATTCTTAAGGGCAGCTGTGCCTCTAGGTATGGCTCAACAAGGTACTGCCAAAAACGGAGTATGATGCTGCAGTTCTATCTCTAACCCACAAGCATCATGTCTTCAGTCTCTGTAGACTGAATGGTCTTCTGTGAACATATTGATGGTGATACATTAGAAACCACTTTAAAAAAAGATTTTATTTATTTGAGAGAGAGAGAATGAGAAAGAGAGAGCATGAATGGGGAAGGTCAGAGGGAGAAGCAGACCCCCTGCTGAGCAGGGAGCCTGATAAGGGGACTCAATCTTGGGACTCCAGGATCATGACCTGAACTGAAGGCAGTGGCTCAACTAACTGAGCCACCCAGGCTCTCTAGAAACTACTTTTAATGAGGAAAGTCCCTTTCCCTTAGAATGTAAGCTGAGGGGTGCTTGGGTGGCTCAGTTACTCCCCCCTTATTTAATCATCAGTGATAGTAGTGGAGTATCTGGTACATGACATTATAGATAGTGTTGCCAGATAAAATTCAGGGTAACCAGTTAAATTTAAATTTGATTTTTTAAAAAGTAAAAGCATATCCCAAATATTACATGGGGATAAACATAGTAAACCATTATTTGTTTCATCTGAAATGCAAATTTAACTAAGTAGCCTATATTTTTCTTTGTTAAATCTGACAACCCAGATTGTGTATTTATATTTTTCTGAGACCAAGATTCTGTATCTAGATTCTGTATCCAGAGATACTGGGGCTCTCTGATTTTGAACATTATGCCCAACTGATAATACATGGAATTTTGAAACATAATGATAAAAATCTCCTGGATAATAATTTTTAAAGATCATCAGATTCTGTCACACACTTGATGTGTAAATGCCATTTACAGTGTCCTCCACAAGCAACCATTCATCTTGTAACTGGACCACAGTAGCAGGAAATTGTCACTACCCAAAAAAACCCCAATCGTTTAATGTTTGCATTAAGTCATTCAGTAAACCAGTTCTCAGATTAAGCAAATTCTCTTTTCTTGACACTTTCTTCTATTCATTCTGATATTAGAGGCCACTGAAAACAAGTTAAATCCCTCTTTCATAAGTCAACCCTTCAAATATCTGAAGACAGGTGAACGCTCTTGAGATTATTTTTTCTCTTTTATAAATATTTTCAGTTATTTTAGCTGTCTTTTATAGAACAGTGTTCCTAGTCTTTGACACACCCACAAATACTGATTTTTTACCTTGTATGTGTCAGGCACTGTGCTAGGTGAAATGACACTGTAATGAGAAGTATAAAATTCCCACCACTCAGGACACAATTATTCTAGTGGGAGAACACATTTCTAAAACTTCAGTAAGAAATGTAAGAAACTGTGACATTTGAACCAAGAATACCCCCTCTCACTTCATCCCAGCTCTGGCAAGGAAGAGATTCCACTACACACTGCTTCAACCAAGAACACAAGACTCCCTTTCTCCTCCCAATATTCAGAGAGGTCCCCCCCCTCCCAGGAGGAGTAGATATCACTGTTTTTCATCCCGCCCCTTACTACCTGATGCTAAGTCCCATGAGAGTGTGGTGAGGTGGTTGGGGCTTCTTTCTGCTTAGCAGGTACTCATGAAACAGAGACTTTACTTAGGGTACAGCACACAGAGATACTGGGGCTCTGATCACTCTTGTGCTGGCCTGGGATGTGGTAGTTTCATGCCAGGAAAGGTAAGCTGAGGGTACAAAAGGCTGCTGCCCACCCCTCCACTGAGTAGAGGTGTCACTCAGAAAGAAACTGGATAAAAATATTGCAAGTCGAAGACAAAAAAACAGTCTTTAAAGCAGCAAGAGAAAGTGACTCTTACTTATAAGGGAGTCCCAATAAAATTAACAGCTGAATTATTAGCAGACACAATAAAGTTTAGAAAAGAGTAGGATAACTTATTCAAATTGCTCAAAGGAAAAATGTTATCAACTAAGAATCTTAACTATATCCAGCAAAACAGGGGCACCCGGCTGGCTCAGTTGGTAAAGCACACAACTCTTGATCTCAGGGTCATGAATTCAAGCACCATGTTGGCCATAAAGCTTAGTCAAAGAAAATAAATAAAATAAAAGATGAAAGCAAAATAAAGACATTCCCAGATAAACAGAAACTGGGAAAATTTGTTGCTATAATAACTACCTTAAAGAAAATTATTTAGGCCAAAAGCAAGTGAACCCAGGAGGTAATTTTAATGTACATTAAAAAACAAAGACAAAAACAAAGGGTAAATGTAAGTTATGGTAAAGATAATTATGGAATTATAGAAGATAATACAAATGCATATTTTCTCCTCTTGTTTTAAAAAAACAATTGTATATAATAATATGTATATGATATACACTGTTTAACTTAAAGCATATAGAAAAGTAACATGTAATATATTTGCCAGCAACAGCACAAAGGCAGTGAATAGGAACAAAGATTTGTTGGACTAAAGAAATAACTGCAGATGGCAAAGTAGAATCATGACAGTGCATTGCTCTTTGCAATGTTATTAGATATAATATGTATAACAATGGTACCGCAAAAAGAGAAACAGGAATAGACCTATGTAGGAATAACATTTCTACATATTACTAGAATTAAGCTAGTGTAACAAGTTGGAAGTTGATTTGGACAAATTATGATGTACATGGTAAATCCTAGAGCAATCATTAAGAAAACAACTCAAAAAACCCTGAAAATTTCTTTAAAAAATTAAAATACTGGGGCACCTGGGTGGCTCAGTGGGTTAAAGCCTCTTCCTTTGGCTCAGGTCATGATCCCTGGGTCCTGGGATTGAGCCCCACTTTGGGCTTTCTGCTCAGCAGGGAGCCTGCTTCCTCCTCTCTCTCTGCCTGCCTCTCTGCTCACTTGTGATCTCTGCCTGTCAAATAAATAAATAAAACCTTTTAAAAAATAAAAAATTATAATACTATATAAGTTATTTCCTTAATGCCAAAGAAAGCAATACTAGAAAAATAGCATAAAAGCACAAGACATATAGAATATATAGAACACAACTAAATAAAATGGCAGACATAAATCTAACACTATAAATAATAATATTAAATGTGAATGGAATAAATAACCAAGACAAAAGACAAAAATCACCAGACTAGATAAAAAAAAAAGTGATCCTACTATATGCTGTCTAGAAGATACTGTAGATTCTAAGGTACAAACAGATTAAAAATAAAAGGATGCAAAAAAGATATTTTATATGAATATATATTTTATATGAATAACAGCGACAAAAAAAGCCAAAGTGGCTATAATGATATCAGATGAGTCACTTTAAAACAAAAATATATTACTAGAGATAAAGAAGTTTTTAAAAAAAGATTTATTTATTTTATTTTAGGGAGAGAGAGAGAGCTTGTGCATGTACATGGCCGGGGAGGAGGGGAGTGGTAGCAGAGGGAGAAGGAGAGAGAGTCCCAAGCAGACTCCACACTGAGCCAGAGCCTGATTTGGGGCTCAATCTCATGACCCTGCGTTCACAACAACCTGAACAGAAACCAAGAGTCAGAGGTTTATTCAACTGTGCCACTGAGGTGCTCCAAAAAGTTTGTGTTATAATGATAAGAAGGTCAATCCATCAGGAAAATAAACAAATATGCACCTAATAACAGAGCATCAAAATACATGAAGTAAACCTAACAGAAATGAAAGGAGAAATAAACAATTCGACAATAATAGTTGAGACTTCAGTACCCTACTTGCAATAATAGAAAAATTAGAAGAAGATAACAAGGAATTAGAACATGTGAATAACACTATAAGCCAACTAGACTTAACAGAACTCTGTAGAACACTCCATGAAACAATAAAATATACATTTTTTTCAAGTTCACACACAAGTCTCCAGGATAGACCACAATCTAGGCCATAAAGCAATCCTCAATAAATTTAAAAAGTATAAAAATCATACAAATTATGTTCTCCAAACACAGTAGAGTTAAATTAGAAAGAAAAAGCAGGAATAACATTGGAAAAATTACAAATATGTAGAAATTAATAAAACTCCTAAGTAGTCAGTGAGTCAAAGAAGACCTCAAAAAATATCAGAAAATAATTTGTGATAAGTGAAAATAAAAGCTCAACCTACCCAAACTTATGGGATGCAGCTTAAGCAGTGCTGCAAGAGAAATTTTATCTGTAAATGCCTGTAAGAAAAATCTCAAATTGATAAACTAACTTTGCACTTTAAGACACTGGAAAAAGAAGAAAAAACTAACCCTAAGCAACTAGGAGGAAGGAAACAGTAAGGATTGAGCAGTAACTAATGAAATACAGGATAGAAAATAATAGAGAAAATACATGAAATACAGGATAGAAAATAATAGAGAAAATACATGAAATATAGGATAGAAAATAATAGAGAAAATACATGAAATCAAAAATCAAGACTTTTTTTTTGGTAAAGGTCAATAAAATCAACAACCCTTTAGCTAGTCTGACCAAGAGAAAAAGAAAGAATACAAATTAATAGAATCAGAAATGAAAGAGAAGTAATTACAACTTACTCTATTAAATAAGAAGGACCATAACTGATTACTGTGAACAACTGTATGCCAAAAAATTCCGTAACTCAGTTGAAATGGAAAAAAGTTCGAGAAAGACAAAAACTTCTCAAAGTGATAAAAGGAATAGGAAATCTAAGTCTAAAATAAGTGAAGAGATTAATAATCAAAAGCTAACTACAAAGAAATATCCAAACTCAGATGCCTTCATCACTGAATTCTAACAAGCATTTAAAGAATAGCAATCTTCACAAACACTCCAAAAAAAGACGGGAGGAGAAAAGACTTCCCAACCCATCACAAAAAACCACCGATATTGTCTATATATGTGGATGCAGAAGTCCTTAGCAAAATGTTACAAAAACAAATCCAGCGACATATAAAAGGAATTCTATACCATGATCAAATGTGATATATCAAAGCAATGCAAAACTGGTTTGACATCTGGAAATCAATTCATAGATCCCATCAATAAAATTAAAAACAAAAATCACCGGGTTATCTTAATAGATGCAGAAGAAGCATTTGATAAAATCCAACTCCCTCGAAAGATAAAAATACTCAAGCATAATAAAATTGAGTAATTATAATGATTTACCATAATATAACAACGTGAATGTGGTATCTCTCTCGCTCAAAATATTTTATTGTACTGTAGTCACACTTCTTCTTATGATAATGTGAGATGGTAAAATGCCTAGGTGATGAGAATAAGTGAGATGAATGATGTAGGCATTGTGATGTTACATTAGGCTACTACTGATCTTCGGATGGTATGTTTGAAGGACGATCTTCTGCTCTAGACTGCAGCTGACCATGGGTAAATGAAAATGTGAATAAGGAGGGGGTACTATATAAATTAAACGTAATCAAGAAAGTGTGATACTCGAACAAGGATAGACCTATAGAACTGAGAGTTCAGAAAGAAACCCATACATCTCTGATGAACTTATTTCCAACAAGAGCAGCAAGACCATCCAAAGATCTTTATAACAAGTGATGCTGGGGTAACTGGACAGCTATGTGAAAAATAATGAAATTGGACCATTACCTCACACAGTATATGAGAGTTCACACAATGTGGATCAGTGACATAAATATAAGAACTAAAACCATAAAACTCTTAGAAGAAAATGTAGGGGTGAAACTTGATGACCTTAGATATGGTTAGGGATTTTTAGATACAAAGCCAAAAGCAAGAGCAACTAAAGAAAAAACTTGTAAACATTAAACATTTTTGTGCTTCAAAGGATGCCTTCGAGAAAGTCAAAACACAAGCCACATAATAGAAGAAAATATTTTCAGTCATGCACCTGATGAAAGACTGTATCCAGAATATATGAAGAACTCATAATTACAATAAAAACAAACAAAAAACAAAACAGGCAAAGGTTCTGAACAAGCATTTCTACAAACAGCCAATAAATACACAAATAAAATGTTCAACATCATTAGTCTTTAGGGAAATGCAAATCAAAACCATACTGAGGTAGTATTTCACATTCACTGGGATAGCTGTGATGAAAAAATATAGACATTAATAAGTGTTAACAAACGTGGAGAAATTGGAACATTGCCCCCTGCTCCCCAATATGCTCTGAAGGGAATGTACAATGCTGCAACCACTTTGGAAACTTTCTGGCAGCTTCTCCAAAACATTAAACATAGAAGTACAATATGATCCCAAGACTCTACTCCTAGTATATACCTAAGAGAAACAAAATATATTTCCACAGAAAAATTCATGCATAGATGTTTACAGAAATAACATTCTAATTAGCCAAATCATTGAAATAACCCAAATGTGCATCAACCGATGAATGGACAAACACAATCTTTATCAATACAACGGAATACTATTTGGTTATATAGAGAAGTGAAATACTGATCCGGGCTCCAACACAGGTGAACATTGGAAACATTACACTAAGTGAAAGAAACCTGAAAGACCACAGAGAAACAGAAGACCATAAAGAGGATGAGTCCATTCCCTTGAAACGTCCAGAACAGGATAGACGATAGAGATAGAAAATACATTGTTTCCTCGGGCCATAGAGTTGAGGGTCCATATCTGGGCTCTCTACTCTGTTCCACTGGTCTATGTGTCTGAAGTGATGATCATATTCTAAAATGGACTGTGGTCATGTTACACATATCTGTAAATATACTGAAAAACATTGCATTGTGTATTTCAAATGGGTGAATTAGATCTCAGTCGGCTGTTAAAAATAGCTAATGCTAAAGCATGAAATACTGTTATTAAAGACCACTACAATTACAAATACTAATGAGATAATTTGACTTTTTTTTCCTAATTAAATCACTTATGGCTTGCTGCTACATGTAAAATAATGCTCCAAGTTCCTTATCATGGCATTATAAGCTGGACCCTCTCTACTTCTTCAGACTCAAATACTGTCAGCTTTCTGTCGTGAGCTCTACCATATATCACTACTAGACTTTATGAGTTTTCCCACATATGCCTATCTGTGCCTTACCTTCATACTGCTCATGTATTACATCCTCCACCAGGAATTCCAGAATTAGCAAATTCCTGCTCCCTCTGAATTGCGTTCTTATCTCCTCCAAGAAAATTCCCCCACCCAGCCTTGACTTGTGCAGGGTTTCTCCTCTGCAGCTCCATGAGACCTCAGTCTTTACCCTTGACTGGTTAGGGGCGCCTTGGTGGCTCAGTGGGTTAAGCCACTGCCTTCGGCTCAGGTCATGATCTCAGGGTCCTGGGATCAGGTCCCACATCGGGCTCTCTGCTCAGCAGGGGCCTGCTTCCCTTCCTCTCTCTCTGCCTGCCTCTCTGCCTACTTGTGATCTCTCTCTGTCAAATAAATAAATAAAATTCTTAAAAAAAAAACAAAAACAAACAAACAAAAACCTTTGACTGGTTATATTACGGTAACTTACATGGCTTTTTCTTCCACTAAACTACAAGCAAACTGAGGACAAATACATGTTTTCATCTCTGCCACACAGTCCAATGTTTGATATATGTATTTCTTGTAGGGATAAATACCAGTAATTTGCAAAAGCACAGAGATATTAGGGAAATTTAGGGTTCAAGGATCTGCAGCTGATCTGAGAAATAATTAACTAATGTCGGAAGTTCAGGGAGATAATACAGTAGGACCAATGGCAGCAAGCAGAGATTAACATCATGTGTATGGAGTGAGTTAAGAGAAATCAAGGATAATTCCCAGGTTTCAGGTTAAAGCAGGTAGGTACCATTATCAGAGATTGAAAATACTCATGGGGGCACCTGGGTGGCACGGTTGGTTGAGTAGCTGACTTGGTTTCGGCTCAGGTCATGAGCTCGGGGTCCTGGGATGGAGCCCTGCCTTCGGGCTCCGTGCCGGGAAGTGTCTGTTTGAGACTCTTTCCCCCTCTCCTTCTGCTCCTCCCCCTGCTCACAAGTCCCTTTGTGTCGTTCTAAAATAAAGAAATAAAATCTTTAAAATACTCATGGACGGATGCCTGGCTGGCTCAGTTGGTTAAGCGGCTGCCTTCGGCTCAGGTCATGATCACAGCGTCCTGGGATCGAGCCCCACATCAGGCTCCTTGCTCAGCAGGGAGCCTGCTTCTCCCTCTGCCTCTGCCTGCCACGCTGTCTCCCTGTGCTTGCTCTCTCCGTCTCTCTTCCTGACAAATAAATAAATAAGTAAATAAATCTTAAAAAAATAAAAAATAAAAAATACTCACAGAAAAACGGGTTTTATTGCGTGAGCACTGGTGCGGTGGTCCATGGTGACATATGAGGTGGGGTTGGTGACTTTGATTTTTGAGGTCTTGAATTTGAGATGTCAAAAGCATGACCAGCTAGAGGTACCTGGTAAGCCGTGGGAGAAATGCAGCTGTGGGAACCAAAGGACATTTCGAGCTAGAAATATAGATTTGGAAATTATTGATTTCCAGGTAGAATTGGAAATGTGCCTTGAGGTGTAGAATGAGAAGGAAAGATTCACTTACAGGGCAGGGCCCGGAATTTAACACAGTACTTTGGATATGGTCTGTTAAGCACAAAAGACTATGAGGTATGGACCTATTAGCTCACTCCATCCAAATACTGCATTTCTATTGATATACCTTAGGGTTGCATTAGCTCTCTTAGCAGTACTGAGTGATACTGATCGTAGAAAACATTCAAGTCTCTTATTCTTAGAGGCTGCAGTATTTCCCCAAATGAATTCACATTCAGCTGGTTTTCTGGATGTAAGTATATAACCTGCGACTTATCAGTGTGAAATGGCATTGTGATACAACTGGCCATTGCTCTAGTATATTCGAATCACAACCTTGATTCCGTTACTTAATGCATTTACTAACCTTCCCAATTACTTCACATGCACAGACTTAATGTCTTCTACACAACACGCGGGTCTTTAATAAATTGTTAGAAAGATTAGGGGTGCCTGGGTGGCTCAGTGGGTTAAAGCCTCTGCCTTCGGCTCGGGTCATGATCCCAAGGTCCCAGGATCGAGCCCCGCATTGGGCTCTCTGCTTAGCAGGAAGCCTGCTTCCTCCTTGCTCTCTCTGCCTTTCTCCCCGCCTGCCTGTGATCTCTGCCAAGTGAATGAATAAAATCTTTTTTAAAAAAAATTGTTAGAAAGATCAGACCGAGGACAGATTCTTCACTGGAAATCTCTCTTTAGCATAGCAGTTTATTAATCAGTCCCTTTAGGTCTGGCCATTAAAGGAACCAATAATTCCCCTGGACTGTACTGACAACTACACCCAGTTCTCCATATTTTTCACATAGATGTCATTCCATACTTAGTCAAATATCAAATCAAATCTCACTGAAGTTCCGATTCACTTGTTTAGTGGATTTCCCTAATATCA
Organism: Mustela lutreola; assembly: GCF_030435805.1. Taxonomy (NCBI): domain Eukaryota; kingdom Metazoa; phylum Chordata; class Mammalia; order Carnivora; family Mustelidae; genus Mustela; species Mustela lutreola. The sequence goes on along the minus strand of NC_081308.1, from coordinate 100,747,734 downwards.
AAGGGTATTAGGTTATACTCGTATGACTTATTTTTAGTAAGCCTAGAGTGCACACGAGTGATCATTGCATCTGGTTACACCTAGTTACTAACATTGCTTTAAAAGGATTATTCTAGAATTTGCAAATGATCACATCAGTCTCACTGTTTTCTCTTAAAATTTGAGATGCTTTTGGTTCATTTCTAATGTTCCATCCCCCAAATTTACATGGTCATCAAACCTGACTGCACGCATATGAGCTTCAGGCTTCAATGCGGCGATGCTAACGGATGCTGCACCTGCCACAGCTCTGAAGATTTCATTCATTTGAGCCTGAAGACTGGGATTTAAGTCATGTGAGGGGTTTCTAAGATCCTTCCTGTGTGGCAGAGCAGTCTCAGCTAAGCAAATTCTAATCAGTTCAAAGGAACAACCCCAAGAATAAGTCAGTTTCCAGCAAAGTAGCACCCAGGACAGATTCCTGGGCCCGCATCCTTACTGCACTGTGATAATGATCATACATCCCACCTCTCCTCTTGGGAGGAAGTAATTAAGAGCACGTACAAGATAAAACACAAGCGAGCAGAAACAATCACCCTACCTTTCGGCAACCCCCATCTTGATGCCCATCAAATTCATAATCCTCAAATTGGTGAACACCACATGGATTGTAGACCAAAGCCACAATTACAATTTTAATCATAGCAGTTACAATATACTTAATAAACTACATAAGAACACAGAGGTATGAAATAATACGGGTGATTAGAGTGAACTTGATCAAGAAAAACTTCTGAAGGAAGTGAATTTGCCCTTTTTAAAACAAAAATTATATTGAAGGTATACAACATGATGTTTTGATATGCATAGTGAAAAGTTATTACTGCAGGCAAGCTAATTAACATCTCCATGCCTTCACACAGTTGCATCTTTGTGTATGTGTTAAGAGCACCTGAAATCTACTCTTTGCAAATTTCTCATACACAAAAGCAGATGAGTTTTCAGCAGGTGTTAAGGGAAGCAAGTGACTCAGATTCAAAGAACACGGTGCAGGTTTGGAAAGAATTGGGCATTTCTAGAGCTGGGAATCCTGATGGTCCTGAATCCTAGGAGGACAGAAGCACTACAGAAAAGGAGGGCTGCCGAAGTCCTGCAGACAGCTTTGGGTGGGGAGAGGCACAGACAATGCCACTCTTCCACTGTTACTGGTTATAGTGTGCCAAGTAGACAGAAATATGTTCACTGTGTATCCCCAGGACTTAAAAATCATGGCTGATGCATTAAATGCAGAATGAACAGAGGTGAACCAATGTGATACAGTTAGGTGTTCTCCATCTTTCCACCAAGTTCAAATTACTCACAGCTATTACTGTTTCCCCCTTTTCCATGTGAAAATAATCCTCACTGACCGAGAACATAGGCATCAAGTAAGAGTTGAACAATTGCGATTTCTCCTATTGTCTATTAACAGTACATAATATAGCTTAAGCAGCAGAAAACCTCTTTCTTGACCATTTTATCTTTTTGTCTGTAGCTTTAATAGGGGTCCAACTCATCCTGGTTTGCTTGAGATGGTCCCAGTTTTAGCACTGAAAGTCTCATGCTCTGGAAAACCCCCTAGTCCCAGGAAAACTGGAATGGATGGTCATCCTAGCTTTAAAAATCTTTATTTACCTTCCTACCATTTGTTGCAAGCCTCGAGAAGTTGGGACATTAACCTCCCAGAACCTTCTTATTGGTTTGTACTTCTCTCTCCTGTGTGGCCTTATCATCCCCTTCATGCAACATCTCAGGGACACACTCATTTCTTTCTCTAGCTCTTTTGTTCATCATTATTGGGATCAAAACTTTAAACAATTTCGCCTTTCAAGAACTCCATTTTACAAAGTCCAATCTTCTAGAACTTTATTAAAAGGTTTATTATTATTATTATTATTATTTTAGTAATCTCTCCACCCAACGTGGAACTCGAACTTACAACCCTGAGATCAAGAGTCACATGCCCTTCCAATTGAGCCAGCCAGGCACCACTCTTCTAGAACTTTAACAGACCTCATCACATTGCATCTAGAATTCAAGGAACATAACTGTTCATTCCCGAGGGCTGTCATAATGATGTATCACAAATTGAGTGGCATAAGACAGAAATTGATTCCTTCCCATTTCTTGAAGCTAGAAACCTGAAATAGCTGTGTGAACATGGCCATGTGCCCTCCTAAGTTTCTAGGGAAGAATACTCCCTTGCTGATTCTAGCTTATAGTGGTTGCTGGAAATTCTTGGCATTCTTTGGCTTATGGCAGCATAGTTCAAATCTCTGCCTCCATCACCATATGACCATTTTCCTTCTGTGTGTGTCTGTATCCAAATTTCTCTCTTTTTATAAGGGTCTCAGTCATGAGATTAAGAATCATCCTAGTCAAGTATGGCCTCATCTTAACTAGATTACATCTGCAAAGACTCTACTTCCAAATAAAGTCATGTTCAAAGGTTCCAAATGAACATGAACTTGAGGTTCCGAGGGATGCCATTCAACTCAACATAATAACCTACAGTAATTCACACAAGCATTCTAACATTATCAATAGGATGTCAAATTCTTTCTTCATGCCTTTCATTCAATAGTTCTAGATTCATCCTTAATTATACCACTTAATCATGGTCATGATTACATTTCTGAGCTCTCTATTACCATGGCAGATCCAGCCTTTGATTTCTGTGATATCAGTTGAGCACTGTATTCTCTTGGGCAATTAAGTGTTTCTAAAGATTTTATTATATAAATTTAACCACTGTGATTTAGTACCTGATATTCTTAATATAAGTAGCTTGAGTTAGCTGGAGACTTTGGCCGTTGACTAACTCCACTGGACAGTGAAACGTGAATATCTTCATTATACATAGCACAAATGACAAAAACAAACAAACAAAACATAACACTTTCTTGGATCTGCAGCTCTATCCTCTGCCAACCCACTTTCACAATCACATTCTGTTTCTAAATGTATCAGTGTGTTATGAAAACATCAGAAGGCCTTCTTTCCCAAGTCCAAAGTCAAGGAGCATTTCTGTGTCATGTTCTCAAATTCAGAATACAAGACAATCTGTGCTTTTCCTGACTTCCCAATTCATATATTTTTATGTGTCTTTATATGAACACAACTTGGACAAAATAATAGTCTAATTTAAAACATTAATTTGAAATATGCATCTTCATACCAGGAAGTTACTTCTGCAGGTTAAAGTCAATTTTAACTCCTACAAAATACAGTTTTTAAAACATATCTCGAGGTTTTCCAAATGGCTATTTCCTTTATTTTCATTTTGTTTCAAAACTGTATATGGATTTGAATTTTCAGCTATAGTCCTCACCTTTTTATCTTTCTCTTCCATTAATTTTTATCCCGATTAGCTGACTCAGACACAATAGAAGTCACAATGTAGCCACACAAAACAATGCTTAATACAGAACAATGTGTTTGAGCTGTTAAGGCACAATGTCTTAAAAATTGCATCTTCAGAAGTTTTTTCACTTTTTAACTTTAAGTGATAAATAGAATTAATGGTTCAAGATAGACGACAGGAAGTTAATTGCTATTGCAACATAAATTTGTACTGTGAATTATTTGTGTCTTCTGAGTGACTAGGTAGAAAATACTCCTAAAGCTGGGAACTTACAGTTCCTACAGTAAGACCCTATTACCTCTTCCATTCTCTGCCAAACTCTAGTCTGACAAGAAAATACTGAAGGCTTAAAATCTAGTTTCAGTCATGGCTATGCCACAACTATTCTTTTTTTTTTTCTTTTTTAAGATTTTATTTATTTGAGGGAGAGGGGTAAGGAGAGAGAGTGTGAGCAGGGCAAGGAGCAGAGGGAGAAGCAGACTCCCCACTGAGTGGGTAGGTTGATGTGACGCTCGATCCCAGGACCCTGGGATCATGATCTGAGCTGAAGACAGACGCCTAACTGACTAAGCCACCAAGGCGCCCCTGCCCAGACTATCCTTTGGTTCATCTCTCCAAGCCTCAGTTTCCAAAATACAAAAATGTTAGTGAGAACAAAAGCAAACCAAACCAAACAAAAAACCTGCACTGTTTCCCTTACCATGAGAAAGTAGCCAAGAGTATCATAAATCAAGAATGAAATCAATGATATAAAACGGCTGACCTCCTGGGGGCTATAGACAAAAGATATCAGGCACTGTAAATATTCCCTGAAAGGCCATATACACGGAACCAGATTACTTAGAGGGAGGAAAAATCTTTCTTTCTTGACGAAAGATTAGAATAATTGAGAGTAGAAAGCCAGGCACGCCAACTCAACCACTTACTAGCTGTGTGATTTAATTAATTGATTGATTGATTGATTGATTGATTTAATTAACTCTACTGTACTTCAGTGTCGTCATTTTCAAAAACAAGAGTGATAATCATAACACCCAACTCACATTGTTCTTAGGATTAAATATTGTACTACAGGTGCAGCACCTAGAACGGTGCCTGGTACAATATAAGTGCTTAATTAATGTCACCACCAGTAGTAGTACTAGCGGTGGTGTTAGTAGTAGTAGTTGTAGTAGCAGTAACAGTGTCTTTACAATTATTGCCCTAAACTAGCTTCAGTCAGGAATCCGAAAAGTGGGAGTACAATCTAGTAATTCTCTGTCCTTAATTAGGATATTGTTTTAACCTGAACACCCTTCTAAAAAGATGATTTTCCAAACCCATGTTGAAGAATGGAAAAGCAGTAACTTTTTTTCTCCCCTCTCTGAGATAAGCAGGGAGAGACTTGAGATGACCCAGGTGCACGCCACGAAAGAATTTTAGGTCTCTACTTGGTTGTCTCTATTGTGGGTTATTGTTCTTGTGGTTGCTTTTATGCAGAAATTTGGAATCTCACCCCTTAGAGAGATCAAGAGTGGCGGCAGCCAGGAATGTTCTCTAGGGTGGCAGTAATTGGAAAAAGCGGAGGAAGAGAAAGAAGCAGTAAAGCTTCAGGTGGGTATTTTGTCTAAGCTGTGGCCCAACAAGGGAAGGTCAAAATACTTTTAAAAAGAGGCATTACAGGGGCGCCTGGGTGGCTCAGTGGGTTAAGCCGCTGCCTTCGGCTCATGTCATGATCTCAGAGTCCTGGGATCGAGTCCCGCATCGGGCTCTCTGCTCGGCAGAGAGCCTGCTTCCCTCTCTCTCTCTCTGGCTGCCTCTCTGTCTACTTGTGATTTCTCTCTGTCAAATTAATAAATAAAATCTTTAAAAAAAAAAAAAAAAAAAAAAAAAAAGAGGCATTACATAGCTAAATAGACCAAATGGTGATAGAGTAAGCAGAGGGTAGGGTTGACTGGACATTCTCTGAGGAATTTTTGGAGACAAGCCAAGTACAAGGAACGAAGGGTCAGACTGAGCTCATGGCTGAGAAGGAATTATTCACAGAAGGTTGCGACTCCCTTGGATACAAAATGAACAGACCATTCTATTGCACTTTGCCCTGGAATTTTTCTCACCCTCCTTTTCCCCCCTACCCAGCCCCCCCTGATCCGATCTAAATTGATTACAACTGGGCAGTCACCTCCCCCAAGGTTCTAGACTGGCATTTCCTATAGGCTGACTCTATAGCTGAACTATTCAATGGTTCTCAGACGTTAATGCAGCACAGCCTACCTACCTGGGAACTTTCTGGAAAATATATAACCTTGGGTTTTGCCTATACAGATTCTGTTGCAGCAGCAGGTTTGGAGTGGGAGGGTCTTAGGAATCGGCATTTTTTAACCAATTCCTTAGGCAAATCTGATGAAAGTGGTCCACAGACAAATTTTGAGAAATAATGACATAGCCACAATCTCAGGGCTGCATTAAAATTCCCCTTCTCAAAAATTTTAAACAATCTCAGGTTTGAAACTTTACCGTCAAAGCAATGATATTTTTTTTTCCTCTGTGGCAGCAAACTTCCTTTGGGGAACATTTTGGAATTTTCTGGGACCTTTTTCAAAATTGCCAAAGAGGCAATGAGACTTTGGCTCATTCTCCTTCATCAAGAATCGCTGCCACTGTTACTTTATGAGCATATGCTATTATCCTTGTGGTGGAGAAGAAAAATGGTATTTCCAGTACTAATAGTTAATAATTTCTAGTACTTACGGCTTTCCAGACACCATGATAATTACTTAATATTTCATGACATGGAACTTATCATTATCCCCATTTGACAGATAAGGAAACTGAGGAATTAAGGACTTGGACAAGGTACGCACTTGTTAGTGATATAGCAGAGATTAGAACACCCATCTCTATGATACTAAATTCTTTCTTCTTAACCACACTGCAAGAGTGCTTCAAAGATACATTCCAGTGGGATAAGCAATCCCTCTCCTGGAGCCTCATATAAAGGGCAATGAACCCTGAGAAGATTAGTACAATGCATCACTGCCACCTCAGGGACCCGGGATAAGCAAGTGAGTTGGCCCTGCTGGGTTATTATCTTTTGTAAATAGTGAGTCTTTTCTGCTTGTCTGGGCAGGGTGAACAAGTGAAGGGCAAAACTTGATAGGGAGGAAATAAATGTGCTAATTCAACTTGTCTGAAGTTTACATCAAAATTAAAGTTTCAACTTCAAAGCAATAGATGTGGGTGCCTGACAGATTACCAGACACACTCTAAAGTCTTTTTTTTTTTTTAAAGTATCTTATTTATTTGACAGAGAGTGAGAGCACAAGCAGGGGGAGCAGCAGAGCGAGAGGGAGAAGCAGACTCCCCGCTGAGCAGGGAGCCTGATGTGGGGCTCCATCCCAGGACCCTGGGATCCCGACCTGAGTCAAAGGCAGACACTTAACCAACTGAGCTACGCATGCGTCCCATACTCTTGCGTCTTGAACAGCAGTGAGAAGAGTAAAATGCAAGTTTGGGCAAAAGTCCTTTCTGGGCCCTGTCTGGAGAGCAGATATAGGCCTAAAGATGCCCCTTGCATGGCCTTGCCCACGTGGCACGTGACTAACAACAGAAATCTTTGGTTCAACCACTGAAGGACAGAGCTTTCCAAGCTTCCCAGGTGTATGTCACAGATATTCCTCCAGCTACACTATTTTCAAGAGGTATCATAAAATAAAATTTCACTGAAATTGAATGAGGTTGTTGTCGCCAATGGAACTTTTTTCCCCCATTAATTGAAGGCTTATCAGAAAACTGATTTGGGGGTGCCTGGGTGGTACAGCTGGTTAGGTGTCTGACTTGGTTTCAGCTCAGGTCATGGTCTCAGGGTTGTGAGACTGAGCCCCATGTATGGCTTCATGTTCAGTGGGGAGTCTGCTTGGGATTTTCTCTCTCTCTCCCTCTGCAACCCCCGCACCACTGCATGTATTCGCTCTCTTTCTCCATATAGGTGGATAAATCTTTGGTGGGAAAAAAACTTGTTTGACTTTAGTCTTCATTATAGAACTGATTCTACAATATGCATTGCACTTACTTGCTGAGAATGATGCAGTAAACATAACTTTCTGTTCTGAGAAAAGGATATTAGAGGGTACCCATGTGATTATTATAAACATTGATGATCACTGTTTGTTGAAGTTCCCCTGCAAAGGTGCCCACTCAACAAGGAGATTGGGATGGTGCCAGAGAACACCATCCAGCAGTACTCATTCTAAGTTCATCACCATCCAAGGTTTATTTTCACCATGTCAAGCTTGAAAATTGATTCTATCAAATTGCAAATATAATTGTCAAGATTGGAGTATGAAGCCTACATCATAGATAACTAATTTATTTTTTAAAGATTTATTTATTTATTTATTGGGGGGGTAGTAGAAGCAGAGAGAGCGTATCTCAGACTCCTGCTGGAGCACAGAACCCAATGTGGAGCTCCATCTCATGACCCTGAGATCATGACCTGAGCATAAATCAAGGTTCAGTCACCCAACTGATGAGCCATCCAGGAGTCCTTGATAACTGATTTATATAATCAAAATATCAAAGTATTAATTGCTATTGAATGGTGGCAGAATATGCCACCTCAAAATATGCTTTTATTATAAGGATTGTTTTGAACTGATGATTTTGAGAAATAGTAGACACAGGAGAACTTCTCAACACCGAGTAGGAATTACCCTTTTATAAGAGAAAATTCCATGTCTAAAGAAAACCTCCATTTGGAAGGGCGTCTCTTACTCGTGTTCAAGAAGTTCAGAAGGATGACTAATCATAAAAAAGAAATCAATAATTTAAATCAATAGATTTAAATCTGCATGACAAATTGTACCCTAGTTTATCAAGCTTTTCCTGGTTATCTTTGCCTAACTGGCCTCCTGACCCACCCACCCACACACACACACAAACACGACTTTTTTTGTCATTAGCCAACATTATAAGCCTGTTCTTCACTCAATTGTATTCTTTATAACAAAATGGTAGTCGTAAGTAGAAAAAATAATAAGCCATGCCTTTGAGTTATTTATTTTTTCTCTAGGTATTTCTCATGTATATATGAGGTATACATGTTAATAAACTTCTGCTTGTTTCTCTCTGTTAATCTGTCCATTATTACAGAGGTTTCAGCCAAACAGTCAGAAGGGCAGAGGAAAAATTTTCCTCCCCTGCATGATTTAAAAAAATCAAACTGTTGCAAAGACCAGAATTTGTGTGCTGACACGTCCACTGTTGCAAAGCCTGGCTAACTAGATGTGTGCCCTCAGGCAAGTCACATAGCCTCACTTAAACTTCAGTGTCCTTATATTTGAAGTGGAGACAGTACTGGTAACCCTTCCACAGGGTTGAGAGTACTAAAGGAAAGAATGCATGCAAGGCTCTAAACACAATGCCTGGCACACAGTAAGTGCTCAGTTATCTGTGCACTATCTGTTGTCAATAATAGTGATTGTGAAAGAGTCTCTTTTGAGGTAGAATCTGATACTCTGACCCTGGCTCGGGTCTCCTTGAGGATTTAGCAAAAGTGAAAGCTGGTAAATGTTTTGGAAGCCTAAATCAACATCCCGCTTATTATTATATTCTTGGAGATATTTTCACTAATACAAAACCTATTTTTTAAAAATGTAAATCCTAACCATCACTAGATGCTGACTTAAGCACGGTCACTTGAAAGACAGCAAAATCAATGTCCTGGTGGATAACAAGGAGAACCATGGCCCTTTTTCTGCTGCCTCTATCCCAACTAGAGATCTGAGGTTTATACCAAACAAAATTGCGAACCATTCTCCTACTGCAGAAATAGTAGCTGTTTTACTGAATAACTCAGCATGTCAAAGAAAGGGGTAGTAAAGATGTCAACCAGCCAAGACAGCAGGCCATGGCTAAGAACAAAGCAGGACTGATTTAGCCAGTAAAGATACAAAAATCCAACTGTAGATCAGACACTGTATTACCTGTATAGAGAACAAAAGGAAGAGTACCCAAAGGGGCCAGCACCCCATAATTTTTGGTTTTCACACCAAAAAGGAAAAGGTGGGAGTGACTACAATGTCGTTGAGGAGACAGTTCTAGATTGCAGTTAAGAACTTTTATAATCTGTAGTTCTACTTAAAAGCACAGGTCTGAAATTCCCATACTTCCTCAGAATAAGGGAGGTGATGTGGAACTGTTTTCAGACAGCCTTTCACAGGAAGGTAGGCAGAGGAATGGGAGTTGGCAGCCACTCACAAACCTCCCATCCTCTCACACCCCAGGAGGAACACAGCATGTTCACTGACATTCAGCTTTGGGATAAGCCTTTGTCTACGTGGCTCATGTAGGCATGCGCAAGACTGCCAGGGCACCATGGAGTAGACATCCCCTTATGGAAGGCAGATCATTAAATCTCAGTTCAGTGGAACCATATGAAAACAAAGCAAGAATGAAAAACTGAAACAGAAGTTATGCATAACTTGTTCTCAAGGACAAATCTGAGAAAAGGATCTATGGACACCCGAAGGTACCACTACCAATTCTAGCTCTGTGTGTGTGTGTGTGTGTGTGTGTGTGTGTGTGTGTGTGTGTTTAAACCAAAGAGAGTCTAGAATTTCAGTTTTCCTTATCTACAAATAAGGAAGTATGCTAAAGGGATCTGTGCACAACCATTTTCCACACCTATAGGGTTTTACCATGTGATGTTCTGCCAATTTGCTAAGTGGTTAGGAGGTATGTGACCCTTACTATGTAGTATTTCTTTTGAAATGATTTGGCAATATTACCCAAATGGAAATTGGGGAAGGGAAGGATAAGCCACATGTGTGTTTATTGCCCCCCTCCAAAAAGTTCTAAAAGGACAGCTCTATTTAATTATAAATAATTTCAGCAGAATTAACCCAAGTAAAAAAAAATCCCAATCTAATATATGGACTATAAAAAAATACCATGTAGTACAGAAAAAGTGAACCTTATTGTTAGTTTATTTTGTTTGCATATTGTTAGTTTAAAAGAAAAACACACTTCTAAAATTAATGGAGAAAACTATTTCACTTATTTCCTTTGGGGTATCAAGACATATTTTTTATGAAGCCAAAATGAAAGAAAAAAGATGAAATAAACATATTTCTTTAAGATCTTGACCTAGGAAAAAAGCAAATGCACACAAATGAAACTAATCATAACTTCTAGTTATGAGATAAATAAGTCCTGGGATGTAATGTACAGCATGGTGACAATAGTTAATACCATATTGCATATTTGAGAGTTGCTATGAAGGTAGATCTTAAAAATTCTCATCACAAGAAAAAAATTTGTGACTGTGTAGTGATGAATGTTAACTAAACTTATTGTGGTAATCATTTTGCAATATATAAACACACCAAATCATTATGCTGTACACTTAAAACTGATACAATGTCATATGTAAATTATATCTCAATAAAAAGAAAGAAAATAATCTCATTTACAATAACATCAAAAACAATAAAATTCTTACAAATAAATTTAGCCAAGGAGCTGAAAGGTCTGTACACAGAAACCTATAAGACATAGATTTTAAAAATTGAAGACACAAAATAAATGGAAACCTACCTCATATGTATAAATTGGACTACTTCATAATGTTAAAATGTCCATACTACTAAAAGTCATCTATAGATTCAATGCAGTCCTCTCAAAATTCCAATGATATTTTTCACAGTGAAAAACAATCCCAAAATTTGTATGAAGACAGAAAAGACCCCAAATACCCAGAGTAATCTTAACCCTTGTGCACTGCTGGTAGAAATGTAAATCATTACAACTGTATTGAAAATAGTATGGAGGTACCCCCTAAATTAAAAATAGAACAACCATACGATCCAGCAATCTTACTTCCGCATATATGTCCAGAGGAAATATACTCAATTATTTCAAAGGATATATGCCCTCCCATATTCACAGCACCTTTACTCAAAATAGCCAAGACATAAAAGCCACCTAAATGTCCATCAGTGGATGAATGGATAAGGAAGATGCAGTGTGTGTGTGTGTGTGTGTGTGTGTATGTATCTATATCTATATATATATCTGCAAAGGAATATTATTCTGTGATAAAGAGAGTGAAATCTTTCCATTTGAAACAACACAGATGGACCTTATGGGTATTATGCTAAGGTAAAATAAGTCAGACAGAGAAAGGAATACTGTGTGATCTCACTTACATGTGGGATCACAATAAGCCAAACTTATAGAGTGGTGATTGCGAAGGGATGGGAAAAAAATGGGGAGATGTTGGTCAAAGGATACAAACTTTCATGTAAAAGATGAGTAAGTTCTTGGGATCTAATGTACAGCATGGTGACTATAGGTAACAATACTGTGTTACATACTTGAACATTTCTAAGAGAGTAGGTCTTAAATGTTCTCCCCCTCCCTAAAAAATGGTGAGAATAGGAGATGGTTGATGTAAAATTATTGTGAAAATCACTTTACAATACATACGTGTATCTATACATGATGTTATGTACCATAAACTTATACTGTCATATGTTAATTATATCTCAGTAAAGCTGAAAGAAAAAAACTTAACAGCCACCTCACCAGAGAAAATATACAGGTGGTGAATAAACATATGAAAAGATGCTTCAAATCATATGTTGTCAGGGAAATAAAAATTGAGGCACCCCTATACATCTACTAAAATGGCCCAAATCTCTAAGAACAACAAATTCTGGAGAGGATGTGGAACACCAGGAACTCTCATTCATTGCTGCTGGGAATAAAAAATGGTATGACCATTTTGGAAGACTGTTGCCAATTTGCTCTAAAACTAAACCTACTCTTACCATACAACCCAGCAATATACTCCTTTATGTCCACCAAAGGAACTGAAAAGTCGTGTCCACTCAAAAAACCTGTACATGGGTATTTATAACAGTTTCACTCATAATTGCCAAAACTTGAAGAAATCAAGATGTCCCTCAGTAGCTGAATGGATAAACTGCAGTACATCTAGACAATGGAATATTGTTTAGTGCTAAAAATAAATGAGCTACCAAGGCATTTAAAAATATATATATATATATATAGGAATATTGGAATATATATATAGGAAAAATTGGAATTTTCCAATATATATATATATATATATATATATATATCCGAAACTTAAATGCATACTGGAAAATTCCAATTACATGACATTCTGGAATAAGCAAAACTATGTAAACAATAAAATGATCAGTGCTTGCTAGGGCAGAGAGTAATAGATAGAGCACAGACAATTTTTAAGGCAATGAACATACTATGTATGGTATTACAATAGTGGGCACGTGTCATACATTTAGCCAAACCCATATGCACAACACCAAGAGTGAGTCCTAACAAACTATAGACTTGGGTGATTAAGATGTGCCCATGTAGATTCATCAATTGTAACAAATACACCACTGCTTTAGGGGTTGTTGATAATGGGGGTGGCCATACATATATGGGGACAGGGCCTATATGAGAAATCTGTGTGCCTTCCATTTTGCTGTGAACCTGAAACTTCTCTAAAATAATGGTCTTTGAGAAAAAGTTAAAAACATAAATATTAGAAACTCAATTAAGTGAATAATTTTCTTTAAAAAATGGATCACCATAATTAATTAGAAGACCAAAATACCTGGCAAGTCAATAACCATGGGGGCAAAAAATGGAAATGCGAAACAACTATCAACAGAGATGTTTCCTTGCCCAGATAGATAGTTCTGTAACTCTTAAGCAGCATATAATTTCTATGGCTCAGAAATTATTAGGGGCACCTGGGGGTGTCAGTTTGTTAAGGATCTCTTTTTTTTTTTCATCTTGTTCCCAACTTTTTTTTAAATTTAAATTCCAGGGGCGCCTGGGTGGCTCAGTGGGTTAAGCCGCTGCCTTCGGCTCAGGTCATGATCTCAGGGTCCTGGGATCGAGTCCCACATCGGGCTCTCTGCTCAGCGGGGAGCCTGCTTCCTCCTCTCTCTCTGCCTGCCTCTCTGCCTACTTGTGATCTCTGTCTGTCAAATAAATAAATAAAATCTTAAGAAATTAAAAAAAAAATTTAAATTCCATTATCCAAGATATAGTACATCATTAGTTTCAGATGTAGTCTTCGAGGATTCATCAGTTGTGTATAACACCCGTGCTCATCACATCACATGCTGTCCTTAATACCCATCACCCAGTTACCCATCCTCCCCCCTCCCTCCCCTTCCTCAACCCTCTGATTCCTGGAATCTAGAGTCTCTCATGGTTTGTCCCCCTCTCTGATTTCTTCCCATTCAGTTTTCCTCCCTTCCCCTATAATCCTCTGTCCTATTTCTTATATTCCACATCTGAATGAAACTAGATGATAATTGTCTTTCTCTGATTGACTTATAAGGGTCTGATGTCTGACTCTTGATTTCAGGATCATGAGATCAAGCCATGCATTGGGCTCCTTGCTAAGCGTGGAGCCTGTTCAAGATTTTCTCTCTCCCTCTCCCCCTACCCTTCCCCATCCATCTCTCTCTTTTTTTTAAAGATTTTATTTATTTATTTGACAGACAGAAATTACAAGTAGGCAGAGAAGCAGGCAGAGAAAGGAAGGGAAGCAGGCTCCCTGCTGAGCAGAGAGCCCGATGTGGGGCTCGATCCCAGGACCCTGAGATCATGACCTGAGCCGAAGGCAGTGGCTTAACCCACTGAGCCACCCAGGTGCCCCCCCATCCATCTCTTAAAAAAATTAAATAAAATTAAAAGTGGAAATTATTTTAGACCATAGATAAAAAAAGAAAGTTTCTCAATTGCATGAAATTTAGATGCCTTTATACTCAAACTTTAACAAACACCAGAGAAAATACAAATTACAAAATAATACACTTGTGAATATATATGAAAAATGTTCTATAGGGCTAAGCAAATAATATCTGACTTGTATTTATTCAATGAATCTAAGTGTGGTTTATTATTTAGGCATATATTAATATGACTCATAACATCGCTAAGACAGCAGAAAAAGCAACATTCTATAGCTGCTCAAAAGGCATTTGATAAAATTCAACATCTGTCTCAAACTTCAAAAGTTCTGAAACTGCACATGCATAATTTTGATTTTGCTTTGTACCAGAGTGATGTGGATAAAATGTAAATAATCCAAAAATTGTTCTGAAAGTTTTGAGTAATACAATATGCAAAAAGGCAAACACAAAATTTTTGAAATAGAAATAAATTATCATTATTTATAGATAATGATTAGTTAGGAAACTAGAGAATCAACTGAATAAATATGAGATGTAGCCAGAGCTACCCTAGATGCTAGAAATAGAAGACAGAGTGAGGAAAATTCCATTTCTTATAATATGAATATTAATGGTTCCTGTATATAAAATCCCACTACATGTAGATAATGCTTTATATATATACATATACATATGTAGGGTTTTTTTTAAAAAAATCAATGTATAAAGTTAAGAAAGTATAAAGTACAAAGGCTACATGAGAATTTCTTTAAAGTTTTCCTAAAGCAAATACAAGTTTAATTAGAGTTCCTTGATGGGAAGAATAAATGTTGTAAGGATAGTAAATTTTCTGAAATTTACCATGTAAGATCATTCCACTGCAATAAAAATTATGAATAATTTTTTTTGAAGAAGCAGTGGCTCATTAATAAGGATAGATTACATAACTTAAAAAAAGGTTTGGAAGAAAAGTATACTTAACTATTATAAAAGAAACAATCATTAAAATGTATTGACACATAACTCATACAATGAATATATAGTAACTGAGTTTCCCACATTTGGACATATTTTGATGTGTATATGAACGTAATTTTGAGGAGATCCAAGTACCTTCCAGTTAACATCAGTAATCCATCCCTGAAAATCAGGTATTTTGCATAAAAACAGCAACCAAGAACTATTTCCTACAATTTAAATAAGAACAAAATTACAGTGCAGTATTCCTTACCAAAAACCTTAACCAATCTACTAAATAAAACTACAACATAATAAAAATATCTTATCATAAACTAAAAGGTTTAAAACACTGCTTCCTAATCACCAAAACACTGTATAGGATTAATAACAAACCCTTGTATTTTCTTTAGTAAGATGGAACCTGGATTTTTCCTTGAGTTAACATTTAACTCTTAGCAGGGGGCTGGGGGATGAGGCTTGGGAATAAAAATTAAAACTCATTTTTTATAGTTATATAAACACATACACTTGTGTACAACAAATATATTAAAATTTAATAAACAAAATCATAAAAAGTAGAATAGGTAAAAATATATCTGATGCAGTGTAAAATTTTTTAATGAAAAAGCACTGAAAGAAGCCATAAAGAGAATGATTCATATACTTGACTATATTTAAAATGACAAACTCTTGCGAATTAAAACCTCATAAATTAAAAGGCAAATGAGAACCAGGAGAAATATAATTGTTACATACATATACATTACACATAAAGGGTTAACTTAATTTTTATTTTTTTTTAAAAAGATTTTATTTATTTGAGACACAGAGAGAACACAAGCTGGGGAGAGAGTCAGAGGGAGAGGGAGAAGCAGACTCCCCAGTGAGCAGGGAGCCGGATGTGGGCCTGATCCCAAGGTCTTGGGATCATGACCTGAGCCCAAGGCAGACACTTAACCCACTGAGCCACCAGGCACCCCAGGGTTGGCTTTCTGGCCAACAGTGTCAAATATGAAGATGTCAAAAGAAATTTAGAGGGGCACCTGTGTGGCTCAGTGGTTTAAACATCTACTTTCCGTTCACGTCATGATCTCGGGGTCCTGGGATCCAGCCCAGCATTGGGCTCCTTCCTCCGTGGGGGTGGGGGAGCCGCTTCTTCCTCTCCCCCATCCCGCGCGTGCTTGCCTCTCTCAAATAAATAAGTAAAATCTTTGAAAAGAAATTTAGACAAAAGACATGGATAGAACATTCAAAAAATACAACAGGTAAAGAAGCATTTAACAATGTCCAACCTTACCTAAAACACATTAATTCAAGACACCAATTTTTTCACCTATGAAACTTGCTAACAAGTATTAACAATATTGGTATCCTGTGTTGATGTGACAACAAAACAGACTTCATATACTGGTTGTGAGTGATATAAGCTGTTAAAATCTTTCCGGAAGGAAATTTGCCACTATTAATCAAAAATCTTAAAATTTTCATAATCTCTAATCTAAAACCTCTACTTCTGAAAATTTATCTTTAAAGGCAGTCTGACAATATTTATCAAAAGCCTTAACAATATATGTAAATGACCTGAAAGTTCTCCATCTATAAATATACATTGAGATTTATGGACGAAGGTGTTAATAAAAAATTTATAAAAGTGAAAAACTTGAAGTTGGTTTTCTAACAATAAGGAATTGATTAAATAAATTACATTTCCCAAATTAGTGCCTCTAAGGAACTTCAAAAATCATGTTCTCAAAAGGTATTTAAGGATTTTTGAAAAAATGTCTTTATAGAATGTGAAGTGCCACAGTGTAGATTTACATATTATTATTCTAATCTTGTAATATTTGCATGTATTAAACAGATATTTCTATATATCTTTACAAATCTATCTCCATATCAAGTTCTATAATTCTAAAAGCATAATATGAGAAGGGAATACACCAAAATATTACCAATATTCATTTGTAGGTGGTGCTGAATTTTAATTTTTAAACTTTCTTTTTAAAGAGTTTATTTATTTATTTCTTTGACAGACAGAGATCACAAGCAGGCAGAGAGGCAGGGAGAGAGAGAGAGGAAGGGAAGCAGGCTCCCCACTGAGCAGAGAGCCAGATGCAGGGCTTGATCCCAGGACCCTGGGATCATGACCTGAGCCGGAGGCAGAGGCTTTAACCCACTGAGCCACCCAGGTGCCCCTTTAATTTTTAAACTTTTTAATGGGATCTTTATAATGTGAAAACAACTGAAGGATAGATTTTTTTTAAAGATTTTATTTATTTGACAGAGAGAGAAATCATAAGTAGGCAGAGAGAGAGAGGGGGGAAGCAGGCTCCCCGCTGAGCAGAGAGCCTGATGCGGGGCTTGATCCCAGGACCCTGAGATCATGACCTGAGCTGAAGGCAGAGGCTTAACCCACTGAGCCACCCAGGCGCCACTGAACAATAGAGTATTAACCAAGTAAGTTTGCATGGTAAGCATGGACTTTGAACAAGAGGAGTTATTCATGGGATTCAGATTTGATTTTATTTTCCTAAGTAATCTCTGCATCCAACATGGAGCTCAAACTTACAACCCTGAGATCAAGAGTCGCATGGTCTACTGACTGAGCCAGCCAAGTGCCCCCACGTGGGGTTCATATTGGTGACTTCCTTCCGTGTCCCTCTGTGACCGTTTTGTTTCTATGTTGACATGGCTGACCACCCCCCCAACCACCACCACCATACAACAGACATCTTTATTTTCTTGGGCTTTACCAATGCGTTGAATATGCATTCATTTCGTTCTAGTCTCGGTGAAATTCTACGTTTAGGCTATGGACAGCTGAAAGTGCAATTCCCTAACTAGATCCGATATGCTCTGTAAACACCCTAACATTGTCTGGGACCAGAGATAGAAAAGCACAGGGCATTTTGCTGCCTCTGTCTAGACCCTAATAGTGGTCTGGTATAAAAGCCAATAGTAATAACTTTATTTTACCTTGATATCTTCTTATAACATGAGTATAAAAAAAACTCAATGAAGTGTGTGATGTGTTCCCATTAAACAAGATTTTTTTTTTCCAGCTTTGCCTTTTTCTCTGCCTCTTTTCTACTTAGTTGCTCTATTTGACTTTGGTTCTGTTCTAATTTCACTTGGACTTAATGACCTGGTCCTACTCCTTCCTTCACTTGTGTGAGCTGGATTTTATATTTCATCGCTCTGTTGGTTAAGGACTCCCGTCACCTTCCCTGCTTGACTCCCTGGGCACCAGATTCCAATACCTTTGTTTGTTAAAAGCAGAAAGAGAAAGCCCCAGCCATCTGTGCCCTACATTTGTATATGTGAAACCATAATTGTGTTTTTCCCCACCAAAAGGTCTCCACCAAACAACCTCTGTAATATTTCTTTTTTTCCTCTCCTCAAGTGAAATGGTTTGAAGCCATCTCCCTCCCACCTGATCAATAGCTTAGCTGGGTGTTATATAAAATAAAGTTTGCATTCGATTGTTTCCATAGCAACCATCACACACAGGATTAGATATAAAACTGCTTTCTGATATGACTGCTTTCTGATAAAGGGCTTAGAGTTGCCAAACTAAGCTTTCTAGAACAAAACTTTTCAAAATACATTGAAATAGAATTTAGTAAGGATGTGAATAAGTACAGAAAAGGTTCACCACATGCTGTCAAAATGCGAATAACCCTAAGGGTTATTTGTATTTTAATACCTTAAGCCTTTTAATCTAAGGAAGAGTCTGTAGCTTAGCGGATGGAACCGCCCCCCACCTCACAGAGGAGATTGAGGCCATCTAGCATGAACTCCTGAAAATTGCCTTGCTTCCATTTTAGATTTTCTATCTCTACCTATCCTTCCCCTAGTCTGCCCTATCTTGAAAGAAGTGGACTTCACACATTGCAAGACTGACCATTTTGCTGTGCTGTTGTTCCGTTCTTGTCCTTGGGGCACCTTGTCTCATGGGTCATCTCTATCTTTGATCTCTCCATTGAGTCCTTCCCTTTAGTAGACAAACACGTGACCATTCCTCTATTCTAGAAAACTGTTCCTTATCCCTGCTTCTTTCTCAAGTTCGGGTCCCATCTTTCTAGTTCCTTTGATGTTCATTCATAATCTGCAGCTGCTGGCTCCGTTTTCTCACCTCCCACTCACTCTTTAATAACGTGTAATCTAGCTTCTCATCTCCCCACCTTGTTGGGTTTACTCTCAACAGAAATGATCACCAGTTAGTAAATCCAGTGGCACCTGTCCTCCTTTTGCTTGCCCTCTTGGCAGCGGGGCTGCTTCTTTTTCTTTTTCTTCTTCTTCTTCTTCCTATTATTATTATTATTATTTTCCTTTTCTAAGTGCCATGATCATGCTCTTAGGCACTCAGGTTAAAAATCCTTGCATTATCTTCAATTTTCCCTTGCCTATAACCCTCCTGCTTCTATATCCAATCAGTAAAAACAGTATTAATTCTACCACGGAAGCATGTCTCTCCTCTATGCTGTCAGGTCCACTTTTAATTAGATAGTTCAGATCATTATCTCTGGCTTAGACTCCTTAATGCTTTGTCCCAACATTTCCTGTTCCTTTCTGCTCTCTCCCTGTAATATGTCCCAGAAACTCCATTCAGACACAGTGTCCTAAAGCAAATCAATGAATCACTCATTTATTCAAACTATTTCTCAACTGCCTATTGTGACGGCTGTGCATAAAATTGTACCACTCCATTTGTAAGTATATGTGAATGTCACCTGCCGAAATCATACAGGTTATAAACCTTGTGGCTGAGGACAAAGCCCTAATTATGTTTGAGGCACTACTTTGGTCACTAGGGGCATAGTAGTGAACTAAGCAGAAAAAAAAAAAAAAAAATCCCACCATTTGCATTGACATGGATGGAACTGGAGGGGATTATGTTAAATGAAGTAAGTCAAGTAGAGAAAGACAATTATCATGATGGTTTCACTCATATGTGGAATATAAGCAATAGCATGGACCATAAGGGAAGGGAGGGAAATCCAAAGGGGGAGAAATCAGAGAGAGAGAGATGAATCATGAGAGACTGTGGGCCCCAAGAAACAATCTGGGGGTTTCAAAGGGGAGGAGGGTGGGAGGGTGGGGTAACAGGGTGATGGGTATTGAGGAGGGTATGTCCTGCAATGAGCACTTAACTAACATACTTAACTAATGAATCCTTGAACACTGCATCAAAGACCAATTAGGTACTAGACAATGGCTAACTGAATATAATTTAAAAAATTGAAAAAAAAAATCCCTGCTGTCTTGGAGTTCTCAGTCTAGTGATGAGAGACACAGGCAAAAAGCACAAATCTGATCACGTCAATTCTCATTTCTTATTTCCTCCTTAAAAGCAGAAGAAAACACCCACTTTTCTTTAGAATTTGCCCTACTTTCTTTCGGTTGGACGTTCTCTACAATTTAGCCACACCCTGCCTTACATTTCCATGCAGTTGTTTGTCCTGTCTCCTTAAATATCTTTCTCTTCCAATTCTAGCTGTTGACATTCTAGCCATTTTAAAAGCCCGTCTCAAATGTACCCTTTCTAAAAGACACCCTCACAAGATCTCCATAATAAACCTCTCCTATCCCTCCAATGAGCAGTTAAATTATAAAAGACATACTCCTTAGAATCAGACACAGATTTGAACCCTAATTGCTACAATAACAGCCGAGTCCTTGGAAAGTTAAATTTCTCTCAGACTCAGTTTGATCTATAAAATGATGGTGAGGACACATACCTTGCAGAATTGTTATAAAATGTAAATGTATATCAAGGGTCTTATAGTACTCTGGACGTAGTAGACAATCAGTGATCGCCATTAAAAAGATGTTGACAGTGGGTCGAAATTACTCCCTTTGCTACTTACTATTATCTTGAGCTAGATTCTTAATCTTCTCAAAACTCAATTTCCTTCTGTGTATAATAGAGCCTACAATAACCCAGGGTAGCTGTGAAAATATTTCAAGTGTCAAGTACAATGCCTGGCCCACAGGATGAACTTGAGCAGATGTGAGTTTCTGTTTACCACATTCTGACTTCCACCATGGCATGGATGCGCTCACACACAAGCATATGCCACACTTGGGTCTACTTCTCCCACTAGTTTATTAACTCTGTAAGCCACATACTGTGTTCTCTCTCATTTTTCTACTGCAGCTATGACTTTTCTCAGTGCCTCGAACTTGGCTGATGCTGAACTGCTATTTAGTGCATTTTCTGCCTTCTTCCTAAATCTTCCCTTCCTTCTTTCCTCTTCTGAAATTACTTAACAGCGCTATGGATTTTTCTGTGGCGCTAATGATAATCTTCCTCACTGTGCCCTTGTCTTATCTGCCCCCATCATCTCTTTCTCCCCACACTACTGCCAAGAAGGTTTGAAGGCGCTTGAGTAACAAACAAGATGCTTGAGTTATTCTCCTCTGTGTCCACCCTGAGAAGAGACTTAGACTGGGATTTTTATGGACTAAGAGCTAAGTATCTGGGTTAATTTGAATTACATACTCAATACCGGGACTATAAAAACCTCTAATGAAAACTTTAGCTTGGGTTAATCATGGGAAGTACAAGTTTATCAGACTTTATTCATGGAGTGTATTTGGATGGAAACGGATCCATTGTTTGGTCCCAAAAGGCTGAACATCTGTGTGTTGAGTGATGGGATTCTTAACTCTCTTATATAGTTCAACTACTAACATGAATGTTCATGACAATTTTCACAAGGCGGGCCCTGCTGATTCTTCTGACTTTGTCTATTATATCTGCATTTTGGTAAAGTGATATATTACTTGTTGCAATTTTGTAAAGATATTCGGAGAACGAATTCATCTTACAAAGTTGTCAACTTTAAGATAAGGAATCACAGCTAGAATTTGATTATGCTATGGTTTTCCTCTGCCTTCTCCCCCATGATCTTGGATCATAGTGTTTTATATTAAATCTACATCAAAAAGTCACCAGGGTGACAACTTTTCATTTGGGCTTTCAACCTAATATGTGGTCATAAACTGCTTTGCTAAGTCCCTCTACCCAGATCCATTTAAAGTGCTAGGTCTGCACGGACAGATGTGCTGACTTCTAGTAAAAACTGCTCAATGTATTTTGTTTCATGTTCCTCGGTCTCATGTTGGATGATGAAAGTGCACCGCTAATGATTGCTTTTGTCAGCAATCAAGGTTTTAGATCCATTTTACCCTCTCATAATAAAAATCCAGGAATCATTGCGATGAAAACAAAAATGGCCAGACTTAGGATTTGCAATAAAATAAAGAGTATTAGAAGGTAAAATGCGGCCCTGGGAGTCCCACACTAAATTTTTTCCACTTGTCTTTATTTTATTGCACTTGTGAAGAGGGACTCGGTGAAGCAATCTAGGGCTGTATATAAAGTAAGTGCAAAGCCCCAAATGCCAAACAGCTGAAGAAAATGGATATATAAATTGTAATATGTATAAAACGCTATACAGACATTAACAATTACATATACCTACATTGAAAATGTTCAAAACATTACATTTAAAAGCAAGAAATAAAACTAAATGTATATAGGAAACACACCTCCTAAATTTACATCTTTTTTTGTCATGGCAGTATGGATTTTCTCCTCACGATTATCTTCCTAGAGATTATGAAAGCTAGAGGCTCTGTTAAGGACCTTTGGTAACATAAATTGAGCTGAATCTGCCTTCGTCTCAGGTCATGATCTCAGGGTCCTAGGATAGAGCCCTACATTGGGCTCTGCTCAGCAGGGAGCCTGCTCCCCCCCCCACCACCTCCTACCTCTCTACCTACTTGTGATCTCTCTCTCTCCCTCTGTCAAATAAATAAATAAAAGCTTTAAAAAAATAAATAAATTGAGGCTGAAGATAGTTTTGTTTTGTTTTTAGCATAATAAAGTGTAGGATATAATGCTAACAAGAGGCTATTCTCCCTGGTGTAAAAGCCTGGTTTTGCTTTTTTCAAGAACAGGCCTGAAGCACATACTTCAATGAGGGCTTATTTTTGTCTCTCCACTCCCCCACTCAAAGATCCAATGCCCCCAGTCCCTCACTCAGTAGGTGAACTGAACAAGACACCCACACTTACTGTCAATTTCTACCATTTGGCCAGACACAAAAGGACAGGGCTTTGTTTGGTTCTAAATAATCAAGAAACTATGAAGGATTGAAGAACACAGGTATAATTGAAATGCTCGCTATGTGGAGCCCCCATGACTTCTGAATTAGAACTCCACATCACTGAAGCCTGGGGACAAATTGAATGGAATGAGAAAACTGTACATGAACTGCCACCACCATATAGACTCCAAAATACAGGACACTTGAAACCTGCCATTTGTTTAAATATTCAGAACATTCTTCAGTATTCCGAACATTTTCTTGTTTTGCTTACTATTTTCACATGGACTGCACCCACCCCTCCCTCCCCTGATAAAGGATAGAGAACCAGAGATAATCACATTTGTAATTACAACTTCCTAGCTGATGGGAGCATTCAGCATTTCTAGAAAATGCCTTATACTCTTCTACTGATGACCTAATTTATATATTTTTTGGCCACAAGGATGTAAAATGCAAGAGCATCTTGATGTACAGCCACAGAACTTAGAACTGAGTTTAAAAACTAAGACACTCTAGGGGTGCATGGGTGGCATTGTTGGTTAAGCATCCCTTCCTTGGTTTCGGCTCAGGTGGTGATCTCAGGGTGGTGAGACTGAGCCCTGAGTTGGGTCCCTCACTCAGTGCAGAGTCTGCTTGACATTCTTGCTTCCTATCCTTCTGCGCCTCCTGCTCATGAACTCTCTCTCAATAAATTAAACAACAACAACAACAACAACAACACCAAAATATGAAACTGCAAGTTGGTGCAGCCACTTTGGAAAACAGTGTGGAGATTACTTAAGAAATTAAAAATAGAGCTACCCTATGACCCTGCAAGTGCACTACTGGGTATTTACCCCAAAGACACAGATGTAGTGAACAGAAGGCCCTCTGTACCCCAGTGTTTATAGCAGCAATGGCCACAGTTGCCAAACTGTGGAAAGAACCAAGATGCCCTTCAACAGATGAATAGATAATGAAGATATGGTCCATATATACAATGGAGTATATGCCTCCATCAGAAAGGGTGAATACCCAACTTTTTTTTTTTTTTAAAGATTTTATTTGTTTATTTGACAGACAGAGACCACAAGTAGACAGAGAGGCAGGCAGAGAGAGAGAGGGAAGCAGGCTCCCTGCTGAGCAGAGAGCCCGATGCGGGACTCGATCCCTGGGATCATGACCTGAGCCGAAGGCAGCGGCTTAACCCACTGAGCCACCCAGGTGCCCGAATACCCAACTTTTGTAGCAACATGGATGGGACTGGAGGAGATTATGGTGAGTGAAATAAGTCAAGCAGAGAGAGTCAATTATCATATGGTTTCACTTACTTGTGGAGCACAAGGAATAACATGGAGGACACTGGGAGAAGGAGTGGAGAGGGAGTTGGGGGAAATCGGAGGGGAAGACGAAGCATGAGAGACTGTGGACTCTGAGAAACAAACTGAAGGTTTTAGAGGATTTGGGAGTGGGAGGTTGGGTGAGCCTGGTGGTGGGTATTAAGGAGGGCACATATTCCATGGAGCACTGGGTGTGGTGCATAAACAATGAATTTTGGAACACTGAAAAAATTTTTTTAAAAAGGTGAAACTCTAAATATTCTAGATTATTATTCAGTAAGTGAAAACTAATGTAACATCGTAAAAACAAAACTTCAGCAAGCCGTAACTATAGCAATGGCTGCCATTTATTACTAACCATCAGGTAAACCTCATGCCCACTCTATGAGTGCTTTGTCCCCAGCTTTGGAAAGAAACAAGTGAAGTTTAGAGAAGTTAAAGAAGCTCTCCCCTTAAACAAGCTCTCCCCAAGTGTCACTGTCACCGAGAGACCAGAAGTCAATCCCAGCTCTTATTCCCAAGCTGGTGCGTTCTTTCCACTATGCTTAGCTGCTTCATAAAAATAACAGATCTATCAGCGAGGTTTGAGAGAAGAGAGCTCGGTTTTCCAGACGTGCTGAAGAAACAGAAGTTAGAGCTTAGAAGAAATAGAGAGGAGAGCGTGGAAGGAGGAGCCAACTAAACCCACTCGTCTGTATACTCATTGTGACCAAATACACTCCATTCTGATTCTGTGGATCAAACAGATCTGGCTCTTCTACTTTATAGAACTCTTCTGAAGGACTCACGAGGACCAAGAGACTATCTGATAATAGTTTTTGTGAAACTCTATGGCAGTGGCTTTTGCAGCTCTTCCAAAACTAATTCAACCCATTCAGGGGTTGGGTCAAGGTGGTATTTTTCTTGGGGAACAAATCATCTTTTTTTCTTCCTCATAGAGGGAGATAAGACAAAATCTACACATAAGGTTCTTGACCATTTGTTAGAAAATTAACTTAAAATGTAGGCTGAAATTCTGGTTATTTGGTATAGTGTTTTGATCTCCATTTGAGACCTATTCTAATCCACTAAAACTTGATACAAGAGCAAATTTAACCAAAAAAAAATCTTAATTCATATACCAGAAAATTCACACATTTTTAAAGATTACTGACATGCAGTGTTATTAGTAATTTCATGTGCAAAACTGACTTGCCAATTCTATACGTTATTCAACGCTCACCACACTGAGGGTGGTCATTATTTGTCACTATACGTTATTAAAATATTATCGACTACATCCCCTATACTGTACTTTTCATCCCCATGAGTTATTTTGTAACTGGAAGTTGTACCCCTTAATACCCTTTGCCTATTTAGGACCATCCTCCCAACACGCTATGCTCTGGTAACCCAAGTTTCTCTGTATTCACAAATCTACTTGTTGTTCTTTTTAAATGTAATATTCTACATGTAGGTAAAAACATGGGATATTTGTCCTTCTTTGACTTACTGAAAATAATACCCCATGTGGTCACAAATGGCAAGAGCTCATCCTTTTTCATGGGTAAAAATTCTGTACATAGGAACATGCGGGCGCACACGTGCGCTGTATGTTCTTTATGATGGACACGTAGGTTCCTTCCATGTTTTTGCTATGGTAATTAATACTGCAGTTAAAAAAGGGGTGGATATATCTTTGCAAATAGTGTTTTTGTATTTTTGGGATAAACACCTAGTAGTGGAACTATGAGAACATACAGTATTTTAAAAATTTTTTTTAGAAAACCCTCTATACAGTTTCCCACATTGGTTGCGCCCAATGATATTCTCACCAACAGTGCACGGGGTTCCCTTTTCTCTACATCCCTGCCCACACTTGTTGTCTTTTTGATACTAACCATTCCAACTGGTGTGAGGTGGTACCTCACTGTGGTTTAGATTCGCATTTCTCTGATGATTAGCGATGCTGAGCATCTTTTCATGTGTCTGTTGGCCACAAGTGTGTCTTCTGTGGAAAAATTTTGGATAGGTCCTCTATCCAGTTTTTAATCAATTATTGCTTTATTTGGAACCAATGTTGAGTTGTAACAGCTCTTCATATTTTTTAGATATTAACCCCTTATCGGATAAGTTATTGGCAAAGATCTTCTCCCATTCAGTAGCTTACCTTCTGTTGAGGATTTTTGTATCTATGTTTATCAGAGACATTGGCCTGCAGATTTTTGTAGGATCTTTGTCCTCATAGAATGAGGATAATGCTGACCACATAGAATGAATTCAAAAGTTTTCCCTCCTTTTCTATTTTTTGGAATAGTTTGAGAATAATAGGTATCTCTTTTCAAAATGTTTGGTGGAATTTACTTGTGAAGCTATCTAGTCCTGTAATTTTCTTTGTTGGGAGGTATTTGTTTTTTTTAACCAGTTCAATTGCATCACTACTGAGTCTATTCAAATTTTCTACTTCCTGATTCAGTTTGGAAGACTGTATTTTCAGGAATTTAGCCATTTCTTCTAGGTTGTCCAATTTGTGTGCAATATTTCCTAGTATTCTCTTATAATCATTTGTACCTTTGTGCTGTTGGTTATTTCTCCCCTTTCATTTCTCCTTTCATTTCTGCCTTTGAGTCTTCTTTTTTTCCTGTGTCTGGCTAAAGGCTTATCAACTCTGTTTATCTTTTCAAAGAACCAGCTCTTGATTCCATTGATCTTATTATTTTTAGACTCTATTTCAATTATTTTTGCTCTCATCTGTGTTTCCTTTCTTCTACTAACTTTGAGCTTTGTTCTTTTTCTAGTTCTTTCATGCATAAGGTTATTTTGTTTTAGATTTATCTTCTTTCTTGAGATAGGCTTGTATTGCTATACACTTCCGTCCTGTAACTGCTTTTGCTGGGTCTCAAAGATTTTGGATCATTGTATTTATAACTTCATTGTCTCCCATGTATTTTTTTAAAGATTATTTTAGAGAAAGAGAGAATGAGCAAGTGAGGGGGAGAGGCAGAGAGAGAAAAAATCTCAAGCAGACTCCCCATTGAGCACAGAGCCCAATGTGGGGCTCATTTCCACAGCCCTGAGATCATGACCTGAGCTGAAATCAAGAGTTGGTCCCTTAACTGACTGAGCCACCCAGGTGCCCCCCATATATATTTATTTCCTCTTTGATTTCTTTGATGACCTGTTGGTTATTCAGTATCATGTTGTTTAGCCTCCATTTGTTTGTGATTTTCTCAGTTTTTTTTTTCTTGTAATTGATTTCTAGTTTCACAACAGTGTGGTGAGAAGAGATGCTTAATAGGATTTCAATACTCTTAAATCCACTGAGGCTAGTTTTGTGGCCTAATATGTGATCTATCCTGCAGAATGTCCCATGCATACTTGAATGTGAATTATGCTGGTTTGGGATGGAAAGTTCTGCATATATCTATCAAGTTCATCTGGTCTGATAGGCCATTTATAGCCACTATTTCCGTATTGATTCTTTGCACTATCCTTTGGTATAAGTAGGATGAAAAGCCCCTATTATTATTGTGTTACTGTCAATTTCTCTCTTAATGTCTGTTAATATTTTCTTTATATATTCAGGTGCTCCTATGTTGGGTGCATAGATATTTACAATTGCTATATCCTCTTGTTGAAATAATCCCTTTATTATGTAATGCCCTTCTTTCTCTCTTGCTAGCGTCTTCATTTTTAACGTCTATTTTGTCTGATGGAAGTAGTTCTATCCTGGCTTTTTTTTTTTTCCTTCCATTTGCATGGAATTTTTTTCCATCCCTTCACTTTCAGTCTGTATGTGTCTTTGAGTCTGAGTTCCTTGTAGGCAGTATATAGATGAGTCTTGTTTTTTTTATCCAGCCATCCTATGTCATTGGAGCATTTAGTCCACTTACATTCAAAGTAACTTCCCGCTTAGAACTACTTTTGCTGGGTCTCAAAGATTTTGCTACCATGTTGTTAATTGCCTTCTGCTTGTTTTTGTAGTTTGTTGTTCTCTTGCTCTCTTCCCCTGTGGTTTGCTGGCTTTCTTTAGTGTTATGCTTAGATCCCTTTGTGGGTTTTTTTTTTTAAATCTCTTACAGGTTTTTGATTTCTTATTACCATGGAGTTCTATGTAACATGTGTGTAATAGTCTGTATTAATTTGATGGTTGCTTAAGTTGGAACACATACTAAAAGCATTAAATTACTACTTCCCCCTCCACGTTTTATGTGTGAAATCATATAATTTACACCTTAAAATATTCTGCATCTTTTTATTTTTTATTTCCCATTTATTATTGTACTATAATTGAATTTAGTACTGTTCTGTTTTAGCCTTCATACTGGTTTTATAATTGATTAATCTACTACCTTGACTATATGCTTGCTTTTGCCAGTGAAATGTTTTCCTTTCATATGGTTCTTTTTTCTAGTTATGGTCTTTTTCTTGCCACTCAAAGATGTCCCTTTAACATTTCTTGCAAGGCTGGTTTAGTGGTGATGAACTGAACTTTAACTTCTGTTTGTCTGGTAGACTCTTTCTCTCCACTTCAATTGTGCCTGATAACTTGCTGGATAGAGTAGTCATAGTTGTAAATTTTTTTACTTTCAGCACTTTGAATATACCCTGCCACTCTGTTTCAGTCTAAAATGTTTCTGCTGAAAAATTAGGTGATATCCTTAAGAGGAGGAGGTGGGCCCTTATTTGTTTGCTTTTCTCTCGTTGCTTTTTAAATTCTCTTTTTACCTGTAGCTTTTTCCATTGTAGTTATTATGTGCCTTGATGTAGACCTTGCTTGGGGGCTCTCCTTGATTCCTGGACTTGGATGTCTTTTTCCTTCCCTGGTTAGGACGTTTCAGTTACTATTTCTTCAAATAAAATGTCTGCCTCCTCTCTTCATCTCGGATCCTTATAATGCTACTGTCACTTAATCATGTTGCAAACATCCCTTAACCTATTTTGTAATTCTTCCCCTTTTGGCTGTTCAGGTTGGTTGTTTTCTATTACCTGGTCTTTCAGATTGCTGGCCCATTCTTCTGAATCCACTTGTCTGCTGATTCTAGTGTATTTTTTCATTTCAGTTAGTATATTCTTCAACTCTGGTTCTTTTCACATTTCCTATTTCTTTGTTGACGTTCTCACAGAGTTCATCTACTCTTCTCTCAAGTCCAGGAAGTATCTTTAGGACCATTACTTATAATACTTTATCAAGCATATTACTTGTTCCATTTAGTTTAGTTCTAATTTTGTCTTGTTATTTCATTTTTTAGATATTCCTCTGGTTCCTCATTTTGTGTAATACTCTGTTTCTTTGTATTAGGTAGGTCTGCTAGGTCTACTGGTCTTAAAAGTGGTCGTCTTGTGTCAAAGAAATCCTGCAATGCCCTTTAGTACAATCCCCTCTGGTCACCAGAATTAGGCTCTCCAGGGGTGTCCTCTGTGTGCTGTGATTCCTTTGGGCATGCTGGTAGGTGGGGCTGACCCTCATCTCAGCTGGCTGCAATAATCTGCTTCACCTTCTACAGGCATACGGGACAGAGTTTGCACCCCAGGCTGTTGAGGGGCCCGGCTATAGCACCATGGACTAGCTGATGGGCTGGGCTAGCTCTCAACCCACCTGTCTACAGTTAGCCACTGCAACACCTGCTGTCACTCTGAGGAACATGGCTTACTCCCTGCATGGCCAGCTAAAAGGCTCAGCTACAGGAACTGTGGGTGTGTGGGGTTATTTCCCACCCCTTGCCCCCTGTCCCCTACCCAGAGCAGGAACCACTTTGTAGTGGTGTTTGTCCTGTCCCTGCTGGGTGTGTTGGGGCAGGAGCCACTTTGGAAGGGTGCCTGTTGAGATAGCTGGGTTGGGTGGAGCAGGAAAGCAGGACAAGGCCAGAGTGGGGCATATTCTGCTAGCAAGGTAGATGGAGTGTGTTAAAACCGGCTCCTGCCAATGTCCAGCTATGTAGTCTGGGGAATGGTGAGAAAAATGGGGCCTGCCAGCACGTCCATTCCCAGAGGAATCTCCTGCAGATTTCTGCCCCTCCAGCACACATTCTAAAATTAGTCCATAAATCTCCTTCATGGATGCCCCAGATGCTTTTCAAACTGCTGCTTCTGTGCTGGGTGTTAGACTGAGTGATATAGTATGTTGGCTCTTTCAGGGCAGAGTCTTGGTTTCCTGTAGCCCTCCAGCTCTTCTGGAGTTAAGCCCTACTAATTACTTAAGCTCCTAGAGTTAAGCCTTGTTGATTTATAAAGCCGGACATTATGGAGGGTCTTGTTCCCAGTGGGGGCCAGGGACACCCATGTGGGGTCTGATCCCTTGCTCTTCGTGGTAGTGATGTCCCTTCCATTTGTGGTTAGTTACACAAGGTATTTGGTACCCAGGTGTGTCCCTGCCCCTATTTCTCTGTGGCCTCTTCAGGACGAGCTGTGGCAGTTCTGTTCTGCCATTCTTTAGTTAGTTGCAATACACGTATTTGTTGCCACAGTGCGTCCATGAGAGGAGTGAGCTCAGGCTCCTTTTACTCCACCATCTTCCCACGTTCCCCATATAGACTCATTTAAAGCCTACAGGCTTTTAATATATTCGTAAACTTGTGCATCCATCACCAAAATCTATTTTAGAACATTTACATCACCCTTAAAAGAAACGAACATCACACCCCTTAACCATCACCCTCTAAGCCCCTATAAACCCCTACCTTAGGCAACCGTTAATCTACTTTCTGTCTCTACAAAGCAACTTTCTGTTGGCTAAAATCCTAAATGTTCTCTGGCTTTGAAGAGATCAGTCCCATCTTGAATGTTAGCTGGAAAAAATACCAGAAGTAGTCAACTTTTGTTGGGGGTGGAAAAATAAGGAAAGATAAAAGAGCAGCACCATGTTTTCTAATATGAAGTCTAGAATCATTATTTAGTTGGCAACTATGCGATCTTAAATCCATGAACGCAAAACCAAAATGTACTCACCAAACAGTTTTTTCTCTTCTAGTTTCTCAGAACATGGTTGGCATACTCAGGTCTTCATCTAGAATCTAATGATCTTCTAGGAAATCCCAGTGAAGGGAGCAGGGGCTGCTGGAGGAGAGCTGCATTCTCTACTGGTTACGGCTCTACTTATTGGCTTCTTGAGAGTTCTGGCGAACTCAGAAGTTCTCACAATTTAATGTAGGCAGAAGAAAGGGATCTTCAAGACCCTGATAGAAGCTATGTCTTTAGCTGTGTCCTTCCCACTTTGGAGACATGACAGTGTGGTGGAAAGATCAGGTCTGGCATGACTGCTTTGAATCCTAGGTCTACATACTAGATATAGGACCTTACTTAATCTCTTTGATTCTCAGTTTTTTTTCATCAGTAAAATAACATGACTATCATCCAATAATAATGGTGGAGTTATGAGAATTAAATGTAATGACATCTGTTGAAATGTCAAAACCTACTAAATTATACATAGTAATAATCAATAAATATTAACTTCTCTTTTATATTCTCTTCTTATAAACTCCAGATCATCAGACTATTCTCTTAATTGTCTGGGTCCTGCCCTACATAGGACATGCTTTGTGTTCATCAATAACTGAAGGCATGGGTTTAAGGGCTTCTATTAGTAACCAACTGTGATCTTATTACTTAACTTGTGGCTACTTTGGTTTTCTCGTATTTCAAAAGGTTATCACAAAGCTTCAAAATATGCATAGGAATCACCTGCGTATTTTTTTTTTAATTGCAGACTGATTCAGTAGCTACAGTGAACAGAATTTTTAAATAGATTCTAAGGTTCCTGCCTTCCTTGTGTACATGCTCCATAGGATCCTCTCACCCTGAGTGTGAGCAGTACCTGTGCATTGGGTAGGTCACCCTCATGATTAGGTTACATGACAAAGATGAAGGGATTTTGCTCATGTAAATAGGGTCCCAAACCAGTTGATTTGAAATTAATGAAAGGGAGATTATCCTGGGTGAGTCTGACCTAAACAAGGAAACCCATTA
This sequence comes from Mustela lutreola, assembly GCF_030435805.1. Taxonomy (NCBI): domain Eukaryota; kingdom Metazoa; phylum Chordata; class Mammalia; order Carnivora; family Mustelidae; genus Mustela; species Mustela lutreola. Next base: position 100,715,300 of record NC_081308.1, on the reverse strand, counting down.
AAAGAGGGCCTTGAAGTCAAGACTCTTGCTATCCTTGAGATAGTGAGTTTTTAGCAGTTCTACAGCTACAAGGAAATAAATTCTGCCAGCAACCACGTGTGCCTGGAAGAGGACTCAGTGCTTCAGATCAGACCCCAGTCTTAGCTGATAAATCTTGGTTTAAGTCTTGTGTGATCCTGAGCAGAGCATTCAGGTAAGCCATACCCAGTTCCTGACCCATGAAAACTTTGAAATGATAATGTGTTATTTTACGCTGCTAAATCTATGGCGGTTTGCTACACGGCAGTACAGAACTAATATACTGGGTCTGAGTGAGGCATTTCTAATAAGATCCCAGGTGGCTATTGATTATGCACCAGCATGTCCACAATCTGAGTAACAAGAATATATCACACAATCATTTCAAGACTTAGAGCGATCGTAGATATTAGGGATGAACAACTAGGGTGCTTTTATGATGATTTCTTCAACCTTAAACATAAAGTTTAATGATTCATAATTCTTCATTATTACCTCTATTTTATAAATTCTTCATTTGTAACCTCAATTTTCTAAAATTGACTCTCATGTGACTTTTGTGGGAAATTCCACTTAAACTTCTAGACATCTATTTCCAATTAGAGTTTCATTCCTTTACAATTTCCTACTCTTGCAAGAAAATTAAATATATTCCTAATCAAATGCAAATGGCACAACACAGAGAGGTAATTATCATTTTATCAATTCAGTCCAATCCTCTTTAACCACACTCAGTATTCTAAGTAACAAGATCTTAATGGTTACACTTGAGGATATTAAAATAAGATGGAGGGAAAATGAATTGTTTCTTGGCTTTGCCAAATAGGAATTATTCACAAAATAGGTTTTTCAGCTTACTGTCTTATTAAACCATTTTTATTGGCTTTCTTATTTAGACTGTATGGTTGGATACTACCAGGTATAATGGAACATCTGTTCTATGCAGTCTAGCTGATCTACTTGGTCAAACAGGAGTCTTAGGACTGAAGGATTTATCTACATGAGACTGCAGGTTTCAGAATTCTATTAGCTGACTGCTATTTGTCACAGCAATTTATTTTGTGTTGATCAAGAGTCCCTACCTTGGAGATTAGTAAATGTAGAACCCAATAACTCAACTCTTACAGATCTCTTTTTGAACCGGTTAGATGAAAAGAGGAAGTCATTTTCTCCAGATTCTTTCTTCTACATCTGTTAAATGGGTGGCACTAAAACTTTCAGTTCATTCTAATTCAATTCATTTCAAACGTTTTTACTTAGCGCATTACTGTCCTAGGAACAAGCAGTATGAATAACACCTAGTGCTTGCTCTTATGCAGTTTATGATCTGGTGGGGAAAAAAAACAAATAGACATGGAATTATAATATAGCATAACTACTAAGAGAGGGCCAACTGCAATGTAAGTAATATGTAATTTTGAATTTAAAGTATGGGTAAGATTTAGTGAAGTAAAGGGAAGAGAAGATGCCTGGCAGAAGGAACAATGTGTTCTATGGGTGAAGAGCAAGAATTAGAAAATTCAAGGTGGTTAGAACATAGGTAAGAGGTAGAGGGAGAAAATTAGAAAAGCATGCAGGACCCAACACATGATGGCTGGTTAAGCATATAAAAGAGTTTGGAGATTAGTTTAGGTAATCATTTATAAACTTGGGTCTCAAGAACCTGTTACACATATATAGATAGAGGAGCCCATGAGATCATGACCTGAGCTGAAACCAAGACTTGGACGCTTAACTGACTGAGCCACCCAGATGTCCTAAGACAGTGTTCTATTCTTAAAAATTCTGTAGGGCCCCATAGAGCTTTAGTATCAGTGTTAAATGTATTAATAGTTGCTATATTAGAAAAACTGGGAAATTTAAAAAGATTTAAAATAATTAAAAACCTATTACATGTTAACAGAAAAGGTTTTTTTGGTAAATCTCTTCAATGTCTGGCTTATGTAGAAACCAAGCTGATTCTCATATCTGACTTGTGTCTATTTATTGCAATGTTACATGTCCCTTAACCTATGGAAAACGCTACTGTAGACTTAATGAGCAAATGAAAGTGAAAATGGCAAATAATCTCAATAGGATTATGAACATTGTTTTGACTTTGCAAAGCAAGAGATCTCACAGACCTCTGGGGATCTTCTTGATTTGAGAACTATGGTCTGAAGTCAATGAGAAAACCCTGAAGTGTTTAAAGAACAGAGTTAGATATGATCAGAGTTTCATTTTGGGAAAATTACTCTGCAGGGAAAAGATGTGTTGTAGCAGAATAAGAATAGAATCAAGTAGGCTTGTATGAATTCCAAAAATGCGTATCTGATCATGTCTAGGCTTACTGAGCTACCAGGAAAGGGTTTTAAATAATATTACATATGCTAAATATTTATTACAATGTTAGCGTTCAGTGCTCTTAACCACAGTAATCATCTGTTTCCTAGGATTTATAAGGGCAAAATCCAGTGTAGAGCTAGAGTCTGAAACAGAATAAAGCTTGGCAAGAGATGCAAATTCTTGTAGAATCTCAAGCACTGCAGTACAACCAGCCAACCATCCACTTGCCTCAGCTAAATGCTATTCACTGAAGAAATGGATGAAAGTGAAGCCATGTTTAGCTAAGGCCCTCATAAAGAAAGCCCTGGATCAATAATGAATTGGCATAGCAAATTAATTAATAAAAAATAATATAAATAATAATATGTTACTAATAAACAATTTTGAGCACTTACAATATGCCAGGCACTGTGCTTAAGGGCTTTATCATTTTAATTTAATCCTCATAACAACCTATGAAGTAGGTAAGATCATCATTACCCCCAGGGGGTATTACTATTACCATCTCCACACCCAGGATGGGAAAACACAGATGGGAGGAGGAGAGGACTAGGCAGACACAAACCCAAGTAACTCATTCAAGGTTCTAAAATAAAGAACAGAGCTAGGTTCTGAGCCTATGTCTAGATGACTCGAAAACCCATTCATAGCCAGTGTGCTATACCGCCACACTACAAGATACAATGTAAAATACTTCATGAATAAAGCTAGATTCTGTATCAAATAGATTACCAGATATTGCTGATAGTTTATGCTAAGATAAATCCTGATAACTAAAGTAACATTTTTCTACCCTAGAAACAAGAGATCTGAAGTAATAGTTCATTGCTGACAATGGTTGATACTATTCATGGTGAAGGCAAACCTTTCTGGGGAACAGACCCACAAGCGTTTACATTTTTATTATTGTCTACAAATTCAAGAATGTCGCCTTTGCTAATTGGGAGGCAGTAGAAGAGAGTAGATCAATGTAATTGGACTGTCCAGATTTGAATCCCAACTCTACCATTTACTAACTCTTTAACACTGAGCACGTCAGTTAACCTGTCTATGCATCAGTTTCTGTGGCCTTTAAATAGGGGCAATAATAGTACCTAACTCAAATGGCAGATTTTAAGATTAAATGATAGAATATATACAAAGTATCGATTATGGAGTATATAAGATTAAATCTCAAATATTAAATATCACAGATTAAATGCTCAAAATTATTAACAATCTAATTAAATTGTACCCAAAGAACTCCTCCTTCACCATAATTATTTACAATATTATATGTTTTAAGGGCCTAAATTTTTTCACAAGTAAAGGTGTACAAACAGATGCCTAAAATCCCTGCCAGTTTCAAGCCTCTGTGTTATCAAGTTGACCTAAAAATCTCACTCTCCTTCTCTCTACACTGCTGTAAAGGAGGCTTTGCCAAAATAATCAGTCCCATACTCATTCCAATAGGGACATTTATAGTCATGCAATCAAACCAACCAGATTAGGAGCTGAATTTTTGATAGAATAGACTGGATCTTTTGGCATGTTTTGAATAGAGCTTTAATTTGTCCGGCTTACCATAATTTTTTAAAGAACTTAAAGTAGAATTGAGTTTACTGAGAGGTTAATACTATCTAAATGTCAGGTAATTATAGTAATTTTACCTAGGACATTGGGAAAACTTCTTAACTCTGTGTACTTTTTTTAAAAAAAGATTTTATTTATTTAACAGACAGAGATCACAAGTAGGCAGAGAGGCAGAGAGAGAGGAGGAAGCAGGTTCCCCTCTGAGCAGAGAGCCCAAAGTGTGACTCGATCCTAGGACCTTAGGATCATGATCCCAGGACTCTGGGATCATGACCTGAGCTGAAGGCAGAGGCTTTAACCCACTGAGCCACCCAGGCGCCTCTTAACTCTGTGTACCTCTATTAAAATCTTTTTTAAAGACACTCTCATTGATATAAGGCACAACATCAACAGGGTTTCAAAAGTTTCTTTCTTCTATTTGGGAAACATGCACACGTGCCCCACTTGCCTGTATGCTAGGCTTTTATTTTTCCCTTTTGCTTAGTTAGGGACAAAGTCTGCCATTTTGGGATTGAAGCAGAGTCCTTTTGGCTCTAGGGAGAGGGTAATAAATTTTTTCTTCATACTGCACTGACAATTTAATCTTGGTTGAGAGAATTGCTATCTCTGAGGGTTGCTTAAGACTGGAAATCGATGCAGTTGTTTTCTTGGTAACCAAGCTACTTGGAATCATTGATATACAAAAATTCAAGTTCCGACTTTGCTAGGTACTCTTAAGGCTCCAAATTTTTTTTCTAAAAAAATTAGGCTGAATTCTGACTTAGAAAGGCAATAGAAAAAACAAGTATTCCAGCTCAACATGTAACTTTTTTTTTTTTTTTTTAGAGTGGTCAATTGTAGCAGAATCATCTGGAAAGATGCTGCAAGACACAAGGGGTAAGGGAAACAAAAGGATTAAAGCAAAGTGTAAGCAGCAAGCTTGTGTTGGGCTTACAAGTTTGTTCACTGGGACATATTCTTTTCTTATGTATAAGCAATACCAAGAATTCATACAAGAACAATACATTCTTCATCTCCCAAAATGAGAAGAGGAAGAAGAAATAAGGGAATCTTACTTGGAAATGGAATCTTAGAGCTGGAGAAGGCCTTAAGGACCATATAGCTTAGGTCCCACATAAAGTAACGTTGCAAATGTCACACACTTAATGATAGACCCAGGACAATAATTTCAGTTTTTTTGATTCACATTGTAGTGTTCTTACTGGTCTAGCACAAGTACTCAGAGTTTATTTTTAAAAAAAGGTTTTATAATATACTTATTAAATCAGTTATTTATAAAGTGAAATTCCAGGCGTGGTAGAAGAGCCAAAGATAATCCCCAAATCAATTCTGGTAGACAAAATTCACTGACTGGTAAGTCTATGGAATGCCAATTTAAGAAAAAAAAATACTGTGCCCATCAACATGCATTAAAAACAGAAAAGTTTCCGAGAAAACAGTAAGAACAGAGAAGAGGCAATCAGAAATAAAAACAGGAAATTTTTGATCAGTCCAGTAATAGCTTAAGAAGACTGGAAAATTTCAGCTCTGATTGTGAGAGATGGGTTTCCAAATGCCTTGCCTCTATCTGTTTGTCTCTTTTTGAGTGCAATTCTTATGCTGAAATCCCCAACTCCTACAACTGTTACTTCATATTTTCTCCTGACTTCCTTCTTTTGGCCAACCCAACAGAAGGATTTATGCAGGGGCACCTGGGTGGCTCAGTGGATTAAGTCTCTGCCTTTGGCTCAGGTCATGATCTTGGGGTCCTGGGATCAAACCCCACATCAAGCTCTATGCTCAGCAGGGGGCCTGCTTCCCCCCTCCTTCCCCTCTGCCTGCCTCTCTGCCTACTTGTGATCTCTCTCTGTCAAATAAATAAATAAAATATTTAAAAAATGATTTGTGCTGTTTCTTTAACCATCAAAACCCCTTCTCCTTCCTACAGTCTTGGTTATAAAAATAGGGAAAGCAGACAGAAATGTATGGGTTAGCATTTAGATGGATATTATGAAAACAGCTATTATATACTAGGTATCCAATGATATCCAATAAATATTGCTTACTTGTATGTGCTCCACTACAAAAGACAAAGTCCTATGCATCCTAGAGGCTATGTTATCTCCTAAAATCTCCAAAATCATGAAAATGACTCAGGAAAATATTGCACCCTCGGCTTTTCTCAGATAAGACCTTAAGAAAGATATTACTTCACGGTTTCTGAGAGTAAGATGCTAGAATCAGGATATCTGAGAAGGCCTGGGGTAGGGAAAGGAGGGCTAGGGCCAGGAGGTAAGAAAAGAACCAAGAGGTGTCTGGGTGGTTCAGTTGGCTAAGGGTCTGCCTTCAGCTCAGGTCATGATCTCAGGGTCCTGGGATCAAGCCCTCCATCAGGCTCCCTGCTTCTCCCTCTGCCTCTCCCCTCTGCTTGTTCTCTCTCAAGTAGATAAAATCTAAAAAACACCAAGCAAACAAACCAAAAAAAATCCACAAAACAAAAACCCAAGAAAGAATCTATAAAGCAAACATTAAAATTCCATTTCCAGCTATGTTGACATAAGTGCTACCAATTTGCCCTCCCAGCATGAACAGTTATAAAACTGAACAAAGTATATGAAGCTGTTGTTTTCAGGCACTGGACAGAAGGTAACACAGAACACAATACTTAAAGAACAGCGGCAGAGAAGATGAGCACCAGGCTCACTCTAGGCTCTCTATTAGCATAGAATTCCAGCCTTAACACAGAGAGGTATGGTCCAGGCTGACCATTACGAAAGACAATAAAGAACATTAAATACTATGAAATATTTGATTAACCCCAGGAAAGCAGGAAAAAAAGGAACAGGTAAATAAAAGCACATGAAATTAAAACAGAACCAGCAAATGACAGAATCAAGAGGAGCCATATCATTAAATATATTAAATATACATAGAAGAATCATTCTCATGATTCATGATTTCAACTAGAAGAAAAGGAGATTGAAGTATACACTGTATGCAGGTATATAAAGACTTTAAATATAAAGACACAAATAGATTGAAGCAAAACAATGCAAAAAAATGTCTACATATTCAAAGAAGATTATAAAAGATTAGCACCAGAGAGAAATTAGAATGTTGCCAGTGATAAAAAGAACACTTCAAGATAAATTCATAGTAATCCTGAATGTGTATGCTACAGATAACAGATTTACAAAATACATGAAGTAGGGATGTCTGGGTGGCTTAGTTGGCTAAGCGCCCAACTCTTGGTTTCATCTCAGGATCTCATGGCTCTTGAGATGGAGCCTGTGTTGGGCTCTGCACTCTGTAAGGAGTCTGCTAGAAGATTCTCTCCCTCTGCCCCTTCCCCTGTTTGTGTGCATGTTCTCTTTCTAAAATAAATCCTAAAAAAGAAAAAAAAATCCAAAAACCCCACAAAATACATGCAGTAAAAATGGACAGAACTGAAAAGAGGAATTGAGAAATCTACAATGGGATTTTGCACACCTTTCTCAGTAACTGGATAAAGTTGAAAAACTACCAAAATATATGAAAATAGATGAACACCATTATCAAAGAATGGGACCTAAATGATAATTATAGGATACTACACTCAGCAACATCAGAAAACAACCTTAACTTCATAGAATTTTCATCAAGAGACTATATTCTAAGTGAGGAAATATAGCTCATTAAAATGTTTGAAATCTTACAAAGTATATTATCTGATAACGATGGAATTCAGTTAAATGTTAACATCTAGAAAATTTCTAAATGTTTTGAAATTAAATATCACATCTAATAACCTAAAGATCAAAGAAGAAAAATTAAAATACTTCAGTTGAAAGATAATGAAAATAATATATTAGAGGAAAATGTGTAATAGTAAATGCTTATACTAGTGGAAAAGGTTTAAAAATCAATTACATGTGTTTTTGCCTTCAGGATATAAAAAGTTAAGTATCAGCAAAATTAATGGGAGGGAAGACTTTTAAGAAAAGCAAAAAGTTCAATTAAGTAGAAAGAAGAAGAATCAGAAAAAATTCTTTAAATAAATAAAACTGATAAACCCTTAGCAAGATGAATAGGATAGAAGAAACATATTTTTTGGTAAAGTTTTTATTTATTGGAGATAGAGAGTGTGTTTGTGTGTGTGTGTGTGTATGTATGTGAGAGAGAGAGAGAGAGAGAGAGAGAACGTGTGCACCAGCGAAAGGGGTAGAGGGAGAGGCAGACTTCCTGCTGAGCAGGAAGCCTGTCCAGGGATTCAATCCAGGAGCCTGGGATCGTGACCTGAGCTGAAGGCAGACACTTAACCAACTGAGCCACCCAGGTGTCCCAACAAACACATTTTATTAATATTAGAATTAAAAGAGAATATCATAACAGATCCTACAGACATTTAAAGGTGATTATTGGGAAAAACTTTAGGCTGATAACTTCAACATCTTAGATGGTCAAATTTCTTGCAAAATATGACTTAACGATAAACACAGGGAGGAGTGTAATGCGAAGTGAAATAAGCCAGTCAGAGAAAGGCAAATACCATGTGATTTTACTCAGAGGTGGAATTTAAGAAACAAATCAAACAAAAAAGGAGAAACCAGAACAGATTTCACTATAGAGAACAAAAGGATGGTTACCAGAGGGGAGGTGGGGGAGGGGGATAGGGGAAATAGGTGAAGGGGATTAAGGGTACATTTTTCTTGGTTGTACAGAGTAATATATGGAACTGTCGAATCACTATATTGTACACCTGAAACCAATATAACACTATTAATCACACTGAAATTACAAAAAAAATTACTTGAGAAAACTGACACAAAAAATAGAAAATTCCAGTAAAATTCTATTAAGTGAATATAACTAACAAAAATCTTCAAAAATATTTGGGCCCAGTTTCACTGGTGGATGGTATCAGACATCTAAGGAATAAGGTCAATCTTGCATAAAGCTGTTCAGAAAAATAGAGGAAGAAAGAGCTCATTTTATGAGGTCAATATTACCCTAATACTAAAAATCTGACAAAAACAACTAGAGAACAGTACCTCTCATTAAGATCAAAGTTCTTAACAAAATACTAGCAAATAGAATCCAGCCAACAAAAATGTTTAGTGTATCTAGTACAGTTTATCCCACAAATGAATCATTTGCTCAATACTTGATTATCAATTTATATACCACATAAAGTAAAAAATGAAAAAATAGGACCACAATAAATTCAGAAAAAGCATTTCACAGAATTTGGCATTTGCTCATGTTTAAAAAAAAAAAAATCAATCAGGGACGCCTGGGTGGTTCAGTCTAAGCGTTTGCCTTCCGCTCAGGTCATGATCCCAGAACCCTGGGATCAAGCCCAGAGTTGGGCTCCCTGCTCAGTGGGAAGGCTGCTTCTCCCTCTCCCGCTTCTGCGTGTCTGCTTCCTCTTCCGCTTCTACTTCCCCTGCTTGTGTTCCCTCTCTTGCTCTCTCTGTCAAATGAATAAATAAAATCTTAAAAAAAACAAAACACACAAAACAAAACAAAAAAATCAGCAAAATGTTAAAACTAGGGAAATCCCTTAAAAGCAAAACAAAAAACAAGGAAAATTTCTCAAGCTGACAAAGACAAAAAAAAAAAAAAATTAGCAGATGGCATCACATTTATTGGTGAAACATTAAACACTTTTTCCCTTAGATTGGGAGTAAGGCAAGGATATCCACTTTCATCATTTCTATTTGGCATTATACCAGATACGCTAACCAGTGCAATAAGGCAAGAAATAAATAAAACTGGAAATTTTAAAACTGTCTTCCTCACAGATGATTGTTTAATCAGAAAATCTTAAAATCTTAAGTAATATATAATATCAACATCAGAAGTAAGATTAGTAAGGTTCTAAGATATAAGACCAATTTTTAAAAAATCAATTGTATTCTTGATTCTAGCAGCAAACATTTGGGAAATGAAAAAACCCTATCTATACAGTTATCAAAGAACATAAAATATTTAGAAATAAATGACAAGCATTTGGGGTATTTCATAGTAGTGCACTATATCTGAAGACTAACTAGAGATAGCTTTAATAAGAAGACCTATTCATAGCAAGTTATGAATATTACTGGAAACATTTAGGAATTCCTAAATAAATGAAGGAATATACTACATACTGGATCAGAAAGTCACCAGATTTAAGAAGTCAGTCCTTCCAAAATGGAGATTCGGTGCACTCCCAATCCCAGCAGTCTTTTAAATAAAAATTAACATGCTCGTTTAATTGATATAAAAATGTAAAACCAACTTGAATAACCAAACTGGTTTTAGAATAGCCTTAAAAAAAACTAGAAAATAACTTTTAAAAGAAAAAAGATGGAGAACTTACATTGTCTGATGTTAAGGTTTTTAATAAAATAAGACAGCGTGGTATTAGCTAAATACAGACGCATATCAATGTGACTGAATACTGACATCTGAAATAGGTCCACATGTACATAGTCAACTAACTTTCTTCAAAGGCACTAAAGGTCCTCAGTGGGGAAAGGATTGCATTTTCAAAACACTGCTGAAATAACTGAATATCCATATGGAAAAAAAATACCTCAATTTTTACCATACAACAAAAACCAAAAAAATTACTCAAAATAGATTATAGTCTTAAATATGGAGGCTACAATAATAAAACTTCTAGAAGATAACCTAAGAGAAAATCTTTGTATTGTAGAGTAGGCATTTTTTTTTAGATAGAACCAAAAAGCATGAATCATAAAGAAAATTGACAAACTGGCTTCATGAAAATTAAAACCTGTTCTTTGAATAACATCCTTAGGAAAACTTAAAAAGCCTCAGACTATACGACAATATTCACATTACTTACATCTGACACAAGACTTGCATACAGACTGTATAAAAATTCTTCCATGTAAATAAAATGAGAAACAAGCCAATTAAAAACTGGGCAAAATACTTGAACACTTTTCAGAGGACTATATCGGAATGGCAAAAAAAAATGAAAGAGATGTTCAATATCATTAGTCATAAAAGAAATGCATACTAAAGACTCAGTAAGATACCAATTAGTCTAATGCATAAAATTTTTTAAACCTGACAATCCAATTACTGGAGAATATGTGTAACAACTGGAACTCTCCTATATTGGAGACAGGAATGTAAAATTGTGTGATACTTTGGTAAACAGTTGGCATTTAAATCAAACATACATTTATCAAAGGCCTAAAATGTTTGCACGTAGATATTAAAAAAAACCATTTTAGATAGTGGAGTTTTAGGTTCACAGCAAAACTAAGAGTAAAGTACAGAGATATCACATATACTCGCATGCATAGTCTTTCCCAATATCAACTTTCTCAGTATATTTGTTATAATTGATAAACCTACATTGACACATCATAGTTATTCAAAGCCCTTGGTTTACTCTTGGTGTTGCATATTCTATGGATTTGGACAAATGTATAATGACATATATCTACCCTTGTAGTATTATACTGGGTATCTTCACTGACTCCTTTGTGCTCCCAACTATTCAAGCCACCTCTACCCCCACCCCTGGCAACCACTAATCACTTCACAGTCTGTATAGTTTTGACTTTTCCAGAAGGTCACATACGTCAAATCATATAGTATGTATACACCACTTTATTTTTCCCTTCGTCTACTGAATACCATCTTGGTTGCTTCTGGGTTTTGACAGTAATAAATAAAGCTGCTATAAATATTCATGCCCCAGTTTTAGTGTGGACATAAGCTCTCAACTCCTTTGGGTAGATACCGAAAGACAGTGTTGGATCAAATGGCTAAGCGTAGGTTTAGTTTTGTAAGAAATGACCCATCTTCCAAAGTGGCTCCTCTAAGTGTGTGATTTTCTTCCTTCTTAAGGGTTAATGCCCTGCTGGGGGTTTAGGTTCCCAACCACATGACCGCCCCTCCCACTGTTCTCAATGTGGCCTTCTTTGTGGCTTTAGCTGTGGAAAATTTGTTTTTGCTCATCTCCCAGTACATCACTGATCACCAGAGAAATGCAATTCAAAACCCCAGGGAGAGCAAGCACTTCACACCTGTGAGTGGCTATCAGCAGAAAGAGACAAGTGTTGTTAAGCATGTGGAGTGAGGGACCCCTTGTCCTGGTTGGTAGAAATGTAAATTGCTACAATCCCTACGGAAAAGAGTATGGAGCTTTCTTCAGGAAAATAAAAATAGGACTGCCATATGGTCCAACAATCACACTTGTGGGTATATACCCAAAGGAAATGGAAACACTATTCAGAAGCCTTACCTGCACTTCCTTGTTCACTGCAACATCATCCACGATAGCCAAGGCACGGAAACAACCTAAGTGTCCATGAACAGATGAATTGATCAAGAAGATCTAGTGTGTATAAACACAACAGAATGTTATTCAGCCACAAAAAAGAAGGAAATGCTGCCTTTTGCTACAACACAGAAGGACCAAAAGAGCCTTATAAGTGAAATAAGTCAGGCAGAGAAAGATAATCATTGTATGTTCTCACTTACGTGCAGAAACTACAAAAACCCAACTCATAGAAACAAAGTATAGAATAATGGTTGCCAGGGGCTGGGGGCGGGGGCGGGCGGTGCAGCGGAAGAAATGAATAGATGTTGCTCAAAGGCTACAGATTTGAGGCTCTAAGGTGAATGAGTTCTGGGGTTGTAACGTAAAGCATAGTGACTATCATTAACAATACCTGAAAGTCGTCTGAGTAAATCTTACATGTTATCACACGCATGCGCACACACCCACACAGAGTGGTAATTACGATAGAGGATGGAAGCATTAATTATCTTTATTATGGCAATCACTTTACAATATACAGGTTCATCAGATCATCCTAGTTTATGCTTTAAACCCTTATTTATATGTCCACAATATCTGGAATAACATATAAAGCTGGAAGAAAAGAACGTACCAACGCCAACAGCATTAGTCATGAGGAAATTGGAAATTAAAAACACCGTCTGATAGCGCTTCACAGCTACTAAAATGGCTCGAGTGTAAATAAAGTCACCAAGACCAAATGCTGGCAAGGTTGCTGAGCAAAGAGAACCCCCATACCTCACAGCAGGGAACGGAAAATGATGCAATTGTTTTGAAAAACTATTTGGCAGTTTCTTATCAAGTTAAGCATATACCTTCCCCAGGTTTTAGGTATTTACCCAACAGAAATGAAAGCCCATATCCAGCAGAATACTTGTGCAAGACTGTTCATAGCAACTTTAATTAAAAAAGAAAAAATCAAAAATGAAGCATATACCTTCCCCAGGTTTTAGGTATTTACCCAACAGAAATGAAAACCCATATCCACCAGAATACTTGTGCAAGACTGTTCATAGCAACTTTAATTAAAAATAAATCAAAACTGAAAAGAACCCAAATATCCATGAACAGAAGTAAATGTGTTTGGATAAACAAATTGTGCTACATTCATACAGTACAAGACTGTGGAAAAAGAACTATCTTTACATATAACGACATGGAGGGTTCTCAGCAACATTGCTGAGTGACCTATTTTCAAAAGAGTACAGGCTGTATGGTCACATTTATAGGAGTACTTTTAAAAACGAAAAACAAACTTATGGTGAGAAATCAGATCACACTTCGAGGCAGGGTGCTCGCACAGGTATCAAGTTTGTCAGAATGAATTGAGCCATACATTTGCGAATGAGTTTCCTTTAGTATATGGAAATTATACCTCATTTACAAAAAAATGAAAAATAAAAAGGAAACCATGTAATTTAAAATTTTGTCAAACACCAGCAGTATACTTTCAAAAGTCAGTGTTTTGCAATTCTATCTGCACATGAGATGCACCTGAGTTTTGTTTTCTGGGTTTTTGTTTTTGTTTTTTGTTTTTAAACATACAGTTCTGACTCTTTACCCAATATTGAGAACCCCGGACCTGCTATAAAAAACCATTCCTATATCAACTGGGAAGTTACTACTGTAATAGTTTGATTTTCACAGCATTTCTAGTACAGAAACCCACCCCTATACCCGAATGAACTAGCCCACGCTGGCTTTGGAATTTTGAATTATTCATAGGTGGACATGGCCACAATATTAACAATTCTATCACACATTTCAGAAACAGAATTCACCTGCCATCAAACCGTCACAAGAAAGCTTCCACTGATTGTTTTACTTTTCTTCAGAGTGCATATGGCGGGTGGGGAACCTACAGAAACCAAAACCATGCTACAGAATTACCAATGGTTCTGTGAATCCAGCCTCCTCCTTAGCTCCTGTACGCAATTTTGTAAAACACCTTTCATTAGCAGGCTTGTTTCTCAGAAGTGACAGTGGAACTCTCTTTAAGGATATATAGTCCAGTGCTAGACGTTAGCAACAGAATCTTAAGTGGAGAGACTTTTTTTTTTTTTTTTTTAACAGAATGGGCCCCAGAGAACAGGAAACGAGACCACCACTAGAAGAGTTGATAGAAACAATAAGAAACTGGTTTGGAAGGCAATCAGAAACCATCAATGTCCTTCTCCACTTTAGAAGGCCAGCCCTAGGGACAGGATTCAGAACTCATTTCTAACACAAACCAAACTGCGCTGTCAAAAACAATACAATGGAAATTAGTAGTTTAGAGCAAAGAATCTCAGACGAATCCCCTGTAATCTAAATCAGAAACTAATTCAATTGACTTTTGGAAATATCCTTTTCCTCTCCATGTGGTTTCCACCTTTGATGAAGGGAGGGGTAAGCATTACAGAACTTCCAAGCCTGGTCTCCTTCGGCTACCGTGACTCAGCTCTAACTGCAACCCAGCTGGCTCATCTTCCTGGACGTGAATTCCGCAGTAGGACAGCCGTCCATTCCCCGGGTCCCAGTAGCAGAGAGGCAAAACCAGGGGCTTTGCTTGGATATCACATACAGGACAGGTTCAAGAACAACTGAACGAACCCGCACGAACTCCAGTTCCATTGAATTGGTCCCCATCATTCTTTGTCTCTCGTACCTTTAAATCTCTCTGCACGAAAACTGGGCTTATCCTCTGGTCGGTGTTAAAGCAGCACCCAATTTATAACTTCTGCCTGCACTTTCCTCTTCCAGAATGATTGCTGTTTGAAGAACGGTTGGCAGTGCATTTTCATTAGAGATCAAGATTTCAGGCAATGCATTTGGGTGCGGGTTTAGAATTGTGGTCTCATTTTCTGAATTCAATTCTCAGCCGTGTGCTTAAGCTTGGAATATCAAACAGTCTGGTGGTGAATGTTTAACTTGAGGGAAGAACTATGTATGCAGACAAATGGCACAGGGCAACTCAAAGAATTACATGGTTTGACATTATGCAGGGCGGGGGCGGGGGGGGGGGCTTACGTTTCTAAGTACCAGTCAGAAACTTCACATCCAAAGAGCGGAGTTGTTTGCTGTCAAATGATTAACAGCTGTGCCCTTTAAGTCCCCTAAAAGGAGATTTTGCCTAGAGACAGTAGCCGGCTAATTAGCTTCTCTGCTGGTAATCTCACTCAAAAAAACAAGCTCGTGCAGGAATAAATCTCTCTCATATATATGTATATATTATACACGAAGTCTCATGCAAGTCAATAATATCCCATGTGAAGTCAAAAATCCCACACAAGTCGATAAGAACACAAACATTCCCAGCAACTCAACAAAGGAATCGGAAAATCCACCAAGATTATGTACCAATGGCCAATAAGCACGTTTGAAAACATGCAAAACATTATGCGTTGCTATGGTCTCACACACACAAAGGAAATCCACAATCAATACAATATTTAAATGGCTTTTAACACATGTAGAGGGCTAGGGGTAACTGTTAAGGGGCAAGACTGTTTACAGCCAGGAGGAAATTCTTCGCCAGGGCAGGCCCGGCTTGGCGGGTGTTTGGGAGTGGGGGGGGGGGGGGGGAGGGGGATGGGGGGAGGGAATCCTGAGCAGGGAGCTCCCCATGGTCCAGGCAGAGAACTCACCTGCCAAGCAGGCTAGGGAGGAGATTTCGGCCTGAACGGAGCAGCAGGAGCCGGTGTACCTGATGGGGCTGGAGGAAACTTTCAGCTTGCATTCTGCTGAGCCCAGGGTGTACCCTCTGCGGATGGACACCCAGGGGGCATCGCTGGGGCCAGGGACACCTTCAGCAGATCACAAGGGTGAGGGAAGAACATGTGGCTAGCAGCGTCAGGGCTAGAAGCACTCACCCCGTGCTGGTCTATGCGGAACCCCCCCCCCCACCCCGCGGAGACGAATCAGGCCCACCAGGTCAAGACTGTGGTTATATACACAGGGACTGCATGGGAACTGAGGCACGGCTCAGACCCCACTTCAGTGAAGGGTTTGGCGTCCCAGGGCCTGCGAGCGCTATTTGAGGACAGCCTTCAGTGGCAGCAGGCCTAATAGTTGCCTCACCCCGGGCCACGCCCCTTACCAGGTGGCCCATATCCAAGATACAGGTCACCGAGAACAGAAGGGCCAGCAAATTTGCCAAAGTTGCAACAGTTCTGAAGGATTATTCTTGCTCTATTGCTCCTCACAGGATTTTTTTTTTCAAGATTTTATTTAGGGGGAGAGAACGTGAGCAGGGGGAGGACCAGGGGAGAGGGACAAGCGGACTCTGCCCTGAGTAGGGAGCCTAACAGGGGGGCTCGATTTCACAACCCTGAGATCACGACCTCAGCCCAACCAGAGATGGATGCTCAAGGGACTGAGCCACCCAGGAAAAGGAAAAGGAAAGCCACCAGGCTTTCCTCCTTGTAGGACCGTCTTGGGTGAGTGTCACCTGTGTCCAGCCCTGCTTCCTGTCTTTCCCTTCCAGTGTTACCACTAAATAACACTTTTTAGTGACTCTCCTACCCACTAAACTCAAATGGGTCCTAAGGAATGCTTTCCCAAAGAAACTACCCTAAGACAAGGATTGGATAAGTAAACGTTGAGAAGAGATCAAGATATATTAGGTGAGAGCTATCTACTAGGTATGAAAAAGGACATATTAAGTAAATGGTGGAATATATGAGCGCAGAACTCAGGTAAGAGGCTCAGACTAGAGATAGGAATTTGGAAATGCAAAATGTATGGAGTCCCCTGCCCCCACCCAGAGGAATGATGAGTGGCCATTGGGAAGCTGGCAGAGGGGATCTCACCTCAACAAGAACGCAGACCGGAAATGACCCAAGACTTCCCTCCCCTACCCAAAGATACCAGGTTGGCACCAGCAAGACAGATCCAGAGGCCACCACAACAAGCTATGGGCCTGGCAACCTCTCTTCATCTCCCATGGACAGGGAATATCCCAGTACATCGGGGGCCTGGCTCTGGAAGCCCAGGGGCCACACTCTCCTCCCCCAACTAGAGGCACCAGGTGAACAGCTTCCTCCATCCTCTCAAAATACCACCAGTAAAAACCAGACAGAGCTTTTTAAACATAATTGGCTGTTATGTGGGGAGGGGGAGTTTTGTTATTGTTGGAAGACAAGCCTAGAAGCAAGGAGACTTATTGGGACACCATCGTAGTAACCCAGATGCACCATGATACTGGCCGGGAGTAAGTGTGTAGCTTATGGAGGTGAAGAAGAGGATATGCGTTTGCGATATGTCTGGGAAGTAGAACTAACAGGGCTCATTAATGGAGGGGAGGGAAAGAGAAATCAGGAGGACTCCGAGCTTTCTTTCTGACTTGAATCTCTGGGAGGAGAAGGATGCCTTAGTTTGAGTGAAAGCGTACCAGGAAAACAGGCTTAAAAAAGAACTCAAAATATATTAGATTTGCAGTATCTATGAGACATTAAGAGAGACATATTAAATAGAAAACAGAAGACATGAATAAATATGGAGCTCAGATACATGATGGAGATAGAGATGGTGTGTAAATGGCAGTTAACTTGATGAGATCGCCTAGGAAAACAGGGTTGACACAACTTGAACAGAGAGATGGGAAAGAGAGCAGAGCAAAGGAGCCTAAGCCAGTGAAGTAGGAATGTGAGGACTTAGAAAACGTGGAGAAAGTGTTGCAATAAAGTGGCCAAGTCTGTCAAGTTTGCTGAGAAGTAAAGTCAGATGAAAATGGAAAAATAGCCCCAAGATTTGGCATCAGGGACGTCACTGGTGAACGTGACAAAGGTAACGTCAGCAGAGATGAAGGAGTAGCTTCAGAAAGTAATTCCTAAGGGAAGAAGTTGAGACAGTAACTTATCCTTTGGTTTAAAGACAAACAGGAGGGAGTGGGGGAAGTTTGGTTGGGCTTTTTCTTTTTTCTTTCATTTTTTAAAGGATCTGAGATACTACAGCATATTTGTATGCTAATGGAAAATGTAAAGCAGAAGAAATTGACAATTCAGGGGAGAGAGGCGAGAAGTGCAGGAGGAATGCTTTTGGAAAAGTAACAAGGATGGGATCTGGAACCCACATGGAGAAGTTTGTCCTTTATATGGAGCAAGACCATTCGTTCTTCCTTCCAAAAAATACGGATACAGGTTGGAGGGGAGATCTGGCCGTGGGAGCATGAGGGCATTCTATCTGGTAGTTTCTGTTTCTGAAATCCTGATTCTCCCACTCCCTGGCTATGTGACTTGCATGACCTGGACCCTGTGACCTCTGTGACCTTGTCTCTTGCTTCCCTTGCTCCCCTCTAGCCATGCTGGGCGAAAAGGCAAACTCACTAATGTTTTCCTGCCTCAGATCTTTGACCTCTCTGTTACCTTTTCTTGGGAAGCACTGAATAAATATATATATATATATATATATATATATATATATATATATATATATATATAGCTTGTGTTGTAGAAATAAAGGCTAGAGATATACTCAAATTAAGACCGCTGTTTACTGCTGAAACTCTGTATGCAAGAATGAGAGAGGGCAGAAGTGCACAGTCCATAGGCAGACAGCAAGACACTTTCAGTTCCTTGGTACCTTCAAGTTAAAAATGTGTCATACAATGGGGCACCCGGCTGGCTCTGTCAGTAGAACACGGAACTCTTGATCTCGGCGGTTGTGGGTTGCACGTAGAGCTCACTTAAAAAAATGACAAAAAATATGTCATAAAATACAGAACCTGTCTGCAACTAGCCTAGTCAGTTGAGCAAGTTCTCAGAGGTTTCTCTATAAAACCTCTCTTCCTCTGTAGAGAGTGGTCCTTTAGTCCAATAATTGTTTTTGTCCCTTTCTTGTGACATGGGTAGCTTGTGACAAAGGGGATCTTTGGGTGGAGGTATCTTGTGGTGCTGAGAGTGACCTGCAAATATCCATTTCTTTGTTTTTTTAAATTTTTTATTTTTAAAATTTTTTATTTTTTTAATTTTTTGATTTTTTCAACTAACATATAATGTCTGATTAGCCCCAATTTCTTTGGTTTTGATCCACATTCATCCACTAGAACATAAGCCCCTCAAGTGCAGCCATTTTGTTGGGTCAGGGGTCAGTGGATCGTCATCAAATGAATGAATGTATGAGGGAATGAAGGAACCTTTACTGAATCACAGTTTTCTCTTTCATGAAATGAAGTGAATAATATCAACCTGTGTGACTCATTGGAAGAACTAAAGAATGATGGTCTGTAAAAGGCCTACCCCGTATCAGGCACACATAGGCACCCCCAAATTGACAGAGTAATTGTTGTCATTATTCCAGAGGGATTGAATTTATACCTTCAAATGCGAACAACACAGGGAAAAAGTCTTACTGTGAGTGTATCAATAAGGCCATGAGGATTTGTCCCCAGCTTCCACAACAGACAGTCTTTTGGCTCACTAATTGCATTATTCACACTGGCCTTTTTAACCCCAGAACATTAGGTCTGGTTCCCAATTTTAAAAGATGGGATTTAAATTCTGGCCAAAGTAAATATATATATACAAGTGCCACCAGTGCACCAGGATCCTCTCCACAGATAGAAAGTCAATGTCTTTATCTGGGTCATCAGGCATAGGGTGTCGGAACCATCAATCACACTGAAGAAAACCCAATCCATCACAGGAGGCTTTCAAAGCATGTCCAGATTGCTGAATAATGCCCAGTCATTTTTAGGCACTTCGCTGATTCTGATGGTCCAAGTAATGACTGGCGAAGTGCTGTCTGTTACAGTTTGAGTGAATGTAGGTCAGCACTTCACTTCCGCCTTCTGCTGTCCTTAGCACATTTGCTGTTGGGTGGCGAGGAAGAAAACATATTTTTGCACATCCTTAAACCATGTCTGACTTCCTTGTGGCAAGGCAGTAGAAATCAAGGTGATGTGCAGTGTGCAACAGGTCACTGCCCAATTCCTAGACGACCACCTCAAATTATTCAAATATAACAGGGTCCTTTACTTGTTTTTTTTTTTTTTTCAGGTGCCCATACTTTAGCTCAAGTAGTTCTTAATCCTAATTGTCCTTTGTAAATGTGGACTTGGCTTAACAGGCAAACTGTGGAGTCCGTTCTATATTGACTTAAATCTGATACTGATTTTGAATACTCTTCCCAAATAAATTTTTACCAAACTCTTCAGGTGATTCTCATAACTCAGGTTTTCAGAAATGTTAGCCTGTTAGCAAGGGTGTTTCTTTCTAGGATGTCTTTCCCTCTATCTCTGTGTTTTGAAGTCTAGCTTTTGTCTCAAGGAACAAATCAGATTCAGTTGGTGTCTTTCTTGATGGGATATATCCCATTGTGACAGAAATGGGAGGCCTCGTTCTCAAGGTACAGGAGGGCACTTGTATATGGCATCCAGAATGAGGGTGGAGAAAGAGCTCTAAGTTTTACACTGATATTTCCCACTAGAGTTTGTGCACTTGGGTCAAAGTCAAAAGTAACTTGCAACAGGCCTATGATTCCAACCACCTAGCTATCTTATGTTGGGAGGAAGACTGGAAACTGCTTCATAATTTGGAATTTATGTTTAGAAGGCATAAACAGTGACTAGCAAATAGACTGCTCCATAGGTACAATAAATGTTGGGGGGGAGTTAAAATCCTAAAGGGCACTTAGCAATGGCTGAGTAGCAGGAGAGCAGAGAGAGGTTGGGACCGGAGGGGAGATGAAGACTATCTTCAGAGGGTCACCTAGGTCACTCAGTTGGTTAAGCGGCTGCCTTTGGCTCAGGTCATGATCCTGGGGTCCCAGGATCGAGCCCCACGTCGAACCCCATGTTGAGCCTCACATCAGGCTCCCTACTCAGCAGGAGTCTGTTTCTCCCTCTTCCTCTGCCCCTCCCTCCAGCTTGTTCTCTCTCTCTCTCAAATAAATAAATAAAATCTCAAAAACAAAACAAAACAAAACAAAACAAAAAAGACTGTCTTCACATATCTCAGGCTGGCGTTTTGCAAAGGGTTGTCCCTGAACCATCTGCACAAGCACCATCACAGCTGGTGTTTATACAGAGGTCTTCAGTGCATAAATAACTCTTTCCATCCATCTTTGATTCTTGCCCAGCTTCACAACCTACCTGTTAGAAGCAAAATAGAGAAGCTCCAAAGAAGTGACCTCATGCAGAAGAGTCCCTTGACTGCATGAAGCATTTGTGGTTTAGTGGGGCTACAGCAGCAGAACAGTTATACCCCCTGATTCTGAAACCCCATTGACTTGAACCTGTGCTGCAAATTATTTTGTCCATCTTCCCTTTCATTGGCATGGAAAAGGATGAAATGACAGGGAAGGAATAAAAGCAATGTGTCGACTGTAGGACAGCCACATAAAATCTAGGGTACCCAGTAAATTTTGAATTTCTGATAAACAGCAAATAGATTTTAGCATAAGTATGCCCCATGTGATATCTGGGATATACTTATATTTAAACATTGTGGGTTGTTTTTTTTTTTAATTAGCTAAACCTGAGAAACCTAGTTGAATGGGTAACAGAATGAAAGAAGAGGTGCCTCTCATTTGTCCCCACCCAAATTTCACCTTTAGCAAGAAGTAGCATGGTTTAATAGAAAGGTTGAGAGTCAAGGAAGATAATAAGCTTTAACTTAGTAAATGACCCTAGAAGAGTTTCTTCTTTCACTTGGCCTCAGTTTCCCCCTTTGTGAAATGACAGACTTAAAGTAGGTGATTTGTCAGCACCCTTCCTTCTTTGAGAGTCTGGTGTTTCATCACCCTTGAAAAGGGGGTCCATCTCCCCCACTCCCTGGGCATGCTTGAGAGCCTATGTACTTGATAGCTAACCTCCCACTGAGGATCTAGCATACAGGACTGTCTCTATGCAGTATTGGGCTATACTCATCATTTTGTCAATGACTGTCATTGCGATAGGTGCAAAGCCACTCTACACACCACAGAGCGCCCTTAAAACGACAATACGGGAAGACATATTGGGCTCGTGAAGATCTCAGGGCATTTGTGATCTGAAAGAATGCTGAAGAAAGGCTTTCTCCTCCTTCCTTCTTTGTTAGCTTCCTACAAATGTAAAACTCTTGCCTTGAGCCAAATAGTTAGATCGTGCATTTTCCCCCTCCATTCCAGAATGGGTTTTAATCTAATCCTCCTATTATCATCTGGGCGTGAAAATTACATATTCGCCCCCAGCCTAGGAGGAAGTTCAATTAATGAGGAAAGATGGGTGTCAGTTTGCCAGCATTCATTATTACACTGTCCCTCCAGAGAAGGATATGAGTGTTATCATCCTTGGTCACAGATTCGTTTGCATTTCCTTCACCAAAAACAATTTCATTATCTAATAAACCACATGATTTTGAATTCTGGTCTGTGCTAATTGATTTTTCCCTATTTATATCTTCAGCGGCTGGAAGAGCTTTGCTCCAGATAAGGTAGATTTCATTTTCAAGTCTCCATTATGTTCAGAATTCCGTTTTGCTGGCAAGTGCCTCCATTACAGCTGAAGATCACTGCTCCCAAACTCCTTCCTATTAATTAATCACCATCTTTATACATGTAATAAATAGTATGACTGCCAGCAAGAAGAAAAGAAGTTTAGTCTTTAAAAGACAGGGCTTTTTTTTTTTTTTGGTGGTGGGGGGAAAGCCATCCCATACAGCATAAATATTGGCCTCAGTATGATGTTCTGCCATATACATAACAGAAATGGTCTTATTTTCCAAAATGGGTTGAAAAAAAGACAGGACTACAATAGCAAAGTGAAACCTTTCACAGCAAACTAAGGCTAGAGTCAGCTCCAAATGGCACAATTGTAAGCACTTTTGTTAATTAGCATCCTATCTACACTTGTCATGAACGGTAATCTTTTGTTTCAATGGGAGTGATTTTTGTATCTGAGTGGAAGTAATGTTTAATAATAAGCTTAAATTTGACAAGTTGTGAATTGCATATTCCGCATTTCCTAGGGAACATCTCTCCTGCTTTGTTCACGTGCAGTATTTTTGTCAAAGTTTGTATTTAAATGCCAGTTAGCTAACATACAGTGTTAGTTTCAGGTGCACAATACAGTGATTCAACAATTCCGTACATCACCCCATGCTCATCATGACAAGTGCCCTCCTTAATCCCCAGCCCCTCATTCCCCCATTCCCCCACGCCCTCCCCAGCCATAGGCTTTGGTTCTCAGAAAGGCCCAAGTCTTTTTTTTTTTTTTTAAAGACTTTATTTATTTTACAGAGACAGAGAGAGAGTACAAGCAGGGGGAGCAGCAGGCAGAGGGAGAGGGAGAAGCAGAGTTCCATCCCAGGAACCTGGGAACATGGCCTGAGCTGAAGGCAGATGCTTAACCTACTGATCTCCCCAGGTGCCCCCCAAGTCTTAAGCAGATAAATAATCACAAGTCATCATAAATCCAACAGGAGCCTCATTCCTGCATTTGCTATTAGCTATTATGTATAGACCTTGGATGGTGATCTTTACGTTAACATGGATCTCAAGTGATTAAAAAAATTCACAATATTAATGGAAGGACCTTGTATGTATATGTGTGTGGGTTCACAATATTTCAGCATCTTCAAATTGCTTTAGCCTACAAAAGGTACCTTGATGGGGGCTGGGGGTCGGGGGATGGGAGTCAGAGCAGAGGAAAGTACACAAATAAAAATCTTGTGTTTCATCCTTAAACCAGAGTTTCCAACCACCAATACCCTGCATATGGGCTGCTAATGTGCCTGGAGATTGGTCTCCTCAGCTCCGGGGGTTGCTGACTGGGATCTGGGACATTCTTCTCATCACTTCGGTGTGCCATAATTTTATTCTCTTTTTCTATATATGCTGTGATGTGCAAAAGCTTAGTTAGACTTTTTCTATGCCCCTGGGATCAGATAGAATTACAATCATGCTCGGACACTACGATAATCATTTCTGTCGTGAGTCACCAGTACTCTTGGGGGTTTATTATATCCCTCAAACATGTCATGTGTTGGGCTGGATACAAGCGTGATATCAACTTACCATACTCTGTGTGTGTGTGTGGGCATATAAGAGAAATCCAAGGACATACACACTGTAAAATAAAGATATTATGAACATATAAACATTCATTTCTGCCTATAAGGCTGTGCCTTGTCGTTCTCTCTCTTCCCTATGTCAGGCCTCATCATACACCAGGTATCCAGAGAGACCTTATTATTAAATAGATTGCCTTAAAAATGAGAACTGGGGGGGGGGGGCATCTGGGTGGCTCAGTGAGTTAAAGCCTCTGCCTTTGGCTCAGGTCATGATCTCAGGGTCCTGGGATCAAGCCCCACATCAGGCTCTCTGCTCAGCGGGGAGCCTGCTTCCCCCTCTCTCTCTGCCTGCCTCTCTGCCTACTTGTGATCTCTGTCTGTCAAATAAATAAATAAAATCTTAAAAAAAAAAAAAAAAGAGAGAGAGAGCGAGAACTGGGGCACTTGGCTGGCTCAGTCGGGGCAGTAGGTGACACTTGATCTCGGGGTTGTGGGTTCAAAGCTCCATGTTGGGTATGGAGATTTCTTAAAAATAAAATCTTTAAAAAATAAAGTAACATAGGGGTGCCAGGGTGGCTCATATGGTTGGACGTCTGCCTTTGGCTCAGTTCATGGTCTCTGGGTCCTGGGATTGAGCTCCATGTGGGGCTCCCGACTCAGCAGGGAGTCTGCTTCTCCCTCTCCCCCTGCTCATGCTCTCTCTGTATCTCTCTATCTCAAATGAATAAATAAAATCTTAAAAAAAGTGAGAACCTAGAGCCCTACAACAGGGTATTTTTGGTGCAAGCCATTTCAGAGACAAATATGTAGCAGGTGCTGCTTAGGATGCAGGAGATAAGTCCCTGGCTTTTGTCAGGACAGGCTGATGCTGGGATTGAAATCCATTATTATCCTGTGTTTCATCTTTCTTTCTTTTCCTTTACTCTGTCTCCACTCCTTCATTTTCCTCACTCAGCTCCATCCTGCCCTTTCCTTCTTTCTTTCCTTCCCACCTCGTTCTTTTTCCTCTTACCTTCCATAGAAGGTCTGCGTTGGTAGTGATTACGTGATAAGTTCATGAACTCCTTTCCATCGACAAGTGAAAGTCCTTTACCCAGACCTGTAACTGGGAAGAAAGGCAGGCTTTACTAATAATAAAAGTCTTCTGCCCTATTTCAATAAACAATATTTTAAAAATTTACTTGTTTGTCCTGCTTTGAATGCTCTTCCCCCAGATATTTGCGTGGCTCAGCTCCCCCTCCCCCACCACTTTCTTCAAGTCTCCGCTCAACAGAGAGACTTACCAATTTGTATTAAAGAAATAGAGCTTCCCTATGACCCTGCCATTGCACTACTGGGTATTTACCCCAAAGATACAGATGTAGTGAAAAGAAGGGCCATCTGTACCCTGATGTTTAAAGCAGCAATGGCCACAGTCGCCAAACTGTGGAAAGAACCAAGATGCCTTTCAACGGACGAATGGATAAGGAAGATGTGGTCCATATACACTACGGAGTATTACGCCTCCATCAGAAAGGATGAATACCCAACTTTGGTATCAACATGGATGGGACTGGAGGAGATTATGTGGAGTGAAGTAAATCAAGCAGAGAGAGTCAATTATCATATGGTTTCACTTATTTGTGGAGCATAAGGAATAACACGGAGGACTTGGGGAGAAGTCAGAGGACTTCTCTGGGGAAATCAGAGGGAGAGATAAACCAGAGAATGTGGACTCTGAGAAACAACCTGAGGGTTTAGGAGGGGAGGGGGGTGGGAGGTTGGTGGTGGGTAATATGGAGCACTGGGTGTGGTACATAAACAATGAATTCTGGAACACTGAAAAGAAATTAAAAAGAAAAAAAGAACAAGACCCATCCCTCTTCGCTAGTTCTTCACTATGCTTCTTTGTAGTGTTCACCACAATCTGAGTTATTCAAGGACTGTTTGTGTGTTTGTTTGTTGTCTTTCTTCCTTGACTAGATTTTAACATGAGCACGGGCACTTTGTTTCATTATTTTATCCATAGTGGCTAGCACATGGTTGCCATTTACTAAATATTGGTTCAAGGAATGAACGAATATCAACATTTATAAGCATAACAGTATGTGCATCAAGGCTATATTTTAAGAAAAATCTCTTAGTCCCTATGAATCATTTTACCCATACATTTTTTATTATTTGCATAAGCATTATTAATAAATGAACTGGTATACAAGCACAGTAGGAGCAAAAATCGGAGAGTGAATTAAAATACTACCCTGCTCAGGGCACTTGGGTGACTCAGTAGGTTAAGGGTCAGCCTTCAGCTCAGGTCATGATCCCAGGGTTCTGGGATCCAGCCCCACATTGGGCTCCCTGCTCGGTGGGAAGCCTGCTTCTCCCTCTCCCTCAGCTGTTCCCCTGCTTGTGTTCCCTCTCTTGCTGGGTCTCTCTCTGTCAAATAAATAAATAAAATCTATAAAATAAAATAAAATAAAATAAAATAAAAACACCATACTTCAGACGTTTCTCTTATGACTCTCCAAAACAATTCAAATGTCCTTCAGTGGGTGAATGGATAAATAAACTGTGCCACGACTATACGATGGGGTATTACTCATCAATAAAAAGGAATGAACTTCTGATCCACACAACTTGAATGAATCTCAAAGACATTAGGCCGAGTGAAAGAAGATAGTCATAAAAAGTCATAAAAAGTCACAGAGAAACTATAGTGATGGAGTACGAATCAATGGTTGTTAAGGTTTAGGATTTAGATCATGGGGAGACAGCATGAAGGAGTTTTTTGGGGGATGATGGAACTTTTCTGTATTATGGTCAAGGTTACATTAATCTACACATGCATTATAGTTCATAGAACTAGTCACCAAAAAAAAAAAAAATCAATAGGTTACACCATAGAGTTTTATAAGCTAATTTATTTCACTCAGAATTGTACCAGACCATCTTTTTCCATCACTAAATGTAAATCTCTATTATTTAAAAAATGATGGGTAAACTTTAAAAGACTCTCCAAAGAGGTCTTCCCAGCTTCTTTTTTTTTTTTTTAAGATTTTATTTATTTATTTGACAGAGATCACAAGTAGGCAGAGAGATAGGCAGAGAAAGAGGGGGAAGCAGGCTCCCTGCCGAGCAGAGAGCCCAACGTGGGGCTCCATCCCAGGACCCCAAGATCACAACCTGAGCTGAAGGCAGAGGCCCAACCTACTGAGCCACCCAAGTGCCCCTCCAGCTTCTTAATTCAGGTAGCATTCTGTGTCACTTATAATCAACGACTTCAAACATTATTACACAAGCATGTCTGATCCTTTGACTAGATCATGAACCTTTTGTAAGAGCAGAGAACATGTCTTATATGATTCCTTTATGTTTCACCCTGTAGCACAATGCCATGAATATATTAGACAGTCTCTAAAGACATGATAGATTTATTGCTTATTTACTGTTTATCTCCCTAATGTGGGTATCAAGGCATGATTTTGTTACCTCATCTGTCCAAGGGAAGATTGAACCAAATCATTTGTAGGGTTTTTCTGGCTCTGATTCGCCATGATTCTATACTCAGTATACCTTCAAAACATTTATTTCTTCTGTAAAAGACTTTCTTTTGCTTCAACTATAAAAAGTTGGAAGCATTGCTCCTTAAGTCTTAACAAAAGACATTTTGTTAAATTGGTTAAAAATTAGCAACTGTCTGAGATGTCAAGCTGACTGTAATAATGAGCTGAGTTAAAAATAATTTAATGAATTCATGTATCCTTTTAACACATAGAATTTAGAATGGGCTAAAAATGACTTCCATGAAAATGGACCATGATAAAAAATCTCTACCACATAACTTAATATTTCTACCTCGTTTGATGAGATCCATACTCCATTCCAATGCCATTCAAAATACATAATTTTGATTTTCTAACTTAATCCAACCTCTCTGGTCTCAGAGTTTTGAGCCTGGCTTTACCCTCATCTTTTCAGATGCTAACCTATCATTTTATTTAAGTCTGCCCTCTTTGGTCATGCTATGTTGGTGTACTTGCACATTTTCACTCTTAATCTCACTCTCTACTTCTCTAACTCCTGGGCAACCATCAGAGCCAAAATGAGGGGTTCTGATCCTCATTTTGTAATAAGGGACCATTGTTACCAAATAAATCTACTCCAAGAGCCCCCTCCTGCTCTTTGAAGGCAGACATAGAATCATCTCTAGAACTAGCTGAATTCATTCTTCTCCACTTTGTTAGAACCAGAATTCGCCTTGTCTCTGTGGAAATGACAGTAATGGATTATATGTCAGGCCATTCATCCTTTTTGCTAAGAAATGGTAGCATCCTAGGATGCTTGTCTCAATATTTATAATAAATGTTAAATATTCTTTTTACATGCAAAACCTTATTCCACCCTTATACTAATTCCAAGAGTTATTTCCACTATAATGAATGTTATTAGTACTGTTTTACAGATGTAAAAACTGAGACTGAACAATAGATACTTACATTAACCTGTAAGTAATACACGCCGTACCCAAACCCTAATCTAACCTAACAGCAAAGCTCCTATTCTTTGTCACTAAATGGAATTACCAATTCCTAAGGAGGCCAGCACTGGAATGCATGCTGAGTGCTCCCTGGACAGATAGTTCTCAAACACTCAGTGAACACTTACAATAATTACCTTAATTACTCATACATCATTGTCATACATCAAACTAAAGACATGAACAAAGATCCCAATTGCAAGAGAGAATCTTTCCTTTGTATGGGAGCTGTTCTATATGACAAATTTTTTAGAGCACTGGAAAGCAACTGACAATTCTTGGAAACAAAGTGATTTGGGGTATACTTTTTTTTTCTTAAATGTGTATGAATATACACATACATATGTGTATATGTGTGTATTTGAAATGTGTGTGTGAGTGTATATACATCTAGTATATCAACACTTTAACACATACAGTGCATGGGTATGTAATTATATGCCCCAAATCACAGGTTACTAAATTATTTCACTAGATTATGGTCTAATCAAATAACATTTGATCTATTTTTTCATATATTATCCCATTTGACACTTCTATTAAGGGGAAAATAAACATAGGCCCAATATTTCAGTAAGAAAATTGATTCCTTGCTAAAATATAGAATGTTCTTTGGAACTCTATCTGCTATGCAGCTGGCTTCTTGGGGATGTCGGGGAATAGGCACAGTAAATCTATGGTGTTCCACAAATCCCCTTTATGTATGTGTCTACATTACTGTCATCCCCCATATAAGCCCAGAGCTTCCATTATGCCCAGTTCTTCCTGTAAGGTGGTAAAATTCTTAACGTCTCATAATGTAAATATTTCTAGGATGCATAACATATGGAAACAGACTAGGAAGAGAGTAAAACATTAATCTTGAATGGCAAGATTATAGACACAAGAGAGGGAAGATAATCTTATATAATCATCCCCACTCCTCCAACCCACATGCCAACGACAACCAAACCAGTTCATTGTGACTTATCTGTATGGCCACCCCTGGTCTCTTAGTCTAGAACCCTGGGTATGAATATTGATAGCCTGAGAAAGAATTTTCCAAATTTGAGCATAACAATCTCCAGGGGAGACTTGTTAAAAATACATATACTTACACCATACTCCAAGAGAGTCCCATTTAGGTATCTGGGTGGGATCAGGAGTCTGTAACAAGCATTCTGGGTAAGTCTAATGTTAGGCCTTGGGAACACTGACCTTAAAAGACTCCAGGGAGTGACAATGGTTATAGTAAGGTTAGGGTTAGACTTAGACAAGAGATCTGAAGTAATAGTTCATTGCTGATAATGGTTGATACTATTTATGGTGAAGGTACATGCTCAAATTTTTGCCATTGCCATCTAGGATAAATGCAATCAGGTAGATAAAAGACTTACTTAGACTTTCTTCAGAGCAATTTTAAATCCTTTCCTGCCCAAGCTGAGAGTGAATCATGCTTCCAGTCTGAATTTAGCCCGTCTTTGTTGGATTGCTGTACTATATTGTCAAATATCTCCACTCATATTTTCTGGCGAGAAAGCAGTTCAATATTCCTTTGTCAATAAGAAGTTGGCATTCCTATTACCATAGCTCACTCACTATAATAGGAAATGTCCTATCATTTGTTTTTAATGGAGTTTAATATAATAAAGAATATTTAATGGTAAGCTGGACAATATTGTACTTTATAGTTATATCCTGATTTATCTGAAAGTAGTCTAAACTTTAGTTTCACAGGAAAATATTTTATTTTCTACACGAGATGCCATTGATGATGTCATCACGTAAAAGCTTGCTATTAAGTCAAAAACAGATTTTCTAAATAAAAGTAAGTTATAAACCATAGCTATCATAACCTTATGCTATTATGACACACTAAGACAGTCTTTACGCCATCCACATGTCGGGTTTTTTTTTAACCCCACCTGCAGAAATGGAAACACACATGCACACACACAAAGAACAAAGAAACTACTTATCTCCAGTAACCATAACTTCATTATATTTTTAAGAGGGACCCACTAAATAAAGTAGCTTTTGTGGTCTCTGGACAGTTTCGGACAATGTTGGGGACACAGTAGTTGCTCAACAAACAGTGATTTAATAAAGGACATACACAATTT
This sequence comes from Mustela lutreola, assembly GCF_030435805.1. NCBI lineage: Eukaryota > Metazoa > Chordata > Mammalia > Carnivora > Mustelidae > Mustela > Mustela lutreola. Next base: position 100,684,508 of record NC_081308.1, on the reverse strand, counting down.
TTATTGTTGTTTTTGTTTGGTATATTTTTGTTTGAGAAACTCAAGCAAAGCTCAGCAAAAGAGACCATTTTATTTTATCTTTTGCCACATGTATTGGACATAGATAAATCAAGTAAAATAACCACGAAAGCTTCCTTTTTCACATTGAACTTTATGTAACAAAAAGTTTCCTATGTAAACATAAATAAAAACCTTAAGGGAATGAGAAAAACACTTTTTAAAAAAAGATTTTATTTATTTATTTGACAGAGACAGAGATCACAAGTAGGCAGAGAGGCGGGCAGAGAGAAAGGAAGGGAAGCAAGCTCCCTGCTGGACAGAGAGCCCGATGCGGGGCTCAATCCCAGGACCCTAAGATCATGACCTGAGCTGAAGGCAGGGGCTTAATCTGCTGAGCCCAGAGAAAAACTCTTTTTAAACATTTTTGTTTAAGATTTTATTCATCTATTTGTAAGACAGTGAGCACGAGCAGCAGGAGGGAGAAGCAGGCTCCCTGCTGAACAAGGAGACCTTTAAAAACAAGGAGACCGAGGAGAGACTCGATCCCAGGACGCTGGGATCATGACCTGAGCTGAAGGCGGGCACTTAACCAATTGAGCCACCCAAGAATCTTGGAGAAAAACATTTCCTTATACTCTTGAATACTTTAAAGAACTGATGCTAGAGTTCAGTAAACATTGATAGAACTTCTCTGGAGAAAATATTGTGCTAGATACTAGGGAAGGACAATGCATTAGTAAAGGTTCTCCAGAGAAACAATCAATAGGGTGTGGGGGTGAGCTGGGAGGTGAAGAGAGAGAGATCTATGTTTTAGGGAATTGGTTCATATGACTGTAGACCTGGCAGGTTCAGGATCTGCACAGCAAGCCAGAAGGCTAGAGACCCAGCTAAGCATTGATACCGCAGCTCAAGTCTGAAGGCTGTGTGCAGGCAGAATTTCCTCTCCCTAGGGAACCTTAGACTTTTTTTTTTTTTCCTCTTAAGGCCTTCAACTAATGGATGAGGCCCCTCCACCTTAAGGAGGGTAATCTGCTTTACGAAGTCTACTGATTTTAATGTGAATCTCATCTAAAAAATACTATCACAGAGACATCTAGATTGGTGTGTAACCAAATATCTGGGTACCAGGGCCTAACCAAATTGACACATCAAATTAACTATCATTAAGAGTTATGGAAATACAAATATATATGTACTAATGGCCTATGAATTATTCATATTTTTGAGCTAGTAATTCTATACTTTAGTATCCATTCTAAGAAATAATCATAGAAGCGCACAAAACTTTCAAAACAAAATTCGACTAACAGCCTTATATTTTTGTATCAACAAATTAGGAACAGCCTAGCTGACTCCTAATTGTGCAGTAACCAAATACAACATATTACAGCTACACTACTGAAGAGTACACACAGATTTTTTTAGATGCGTGTTTTCACTGGAATTTAGGTTTAGGAAATCTGATAAGCAAAATTAGAATCCTAAACTCTATATACACATGATCCCAACTTTGCTTTAGACTGGTACAGAGAGAAAAGGCCTGGAAGGGGAAATACCAAAGCAAGGCCAACAGAGGTTATCTCCGGGTTGAGAGATTAAGAGTGATATTTTTGTGTTCTTTTTCCCCTCAAGTTTTTGTAAGAAAATAGTACCCTCCATCTCCCCTACCTCCAAAGACCCCATTAAAATGACAAACAATAAAAAAAAAAAAATGTATACACACAGACCAGTTAACAGAATACTGGTGAATGAACCAGCATCATCAGCAAATAAGCACTACCATAAGTTCCTGGAAGCAGAAGGAGGAGTGGTAATTTAATAAAGCAGGGTTAAATAGGCCTGGGCTTGGAGAGGGGTTTTCAATTTTCGCTTTGCTTGGAATCACATGGCAAGCTTTCACAACTACTGAAGTCCACCCCCCTACCCCCAGAGAGTATACTTTAATTCGTCCAGGGTGAAGGCTGGACACGGGGAGTTTTTAGGGCTGCCTAGGTAATTCTGTAACTACCGGGGACGTTGAGAACCAGAGGCGTAGACAGAGCTGTGCTTAATCAAGGGTGGCTTCACACAGGCGAATAGCCATCTGTAACATCCGGGCATCTTGTTAAAATGCAGATTTGGCAGAGGGCGGTCTGGGGTGGGGCCCCTAAATTTGCATTTGAGCTCCCAGGTGAGGTCTGGTCCTGCTGGTTAGGCCGCCTTGCTTCGGTTCTGGAGCCTGGTGGTTTTCAGGCTTGAGGGTGCATCAGAATTCCCCAGAAGGGGGAGCCTGGGTGGCTCAGTGGGTTAAAGCCTCTGCCTTAGGCTCAGGTCACGGGTCCCGGGGTCCTGGGATCAATCCCCTGGCTCTCTGCTCAGCAGGGAGCCTGCTTCCCCATCCCTCTCTGCCTACTTGTGATCTCTGTCAAGTGGATAAATAAAATCTTAAAAAAAAAAAAAAAAAAAAAGAATTCCCCAGAGGGCCTATTAAAACACAGGTTGCTAGACTTCACTCCCCAACGTTTCTGATTCTGTAGGTATGGTGAGGGGGTGAGATAGGGCCCCTAACTTGATCCCAGAACTCTGGGATGATGACCTGAGCAGAAGGCAGACGCCTCACCAACTGAGCCACCCAGGAGCCCCTAGATGAAATACTTCTCTCCCGACTTGTCTCTCTCACCCAGAACTCCAGATGGCCAGGCTTCCTCTTTCCATATAAAACGCAGAGCCCCAAAGAAATCACATAGGCCCCCAGCAGTTTTCAGAAGTCTGGCATTTAGCGGTCTCCTGGTTTGGTTTGGTTCCCTTCTTGAAGTCCTCAATCAGTCCTCGTCCACCGACCCTAAAGCAGCCCCAGTTCTGCCCCCTGGGAGCACATCAGAGATCAGGCGGTGAGCTTTAAAAAACAACTCAGAAGACTCTTTAAAAAAGTGCTGGGTGGGGGCACCTGGGTGGCTCAGTGGGTTAAGCCTCTGCCTTCGGCTCAGGTCATGATCCCAGGGTCCTGGAATCGAGCCCCGCATCGAGCTCTCTGCTCAGCAGGGAGCCTGCTTCCTCCTCTTTCTGCCTGCTTCTCTGCCTACTTGTGATCTCTGTCTGTCCAATGAATAAATAAAATATTAAAAAAAAAAAGTGCTGGGTGGCTCACTGCGTTAAGGCTCTATCTTCAGCTCAGGTCATGATCGCAGTGTCCTGGGATCCACCCCACGCTGGGCTCTCTGCTCAGCAGGGAGCCTCCTTCCTCCTTTCCCTTGGCTGCCTCCCTGCCTACCTGTGATCTGTCTCTCTGTCAAACAAATAAATAAAGATCTTTAAGAAAACAAACAAACAAAAAAGTGCCAGTGGAAAGGACTGAAACCATTTGAATACAGATCTGAGACTAAACAAATGTAGGGATTATGGTGTTAGAACACAATATTGTAAACCTTGAAAAAGTAAAAACAATGAAAATGTCAAGTGTTAGGGTGTTAATTTCCTCTCTTTTCCTAGCAGATACTTAATACAGTTTAGAACTAAAATACAGTTTAGAACTAAAAGGTGAAGTTGAAAAGTACCACGACTTCCTCAACTTGCTCATTCATTTTCTAAATGACTTCAAAAAAGAAAAAAAAAAACCCTGATTCAACTTTTAACCATCACTAAGAAACATTTTTTTTAAAGTAATCTCAACTCCCCATGTGGGGCCTGAACTCATGAGCCCGAGAATCAAGATCTGTACGCTCTACTCATTGAGTCAGCCAGGCCCCCCACTGTTTTAAATAATTTTTAATAATCTTTTGCATAACTATAGCGAGAGCTTTTGGAGATGAATACCTCCTGTGCTAAAGAAATGCATATCTGAGACCCAGCAATTACATTCATTTCATTTCAGTTTCTTTCTCTTATCTTATTCAAACTACACACTCTTGAGTTTAGGTGTCATAGTCTTCAGTGGCCAGGTCGTTCATGAATGGGGCTGAGATGCCTCTGATATATTAAGCATATGGTAGATAATAGGAAAGATTACAGCGCTGATAGCCTCCCAGGGGAGCAGGGGGAGGTTAGAGACAGCAACGGCTCTTTGCTGCGGGAGGCAGAGCCTGGGATGGAGGCGCAAGAGGCTTTGGCAACTTTAGGTCAAGTCTTACGCTTCCAACTCTCAGGTTACCCAGAGGCAGGAAGAAGGGTGCTGGTGACACATGGCAAGAAAGCACTGTGGAGGAGAGGAGGGAGGAGGCACCCAAAATGGTCCAGGCTTTGGAGCATAGGGCAGCCACATAAGGCTCTGTCATGCAAGGACCGTAAAAGCCGGAGTTTCTGGAAAATACTGCGACATCCATGGTCCATGCAACACCAGATGAGAAACTATACCCCTGCAGGGAATTGGAAGAAGGAGATGGAGACCCTCCATGAGGCCATCAACACACAACCCAGGCTCTATGGTAGGATACTACCCACCCACAGGGTGAGGGAAACCACCCAGGGTCGAAGAGCCAAGGCTGCCTCTGGGTAGTGTAGCCAGAATTCTGAGAGCTAGTCTCTGTAGCCAGAGATGGTCACAGACAGGCTAACTGTGGGAACCAGAGGAGAAAAAGCTGGCTGACATGGAGTATGCAAGCCACTGGAAGAAGCCAAGGACAATGGTCCATGTGCTCAGAGACTCTTCTAGAATCATATGCATTTAGACGACTTTGTCATCGTTCCCTGTGTTCACATTTGCGTTCCCCTTCCCCTGACATACATGTTTATTCTCACGTCGTAAGTACCTGATTGATGCTTACTACTGCTAAAAAATATAACTAATGAAAACAGCCCTTGTCTTCCTGCCCAGCCTCAACTATGTTCTGATCAACTACAATTAGTGCCCTGGAATCCTTAAAAGGAATCAGTTTTGTGTCTTAACCTGGAGAGTAGATGCTTGCAAAAACTGAGAAATACTTACATTCTAGTGGTGTCTGCTTAACCCAACCTCACTCAGTTACAGGAACAGATATCTACACCTACAGGCTTATTCTGCTTCTCCCTCTTAGATTATGATCAGCAGCCTCCCCCTCCCCCGATAAATTCCCCTCTTCCCCACTTCAAACGTCTCAGAGCGCCTCACAAGTGAGTTTGTTTAGACTTCTATTTCCTTGGTGCAACTGCTACTAGAGACTTTAAAATCTTTATTCTTTGCGATTTTTAAGTTTAAAACAATAATAAGTTATATGCAACACCATAATTATACCGCTAGATCACAGCATCCTTTTATATGTTGGCTGAAGCTTCGAGGTAAAGGAAATGTAAAAAGTCACAGGGCAGATGGTAGCTTCTTTCAAGCTGGTTAGGAAAACTAAACGAATTCCTAAGGCAATCTGTAGTCCCATGGTGTTTGTAGTCACTGCTTAGATCTGAGTTTGCAAGATTTGACTTTTAAGGGTGTTTTGTTTCTTCCTGACCTCATTGTTTGAGATTCTCAAAGGCCGGAAGGTGAAGGGTGGCACCCCAAGTCATGTTCATATGGTCAAAACTGGGGTTCCCTCCAAGCATGGAAAATGAAATAAAACATGTATCCATGTAATATTTCTCCCTACAAGTCAGTTTTGTAAATCAAGCACTGTTTTAATCATACTACCTATTTTAAGAATCATAAAATATAGAGATGGGCTAATAGAACTAGGCCTTGAGGCAAAATCCGTTTCCTTATTCAGCCTACAGTGTTTGTTCTGTTTCATCTAACCTCACTGTCTCAGTCGCCTTGGGTTGCTATAGTAAGATACCATAGACCAGGTGATGTAAAAAACAGAAACTTATTTCTCATAGTTCAGGAGGCTGGGAAGCCCAAGGTCAAGGGGTTGGCTGATTCTGTTCCTAGCCAGAGCTCTCCTCCTGGTTTGGAGAGAGCAGCCTTCTTGCGGTATCCTCATGCGGAATGGATGGGCACTCCACTCTCTTGTTATAAGGGCATATATTTCATCACAAGGATCCCTACTTCATGGCATCATCTAAACCTAATTATCTCCCAGAGGCCCATCTCCAGATCTCATCACATTGAGGGGTCGGGTTTCAAGATATGAGTTGGTAGGGAGTTGAGGGGGTGGGCATGGAATGGACACATTTGGTCCATAGCGCAATCGGTAGCAGGGTGCCACTGTTTTTCTTTTCTTTTCTTTTAAGATTTTTTAAAAATTTACTTGAGAGAGCTTACCAGGGAGCAGAAGCAGGAGGAGGGGCAGAGGGAGAGGGAAAAGCAGACTCCTAGCTGAACAGGGAGACTGACGTGGGGTTTGATCCCAGGAACCCAAGAGCACAACCGAGCTAAAGGCAGATACTCAACCGACTGAGCCTCCCAGACGCCCCTCCATGGCTTCCTTTTATAAAGAGAAACCCTGAACCCTTCACTGACATTGCTTCAGATAGTTAGAGACTGTGATCCTCAACAAACATGTACGGATGCCCAAGTCCCCCGCCCCAGCTCTTCAGGTTCCAATGCTGCTCTCACCCCAAGCCAAAGATCTCTCATTAAAAAATACACTCCCTCTGCAAGCCAGAGATGGGTTTCTTTCTGTCTCCCCCATCTTTTTTAAACAAATAAACACCAGTAGCAAAAGAAACATCACAAATGCAAATTTGCCCCATGATTGCACATTCCATTCATAGTTTTTGCTAGAAGACTCACTGATTCTGTGCTTAAGGCCTAATTTTATTTAAAATTGTTATTTCTGGGGCTCCTGGGTGGTTCAGTGGGTTAAAGCCTCTGCCTTCAGCTCAGGTCATGATCCCAGGGTCCTGGGATTGAGCCCCACATTGAGCCCCGCATCGGGCTCTCTGCTCCGCATGGAGCCTGCTTCCTCCTCTCTCTCTGCTGGCCTCTCTGCCTACTTGTGATCTCTGTCTGTCAAATAAATAAATAAATAATTCTAAAAATTTGTTATTTCCATCAAACACTTAAGGTTATTGATTTACTACTTGGAAAGGTCTCCCAGTTTCGATGTAATAGCCCTCTTTCTTGTTGTCTGAATAAGTCAAGGCAGTGTCTCCTTGCGCTTAATTTTAAGATCTATAGGTAACACAGAAAGGACTCCTGGTATCAAAGTCCTCTTTGTAAATGTACATAGACAATTACATCAACCATATACTTTTTCAATATGTCATACCACATTACACACGCACATTCATCATATGTGTAGTCTATGTGCAAGTATTCAATTAGTCAGCTGCCTATTAACTGTTAGCATTTACAATAAAGGAAATCACCATGTTTTGACCAAAGTAATAATATTCCCATTTGAGAAATCGCTCCTCTCAGGCCCGTGTGCTTAATTCTGTTGCACTACTGCATGTTACCTTTCTCTACAAATTTATCTAACTGATGTGTTTCATTTTCATCAGAAACTGTTGGCTACTTCTGCCCTCAATATACCAAAATACGTTTACCTATTACCTGATATTTGTCTCATGGTTCCATGTAGACTCCCAGAGTCTCTGAGAAATGACTCCCTCGTATTTTGACAAAAATGGCACATAACAGGGTCGTGGCGGAGGAGTAACAAGCGGAAGCGGGGGAAATTGCGGGCGGTTTGACAAAATAGGAAAAATCCCAGAGAACCGCTCAGCTTTGGTCATTTTTTTTTCCCTCTTAGAAAACAACCTCTGGCCATTTCTGTGTCTAGATAAAGATATCTCTTGTCACTCATTTCCCCGCTTGTGATGGAGCACACCACGGGATAATTTTGAGGCTTTCGGAAAGAATGCAACAGAGGCGGTATGAAAGGGCAGGTGCCTGTCTTACCGCACACACGCTCTTCATCCCGTAGTTTCTAAAGAGCACGCAACTTCTTCTGCATCGCAGACTTCAGAGGCTGTATTCACTTGTCAAAACTGAGTCTCTCTCACCAGCATCCTCTATAAAACACAAGCTAAAGCACAGCAGATTTGTCCCATTTTTGCCAGCCCCATGTACTATCTCAGAAAGACATCACTTAAGAGGTTTGTGTGCGCAGTGAGGCCAATGAGGAAGTTCTGAGCAGAGGTGAGGTGGTTTATTTACTTTTGTAACGATTTTATTTATTTACTTGAAAGAGAGCATGCGCACAAGCAGTGGGGAGAGGCAGAGGAAGAGGGAGAAGCAGACTCCCTGAGCAGGTAGCTCCTGGCAGGACTCTCTATACCAGGACTCCAGATCCTGATTTGAGCCCAAGGCAAATGCCCAACTGACTGAGATACCCAGGCGCCCCAAGGGGAGGTACTTTGATGGACACTCCCCTACAGTGCCCTCCAAAGGCATCAGTGATCTCTAGCTCAACCAAGACAGTATTCATGTCTCAAAACCATCCGTACAGTAGAAAACTCAGCCTGAAGCAGTTTTGGTATCACGGCAACCATAACAGCCGAATCAGTGCCTGACTCCTCCCTTTCCCTGATGGCGGATAAGGTTAGCCTCATACATCTGGATCAGAACAACAGAGATAGAATAAATCGGTAGGTGAGTTTTTTTTTTTTTTTAAAGAGTGTTTTATATATTAAAATTGTGGGGACCTAGGTATGCCTACCTTCGAACTAGGCCAAAATGAGTTGGCAATACACTGACACAGTTCAAGATTCTGAAAGACAGAGAGACTGAGTTATCCATTCTAGACATATGCTAATCATCTTGGAACCATGCTCAGTGAGAGAGCATACCCAGCAGGTCTGGAAACAATCACAGTCTGCCTTACATCTGAGAACTCCCAGATGTTTGCCTGATGTGGGCTTCCCTGGCAGGTGTCACCATAACAAAGGGATTCCAGCCAGGGTGCTGTCATCACTGAAAAGGCATGTCATATACCTTTTCACAGTGGTGAAGAAATCAGCCATTTGCTCCAGATTGGAAACAAGGACCATATGGCATTTATTTTTAAAGGATAGCACTAAGGTATCTTTCAAGGTTAGCGAATGATTCCCCCATCTCCTTTTTTTTTTTTTTTTTTTTTTTTTTTTTTTTTTTTTAACACACAGTTGCTAATTCTATCATCTGGGATGTTTGAAGGTAAAAGTTTTCTTTCTGGGTTTCATATTTTTTGAATTCCACTCCGTATAACAAAGCTCAGTGCTTACGGATCCTGCAAGTAGAATTGTTTGAGGCTTTGGTCAAGATATCAAAGATATGGAAAATAGTTTTTAAGACAAAAAAAATGAAAATGAGAAGATTTCTTCTCTAACATTGGACTTTTCATTTCAAGTCCCCTGAATTGATAGCAAATCTTCTGGTGTTTACTTATTATATGGAGTAGTGCATATGAGCTCACGCATGCACCCGTGTACACGCACACACGCGCGCACTTACCCCCCACTTCCCCACACACATATCCCCAGTGGACTACAAACTCAAACCCTGTGCCTGTAGAAAATTTTCAATATCCAACCCTAGGGACAAGATTAAGCTAAGGAATATATATCAGTCTAAGACAGTGTTTCTCAGTGAAGTCCTTGCACCACTTGCATTAGAATATCCAGGGGGTGCTTGTCCAAAGAGATGTAAGTTCTGATATCTGCATACTGATAACAACATTACTGATACTCTAGATCACTATGATCCAGAGCTTCCGGGGTAAGGCCTCTGGATACTAGATGATTAAAGGCCCACCTGTATTATGAGAACCACTGCCCGAGAACAACCTAAATGCTACTTCATTCAAGTGAAATTGGGACCCCAGTTTGGTCTTGAGATTCCCTTCTTATCTGCTCTATTTTACCAAAGGAATCCAAAACCTTTCTCATAAATGCACTCACTCAGGGTACCCCCAAGGATTCAAGCAGCTATAGTTCAGAAAAAAAAAAAAAGAAACAAAAAACGTCTCCCAGACAGAGCAGTGTGCTGGTGGAATAGAACTCCGAGCTACTCTTGGGAAAATGTGAAAGTAACCACGGGGACTGAAGGGTTTGGAAGAGGTCTGCTCTCTAATTAAATGTCCCCTAAAGCATGACGTCCTCGTGCTTTTAATTGGGCTTAGCAATTTTTAGCTGGTAGAAAAAAACTTGAAGCTGAAACACTGAAGCTGAAAATCTCAGACATCTTATTTTTCTTTAAGTCTTTAGCTCTCATATTCAAGAGCCAGGAAAAAAAATCTTCCTTATTATATTTAGTTTTTAAAAGATTTTATTTATTTATTAGACAAAGAGAGAGATCACAAGTAGGCAGGCAGGCAGGCAGGCAGAGAGACAAAGGGGGAAGCAGGCTCCCCGCTGAGCAGAGAACCCGTCTCCCCAGGACCCTGAGATCATGACCTGAGCCAAAGACAGAGGATTAACCCACTGAGCCACCCAGGCACCCCTTCCTTACTTTATTTATTTATTTTTAAAGATTTTATCTACCCATTTGACAGAGATCACAAGTAGGCAGAGAGGCAGGCAGAGAGAGAGGAGGAAGCAGGCTCCCCACGGAGCAAAGAGCCCAATGCAGGGCTCAATCCCAGGACCCTGGGATCAAGACCTGAGCTGAAGGCAGAGGCTTTAACCCCCTGAGCCACCCCGGTGCCCCTCTTTATTTTTTAAAAATATTTCTTTCACATGTATTTCTTTTCAGCTTTACTTCTAAAGACCATAGTTTTGATGTCCATCACTTGAGGACTAGATTATTACCCTACTGCCTAACCGCCCCTCCTCTCATTGTCTTATTCTTCACCACCATTCTTAAACACTGCCAGCAGACAAATGTGCTAAAACCCAATCTGCACAAAGAGTTCCATTTTTTTTTAATTTTAAAAAATTTTATTTATTTTTTTGAGCGAGCGAGAGAGAGAGCACGCGCACCCACAGAAGAAGAGACAGAGGGAGAGAGAGAAGCAGACTTCCCCTCCCCACCCTGTGCAAGGAACCCCATGATCAGGACCTGAGCTGAAGTCAGATGTTTAACCAAATGAGCCCCTGGGATGCCCCTCGACATTGTCTTTTACAGGGCAGAAGTTTTTTTAAAGATGTAGAGTATCGATTTTTTCTTTCATGGATTGTCCTTTGCTGTTGTATCTAAAGACTCATCACCAAGACTCATCACCAGACGATCCAAGGTCGTCTGGGTTTGCTGCTATGTTTTATCTTAACTTTATTCTTCTGTATTTTTTTAAGATTTTATTTTCATTTCTGAGAGAGAGAGAGAGAGAGAGAGAGAAAACACAAGTCGGGGGGAGGGGTGAGGGAGAAGCAGGCTCCCAGCTGAGCAGGGAGCCTGATGTGGGGCTTGATCTCAGGACCCCGAGATCATGACCCGAGCCAAAGGCAGATGCCTAACCTACGGAGTCACCCCCCAGGTGCACCCCCAACTCAAAGATTTCTAATGATTCCCTATTTCCTAATAGAGCACACCTGCATCTCAGAGTCAAGAAGTAGGTCACAATTTTCCCCTTCTCCTTCCGCCACAGTAGAGTCTTCCCATCCCCTCCTTTCGCTCCAATCTCTCCATGTGAAAAAGCAAATAATCATACCAAGCAATACTTACCCTTTTTCCTTAATTAGATTCTAAACTCCCTGAGGGCTAAATGCAAGTCTTTGCCATCCTCTCAAAACCAAACATATTATTTAAGGGTTGGGGAACTCAATCAAAGATCCATTAACACTGGATTAAGCCACCAACATCTATTCTCACCTCCTGACCTGAGGTGCCACAGGGCAGTTTGTGAATTTTCTATGTGCAGCGCAAGGGTAGAAGTTCAATGTGGTTAGTCACCTCACCAATAACTCTTCAACTGGAAGAAACTGGCCTCAGAAATTTGGGACATTTTCTTCACATATGCAGACGCCAAACAGCTCTGCAAGAAGGATTTATGTTGGGAGAACGGTACAAATTCTTTGTCTGACTGGTTCCTCTTAATAGCTCCAAATTCCAATGTGTGAAAAAGATTCCAATCTTTACCACAGTGGAAAGTCTGTGATGTGAGAACTACTTGAAGAAATTCTCTGGCTCAGATCAATGACAAAGTAGACCATCCAAGGATTTTAGTGGCTGCGGATGCTACCGATTTAAGGCACTGTAATAAATCCTTCAGAGGCCGTAAGACCGGCCATGTCAAGCAATATTTTTGTATTAGTGTGAGCGAAACCAACTCAAATGCCACGTTCATGTGAGTAGCAGCATTGCGCATATTATTTTAAGTTGATGCTGTATTTGAAAGGAAAAAATATTGTGTCAAATACAATTATATTTTTATGGTCAAGCCTGTCATTGTACCATCATTACTATCATCATCATCATCATATTGTAAATTGTCATCCAGAGACCTGAAAAAAGAAATAGACATCAAGTTGTGTCTGAATATGTATCATTAAAAATCAGACTTTGCCTATTAACACTTACGAGATTATCTCCAGCACATGTGCTTTTGTGCATACACACACACACACACACATACACAAACAGAATTTGGTGAGCACTTCATCTTTTTTTAAAGATTTTATAGCACTTAATCTTTTTAAAATTGAAATTAAAACTCAATTAAATTGGAATTTTTTTAATATAAAAATTGCAACTGGAGTATAAATGAGGATTGCCCCGCTAAAAATCATATATAACAAATTCAGGGAACAGATTGGGTTTTCAAATGCGATGTTTAGAAGGCTAAACTTTAAATAACATTATACATATTCTGAATTGACTGTCATACTTCCAAATTTATCTTCTGAATGTTTGTACCCAAGAAAATGATTTCTCCCATGAAGTTTTAAGCAGATTAAAATAGTATTGAAGACACAGGCAATCATTCTGAAAATATTTTCAAAACAGAATGTTTAAATTTCAAAAAGTATCCAAAAAGAATTAGAAAAAAATGTAGTATTTTAAAATAACAGTTTTTTTTTTTTTAAATCACTAATTCCTCAATTAAGCCATAATTTCCTTTAAAGCCGTTTGAGTAGCAGTGGTTAGATTTGGCAGCCAGAGCAAATGAGTATCCAGATGCTGCCATTTCCTGGATTGAATTTTACATGACAGTTCTGTTACTAAACGCATATTTAGTGTCTTGTTATCTTAACTTTAATTGGGATAAGCTCAAGGCGGGTGAGGGGAGAAGCATTTTTTAGACAGGAATTGTTTCCATTGGCTACTTCAGAAGCATGAGGAAGGTGGTTGCAATTAGGGAAACAGCATCTTTCTCGAAATGCTACGTGATGGAATAAAACATGAAAGATCAAGGACCAGAACGAACTGACGGTTGATGGTGGGAGATGGGTGGGGGATGGGCTAGATGGGCACTGAGGTTTAAGGAGGGCACTTGCGCTGGGTGTTGTACCGGAGTGAGGAGTCACTGAATTCTACTCGCGAACCTAAGATTGGACTGTATGTTAACTAACTAGAATTTAAATAGAAATTTGAAAAAAGGGACGCCTGGATGGCTCTGTCGGTTAAGCATCCGCCTTTGGCTCAGGTCATGATCTCAAGGTGGTGAGATGGAGCCCCACATCAGGCTCCTTGCTCAGACGGGAGCCTGCTTCTCCCTCTTCCTGAGCTCCCCCTGCTTGTGCTTTCTCTCTCTCTGACGAATAAATAAATAAAATCTTAAAAAATATTTTTGAAAAAAAGAAGAGTCCTTGGGGATCATTATTCCAACCCTTTTACCTTATACATGGAGAAACTAAATCCAGAGTGGTGAAATCAATCATCTAAAGTCAGCCTCCAGGGAAGAATTAAATGTCCTTTCCATTACCACCTGTTTTCTCTTAAAGTTAAATTTCAAATTTTAGGTTTGACTTGCAAGGTGAACTCAGATACTTGCTAGGCTAAACTTATAAAATCACAAAATGTTGGGGCACTTGGGTGGCCCAGTGGGTTAAGCCTCTGCCTTCAGCTCAGGTCATGATCTCAGGGTCCTGGGATTGAGCCCCACATCGGGCTCTCAGCTCAGCAGAGAGCCTGCTTTTCCCTCCCCCCCCTCGCCGCCACTGCCTACTTGTGATCTCTCTCTCTGTGTCAAATAAATAAATAAAATTTTTAAAAAATCACAAAATGTTAGTCTTAGGGACTATAGAGAGTCTTCTCCCAAGTATAAAATAGGGAGAACATTTTTAACTTGGTTTTGTTAAAACTATAAAGAAATTGGGAAGTCTCAGTTGGAGAGTCTAAATCTAAAATTCCCAAACCTGGCTGACTCAGTCAGTGGAGCTGGCAACTCTTAATCTCGGGATTGTGGGTTCGAGCCACATGTTGGCTATAGGGATCACTTAAAAATAAAATCTTTGGGGCACCTGGGTGCTCAGTGGGTTAAGCTTCTGCCCACATCGGGCTCTCTGCTCGGCGGGGAGCCTGCTTCCCCCTCTCTCTCTGCCTGCCTCTCTGCCTACCTGTGATCTCTGTCTGTTGAATAAATAAATAAAATGGTGCCTGGGTGGCTCAGTCGGTTAAGCGTCTGCTTTCAGGGCAGGTCATGATCCCAGGACCCTGGGATCGAACCCCACATCAGGCTCTCTGTGCAGCGAGGAGTCTACTTCTCCCTCTTTCCCTCTCCTCATGCTCTCTCTCTCTCCAACAAATAAATAAAATCTTTAAAAAGAGAAAATTCCATAAAAAGATAAAATCTTTAAAAAAAATGAAAATATTCCCAAACTTAGCTTTTTGAATTTCTTCCAGTTTTATACCAATTTCTGCAATGCACCTTTTCCCTATTACAACCACACCCCCAAATTATCAGTCCAGTTTATTTTCTATAACTATAACTTATAAAAACAATGAAAAGGATAGGTTTTGTTTTCCCAGAGGGTTCAGAGCAGATATGTTTTAAATAGTTTACAATGGTTTAATTTACAGTAATATAACTTATAAAAATTTATACACCAGATTTTAAGTGAACAATTATGAAGAAAGCACCCATGATGTCCTTGGTGCCTCTGCATTTGAGCATTGTCTCCCAGGCCTCTGCTAAGGCCACCTCTGCCTCTCCTGACTCCTTCATCCACTGACCTGCTGAAATAAAACTGTTGAAGAGTGAGAAGATATGGCTGCTTGCCCCACCGGGCACTGATAGTTTCAAAGCCTTTACACCTATGTCATGGGTAAATCCTGAAAGGGTGCATTGCTAAGAGTAAGCAAAACCATACGGCAACCACTTGGTTGCCTGGATGGCCAGGATAACAAGCCCAAGCCAAACAACAAGCAGGAAGCAGAATGAGTTTGCCTTTCACGTATGGGGCATACAGCAAAGATGGTTGGTTTCATCAGTTGGTGTGAGTGTGGTAACACTTACATCACATAAAATTAATCATTCTAAAACATACAGTTCAGTGGCACTTTATATATTCAAAATGTTGTGCTACCATAACCTCCATCTGCCTCCAAAACAGTTCATCATTTCTATAGAAAATCCTACACCTGTTAAGCTGTCAGAACCCCTGGAAAATTTCAGTCTACTTTCTGTCTCTATGGAGCTACCGATCCTGGGCATTTTATGGAAGTGTAATCATACAATATGTGGCCTTTTGTATCTGGCTTCTTTTTTAGCCTAATATTTTTTGAGGTCTATTCATATTATAGCATGTAATCTTAGCATGTTATCTATTTTTATTACAGCATAGCATTTTTTTGTGGTTGAATAATATTCCGTTGTATGCCTATATGTATTTTGTTCATTGATCAGTAAAGGAAATCTGGGTTAGCTCCACTTTTTGGCTATGGTAAATAGTACTGCTATGAACATTCATGTACGAGTGTTTGTTTGAATACCTGATTTCAATTATTTGGGGTATTTGCCTAATAGTGGAATTGCTGAGTCACATGGTAATTCTATTATCAACTTTTTGAGGAATTGCTGAGTCACATGGTAATTCTATTATCAACTTTTTGAGGAATTGCTGATCAGTTTTATATAATAGCTGCCCATTTTACATTTCCACAGCAATGTATAAGTGTTCCAATTTCTCCACATCCTCACCAACCCTTGTTATACTCAAATTTTTGGTTGCTGTTTATTATAGCCAACCTAAAAGATATAAAGTGGTATCTCATAGGGGTTTGGATTTACATTTCTCTAAGGACTAATGATGTTGAGTGTATTTTCATGTGATTTTTGGTCATTTATAGATCTTCCTTGGAGAAATATCTGTTTAAGTATTCCACTCATTTTTAAATTGGTTTGGTTTGTCTTTTGTTGTTGTAAGAGGTCCTTATATTCTGAATAATAGGCCCTTACCAGGAATATGATTTGCAAATATTTTTCTCCCATTCTGTAGGTTGTCTTTTTACTTTTATGATACTACTCTTTGATGTACAAATTTTTAGCTCAGAAGTCCAATTTATTTTTTGTTGTTATTGCATGTGTTTTGTTGTCGTAGCTAAGAATCCATTGTGGTATAGAAGGATATGGAGATATACCCCCTATTTGAAGAGTTTTATAGTTTTTGCTTTTGTATTTAGATCATTGATCCATATTGAGTTATTTTTTGTATATAGTGTGAAGTAGAGGTCAACACTCTTTGCGTGTGGATATCAAGGCACCCCCAAGAGTATGTGTTGAAAAGAATTTTTTTTCCATTGAATGGTTTTGGCACCTTTCTGAAAATCAATTGACAATAGATGTATGGGTTTATTTCTGGACTATTGATTCCATTCCATTGTATCTATGTGTTTATTGTTATGCCAGTACCACGCTTTTTTGATTACTGTAGCTTTTTGTCTAACTTTTGAAACCAGGAAATGGGAGTTCTTCAAATTTGCTTTTCTTTTTCAAGATTGTTTTGTCTATTCTGGGTTCCTTGCAATTCCTTATGAATTTTATGATCAGCCTCTCCATTTCTGCAAAAATTATTATTGGGATTTTGATATGGATTGTATTGAATTCATAGATCATCTTGGGCAGTGTTGCCATCATAACTATAGTAAATCTTTGAATAAATTAAAATAGAAGGAACAAATTTTTATTTGTTTAGATTCTTGAATTTCTTTCAGCAATATTTTATAGTAACCATAAGCAGGTTTTTTGGTGTGTGTGTGTGGTGGGAAGATTTTTAGTATCTGTCATAAGATCATTCATCTGCAAATAAAGATAATTCTAATTCTTCCTTTCCAATTTGGACGCCTTTCATTTCTTTTGAGTATCTAATTGCTCTAGCAAGCACTTCAGTACTATGTTGAATATCCTCTAGTACGTTGAATAGAAATGGTGAAAAGGGATATCATTTTTTTTTGTTCCTGAAATTAAAGTTAAAGCTTTCAGTTTTCACCATTGAATATGGTCTTAGCTATGGGTTTTTTTCATAAATATCCTATATTGCACTGAAAAGGTTCCCTTGTATTCCTAATTTGTTGAGTATTTCTATCATGAAAGACTGTTGGATTTTTCAAACACTTGTTCTGCATCAATTGAGATCATGTGATTGTTTCCTTCACTTTGTTAATGCAATGTATTACATTAGTTTATTTTTTTGTATGGAACCACCCTTAGATGCCTGGTATAAAATCTCATTATTTCATGCTGTATAATCCACGTAATATGCTGTTGAATTCAGTTTGTTGGTATTTTGTTAAAGATATGTACATCCATATTGACAGGAAATATTGGGCTATATTTTTCTCATGATGTTTTTATCTGGATTTGGTACAGGGTAACTCATAGATCTGATAAGGAGCTAAAATCCAAAATATATAACAAATTCATACAACTCAATATCACAATGAGATTATCACCTCATACATGTTAGGATGTCTATTATCAAAAAAACAAAAGTTTTTAAAAAATATTTTATTTATTCATTTGACAGAGAGAGAGTGATCACAAGTAGGCAGAGCAGCAGGCAGAGAGAGAGGAGGAAGCATGTTCCTACTGAGCAGAGAGCCCGATGCGAGGCTCGATCCCGGGATCCTGAGATCATGACTGTTGGGCTGGCAGAAAGGGCTACTTAAGATGGCGAAAGTTCCCGCCACAAGACCTGAGAACAAAGGCCCAAGCAGGAATCTGAGACCCTGCCGCCCCGGGCTCCAGTGGACCAATGGGACCCCGACGAGCAGGCGAAATATCCAAATAAGGGAAACTTGCCAAAAGACCCCTTAAAAGCCCCCTCCTCCCTGCCTTCGTTCGGCACGACTTCCGCCACTCTGCTTTCCAGAGTCATGGAACCTCGCCCGAGGGTGCCCACCTCCTCCCCGTGCAACTTTCCTGGCTCCCCTTCTCCTGAGCCCTGAAACTTCACCGGAGAGCATTTTTAACAAATCTTGCCTTGCACCCACTTTGCCTGGTGTTGTGTTTATCTCGCCGGAAAAAACTTTACAATGACCTGAGCCGAAGGCAGAGCTTAACCCACTGAGCCACCCAGGCACCCCCAAAAAACAAAAGTATTGATGAGAGTATAGTTCCTCTAGTGAATTTCTTAAGTTACTGCACTTTTCAACTCTAGAATTTATATCTTCTTTCTTTATTTAATATTTTCTCTTTTTGTTAATATTACACCTTCATTAAGAAATCATTGCTTTACTTCCTTTAATTATTTAGACATGACTCATTTTAGTTCTTTGGATATATTCATAACAGATAATTTAAAGTCCTTGTATAGAAAGGCCGGCATCTGGGACAGTTTCTATTAACTGTTTTTTTTTGTTTGTTTTTCCTGTGTATGGAACCTACTTTCCTGTTTCTATGTGTGTACCATAACTTTTTTGTTCTTGTTGAACACTGTACCTTTCTGATAATGTGGTAACTCTTTAAACCAGAGCTCACTCACTTTTTGTGATTTGTTATTATTTTTTCTTTGTTGTTTTTGCTACTCTTTGTTTAAATGACTTTTGGGGGCTAATCTTGTAATGTGTGTATTCTTTGTTGTATGTGAGTTTGTGGTATGTGTTGTAAGTTCTGTTTATTTCTGATCAGCTAATGGTTGAGCTAAGAGTTCATTAAATGCTTGAATCAGGTAAGTCTCCTAGTCTTTGCCAAGGGACTCAGTATGAATTGGAACATACCTTTAATACTCAGCCAGCTAGTTTCCAAGTCTGCACATCCTGCTTTTGCAAAGCTTCAAGGTCAGCCAGGGATGAGAGACTGGCTTTCTCTCAGGTGTTTCTTGAGCATGCACACAACTCTGCATGTGCATTGGCTTTCCACATTGCTTTTCAAATTCCTCCATAAACATCTTTTTACCCTGCATTATTTTTATAAGTTTTTTGGTCAGCTTTTTCTTGACCCCAACAGTTCTTGCTGACTTAAGCAATTGTGATGTTGAACAATTGCCACTGATTGTTTTTGACAAACCCGAGGGAACAGGGTTGTTATGCAAAGTGAGCACTGAGTCAGGTACTAATAATGGCAACACCCTAGGAGTGGGACTTTTCCAGGGAGCTATCAGACGGGTCAAACAGTGGCAAAACTCTAGAAATGAGAATGATCTGAGAATGGGACTTTTTGAGTTGCTCTATATGCCCAGTCTGCCTGCTCCAGTAGCTGCAAACCTGCTGAATTTCATAGTGGCCAATGTTTGTGAGTTTTCCGATTTTTGAGGCTATTGCAGAGCTGCAAAGAGGAAGATGGGGAGTAAGTTAAGCTACAAGAACATAAATCCTGTTTTTCTTACCAACAGTCAGCATTTTTTCTTAAAATAAATCATTGTCAGATTGTTGCAAGTCTGGTTAATTTCCAGAGTTGTAAAAAATTTAATTTTGACAATTTTGCCAGTGTTTTTGTTGTTTTTATGGAGGGGTACTATTTACAGAGGTCTTTCCTCTGCCATCCAGAAGTTCTACAATAGCTTATGTTTGTGGCAGTTATTATTCAGTGCTCTCGTGTGACATGACTCTTCTAAACTCTGGTAATATGCTTTATATTTTTGGGGTCCCTGTGTGGCTCAGTGGGTTAAAGCCTCTGCCTCTGGCTCAGGTCATGATCCCAGGGTCCTGGGATTGAGCCCAGCATGGGGCTCTCTGCTCAGCGGGGAGCCTGCTGCCCTTCCTCTCTCTCTGCCTGCCTCTCTGCCTACTTCTGATCTCTGTCTGTCAAATAAATAAATAAACAAATAAATAAATAAATAAATGTCTTTTAAAAAAGAAAAAGAAAAGGCTTGTAGTTTGTCCTCACACCTGATTAAAAAGAGAAGATATATAAAAAAAAAAAAAGAGAAGATATTAATGTAACTGAAGTATTAAATATAGAATATTAGTATAGTTACTAATGGACAGCCCTGTGAAAGATCTTTCTCTTTCACACACACACACATCTACTAAATACTATCCTCTGTATACCAAAACAGTACTACTGATAGAACACCAGTAAAGTTTGTTAATATAGTAATGGTGACAGACCTACACCGACTGATCCACAATTCTGTATCCAGGCCTTTTGTGATAAATAAAACATAGCTGTCAGGAGAAGGGATAAACTTAGTTGACCTAATGAGAAGAGAACCCAAAACTTTGGCCTCCATTGCATGGTGGTCCCAGTCCAACACTAACGTTGATGTTAGAGTGAACTCCGCTATTCCTGCAAAAATGAAGCATGGATAAAAGAGGAAAAAAACCCACAATCTTCATTTGGAGAAGGGTTTCAGCCTCCCCTAACAAACGTGACTAAATTCTTAGCTTTTTTTCACATGGTTATCTTCTGATAAAAGAGCTAACAAAGAGAGAAGAAAAACCACTTAACAAGTAATTGGCTATTGGAAAATTGAGAACTAACATTAAGAAGCTACATACATTTTGGAAGATCATTCATTTGACAGATACCACTTAAAGGAATAAACTGGCATATTATTCTAGTTTCTTATAGACAGGAGGGAAAATTGCCTTTGTAATTAGATATTTACAAGTAGAGTCCCCTTAACTAAATTGCTTTTCAATCTTGCAATTGTGGGGGGGAGGTGCATCTTCTTTGGCTTAATAATGAAACAGAAATAAAAATGGGTCAATAAACCTCATTTGCACTTAGCTCTAGTTGTAGCAGCAGTTTTATTCTTCTTAGCTCAGGATTGCAAAAGCAGTTAAGATATGCTCTATACAAAATGATCCCTTACCTATGCGTTTCTATTACATTTCAGAATAGCTTACATAATTGGAAATATAGAAATAGTGGCACATATATGCCATGGGGAAATTTAGAGACACGTTAAGCAACAAACTATGACATGCTATAAAGTAGTGCATCTCAAACTTTTATATGCCTGTACATCACCTGGGGGAAACTGTCAAAACCCAAATTCTGATACAAGAGTTCTAGGGTAGGGCCCAAGATTCTGCATTTCTAACAAGCTCTCATGAGAGGCTGACGCTGATGTTCCTTGGACCATATTTTTTGTGTAATGAGAAAGCGAATAAACCTGGGCTCGTTTTGACTCTATTATAATACATCATGCTTATTATCTGTATTTTTTTATTATATTGTTACAAATCATCTCAAATCCTTTCTGGGACTAGGAAAGACATTAAAAAATGGGAAAATACTGAATTATCTAAAGTATAAATGAAAATACATCTAGTGAATAAAGTGAGACATGCTCACACAATTCAAAGACTGAGGAAATAGGTCAAAATATCTGAAAGATAATACAGTCAGCTGATTTAAAACTAGCACGTGCTATCCAGGTTTGGATGGTGTTCTACAAAGAAGACTGGATTTGATATCAGGAATCCTGAGTTATAACATAGGCTGTACCTTAACTTAGCTAGCTCTATGTGTGAGACTTTAGATATTCCATTTGTACCCATTTCCGTGGGTCCCAAACAAAGAATTTAAAATAGTCGATTGCCAAAAGTTCTTTTGTAGTACTAACACTTTTTTTTTCCTGCTTCTCTTGTGAAACACTTGGCCAATGTAGATGATTTTTTCTTCTTCAAAATCTCTTTTAATTTTCCCCCCATTTTATTTTATTTTATTTTATTTTTTTATTTGACAGAGATCGCAAGTAGGCAGAGAGGCAGGCAGAGAGAGAAGGAAGCAGACTCCCTGCTGAGCAGAGAGCCTGATGTGGGGCTCCATCCCAGGACCCCGGGATCATGACCCGGTCCTGGGATCATGACCCGAGCCAAAGGCAGAGGCTTTCACCCACTGAGCCACCCAGACGCCCCTTTTCCCCCCAATTTGGAAGAGGCCATAATTCCTTTAGGTTGAAGGCAAATTTAAGGTGGATAACTAAAGCCGGCCAGGTTTTCACTAGGCTGCAATCATGGCTGAACCCAATGTGCTTTACTTCCCCTGAAAGAGAATCAGCCCAGCTGGACTTTCCCTAGGGCCACAGTTCTAACTTGAAGGTTCCAAAGGGCGATAGCTGAGTTTAGAGAAAAAATCTACCTTCACCACTTCCCTGGCTTCTCAGTGTGGATTGTTAATTATAGTTGAAGTTTTCTGCCATGTATGCCCACAACAGGCCAACAGAAAGACCCACCAAACCCTTCCCAGACTTTCTCAGCAACCACCACTCTAAGGAGATCACTCGGTGGGTTTAATGAGAATGTATTTATAGAACTGACTCTTCAGAAACTTTAGTGAAAAACTATCATACAAGTGTAAAGTCATCCTTTCTTTCTAAGTATAACTGAGAAGCCGCAGAGCCTTCTGGTTATGAGCAGGAAATAGGGTTTGAATCTTCCTTCGTGCCACTGCACGACAATGGGACATTGACCCTTCCTTAGCTCAATTTCATGCTGTGTACAATGTGTTTGATTTGAGGATTAAATGAGGTAATGTATGGGGGCGCCTGGGTGGCTCAGTGAGTTAAAGACTCTGCTTTCGGCTCAGGTCATGATCTCAGGGTCCTGTGATGGAGCCCTGCATCGGGCTTCCTGCTCAGCGGGGAGCCTTCTTCCCCCCCTCTCTGCCAGCCTCTCTGCCTGCTTGTGATCTCTCTCTGTGTCAAATAAATAAATAAAATCTTTTAAAAAAAATAAATGAGGTAATGTATGTCCTTGCTATTCTAAGTGTCAACCACAGCCCCAACAGCCCAGGCATGCCTGAGAGGATGTTAGGACAGAATCTCAGGCCCCACCCCACATTTAGTGAGTTTGAATGTTCAGGTTAAAAAAGAGTCTCATATGCTAAACATTCTGCACAGTGTCTGCTTCCTAGTTAAGTATTCATTAATCAGAAGTCATTGTTAATAGGATTTTCTTTTTCACTTTATCCTCATTACCATCCTGGGAGGTAAGCTTACGCTATTTCTAGCTCATCTGGCTCCCTGCTTTCATTCCCAGAGCACACCACTGGCCTCCCCATCACCATAAGCCATCTGTCTTTCTTGGGCTCCACTGGCCCAACTCCCTTCCATTGCTCTGAGTTTTTATAGGTTTGAGGGTACACTTTAAGGAACACCACACTGCCCCCACATACAGAGATTCCTTCTAGATTTCCCACACTTCCCATATATTGACTCTCTGCACTCAATCATGGTATGTTCTATTATATGTTTTAGTTATTTTTACATAATTATTAACATGGGCTCTGAAGTTACAATTTTGTCTTTACCACTTACTAGCTTTGTAAACTTGGGAAAGTCGCTTAACTTCTTTGAGCTTCTTATGGAAAATGCAAATGCAATAATGGGAGTCAAGTGTGTCATAGTGAGTGCACAGCATGTAGGTCTTAATATTATCATTACTGTGTTATTTTCATGATCACGTGGTTTCTGTCCCTTTATCTTTACAAAAACAAGACAAGTAGTATTGCATCTATTTTCAGATAAAGAAATGTGAAGTAACAAGTCACCTAAAACCATATAGTGAATTTGTACAAAACCAAGTTTGATCTTGATACTTTCCTAGTAAATCACACTACTTCACACTTTATGCAACATGGAACATTAGAAAAAAATCTGAGTGTGGGCATGGAGGTAGAATAGAAAAAATCAAACAGAAGTATAACCAATTGTCAGTCTGGAGAAATGGCCACCGGTTTCATTCATGTGTATCAAAATCAACTAAGCTACAGTCCAAATTACAAGCCTAAAATTCGATGCCAGAGCAGGATTCTAAATTATTTATCTCCACGAAATCAACTTCAGGAGTAGTCCAGAGGCTACTGACTTAGTCAATAAAGCTTATTTTTTTCTTTGTCTTCCTTCTTTTTTTTTTTTTTTTTTTTTTGAGAGAGAGCATGAGTGGGGAGGGGGAGGGGCAAAGGGAGAGGGAGAAAGAGACTCTTTTTTTTTTTAATATTTTATTTATTTATTTGACAGACAGAGATCACAAGTAGGCAGAGAGGCAGGCAGAGAGAGAAGAGGAAGCAGGCTCCCCGCTGAGCAGAGAGCCCGATGCAGGGCTCGATCCCAGGACCCTGACTGAGATCATGACCTGAGCTGAAAGCAGAGGCTTTAACCCACTGAGCCACCCAGGTGCCCCGAGAAAGATGACTCTTAATCAGGCTCCATGACCAGTGAGGAGCCTGACACAGAGCTTGATCTCATGACCCTTAAATCATGACCTGAGCAAAAACCAAGAGTTGGATATTTAACTGACTGAGCCACCCAGATGCCCTTCTTTGCTTTTTTCTTTTTTTTTTTTTTTTAAAGATTTTATTTATTTATTTGACGGACAGACAGAGATCACAAGTAGGCAGAGAGGCAGGTGGGGGGGCGGGGAGAAGCAGGCTCCCTGCTGAACAGAGAGCCTGATGCGGGCCTCGATCCCAGGACCCTGAGATCATGACCTGAGCCAAAGGCAGAGGCTTAACCCACTGAGCCACCCAGGTGCCCCCTTTCTTTGCTTTTTTAAGAGGACTCCACCCCTCCTACTGGGCCCTTTGAGTATGGTTAACCCTGAGAGGCAAGATGAGTTAATGAAGAAAGAATTACTGGCAAGTCCCAAGCAGCTAATTCCTCTGCTCAGAATGGCTTTTAAAAATCCACGTCATGTGGACTAAAAGGGAAGGGCGTCATGAACCAGGTGGAGCCAGGTTAAGTCCTGAATAGAGTAGTCATTTGGTTCCTGAGAGACTAAAGAGCCAAAGGGAACGAGAAGTGTTTGGAGAAGTGTCGGTAGTTGGATTGGTACCTGCTGATGGTCTCATTGCTAATGACAGAGCACACTGATAGTTTCTTTGGAGAACAATTTTGCAGTATGGATCAAGAGCCTTAAACTGTCTTTGACCCTATAATTCTACTTCAGGGAATCTATCCTACAGAGATGATATTAAATCTAGGGGTGGTGGGGGGAGTTTTATCCTTAATAAAAGACCTATGACAAATCTGGCAATCTCGATAGCGTGATTGATGAATGTGAAGCTTGAAAATGTTTTTCCTCTTCAGGCTCCAGTGGTCATGCTGGAAAAGGGGCCTAATCTGGCAAGGACTTTACCACTTGTTATTTCTGTCACAGGAACATGAACTTCTGATTTTAACCTTTTACACGTGTCCTTCGCAGTAAGAAAGGCTGCCATCATTGAGGGATTAATAACATTATGAAAAACGTGGCTGCCAATTTTCTTAAATATCAAGTACTGTTCAGCTGACTTACCTACTTCTTCATAAAGAAATCTTAAGCCAAAAAGTCTACCTAACTGCCATACCCTCTATAACTTCCTCCAAGGGAATAGAGTATGGGCAGCATGGCCAAGTGAAAATCAAGCAGCAATATTATTCCAAAGCTATTTTGTCCTTGAAGAAAATAGATTTCAATGTAACTTTCAAGGAACATAGCTATTTCATAAAGCTTGAGGACATCTGGAGTTCTTCTCCTGACAGATGTATCTACTTTTCACAGCAAGATTTAATGCAAATTCTCTGCTCATTTTGCTTTGAACCCACATCTGAGTACACAGCACCTTCTTGGCTATTACTGAAAGGCTTGGAATTTCAAAAGTTAGAATAGGATGGATAGGTTTGGAAAGGCCAGGAAAATGTTGTACACTATCATGTTAATGGCCAAAGCATATTAGAGACTATTTTGAATTGGTAGTTTCACAATAATCTCTTACCTTTGTTATCTGAGAATATCCTTGGGTTCTAGGATAAAATTGATTTTAGTTGATCATCTGTTTATGTAATTAGTGTAATTACGCTTTATTACATAATTAGTATAAGTGCATGTAATCAGCTATAACATATAATTACATAATTGAGTCATTGTAAAAAATCCTTGTGAAACTACATATAATGCTTTGTACATCTGCAGAAGAGGAATACTTTAGTTTTTTAATTTAGATTAGTTAAAACAAGTTTTCGTTTGCTTGCGGAGTGGTTGAACTTTGTTCAAATATTAAGAGATGCCATGTAGCATTTCAAAGACATGAGCATACTTTCATTTCCCCATCTTCCAAACTTTACAATAAAAATCAGACTGTCCTCCAAATCTATTTTATCTGGCACACACTAGATCATTTAAAAATAGCTGTCTATACAAAGTCAGAGACCCTGAGGATGTTCAGGTGTGACACTAGATGACACTAAAAAAGAGGCAAATAATGATGCATTTCAAATACCTTTACATATAATTGTGTACATCTGCTTACTATATAAAGTTATTATTACAACTCAGGATATCACATTGTAGTTTATTGGGTTTTTAAAATAATCTAATGGAAAAGAAATTTATTGTGTTCTTTGCCTATGAGAAAGGTTTGAGATGGGAAGGTTTTCAATGGTACCCTGGCCATCTTTTTGTTTTTGTTTTTGTTTTTTAGTTTTTTGGTTCTGGTTTATATAAACGTGAATTAAATTGGTATTTACATGTAATGACAATTTTTTAAAAATCTTTCCTGATCTAAAGAAGAAAACTGTGTGTGTGTGTGTATTTTTGTAAAGGAAATGGGTTTCTGATCACTAAAATTATTCAAGCCAACGTGCTTTTTGAGGACATCTTAAATGGAATCCTTGTATGGAAATACACATTTTACTAGGTGACCCCTGAAATCCCTTCCAAGTCTTGGATTCTACAATGTCTGTTTTTAGAAATCCAGGCAAATGAGAAAATCAGTTTAGTTATAATGAAGAGGACAGCATCACATTGCGATGAATATGTCTGCTGTCAGGAACAGATGACTCTTCTAAACCCACTGGGAAAGCCAATAAGGGGGAGCAAAATCTGTGACCCCTAATATGGGCCGGATTATTTTGAGTCAAAGACAAAGACTGACAGACTCAGGAAGAGTTGTAAAGTTGTTGGTTTGTTGTTTTAACCTGTTCCTTCTCTGCCTAAGAGAATTTTAGAAAGGGGTCCCCTACCAGGAAGAGTTCTAACACCGGAGAGGACTTTTTAACATCAGAAACACTTGCCTGCAGGGCGTGGCCCACTTTTGTTTACCAAACATTTACTCTTTTTCATCTTCTTGGGAACCGCTTTCCATTTGAAGTCCCAGGCCCCTACTCCCTTCTCCTTAAGCTCAGCGTGGCATCTAAGCCTCAATGGCCTGACTGTCTGGCAGCCTCTCTCGTCTTTGTGGGGGTCCCATATGGACAAAATTAAATTTCTCTCCCGTTAATCCATCTTATGTCAATTGAATTATTAGCCCAGCCAAAGAACCTAGAAGGAAGAAGTGAAAAGTTTTCTTCCCTTACACCAACAGTAGGCAATCCTGAATAGGGCTAAGATCATCTTGGCTTATTAATTTTAAGTAAAAATAACTGTGATCCCATATTGCTCTCTTATTTGTCCCCGGTCCGTTATTAGATGCTTTTACATGTGTTATATCATTGAAGCTCCCCAAAACCTTGTGAGAAGGGTATTATTTCTATTTCACTGTTGTGTAAATGCGAATAGCTAGAAGCAGTAAGAGCCAGGATTTTGGCCTCCATGTATTTGAGCTCATTTCCTGGGCTCATAGCCACTCTCTTGTACAGCTTCTCTCTCTAGACATTGGTCCCTTCCTCTGCCTTCTAACCCCAGGGTCCAGGGTACTCCTGCTACCCTCTCCTGTCAGGTAAAATGAAGCCAATGAACTCATTCACACAGTTCCATTTAAGCCACACCTTTGATTACATCTCTCTCTCTCAAATCAATAGTATCTTAAAAAAAAAAAAAAAAAAAAAAAAGAATTCCAGTCCAGAGGACCCACTCTGTATTAGTTAAATTAGATTTGTGGAGGTTTGGGTTTAGGCATCAGTATTGTTGGAAAACAACTGGCCTACAGAGTGAATTCCAAGCACCAAAGCCCTTTACAGTTTGGCTACTGCTTGTTCTCTACTCATGACAGTCATGGTGTCCTCTTTGCCTGAAGTGTCCTTCTGGCCTTCTCTATTTGGTTGTCTCATTCATCTTCAAGTGCCTTTTTACTTGTTTTAATTAGTTAATTTAGAGAGAGAGAGAGAGAGAATGGGAGTGGAGGAAAGAGGGAGAGGGGGAGAGAGAATCTCAGGCAGGCTCGACGACCAAGGGGGAGAGAGAATCTCACGCAGGCTCCATGACCAGCTTGGAGCCCAACTCAGGACTCAATCTCACTACCCCGAGATCACGACCTGAGCCCAAATCAGGAGTCAACCCTTAACTTACTGAGCCACCAAGGTGCCCCAAAGTGCCTCCTTTCCTTAGAAACTGTTTTTTCAAAGATTATTTGTTTTAGAGAGTGAGAAAAAGAGAAAGTTGGGGGCAGAAGGAAAAAGAATCTCAAGCAGATTCTAGAGTGAGCACAGAGCCCAATGTGGCGCTCAACCCCATGGCACTGAGATCACGACCTTAGCTGAAACCAAGAGTTGGACGTTCAACCGACTGAGCCACCCAAGTGCCGCCTACCTGTGTCTTTCTAAAAGTTACTTCTTTCTTAACACCGAATGTTGAATGAGTCAGTCTCTTGCTGTCTGTCTCTCTCTTCACAGTAATTCATACATCCAGTATGCTGTTCTGTCTCTTTCTCTAGACTCTCTGTTCCTTGAGATCACAGGTTAGGTAACACCCTATCCTATACTCATGCGACTAACATACTGTCTAACATAGGGCAAGCTTCTCATTTTCCCCCCATTTTTAAGGAATGACCTATGGCTATATTAATTCATAGCTTCTTTGAAAAAGGTATTTATGTTTTGTAGGTTTCTCTGCCCCAGAACAATTTTATTTAAAATGATGTGTGTGTGTGTGTGTGTGTGTGGAAGTGCTTGCGTTTAAAACAAAGAAATAGATCATTAATGGTGGGATTCCAGACACCAGCAGGGAACATTTTTATCCTCAGAGTCTTATCCTATGATACCATTAACATGCATAATTACTCTCCTTAGGTGTAAATGGAAGACCACAGGAGAAGACAGGCTCCTATGTCAGATTATGTATTCCTTCTCAGCTCCAACTGGCTCAGTGCCCAAGTCTCCCCAAGGGCATCCTCCTATGCTTGTGAAAAAGTCTGGGGGAACTTGCAAGCCAATTGCACCAGTGCAGTCTCATCTCTCTTTCTGAGGGGCCATTACCAGCTGATAGGAGACAGGAGGTCACCAAATAACAGTGTGAGGTGGTCGCTGTCATTTCCCCACTGATGTGCACAATCCCTTTGGCATGGATTACTGATCCTTGTATCTCCATTTCATATAAGGAAAGCAAGTAGTGTTGGAGTTATTAGCTTTTATGGTTCTCAGGAACTTCCCAACTATATTTTCCATGAGGCATTTGCTACAGTGATATCCTATTCTTGTGTAGTGGGCTTTCCACGAAAGCCAGTCTTTCTGGGGTGGTTGTGTTATATACATATTTTGACAGAAGCAAACTTGGAAAGGATCCACAAGAAGCCCAGAAAGATCCCTGACATTTCGGTGAAATGGATTTTGAGGACATCAACGATAAAGATAAATGAGAGGCAAGACAATGGAGGGACAGTGAAGTTAAGGTAGAATGGGAAACCAAATATGACAGTTGGTGTGTTTTGTGGCAAATTCTCTCACCACACACTCGCCAGCCTCTGTTATCATCCTTCAAACACTAATCAGGTTTGAATTGTAACAGAAAGCAGCACCTCCCTGTAATCTGTAGGAGCCAGAAGAAATCCAGGACATACTAAATCACTGTAGGAGCCCAAGGATCCTAGGAGGAAGGGGTAGTTCAAACACAGAATTTGCCTGAGGGGAGCATTGAGGTTCATGCTGGAATAGACCTGGCCTGACCTCAGAGGATCCTGGGCCAATGGAAAACTCAAATGTACCTGCTCTCTGGGGGAGGATGTAGAGCCATGGCCGTGTTTTAGAAAAACAAACAATCCTTAAGAATTACATACATTTTCAGGGCCTCAGAGGTGAAGTTGTGTCTCAGAGTGAAGGAAAGATATCTGAGCCAAGTACAGAAGGCTGTCAGGAGGATATAAGCATTCCTGGGAGCCAAAACATAGCAGCACAATGACTTCAAAAGAATAGTGAGTGATGATAATAAAATTCTCTCAGTTTTATCTTCTGTTACCTGCAAAAAAGTCTCTGCAATCTTGCCCCAACACCAGAGAATTGGCAGGGGGAGGGATTTCCTCAGGGCCAGTAGAAAAAGCCGAAACATTAGGACATGAGCATGGAAGTGGTGAGGCAATAAAGAGGGACAGAAAATACACCGTGGCTTTAAGGCTTCTGAGTAAAGCAGTGAGTACAAATGAGGGGGAAGATGGATGGTACGGTCTGGAGGCAGAACCGAGGTGCATGACGGGACTACAGGCCGGAAGTTATGAATCAAAGACAGTATAGTGGAAGTTTCATGTCAAACCTTACTACTTTGGTTCAAAATAAAAATTAGATATACCTTTGCTTACCCCTAAAGATAAAACAAATAAAGGCCATGGTTAAAAACTGAAGCAATGCAGAATGCTTACAGGAAAGAATTAACCCTGTTCCCTCTGAAACATGAAATCACCCCAAACTTAACTGCCTAGAGATGATCACTGTGAACATTTCAACAAACAGACCTTCCAACATCTCCACAGGCATGTATACAAAGCCATTCAACGGGACGCCTGGGTGGCTCAGTTGGTTAAGCAGCTGCCTTTGGCTCAGGTCATGATCCCAGCGTCCTGGGATTGAGTCCCACATCGGGCTCCTTGCTCGGCAGGGAGCCTGCTTCTCCCTCTGCCTCTGCCTGCCATTCTGTCTGCCTGTGCTCACTCTCTCTCCCTCTCTCTCTCTCTGATGAATAAATAAAATCTTAAAAAAAAAAACCAAAGCCATTCAACAAAAAGGATTACCTTATACATGCTTTTTTAATAACCTGAAGTTTTCTTCAATAATATTATGGATATTTTTTCTTGATCAGTAAATACTGGTCATTTTATTTTTATTTTTTTAAAGATTTGTATTTATTTATTTGACAGAGAGAGCAAGCGGGCGGAAAGGCAGAGGGAGAGTGAGAATCACTCTCCACTGAGTAGGGAGCCCGACCAGAGACTCAGTCCTAGGATCCTGGGATTATGATCTGAGTTGAAGGTAGACGCTTAATTGACTGAGCCACTCAGGTGCCCCAATAGTGATTATATTAAATAGATATTATTTCACTGTGAGAATGTACCATAATTGATTTAACATTAAATATTAAAGATATTAAAGAATATTTAGGATGTTTCTTGTTCCTTACATTAGAGAAAACTTCACCCTCCCACCATTCCCTATTAGAAACAAGGATCCATGAAACATCTTTTTACGCTCATCTTTGTGTACCTAATTCCTTCCTAGGACAAGTTCAGAAATGGGACTTCTGGGCCAAAGTGTATATACCTTAAATTTCTTTGTTACACTGTCAAACCATTCCCTAGCCCCACCAGAAAGGTTATACTAATTTATTCTCCTACCTTTATTTATTTGGGTCTGATGGGTTATTATATTATTTTTCGTTGGCATTCATTTTCTTTCTAATGAACTGATCATAGCTCCCTGTGTTTATTAATCATTCATCTGCACTATACTGATCGTGACAGTATAAAAGAGGGGCAGGACCAGCTCATGGGCCAAAACCAGCCAGTGGGCCAAATCTGGCCTACCACCCTTTACGGCCCGCAAGCCGAAAAGATTTTTACGTTTTTTAATGGTTGGTCAAAGTATTCACAGAAGAATAACATTTTATGACATTCAAAAATGATATGAAATTCAAATTTTATGTCCATAAGTCAAGTTTGATTGGAACATAGTCTCATGCATTCTTACACATCATGGGTCTGGACGCCTTCTCGTGATAACAGCAGAGTTGAATGGTTTCGACAGAGATGGGCCTAAAGAAAGGCCTTTAGAAATACTAGCTTTAAAGTATTTACTAACTCTGGTCCTCACAGGAAAGGCTTTGTGAACCTGTGGTACAGAGTAGTGATTAAAAGCACAGATTTCAAAAAATAAAAATAAAAATAATATAAATAAATAAATAAAGCACAGATTTCAGATCCAGCGTATCCTGGATTCGTATGTCCTCACCACCACCTGCTATTTATTTGACATTAGACAATTTACTTAGTTCTCTCTCTGCGCCTCTGTTTTTATTCATCTGTATCATGGAGAACATAATAATACTCAGCCTAAAATGTTTTGAGGATGAGGTGAATTTAGCACTAAGAATAGTGCCTACTCTGTTATATAAATAGTAGTTATTACTTATAGTCTTTCAGTACAAACTTATTTTCTATATTCTTGGCCTATCTTTCCTTTGTTGTCTATTAAATCAAAGAAGCCTTTGCATAGTAGAGATTTTAGCTTTTATCTATGATGTATTGTGATTTTCTTCCCCCAGATTGCTTATGATGGTGCAACCTTGAAGTTGACTCCGATTTACCCTGAGAAAGCATATATTCAATTTCCTACATTAATTCTAGTTGTAATTACATAAAATATTAGTAAATATTATGTAATTACATGAAATATTAGTAAAAAAATTGGTAAATGAAATCATCTCATCCTACTAACTTTTCTCAGTTATCCTCCTAAAATATTCAGAAGGAGTTGAGAATTCACAACCTCTTGGTGAACTGTGATCTTCTGTTCCCAGTTTTATTTCTTATGGCCACAAATGACAAATTGAATCCCTCTACCTTATGCAAAATCTCCAGACATCAAGGAAATAGCTATCCCTCTCACCTTTGCCCTCTTCACCTTCTTCTACCTGTATGTCCGTTCGTGTCTTCATTTTTATATGCCAAACCCATCGAAGGCCTTCCAGTGACTTTCCCGTGACCTCGATTAACCAATTCCATTTGCCATTACAGTTTTTCCTCTTACAACAATCCGATCTGTCATTATGCCTTTTGTTTTGTGCCTTATTCTGCAATGTGAAAACATCAGGTTTAACACAGTCTTGCGATTAACTTCTAATACCTCATCATATGTAATTCTCTATTAGGGCTTGGGGATTTCATAGCTCCAAATTCTAGAAGCCTGTCTCTTTTATTGATCCAAACCCTTTATATTTTAAATTGCTGGCTCCTGGGAATTATCCACACATCAGCATAGCATACATTATGTAAAATGGGATCCAGAAGCTTTGCATAGAATATTAAATAAGCACTTGTGGGACCTTTGGCCTTCATATTCGGCACTGGGGTAAAAAGCATACTTATCAGTGCCTCTAATAATCTGGGGCACAGGCACACCTTCTCACAGTCATAATGATGCTTTGGATTTTGGTGCACACACAGCTCAAAATTTAGAGCTGGAATGACATGGCATCTTCGTTTCCCATATCATCATATATATAAATAAATATATATAAATAAAACATACTGGAGCTGTGTTTATTTCCTTCCAGAATCTTCAAGCAGGCTAGCATGCATCTCCCAGTGGCCAACAAATCTAAGCCCTGACAGAGTACATTTCAGGCATAAAAATGTTATTTATCTTGACCAATCATAAATAATATTTACCTAAATATATTACTAATTTTCCCCTATCACCCAAATGGCATATGGAGTCACATTTGATTTTCATAAAGCTAGAATTTCAGGTGGAGCCGGTCCAACAGTAAACAAGTTTCTGAAAAATAAAGTGACTTGGAGTAATCGTTGGTACCCCCCCCGATTATGATAAAATAAATACTGAATGCCCAGGCAGAAATATATAATTAGATATGAGACATAAAGCAAGGTCACCTACACAGTAAGAAAATAGTCTAAACCCCAAGGAAAATGTTTTGCTTTCCTGGTTTGTAAAATTTGGACATGTTAGGCATTCAACCCTTCCTAAAGGCACATTATCATGAAGGCTCAACACAAAATAAAATAGGGGCTTTTCAAAATAAGAAATGCTGCCATATTGGGTACCTGGGTTGTTCATTCAGTTAAGCATCTGCCTTCGGCCCAGGTCACGATCCCAGGGTCCTGGGGTCGAGCCCCACATCAGGCTCCTTGCTCAGCGGGAAGTTTGCTTCGCCCTCTCCCCCTGCTTGTGCTCTCTCTCTCTCTCAAATAAATAAAATATTGAAAAAAAAACAATAAGAAATGCTGCCATTGAGTCAGTTTCATGGTTCTGTCTAAGATCAGTATGGTCCCCACACTCCATAGCCTTCTGTCTTTGGTGGTTTTCTGACATCTCTCTAAAACCAGACACCCATTTGGCATGCACTATCAGAAGTGCTTTTGCATATGTATATAAGGCTGTGCATATTTAATGGGTGCATGTCAAGGAGTCTAGGGATAGGTATACACCTGTGAAACTATCATCACCGTCAAGGCTCTAAACATACCCATCATTCCCAACATACCCAGGGGTTCTTCTTACGCCCTGTGTTATTTTTTTTCAGGAGAGCTTTTGATATTTTTCCTGTTTTACCATCAGATTAAGATAGTCTTGTGCCTGGTTCTAAAGCCTATATTTTTAAAAAGGCTTACGTTAGAGAACACTTCATGTACTCATAGTAAAAATGCACAACCACTTCCCAGGGCAGGATCTTCCTATTACCAACACGACCAGAGAGATAATAGGGAGGATTTATGACCTTCTATTATGACCTCGATCTGGATGGTTAGTCCTGAGAGGAGCTCTTTCTATCTCCTGTAAACTGTAAGCGCGTTGTTAAAAATTTGCATCCCTCCCATTTGTCAAGAATCATTAGATCAGACAAATACTCCCAGATTAAGTAGATCCTACTTATAGACTGGGAGAAAAATGAGAAACACCTTAAAGGGATAGGAGAGTGCAGTTTACGGAGAGCAGCTCAGCTTAATGAACATAGGAAAGTCTTGATGAACTATAATGTGACCCAATCTTAGGGAACAATGGGGGAGGCTTTGCTAAACCCAGCAAGTTTGTATCTAGACTTGTGCTATCTGATGGGGGCCATACCATTTCTGATTCCAAACAAAGCTGTTCTCTTTACAGTTATGGGAATGGGGTTCCAGAGCAAGCAGGGATCTTCTAGAAGATAAAAAAGCATCTTGTCTTGTGCCTATGAGTTGAAAGTTGTAAAGTTTGACATGTATGTGTAGATACACCTAAAAAAAGGTCTATACACTGACTTAAGCCAATTCCCCACACATTCATCCTCCATCTCAATAAAAGTACAAAATTTGTATCCTCCTCCTGAAGCAGGTGAAATGAATAATGTAAGAGCTGGCAGGGGGGAAAAATCTTAAAAAATATCTTGTGCAATGACGATTTGTAGGGGGGAAATGTCAACTCTTTCCTCTCAACTCTTTATACCTGTAAACCTAATTAAAGCATTAGTTTTTTTTTATTTTTTAATAAACATATAATATATTTTTATCCCTCGGGGTACAGGTTTGTGAATCGCCAGGTTTACACACTTCACAGCACTCACCATAGCACATACCCTCCCCAATGTCCATAACCCCACCCCCCTTCTCTCAGCCCCCCGCCCCCCAGCAGCCCTCAGTTTGAAAAACATTAGCTTTTAAAATTCAAAAGATTTTAGGGGTGCCTGGGTGGCTCAGTGGGTTAAGGCTCTGCCTTTGGCTCAGGTCATGATCTCAGGGTCCTGGGATCGAGTCCCGCATGGGGCTCTCTGCTCAGCAGGGAGCCTGTTTCCCTCTCTCTCTCTCTGCCTGCCTCTCTGCCTACTTGTGATCTCTCTCTCTGTCAAATAAATAAATAAAATCTTAAAAAAATAAAATTCAACAGTTTTTAAATTCAGTTTTTAAATTTGGCTTATACAAAACAGTATACAGTTGACCCTTGAACAACAAGAGTTTGAACTTTGCAGATCCACTTATACACATTTTTTAAAAATACAGAATAGTAAACGTATTTTCTCATCCTTATGATTTTCTTAATAACATTTTCCTTTGTCTAGCTTACTTTATCATAAGAAGACAGTATATCATACGTATAACATACAGAATATGTGTTCCTCAACCATTCATGTTATCGGTAAGGGTTCTGGTTAACAGTAGGCTATTAGATAAATTTGGGAGGAGCCAAATATTACACCAGGATGTTTGACTGTGTGGGAGTCATCTCCCCTAGCCCCTGCATTGTTCAGGGAGTCAACTAGCATTTTGTTTTTTACCTGAGGAGAAGTGTCAAAAAATACTTGCAGTAAAAGCCCTTATAAATTCAGGGGCACCTGGCTGCCTCAGTAGGTTGGGTGTCTGCCTCAGGCTCCAGGTGTGACCTCAGGGTCCTGGGATCTAGTCCCACATTAGGTTCCTCATTCCGTGGGAGTCTGCTTCTCCCTCTCACTCTCCTTCTGTGCTCTCCCTCTCTCTCTCTCAAATAAATAAATAAAATCTTTTTTAAAAAAGGCCCTTATAGGGACGCCTGGGTGGCTCAGTTGGTTAAGCGGCTGCCTTTGGCTCAGGTCATGATTCCAGCGTCCTGGGATTGAGTCCCACATCGGGCTCCTTGCTCGGCAGGGAGCCTGCTTCTCCCTCGGACTCTAGCCTGCCACTCTGTCTGCCTGTGCTTGCGCTCTCTCTCTCTCTAACAAATAAATAAAAAATCTTTAAAAAAAAAAAGGCCCTTACAAATTAAAAAAGAACTCCTCTGGTGATTACTTTCTGCCTTTTGCCAGTCCCTGTGTTCAGAGGAGAGTGGGTTAAAATTCTTACTCTTATTTTCTGGAAGAGATGGGCAATGTATCAACAGGAGAGGAAGGATGAGCATCTACATCCCTTTTTATTTCCCATCATGCTCATGGGGAAGAGAGCTCCGAGTGACTATTGGTTAAGTTCAAGACCACCCACACCTGATTACCCTTCAGAGTCACTTTGGAAGCTTGTATTATATGTGTTCCACAAACACACATTATGAGCCCCACCTCTACCTGCTGGATGAAACCACTGGGACCAGTTTAGTGAGTATATGGTTACCAGTTTCTTGAGCATTTTATGAAAAAAATCTCTGATATATATATTGAAGCATATATAGCATTCTATTACAAAGAGAAACAAGCTATGCATACTGTGTTGCACTTTGCTTTATCCACTTCCCATATTTTGAAAGTTTTGAAATTGTTCCAAATTATTACACAAAGAAACTGTGTGTGTGTGTGTGTGTGTATGTTTGTGTGTGTGTGTGTGTGTACATACATTACAGTTTCATGGATTTCCTCATTTGGATAAGTAACAATGTATTTTAACAGTCTCCTACTGCTGGAAATTGAGACTTTCTTTCCCACTTCTGTGATTACAAAATAATGCTAACATAATACAAATGCTACAGTGAATATTCTCATATTTATGATATTTGCATACATGCAAGTGTCTACATAGTATAAATTCCAGAAACAGAAATTTCTCCTCAAGAGATATGGGAATTTTTTAATTGTAACAAATATTGCCAAATACCTCTCTCCCCCCGACACACAAAAATGTGCCAACTCTCATTAGGGATATGCAGATTTTATAAAATCCCCGAAGTGATTCTAATTATCAGGCAGGATTGGAGACCAGTACAGAGTAGACTCTCAGCTAGTGTGATAAGTTTGGATTTGCAGACTGAATCCTTTGCCTGTTTTTCTACAAAGCCACTTCTATGAAGCTTCCCCTGTATCATCTAGCCTCATACCCCTTAAAATTTAAAGGTGCATATAAATCATCGGGAATATGGTAGATCTTGTTAAAAGGCAGAGAACTTGAGATTTAGTATTCTAACAAGCTCCTAGGTGAGGCTAAAGTTGTTGGTCCATGATCCACACTTTCAGTAGCCATGTCCTGAGGGACTCCCAGTCAGTAATGTGTAAATTAACACTCAGATTGTTTTGGTAAGTATAGTGGTACCAAACATTAGTCTCAGAGCCACCCAAAACTCTTTAAAGTAGAAAGGTCTCCCAGAAGCTTTGTTTAGGTGGGTTATCTTTTGATATTTACAATGTTTGGAATTCAAAATGGACTTTTAAATATCTATTTCATTTTAAATGATAATAATAAACCCATTATATGTGAACATAACTTATTTCATGAAAAATATTTCCAAAACAGAGAAAGTCAGCAAGAAGAGTGGCATTGTTTTATACTTTAAGAAATCTTTTTGATATCCAGTTTACTAGAACACGGCTAGATTCTTGTGTATGTTTCTGTGGGCACATCATACAGCTTCTGGAAAATTCCACAGTACACTTGTGAAAGATCAAGAGTGGAAAAGGAAAATATCTTAGTATGATAATGAAAATAGTATTGTTCTTTTCAGATCTAGTAGAGGATTCTTGGGAATCCTAATGGGTCCCTAGCGCACACTGTCAGAGCCACTAATTTAGTGCGCATTCCTGCTGTCACACCACAGACCACAAACTTAAGGATAGAGGCCTTTTCTTCTTCTTCTTTTATTTCCATAGAGCTATCTCAGATGAAGTGCTGAATCAAAGTTCTTGACCTGCTGATTATGAGGCTCTGATGGGGCCATATAGTCTCATTCTCTTTCCTTCACATGGGCAGTCGCGAACTGGAGCGTGGGGTTTATCAGTGGAGGGGGGAATGAGCCTTGTTTCACTCACCTCCTCTATAAAGGAGGGTTCACAGTCAAAGACATAAAGTTCACCTATGAAGAAAATAGATGCATCATGGTATTGTTACTGAGTACTTCTACATCAAGTCTTC
Source organism: Mustela lutreola (assembly GCF_030435805.1). Taxonomy (NCBI): domain Eukaryota; kingdom Metazoa; phylum Chordata; class Mammalia; order Carnivora; family Mustelidae; genus Mustela; species Mustela lutreola. Next base: position 100,645,800 of record NC_081308.1, on the reverse strand, counting down.
TATTCGATACTAAAAATAAACCTTCTAATCGATACATTAGGTAGAATGGCTGTTTTTATCCTTATCTTACAGATAATGAAACTGGGACTCAAACCAATTTGCCCAAATTTTCACAGCTAGTAAGTGACTACTGTGTCAGGGTTGAGAAGATAGAATTCCATCTTGGATCATGAAGGAGTTGAAGGAAGAGTTTATGTATTTTATGGCATACTCTTTTTTGTGTCCTAGGATATGAATACCTTTCAGGATTGAGAATATTTACAATAAGATGTCTTTATGGTGATCAAACGTTTCCAGTTCTTTGGGGGGCATTCAATCACCTGCTACAGCTGTTTATTGCCTGATGCTTGACAATGAACACCATCCTTCAAATTGCTTTCTGCTATAGTGCTATTGCGTAAGTAGGTTTTCCAGGAAGTCTGTCTTGGTGTCATCATAATTTTCACTAGCATAGTGAATAATGACAGCTATCTTCTGTGATCAGACTGATGTGGCAATCTCTCAATAAGCCGGCTATGGTACCTTCCAAAGGAAAAGGCCAGGGTGGCAATTCAGGAGCTCAGCATCCCCAAAGAGGGCAAAGAAGATTTCTGTTTGGTAAGAAGAGGTAAGGGTAGGAAGGTCTAGAGTAACTGAAGACTCTAGAAGCATGATGTAGGGTGCTGACTGTCTCAATTCCCACTTAAGTTCCAAAAGCCTATAAATTGGAACCAGGATTCTATTGCATGATTCCTAGGTAGAGTTTGGCCTGCTTTGGCCACGTTGAATATTTTAAAAGCTACAGTAAAATATGCCAAGAGGCAGGGAGCGGAGGGCAGAATAAGATGCTCTAAATATGCGTCAAAGCTCACTCCAAGGGTCTGTCAGTTGCAAAGTCAAAATGAATACAGTTAATTGGCAAATACTGGTTCTACACAATTCAGATTTCACTTGTTCTGTGAAGAATCCAATTAGAAGATCTAATGGTTCATCTTAGACAAAGTATATAGACTCAGGCTGCGTGAGTGAGTGAGCGAGAAAAATTTAAACCTCGCCACTTGGTATCATTGAGAAATCATCCTTATTAAAAATCAGTAAGCACTCTTTCCAGTTTCAAACATACTATTTTCATTAGTTTAACCATAGTTAGGGATATAACCATCAAAAGAAATACTTGGGATGAGATCAGCAGGATATTTTTATTATATAAATCTCATCCGTTAAACATGGAGAATCATAAATGATACTGTAGTTTAAGAACCGATAATGAACTGCTGTGAGTTCGCTTGTGTTTTCTTTTACTGAGGATAAATCTGCCTTATTTGAGAGTTCACTTCGCAGCAGAATTGGTTCATACAAGGTTTTTGAACAGAGACACAGAAATTGTCCCATTTTTTTTTTTTTTGGTGATAGATATTCTCTGACTGATCTTTCTCTTAAGCTTCATATACTGAATGCTAGAAGTCTCCAATTACAAAATGGAATTTGTACTTTATCCATTATATTTTTTATTGGGGGGTGGGGGATTATGTAGTCTGTTGAGTGGCAAAACATAGATTCTTGGAAAATAATGTCTTCAGGTATGTGAAATAACTACCACTGGGGGATAATCTGCTTCATCATTTAGAATCCAGTGCATAAATAAAACTAAGAGCATTTTCTAGAGCTATTATGCAAAACAAAAAAAACTCCATAATTTGTGAACCAAGCAATAGACAAGTAAATCAATGTAGGATTTAGGTAGCCTGCCTAAAGCAGAAATCAGGGAAGAGGGAATAGAGACGATTCAACTTAACTATCATTAACAAACACAAAGAACTGCAAGAACTATGTTTTTATTTGATAGAATCTAATGAGATTCAAAGAAAATTGCCAGTTTACCTACAACACAGAAAACCAGACTTCAGAATCAAACGTCTAATATTGTCTCCGCTCTTGATTCTCACTCTTCAAAAAAACTAGGCTATCCTGCCAACAGTGCTCACCAAATATTTCTGTCACCATCAATTTTCTTGAGGTCATGGTCTTTTAGTAAGTCAGTATTTACTGAGTGCTGAGCATGAGCGGATAGATTACTACTATACAGCTCGGTATAGGTGGCTATAAAAAAGGGAAGGTTGGAGTCTTTGTCCTGATGCCTTTTATAATCAATGAGAACGACAAATGAATAGAAACAATCATGCCAGAAATACACAAATGCATGTATGATTGCCCAGAGGGAGAAACTAGCCTGCTTCTAAACAAGATAGACTCTGGGTTAATTTCCAATCAGCACCTGCTGAAATGCAAAGAAAGGTTGATTTGGGGCTCAATAGTACAAAATGCTAATTGACGTCACAATCTAAGCCACTGAATAAAGGGCTTTTATCTGCACCTGTGTAAGTCATGTTTGGTAGCAGTTTGCAAACAGGCCCCTTGTGAATGATCACATTCTCATTCCGGGTATGCCTCATTTTATTCCCCCTTCACTTTACTGCACTTTGCAGATACTGCATTTCTTTTTTTTTTTTTTTTTAAAGGTTTTTATTTATTTATTTGACACACAGATCACAGGTAGATAGAGAGGCCGGCAGAGAGAGACAGAGAGAGAGAGAGAGAGGAGGAAGCGGGTTCCCCCGCTGAGCAGAAAGCCCGATGCGGGGCTCTATCCCAGGATCTTGAGATCATGATCTGGGCCAAAGACAGAGGCTTTAACCCACTGAGCCACCCAGGTGCCCCGCAGATACTGCATTTCTCACACATCGAAGGTCCATGGCAGCCCCGCATGGGGCAAGTCTACTAGTGCCATTTTTCCAACAGCATTTGTTCACTTCATAGCTCTGTGTCACATTTTGGTAACTTCTCACCATACTTCAAACTTTATCATTATTATATTTGTTATGGTCATCAGTGGCCAGTGAGGACAACTTGGTGAAAGCTCAGATTAACATTTTTTAGCAATAAAGCATTTTTTATTTATTTTTTATTTTTTAAATTATTATTATTATTATTTTTAATGATCTTTGTGGACTTTACTGCAAATTTGTGGAGACCAAAGCAGGAATTATATCGCACAGTATATAGAATCTTGCAGAAAAATTTCTATCTGAAATTTCTCTTCTTCCTAGTTCCTTTTCTTTTCCTTTTTTTTTTCTTTTAAAGATTTTATTTATTTACTTGACAGAAAGAGACACAGTGAGAGCGAGAACACAAGCAGGGGGAGTCGGAGAGAGAGAAGCAGGCTTCCTGCTGAGCAGGGAGCTGGACATGGGGCTCTATCCCAGGACTCTGGGATCAGGACCTGAGTCCAAGGCAGATGTTTAACGACTGAGCCACCCAGGTGCCCCTCCCAGTTCCTTTTCTATAATATCACAAAGTATTTTTTAAATAAAAGATATACATTGTTTTTTAAACATAATGCTATGATACACTTAACAGGCTACAATATGGTATAAACATCACTTTGATAAGCACTGGGAAACCCAAAATTTATTTTTTGACTCACTTTAGGGCACTATTTGCTTTATTGCAGTAGTCTGGAGACAAACCTGTATGCCTGTATATAATTCAAGTACCTACTATGTAATAAGCAATAGTGTGCCCTTCCTCAGAGATGAGCAAACAAGGAAGTAGAGTGGAAGACATAAAATATTGGATAACCCTTATGGGACTCTAAATGATGTGAATATTATTTCTGTGTTTGAAAAGTTCTCAGAAAACCTACAGATCAATATCCCTCAGCACCATACAAAAAATTGGAGAGCATCGAACATGTCCAAGCTCTTTGCACATTGTTCCAGGATGTATGAAGATGAAAAATTCCCAATTCCTGGCTTTGAGGAACTCAATGATACGAAGAACTCTACTTAGAAGCCAAATGTCCTTAGTAGCATTAGCGAGGACCACCCAAGGTGCAATGGAGACCTTACAGGGAGAATCACAAGAGCACAACATCTCAAGCTCATGAGAGAAGCAGGATGGAAGACTGACTTGGAGATGAATTGGATTTTGGAGCAGAATTGGCAAACTATAGAGGCAGGCAAGCCAAGGGTGAATTCAGAGACTAACGATGAGTTTATTTTGGCTGCAAAGAAATGGGGATGGAAGAATCTAGTAAAGTACCTAGATAAACTGATGGAATTAGGACCATTACTGTGGTGTTGCACTTTTACCCCAGTGGCCCCTGCCTGAAATGTTCCCCTTTCTCCTGAACTCCCCACTCTACTCAAATTCCTCCTTTTCTTCAAAACACCAGCTTTATTTTTCAGTTCCTGAGGCTTCCTTTGACTACTCCAGCCCTTCTCTGATTAGTCATAGCATTTCATATGTATTATACAATTTAGTACTTAATGAACCACTGTCTTGCATTGTGCATAGTCACGCCTATTACACTGGCCATGAACACGCCAAGTCCCTTCTGGCCAGCTTTTACCACATCCAAGGTAAAATAAGCTTAATTGTTAAGGGCCAGGCCTACTTCTTCTAATTTGCTTCCTCTTATTAGAGACAGGGCATTCCTGATTGCTTCATTTTCCCTGGAACCAAAGCAGTATGGTCAAAGGGGATATTGGCTTAGGGCTTAACACCACCTTCAAAACTGAGTTATCCACATAGTATCTGTGCTTTTCCAGAATTTTCTGGAAGATGCTGCCCCCCCCTTTAAAAGATTTTATTTATTTATTTGAAATAGAAAGAGAGAGTGTGTGTGCAGAAGCCAGGGGGAGGGGCAGAGGGAGAGAGAGATGCAGGTTCCCTGCGGGGCAGGGAACCCAGTGTAGGGCTCCATCCAGGAACCCCGTAATCATGACCTGAACCAAAGGCAGATGTTTAACTGACTGAGCCACCCAGGCACCCCAAGATGCTGCTCTTAATGGACATCTCACCAGGTAGCCATACCAGATAACAAAAATAATGTCCTCACCATTACTGTGACTTTAATTTTAATAACAACCCCGGAGAGTCAGTGAGTGTTGGGCATGTGTCAAAAGCTATGCCAGGTGCTTCTGGAGTTTTTACTTCATCTAGTTGCTGCAACAACCCAGCGAAACAGGCGCCATTATTAACTTCATTCAGTGCTTTTTAATATGCACAATGTTTGACGACAGATTAAATAAAATATGGCAGGCATCTGATTTGCATACACAAAAACTATATATATAGCACTATAGCTGTCCCTGTGAGAATGGCAACTTCTTCAAAGTACCACGAGAGCTAACATTGTTCTTCAAATATTCTCCTTGCGAAGACTAAGCTCAGAACGGGGCCGCCCTTCAGGGAAAGCTTGCGGATCCATCAACCCCCACTAATGCTTTTGTTTGTTTGTTTTTGCTGCACACATCATCACAACTTCTTAAGATAAAACTCTAAAACTACATATGTATCTAGAGCGTGACATGGCTTGTACTAAGAGCTATAAAATGATTTCTTTGTGTAAAATAGAAACATGTATTCCCCCATTAACCTCTTGGCTATGAAGACTAAAAGGTTGCTAGCTATTTGGGAGAGATGCATCATATAAACTAAAGTTGGTATAAAATGCTGAACATCATAGTGCCCTAAGAACAACCAAGGAGCCATGGGACATGTCCATTCAGAGCAAATGACGGTATTATAGTTGACCCTTGAGTAACATGGGTTTGAACTGCATAGGTCCAATTATACGCTGATTTTTTCAATAAACACAGTATAGTATTGTAGATGTATTTTCTCTTCCTTGTGCTTTTCTTAATAACATTTTCTTTTTTCCTAGCTCACTTCATTGTAAGAAGACAGTATATAATACCTATGACATACAGAATATGTGTTAATTGACTGTTGATGTTATCAATAAGGCTTCTAGTCAATGGGAGGCTATTAGTAAAGTTTTTGGCAAGTCAAAAGTTAAAGGCAGGGGCGCCTGGGTGGCTCAGTGGGTTAAGCCGCTGCCTTCGGCTCAGGTCATGATCTCAGGGTCCTGGGATCGAGTCCCGCGTCGGGCTCTCTGCTCGGCAGGGAGCCTGCTTCCCCCCCCCCCTCTCTCTCTGCCTGCCTCTCCATCTACTTGTGATTTCTCTCTGTCAAATAAATAAATAAAATCTTTAAAAAAAAAAAAAAGTTAAAGGCAGATTTTCAGCCGTGTGTGTGGTGGGGTTGACTCCCCTAATTCTTGCATTGTTCAAAGGTCAACTGCATTTTCCTGTGGCTGCTGTAAGAAATTCCCAGAGATTTGGTAGCTTATTAAAAACAAAGAGGGGTGCATGTAGGTTAAGCATCTGCCTTCAGCTCAGGTCATGATCCCAGGGTCCTGGGAGCAAGCCCCATATTGGTGTACCTGCTCAGCGGGAAGTCTTTTTCCTCATGCTCTCTCTCTCCCTCTCTCAAACAAATAAATAAAAATATTTTTAAAAAGTATTTTAAAAACAAACAGAAATTAATTTCCTCATAGTTCCAAAGACCAGAAGTCCAAAGTCAATTGCACTGGGCTGAAATCAAGGCGAGGCAGTACCATATTCCCTCCTGAGGCTCTCAGGAAGAATCTTGCCTCCTCTAGCTTCTGGTGGCTGCTGGCATCCCTCAGTTTGTGGCCACATCACTCTACTCTCTGCCTCTGTGGTCACACTGTCTCCTTTTCTGTCACTTCCCTCTACTTCTCTCTTATAAGGACACATGTGACTTCATTTAGGGCTCACCCCCATAATCCAGGAAAATCTCTCCATCTCAAGATCCTTACTTTAATCACATTTGCAAAAACCCTATTTCTAGATCAAGTAACACAGGTTCTAGGTATTAGGGTCTCATATCTTTGGGGGTCATTTTTCAACCTTTCACAGTTAGAAAAAGAGTCAAATCGAGCAGCTTGTGGATTTAACCATGTTGATACTGATGACATGTTCCATTTGTTAGACATCTTACTATAAGATTAGTGAGATGCCTGCCTTCAGTTACTCTCTCCCTCCAGCCAAGCATTCTCCACATCACACCTTATGTAATCTTTCTGAAATACTTATTTCCATGGCTCCCCCCTGCCTAAAGGAAAATAACATACAGGCCTGTATAATGGTGTGTGGGTACAAACTCCTCCTTCACCTGGCGCCAACAGTTTCCTCTCTGGCTCATCTTTCCTCATTGCCCCTACATCTCAATCATACTGAACTGATCTTTGCTACCTAAGAAAGTCATGCTCATTCAAGCCTGGCTCTCCCTCTGCCTTTTATTTATTTTTTAAAATGATTTTATTTATTTTTAATATTTTATTTATTTGAGAGAGAGCAAGAGACAGCACGAGTCGGGGGAGTGGTGGATGGAGAGGGAGAGGCAGACTCCCCACTGAACAGGGAGCCTGATTCGGGGCTCGATCCCAGGACCCTGCTATCATGACCTGAGCCAGGCAGACGCTTAATGACTGAGCCACCCAGGCCCCCTTCCTTCTGTGTAAAGCACTTCCTCAGGGCAGAGCCTGATGTCATTTCTTCTGTGTTTCTATAGTACATTGTACAGACATTATCTTATAATTTATTGTATTTTATCACTAACATCTGTTTAATATATATCATCTTATGCTATTTTATAAACTACTTCAAGGGCAAAGGTACTGTGGTAGGCTGGAAAAGGCTCTTCCCCCCAAAGATGTCCACATCCTAATCTCCAGAACCTTTAAATATGTTGCCCGACCTGGCAAAAGGGACCTTGTAGATGTGCTTAAGGTGATGGGCCTTGAGATGGGGAGATGATCCTGGGTTAACCAAGCAAGAGCAATCTAATTACAAGCATCCTTACCAGAATGAGACAGGAGGGTCAGGTAAACAGAGAGAGATGTAAGGATAGAAGCAGAGGTCAGGTAGGGGACAAGATGCTATATGCTGCTAGCTTTGAAGATGAAGGAAGGGGCCATGAGCCAGGGAATATAGGTGGCCTCTAGAAGCTGGGAAAGGCAGGAAAACAGATTCTCCCCTAGAGCTTCCAGAAGGAACACACCCCTGCCAACACTTAGATTTTTTTTTTTTTTTTAGAACTTCTGACCTTCAGAACTGCAAGATAATAAATCTATATTGTTTGAAGTTACTAAGTTTGTAGTAATTTATTAAAGCAGCAATAGAAAATTTTGACAGAAAATCTGTCTCAATTTTATTCTGACTCCCAATCATTGTTCCTGGCACATAGTGGGTGGTCAGTTTGTTTGCTGAATCCATAAACAAAAATAGTAATTGTTACATTGGCGGGGGATTCTACAAAGATAGTCGGAATTGTAGATGCTGACACCACTGTATGGAAGAACATAATTTTACCCCCCTCCCCCCCCCAAAAAAAACCTCTCTAGCTCTTTACTCAGTGGTCTTCTAATTAGAATTCCAGAAGATTGTGGAAAATATTTCTGAAAAAGACCTGGTTGAAGTGTCACTGTTGTTTCTACCTTCCTGCATCCTCGTTCTACTACTCAAATACTCAGACCACAAAAACAGAAAAGACACCAGCCTTTTTAGATCTTACCTTTATTACTAGAAGTAAAAAGAAAAAGTAACACATGCAGGAGCAAGAGTATAAGATACTCCTATATATCCCTTTATGGTAATTTAGGGTGAAGAAAAGAATAGAAAGCAACACAAGGACCATTTCAAAAGCATCATCAGGACTTTTTCCCAGCATAAAAATCTCACAAGTGACTAAGTTCCTCTGGCCACCTCTCCCACCCAAGCAGCAGGCTGCAGAATAAGCTTCAAAGATCACATTCAATGATCCTCAGACAGAAAGCAGCAATTTTCATCTGTAACCTGGTACCATTCAAGAAATAAAGGAGCTCTGGTTTAGAATCCACAGCCTTGACCTAAACCTTGCCTTTTAGTGTCCATCTACCTCCAATAAAACACCACAGCTACACAAACTCATCTCACCAATAAGGACCAAAACTATGGCCACAAATCGAATTACAAAGATTATAGCTCCATTTGTCGAAAACTACGTTCTTGGAGGTGGATATAGCATAGGAAGTGAGAGCTTCATTTGAGGCTATCAGCTAAGGGTGTTCTACTGTAAAACTCTTATTAAAGAATTATTAAACATCAAAATGCCAGAAATATGAAATATACACCTGAGAGTCTTAGAGAAGAGGTCAAGTAAGGGATAATTGGTTTACATTCAGATGTTGCTGGGGAGGAACACACTAAGGCAGGCTACTGGTCTTAAAAGACAAGGACGAAAGGAACCCATTCCCTGCTGGGGGATGCATATTGGGACGAGGTCACAGGTGACCCTTTCCCAACTCTTCCTCTCTCCCAGTTCTCTGAAAGGACGCATTACAGAGCCAGTGGAGGAGGTAGGCCTCATGCGACTGCACGGACCGCCATTACCCAAAATGTACCTCTTCATCTGTTTGCTGAGATCTAGAATCCTTTTACGCGGAAAGACTCTATAGGTCACAAATGGAGCTAAATGCCTTACAATCTGAATGCCTGATTGAGGCAGCAAAGGAGTTACTATGTGGAATTAGCCACTCTCATCACCAAGGGTTAATTAAGTACCATCGCTGAAACCTTGGTCTGATAAGGGAGAGGGGGAGAAGAGAGGAGGAAGTCCATTGGGCAGAGAAAAGGAGGCAAGACAAGGAGGCTACAGATGCTGCAAAATTATAAGCTCCTCTATGTATATCTTCAAGGTGGGAGGGAGGAACAACAAAAAATGTTTTGACATGGCTTATTGTGAAGATAAATGTACACGGTTCTGCTCTGCATGGCGAAGAGACTGTTAGGAGTATTTTAGCACTAGTGCAGGGGAAAGGAAACGATATCCCTAAGGATTGCTCTAGCCTTGGAGCAGAAAGTCATACCTGAGAAATGTATCTAGTTCTGATGAAAGGAAAACCATCGTTTCAAATTTCCATTTGTTCCTTGGGTTGCTGAAGATAGAGGCCTGAGGTAAATGATTCTTGTATGAAAATGCTCATTATTGGGTCTTTTTGTTTATGCAAACATAGGTCTAGTCTGGGACAAAACTTGAGAGTTAAAATGGAAGAGGAATTTGAGGGTTTGGTGTGGCATCTATGAGGAAGAATGAGACAAAGATTGATTTTAGGAGAAAATCAGACCCAGGACAGAGGTTTCTTTTTTGTTCCCCCATTCACAACTGTCACACTTTACAAAGAGGATCTATTAAATGAAGGATCCCTTTTCTTTCATACATGGGTAGGTAGTCCGGGGGCCTGACACTCAGCATAGTCTCAAGGTTTCATTTCATCTAGCTAAATACACAAGCTTGAATTCCCCCCACTCTAATAGGGTTTGAAGTTCACTGTCTAATGAAAGTCAAGTAAACATGCTTTCTGAAGGCATTTGGGAAAGTCTCATTGCATCATCTTAAAAGTGAACAGACTTTGACCTAAAAACTGCATTTTGTAGCATATAATAACACAAGAATAGTAAAGTGTCTTCGTGGTGCTTGGAAAATAGAAAAAAATAAATTTTGAACAATATAAGATTGGATATGTTACACAGTAATATGTAAAATGTTAAAAATTTAAAAATATAAGCTAGTAATATTTAACTACATGGAGACATTTTAAAAATAAATTAAGTGGAGAAAACAAGATGCAATACCATGTATATGGTATGATCAAAAATGAATATACAAATATATAAAGAGAAATAGTCAACAATAAGAAAACTACATACAGAAATTCTATCAATGGGATGCCTGGGTGGCTCAGTTGGTTAAGAGTTGGCCTTGGGCTCAGGTCATGGTCCTGGGGTCCTGGAATCAGGCCCTGTGTCAGGCTCCCTGCTCAGCAGGGAGTCTGCTTCTCCCTCTCCCTCTGCCTGGCACTCTCTCTGCTTTTGCTCTCTCTCTCTCTGAAAAATAAAATCTTAAAAAAATATTCTATGAGTCTTCACACCTTTGAGTGGTAAGATTATGGGGGATGTTTTAAAAATTTTCCACTACCTGCATTTTGATATCCTTAGATTTTATAAAATTATCTGTTCTCTTAAAATCTCTTTTAAAAAACAATTCTATGCCAGATAATTGTATTCTTTAGTCTTTGTAAGCTGAGTCTTCCTAATCATTAATTTTTTTCAGAAGTAGAATATCCAACAAGTAGTAACAGGATTTTTAGGTGACCTGAGGGCTCTACAGAGACCAGCTCAATAAATAAATAAACTGAATACAGCAAAAAGCATAAAATATGGAGTCAAGATATAGTTGGGCTCCACTGCGATGAAGGATTGTTCTGAGGAAGGGATCTAGGATAATACAGGCGCCCACCAAGCAAAACTCATGCGAGGCTTTACTTAGACAATTACATGAAATGCATATGAAAATATAAAATGTTATATTGATATTATCAGTATTTTTCTTCAATCATTAGTTAAGGAGAACTGAATAAAATTCAATAAAATATCTGATGTCTAGTTTTGGAAGGTTTACTTAAGCATTATATAAAATCAACTGCTCATGATTGAAAATGTTTGCCCCAGAGCAGTATTTGCCGGAGAAAAAGGGTTAAAATCTTTACTATAAAAAAGACTTAAAAATCAATAAAATTTTAACACTTCAGAAGAGAAAGGGGCAGTTTTGCACAAGTGGTTTGTAAAAGAAATACAAATGGGGAATGACAAATGAAAAGTGATTACAAAATCATCAGGAATCCAAAAAAGGAATATTAAAAAATGAAGATTTGCTTACTAAATTGATAACATTTTAAATAAAAAGGTAAAAAAAAATTGGACATTATTAATAATGGCTGTTTTTTCTTTAGAATCTGTAGGTTTTACTCAAAGACCATTTCTTAATTTTGTAATGAGAAAATGTTTTCCTAAAAAAATCACATCAACATACAATTTGAACATAATGCAGTCATGCTCATACAACCTGAATATAATACAGTAATGCATATTTTATGTTAAAAATCCTAAAAATTTTCATATATTATACAATTTTTTCACAAATGCAATCATGCTGAAAATGATGAAACATACTTGAAGAAATCCCAAGGAACTGTATATATTAAAATCAAATATAGTATAAAGCAAGCTATAATAATTATCACTTTATCTTTTCACAAATAAGGATTATAAAAATATGTATTTGTATTATTAGTTGTACAAATAATATCTTTACTGATTGCACTTTCACATATTAATTTTCCTAAGAATAAAGTTCACTTGTAATTATTCACCGAGCCTCTTCTTGCTGTTACAGACGCCTGTCCAAGCCATTAAAATATAAATCAACCTTTCAGGGTGTTGATCTGAGAATGTATCCAGCCATATGCACTGCAAAATGCTTCTTTCCAGCTGAAATTATTTGAAAAATATTATTCTGAGACGTATTGATCATATCATTAAAGGTTTTCCAGGTTACCTAAGAATTAGCTAGTTCTTAAACATGTTGAACTGTTTCACAATATACAAATGAAAGCCGACATATCCTACACAGCATTCTTTTATTTTTTTTTTAAAGATTTTATTTATTTATTTGACAGAGAGAGAGATCACAAATAGGCAGAGAGACAGACAGAGAGAGAGATGAGGAGAAGCAGGCTCCCTGCTGAGCAGAGAGCCCTATGCGGGACTCGATCCCAGGACCCTGAGATCATGACCTGAGCCAAAGGCAGAGCCTTAACCCACTGAGCCACCCAGGCACCCCTAAAATCTTTTGAATTTTAAAAGCTATGAGTTGCCTATGAGTTGAAAGTTGTAAAGTTTGACATGTATGTGTAGATACACCTAAAAAAAGGTCTATACACTGACTTAAGCCAATTCCCCACACATTCATCCTCCATCTCAATAAAAGTACAAAATTTGTATCCTCCTCCTGAAGCAGGTGAAATGAATAATGTAAGAGCTGGCAGGGGGGAAAAATCTTAAAAAATATCTTGTGCAATGACGATTTGTAGGGGGGAAATGTCAACTCTTTCCTCTCAACTCTTTATACCTGTAAACCTAATTAAAGCATTAGTTTTTTTTTATTTTTTAATAAACATATAATATATTTTTATCCCTCGGGGTACAGGTTTGTGAATCGCCAGGTTTACACACTTCACAGCACTCACCATAGCACATACCCTCCCCAATGTCCATAACCCCACCCCCCTTCTCTCAGCCCCCCGCCCCCCAGCAGCCCTCAGTTTGAAAAACATTAGCTTTTAAAATTCAAAAGATTTTAGGGGTGCCTGGGTGGCTCAGTGGGTTAAGGCTCTGCCTTTGGCTCAGGTCATGATCTCAGGGTCCTGGGATCGAGTCCCGCATGGGGCTCTCTGCTCAGCAGGGAGCCTGTTTCCCTCTCTCTCTCTCTGCCTGCCTCTCTGCCTACTTGTGATCTCTCTCTCTGTCAAATAAATAAATAAAATCTTAAAAAAATAAAATTCAACAGTTTTTAAATTCAGTTTTTAAATTTGGCTTATACAAAACAGTATACAGTTGACCCTTGAACAACAAGAGTTTGAACTTTGCAGATCCACTTATACACATTTTTTAAAAATACAGAATAGTAAACGTATTTTCTCATCCTTATGATTTTCTTAATAACATTTTCCTTTGTCTAGCTTACTTTATCATAAGAAGACAGTATATCATACGTATAACATACAGAATATGTGTTCCTCAACCATTCATGTTATCGGTAAGGGTTCTGGTTAACAGTAGGCTATTAGATAAATTTGGGAGGAGCCAAATATTACACCAGGATGTTTGACTGTGTGGGAGTCATCTCCCCTAGCCCCTGCATTGTTCAGGGAGTCAACTAGCATTTTGTTTTTTACCTGAGGAGAAGTGTCAAAAAATACTTGCAGTAAAAGCCCTTATAAATTCAGGGGCACCTGGCTGCCTCAGTAGGTTGGGTGTCTGCCTCAGGCTCCAGGTGTGACCTCAGGGTCCTGGGATCTAGTCCCACATTAGGTTCCTCATTCCGTGGGAGTCTGCTTCTCCCTCTCACTCTCCTTCTGTGCTCTCCCTCTCTCTCTCTCAAATAAATAAATAAAATCTTTTTTAAAAAAGGCCCTTATAGGGACGCCTGGGTGGCTCAGTTGGTTAAGCGGCTGCCTTTGGCTCAGGTCATGATTCCAGCGTCCTGGGATTGAGTCCCACATCGGGCTCCTTGCTCGGCAGGGAGCCTGCTTCTCCCTCGGACTCTAGCCTGCCACTCTGTCTGCCTGTGCTTGCGCTCTCTCTCTCTCTAACAAATAAATAAAAAATCTTTAAAAAAAAAAAGGCCCTTACAAATTAAAAAAGAACTCCTCTGGTGATTACTTTCTGCCTTTTGCCAGTCCCTGTGTTCAGAGGAGAGTGGGTTAAAATTCTTACTCTTATTTTCTGGAAGAGATGGGCAATGTATCAACAGGAGAGGAAGGATGAGCATCTACATCCCTTTTTATTTCCCATCATGCTCATGGGGAAGAGAGCTCCGAGTGACTATTGGTTAAGTTCAAGACCACCCACACCTGATTACCCTTCAGAGTCACTTTGGAAGCTTGTATTATATGTGTTCCACAAACACACATTATGAGCCCCACCTCTACCTGCTGGATGAAACCACTGGGACCAGTTTAGTGAGTATATGGTTACCAGTTTCTTGAGCATTTTATGAAAAAAATCTCTGATATATATATTGAAGCATATATAGCATTCTATTACAAAGAGAAACAAGCTATGCATACTGTGTTGCACTTTGCTTTATCCACTTCCCATATTTTGAAAGTTTTGAAATTGTTCCAAATTATTACACAAAGAAACTGTGTGTGTGTGTGTGTGTGTATGTTTGTGTGTGTGTGTGTGTGTACATACATTACAGTTTCATGGATTTCCTCATTTGGATAAGTAACAATGTATTTTAACAGTCTCCTACTGCTGGAAATTGAGACTTTCTTTCCCACTTCTGTGATTACAAAATAATGCTAACATAATACAAATGCTACAGTGAATATTCTCATATTTATGATATTTGCATACATGCAAGTGTCTACATAGTATAAATTCCAGAAACAGAAATTTCTCCTCAAGAGATATGGGAATTTTTTAATTGTAACAAATATTGCCAAATACCTCTCTCCCCCCGACACACAAAAATGTGCCAACTCTCATTAGGGATATGCAGATTTTATAAAATCCCCGAAGTGATTCTAATTATCAGGCAGGATTGGAGACCAGTACAGAGTAGACTCTCAGCTAGTGTGATAAGTTTGGATTTGCAGACTGAATCCTTTGCCTGTTTTTCTACAAAGCCACTTCTATGAAGCTTCCCCTGTATCATCTAGCCTCATACCCCTTAAAATTTAAAGGTGCATATAAATCATCGGGAATATGGTAGATCTTGTTAAAAGGCAGAGAACTTGAGATTTAGTATTCTAACAAGCTCCTAGGTGAGGCTAAAGTTGTTGGTCCATGATCCACACTTTCAGTAGCCATGTCCTGAGGGACTCCCAGTCAGTAATGTGTAAATTAACACTCAGATTGTTTTGGTAAGTATAGTGGTACCAAACATTAGTCTCAGAGCCACCCAAAACTCTTTAAAGTAGAAAGGTCTCCCAGAAGCTTTGTTTAGGTGGGTTATCTTTTGATATTTACAATGTTTGGAATTCAAAATGGACTTTTAAATATCTATTTCATTTTAAATGATAATAATAAACCCATTATATGTGAACATAACTTATTTCATGAAAAATATTTCCAAAACAGAGAAAGTCAGCAAGAAGAGTGGCATTGTTTTATACTTTAAGAAATCTTTTTGATATCCAGTTTACTAGAACACGGCTAGATTCTTGTGTATGTTTCTGTGGGCACATCATACAGCTTCTGGAAAATTCCACAGTACACTTGTGAAAGATCAAGAGTGGAAAAGGAAAATATCTTAGTATGATAATGAAAATAGTATTGTTCTTTTCAGATCTAGTAGAGGATTCTTGGGAATCCTAATGGGTCCCTAGCGCACACTGTCAGAGCCACTAATTTAGTGCGCATTCCTGCTGTCACACCACAGACCACAAACTTAAGGATAGAGGCCTTTTCTTCTTCTTCTTTTATTTCCATAGAGCTATCTCAGATGAAGTGCTGAATCAAAGTTCTTGACCTGCTGATTATGAGGCTCTGATGGGGCCATATAGTCTCATTCTCTTTCCTTCACATGGGCAGTCGCGAACTGGAGCGTGGGGTTTATCAGTGGAGGGGGGAATGAGCCTTGTTTCACTCACCTCCTCTATAAAGGAGGGTTCACAGTCAAAGACATAAAGTTCACCTATGAAGAAAATAGATGCATCATGGTATTGTTACTGAGTACTTCTACATCAAGTCTTCTATTCGATACTAAAAATAAACCTTCTAATCGATACATTAGGTAGAATGGCTGTTTTTATCCTTATCTTACAGATAATGAAACTGGGACTCAAACCAATTTGCCCAAATTTTCACAGCTAGTAAGTGACTACTGTGTCAGGGTTGAGAAGATAGAATTCCATCTTGGATCATGAAGGAGTTGAAGGAAGAGTTTATGTATTTTATGGCATACTCTTTTTTGTGTCCTAGGATATGAATACCTTTCAGGATTGAGAATATTTACAATAAGATGTCTTTATGGTGATCAAACGTTTCCAGTTCTTTGGGGGGCATTCAATCACCTGCTACAGCTGTTTATTGCCTGATGCTTGACAATGAACACCATCCTTCAAATTGCTTTCTGCTATAGTGCTATTGCGTAAGTAGGTTTTCCAGGAAGTCTGTCTTGGTGTCATCATAATTTTCACTAGCATAGTGAATAATGACAGCTATCTTCTGTGATCAGACTGATGTGGCAATCTCTCAATAAGCCGGCTATGGTACCTTCCAAAGGAAAAGGCCAGGGTGGCAATTCAGGAGCTCAGCATCCCCAAAGAGGGCAAAGAAGATTTCTGTTTGGTAAGAAGAGGTAAGGGTAGGAAGGTCTAGAGTAACTGAAGACTCTAGAAGCATGATGTAGGGTGCTGACTGTCTCAATTCCCACTTAAGTTCCAAAAGCCTATAAATTGGAACCAGGATTCTATTGCATGATTCCTAGGTAGAGTTTGGCCTGCTTTGGCCACGTTGAATATTTTAAAAGCTACAGTAAAATATGCCAAGAGGCAGGGAGCGGAGGGCAGAATAAGATGCTCTAAATATGCGTCAAAGCTCACTCCAAGGGTCTGTCAGTTGCAAAGTCAAAATGAATACAGTTAATTGGCAAATACTGGTTCTACACAATTCAGATTTCACTTGTTCTGTGAAGAATCCAATTAGAAGATCTAATGGTTCATCTTAGACAAAGTATATAGACTCAGGCTGCGTGAGTGAGTGAGCGAGAAAAATTTAAACCTCGCCACTTGGTATCATTGAGAAATCATCCTTATTAAAAATCAGTAAGCACTCTTTCCAGTTTCAAACATACTATTTTCATTAGTTTAACCATAGTTAGGGATATAACCATCAAAAGAAATACTTGGGATGAGATCAGCAGGATATTTTTATTATATAAATCTCATCCGTTAAACATGGAGAATCATAAATGATACTGTAGTTTAAGAACCGATAATGAACTGCTGTGAGTTCGCTTGTGTTTTCTTTTACTGAGGATAAATCTGCCTTATTTGAGAGTTCACTTCGCAGCAGAATTGGTTCATACAAGGTTTTTGAACAGAGACACAGAAATTGTCCCATTTTTTTTTTTTTTGGTGATAGATATTCTCTGACTGATCTTTCTCTTAAGCTTCATATACTGAATGCTAGAAGTCTCCAATTACAAAATGGAATTTGTACTTTATCCATTATATTTTTTATTGGGGGGTGGGGGATTATGTAGTCTGTTGAGTGGCAAAACATAGATTCTTGGAAAATAATGTCTTCAGGTATGTGAAATAACTACCACTGGGGGATAATCTGCTTCATCATTTAGAATCCAGTGCATAAATAAAACTAAGAGCATTTTCTAGAGCTATTATGCAAAACAAAAAAAACTCCATAATTTGTGAACCAAGCAATAGACAAGTAAATCAATGTAGGATTTAGGTAGCCTGCCTAAAGCAGAAATCAGGGAAGAGGGAATAGAGACGATTCAACTTAACTATCATTAACAAACACAAAGAACTGCAAGAACTATGTTTTTATTTGATAGAATCTAATGAGATTCAAAGAAAATTGCCAGTTTACCTACAACACAGAAAACCAGACTTCAGAATCAAACGTCTAATATTGTCTCCGCTCTTGATTCTCACTCTTCAAAAAAACTAGGCTATCCTGCCAACAGTGCTCACCAAATATTTCTGTCACCATCAATTTTCTTGAGGTCATGGTCTTTTAGTAAGTCAGTATTTACTGAGTGCTGAGCATGAGCGGATAGATTACTACTATACAGCTCGGTATAGGTGGCTATAAAAAAGGGAAGGTTGGAGTCTTTGTCCTGATGCCTTTTATAATCAATGAGAACGACAAATGAATAGAAACAATCATGCCAGAAATACACAAATGCATGTATGATTGCCCAGAGGGAGAAACTAGCCTGCTTCTAAACAAGATAGACTCTGGGTTAATTTCCAATCAGCACCTGCTGAAATGCAAAGAAAGGTTGATTTGGGGCTCAATAGTACAAAATGCTAATTGACGTCACAATCTAAGCCACTGAATAAAGGGCTTTTATCTGCACCTGTGTAAGTCATGTTTGGTAGCAGTTTGCAAACAGGCCCCTTGTGAATGATCACATTCTCATTCCGGGTATGCCTCATTTTATTCCCCCTTCACTTTACTGCACTTTGCAGATACTGCATTTCTTTTTTTTTTTTTTTTAAAGGTTTTTATTTATTTATTTGACACACAGATCACAGGTAGATAGAGAGGCCGGCAGAGAGAGACAGAGAGAGAGAGAGAGAGGAGGAAGCGGGTTCCCCCGCTGAGCAGAAAGCCCGATGCGGGGCTCTATCCCAGGATCTTGAGATCATGATCTGGGCCAAAGACAGAGGCTTTAACCCACTGAGCCACCCAGGTGCCCCGCAGATACTGCATTTCTCACACATCGAAGGTCCATGGCAGCCCCGCATGGGGCAAGTCTACTAGTGCCATTTTTCCAACAGCATTTGTTCACTTCATAGCTCTGTGTCACATTTTGGTAACTTCTCACCATACTTCAAACTTTATCATTATTATATTTGTTATGGTCATCAGTGGCCAGTGAGGACAACTTGGTGAAAGCTCAGATTAACATTTTTTAGCAATAAAGCATTTTTTATTTATTTTTTATTTTTTAAATTATTATTATTATTATTTTTAATGATCTTTGTGGACTTTACTGCAAATTTGTGGAGACCAAAGCAGGAATTATATCGCACAGTATATAGAATCTTGCAGAAAAATTTCTATCTGAAATTTCTCTTCTTCCTAGTTCCTTTTCTTTTCCTTTTTTTTTTCTTTTAAAGATTTTATTTATTTACTTGACAGAAAGAGACACAGTGAGAGCGAGAACACAAGCAGGGGGAGTCGGAGAGAGAGAAGCAGGCTTCCTGCTGAGCAGGGAGCTGGACATGGGGCTCTATCCCAGGACTCTGGGATCAGGACCTGAGTCCAAGGCAGATGTTTAACGACTGAGCCACCCAGGTGCCCCTCCCAGTTCCTTTTCTATAATATCACAAAGTATTTTTTAAATAAAAGATATACATTGTTTTTTAAACATAATGCTATGATACACTTAACAGGCTACAATATGGTATAAACATCACTTTGATAAGCACTGGGAAACCCAAAATTTATTTTTTGACTCACTTTAGGGCACTATTTGCTTTATTGCAGTAGTCTGGAGACAAACCTGTATGCCTGTATATAATTCAAGTACCTACTATGTAATAAGCAATAGTGTGCCCTTCCTCAGAGATGAGCAAACAAGGAAGTAGAGTGGAAGACATAAAATATTGGATAACCCTTATGGGACTCTAAATGATGTGAATATTATTTCTGTGTTTGAAAAGTTCTCAGAAAACCTACAGATCAATATCCCTCAGCACCATACAAAAAATTGGAGAGCATCGAACATGTCCAAGCTCTTTGCACATTGTTCCAGGATGTATGAAGATGAAAAATTCCCAATTCCTGGCTTTGAGGAACTCAATGATACGAAGAACTCTACTTAGAAGCCAAATGTCCTTAGTAGCATTAGCGAGGACCACCCAAGGTGCAATGGAGACCTTACAGGGAGAATCACAAGAGCACAACATCTCAAGCTCATGAGAGAAGCAGGATGGAAGACTGACTTGGAGATGAATTGGATTTTGGAGCAGAATTGGCAAACTATAGAGGCAGGCAAGCCAAGGGTGAATTCAGAGACTAACGATGAGTTTATTTTGGCTGCAAAGAAATGGGGATGGAAGAATCTAGTAAAGTACCTAGATAAACTGATGGAATTAGGACCATTACTGTGGTGTTGCACTTTTACCCCAGTGGCCCCTGCCTGAAATGTTCCCCTTTCTCCTGAACTCCCCACTCTACTCAAATTCCTCCTTTTCTTCAAAACACCAGCTTTATTTTTCAGTTCCTGAGGCTTCCTTTGACTACTCCAGCCCTTCTCTGATTAGTCATAGCATTTCATATGTATTATACGATTTAGTACTTAATGAACCACTGTCTTGCATTGTGCATAGTCACGCCTATTACACTGGCCATGAACACGCCAAGTCCCTTCTGGCCAGCTTTTACCACATCCAAGGTAAAATAAGCTTAATTGTTAAGGGCCAGGCCTACTTCTTCTAATTTGCTTCCTCTTATTAGAGACAGGGCATTCCTGATTGCTTCATTTTCCCTGGAACCAAAGCAGTATGGTCAAAGGGGATATTGGCTTAGGGCTTAACACCACCTTCAAAACTGAGTTATCCACATAGTATCTGTGCTTTTCCAGAATTTTCTGGAAGATGCTGCCCCCCCCTTTAAAAGATTTTATTTATTTATTTGAAATAGAAAGAGAGAGTGTGTGTGCAGAAGCCAGGGGGAGGGGCAGAGGGAGAGAGAGATGCAGGTTCCCTGCGGGGCAGGGAACCCAGTGTAGGGCTCCATCCAGGAACCCCGTAATCATGACCTGAACCAAAGGCAGATGTTTAACTGACTGAGCCACCCAGGCACCCCAAGATGCTGCTCTTAATGGACATCTCACCAGGTAGCCATACCAGATAACAAAAATAATGTCCTCACCATTACTGTGACTTTAATTTTAATAACAACCCCGGAGAGTCAGTGAGTGTTGGGCATGTGTCAAAAGCTATGCCAGGTGCTTCTGGAGTTTTTACTTCATCTAGTTGCTGCAACAACCCAGCGAAACAGGCGCCATTATTAACTTCATTCAGTGCTTTTTAATATGCACAATGTTTGACGACAGATTAAATAAAATATGGCAGGCATCTGATTTGCATACACAAAAACTATATATATAGCACTATAGCTGTCCCTGTGAGAATGGCAACTTCTTCAAAGTACCACGAGAGCTAACATTGTTCTTCAAATATTCTCCTTGCGAAGACTAAGCTCAGAACGGGGCCGCCCTTCAGGGAAAGCTTGCGGATCCATCAACCCCCACTAATGCTTTTGTTTGTTTGTTTTTGCTGCACACATCATCACAACTTCTTAAGATAAAACTCTAAAACTACATATGTATCTAGAGCGTGACATGGCTTGTACTAAGAGCTATAAAATGATTTCTTTGTGTAAAATAGAAACATGTATTCCCCCATTAACCTCTTGGCTATGAAGACTAAAAGGTTGCTAGCTATTTGGGAGAGATGCATCATATAAACTAAAGTTGGTATAAAATGCTGAACATCATAGTGCCCTAAGAACAACCAAGGAGCCATGGGACATGTCCATTCAGAGCAAATGACGGTATTATAGTTGACCCTTGAGTAACATGGGTTTGAACTGCATAGGTCCAATTATACGCTGATTTTTTCAATAAACACAGTATAGTATTGTAGATGTATTTTCTCTTCCTTGTGCTTTTCTTAATAACATTTTCTTTTTTCCTAGCTCACTTCATTGTAAGAAGACAGTATATAATACCTATGACATACAGAATATGTGTTAATTGACTGTTGATGTTATCAATAAGGCTTCTAGTCAATGGGAGGCTATTAGTAAAGTTTTTGGCAAGTCAAAAGTTAAAGGCAGGGGCGCCTGGGTGGCTCAGTGGGTTAAGCCGCTGCCTTCGGCTCAGGTCATGATCTCAGGGTCCTGGGATCGAGTCCCGCGTCGGGCTCTCTGCTCGGCAGGGAGCCTGCTTCCCCCCCCCCCCTCTCTCTCTGCCTGCCTCTCCATCTACTTGTGATTTCTCTCTGTCAAATAAATAAATAAAATCTTTAAAAAAAAAAAAAAGTTAAAGGCAGATTTTCAGCCGTGTGTGTGGTGGGGTTGACTCCCCTAATTCTTGCATTGTTCAAAGGTCAACTGCATTTTCCTGTGGCTGCTGTAAGAAATTCCCAGAGATTTGGTAGCTTATTAAAAACAAAGAGGGGTGCATGTAGGTTAAGCATCTGCCTTCAGCTCAGGTCATGATCCCAGGGTCCTGGGAGCAAGCCCCATATTGGTGTACCTGCTCAGCGGGAAGTCTTTTTCCTCATGCTCTCTCTCTCCCTCTCTCAAACAAATAAATAAAAATATTTTTAAAAAGTATTTTAAAAACAAACAGAAATTAATTTCCTCATAGTTCCAAAGACCAGAAGTCCAAAGTCAATTGCACTGGGCTGAAATCAAGGCGAGGCAGTACCATATTCCCTCCTGAGGCTCTCAGGAAGAATCTTGCCTCCTCTAGCTTCTGGTGGCTGCTGGCATCCCTCAGTTTGTGGCCACATCACTCTACTCTCTGCCTCTGTGGTCACACTGTCTCCTTTTCTGTCACTTCCCTCTACTTCTCTCTTATAAGGACACATGTGACTTCATTTAGGGCTCACCCCCATAATCCAGGAAAATCTCTCCATCTCAAGATCCTTACTTTAATCACATTTGCAAAAACCCTATTTCTAGATCAAGTAACACAGGTTCTAGGTATTAGGGTCTCATATCTTTGGGGGTCATTTTTCAACCTTTCACAGTTAGAAAAAGAGTCAAATCGAGCAGCTTGTGGATTTAACCATGTTGATACTGATGACATGTTCCATTTGTTAGACATCTTACTATAAGATTAGTGAGATGCCTGCCTTCAGTTACTCTCTCCCTCCAGCCAAGCATTCTCCACATCACACCTTATGTAATCTTTCTGAAATACTTATTTCCATGGCTCCCCCCTGCCTAAAGGAAAATAACATACAGGCCTGTATAATGGTGTGTGGGTACAAACTCCTCCTTCACCTGGCGCCAACAGTTTCCTCTCTGGCTCATCTTTCCTCATTGCCCCTACATCTCAATCATACTGAACTGATCTTTGCTACCTAAGAAAGTCATGCTCATTCAAGCCTGGCTCTCCCTCTGCCTTTTATTTATTTTTTAAAATGATTTTATTTATTTTTAATATTTTATTTATTTGAGAGAGAGCAAGAGACAGCACGAGTCGGGGGAGTGGTGGATGGAGAGGGAGAGGCAGACTCCCCACTGAACAGGGAGCCTGATTCGGGGCTCGATCCCAGGACCCTGCTATCATGACCTGAGCCAGGCAGACGCTTAATGACTGAGCCACCCAGGCCCCCTTCCTTCTGTGTAAAGCACTTCCTCAGGGCAGAGCCTGATGTCATTTCTTCTGTGTTTCTATAGTACATTGTACAGACATTATCTTATAATTTATTGTATTTTATCACTAACATCTGTTTAATATATATCATCTTATGCTATTTTATAAACTACTTCAAGGGCAAAGGTACTGTGGTAGGCTGGAAAAGGCTCTTCCCCCCAAAGATGTCCACATCCTAATCTCCAGAACCTTTAAATATGTTGCCCGACCTGGCAAAAGGGACCTTGTAGATGTGCTTAAGGTGATGGGCCTTGAGATGGGGAGATGATCCTGGGTTAACCAAGCAAGAGCAATCTAATTACAAGCATCCTTACCAGAATGAGACAGGAGGGTCAGGTAAACAGAGAGAGATGTAAGGATAGAAGCAGAGGTCAGGTAGGGGACAAGATGCTATATGCTGCTAGCTTTGAAGATGAAGGAAGGGGCCATGAGCCAGGGAATATAGGTGGCCTCTAGAAGCTGGGAAAGGCAGGAAAACAGATTCTCCCCTAGAGCTTCCAGAAGGAACACACCCCTGCCAACACTTAGATTTTTTTTTTTTTTTTTAGAACTTCTGACCTTCAGAACTGCAAGATAATAAATCTATATTGTTTGAAGTTACTAAGTTTGTAGTAATTTATTAAAGCAGCAATAGAAAATTTTGACAGAAAATCTGTCTCAATTTTATTCTGACTCCCAATCATTGTTCCTGGCACATAGTGGGTGGTCAGTTTGTTTGCTGAATCCATAAACAAAAATAGTAATTGTTACATTGGCGGGGGATTCTACAAAGATAGTCGGAATTGTAGATGCTGACACCACTGTATGGAAGAACATAATTTTACCCCCCTCCCCCCCCCAAAAAAAAACCTCTCTAGCTCTTTACTCAGTGGTCTTCTAATTAGAATTCCAGAAGATTGTGGAAAATATTTCTGAAAAAGACCTGGTTGAAGTGTCACTGTTGTTTCTACCTTCCTGCATCCTCGTTCTACTACTCAAATACTCAGACCACAAAAACAGAAAAGACACCAGCCTTTTTAGATCTTACCTTTATTACTAGAAGTAAAAAGAAAAAGTAACACATGCAGGAGCAAGAGTATAAGATACTCCTATATATCCCTTTATGGTAATTTAGGGTGAAGAAAAGAATAGAAAGCAACACAAGGACCATTTCAAAAGCATCATCAGGACTTTTTCCCAGCATAAAAATCTCACAAGTGACTAAGTTCCTCTGGCCACCTCTCCCACCCAAGCAGCAGGCTGCAGAATAAGCTTCAAAGATCACATTCAATGATCCTCAGACAGAAAGCAGCAATTTTCATCTGTAACCTGGTACCATTCAAGAAATAAAGGAGCTCTGGTTTAGAATCCACAGCCTTGACCTAAACCTTGCCTTTTAGTGTCCATCTACCTCCAATAAAACACCACAGCTACACAAACTCATCTCACCAATAAGGACCAAAACTATGGCCACAAATCGAATTACAAAGATTATAGCTCCATTTGTCGAAAACTACGTTCTTGGAGGTGGATATAGCATAGGAAGTGAGAGCTTCATTTGAGGCTATCAGCTAAGGGTGTTCTACTGTAAAACTCTTATTAAAGAATTATTAAACATCAAAATGCCAGAAATATGAAATATACACCTGAGAGTCTTAGAGAAGAGGTCAAGTAAGGGATAATTGGTTTACATTCAGATGTTGCTGGGGAGGAACACACTAAGGCAGGCTACTGGTCTTAAAAGACAAGGACGAAAGGAACCCATTCCCTGCTGGGGGATGCATATTGGGACGAGGTCACAGGTGACCCTTTCCCAACTCTTCCTCTCTCCCAGTTCTCTGAAAGGACGCATTACAGAGCCAGTGGAGGAGGTAGGCCTCATGCGACTGCACGGACCGCCATTACCCAAAATGTACCTCTTCATCTGTTTGCTGAGATCTAGAATCCTTTTACGCGGAAAGACTCTATAGGTCACAAATGGAGCTAAATGCCTTACAATCTGAATGCCTGATTGAGGCAGCAAAGGAGTTACTATGTGGAATTAGCCACTCTCATCACCAAGGGTTAATTAAGTACCATCGCTGAAACCTTGGTCTGATAAGGGAGAGGGGGAGAAGAGAGGAGGAAGTCCATTGGGCAGAGAAAAGGAGGCAAGACAAGGAGGCTACAGATGCTGCAAAATTATAAGCTCCTCTATGTATATCTTCAAGGTGGGAGGGAGGAACAACAAAAAATGTTTTGACATGGCTTATTGTGAAGATAAATGTACACGGTTCTGCTCTGCATGGCGAAGAGACTGTTAGGAGTATTTTAGCACTAGTGCAGGGGAAAGGAAACGATATCCCTAAGGATTGCTCTAGCCTTGGAGCAGAAAGTCATACCTGAGAAATGTATCTAGTTCTGATGAAAGGAAAACCATCGTTTCAAATTTCCATTTGTTCCTTGGGTTGCTGAAGATAGAGGCCTGAGGTAAATGATTCTTGTATGAAAATGCTCATTATTGGGTCTTTTTGTTTATGCAAACATAGGTCTAGTCTGGGACAAAACTTGAGAGTTAAAATGGAAGAGGAATTTGAGGGTTTGGTGTGGCATCTATGAGGAAGAATGAGACAAAGATTGATTTTAGGAGAAAATCAGACCCAGGACAGAGGTTTCTTTTTTGTTCCCCCATTCACAACTGTCACACTTTACAAAGAGGATCTATTAAATGAAGGATCCCTTTTCTTTCATACATGGGTAGGTAGTCCGGGGGCCTGACACTCAGCATAGTCTCAAGGTTTCATTTCATCTAGCTAAATACACAAGCTTGAATTCCCCCCACTCTAATAGGGTTTGAAGTTCACTGTCTAATGAAAGTCAAGTAAACATGCTTTCTGAAGGCATTTGGGAAAGTCTCATTGCATCATCTTAAAAGTGAACAGACTTTGACCTAAAAACTGCATTTTGTAGCATATAATAACACAAGAATAGTAAAGTGTCTTCGTGGTGCTTGGAAAATAGAAAAAAATAAATTTTGAACAATATAAGATTGGATATGTTACACAGTAATATGTAAAATGTTAAAAATTTAAAAATATAAGCTAGTAATATTTAACTACATGGAGACATTTTAAAAATAAATTAAGTGGAGAAAACAAGATGCAATACCATGTATATGGTATGATCAAAAATGAATATACAAATATATAAAGAGAAATAGTCAACAATAAGAAAACTACATACAGAAATTCTATCAATGGGATGCCTGGGTGGCTCAGTTGGTTAAGAGTTGGCCTTGGGCTCAGGTCATGGTCCTGGGGTCCTGGAATCAGGCCCTGTGTCAGGCTCCCTGCTCAGCAGGGAGTCTGCTTCTCCCTCTCCCTCTGCCTGGCACTCTCTCTGCTTTTGCTCTCTCTCTCTCTGAAAAATAAAATCTTAAAAAAATATTCTATGAGTCTTCACACCTTTGAGTGGTAAGATTATGGGGGATGTTTTAAAAATTTTCCACTACCTGCATTT
Source organism: Mustela lutreola (assembly GCF_030435805.1). Taxonomy (NCBI): domain Eukaryota; kingdom Metazoa; phylum Chordata; class Mammalia; order Carnivora; family Mustelidae; genus Mustela; species Mustela lutreola. The sequence continues at coordinate 100,618,713 of NC_081308.1, read as the reverse complement.
TGATATCCTTAGATTTTATAAAATTATCTGTTCTCTTAAAATCTCTTTTAAAAAACAATTCTATGCCAGATAATTGTATTCTTTAGTCTTTGTAAGCTGAGTCTTCCTAATCATTAATTTTTTTCAGAAGTAGAATATCCAACAAGTAGTAACAGGATTTTTAGGTGACCTGAGGGCTCTACAGAGACCAGCTCAATAAATAAATAAACTGAATACAGCAAAAAGCATAAAATATGGAGTCAAGATATAGTTGGGCTCCACTGCGATGAAGGATTGTTCTGAGGAAGGGATCTAGGATAATACAGGCGCCCACCAAGCAAAACTCATGCGAGGCTTTACTTAGACAATTACATGAAATGCATATGAAAATATAAAATGTTATATTGATATTATCAGTATTTTTCTTCAATCATTAGTTAAGGAGAACTGAATAAAATTCAATAAAATATCTGATGTCTAGTTTTGGAAGGTTTACTTAAGCATTATATAAAATCAACTGCTCATGATTGAAAATGTTTGCCCCAGAGCAGTATTTGCCGGAGAAAAAGGGTTAAAATCTTTACTATAAAAAAGACTTAAAAATCAATAAAATTTTAACACTTCAGAAGAGAAAGGGGCAGTTTTGCACAAGTGGTTTGTAAAAGAAATACAAATGGGGAATGACAAATGAAAAGTGATTACAAAATCATCAGGAATCCAAAAAAGGAATATTAAAAAATGAAGATTTGCTTACTAAATTGATAACATTTTAAATAAAAAGGTAAAAAAAAATTGGACATTATTAATAATGGCTGTTTTTTCTTTAGAATCTGTAGGTTTTACTCAAAGACCATTTCTTAATTTTGTAATGAGAAAATGTTTTCCTAAAAAAATCACATCAACATACAATTTGAACATAATGCAGTCATGCTCATACAACCTGAATATAATACAGTAATGCATATTTTATGTTAAAAATCCTAAAAATTTTCATATATTATACAATTTTTTCACAAATGCAATCATGCTGAAAATGATGAAACATACTTGAAGAAATCCCAAGGAACTGTATATATTAAAATCAAATATAGTATAAAGCAAGCTATAATAATTATCACTTTATCTTTTCACAAATAAGGATTATAAAAATATGTATTTGTATTATTAGTTGTACAAATAATATCTTTACTGATTGCACTTTCACATATTAATTTTCCTAAGAATAAAGTTCACTTGTAATTATTCACCGAGCCTCTTCTTGCTGTTACAGACGCCTGTCCAAGCCATTAAAATATAAATCAACCTTTCAGGGTGTTGATCTGAGAATGTATCCAGCCATATGCACTGCAAAATGCTTCTTTCCAGCTGAAATTATTTGAAAAATATTATTCTGAGACGTATTGATCATATCATTAAAGGTTTTCCAGGTTACCTAAGAATTAGCTAGTTCTTAAACATGTTGAACTGTTTCACAATATACAAATGAAAGCCGACATATCCTACACAGCATTCTTTTATTTTTTTTTTAAAGATTTTATTTATTTATTTGACAGAGAGAGAGATCACAAATAGGCAGAGAGACAGACAGAGAGAGAGATGAGGAGAAGCAGGCTCCCTGCTGAGCAGAGAGCCCTATGCGGGACTCGATCTTAGGCCCCTGGGATCATGATCTGAGCCGAAGGTAGAGGCTTAACCAACTGAGCCACCCAGACGCCCCACAGCATTCTTTTTAAATCAAATTTAATTTAATGTATTTATTTGAGAGAGAACAAGCATGAGCAGGGGCAACGGCAGGCAGAGGGAGAGGGAGACGCAGACTCTCTGCTGAGCAGGAAGCCAGATGCGGGGCTGGAGCGAGCTCCATCCCAGGACCCCGGCATCATGATCCGAATGGAAGGCAGACGCTTATATCCCACTGAGCCACCCAGGCGCCCCCCTACACAGCATTCTTAAAAGCCCCCTCAGAAGAAACTATCTCAAGACTGAGAGCTGGTACCCAGATCGGTTTCCTAATTTCTTTCCCATAGCGATAGTTATGATTTTCTAAAGATATCCAACTGGTGTCTATGATGGCTAGCTTGTTTCTCCAAACAGCGGACAGAGCAGTGGCAGGTGAGCTCTCTACACCCTGCCTCCTGCCAACGTACCTCTGCCCTCACGGAAGGCACAGCCCTCTCTGCCTGCCAGTCCTTGATCTCCCGGTTGAAACTGCCTACCAGGATCCCAATTAGTGCCAATACGGCTGCGGGTGGACGTGCGCACACAGGCTCACAGCAACAGAGTGGCGGAAAGAGCCAATGATTTGCTTTTAGGAGTACAGTCTAGATATACCGTACTGAAGCACACTTTTTATTCAAACTCCGGTTTTTAGTCAGTTTAAAACACCTCCTTCTAAATTAAAATGATTTCTTATCACAATAACATGAGATCCTACAGCCAAGAACACCCTGATTGTACCGTCAACATTGTCATCTAGTTGTTGCCAGCCTACCGGTACAATGAGTGGAGCCAGGCTTCTAACTAGGCACATGCATAAACCTCATCTATTCATGTATGTAGAGATAGAGTGCAAGGCGCAAATCAGGGATGCAAGAAATATTTGAATTATCTTACTTCGATCTTACAAACTCTCTGAGATATATATCATTGCATTTATCTGACAGCTGAGAAATAGGAGGCACAGAGGGATTAAGTAATCTGCCTGTGATCACATATTCAGTATGTGGCTGAATTCAGATTTCAAATCAGGGCCTCCATCAGAAAGGATGAATACCCAACTTTTGTAGCAACGTGGACGGGACTGGAAGAGATTATGCTGAGTGAAATAAGTCAAGCAAAGAGAGTCAGTTATCTTATGGTTTCACTTATTTGTGGAGCATAACAAATAGCATGGAGGACATGGGGTGTTAGAGAGGAGAAGGGAGTTGGGGGAAATTGGAAGGGGAGGTGAACCATGAGAGACTATGGACTCTGAAAAACAATCTGAGGGGTTTGAAGTGGCGGGGGGAGGTGGGAGGTTGGGGTACCAGGTGGTGGGTATTGGAGAGGGCACGGATTGCATGGAGCACTGGGTGTGGTGCAAAAGCAATGAATACTGTTATGCTGAAAATAAATTAATTAATTAAAAAAATCCTTCTAGGGGCGCCTGGGTGGCTCAGTGGGTTAAGCCTCTGCCTTCGGCTCAGGTCATGATCTTAGGGTCCTGGGATCGAGCCCCGCGTCAGGCTCTCTGTTCAGTGGTGAGCCTGCTTCCTCCTCTCTCTGCCTGCCTCTCTGCCTATTTGTGCTCTTTCGCTTTCTCTGTCAAATAAATGAATAAAATCTTAAAAAAAAAAAAAAAGGAATCGAATAGATGAGTTTGGGAGAGCATACAGCAAATCGGAATGCTTACCTATTGCCAGTATTAATGTAAAATGGGACAGATGCTCTGAAAAACAGTCTGTCAGTTCCTCAAATTGTTAAACAAGCAGTTACCATTTGACCCAGTGATTTCACTACCCCCCAAAATGAAGTTTCACTCAAGAGAAATGAAAACAATGTCTGCACGACTTATACATGAAGTGGAATTGCTCCAAATGTTTATCCCCTTTCATATCCACCTAGGGATGCAAAAAAAAAAAAGTCTATTCCCCAATGACTAGAGAACCAAAATATAGTATATCCATATAACAGAATACTAGTTTAGTCACCAAAAGGAATGAAGTACTGATTCATGCTACAAGATGGATTAAATCTAGAAAATATTATGGTAAGCGAAGGAAGCCAGACATAAAAAGGCAACATATAATAAGATTATATTTATAGGACATGTCCAGAAGAAGTAAATCTATGGAGACCAAAAGTAGATTAGAAGTTGTGCCTAGGGCTCGGGTTGTCCTAGTGGTGGGGGTGGGGAATGATGGGAATATTGGTGGATGAAGGCATAAGGGTACTGAGTTTCTTTTATGGGTGAGAAAAATGTTATAGAATTGACTATGGTGATGGTTGCACCTATCTGTGAATATGCCAGAACCATCCTTTTAAAATTGGTGAGTTATATGGTATGTGAATTTTATCTCAGTAAATCAGTTATTTTTTTAATAAAAAGTGTTAAAATAACGTGTATCTATGAGAACACCATGCACATACTTTGTGCATGTGTATGTACACGCGTTTTTGTGTGTATGTGTTTTGCTATGAAACAAACTTTCATTTCAAAAGTTTGCTGGGGCGCCTGGATGGCTCCGTCAGTTAAGTGGCTGCCTTCAGCTCAGGTCATGATCCCTTCAGCTCAGGTCCTGGGATGGAGCCCCACACTGGGCTCCCTGCTCAATGGGGAGTCTGTTTCTCCCTCTGTCCCTGCCGTTCCCTCTGCTTATGCTCTCTCTCTGTCAAATAAATAAAGTCTTAAAAAAAAAGTTTGCTAAAGCCATTGTATTTTTGTACATTTTAAAAAAATCTGAGGACAATAAAAAGACAACTATTTATGTGACAAGCCACCCAAAATGCATAGGTCAAAAAATTGCCCTCGAAAAGATTGATTGAGGGAAGAAATGAAAACACCATCTGCTATGGATACGGACCAATCATCATGCAGGCACTTTCCACATGGTGTTTCTCTTGATAAATGCTTGATATTGTAAAAACAAACAATGGAAAGAGAGGTGAAACTATATTCCTCTAATACCTTTCAAGTACCACATAAGATAGTGTCTTATAGTAAAGCACAGAATTTGTGATCAAATCCTAGTTTTAAAACTCAGTTCTTCCCTTAGTTAGCTGCAGAGACACAGGAAAGTTACTTGAGCCCCAGGACTCCCACCTATAAAATTAGGTACTACTTTTTTTTAAAGATTTTATTGATTTATTTTTCAGAGAGAGCACAAACAGAGGGAGCGGCAGGCAGAGGGAGAAACAGGCTCCATGCTGAGCAGAGAGCTGGATGCCGGACTCAATCCCAGGACCCCAGGATCATGACCTGAGCTGATGGTAGATGCTTAACTGACTGAGCCACCCAGGCTTCCCAGAATGCTAGTACTTTTGCTATTATCTTTACTATAAGAATTAAATGGGAGTGTGGTGGGGGATGATGGTGGTAGCTGGAATTTGATATCTCCTAATTTGATATCTCCTAATATCATTTTGCTTTTTTTTTGAAGATTTTATTTATTTATTTGATAGAGAAATCACAAGTAGACAGAGAGGCAGGCGTGGCGGGGGGGGGCGGGAAGCAGGCTCCCTGCTGAGCAGAGAGCCTGATATGGGGCCCAATTCCAGAACCCAGAGATCATGACCTGAGCCGAAGGCCACTGAACCATCCAGGCGCCCTGATGGCTTTTTGTTTGTAATGACTACCTCACCTGAGTATACTTTTTGTGCCCCCAGGCTTCTTGGGATTATAAATTAAAATAGGAATCAAATAAAAGAAGTGATTGTGTGATGAGTATCCCCCCAAAATTCATTAGTTCTTGCACTTCCATGTCATCTGTATTGCTCCACAAACTTTCTTTTCCTTTCTAAGTTACCTATTACAGGGTAGAGCTGGAAATAATGGAATATTTGCAGATATTTATTTATCCTGGCCAGTAGATTGTACTTTGGGTTATAAATATGCACAAGAGATTCTCCATATATGTCATCAAGGGACTGCCAGTTAAATCAACAATGAGATACCACTACTCACCTATAAGAGTGGCCAAATCTAGAACACAGACAACATCAAATGCTGGTGAGGATTTGGAGCAACAGGAACTTTCATTCATTGCTGGTGAGAATGAAAAATGGTATTGCAACATTGGAAGACAGTTTAATGGTTTCTTACAAAACTTTTCATATGATCCAGCCATCAGGCTCCTTGGTATTTACCCAAAGGAATAAAAATATGTTCATGCAAACTTGTATGCAGATGTTTATTGAAATGTGTTCATAATTGCTGAAACTTGGAAGAAACCAGCATATCGCTTAGTAGGTAAATGGATAAACGAACTATGGTACGTCCAGACAATGAAATACTATTCAGCAGTAAAAAGAAAGGAGCTATTAAGTTATGAGAAGACATGGAGGGAGCTTAAATGCATATTATTAAGTAAAATAAGCCCATTTGAAAAGACTATATACTATAGCATTCTAATTATATGACATTTTAGAAAAGGCATAACTCTAGAGACAGTAAAAAGATTAGTGATTGTCAGGGAAAAAGGGGAAAGAGATGGATAGGCAGAGCACAGAGGATTTTTAGGGCAGTGAAAATACAGTTGACCCTTGAGCAACAGGGGTTTGAATTATTTGGGTGCATTTATACAGATTTTTCTGTAAATATAGTGCAGTTCTACAAATGTATTTTATCTCTGTTATGATTTTCTTTTTTTCTTATAATTTTCTTAATATGTTCTTTTCTTTATCTTACTTTATTGTAAGAACACAGTATATAATACATGTGACATACAAAATATGTGGTAATCAACTATTTATGTTATCAGCAGGCTTCCATTCAACAGAGGGTCATTGGTAGTAAAGTCTGGGAGGAGTCAAATGTTCTACAGATTTTCAACTCTGTGTGGTGTCAGTGCCCCTAATCTCTGCCTTGTTCAAGGGCCAGTTGCATTCTGTGTGATATTATAAATATGGAAATATGGTCTCTATATTTGTCCAAACCCACGGAATATGAAACACCAAGAGTGAATCTTAAGGTTAACTACAGACTCTGGGTGATTACGTGTCAATATAGGTTCATCCTTGGCATAGTACCATTCTGGTGAGTGATGTTGATAATGGAGGAGGCAGGGGGCATATGAGAAATCTCCATAACTTCCTCTCAATTTTGCTGTAAACCGAAAGCTGCTCTAAAAGAGAATACTAAGGTCTAAAAGAAAAACATGTAATATGGCATCACTGAAACATTACTACTGCAAATGCTGAATAAACCAAACATTTTTCAAAAGAAAGAATAGGCAAAATTAGTTGATTTTGCAATATAATGTTTATTGTTTCCTACTTCTAAATGAAAAAAAAAATGAGAATTTGCTCAACTGCAAGTGGCTACAGTTCCCAGCCCTCCTAAGAATTATTATTATTATAATAAGATAACTGGTGTGGAAAGAAGTGAGGGTGGGCAAGAAGTGTATGTCAAGATGAAATAAATTACTAAAAATCATCCGAGAAATGAAGATAGTAGACCGATGTGTCATAGAAGTTTTCCTGAAAAAATGTAACACTTCATATTTAGTTATGAAAGTAAACATCTGCAAGAATCTTCTCAACAATCCACCAGAGCAGATGTCTGATCACAGGGTCAACCAAAGAGCAGTGACAGGGAGGTGCTGGAAGTGAGTATGACAGGTAAGGGGGAGGAGAGCCAAAAAAAAATTAAGGGATTTGTTCAAGGTTTCATAGCTACAGAATGGCAGAATTTGATTTCTAATCCTATGTCTTTTGTCATTCACTATTTTTTTTAGTTGCAAATTTGGGTTCTCCTATATATTGGAAGGACATATTCCTTTTCCTCAATCTATGTTATAACCTACATTGTCATCATTGGAATTACAAAATGTGCTACAGGGACTTTGTGGTCCCCCACTGTTGGCTTTCACACTTCCAAATATTCAAAACTACATCCATGAAATACAGGAAGCAAATACACGAAGTAAAAACTGAAAGAATGAGAGAAATAGACGTTTTCACAATAATAATTGGAGACTTTAATAACCCCATTTCCAATAATAGAACCAGACAGAAGATAGAGAAGAAAATAGAAGAATTAACACTATGAATTAACTAGACCTGAGAGACACCTATAGAACACTACATTTAACAAAAGGAGAATATACATTCTCCAGAATAGACCATTCTACTCTCTGCTTCTATGAGTTTGACTGTTTTAGATTCCACATGTGAGATCATACGATATTTGTCTTTCTCTGTCTGGCTTACTTCATTTAGGATGTCCTCTAGCTCTAACCATGTTGCACAAATGGCAGGACTTCTTTTTTTTAAGGCTGAATACACACACACCCACACAAATACACACACACACACACACACACGCACACCCCACATCTTTATCCATTCATCCATTGGTGGGCATTTATTTTGTTTCGGTATCTTGGCTATTGAGATAATGCTGCAATGAACATGGGATGGCAGATATCCCTTTGAGATAGCCGATTTCATTTTGCAGAAGTGGGACTGTTGGATCATATGGCAGTTCTATTCTCAATGTTTTGAGGTGTCTCCATACTGTTTTCCATATGGTTGTACCAATTTATATTCCCATCAACAGTATAGAAATATTCCCTTTTCTCCATATCCTCATCAGTACTTGATATCTTTTGTCTTTTTGATAATAGTCATCCTAACAGGTGTGAGATAAAATCTTTGTGGTTCTGATTAGCATTTCCCTAGTGATTAGCGATGCTGAGTACCTTTTCATATATCTGTTGGTCATTTGTGTATCTTTGGAAAAATGTATACCAAGGTTCTTTGTCCATTTTTAAATCAAGTTATTTATTTGCTTGCTATTGAGTAGTATGAATACTTTATACAGTTTGGATATGAATCCCTTATCAGATACATGGTTTACAAATGTTTTCTCCCATTATAGAGGTTGCCGTTCACTGTTGGTTGTTTCCTTTGCTGTGCAAAAGCTTTTTAATTTGATGCAGTCCCCATTGTTCATTTTTGCTTTTGTAGCCTGGGCTTCTGGTGTCCTATCCAAAGGAAAAAAAATCAATGCCCAGACAAATGCAAAGAAGTTTTTCCCCTATGTTTTCCTCAAATATTTTTCTAGTTTCAAGTTTTATGTTTAAGTCTTAAATTCCTTAAGAGTTGATTTTGTGTATGGTGTGAGATAGGATTGATAGGGTTCCAATTTCATTTTTTTTTTGTATGTGGATACCCAGTTTTCCCAACACAATTTATTAAAGAGATTATCATTTCTCTATTGTGTGCTCTTTATATTCTTGTTGAAGATCAGTTTACTGTATATATATGTGGATTTATTTCTGAGTTTTCTTCTATTTCATTGGTCTGTATGTCTGTTTTTATGACAGTACCATACTGTTTTGATTATGTAGCTTTTAATATATTTTGAAATCAGTAAATGTTATGCCTTCAGCCTTGTTTTTCTTTCTAGAGATTGCTTTGGCTATCTGTGTGTGTGTGTGTATGTGTGTGTGGGGGGGGGTTCCATATGATTTTTAGGGCTTTTTTTCTATTTCTGTAAACAATACCATTGGGATTTTGATAGGGATTGCATTGAATCTGTAGGTCACTTTGGGTAATATGGGCATTTTAACAATATTAATGTTACAGTGGTGTAGTCACTTTTGAAAATAGTTTGGCAGTTCCCTAAGTGGTTAGACCTAGAGTTACTATATTATCCAGTAATTCCATACATATGCATATACCCAAGAAAATTGAAAGCAAAGTCCCCCCAAATTGTAAAAAATGTTGATAGCAGCATTTTTATAATAGTTAAAAAAGCAAAAATAACCCAAATATTCATCAGTTAGTGAATATATTATGATACATCCGTACAATATCATATCTTCACCCATAAAAAGGAAAAAGTATTGATGTGTATTACAATATGGGTGAACCCTGAAAACATGTTAAGTGAAAGAAGCCCAACACAAAAAGATCACTTATTGTATGAATCTATCTATATGGAATTTCTAGGATAGACAAGTCCAAAAACTAGATTAATGATTCTAGAAGGCTGGTGGGGGAGCAGGGAATGGGAAATGGGTAGAGAGTCTCTGTTAATGGGTAAATGAGTCTCTTTTTGGAGTGATCCAATGTTCTGTAATTAGTGATCCAATGTTCTGGTAACAGTTGTACAACTCTGTGAATATACAGTAGAGTATTTAAAAAGAGTAGATTATAAAAATGATTTTGTAAAATCTTACATCAGTTGTCTAAAACCAAATTGTTACTGCTTTTTATGGTTTTTATGTTTTTAATAGATGAACACAGCAATGTGTACTTTAAAATGGGGACAAGAATCAGAGCCCTTGGCTGGCTCATGTGATACTTGATCTTGGGATTGTGAGAGTGAGCCCCACACTCAGCATAGAGTTTACTTTAAAAAATAATTTAATCATGTCAGTTTCCCCTTGGGGGAAAAAAAATAGTATTTGGGCCTTTTCACCCTACCAATCCTTAAAAATAATGGCATATCTTTCCTTGATAGATTCTGTCATGGTATAGAATCCTGGGAACATCTACTAGTAAAGGCTACTGAAGGACAAACAGGTAATAGACACAAAAATATGGTAATTTGACATGAATTAGCATTTCTCAAATTTATTCCTGAGAAATATTATTTTAAAATAATCCTAACAGAAAGATTCCATGGTCAAAAAGGTTTGGAAAGCACTGTTTATTCTGTTCCTTGAAGATACAGGATGCATATTAAAGGTCTGGGAAATAATGCAGTAAATTTTTAAACCCAGATTTTGATAAATATATTTGATCAATAAACTCTATTCCAGACTTTTCTGAATATCTTCCATTACTTCATTTGCACAGACTATACTTTGAGAAACACTGAGCAATTAATATTTTACAAATAACACAAGTTCTTTGATACCATGCAGACATAACCCTTAGACTATTTTTAAATTACTGATGTCTTTCCACAAGGATGGCTATGATAAACCTAGCTAGAATACTTGCCCCTGTAACTGTGAAAGTAGGAAGTAGGAGGCTGATGTGAGCTAGGGTCCAGGGTATCTCCAAAAAGGAGGAAATGCTGGATTTCATTAGGTCTCTTTATTTAAGGACTTATTCCCCAAAGAATTTTCCAGGAGAAAGTAGAGCTTTCATTAGAAGCCCTATCAAGAATATGGCTGAAGGTAATATATACTCCTCTCAGTCCAGAAATAATAATACCCCCCAAAATAGTACATTTGTAGGTATATCAAGAGTCCAGATTTGGAAATATTGAAGGAAATAGCAACTTGCAGAAAAAGGATATCTTTTTTTTTCTCCTTCTACCTTTTACCAGCCGTTAGGAAGAAAATGTCCAAAACTTGCATCTGGAGATCTCACGGATTGCACTGGGGGCAAAGGTTTCCATAGAGCCAGTAGGCCCTGGTGTATCTTACAAAACATATAACCAACTTCAGCTGAATTTGTTTTTTTGTTTTTTTTTTCAAAGATTTTATTTATTTATTTGAAACACAGAGAGAGAGATCACAAGTAGGCAGAGAAGCAGGAAGAGAGAGAGGGGGAAGCAAGCTCCTTGCCAAGCAGAGAGACCATGCAGGGCTTGCTCCCAGGACCCTGAGATCATGACCTGAGCTGAAGGCAGAGGCTTAACCCACTGAGCCACCCAGGCGCCCCTCAGCTGAATTTGTAAGAATAGATAACTAACACTGATTAGTAGGAAAAAAATATCAAACAGATGATCTCTGTACAGACTGACAAAGAATGGCCTGACTTTCAGAAAGCTGGTGACACTATTCTGATCTCATTTGTCCTTTATTTGACCAGCTACATCAGATTTCACTCTAGATCCAAGGGCTGTCTTGTTTGGTGTTTCAAAAGAGTATTCAACATATACCATTGTTTCTTCTTTTTTGGAATACTGTGAATGAGATAAACTTGACCTTGTCTAATTTTTTTCATTTATCTTTGTAAAACAGAAGAAAAATGTGATGTAAGGGAAGATCTTTAGCTTTAATAAACCATTCAGTAGAACAATAAAAACTATGTGTGCCAATATTTTATCTGCACGTATAGCCAAAAAAATCACATTTCCTTGCTTTATAACTTAGAATATCAGCTGTATTTATTACCAATATTTCTATACTTTAATTAATTTTAATTTTAATAAGTATGTTTCCATTCTGAGGACTATTCAAAAGACTTTCAACTGTGGTTTCCCTTCTAGATCATTCTCATTTTTAAGAGTTTGGCCTTAACAAGAACACAATCCTAGTTAAAGGAACTTTAGGCCTCTGGGAGGTGAGAGAAGTGCATGCCAGTGAAGACAAGGTCTTTCTCTCTAGTGTTTGATTAATCATACCAGGTAAGCAACTGCCACTCTGCCTGTGTATAAAGCTGACCCTACAAATGACATGTAAGAATAACCTTTTAACGCTGAAAGAATGTTCTGATTGGAGAAAAACACATAATTTTCTAAAGATTTTATTTATTTATTTGAGAGAGAGAGAGAGATAGTTTGAGAGAGAGAGAGAGAGAGAGAGAGAATGCACAGCTAGGGAGGAGAGGGAGAAGCAGACTCCCCACTGAGCAAGGAGCCCAAGGCAGGGCTCGATCCCAGGACCCTGCGTTCATGACCTGAGCCAAAAGCAGATGCTTAACCTACTGAGCTGCCCAGGTGCCCAGCAGCTATGTCTACTTAACAATATCTGCGTAGGGCCTAACCTCAAGACATTATAAAGATATAACTGATCCCACCATGGGCAATAAAACTATACAGTTTCCATAAGCATATACATTTGTTGTATCCTAAACATACAAAGTAAATTATAAATTTTATATCAAACTAACTTCATAAAGCATAGGTGGCCTGCAAAGCCAGGAAGTTAATATGAATAAGTGGGCCAGCTATAAAGAAACACAGGTTGTTGTCATATGGGAATGCGAATATGGGTGTGCCAGCTCTGAGAATTCAAAAGAAGATGGAAATTTGGATTTCTATTAGAATTTTTCAATTTCAAAATCACCTGGCAGGTCTAAGTCAAATGTGGCCCATCGTTGGCCAATTTGCATCCTCTCTTGTGAGCTACCAACCCTCCTCTGTAGGATATTAGTGGAAACGAAGCAATCTAAAGTGGTTAAGGCAGGGTCTCTGCCAGTTCTCATCTGGATTATCCTCTTCTGTTGACCTTACTTGGTATCTCTTTTTTGTTTGATTGTTTATTTTTTGTTTTATTGAAGTTATTAGTTTCAGGTGTATAACATAGGGATTTGACAATCAATGTGCATTATGAAATGATCCCAATAAGTGTGGTTTCCACATGTCACCATAAAAAGTTATTAGATTATTGACTATGTTCCCTATACTATACTTTTATCCCCATGACTTGTTTTATAACTGGAAGTTTCTACCTCTCAATGCCCTTTACCTACTTTGCCCACCCGTCAGCCCCCGCCCCTCCCCTCCAACAACCACCAGTTTGTTCTCTGCATTTGTCAGTTTGTGTTTTCTGTTTGTTAGGGATTTTTGGGCAGGTATTTCTATGGCCATATTCTGTGCCATATGAGAACCTATGAGATCCCATAATACAGGCCACTTCTTATATCAGTCAATATATATTACTTAATATTAATAAGTAATACTAATCTTTGGATCTGCTGTTGTTCAACAAGTTCAGCCTTAAAAACTTCAAACCTTGTCTTGTACTATAAAGAAAATCAGGTATATATCTATTGCTCTATTTCCTTTCCTATTTACTACTGTTTAGTGTGGTCACTGCTGAAATGTAGCGAGTGCCATGACCTCAGAAAAACAGTAGTTTCTGCTAATGGCCTCTGCAAAATAGCTTTTGGAACTGTAGTGAGATGAATTTTGTCACTTTCCTGACTGAAGTTATAAGAAAAGAATGTCTTCTAGGTTAGGTTCTATTTGGAAGACTTTGCTTCCTGAAACGCTTATTGTTCTGGTTATTTCCTGTTTTTCGCTATCAATAGTTGAAACTAAAAGGAGTTAGTTGATGATATTCTTATGCACTCACTATATCACTCTACCACAGTTCTTACGATCCATCTCTTGCACTAGAGTATGAACGCTTAGGGAACTTTCATTCATTTCAATATGCATAATATCAAGCATCATGCCTGGCACATAGTAAATGCTCATTGAATATTTGTTGAATGGATGGATGAATACATCCATCTTGTACAGATATTTCCCACCAGTAAATTAAATCAGAACTATCTGGTATTAATAAAATCTGAAAACCATGCCAGGCAGTATCCTTGTATGGAACCTATAGATCACCAACCAGGACTGACAGACATTTTAGTTTTGAAGATCTCAAAGTGAAGCAAATATTCCCCAGAGCACTGGTAAGCTGAATCATGAGCTCTTAAAATGGCCATGTTCTAATGCCCAAAACCTGTGACTATAAATTGTTCCTTTATATGGCAAAAGGGACTTTGCCAATATGATTAAGGTTACAAACCTTCAGATAATCCAAGATTATCTGAGTATGACTGATCTAATCACATGAGTCCTCAAACGTAAAGAAGTTTTCCCAGCTGTGTTTAGATGTGATGTGATGATGGAAGGAGGTCAGAGAGATGCAACATTGCTGGCTTGAAGATGGAGGAAGAGGATCGTGAGCCAAGGAATGTAGATGGTCTGTAGAAGCCTTCTAGAACCTTCAGAAGGAATATAGCCATGGTGACATGTTGATTTTAGTTCAGTGAGACCCATGCTAGATTTTTAATCTACAGAACTATAACATAATAAGTTTGTGTTGTTTTTTTTGTTTTTATAAGAGTAGTTTTTTTTAAAGATTTTATTTATTTATTTGACAGAGAGAAATCACAAGTAGATGGAGAGGCAGGCAGAGAGAGAGAGAGGGAAGCAGGCTCTCGCTGAGCAGAGAGCCCGATGCGGGACTCGATCCCAGGACTCTGAGATCATGACCTGAGCCGAAGGTAGCGGCTTAACCCACTGAGCCACCCAGGCGCCCAAGTTTGTGTTGTTTTAAGACACCGAGTTTGTGGTGATCTCTCTCTCTCTCTCTCTCTCTATTGTGGTGATTTTTTTTTTTTTTTTAAACAGCAGCAATACGAAACAAATACAAGAACAAAATCAGTTGTCATATTAAAAAGTTTCTGGTAATACTCACATTGCTAGGTTTAATTTTTCCTTTATTGAACATTTGTTAACTGTTAGATAAAAATGATCGTTAGGCCTTCACAGGTCAAAGTAGAATATGCTTTAATGGCAGCAACGTTCGATGGAATACTTTATAAGCATCCTGTTTCTCTTAAACAACATCCATTTCATAGAGTGCGGTGATGAACATGAAAAAATTGAGGGCTGTAACATACTCCAGCTGGCTGGGAGAACATGCCTTTCAGATGGTCCTATTAACATTTGATATTCACAAACCCTTCTAACAAAGTCCCCTACAGGAGGGGCTATGGCAGGAATTGCTAAGAGGCGAGTCCATTTTCTTTTTTTTAAAGTATGTTATGTCAAATTCTAGGACTAAAAAAAGCACAGTTGACCAGATATTTTGCCCTGTTTACAGAAGGCTCTTTCTGAGCTTCCACAATGGGGTCTCTCCTGCTGTCCTAGGGAACGGAATTGGTCATGTGGCCCTCCAAACATCCTCACCCATAATGTCTCAAGCCACAACCTGTATATGAAAAAACATTGAGACTATGAATTGTTATACACATGTGAAAGACTGTATCACTGCCAAGGTCCCTTCAGTCTCTTCATGGTCCTCTTCAAGGCTCTGGCCACACCTAGCAGCTAATTACGGCAAAGCCAGCTCATAGTTCCAGGGCTATTTTAATCTCCCCGTGTTCCTAGACTTGCATCATCTCATTCTATTCTCCCAAGATACCTATGACATAGGAGGCTCAGATTTTATTAACTCCATGGACAGAAGAGAGCACTGATGTTGAAACTAGGTAACTGCAACTTGGCAAATACACTGAAAAACCACTTTAAATTGGCAAATTAAATGGTAAATGAATGACATCTCAATTAAACTGTTACATAAAAAATGATTATCACCTGTGAATTTTTTTTTAAAAATTAAGTGATCCAGGGCACCTGGGTGGTTAAGTCAGTCAAGCATCAGCCTTCAGCTTGGGTCATGATCCTAGGATCCTGGGATGGAACCCCATGTCGGGCTCCCTGCTCAGCGGAGAGTCTGCTTCTCCCTTTCCCTCCATTGCTCTCCCTGCTTGTGCTCTCTTTTTCAAATAAATAAATACAACCTCTAAAAAAAAAAAATTAAGTGATCAGCCCGGGGTCTCAGAGTTGGGTCAGAGCTGGATCGTACTGACAGTGATGGATTCTGGGAAGTGAATGACAGAAGGAGACCAGGGAATATTGCAAACCACGAAATGTCAGATCACGAGATGGAAGAATTCCAAGCTCTGCTCAAAACAGAGTTCTCCTCACGCCTCTTCTGCTGAGGCTTTTAAATTTCTTCATGCCTTCATCAACTCCTCAGGCACAGCGTTAAGCCTGAACCTAGAGGTGAGGGCTGTCAGCAGACGCAGCTCTGCGAAGCAGGTCAGACCGAAGCAGGGCCAATGGAGCAGAATGGCCAGCGTGCTTTCCCAATGGACTGTGTGTCGTGACATTTGTTTTGTCTGTCTCAAACAGAAAGTCCAAAATGAAGGTGGATATTTCCACCTTATTTACTTTCATGTACAAATCAGATACGTGCACAACACAAAGAAGCTTTATCTGCCTAGACTGCTTTATAATACCCTCCATTCCAACTTTTAACTGAAAAAAAAAAAAAAAAGCAGCCATCACTTTGAAAGTTCCATGACAACAACTAGAGCTCAGAATAGCCATTGTTCATTTCTTTTTCCATAGAAAGAATATGGATCTGGTTATGACACAAACATTATTGAGAAGTTTCTAGACAGAATTGTGCATCTCTCTCCAACCCCATAAATGATGTATGCAGATTTTACTTCCACATAATTCCCAGTGAGCACCTGATCTACAGGTTGACATTCCTTTGTGAATATTTAAGCTAATGTCTGTTCTGGCCGCCTGTGTAGAATCAAACACAACTTTTCCCACTCAACTTTAGTCAAGTCTTATGTATTTGCTTATGAACGGTGCCTGGGAAAAAAATGGGTCACCTATTTTAAAAAGATTATTTTGTATCTGTATAAATGATGGTCCCTAAAAGGCTTTTTGGGGATTTTATTGGCAAAGAATACATTTCAAAGAAGCTTTACATTTACCCAGGCTATAGAAAGCTGTCCCAGCTGGAAAATGAAAATACCATCTCACTAATTACATCCTTTCATTATTGGAATAAAGTTCTGTTTGATGTACTGGACTATTTCAGCAAATGATAAGTTCAAATGTCTTTCTCTGAGGATGAAGGGCATTTAGTACACTTCATTGTCCTTAGAGGTAAGTCAACTGAAAAAAAAAAAAAAGTGTGGTGATGACCTGCTAACTATGTGAACACTTTGCAAGTATTTTGTGTTCCAGAATCTTAGCATTACTGCAACTTTTTACCACAGCTGATCTGCCCCCAACAATCTCATGTTTTGCCACCTGAACAACAGACCCTTAAGAATATGCGGTAAAGCCTTAGCTTCCCAAATAATAATAATTTCAATTTTGACCCCAAATTTTTACTGACTTTATATGCAACCGGATCTATGTGAGCTTTTGTTGTATCCCAATCCATTTTGGCCGCCTGTTAAATTGGTTACCTTTGCCCCGTATCTCTCACTCTTACTCACCTGACCCTTAGTTTCACCTCTGTAATCCTTTCTTGACAACTGAGGTCCCCGCATGTAAACTAACTACATTGTGCTAATGATTTGTTTGAACTCGTCCCTCACTTAATTGAGTGGGGAGAGTGAAGCCAGAATAGAGAAGAAAGCAGGAACATTCATAAAACACAAAGGATCAAAGGGGTCTTAGAAATCATAGGGCCCATTTTACATATATGGGAACTAAACATCGTTAAAAAAGAAAGGAAATTAATTACCAAAGTCACCATTAACAGTCCTGAGAAATGTGGGCATGAGAACTAAGACTTCTTAGTGTGTTTCTGTTTATGATTTTCCTAAATTTATGGCTTCCTGTGATTTACCTTTGGGCATCTCTCCAGCTTAGTTTCCTAAACACTTCTCCTCACTCTTCTAGTTTGGTTTTTCCTCCCTCCCTATTTTCTTCTTTTATATTCCCATAACACTCTGTGCATACTTTTTTTTTTTTTTTTTTTTTTTTTTTTATTTTTTATAAACATATATTTTTTATATACATATATTTTTATCCCCAGGTCTGTGAATCACCAGGTTTACACACTTCACAGCACTCACCAAATCACATACCCTCCCCAATGTCCATAATCCCACCCCCTTCTCCCCAACCCCCTCCCCCCGGCAACCCTCAGTTTGTTTTGTGAGATTAAGAGTCACTTATGGTTTGTCTCCCTCCCAATCCCATCTTGTTTCATTTATTCTTCTACCCACTTAAGCCTCCATGTTGCATCACCACTTCCTCATATCAGGGAGATCATATGATAGTTGTGCATACTTTTATTGTAGCATTTGTCATGCCGTACCGATAGAGTTGATTTTACATTTTCCCATTGGACAGTGTATTTCTCGAGAGCAATAACTGTGTCTAACTCATCGCTCAATCTTTATGTACACAGCTACACCCAGCACAGAATAGGTACACATCAACGTCCACGTCAAAGGGAATCAAGTTGCATTTTAAATTTCAGTCTCAACATTCAAACTAAAACTGTGTTAAGATACATTTTTCACCCACCGGGTTGAGAAAAATCTCCACATTTCACAGTATGCTTTTTGTTAGTGAGGCCATGGGGAAAGAAACATCTAAATCATTGCTGCTTCTAGAAGGCAAAATACTATCATCTCAGTGGAGGGAAATGGGGGAATATATAGGGAAATTATCATATGTATTTAGCTTTTGACCCAGCAATCTCCCTTGTAGGAATTGGTCTCATGATTCACTGGCAAAAATACAGAAAAATGTGTGCATAATACTATTTACTGCAGCACTATTTATAATAGCAAAAGACTGGAAAATCACCCAAATATTCCCATAGAGGACTTAATGAAAGAAAGACTATGGTACATCTACAAAATAGATACACTATACACTATATACCATGCAGTTTTAAACAGGGATGAAAAATATCTGTACATCCTTTCACCAAGTGATCATCAAGATATATTGTTAAATAAAAAGTAGTAAGGTGGAGAAAAGGCTGCATGTTATTATTTATCTAAAATGTATTTTATTGGGGCACCTGGGTGGCTCACTGGGGTAAAGCCTCTGCCTCCAGCTCAGGTCATGATCCCAGGGTCCTGGGATCAAGCCCTGCATCGGGCTCT
Organism: Mustela lutreola; assembly: GCF_030435805.1. Taxonomy (NCBI): domain Eukaryota; kingdom Metazoa; phylum Chordata; class Mammalia; order Carnivora; family Mustelidae; genus Mustela; species Mustela lutreola. Next base: position 100,599,681 of record NC_081308.1, on the reverse strand, counting down.
CTGCTCAGCAGGGAGCCTGCCCCCCCCCACCTCTCTCTGCTTCCCTCTCTGTCTACTTGTGATCTCTGTCAAATAAATAAAATCTTTAAAAAAATAAAATGAATTTTATCAAAAGTGAAAGGATAAAGTATAAAATAACAAAATAATGGTTACGAATGGTGATAGACGCAAGGCTTCTTGCTTCATAGATTAAGTCAGTAGAGAATATACCTTGTTTTTAAATATATCTTATTTTGTAGCTTCAAACTCCAAAAGCATGTAAATATTTTATATGATTATAAAACGAGTTTCCATTTAGAAAAGCAATCGCTAAAAAAATAGGAAGCAACCGAAACAAATTAACCTTGCCATGTATCCGATTGATGACAAAACCATAAAAAGAGGAAAAATTCCAAGTGACTTTAAGTCATAGTAATTCAGCGGCATCGAGTGACTGGGATAGGTCCTACAGATCCAAATGACTAAAAAAAAAAAAAAAAAAAAAAAAAGCCCTAGTATTCATATCGTTATTAGTAGTTTTACTTTGTTATTCTGAGGTTGAAGCAATGAGCAATTTTATTGGGGTTATTGAGAATTATGATTTTCAATGTGGTTAAAAAGAGATACATAGGTAAAATTAATAAGGTTAATTAGGCAATAGAAGTATTGGTATAAACTTGTAATATTCCTTACCCTAAAAATAAACATAAACAGCACACATTCTCTAGCTCCGAAGGCTAAAGGCACTAGGGGATGCAGACAGCAAAACCAAACCATGGAAACTTCCACAGACAAAAAACTATTTCCTCAAAAAAAATTTACAGGGAAAAACTAGTTATCGGAGCATCTAGAAATTATATTTGGATTCCTATTTAAACAAACAATGAAAAGGTAATTATTGAGGAATAGATATTTAAAGATATTAAAGGATTATTCTCATTTATTTTTAGGAATAAAATAATATTATATCTGAAATTTGCTTTAAAATAATGCTAACTCTATGGCTGGGGTGTAGATGATGCAGGATCAGTCATGAATTGATAATTGTTAAAGCTAAATGAGGCATGAGTGAGGCATATCAGGGTTTGCTAGACTATTCTATTTTTGTGTGTGTTTGAAATTTTCAATAAAGTAGTCACAAAATTTTAGTCTGAAGCTTATAAATAATAAAATTTGATTCAATATTTTATTATCAAACCTTCCATTGTAATCATTTTAGTGACTCCTGCTTGAACCTTATTATGAAGAGAATTATAGATAGATCTAGTCTACCTATCACAAAGTCCTTCAGACAAAAAAACCCAAAAAGTTGATTTTTCTTCCTCAGTCCACACTTAGCTAGAGCTGGGAAAAAAAAAAATCCTCTGGTGTCCTGTCTTTCCTATATTCTATCAGGATAACTTATGTCAGCCAGGTTAAGAAGGATCATAATAAAGCTAACAGGATTTATCCTACTGATAGACTAGCTCCAAGGGAAAAAAAGAAGTAAATTAAGTGGTCTACTGTATAAAACTCAGTATAAAAAAGATGGGTAAAATTGGGCTTGACACAGGCTGGTGTAAGTGGCCAAGGGGACAGACCTGTGGATTTATCATAGCATAGTACAACTTCATAAGTTCTAATGATGCTCAGAATCAGATAGATGGCATGATCTTAGCTCCATTTTTATCTAATAAGAAGAGGATGATGGCTAATATAAAGGGGACAGGGTATCAAGACCTAGCTTCAAACAAAATGGAACTCTCAAGAGAGTTTAGGACCCTCCAGGAAATCTGGAACCCTCTCAATTAGTCTAGGAGTTCCAGAAGAGCCTTGGTGTACAAATTAAGGAAACAAGACAGATACAAGTCGTGTGATATGGATTTGGCCACAGATAATATTATGGGGGAAGGCTAGAGTTCAGGCATCCAGGAGTACCATAGTTGTTCATAGCCAATATTATACATCTGGGAAATGAATAGGATTATGACAACGCCTGGTTGACTGGTCATGTTTGGTATAAAAAATGGGTGGGCCTAAGCTTGCAGGCCAAAAGCTTGCAGCACTTCCAGCTAAGCAGGAATGGGAGAGGCAGGGGCTAACATACTGTGCTCCTTTCCATGCTGTCAGCCTTGCCTAGAATGAGTATTTTCCAGGTTTGAGGTGCCACTACTCATCTTTTAAAAATCAGCTCAAACATCATATCTTTGGGGAAACGTTTCCTGATTGAGATGGAGAAGACTGCTCCTCCTTTAAAGCCCAGAGTATTCTGCCTGGAATTCTTTTATGACATTTATCCTGCTTTGCCTTTTTCCTTTCCCTTGTATGCTTACCTTGCCCCAGTGAGATTATAAACTCCTCAAAGGCAGGGATCATGTCTCCTTCTTCTTATGTCCCTCACCACAGAATAAATACTTTAAAAGTATGTGTTTCTTTAATTAAAATATTTTATTTATTTGTTCATGAGAGACAGAGAGAGAGAGAGGCAGAGAGAGAGAGGCAGAGGGAGAAGCAGGCTCCCTGCTCAACAGGGAGCCTGATGCAGGACCGATCTCAGGACCCCAGGATCGCAACCTGAGCCAAAGGCAGATGTTTAACCGACTGAGCCAACCAGACGTCCCTAAAACTCTGATTGAAAGTTTAACTGTGTTCCAAGTTGAAAGGTTGATTCAGAACTTCAGGTTTAAACTGATGCTGGCTAGCACCTCCTGTTTCCCACTTGCCCACTTTCCAATAATACCTTTGAAGACAGGAAAAAGGACAAGAAAAAAATAACAAGGTCAAAAGAAAAGGAAATGACTGACAAACAAGTAATTGCCAGAGCCTGGAACAGTTTTTCTCTAATTATAGGACATACGGAATGAAACTGGCAATCACAATTAGAAGTTGGCGTACGCTTTACAAGTAGAAACCAAGAACACTTGTTGTCCGATAGCACTGGGGAGAGAGTGTTATTCCTCCCACACTGTCTGGCCCCAGGATATGTGACATTCAGAAAAACAGGCATCCCAACCAATGCAATGCAGGTATTTTTTTTAAAGGTCACCAAGATACTACTAGACTCTTGTATCAGTGCTCACCTCTACGTAATTCATTCAAGACCTGCAACTCAAGAAAACAGTGTGGCAGAAGAGTGAAGTAAAATAAGAACTGGCAGTGATCTACTACATTTGGCAAGGAATAGACCCAAGTTCACTAGTTTTGTTTGATTTTTGAAAAAACACTCTTTATTGGTAGATCCAGCCTCACACACACATATTTAGGAGAATGAAGTGCGTGCGGGATCACATCCCCTACTAAACCCGATGCCCTTGGGTAGAGTATAACCTGTACAGCCCTACTTGGAAGCTGTGAAGAGTCCCAGCAAGTAGAATGCTATAGTTGAAGGAAAAGTTGGAAAAGTAACTGTCACTGGTGGACTCTGGAACTTGGAGTTTTCCATGTTCTTCTTTAGTGCAATGTCAGAGATGAGCATGGAGACAAAATTTAAACATGAATGTGATCCCAGGTCGAAGTCTGCTTAGATAAGTGGTTCTCAATCCAGGGGCAACTTTGGACCTCGAGAGAACAACAGTCAATGACTAAAGTCATCTTTGGTGGTCACACTAGGGGAGCACACCCTCTTTGATGGTCACACTGGCATCTTGTGGGTAAAGGTCAGTATATATATATATATATATATTATAGGATACTATAATATACAGGAGAGGCCCCCACAAAAACCAAACAAACTGTCTATCCTGACATTCTATCTTGAGAATAAGATTCTATCTACCTATACATTGGAAAAGATCAGGGGCAAGGGTTGCCTACATGGGTCTCCAATTTTGGGACAGACTAGAGCTCTCCTTGTCCCAAGAGAAGGAGGCAGGATAAATTATTAATATGTGGGTCTAAGAAAGGATATTGCAGAACAAAGAAAAAGTGAGGTTTTTGAAGATTAAGTAGAAGAGCAGATTCTGACAATTATTTGTTCCAGGAAAAAGAAAAAAAAATTAAACTTCTTAGCATTCTATGTAGAATTCAACAAGACATGGTCTTTATGAAATAAGAACAGAGAAAGATGAGTGAGCATAAGAGAATGCTATGCAAAGACATGTGGATGAGCTAAAAAGGATTCTGAAGAAACTAAACTAGTGAACCATGAAAAAAACACATTCAACCAAAGCAAAACAGAACTGTAAGTAAGGGGGTGGGGTGGGGAATAATGAAATGAAGGACAAATTAAGAAATAATACCAGCAAGGAAGAGACAGACAAAAACAATAAGAAAAATTTAAAAAAAAGATTTAGGCATTCCTAAAGCAAAAGACTAGAATAAATGGAATAGATATAACAAAATCTATAATAATTGGAAACTTTTCTGAACTGAATAAATATCATTCCTAAAGCAAAAGACTAAAATAAGTGGAACAGATATAATAACTAAATCTATAATAATTGGAAAGTTTTCTGAGCTGAATAAATATCACAGAACAAAATTCTCAGCAAAAATACTTTTGTGGACTAAAAAAGACCTACAGCTACACACATTTTCACAAATATTTTATTTAAATTAATTAATAATTTAAAAATAGCATACAAAATTTGAGGCATGCATGGGTAGAGGCAAGATTTTCTACATAGAAACAAAAATCAGACATTTCAGACTTCAGAAGTCTTCCTTGATGTGCTCAAAAGACATTGTTAGTAACTGTACAATATATACTGAATTCTACAGAAGAAAAATTCTGCCCCAAGAATTTTATACCTAAATGAGTTATCATTTATTCATACAGAAAAATACACCAACCAAAAGCCCTTCTTAAAAATAAAATACTTAACTGCATAGTCTAGTCCACCCAGGAATGAAGCTAAATGAATAACTTAAACAAAAGCTAGTCCTAACTTAAGAGGACTGCCATTGCTCACTGAATTGAATGAAATTGAGCCCCCAAAAGGATATAATTATAAAATTTGAATGCAAATGGTAAAAATTTGTATTATAAGAGATCTATGATGAGAAAAACATGAGTGCATACCACAAAACTAGATCTCAAACTCTAGCGAAGGTTGGGGAGATGGGCAATTAATAAATGGCCGAGTATAGGCATAAAAAATATATAAATAAACAAAAGAAGTCATTGTAGATACTGTCAATACTATGAAGAAAGTACAGAGGATGACATGCTTGGAGAATACCTGGGAGACCTACTTTCAGAGAATAACTTTCTTAGGATGTTTCTTTGAAGCCGAGACCTGCAGGAAAAGAATGTGGCCAGTTGGGGGAGAGAGGGGTAGAGTGCACTATAGGTGAAGGTCACCAAAAGCACAGAGGTCTTGTGGAGGGAAGGAGCATGGCACACCAGAAGAACCCAGCTAGAGCCTTACTAGCTTCTTTCAGTGAGAGCCTTGGAAGAAACCTGAGGTGGGCCAGGATGTTAACCAGATATGCAGGAACAGCTACATCCTGTAGGCTCTTAATGGCTATAGCCAGACTTTGTGGGTTTATTCCAAAATCAAGAAGTTTTGAATGGAGAAGGATTATAATCTGATTTACTTTTCAAAAGGAAAGGATAACTGTTCTGTGGAAATCTACTGATGTTCTTTTAAATGACACAAAGACAAATATTTTGCAATTTACATAAATTGTTCCAAAGTACAGAAAAGTATGAACAGCTTCCCATATCATTTTGGAAGAGAACATAGCCCTGATACTGAAATCTGACAAAAATAGCTCAAAGAAGAGCAAGCAAGAGATAAATCTCACTCATCATATAGATGAGTCCTAATTAAAATAATGATAAGACAAATTTATTGGTATATTAAAAACAAAATGTACCATGACAAACCCAGGGAAATTTAGATCCCAAAGATTTGTCAACATTAGGAAATATATTAATGTAATCCATCAAATTAAAAAGCCAAGTGAGAAAAGCCAAATAAGTATCAACAAAGACGGAAAAACGAAAGTGTTTGATAAACTTAAAGGCCTATCACTGATTTTTAAATTTCTAAGTAAGCTAGGTAGATAGAGAGTTATATTTCCTTAAGATGATGTAATTTATCTATTATAAACATCCCCATAAAGGATGATCCCAATGTTTTCACTATTTTTCCTCAAGTAGCCAAAAAATATAACAACATCAATAAGAACAACAACATTTACAGAGGATTTACCATTTGTAAAATAGTGATGTTATTTGGTTTAAGTGACTTATCCCCTTTGATTTTCATGGCTATCTTAATCGTAAGTACTATTTTATCTCCATTTTACAAATGAAGAAATTGAGATCATAAAAAGAAATGACATATAAAAAAAAGGAATCAATATTATCTTTCTTTGTGAATAAGATTATATGCCTAAAAATCCAAGGAAACAAATTTCAAGTGGAATAGAGTTCAGTTAAATTGCCCAGGTTTTTTTTTTTTTTTTTTGTCAGATTTTTTTTAAAGTATGTAATTGTATAAACAACAGCAGACAAATACATTGAGACTTACAGTTTCTGTCCCCAATATTGTGAATTTGTTCATTCTCCCCAAACTAATGTATATCAATTCCAATCAAATACTAAATTCAATTATTGGGAATTGACAAAGGGAGACTGATATTCATAACAATGAATAAGAGGGCTTAATGGAACATTTGGAGAAAGAATAGTAAGGAAACCCTTGCTCTATCAGATAAACACACATCACAAATCTAAGAAATTAAAATTGTAACACTATTCTAAGTAGAATATCTGATCAATAGAACAGAGTAAAAGCCTTAACATATTTTAATAGAAAATAATATAAAGTAAATATGTTATTTCAAATAAAAATAAAATGGATTCTTTGATAAATTTACTGGTACATGTGATTATTTGGAAAACAATATTATGTTAGAACCCAATATTATTGGGGCACCTGGGCGGCTCAGTTGGTTAAGTCTGCCTTCAGCTCAGGTCACGATTTCAGGGTCCTGGAATGGAGCCCCACATTGGGCTCCCTGCTCAGTGGGCACCCTGCTTCTCCCTCTCCATTGCTTGTGCTCTCTTGCACGTTCTCACTCTCTCTCTCTCAAATAAATAAATAATATCTTTTAAAAAGAACCCAATATCATTTTATAACACTAAACTATACAACAGGTAAACTACAAAACAAAACATAAAACAACAAATACATAATAAAACCAGAAGGGAACAAGTGATTATTTCTCAAAACTTGATTTTTGTAATTGAAAACTACTATCATTTTGGAAATAAAAATACTAAAAAGTGAGTTAGAAAATAAATGTCAATGTCCCCTAGAAACAGAGCATAGCACCTAAAGAGACAGTTATTAAAAGGAAAATATAAATGGTAACCAAACATTAAATATTCAACCAAATAAATATATGACCTTGGACAAAATCATACATAACCTCTAAGTCTAGAAACCTCACATGTAAAGTGATAAAATAAGGAAGGGAAATAGTTTGTCTTTAATATCCATGAGTGGGTACAGATGACTGGTCATAAAATATCCACTGTGATTAACAGTGAGTTCCAGTCTTTGGATGGGGGCTGCCTCCTTACTGAGGGTATGCTAATTGACCATGCCAAGGAAAGGCGGGATCTAGCAGATTCCCATATGGATTTATTGGTAGAAAAATGTGGGTCACGATGCCCTTTCAGCACAGCTAAAGTGCAGCTCAGTCATCAACGTTTTGTAAAGAATCATTTTTCTACTTGACTTATATAGGCAATCCCAGCCAAGTCCATATTTCTGTGTTGCTGGGCAAAATGAAATTTGTTAGATGTTTTTGTCACTTGGAATTACACAAAATGCAATTTGACTAATCTTTTCTCTTGGAAACATAATGTCTTAGGAAAACGTTTCTACTTATATTGACCCTGCACACCCTGCAAGAAAGAAAGAAAGAAAGAAAGAAAGTAATAATAAGTACTTTGGTGGGGAAAAAATTGCTCTCACAAGAGAAAAATAACTCCAGAAATGCAGTTTAAAATCAGAGGAAAATTATTTTGTAAAAAAGATTTAAAAATATGGAGAGGAAATGCCACAAACTATAAGCCTCTTGCTACAACCTTGCAATAAATTTATAAACCATTTTTTAATGGAGAAGAAAATAGTTTAAGCATTTCACTTATATGGAGTTCAGATTTTGTGTTACCAGAATTTTTGAACAAGTGTCTTCACTTTATGAGTGGATGCAGTCCACCTCACGAAAGACTATAAGCAGCACATTAAAAGGAGAGGGGAGGACAAATTGAGGAAACTGTTGGAGACTAATTGTAATAAAAGAAATAGTGGATAGCAAAATTGTTAAAAATGCACACACACACAGTCCAGAGACATCCACTACAGGGACAAACAGTCGTACAAGCTTAATGGCCCCTGGGGTTGTCAAGACATTATAAGTCTGAGCAGTTATTATAGACATAATAACAGTTACTACTGATTGAGCATGTATTACGTAGACAGATATTAAAAGTAGGGTTTTATATGTGCTTTGTCACTTCATCCTGATAGCAATTCTAGGAGATTGGCACCATTATTATGCCAACATTATAGATGAGAAAACAGAATGATTAAGCAGTTGTCAAAGGTCACACAGACCATAAGCAACAAAACTTGGATTGAATTCCAGGCATTTCTGACTCTAAAAGCCCCTGGGGCTTTACCATTCTGCTGTGTGGTCTTCCCCAGTCAGGGTCACACACTATGTGTTGGAGAGTCTGAATCTCCATTTCTTTTTCACATCACTTGTCCATCACTCATTTAGCAAATGCATTGAGCAATTAATGGGATTACCACTAATCTAGGGATTGTCATGAAGGAACCTGTACTTTAGCGAGGGAGAATGCTAGTAAAATATTTACCAGCAATGCAATCAAGTAGCTCTAGCATTTTTCTTGGTTGATGGAGGAGATGAATTATGATTAAGTACTTGATATTCTTTGCAAAGGAATCTAATTTCAGTGCATGTTTTATTTCACTTTTTTTCATCATTATCCAAAAAAGGCTGCCTCCTAAAAGCCTGATGGCATTTCTACCAAACCTTAATGAATGATGGAAAAAGGTGAGGGAATACTAAACATAGAGAAGAGAATGCACTAATCCATGAGAGCAACAGAGAATAACAATGAATTCAGCCATGGGAGTCCTCTCAATAGGTACCGGTTGTTCTCAAACTTGAGCCATCTGGAGCACCTTCCAAAAAACAAAACAAAACAAACAAAAACAAAAACAAAATCAGATTTCTGGTTCCCATTTCAATGATTCTGACTCAGAATCTTGGGTGGGGCCCAAAAGTCTGAATTCAAAGGAAAATTCTCCTTCTCACCTAGATGATTCTGACAGGTGATACAAGGAAGAAACACTGGTCTATAGTTTTCCAAAGGCAGGGAGCAATGAAAGGCCGGACTCTGGAAGTCTATTAGTCTCGTTCATCTTTGACATCACACCTGAGGGTGGCACCTTGGGCTCCAGCTCTGACTCCTCTGTAGGGTTACTTACTACATTTGGGACTGCAGGCCACAGACCATTGAGTCATTTTGCCAGTGGGCTGCAGGCCTACTTACAAGCCTAACTATCAGTAGTGTTTTTCTTGTGGCTCGAGCTCTAGAGCTGTATTCAGAATGAAGCTAAGGCAGGTTCTGTGTACCAGGGGTGAAACATACCAACAGCTATACATTGATGTTAGTTACTGGCCAAAGCCATCCTTCAACCACCCCCCTCACACATACATACAAGCTCCCCATCCCCATTACGTTCCTTCCTCTCTTGGCAGATGTCAAGTCAGCAAGATTTTTCATGTACTACAATTAGTCCGTAAACCAAACTGGAACTATGTATCTTTCAAAAATGATTTGCAGACCCTCTCACCCCCAAGGTAGGATATGGGGCCAGCTTCGGGCTATATCTTGAAGTATGAAGCTATGGGCCTATATTTAAAACACCAATTTTAAACTCTCCCTCTGCGATATTTCAAACAAGAAGGTGCGATGTAGAAAAACAACTACTACACCACAACGAAATTTAGAGCCAGTGTAACACTTGACCAGTATTTATTAAGCAACTGACCTATTCCTGGAGCTGTGTGGAGTGTTATAGGAAAGGGAAAGGTATTACTCCTGTTCCCAGGCAGCTTAGAGTTGAAGTATGAGAAAGAAAAGGAAAGCACGTGAAAGTGTGTCTTTAGGTTATACACCCAATTCGGATTCAGACCAGGTTGGGGGCAGTTTCCCCCACACCTCCAACAAGCAACACTCTAGACACCAGCTGGCATTTTAGGATTCAACTCAACTCTGACATTGTTTACCAGAGATAGCATCAGTTCCCACAGGTTAGGGGCCCAGTCCTGCAAGACTGCCCCCCCCACACCCACTTCAGATGGCACGTGCAAGCCCCGGTTGGTTGTTACCTGTGTTTCTGACCAACTACAGATCAGAGGTTCCAATGACCCCCCTCTTTGGGCTCCATTTATTTGCTAGAGTTCCATTAATTTGCTTACAGAATGAGAGAAACATTTTTCTTACCAAATTACCAGTTTATGATAATAGGTTGTAACTCAAGAACAGCCAGATAGAAGAAATGCATTCGACCAGGTACCTGGAAGGGGCACGGAGTTTCCATTCTCTCTCCAAGAGCTCCATTCTCCCCAAATCTCCACAGGTTCACCAACCTGGAAGCTCTTCAAACCTGGGCTTTTATGAAGGCTTCATTACCTAGGCTTCATTGATTAAATCAATGGCCACTGGTGATCCATTCACCCTCCAGCCCTTCTCCCTTCCCTGAAGGTCTGCAAGTGGGACTGAAAGTTTCAATCCCCTCAATGCAAAGTTTGCTCTCTGGGAAACCAGCTGCCATACTTAGATGCTTTTCAAAAGTTGCCTCATTGACATAACAAGAATACCTTAATCTATCTCACCATTTAGTTAATTCCAAGGGTTTTAGAAACCGTGCTAAAATTTTCTTTCACGATTTTGTTTAAATTCAAGTTAGTTAACATGTAGTGTGGTATTAGTTTCAGAGGTAGAGTTTAGTGATTCATCACTTACACACAACACACCACACAGACACCACACATTACCAATACCACATAAACACCAAACACGACACTGAAACACATACACCATACCCAACAGACCCGGGCATACACAACACATATATGCACAGAGCACACACATAGAGCACACTATTCAAACCACAAAGAACAAAAAAAAGTGAATCCATTCAGTTGGTTCAGTTGGTGGAGTGCATGATTCTTGATCTCAGGGTTATAAGTTTGAGCACACATTGGGTGTAGAGATCACTTAAAGATAAAATCATTTTAAAAAAAGCCCTGCATAAGTTATTGAGAACAATAAAGTATATTGCAGATCACTACACTGTTGGCAAAGTTATATTCATATGTATTATCTCATTTAATCTTTATACCACCTAGTGAAATAGATTCTTTCATGAGTCATACTTTACAAATAGGGAAATCAGAGTTCTGGTAATCCTAAATCAGTGAAAAGACCCTCAGTCATCAAAAAAATTCATTTTACTCAGTGTATTATTTTTACTAAGACAAAAATTCACCCTACACACTTTTTAAAAAAGATTTTAAATAAGAATTGAAACAAATTGAGCACTGAATAATATATGGAAGCGTTGAATCACTATATTGTACACCTGAAACTAGTATAATACTGTATGTTAACTACACTGGAATTAAAAATAAAAATAAAATAAAACAATAAAAAATGTAAAAAACCCCAAAACAGTGACTTTATTCAGGTATAGGGAGAACAAATATGTTTTTGTATCTCTGAGAAATCAAAAACTTAAATTAAAAAAAAAGAATTGAAACAAATCACAACCTTTTATAATCTTAAAAAGAATTTTTGAGTTATTTTGAAATTTTGAACTCCAAACATTCATGTTATACAATAACCAAGCATTATGGCTAACCAAGATCTTACTGGATATAATCTTTAGGGAGTATTTCATCCTATGGAATGGTCAGGAAGAGTTTGGAGTAGGTCTAACAGTAGGGGTGAGATGTTGAAGAATAATCTCACAGACATGGAGGATGAAAGAAGGTAAAATCCAGGAGTGGGAGGTGACAGAATGTCAAATATGGGGATAAGAAAACCAAAATTAAAAGCTGATAGCTTTGTTTGGCTAAGGACAAATATGCATTAGTGGATAAGAGAGTCTATAGTCAAGTGTAATTAAGCCTGCTTAAAAATGTCTAGTCAAGTATTATCCACAAGGCCACACTTACTCTTTATTTTGGTGTAAAAAGTCCACCAATTTTTCATTTTGAGCTGTTTTATGAAGCTTTGTGCAACCTGTTCACTTTATAGGGGTAGGAACATGGGGTTTGGAACTTGACATACTTATGTAGAAAATACAGGTCTGACATCATTCAAGTGGTCTTGGCCAAGTCTCTGTACTTAATGTATACAATACAATACCTAGTACTTGTAAGAGCCCAATAAACAGCAGTGATTATTATGTAGAAAATAAAGGTCTGACACTATTCAAGTTGTGTTGGCCACTTAGTCTGAGACTGAATAGAAGTTAGTGATTGTTAGGCTAAGACTGCAGGCTGGCCTGATAAATTCAACCACTATACCTACTTTTATTGCACCACAAATCCCTCCCACGAAAGGCAAGATTCACACCACAATGTACAAATATCTCACTTCAACCTCAGTAAATAGTGTATTTTTACAAGGCCTTCTTACTGAAATTTTTTCGTGGAATAGTTGAGATTTGCTAGTACGGAACACCTCTCTCAGCCTAAAAAATGGGTCTGGCACTATCCCAGAGTTATTTGAGTTTCAAATTAACTCAAAAAGTGTGATAGCTGGGTGGCTCAGTGGGTTAAGCCTCTGCCTTTGACTCAGGTCATGGTCCCAGGGTCCTGGGATCAAGCCCCGCATCGGGCACTGTGTTCAGCAGGGAGCCTGCTTCCCCCCCTCCTTTCTCTGCCTGCTTCTCTGCCTACTTGTGATCTCTGTCAAATAAATAAATAAAATCTTAAAAAAAAGTGTGATACCAGTGAAAAGCACAGACTAAGTGAGTTTGACCTCAGCTGAACTCAGTAACTGAGAGAGGCTAGCAACCAACCAATTGCTGACAGGTTGGCCTGGCAAACTAGCACAGTAAAAAAGGTATATGATTTGGGGCCACAGAGACCTGGGTTGGAGTGTTGGCTATTGGCTTGAATAATGTCTTTGAATTTAAGATTCCTTATCTGTAAAATATGGATAATAATATCTACCATTCAGGAATTTTAGTGAAGAATAGTGATATCTAAAGCACCTAGCTAGGACCTATAGTAGATGCTCTATAAAGGAACACTTTACTATTACAAACTGTATTTAACTTCTGGTCTCCAAGTTAACTGAGGTGGTAGATTGTTTTCTTTTTCTTTCTTTTTTTAATTTAAATTTTGTTAGTTAACATACAGTGCAGTATTGGTTGCTGGAGTAGAATTCAGTGATTGATCCCCAACGTACAACACCCAGTGCTCATCACCACAAGTGCCCTCTTTAATTTCCATCCCCAATCTAGCCCATTCCCCCACCCACTTCCCTCTATCATCCCTCAGTTTGTTCTCTGTTGTTAAGAGTCACTTATGGCTTGTGTTATTTTTAATCATACTTTTTAATGTGCCCTTAATGAGAGCTGTTCCAGCAAAGGCTACCACCCAACATTCAACCACCTCTGTTTAAGACAGTGTCAGGCATAGAGAGATGGCCAAAATAAGTGAAGGGGGTTAAGAGCTTTAAATTTCCAGCTATTAAATAAATAAGTCACGGGGGTGTAATGTATAGCATAGGAAACATAGTCAATAATACTGTAATAACGTTGTACTGTGACAGATGGTAACTAGACCTATTGTGATGATCATTCTGTGATGTATAAAAAAAATCAAATCCCTGTGTTGTGTATTTGAAACTAATGTAATATTGTATGTCAATTATAATTCAGTAAAAAATAAAAAAGAATAGAAAAAGGAATTTTAGAAAACAATGCAATGTGTAATCACTTAAATAATAAAATAATAAAAGTATACATAATAGAATCTCCGATAATTCTTTAATTTGTTTTAGCCAATGCTTTCAACTTCACTAATTCTCTTGATTTTTGCAACAAGGAAACAAAAAAATTGCTCTCAGGATTTTAATTTTTTCCCCCTACAATATGAGAGTGGTGATACTAAACAAAATTATTGGGGAGTAATAGGAAAAATAAATAGGAAAATGGGAAAGAATAGAAAATGAGAAAAATAAAGGAAATGAACATTTATTGAGCTCCAGCTATGTGCCAGGCAGTGTGCTAGGCACTTACATACCTGATCTCATTTTAGCAGTACAATATCCCTAAAGCATAGGGATTCTTTTCATCGCCATTTTACAGATGGGAACCTGAGCTTAAACAACTTGCCCAAGTCACATCGCTAGTAAGTGGCTAAAAAGGAAATTGAAATGAACACATTGGTCCTTTCATTACAAGAGCCTGGATTGGGATTGCTGACCACTCTTGGATCTGCAATTATTAGCCTCAGGTTACCATGAAACAGCGTGTCAATTTCACTTCTAGAGCAAGGTACATTCTGCATTCAGCCATAGTGTTAGCAGGCCTAATGCCAAAAGAAATGGGCCCATTTCCTTTCCTAATTCCTGTTAACTTTCATAAGTCAGTTGGAGCTGTACTGCCCATTGTTCCCTTCAGCTTATTTGTCCTGAGGATTTGCTAATTCAATTATTTTATGCTTCCAATATTGATCTTCACACCGTACTCTAAGCCTTTGCTGGTGTCCTGTTCCCTGAAGCACAATGATTTCCCATCAAGCTTTAATTCTGCGGTGCACTCAACTAGATCAACATCACCTTCTCCTTGGTATTCATCTGCCCAGATTTCCTTATTAGACTTTAAAATTAGATTTCTCTACTGCCTGAAGCAGGGCCTTCTACTTCTCTGAAAAGGCGGAATGATTTCAGCACTTTCTCAAGAAAGCTGTGTATGGAGCTACAGCTCAGTTTTCAAAGAAAGGGGACTACAATGACCAAAGTTTGATGCAGTTCAGTGGTTTCAAACACAGACCTACCCCACAAAAAAAGGCATACTATAATGATTACTGATTCAAGAGTCCTCAACTTTTTGTAGAACATTATGAAATACTTTATTTTTAAAGCTTCTTAGGAGAGCATAGAGTAGATGAAGGGTGAGGAGATTGACAAGAGTGGGGGAGTGAGTTGAGAATGGTTTGAAATCAGGTCAGAAGCATTGGATTATAGTACTTCAAGAAATGACACTTGAGAAATTAAATGTCACTTTTTCTGTTGAAGACCTATCTTGTCTTTTCTGACAACCTATATAATGACAAATGGAAGATCCATCTTTTAGATCCAGATAGATCATGTGTGATTGGAAAAACATGCCAGTGGAATCAGCCAATATATTTGACACGAGGCATTATGGTGTAGGTGACTGAGCACTGGACTAGTACTAGAAAGATTCAGCCCCATCAGGAGAGCAGTGTTAGTCAAGCAGTGAGAAGAGAAAGTGGTGGTTAAATAAAGAGGGATTGGTGGGAATAGGCCACATTCTTATAGCCAGAGTTGTGATTAAAAGTAAGGGGAGATAGCAGAGAAGAGGGGAGAGTTTTTCTAGAATAAGGGAAAAATGAGCTTTTTGGTTGATATCATACTTTTTAGCATAATACCTAACAATTTAGTTCTTAACATATGGCAAGCATTCTGCTAAGCACTTTATGTAGATTATCTCACTTAATCCTTTGAAATAATCCTGTTTATTTATAGATAGGAAAATTAAGCTTAGAAAGGCTAGATGACTTGTTCAAACTCACGCAGCACTTAAGTAGTGGCATTGGGCTTGATTTGGGGTTCACATCTAAGTATTCTGTCTCCAGAGTCTGTGCTTGTAGACATTATGTTATATTGGCTTTCAGTTGTAAACAGAAGGAAAGAAACCAGAAAAGAAGAGTCTAGAACTGATTGGAGAAGGTTATAAATGATGGAGTATAGTCCCAGAAAAAGAGTGAATAGAAAGATGGGAGATATTTGCCTTGGAAATGAAAGGACAGTATCTTTCTGGGCAGCTTGTCCATGCTGAACTCAAGAGTTTCAACTAGTAAGACAGAAGCTAATCCTTTTGGAGCCCCTTCCAAATAGTTGGGCCACTAGGTGACTTAGAGCTAGGGGTTCTCTTCCCACTATTATGGTGATGCACTGAGGACACCATCTCCATGTTAAGGTGTCCTGAATCTCCCTTCGAGGAGTCTGGTTTCATGTTCTGCTGGGGAGCCGGCATCCATTGGTTTCTGATTCCTCAAGCATGGAATGTGCCTATAAATTATTGCTGAATCAATGTGTTTGTTGGGAAAAGAAGGGTTTAGGACTTCCTACTCTGCCATCTTGCTGATGCCATCTCTATGCCAACTGTTTTTTCGCTTGTTTGCTCTCTTTTACTGGTATTCTTTGTTTTGATAGAACATATCTTTCAGTAGATTTCCCAAAAAAGGTGCATGAAGTTAAATTTTTGACTCGACATATCTAAAAAAGTTTATTTTATTCTCTTGCTTGATTGATATTTTTTGATTCAATATCGAATTTTAAGTGAAAAATAATTTTCTTTCAGAATTTGGAAGGAATGGTCTTATAACTCTCGGTGCTGCTGTTGAGAAGTCAGACGTCATTTTGATTTTTGATCCTTTGTAAGTTACCTACTTTTTCCTACTTAGGAGACCTTACCACCATCTCTTTGTCCCTATTCTGAAATTTCACTGTGGTGTGCCTCTTTTTGTGGATGTTTTTCCACCTTTTGCTCTCAGTGGGCCCATTCAATCAGGAGACTCATGCCTTTTTGTTCTGGGGAATGAAAATCATCTTGAATCACTTCTTTGAATTAATTCCTCTCCCTTTCACATTTTTCTCACATTACAGAATTTATATTATTCAAATATTTCACTTCCTAAAGAGATACTCCAGTTTTCTTATATTATCTGTTTTTATATCTATTTAACCAGTTTGATTTTGAGTACAATTGCCTCAGATTTGTCTTTCATTCATTCATGAATTGCTTTATTTCTGCTAACATGCACTTAAGAGCTATTTTAAAAGATTTTATTTATTTGAGATAGAGAGCAAAAATGAGAGAGTGAGAGATCACAAGTTGCCAGGGGGAGGGACAGAGGGAGAGGGAGAAACAATAGGCTTCCCACTGAGCAGGGAGCCCAATGCAGGGCGATCCCAGGACCCCAAGATCATGACCTAAGCCCAAGGCAGATGTTTAACCAATTAAGCCACCCATGCAGCCTAAGAGCTATTTTTTATAACTTTGATGTCAAAAATCATATAAGGATGTAGTCCCAATACTTTATTTTGACTTTTATTTCCCTTTCATCAGGAGACATATCTAGAAAAATGTCTTTATGGCTGATGTCAGACACATTACTGCCTGTGCTTTCTTCTAGTGTTCTTATGGCTTCAGGTCTCACATTTAGGTCTTTAATCCATTTTGAGTTTATTTTTGTTTATGGCCTAAGAAAGTGGTCCAGTTTTAGTCTTTTGCATGTATCTGACCAATTTTCTCAATACCATTTATCAAAGAGATTCTTTTCCTCCATTGGCTATTCTTTCCTGCTTTGTTGAAGATTAATTGATTATATAATTTTGGGTTTATTTCTGGCTTTCCATTCTGTTCTATTGCTCTTATGAGTCTATTTTGGTGCGAATACCATCTTGTTTTGATTACTACAGCTTTGTAATATATTTGAAGCCTGGAATTATGATAACTTCAGTTTCATTTTTCTTCTTCAGGATTGCTTTGGCTATTAAAGGTCTTTTGTAGTTCCATACAAATTTTAGGATTATTTGTTCTAGTCCTGTGAAAAATGCTGTTGGTATTTTGATAGGGATTACATTCAATCTGTAGATTTCTTTGGGTAGTACAGACATTTTAACAGTATTTGTTGGTACAATCCATGAGCATGGAATTTGTTTCCATTTCTTTGTGTTGTCTTCAATTACTTTCAGCAGTGTTTTATAGTTTTCAGAGTACAGGTCTTTCACCTCTTTGGTTAGGTTTATTCATGAATATTTTATTCTTTTTGATGCAATTGTAAATGGGATTGTTTTCTTAATTTCATAAAAAGTAATTCTTAAGATACATGATTAGAAATAATAAATTCAGGAAGTTTGGGGGTATATTATTTATATATAAGAATAAATAGCACTCAAAATGAATTAGAAAGTATAGATGAAAAAATAATCCTATTCAGAATACATTCAAAATATTTTAATAATTTACTTTGCTACCTTAAACTAAAATGAGAAAAGCAATAGACAGCCTTTAAGAAGAAAATTACAAAATGGGGCACTTGGGTGGCTCAGTCAGTTAACTGTCTGACTCTTGATTTTAGGTCACGTCATGATCTCAGGGTTGTGAGATTGAGGCTCCGTGCTGGGTGTGGAGTCTACTTAAGATTCTTTCTCTCTCTCTCTCTCCCTCTGCTCCTCCCCACATAAATAAATAAAGAAATAAATAATAGGATAAAAAATAAGGAAAAGAATTATGAAATGACACTAAAAAAGGTAAAAGAAGACTTGATAGAGAAACACAGTGATCATGAATGGGAAGATTAAATTCTGTAAAAATGTGAGATGATCCAAAATTAAGCAATCCAGTGTACTTTGAATCCCAAATGGATTTTAGTACAAAGTGATTAGAAAACTCACATGGCAGAACAAACATAAAGAACAAAGATGATTCTTGAGGAAAAAAGAAAAAGTAAGGACTATTTCCTCTACAGAACACTAAACTTACTATTATGTTACAGTTTTAGTTATTCCACTTATGGTTATACAGTGGACTAAAAGCTGACCTACTACAAAATAACAAAATCATTCTTTAAAAAAATGGATATATTACTGGTATTATAAGAAATGTGAAAAATTATCTAAAAAATATTAGAGAAAATTTCATTTTAATAAGCACTGAAATGGTACCTATGGTAGCTATAAGGAATGAGTATGTAAGAAGGGTAGATTGCCCTGAGAGAAATGCATTTCAGCACTATTATCTGGAATTCAAAGTTTGGCCTATATATGAAATAATTGTTAGGCAAAGTGACTACCAAGTTAATTTGAAGAGTGGAAGAGGGCTGAAGTCCCTCTCGGTCCCGAGTCAGTGGTGCTCCTAAGACTAGTTACAGAAAAGAAAAATCAAAAATTTGATTTTTGAAATTTGAAAAAGAAAAAAAAATTTGAAATATCAAAAGAAAAATTTCTTATAAAAGAGAGAATTTGGTGATGGGCATTAAGGAGGGCACATGATCTGATGAGCAGTGGGTGTTATGTGCAACTAATGAACCATTGAACACTGCACCAAAAACTAATGATGTATTATATGTTGGCTAACTGAATTTAATTTAAAAAAAAAAAAGAGAGAGAGAGAGAAGCTTCAGTTTAGAACTTTAATATTTCCTGAGATTAATGTCAACTAAAGTAGTATACCATGAGAAATAGTTTAAAAAAGGAAATGAGTCAGGTGAGATAGCAAATATCAAACTTAGACAGGTTTCATCTAAGGACTTTACATCCTGAGATTATTGCTTTCAAAATATAAAATATCAATGACTTTTGGAATGAAGAAGTGTATCAGAGTTGAGCCACAGAAGTAGAACCAATGGCATATATTTCTCCCTCTCTCTTCCATCCCCTCTGTTGCCGCTGTTTCCAGAGTGTCTGCCTTATGGATTTTGGACTTTCTCAGTCAATCGATGTGATGGCAAGTCCAAAACCATAGAGCAGATACTTAGGAAGCAAAGTTCATGCACTGGCTCAAACTCCATAGACATGGGTTGAAGCTATTTTCTACAGAGAATATTTCTTTTCTTTCTCTCAAGGAAATTTTAGCCCTTTTTTTTAAAATTTTTTATTTTTTATAAACATATATTTTTATCCCCAGGGGTACAGGTCTGTGAATCACCAGGTTTACACGCTTCACAGCACTCACCAAAGCACATACCCTCCCCAATGTCCATAATCCCACCCCCTTCTCCCAAAACCCCTCACCCCAGCAACCCTCAGTTTGTTTTGTGAGATTAAGAGTCACTTATGGTTTGTCTCCCTCCCAATCCCATCTTGTTTCATTTATTCTTCTCCTACTCACTTAAGCCCTTTTTAAAAAGACTTTTCAACAAATTCCGAAGGTCCACCAAGATTATCCTAGATGAATCGCCCTTTTATAAAGTCAACTGATTAGATACTTTAATTGTATCTACAAGATACCTTTAATCCAATACCTAGATTATTGCTTTATTTTTTTTTTAAGATTTTACTTATTTATTTGACAGCAAGAGAGAGCAAGCACAAGCAGGGGGTGCAGCAGGCAGAAGGAGAGGGAGAAGCAGACTCGCTGCTGAGCAGGAATTCCCAAGACCCTGGGATCATGAACTGAGCTGAATACCCAACCAGCTGAACCACTCAGGGGCCCCTAGATTATTGTTTCAGAGAACAAGTGGGTACTGTAAATGAGCTAAATTGGCATATCAATAAAGTCATTATATAAGCTCTAGATAAAATATAAAATTCAGCCACTTAATGGCTCTGGAAAATGAACCAAAAAAAAAGCAGATTTTATACAGAAATTGAAATCTGAGGGGTGCCCGTGTGACTCAGTCATTAAGTATCTGCCTTCAGCTCAGGTTATGATCCCAGGGTCCTGGGATTGAGCCCCACAGTGGGATCCCTGCTCTGTGGGAGGCCTGCTTCTCCCTCTCCTACTCCTCCTGCTTGTGTTCCCTCTCTCACTGTGTCTCTCTCTGTCAAATAAATAAATAGAATCTTAAAAAAAAAAAGAAATTGAAATTTGAAAGACGATACCAACATGAGTGAATTTATTGTTTTTACAAATTTTGCTTAAGTTCAATCATGATAGAGGTACAACATGAGGTTGCAGAAATTGTGTTTTTAAAAAAGTACCTATTTTTTGTCCTACAGAACCGGAGAACATAGCCACTAAACAACAACAGCTACTGAGAAGTGAGGAGGGAATCCTAGACAGGAGAGAACTAATGAGCGGAAACCCTAAATTCTATGTATAAACACTGCTTAAATTTCTGTCTGATGGGTGAATCAAGCATATGTAGGACACTTTAAAAACAGTGTAATTAACATTTAAAAAAAAGACCTGGGATTAGAATTTCTCTCCACTATAGACAAGACAGAAATTTCAGCCTGAGCCTAAAGAAGGTAATCACTTACTAAATTAAAAATGTCAGTACTCTTAAGGGGCACTTGGGTGGCTCAGCTGGTTAAGCATCCAACTCTTGATTTCTACTCAGGTCGTGATCACATGGTCCGGGGATTGAGCCCCGCATCTGACTCTGTGCTCAGCAAGGAATCTGCTTGAGATTCTCTCACCCCCTCTTCCTCTGCCCCTGCCTTCTCTTACTCTTTCTCTCTCTAAGTAAATCTTCAAAAATTGTCAACACTCTTCAAAAGATGTTCAATGAGTTAACAGAAAAGATAATTGGCATTAATGAAAAGATAGAGAATATAAACAGAAAAATATGAAAAATTAAAGAAATTACACAAGTTTCACTCCTTAACCTTGAGTCAAGTCTCACATTATAAAAAAAAATAACTCAAAGTGGATCACTGACATTAAATGTAAAATGTAAAACTATAACATTTTAGAAAAAAACAGGAGAAAATATTTAGACTATAGAGCTAAACAACAAGTTCTTAGACTTGATACTAATAATATGATTCATAAAAAGAAAAATCTATATTGGAATTTCATCAAAATTGAAAAGTTTTGCTTTGCTTAAAACACTGTAGGGAAGATGAAAAAATAAGCTACAGATTGGCAGAAAATATTTGCAAAACAGATATCTAGCAAATGATTAGTATCAGGAAGATACAAGAAAATTTCAATACTTGACAGTAAGAAAGCAAATAATGCACTTAAAAAATGGGGAAAGTACATGAACAAATATTTTACCAAAGAGGACATATAAATGGCAAAGAAGCACATGAAAAGACATTCAACATCAATACCATCAGAAAAATGCAAATTAAAGCTACAAGGAAATATTGCTACACACATCAGAACAGCAAAAATACAAAATAGTAAAAATACCAAATATTGGAAAGGATGTGGCAAAGCTGTTAATCATATGTTCCTAGTGGGAGGTAAAATAACCAGTCTGGGAAACATTTGGTCATTCTTTAAAAACTAAAATGCAGCTACCATACAGAGAAGCAAATTGTACTCCTTGACAGTGATGACATAAAAGTGAAAACTTATTTTTACATAAAATCTCATACATAAAGGTTTACAGACAATTTGTTTGTAATAGCCCTAAACTGGAAACAACTGAGATGTCCTTCAATGAGTAAATGGTTTAAAAAAAAACCCATCATATATATATATATATATATATATATATATATATATATATATATATATCTGTTTGTGTAACATAAACAGATATATATATATATATATATATATATATATATATACACACACACACACACCATAGAATACTACTGAGCAATGTAAAGAACAAGCAACGAGAGTGATGTCAGCATCATGGTGGTATTATACTTCCTCCTTTCTGTCCCCCCCTTTTAACAATTAATTTGACATCCATTCACAAATAGAAGTACCACTGTGGGAGTTGTGGGATCCAGTACGACATGTCAAGGGACCTGGGAAGGCCACATCTATCTGTGCATCGAGTAATAGACCTCTGCATGGGCTATGGAATGAGCAGAAATCTGCAAAATGGCCATAGTTCCTCTTAGCCACAGTCAGGGAAAGTGAGAGTGCTAACTTGAGTAGACAACCAGTGGTTGAAACAGCCTTTGTGGAAGTCTAGCCTTCTTGAGGAGAGATTCCAGCAATCCGCTGGAGGGGCAGGGGAAGCATGGGAATTTGGCTTTACTGGAGAGAGTAGGAGGAAATTTGCCAGCAGCACCCCTCCCTCAAGGCAACAGAGGAAGAGGCAGGAGTTACCCCTGAATTAACCAGCAGTGACCTCCTTTGCTGGGGGAAAGGGAAAGCAGTGGATGAATGCCCAGCATCCCCAGAGCTGGTTTTTCAAAAAGAGAAAGAAAATTAACTGATCTTTAGCTAGACTAAGGAAAAAAAAAAAAAAAGGAATACTCAAATAAAATCAGAAATGAAAGAGGACACATTACAGCTGGGGATACTACAAAAATACATAAGATCTGTAAGATGAACAATTATATCTCAACAATTTGAATAACCTAAAAGAGATAGATAAATTCCTAGAGCTACAACCTACTGAGACTGAATCATGAAGAAATAGAAAATTTTAACAGACCAATAACGAGTAAGAAGAGTGCATAAGTAATCAAATTTTCCCGACACAGAAAATCTCAGAACCAGAAGGCTGCAATGATGAATTCCACCCAACATTTAGAGAATTAATACTAATCTTTCTCAAGTTTTTCAAAAGTATTGAAGAGGAGAGAATACTTCCAAACTCATTTTAGAAAGCCAACATTACCCTGATACCGAAGTCAGATAAGGACACTAAAGAAAACTATAGAGCAGTAGCCCTTATGAATACAGGTGCAAATATTCCCAACAAACCATTAGCAAATGGAATTCAAAAACATATTAAAAGGATTATACACCATGATCAAGTGGGATTATCCCTGGGGTAAAAGGATGGTTCAACATATGCAAACCAATAAATGTGGTAAATCACATCAATAAATATAAAAATCATATGGTCATCTCAATAGATACAGAAAAAAAAATTGAAAATATACAACACCATTTAATGATTAAAAACTCTCAACAAATTGGGTGTAGGAGGAATGTACCTCAACATAAAAAGGCATATATGGCAAATCCATAGTGAACATCATACCCAATAGTGAAAGACTGAAAGCTTTTCTGGTAAGATCAGGAACAGAATAAGGGTACCCACTCTTACTACTCTCATTCCATAGTACTTAAGTGCCAGTTAGAGCAATTAGGTAACACAAAGACATAAAAGACATCCAAATTTGAAATGAAGAAGTAAAACTGTCATTATTTATGGATGATATGATCTTATATGTAGAAAATCCTAAAGATCCAACCAAAAAACTATTGGAAATAATCAGTGAATTCAGTAAAGTTGTAGAAGGTAAAGTCAACATACAGAAGTCAGTTGCGTTTCTGTATGCTAACAATGAAATCTCTGAAAAAAAAATGCTATCCCATCCACAATAGCATCAAAACAATAAAATACCTATGAACAAATTTAACCAAGGAAGTGAAATATCTGTACAATGATAACTATAAGACTTTTATGAAAGGAATTAAAGAAGACATAAACAAGTGGAAAGATGTGCTGTTGTTAATGGATTGAAAGAATTAATACTGTGAAAATGTCCATACTACCCAAAGCCATCTATAGATTCAGTGCAATCTCTATTAAACTCTCAATGGCATTCTTCATAGAAGTAAAAAGAACAATTCTAAAATTTTAAATGTAACCACAAAAGATCCCAATAGCCAACACAATCCTGAGAAAGAATAATAAAGCTAGTGGCTTCATGTCTCCTGGTTTCAAACTGTATTACAAAGCTATAGTATTTCAACTGATATAATACTGGCATAAAAATAGACACATAAACTAATGAAACAGAATAGAGGGCCTGGATATAAACCACTCCATATATGATTGTTTAACATTTGACATGGAGCCAAGAACACTCAGTAGAGAAAGGAGAGTCTCTTCAACAAATGGTGATGGGAATACTGGATAACCGTAGACCGAAAAATAAAATTGGACCCTTATCTTCCACCACATACAAAAAATTACTTGAAATACATTAAAAGCTTAAACATAAAATCCTGACATATAAAACTGCTAGAAGTAAAGAGAGGGATGAAGCTTCTTGACATTAGTCTTGGTAATGACTTTTTTGGATATGACCCCAAATGCAGACATGACACAAAATCAAAAAGAACAAGTAGAACTCCATCAAACTAAAAGCTTCTGTACAGCAAAACAAACAATCAACAAATGAAAAGGCAACCTACAGAATGGGAAAAAAATTGAAAACCATGTATTGGATAAAGAATTAATATACAGAGTATATAAAGAATTCATACTCAATTAACAACAACAAAACCCCCCAACAATCCAACCTGAAAATGGGCAGAGGACCTTAACAGACATTTTTCCAAAGAAGACATCCAAATGGCTAACAGGGACATGAAAAGATGGCTAAAATGACTAATCATCATTAGAAATACAACTACCATATGATCCAGCAATTACACCTTTGGGTATATATTATTGTAAATAATGCTGTAGTAAACATGGAAGTGCAGATATATACCAAGTTATGGGAACAACCTTAGTGTCCACTGATGGATAAATGAATAAAGAAAATGTGGTACACACACACACACACACACACACTGGAATATTATTCAACTATGAGAAATAAGGACATCCTACTATTTATTACAACACGGTTGGACCTTGAAGTCATTATGCCTAGTGAGATAAGTAGACAGAGAAGACAAATACTGCATGATATTGGGGGCACGTTGGCTCACTAAGTCTCACTTGGAGCATGTGACTCTTGATCCTGGGGTTGAATTCAAGTCCCATGTTGGGCATAGAGCTATAGAGCTTGATTAATAAAAATGAAAATAAAAGTAAAGTCTTCAAAAAAACCTTTCAAGATGCTAGTTTAGAAAAAAGTCTATAAAAATAATAAAAAATTTTTAAAAGTCTATGTATGATATCACTTATAAGTGGAATCTAAACAAGCCAAACTCCTGGAAACAGAGTAGAATGGTGGTTTTCAGGGGCTAGCAGGTAGGAAAATTGAGGAGCTGTTGTTAAAGTGTGCAAAGTTACAACGGGATGATAAATAAGTTCTAGATATCTATAGCACAGTGTAATGATTGCAGTCAACAATATTGTATCATGTACATCAAAATTGTTAAGAGACTGAACGTTAAATGTTCTCACCAGAAAAAAAGAAATTCTAAGTATGTGATATGATAGAGGTGTTAGCTAAAGTGTTGGTGTGATCCTATTGCAGTATGTAAAATGTATCAAATCAACACGTACACCTCAAACTTACACGATGTCATATGGAAATTATATCTCAATTTTTAAAAAGGAGTGTATCTTTGCTAACTCTTTTTGGAAAGGAAAAATAGTGGTATGGTATACCAAGTTCCCTTAAGTATACTTCAAATGGTATTATCAATTTAAAGAAGTGTTTTTAGAAACCAATGCTTTTAGAAACACACAGCATTAAAAAAAAATGGGATGCTTATATAATCAACTAGTTAGGAGAAATAGGACTTTCAGGGTAAACAGGATCATTTCGTAATTAAGGAGAACACAATCCTCTAACATAAATCAGAGTCAGTTAATACAGACAACCAAGGGTCCTGTCTTGCCTGATATGTGCGCCCTTGTGGACACACACATGCAAATCCTATGGGCCTAAGAGACCATGCTGGATTAGATTTATTTCTCATTTCTTTGATTTCAAAAGTTATTTCTATTGATTTTCAAGCAAAATTACCTGCCTCTCTATAATTTAACTCTGTGGGATTCTGGGGATTTTTTTTTTTTTAAGATTTTATTTATTTATTTGACAGAGAGAAATCACAAGTAGATGGAGAGGAAGGCAGAGAGAGAGAGGGAAGCAGGCTCTCTGCTGAGCAGAGAGCTCGATGCGGGACTCGATCCCAGGACTCTGAGATCATGACCTGAGCCGAAGGCAGCGGCTTAACCCACTGAGCCACCCAGGTGCCCCGGGATTCTGGGGATTTGATGGTAAAGTCATTACTCATTAGACAGATTTGTAAGGAATAATTTTTAATTACATAGAACAGATGTAGGAATGAAAACATTGTAAGCAGAACAGTGGACAAAATGAAATTACTTCATCCAGACTAAAGGGAAAAGTTGGAGATAAGGACCTTCCTTGCAATCTCCCACCTACACTTCCTAGAAATAAACAAACAGGAATTTATGAACACAGCCACAGAATTTACAGAAATGAAAAAAAAATCTCAAACAACTAGTAGTCTTTACAGATTTGGAAATCTCAGCTGAAGGGTTGAATATATAGAATGAACTGTCCCTATAGTGGGCACGGAGTCATGTGGTGATCTTTTTTTAAAAGCTCTCTTGGATGTGAACATCAGTTTCTTAGAAGCAGGCCCAATTGCTCCAGGAAGACAAGGAGGTCTTGAAATGATTCCAGAAAATTTCCCTTTGTAATCCCGCTTCTCTTTCCCCAACACATTCTCATCAATACTCTCATATAAGAAAGCAGCCAACAGATACCACCTTTTGATTGCTTGTAGCTTAAGGAATCCAGCTGTTAAGAAGTTTAGTTTACCCTCAAACCAGATCACAGATCTCAGGCTATGTGAACAGCCAGCAGGTTCAGGGGTCTTTGCACATTTAGTTTGCCAGAAACCTGTACATCAGACCTGATGTGTCCACCTCTGAAATTTTAGATACTTTTCCAAATGGACTTCGAACCTTTCAAAGGGTCAGCATACACCTTCAGAAGCCAAAATGGCTTCTGATTACCATTTCATGAGTCCCGGAATACTTTCTGCCCAACATACCCCTACTTGAGGAATATTTTTGCCTCCTATCTCATCATTTAGAGCCCTGGGAACGGTTGACTATGCGTACTGAAATAATACCCCAGAATTATATTTTTGATACACTATAGTGTCTCTCAAAGGAACAACTTCTAACATTTTCTGAGATAAACAGAAAAAAAAAAAAAACCCACAACACTACAAAAAACCGTTCTGCACTGCTTCCTGAGCATTCTAAATGCCTAAGCTGAAGCAAAGCAGTCTTTAAGCTCTCCTCCCATCATAATAGCCTCAATTCCCTTTGTCTGTTTTAGTCTCTGTGGCTCTGAACAATCACACTTTGAGAAGAAACTGCCATTCTTTAGTGGAAACATTACTGAGTGCATTTCGAAATGAAACAGCTCTTGTTTAGAAATTGTCTTTTCACCGCAAACCACGCAATTAAGCTCTAGCTCTAAACTTATTCTTCAACACTTTTAAAATGAAGTTTGGCATAATATTAGATTTACAAAATAGTCGTGAAGGCAGAACAGAGAGTTCCAATATCTTATGTCCAGTTTCTCCTATTATTTACATTTTATATCAGATTGGTATATTTGCTATAATTACTGAAGCAATATCAATACATTATTATTACCTAAGTCCATACTTTTGATTTCCTTCATTTTTATCTAACATTCTTCTTCTGTTCCAGATTTTCCATACAGGATGACACTCAATTGTCATGTCTCCTTAGCTATTATGTTTTCTCAGATTTTTCCTTTTTAGGCCCTTGACAGTTTTGAGAAGTACTGGTCAGGTATTTTGTAGAATGCCCAATAATTGTGATTTGTCTGATGTTTTTCTCTAGATTGAACTGATATGGGTTTTGGCCAGGAAGACTACAGAAGCAATATGCTGTTTTCATCACACCATGTCAAGGGTCTACAGTATCAACATGACATCACCATTGATACCAACTTCGATCACCTAGCTTGAGTTGGTGTTAGTTTTTCCATTATAAATTTACTCTGTTCCCCCGGCCTTTCTCATACTGTTAGAATGTCACAATGCATAGTGCACACTTAAGAAGTGGAAAGTTACTCTATCTTCTTGCAGGTAAAATATCTACATAAATTACTTGGAATTCTTCATGGAGATTTCTCTCTTTTACTCTATTTACTTGTTAATTAAATCACTTAGTTATATAAGTATGGACTCTACGGCAGTATATTATAAATCACTCTAGCCTTCTTCTCTTGCTTGCTTGTCTATAAACTCTTACTCCAACCATGGGAAACTAGTTCCTGCCATGTGCCATCTGTGATGTGGTTACAACCATGAGACCATGACCTGAGCCAAACCAAGAGTCAGATGCTTAACCAACTGAGCCAAAATGAATGCTTTTAATGCTTTTTCTTCATTGACTGGCTTGATCATGTGACTATTCTTTAGCCTGTTAATATAGTGTATTACACTGAATATTTTTTAATATTGATATAGCCTTTCATCCCCAGAATAAATAATATTTGGTCATGTTATAAAATTCTTTTTGTATATAGTTGATTTATTTTTGCTAATATTATTAAGGACTCTTACTTACATCTATAATCATAAAGGACTTGGCTCGTAGTTTCCTTTTTTTGGCCTGTTTTATTCAGGTTGGCATTATGTAAATACAGTCCTCATGAAATGAGTTGGAAAGTAGTCCTTCGTTTTCTATTTCCTGGAAGAGATTGTTCACCACTGGTGTTAATTTCTCCTTTGATAGAATTCTCCAGTCAAATCATCTGGGATTACTGATGTCATTTTGGCAGTTTTTAAATTACAAAATCAACTTCTTTAATAGCTATAGGACTTCAAATTATCCTGCTCATATTCAGTGAGTTAGAGTCATTTATATTTTTTTAAAGGATTGGTCCATTTTTTCTAATCGAATGTCTATGTATAGAGCTTTTTTGTAGTGATCACATATACCGTGTTAGTTCCTGGAGGGTCTGTAGTTAAATCTTCTGTTCATCCCTAATGTTAGCAACCTGTGGGGGTCCCCCCCCCATTTTTTTGTCAGTATTGCTAGAGGTTTG
This sequence comes from Mustela lutreola, assembly GCF_030435805.1. Lineage (NCBI taxonomy): Eukaryota > Metazoa > Chordata > Mammalia > Carnivora > Mustelidae > Mustela > Mustela lutreola. Next base: position 100,570,040 of record NC_081308.1, on the reverse strand, counting down.
CCAATTTTATTGTTTTCTAATTGAAGGACCTGCTTTTTTTTTTTTTGGAGAATTAAGAGTTTCCATTGTGTTTCTGTGATCATTCCCATTGATTTATACTTATGTTTATTATTTCCTTCCTTCTGCTTGTGTTATATTTTCCTCTCTTTTTTCTGGTTTCTTAAAAGAGGCTATTGAGTTGAGATCTATACAGTCTTCTCATTCAGGTTTGCTATCACATTGTACAACTCCTGGGAGCACCAAAGTGTTCAATGAGAAAAGTGCTCATTGAAGGGATGCTACACAGTAGCCTTACTCTGAACAGTACAAAAAAAAAAAAAAAAAAAAACACCAAATAACTGCAAATGTGTTCAACAACAGAATTGTATACCAGTAACCTAACAATGATTTGACTTTGACCTTTTCTCCTTGAAACTGAATAACTCTATTCAGAGGCAGGAGTTACCATGGTGTCACTAAAAATGTTTCAATAAAAAGTAGTACATCTTTTTGTCCTTGGTAGATATTGCTGTATCTGCCTTTTATATCTTTGTCCAATTGCTAAATAAACTAAATTTTGCCTCTTAACATTTCTCCTCCAAATTTACTGAAACCTCCAGTGTTTCATAATAAAAATGTAATTTATATATTAAAATTAGGTTGGTTAAATCCTCCTCTTGCCTGTATCTATCCCATGGCAAATTAAAAACTATTTTTTCTGGTCTTTTGAAAAGCCCTTACAAGTATTGATTTAAAAGACAAGATGAGAGGGATAATTCCTTTAATAGTTGGTTTCCAGGAAACTAAATGCTGCTAGATTAGTTACTAGGTCATTTCCTACAAATTACCTGGAGTTAGAGTTTGACCCGTTCTATGGATGTTTGGCTATGTAGGCAAGAAGGTGTGAGGGGTCAAAGATTATTTCAATTTGTAAATCTGTGCAACTGAGAAGTATTTGTGCTATTAAAAGAAATAGGAAACAGGGGGAGGAAAAAAAAAACAAAACCCTGAAGGTGTGGAGATAGAACAAAACATCCAGATAGAGATATCTAACTTTGCAGGCCTTTGTGAAGTTGGGGAGAGTTAAGGGTCAAAATTATATAATTCATACCTTTCACAAAAGTTTACTGACTCGCTATTGGGTGCCAGATTCTGTTCTCTACTGCGGGGTGCGTGTGACCAGAAAGTGGACTTGCAATCCTTAAACACTGGGTGTGTATGAAGAAAGGTGAAGAGCCAAAGCCACATGCTACTGTCACTCTTACACTTAGGATATGGGAAAAGGGAAGTGGGAGAACGGAGAATCAAAGAAATAACAGAAAAAGCAGAATACAATTAAACAGAAGTCAGGGGAAAGAATGGCAAAGCAGCAAGAAAGGGCTTAGAGAGCTTGAAGAAACTGAGAAAAAGAGGAATACTGGAGATACGTTGGAAATATAACTTGTAATAATAATTGTTAATATTTATTGAACATGAAATGCTTCACATGAATGGTATTGCTTTATCCTCACCACACTTTCGTAAGAAAGAGCTTTCTTATTTCTGTTTTACAGATAGAGGAAACTGAGGCTTATTGATGAAAACCAGAGTTTGGCAGTAGTTAATGGGGTAAAACAGGTTTTATTTGGGAACTATTGCAAAAGGGGAAAAGAGACATTAATACTGGACTGGACTCAATGCTGAATACAGCAAGAACAGTGAAGGTTTATAGATGGCGGTGTGTGGTGAGTGACTAAAGGAAGCATTAAGGGTTGGAGGATTCTTGCTAAATCAACTTAGGTAGATTACTGCTGAAGGGAGGTCAAGGTATGACCGGATATCAAGATTAATCAGATACCAAGAGTTGGGGATTCTTGGGATGCCTGAGTTGCTCAGCTGATTAAGCTTCTGCCCCTGGCTCAGGTCATGACCCTGGGGTCCTGGGATCAAGTCCCACAAGGGGCTCCTTGCTCATCAGGGAACCTGCTTCTCCCTCTACCTGCTGCTCCCCCTGCTTGTGTTCTCTCAAACTCTCTCTCTGACAAATGGATAAACAAAATCTTAAAAAAAAAAAGAAAGAAAGAAAGAAAGAAAGAAAGAAAAGAAAAAAGACTGGGGGATTCTTGGTAAATGGACCAAGCAGGATTCTTGCTACAAATGGACTAGGCAGGTCAAAGCCAAGTGTCAAACAAGGCCTAATCAAAAAGAGGGCTCAGAGGAGCCTGTCTCACATTTGATGAAAGAGAGAGTTTTTGTCAGGATCAGTTGTTAACTTTCTTGCTGAAGGGAAATAGTAGAGCAGAAGTTTAATCTCAGCTCTATTTGGCCCTAGATTCATGTACTTTTTAACCACAGGATAAAGAGTTACAGTCAGTGTAAGCCCAAGCCAGTAGTTCCCAAACTTGGCTGCACATTAGAAACAACTGGAAGTCTTTTGAAAGTTTTGATGTGCAAGTCATAATGCCCACATCAATGAAATCAGGTTGTCTGGTATTAGTTGTTTTTGAACATTCCCCAGGTGATTCCAGTGCGCAGCTAAGACTGGGAACCACTGGGCTAATGAGTAAGTGGGCCAAGAAGAAGCAGAAAGCACTGTAGATTATGTCTTCAAGCAATTTTGCTGCTAAAAAAGGGAATTATGCTAGACAAGTTAGGAGTGTTGAAGAAATATGATTAAAAAAAAAAAAACAATAGCTCCCAACCTAGAAATCCTCTCCACAGAGATAGTAAAGATAGAAAACAGTTTCATCTTCAAATAACCATGAAACCAAGATGTGAACTCACAGACACAGAAAGAAATTTCACCTTTTCATATAGCTAAACAAATAAAATCCAGTATGGCTATGTTTCAAAATAAACAATACAGTCCTTAAGTAAGAACATTGGACAGCACCTTCTGTCACACATAATTCATCCTAACTTTATCATGGAAATTGGGAAGGCCATCTATCTTACTTGAACAGCTTTATCCAGTAGGAAAACAAATTTCTCATGTCTTAGTGCCTGGTGGAAGTTTTGCAAATTGGAGCTAAGTGTCCACTGCAGTTGGGGTCTTACCTCACATGGTAATGGGGTGCTATCTCCCTTTATGTTGCACCTCAAAAAATTGGCTCCCAGGTCCTTGAGGAAATATTCCTGGGTGGTAAGACTGGAGAGCAGCTGATTTAGTCAATATTAAGATTTGTACATTTGAGAAGGGTAGAGAAAGAAATTCTGAAACAAAAGGGCAGGGAGGAAATCTCTTCCTTTATTTTTAACAGGGAGAATTACACCTTTTGTTTTTAATTTGTATCTGTCCTTACAGGGGATATCAGGATTAAGGAGTTTTTCTTTCCTTAAAAGAAGGAGACAGGAAAATAATGGCCCCTCTACCCTTCTGAGGTCGTTGGCTGAGACACCCCCCAAAAATACAGATTGGCAGGAGAAAACTGAACAGAAGGTTGATAAGATATATGCCTCCTGTGTACATGGCAGATACCCAAGAAAACAGAGTAACTGGGGCGCCTGGGTGGCTCAGTGGGTTAAAGCCTCTGCCTTTGGCTCAGGTCATGATCCCAGGGTTCTGGGATTGAGCCCCACATCGGGCTCTCTGCTCCTCAGGGAGCCTGCTTCCTCCTCTTTCTCTGCCTGCCTCTCTGTCTACTTGTGATCTCTGTCTGTCAAATAAATAAAATCTTAAAAAAAAAAAACAAAACAGAGTAACTCTCTGAAATGGCCCACACCACCACCTTAAATCCATCTTTAGCTAAAGACAAAAGAAAATGACTCACGTGGGGAGCCAATTTTCTGGGAGGTTATCAGGAAAAGCAAGAGGAAGGAGGATATGATTGTTACGCAGATTAGAGTCACTGGGTCCTCCACAGGTGAGTTTCTAGAGATCCCAGTCAGGGATCCCCCAGAAGGGATCTCGAGATCCCTTCTCTTCCTGGTACAGAGAGGGAGACATTCCTTCCTAATGAAAATTTCCTTCATAAATATAAATTTTTCTTACAAAAGGGTAACTTCTCTTGGGTTTTCAGAGCATCTCCTGTGTCTACTGTTTCGTGAAAATAATCAGCTCAAGATAATCCTTAAGTCAAAGTGGCATACTCTGGGGTGACATATTCTTCTCCCCTTTGCTATTCTTACACAGACAAATGTAAAAAGTTTGCAAGCTGAGAGTAAAAAAAAAAAAAAGTGCAAGAAGAGGACATTAAATCTGCCAGAGAACAGAGATATTGATGAAGAAAGACTCCAGAACAGGAGAGAAGCACTGACATAAAAAAAATCTATGTAAAGTGTAAACTTGGGCCAGGAGATACTTCTTCCTGTGAAATGAGAGGGTGAAGGTACAGACATGATTTTATGGAGGAAGAGGACTTACATGTCTTCCTCCTCTCGAATCTACCATGTCTCTCCATTAGCACCATCTCCAGGGATGGAAAACACTCTCAGCAGTTGCAGTCCAGGGCTGGTTCATTTCAGAAGGGCACAGTTAACAGCAGTGTTCCTCTAACTCATCATCATCCTCTGATGAAGAAGATTCTAACAGACAATGATTTTTTTTTAAATTTTCTCTGACTCAGATTACCAAAATAAACTTTAGTCTTTATCAGTGATAAGGGGAAAACTGTGCTCTAAGATGGCTGACCAAACCAGCAAGGGAATTCCAGTCCCCTCTCAAAGCCTTTTCGGGTTTTTCTTCCCTACCCCATTTCCCGCTCCCACCAAAAGCACCAAATATGCAGAAGTAGAAGGGTATAAATTACCCTCCCTGGTTGTGCTCAGGGCTCAGACCTTTGGAGATCACTCTCCTCTGAGCCCACTGGTGTTAAACCTCTAATCCTCCAAAGTGTCCTACTGCCAGTTGGATCTCATGAACCAGTCCAGGTTCCATGACATCAGAGCTCCGCCATTTCCAAGCCACCCAAGGTCCCACATAGCTAACAAAAGGAAAAGCTAAAGTCAAGGAGTTTTTGACAGAGACCTTTCTATTTTATTTAAGACTTCTTTCATAAATGTGTTAGATCAAACAGGGTTATCTCTAAAAAAACACAAAGAAGAAAATAAGTTAACTCAAGGAGGGTTTTTTTGTTTGTTTGTTTTCCTGCTGCCATTCCATGTTTTCATCAAGTGTCAGGTGCCCCACATCCAAGGTAACTTGAATCATCCATCTTTTTTTTTAAAGATTTTATTTATTTATTTGATAGATAGAGGTTACAAGTAGGCAGAGAGGCAGGCAGAGAGAGAGAGGAAGTGAAGCAGGCTCCCTGCTGAGCAGAGAGCCCAATGCAGGGTTTGATCCCAGGACACTGGGATCATGACCTGAGCCGAAGGCAGAGGCTTTAACCCACTGAGCCACCCAGGCACCCCTTGAATCATCCTCTTAAGTACTCCATGAGATATTTGTATTTTCATCTATTTAAGTTAATTGATTGAAGATAGAATAGGTAAAATCTCAGATGAAAAGACAGATTTGTATAGGATCATATGCGGATGTGGACACAGTACACTGAAGGGCAAAAGCCACATGGCCTATTGGGATTCTACAATAACAGCTCAAGGCAGGAGAAAAAGCAAAGAGCTAAAGATTCTAACTTCAGCCTTTACAGTTCTGTTAACTGGGGTACCTAGAGTAATGCCTTGAGTTAATTCCCCTGGACCTCAGCTTCCTTATTTGTGTAACAAAATGGATTTTGCTGTGTGTTGGAAGGCGAAATTATGCTCAGAGACTGAGTTTGTCTTTGCCAGCAATTTATTTAACACAGGCTCACTGTGGGAATTTCACAGGCCAGTAGCATACAGGATAATGTTTCTTAATAAGCCAGTAAAGAAATAACATACTCCAAACCAATGATAGATTAATCTCACTATTGAAAGAGGACTTTGGCTGCCTCCATTTTGACCTCAAATTTTCTAGTTGGGTTCTTCTTTCCAGCTGTCCCTTGGCTCAGGCATAAGCTCCTGAGGGCAAATTATCCCCTGATAGGACCAGAGACTGCCCCCTCAAACTAATCCCTGAGCCAGCAAGACACCACACCAAAGCAATGTTTGATTTGACCTTCACTGCCTACCTGCATATACCCACCCACATTTGCCCCACAATGTCCTTATAAACCTGGAAGCATTTTTGGCACTTTGGAGACCATCTTTTGAGACGCTAGTCTGCTGTCTTCCCAGTGTTGGCCTCACTGAAATAAATCCTTTATTTGACCATCGCCCATTTCTCTGCCTTTGGATTTTGTCAGTGGCCAGTGGCTGAACCTTGTCTGTTTGGGACCTCTGGAGTGAGATGCTCCTGCTGCCCTGTGCCCTAGCTACACTACTATTCCAGGGAAGTGGAGATGAGAGGAATAAAGCCCAAAGTTAGTTGAGGTAAACTGTGGTAGCTGGGTAGCTCAGTCAGTTAAGTGTTGGCCTTCAACTTGGGTCATGGTCTCGGAATCCTGGGATAGAGCTCTCTGCTCAGTGGAGAGTCTGCTTCTCCCTCACCCTCTGCTTCTGCTGCTCTTCTGTTTGTGCTCACTCTCTCTGTGTCAAATAAATAAATAAAATATTTAAAATTTAAAAAAATAATAAATGTGGTATCTCTCCTGATGGGATGGGGGCCTCCAAATGTGGGGTGATGATTGGGTGGAGGGTGATGGTTCAGGCGGGGAAAGAATTCACCAAAGGCAGAACAAAGGAGCTTGATGTTTACTGACTACACTGCAGGGGAGCAGGGAGCAGAACAGTGGAGGAGAGGCTGTCTGTCAGGAGGCAGTGGATGGGGGCTGTTTTTAAAAGGGGGAAGATGAGGGGGTATGGCCACAAGTGGAATTTTCTCTTTTTTTTTGGTAACTCTGCCTTGCTGGAAGTAGCCCATTGGTCAGGGCCTATGGATATCTTGAGGTGGGTTGCTGGATGGGCTTGTCTAGATTCAGCTAGGGGGTCCCCATGGGCCCTTCCCGCATTCCATGGCCCAAGCCCGTTGCCTAAGAATGTCCTCTGCATACATCTTAATACAGGCTGGTGTAAAGTTTTTTCCGGTGAGATAAACACACCACCAGGCAAAGTGGGTGCAAGATTTATTAACAACGCTCTCTGGCGAAGTTTCAGGGCTCAGGAGAAGGGGAGCCAGGAAAGTTGTGCCGGGAGGAGGTGGGCACCCTCGGGCGAGGTTCTGCGACTCTGGAAAGCAGAGTGGCGGAAGTCGCGCCCAAGGCAGGGAGGAGGGGGCCTTTAAGGGGTCTTGGGGAAAGCTCAGGGGTCTTTTGGCAAGTTTCCCTTATTTGGATATCCCACCTGCTCATCGGGATCCCATTGGTCCACAGGAGCCCGGGGCGGGGGTCTCAGATTCCTGCTTGGGCCTTTGTTCTCCTGTCCAAGCTCAGGTCTTGTGGCGGGACTTTCACCATCTTTAGTAGCCCTTCCTGCCAGCCCAACAGCTGGTACTTGGGAAAGATGGCTCAGCCACCCAAGAGTTGATGTCCAGCTCCAAGCCCAAAAGTAAAATCTCCTGTGGCTAGAGCATATTGCTAGGGACCTCTGGTATGGGTGTTGATGGGTAAGAGGATACTCTTCAACGGACCCCTGCACGGTTTTCGCCACTGTGCGGGAGCTCATCACCCCAAGGTCCTCAGAGAGCTAGTTCAGATCAGCAAAGTCTAGCCTTTCCCAGACCATAGACTCTCAACTAGTCTTACAAACTCTGGGTATGTAGAGTCACAATGTTGCCTCGCCGTAATTGGGGCTCCTGATTTATTTATTGATGTACTAATTAATTAATTAATTGTTTTCATATGTTTTTATTGATGAGTCCCCAGTGGGGCCCCATAGCAAATGAACTACTGAGCTCTTATCAATGAGAACAGATGAGCTAGTGACAGCCGGACACGATTTACCTCATTTTTAGAGCAAAACTTTTCTCTTGCAAACGATCTCATTTTTGTCATAAAACAGCTGGATATGAATGTAATAAACCAGCAGACAGGATTTGTTACATTAATGATACAAGGAGGACAGTGGACTGAGGCAGCTCTAAAGACACCTACATAACCAAAACAAAAATCTAAGCCTGTAAATGTCTCGCAGTTATAAAAATGGAAATCTGAAGAGAACCAGACACAAAGAGCCAATGTGGTTTTAAACTACAGCCAATCAGTAACTTCTTTACATTGTTTCTGCCTTTGCTCTCAAAATGTCTCCAGCTGCCTTCATGGAGCACTTCTAACCACTTCTTGTTTGGTACTGCCGGATTCAAACTGATGTTGGCTCAAATTAATTCTTAAAATTTGAATATGCCTCAGTTTAGCTTTGATCAGATTCCATGATTTAGCCCTCCAACTTCTATTGAGAAGGGAACAAGATAAAAAGGCTTTAAACTGCAGCATAAGGAGTTAAGACTTGTTGTGAGAAAAAAAAATCCTAAGTATTATAGCTATACTGAAAATCTTCCTGGGATACTTTTTTTTTTTTTTTTTTTTTTTAAATAGCAAAACTCGCTATGTATGAAACAGTGGTGAATAAAATTACAATAAAGAAAGTGTCTCAAGAAAGGTCCTTCCTGGCCATGAATATAACTGGTTCTAAAATAAGTAAATTAAATGTTCCCCCGGAAGTCAGTGTTACTGTGGAATCAGACAACTGGCCATTGGAAATGTTTGATGCTTGCACCATGGGTGAGCAGCTCCCACCGAGGTCCAAAAGCAATCCGGGCACTAGAAAGCTCTGGATTTGTCTCCAGAGCATTAGCATTTTTATTGCTTTATGATCCATTCATATCCATATAAAAGTGATTTACTCCCTCGGTATGTGCAATATAACACTAAAGAATTAGCACTGGAACAGCCTCAGGGGTCAATTAACCCAAACCTGGAATTCTAAGCAGTAGAGATTAGTTTTTGCAATGTCTCCCAGTAATTAAATCTAGCAACTGAAGGTGATTCCGCCACTTTTCTAAACACACTGTTTTCAATTCTTTTAACTATCACTGAGTCTAATCTCCTCATGTATATAAAAATCACTTAGGGATGACTATGGGTATTTATATTATAGAAGACCAGAATATGCCACCCCAAAATATGACTGCAGGAGACCAGAATATGCTACCCTGATTATGCCTCTTTGGTACAAGGATTATTTTTAGCTGCTTATTTTGAGAACCAGCAGATATGAGAGAGGCTCTGAAAATAGAGTAGAATTTACCCTTTTGTCAGGGAAATTTACATTTATAAAGGAAATCTCCATTTGTAAGAGTGTCTCTTTCGGTACCAGGAAGAGAAGAATGACTCTAAATCACAAGAGAATCTTATCAATGGAGAAGGCCCTACTTAACTGTGTCTAACAAACCTCACCCCTGTTTCCCTAGCTTTTCTGGCTCACCTCCCCATAACCAGCCTTCCCCACATCCTTCTTCTGTTTTAGCTGAAGATGTTTTTTTTTCAGAGGAGGCCTCATTCCCTTACCCTATGTTCTTTAGGGGTGATGTAGAGGTCCCCAATGAATGTGCATACAGGCATCCATGCTACTAGAATCCAGGGGGCTGAACCAGGATTATCTTTGAATCTCCTAGCATTCATTTTGGGTAGGCTACCAACCAGAGGGTGTATCAGTCAGGCCTACCTGAGGTTACTAGTAGGAGATAAAGACACATAATGTCAGAAATGGTCAGGGAAGAATCCTGAATTTTCCAAATAGTTTTATATATTTTCTCTCCCCTTTTCTCTGATTATAACCCAGGCAGAAGCCAACAGATCAACCCATTCTGGAATGGCCACTGAAGGAAAGCAGAATTTACCACCCTAAAATATGTCACTTTGGCATGGGGATTATTTTGAGCTAAAGCCAATCAAAATCCACCAGATTCAGGAAAAGCTTTTTACTGTAAGGGCCTATTTAGCCAGAGCAATTCCATCCGGTTAAACAGTGATTTTGTTGTTCATGCAGTAAAACTTAAACTGACCCTGTGTGCACCCCCACCCCAGGGGAACTTACTTAAAAGCAAGTCCCGGAAACCAGTAGAATATGGTCGACCAGTCCCTGATAACAGAGCCCAAATACAAGGGCGGGTCAGGTCAGGTGGAGGGAACAGAGCCTGAATGCAGGGATGAGTCAGGCCAGGTGGAGACATCCCATCAGTGAAGCGCGCATACTGTCTCCCTAGCTACCAAGGAGTGTGGGCCCCGCCTTTTGGGTGCCTTTTGGGTGCCAATTCTGACCAAGGTGATAGGCTAGTTCAAATGGTTACTATGGGGTGAATTGTAATTCAATTGGCCACCCGTGTGTGACCTAGCATGACTGTGCAGCTTTCTCTGTGTGTTACAATCTCATTGGCCACCTGTGTGTGGCCAGGCTCAACCACATGACCTTTGCTCTATAAAAGTTAGTCTGTAAGGCAGGGAGGGGTCACCCTCTCTGTAAGAGGTGGCCCCGAATGGTCGGTTTGATTCTCGATGCTTGGCGAGAAATAAAGCTTTGCTTGACCTTCATTTCGTATCAGTCTCGCTCCTTTGATTACAGACCTAACATTTGTGGAAGCCAAGAAAAACAGGGCTGTACCCACCTCGAGTCTAGCCCTGACATAAGTACAGCTGAAAGACCCCTCCCCGGGAAGATAGATAGGATAACTAACCGCTTGTTTGCTTTTCTGTAAATCGCTGGCTTTTAGATATAATATTAGGATCCCAGTTGTGTGATTAATTGCTCTTTTGCCTTTCTGTAACCGCTTGGCTTTTAGGGCATGACACTTGACTCCTGTTTGAACAAGATACCCTCTCCTAATAGCCGGGGCATGGTCACGTAGGCAAGGGGGCTGCATGGTCACATAGGTCACGTAGCCAGGATGCCTTTCTGCTGAGTAATAAGGTCAAACTTCCCCTCTTTGTTTCCCCTTCCCGCCTTTCTCTTCGCGCGAGGGGGTCTTCCAGGGCCAATCCACTAACACCAAGTATGCCTTTTTCAAAAGTTCAAACTGTCCACCAATCAGTTGCACCCCACCCAAAACTTGTTTGTACCTGTCTATAAAAACCCTGCACCACCCCAGCCAGGGGTGCTCAGCTAGCAGGAGCTGCTGACCACCCGCAGGCGCGCGCTGACCACCCGCAGGCGCCTGCGTAACAATAAAGAACCTCTTGCTGATTGCATCCAGTGGCAGTGTTGGATTCTTGGGTAAGGGGATCCGCGGGTCTTTCACAGCCATCTTGGCAAAGCAAAAGCTGGCACCTTGCACCCCCTCTCCACCCGCTCTCCTCCCCTCGGCAGTATGTGTGACATTCCTCAACTACCTCTAACTGCCCTAAAAGAAAAACAAATAGTTAACTTACAGAGATCACAATCCTGCAAGACAGGAGTCTCCCTAGGTTTACAAATGTCCTAGAGATCTACAAACAAAGAAGCTATCTAACAATAGCACAATTTCCAGAGGCAAATAACTCAGTTCCTCAAGCCCTAAATAAAGTTAAATTTCTTCTAAACCCAAATCTCATTAACAAGGATGCTTGATAGCAAGAATGTGAAATTCCACCAGGAAACTCCCAATTGTCTTCATGTTAGTGCCTCATTAAAGAGAAAAATGGACTTGGCTTGATAGTAACTAGGACTTCAATATCCTGACAGTCTTCTTTACCCTGATAGCCCTTCTGAACACCTACTTTGTCCTCACCCACCGCCAAGTCCACTCCTACTCTGCCTTTAAAAACTCTGACTATAATCTGGCTTGCAGTCCAAGTCCCTACTCCGCTGTGTCGGGTATACTTGGGCCCAAGCTTAAGCTTGTCAAATAAACCTTCGTGTGATTGCATCGGTGCTTGGCTCCTTGGTGGTCTCTTGGATGCGAAAACTCGGGCATAACATATTTACCTCTCCCCAGTTGCCTAAATTTACATTGGAAATGGGGGGGGGATGTGCCAGAAAGAGAGATATTACTAGAGATACCTTTTTACATGAGAAATTTACCTGCATAGCAGGGCAGCCTTTGTTTCCCAAACATCTCTTCTTGCCTTCTTGTGAATGGCCTTCCTCCCCTTTGTGTCCCCATACCTCTACTTGTTTCCTTAGCTCAGAGTGTTATAGAAGCCTCAATTGCCTGATTGCCTTTTTGGTCTCATATTTTTATGGGTCTACCATATGTATGAAATTAAGTTTGCTTTTCTCCTGCTAATCTGTTTTATATCAATATAACTACTAGACCAAAGAACCTAGAATAGAGGAAGAAAAATATTTTCTGCCCTTACACCACATTCTGTAACCAAATTGTCTTATTAAAAGGTATGGACCAGGAAGAGACAAGATAGATCAAGTCAGAAATAATTTTTAGATGATTTTTTAAAAATACATTCCAGGGCACCTGGGTGGCTTAGTGGGTTAAGCCTCTGCCTTCAGCTCAGGTCATGATCTCAGGGTCCTGGGATCCAGCCCGCATCAAGCTCTCTGCTCAGCAGGGAGCCTGCTTCCTCCTCTCTCTCTCTCTCTCTGCCTGCCTCTCTGCCTACTTGTGATCTCTGTCTGTCAAATAAATAAATAAAATCTTTAAAAAAAACCCACACACATTCCACTTTGCAGTGATGCCAACAGCCCAAGGATGCTAAGGGACATGAATGTCCATCAAATACCATGATCACTGGCCCATTTTGGGGTGACTTTTATGACAAAAAGCAAACTATTGTCAGACTGTAGATGTTTTGGAAAGTGGAACATGGTACAGTTTTGATTTAAGGGTCATAAATGGAGGGGCCAAAATTATCTGATTGGACTGAAACAGCAAAACCATGACCAGAAAAAGTGTTGACAGTAATGAAGTACCACAGATAGCCTTAAAAAAGGAATCAAGATTCCATTTAGTTGATTTGCCAGAAGGAAGGAACAATGACTCTTGCAACATGTCCTCTTGTTATGAGTCAAATGGGTCAACTTTTGGCGAGTCCCAAGTTTGGCATGAAGTGCTAACTTCTGCTCCAGAAACACATAGTGCTTTAATTTATGTCCAGTCTATAAAAGTAGACATATTTCCATATTCAGTACAATGACAAATTTAGCTAGTGATGATGGCCATCTGAGTAGGCTTGATCAGCAGCTTGATTCCCTTTGGCCTCATTAAGAATAGGCTCTTACTTTAGACATTTACATTAGTGACTTTGTCTGATTGTCAACTGAAATTTGTTTCCATAGTTCATGGCTCCAAAGAGGGGTTTATTTTCATCTACTAGTCTGTAGTCTTCTAAGCGGTAGACCAGATACCTGGGACATTGGCAGTGACCCAAAATGTAAAAAAGATTCATAAAGGGACATATTGGCCAAAGCTATTAAGACTACTTTGAGTCCTGTCCACTGAGTAGAGTAGTCACATCCACTTTTGTTTATAAGTAGCTGGAACTAAGACTGAACATCAGTAATGGCTTGATGGATGCTATAATGCTTTAATTAATTGAGCCTTCAAGAAATCAAGCCCAGAAATTTAGGAGAACATTTGTGAATCAAGAACCCCATTGAGCTAACAGTATTGCTTCACGAAGGCAGTGGAACTGAGGATAATAATTCCTCCAAGGGGGTAGCTGACTTTTTTAAAGATTTTATTTATTTATTTGGTGGAGGGAGAGAACACAAGCAGGAGGAGAGGCAGGCAGAGGGAGAGAGAGAAGCAGGCTCCCCACTGAGCAGGGAGTCTGATGCAGGGCTTGATCTGAGGAACCTGGGATCAGGACCTGAGCCAAAGGCAGATGCTCAATTGACTGAGTCACCCAGACACTCCACTGAATTTTTTTGATATAAAGTCAAATGCAGAACCAGCTACTCCACCTGTGCTCTTGACTATGTCATTTCCCTTCAACTACTGAGGCCTGTTGTGTTCTTAACTTGTTAATGAACCTGTATGTATCTTAATTTGTTTATTGGCTATTTCTATTTATTTTCTTTTTTAATTTTTCCCCACTTTTACTCTTTTTTCCCTCATTTATTTTCTGTGAATTGTTTGTTTACATTCTCTGCTCACTTTTCTATTCAGTTGTTCATACCTGTATTGCTTTGTTGAAATTCTTTTTATGTTTTCCAGTGAAGATGATATTTAAGCCCAAATTTTAAGCCATCTCTTTTTCCTGGCTGTCTCCCATGTTTATATGAGATACATGTGTTAATAAACTTTTTTCTCTAGTTGTTCTGTCTTGTGTTATAGGATCCCCATCTAAGAATTTTGAAAAGTACAAGAAAAATTATTTTTTTCCTCCCTTACAATATACATAGAAGTGTTACCAGGTACTAATTGTTTCTGTGTTTCTCTAAGATTCTTAGAAGAAAATGTCACCTACACAAAGATTATTACCTTTGATTAAGTGAAGCCCAGGTAAGCACTCTCTACCTTGCATAGAAGATAAAACATTTTAATCAGAAAAAAAGTGTTCATAGCCCAGTTTTAGCCTGTGTGTGAATGTGTGTACACTAATGATCAACAATAGGGGCTATTGTGTATGAAAATAAACACAGATGTTTCAGTCAGGCTGAGAAGAAAGAAATCAAGGGTGACAAAGGAACAGCACAGTTTTTATGAGCCCTGGAGGACCAGAGGACCTAAAATGTAGAGAGACAAGCACTGGAGACTAGAAGACAGTTTCTAACATCCCTGTCCTTTGATCATTTATTACCTAGAGTGATATGCACTTTCCCAAAGCTAATACTGTCCTGTCGTAAGCACTTGGTATTTCTGAGGAGAACTCCTTCTAAAAGCTGAAGAGACAAAGTTTCTCAAAGAAAGATGAATCATAATTAGATTGTCAATTAGGAGAGTCCCAGGATCACAGAATTGGAAAGGGAACTAAGAAATTTGACCAGACTTCTCATCCAAGGAAGCACCCCTTCTACAACATCTGGGCGGGGTGAGTATTCATGTTCTGCTTGAATACTTTGAGTGACTGGGAAGTGCTTTGGAGAAGGAAAATGTAATAATCTTCCTTTCGTTGAGCAGAAATCTGCCTTCCGTAACTCCTATGTATTGACTTTGCTTCCACCCACAGAAACTATAAAAGATATGTAATTGAACCCAAGTCCATCTGCCCAATGTGTAGCAAAGCCAATCACTGAGACATCAAGTATGCAGCAAGAAAAAGGTTTATTTGAGAGGCAGCCAAAGGAGAGGAAGGGAGGACAAGCCTCAAATATGCTTCCCTGAAGGGGGAGAGAACAATCTTTTTATAACCATAGGGGTTGAGATTACATACCCATTGATGAAAAGGGTGGGAAAATTTTTGATTATTCATGAGGAAAAATGGAGCATGCACCTTGAGCAAACATATATGTAACATATATCCCATGTCCAGTTTGGGGTGAAAGACTTAACATCAGAATGAGGAAAAATTCATCCCCTGACTTTAGGAGGTTATTTTAAGACAAGGAGAAGGGGCTATGGGCAAATTCTGAGAGCCTTTACAAACTGGATGGTTTGTTATCTCGAGTAAGGAATGCAAGACCTTGCTTGTTCATAGGCTGGAACCCTATCAGTTGACCTTGAGTCCAGGCTTCTACAGAGATAGCTAGTGAGTTTGTTAGTGAGGTCTGAAAAGACAAAATAGCTGGTGCATCTGGGTGGCTTAGTTGGTAAGCGGCCAACTCTTGATTTTGGTTCAGGTCATGAGCTCAGGGTCCTGGGATAGAGCCCCATGTTAGGCTCTACACTCAGCAGGGAAGCAGCTTGAGGATTCTCTCTCTCTCTCTCTCTATGCTCCTTCCCCTGCTCTCTCTCTCTCTCAAATAGATAAATCTTTGAAAAAAAAAAAGACATAATAGCTGATTGGAAGAAATAGTTCTGTGAAAATCAAGCTTTAAATTTTCTGCTAGTTTCTGCCTCATTAACTCTATGGGACACTGTTTCAATTTTCCCCTGAGTTATGATCTTTCCTCAATCTTGAGGAATTGAGATGATGACTGTGCTGGCTACTTCCTTATCTCCTCAGGTAAGGTAGATTTTGGTTAAAGTACAGTTTTTATAAATCTTAGCTATAAGCAAAATTCCTTCAATGATTAATATCCCTACCTGCAGGGCTAAGCAGAAGTTTCTAATCTATAGGTCACAGCAGCAAGGGAAATGGAGGCAATATAAAGTTTTTCCTTGTTACAGATATACATACATATAATTCCACTTTAATATGACAGTTCTTCAAGTATTTAGAGATAGGCCTATTTACTTTAAAAAGAGATAATGTAAGAATCATGTTTCAAATCTGTGTAAAACACAGCAACATGCATATACAGAGCTGAATGTGTTGCTCTACATGTATTTCGACCAGCACAAATGCCACAGTAGACTATTAATCCTCCCACTTGATGGACTTCTATTAATGTGATCTAAAATCCGACCCCCCCCCCATCCTGCCAAAGGCAGATGCTTAACTGACCAAACCACCCAGACACCCCAATAACTATTATTTTAGAGAGACTCAGTATCTTTTATAACTCTAAATGGGAAGAAAAGAGCACTAGACAGGTCTCTCTCATCCTTTCTCTTTCTCTTTCAAGAAAAAGGAACTGGGATTTAGAATTATGTGGGCCAAACTAATATTACTGATAAGGGCCAATTCATAAACTACCTAGAATATCTCTCACTCAGAAAAGCCTACTAGTTTAGCCTGTTTTCTCTCCAGGATTGATTCAGTCTAACAGTGAGTGTGTGACTTTTACAACCAATACCATACATCTGTCTAGGTTTTGCTAGTTTCTGATATTTGTCTTGAGTGATTCTAGCAAAATAGGCTGTCTTTATCTTTTCTTATATTTTCTTATTGAGCTAGAAGTTTATGACATAGTAGACTGTGTTGATGCTTTAAGAAAATGTTTCCTTTCAACCAAACATTTCCATAGACTTTCCTGCCTCCATTTTTTAAAAGTAAACTCTATGTCCAACATGGGGCTCAAATTCACAACCCTGAGATCAAGAGTTACATGCTCTACTGACTGAACCAGCCAGGTACCTTCCTGCCTCCATTCTTATCCCCTTGTTATATGCTTGTGTTGGAAAGAAAAATTTCTCTATTGTTCAAGGTTCTTTTGGCTAGTCTAAGAATGAAATTGACATGAGATAGATCAACAGAAAAAAAATCAAATTTAATTACTTAACTATGGGAAATCCACATAAACATGAATGGTTCCAAAAATAGGAAAAATGAGGTGTGTCATCCTGAACTAAGAAGAAGGGGTTAGGAGTCTGGGACTTCAAAGGAAACAAAAGCAATTTACAGGAAGATGAAAAATAATAAATGCTTCATAGACAAATGATTGCTAGGCCACATGAAAACAATGTAACACAGAGAGGAATTTTAACAAACAGACTTTGCTAAATACCTGTCTGCCACTCCTAGTTCATATTATAATGTAGTTTTCTATGGTGATTGCTGTCTTTCTGGAGCAAGTCTTACATCTAAATTCTTTTAGGCAGTTGGTGGGGGGAGATCAAAGTTTCTCCTGAGTTATTTGGGCCTTAATTGCTTTCAGTTTGAAATAACCTGAGGGCCAAAGTGACACATCTTGGGGCAACTCATTCTGAACCAAATGTCTACACTTGTGAGTGAATGCCTGAAAAGAGAATACAGGAATCAGATCTCTCTAGTAATGTGAACAAATATTAGTTGAGAAGAACTAAATCCTCAGCAGAACCACATACATATCTGCTTAAGAGCAGATAAGTTTTATAAATAGTAAACACATATGAATATACTT
Organism: Mustela lutreola; assembly: GCF_030435805.1. Lineage (NCBI taxonomy): Eukaryota > Metazoa > Chordata > Mammalia > Carnivora > Mustelidae > Mustela > Mustela lutreola. Next base: position 100,552,427 of record NC_081308.1, on the reverse strand, counting down.
AAACAATAAAAAGAAGCATAAATTACAAATGTAGATCATAAGGATAAAATGATGAAATTCTCTTTGAGGATCCTTCTCTCCTTAGGATATCTCTTGAAAGTTGAAATGGCTGAAGAGGAAGCTAACCCTTTTGATTTTATAATTCAATTCACATATCTTTTGCCCCTTGGAAATATAAGCAGACATTTTTGAAATTAAGTCTCTCAGGAGGTATACAAGCTACACCTCAGTACATGTCTCTCAAGGAGAAAAGAGTTTTCATTGTTCTTTGTTCTATTTTAAGGTATACATTTATGTGAAATTCTGTCCAGACTTTGTAAGTCTGTCCACACTATTGTGTTACCTTATACACATTGAATGTGATCATGCTTATGTGATATTAAATTGTGTTAAATTTCTCCTTTCTCTCTTCATACAGAGGGGTCTATCTATTGCTGGCAGGATTTTTAAAAATTTCCTTACAGCTTTTAACTAGAACATATAATCCCTCCTTACTAGAGCATCAATAAAGGATTTTGTTATTTTGACTACAGTAGTCCTGAATTTCATTACTCCTGAATCACCTCCTTATTTCATGCTTTGGGCTCTATGGCTATGAGGGAGGAAGAATAATTTTCCTTCTACCCTTTTAGGTTCTGGGCTGAGGACCGCTCCTCCCCCTGTAGTAAGAGACAGATTAAATAGGAGTAAAGCAAACAGAAGATTAACAACATGTATACCTCTTGTATACATGGGAGATACCAGGAAAATTGAATAACTTCCTAATATGGCCCAAGCCACCACCTTAAAACCACCTACAGCTAAAGACCAAGGAATATGATAAGGGTGGGGAGTCAGTTATGGGAAGTTACCAGGAAAAGAACAGCAAAGGAGGCTATGGTTAGTATGCAGATTTAGTTTGTTGCCTTCTCCATTGATAAACTTTTCTAGACATGTAGTCATTCTCTTCCTGGTACAGAGAGGGAGATACCCTGACAAATGCAGATTTCCTTTATAAACATAAATTTCTCAGTCCAACCATGAAATCAAAGAAGTCAAAAACTCTCTTACCACTATCCCCAGTTTTATTCAAAATAGCGCTGGAAGTCCTAGCTACAGCCATTAGACAACATAAAGAAAGAAAAGGCATCCAAATTGGTAAAGAAGAAGTAAAACTCTCACTATTTGCAGATGATGTGATACTGATGAGGGAGCAGGAGGCTGGCTGAGGACAAAGCAAAAGGGGCGCCTGGGTGGCTCAGTGGGTTAAGCCTCTGCCTTGGGCTAAGGTCATGATCTCAGGGTCCTGGGATCGAGCCCTGCATCGGGTTCTCTGCTTGGCAGGGAGCCTGCATCCTCATCTCTCTCTCTCTCTGTCTCTGCCTGCCTCTCTGCCTACTTGTAATCTCTCTATGTCAAATAAATAAATAAAATCTTTAAAAAACAAAACAAAAAACAAAAACAAAGCAAAAGCTGGCACCTTGCACCCCCTCTCCACCCACTCCCCTCCTCTCGGTAATATATTTGACATTCCTCAGGCACCCTTGACTGCCATAAATGATTAACAAATAGTTAACTTGCAGAGATCACAATCCTGCAAGACAGGAGTCTCCCTTGGTTTACAAATGTTATAGAGATCTACAAACAAAGAAGTTACCTTATCAATAGCACAATTTCCAGAAGCAAATAACTCAGTTCCTCAAGCCCTACTGTCACCCTCCCCTCCATAAACAAAACTGGAGGAGGCTGAGGTAGAAGGAAATGTAAGTATAGTTAAATCTCTTCTGAACCTAAATCTCATTAACAAAGACCCGTGATAGCAGGATTGTGACCTCCCACCAGGAATCTCCCAACTATCTTGATGTTAATGGCTGGCCAAAAGACAACATTGAGGGGCGCCTGGGTGGCTCAGTGGGTTAAAGCCTCTGCCTTTGGCTCAGGTCATGATCCCAGGGTCCTGGGATCGAGCCCCGCATCGGGCTCTCTGCTCAGCAGGGATTCTGCTTCCTCCTCTCTCTCTGCCTGCCTCTCTGCCTACTTGTGATCTCTGTCTGTCAAATAAATAAATAAAATCTTAAAAAAAAAAAAAAAAAAAAAGACAACATTGATATCTCCGGTATCCCGGCACCTTGTAGGCCCTCTTTAGTGTATGAAAGTTCCATTGAAACCTCCCTTCCCCTCACCTTCCCCCAACTGCAAGGTACATAACATGCCATCTCTTATAACCCCGGGCAGCAGCTCTTCCTGCCCATGGGTCCTGTCCCCGTGCTTTAATAAACTACCATTTTGCACCAAAGATGTCTCAAGAATTCTTTCTTGGTCATCGGCTCCAGACCTCAGCCCACCGAACCTCACCTAGGTTCTAGAACTTCATCAATACTACATATAGAAAACCCCAAAGATTTCACCAAAAAACTATTAGAACTGATAAATGAATTCAGTAGAGTCACAGGATGCAAACTCAGTGTACAGAAATCTGTTGCATTCCTACACACTAATAACAAAGCAGCAGAAATTGGAATCAAGAAAACAATTTCATTTACAACTGCACCCAAAACAATAAAATATTCAGCTTTTTGAAGAAGACATAGCAGAGCTCTGGGAACCCCATTCTTGCTCTTGACTTACTGCTGTCTGTGCTCACTGAGGAACAAGTTGGTCAGGAAGCTATGCCACAGCCATGACTTTTAAAGACACTGGGAAGACACCCAAGGAACCAGAGATGGTGATTCGCAGAATTAGAATTATTTTAACCAGCTACAACAGAAAATCTTTGGAGGAGATATGTGCTGCCTTGAGTAGAGGTGCAAAGGAAAAGAATCTCAAAGTGAGAGGACCAGTTTGGATGCCTACCAAATCTGAGAATTGCTACAAAAAAAGCTCTTTGTGGTGAAGGTTCTAAGATTTGGGATTGTTTTCAGATGACGATCTACAGGTGACTCATTGACTTGCACATTCCTTCTGAGATTGTTAAGAAGATTACATCCATCCTTATTGAGCCAGGAAATGAGATTGAAGTCACCATTGCAGATGCTTAAATCATCCTTTTTAATAAACTGATTATCAGTTGTTAAAAAACACAATAAAATATTCAAGAATAAACTTGACCAAAGAGGTGAAAGACCTGTACCCTAAAAACTATAAAACACTGATGAAAGAAATTCAAGAGATCATGAAGAAATGGAAAAACACACCATGCTCATGGATTGGAAGAAAAAATATTATTAAAATATCTGTACTACCCAAAGAAATCTGCATATTTAATGTAATCCCTATCAAAGTACTAACAGTATTTTTCACAGAACTAGAACAAACAATCCTAAAATTTGTATGAGATCACAAAAGACCTCAAAGAGCCAAAGCAATCTTGAAAAAGAAAAACCAAACTGAAGGCACCAGAGTTCCAGATTTCAAGTTCTATTGCAAAGTGGCAATAATTAAAACAGTATGGTACTGGCATAAAAACAGACACATAGATCAATGGAATAGAACAGAAAACCTAGAAATAAATCCAATTTATATAGTCAGTAGATCTTAGACAAAGTAAGAATGGGCAAAAGGCAGTCTCTTTGACAAATGGTATTAGGAAAACAAGACAACCACATGCAAAAGAATAAAACTGGAGCACTTTGTTTCATCATACACAAAAATAAGCTTAAAATGGATTAAAGACCTAAGTGTGAGTCCTGAAACTATAAAAATCCTAGAAGAGAGCACAGGCAATAATCTCTCTGACATTGGCCATAGCAACATTTTTCTAGATAATCTTCTGAGGCAAGGAAAATAAAAACAAAAATAAACTATTGGGACTACATCAAAATGAAAAGTTTCTAATAGATTAAGGAAGCAATCAACAAAACTAAAAGGCAACCTACTGAATGGGAGAAAATATTTGCAAATCAAAACTACAATGAGATACCTCATCACTGTTAGAATGGCTAAAATCAAAAACACAGGAATCAATAAGTGTTGTCAAAGATGTGGAGAAAAAGGAACCCTCATGCAGAGTGTTGTTGCAGCTACTGTGTAAAACAGTATGGAGGTTCCTCAAAAAATTAAAACTAGAACTACCCTATAATCCAGTGATGGCACTATTGGGTGTTTACCCCCAAAATACAAACACACTAACTGAAAGGGATACAAGCATCCCTGTGTTTATTGCCACATTTTTTATAATAACAAAACTATGGAAGCAGCCCAAGAGTCCATCAATAGATGAATAGATTAAGAAGATGTGGTATAATAATATATATATATATTATTAAGACATAAAAAAGAATGAAATCTTGCTATTTGCAGCAACATGGATAGGGCTAGAAAGTATAATGCTAAGTGAAATAAGTCAGTCAGAGAATGACAAAAACCATATAATTTTACTCTTATGTGGAATTTAAGGAAAAAACAACAAAAAATGAGCAAATAGAAAAAGAGAGACAGAGAGAGAGAAACCAAAAAACAGAATCTTAGCTGACACCTTTGGCTCAGGTCATGATCTCAAGGTCCTGGGATCGAGTCCCATGTAGGGATCCCAGCTCAGTGGAGAGTCTGCTTCTCCCTCTGCCTCTCCCCCTGCTGTGCTCTGTCTCTGTCTCTGTCTCTCTCTCAAATGAATAAATAAAATATTAAACAAAAAAAATCTTAAAAAAAAAAAGGCTGGCAGACTCTTAGCTATAGAGAACAAACTGATGGTTACCAGAGGGGAGGTGGGTCAGGGGATGGGGGAAATAGGGGAATGGCGATGAAAAAGCATATTTACCATGATAAAAAAAAATTAGTAAAAAGTTGGTTAAGATGATAAAATTGGAAAAAAAACCTGAAATTGCAAAAAATAAAAATAAAAAATACATACATTTCTCTTATAAAAGGGTAACTCCTACCAGGTTTTCACAGCTTCTCCTATGTCTGTTGTTTCTTAAAAATAACCTAAAATAATCCCATGTCAGAGAGGCATATTTTTGGTAACAAATTCTGCTCCCCTTCAGGCCCTAGTTCTGTCAGTTGAATACTGATCTGATATTACTGTGTTAATGGTGAAGTATTTGCAAACCATCTGTCCCTGAAGTCACTCCCCCTCCATGTATACATGTATATGTGCACAAAGACTGTTAACTTAAAACACAGCTAAACTGTCATCAATTCCTATTTGCAAAAGAACATTTTCAAAAGTAGTATTACTATGCATTGAAGTTTTCAGATGGATTACCAAAGTAATAAATTCATTTTTCTCTGTGATTTTTAGGTCTTTGAAAATAACTCTTTGAAGCTGAACTTTCCTGTCCCCCAGGTAGTGAAAGCTACTGATTTGCGTGGGCACTAAGATGATAAGGGGAAAAAAATGCTTTGGCAATCTTTCCTTATGTGTCCCTGATTAAGACAAAACAGCATTTTCCAAAAGTAAATATAGTATCCAAGTAAAATTACATTTACTTAGCCTTATCCTGACCTTATAGTTCCTTCAATTGCTTATTCAGTTTTTGCGTTAAAAAAAAAAAAAAAAGTGCTTTGGTGTTGTGGATCAACGTCTGCAAGTATGGAGTCCATTTTTTTCAAATTAAGAGTGTAATTTATAATGAGCCATGATAGAGAAAAAAGAAATTTAACTCCAGCATAATTATAGTTAATGGAATTGAGAAGTGTTCATGGCATTAGAATATGAAAATGAAATTTTATTTTCCAAACTCAAAATGAATCATTTTATAGGATTTACATGGTATCCAGATAAGTATCCAAACAGGAATTTCCAGAACTTCAATCTCTTCTTATTAAATGTGATTAAGTGCCAGTTTTCTGCTCTGGTTGTTCCTGTGCTGGGTAAGGCCGATAATAAAATGCACATCAGATAAACAGACAAAATTCTTTGCTTCTTCCATGTCTATTTAGTAAGGAAATGAGATGCAATGTCTAATGACTCCATAAATTCCAAATTTCCACCAATTTGAAACTTGCTACCTCAAACTTTTGTGACTTTCAGCAACATGCAGGAGAGTTGGTTATCTGGATAAAAGGGTGAATGATGTCATAGTTTCAAGCAATTTAGAATGTTTGGCTATGGGGCGCCTGGGTGGCTCAGTGGGTTAAGCCTCTGCCTTGGGCTCAGGTCATGATCCCAGGGTCCTGGAATCGAGCCCCGCACTGGGCTCTCTGCTCAGCAGGGAGCCTGCTTCCCTTCCTTTCTCTCTCTGCCTGCCTCTCTGCCTACTTGTAATCTCTGTCTGTCAAGTGAATAAATAAAATCTTAAAAAAAAAAGAATGTTTGGCTACATTAGCATGGGTTTTATTTAATGGAAAAGGTCTGGAATGGTAAAGCTTAAATCAAAGGTGTGCTAAATTAATTAAACAAGGAGTCTGTTAGACTGAGGTGGTTTTAATGCCAGGGAAGCCTACTTAAGCAAACTAAAATCTAATGCCTCGGTGTTAAAAAGTCAACACGCTAAGGACAACCAATCACAAAGAGCTAACTAGCCTTTAAGCTATAGCCAATCAAGCAATTTCCTGTTTTGCTTCCTTACTTTCCCTATATAAGTCTTTCCCCTGGCCCCTGTTGGTGAGTGTCAGTTCAAATGAAAGAAGGAACACTAGAGGTCACATTGCCCCCAGGAACAGCTGGACTAGCCAGAGAACCCTGTAGATATGCAACTCCACTGGCTTATAAGTAAAGATATTTTTCAGATTCCAAGTCTCCTGAGACGGCGGAGACCTTCTGGGGACTGGACAAGGTGGCACCAGAGAACCTGCTAATGTGACCTCACAGGTCTCCAATCAATGGTATCCATCTTCTCAGGAAATCCCTGCTGGCAGGACCTGATGGGCCTCTAATCAACAATATGCATCTCCTCAAGAGACAACTGCCCCAAATTCTGCCCTTAAAAGCCCTTACTTGCAAGTCACTAGGGAGTTTGGGACTTTTGATCATTAGCCCCCCATTTTCCTGGGGGGTGCCACACACACCAAGAAATAGCCTTTCTTTCTTCACTGCAAAAGCTCAGTGGCTGTTTTTATCAGCTTGATGTGAATCTGGTGGATAAACTCTTTTTTTTTTAAGATTTTATTTATTTATTTATTTGACAGAGAGAGAAAGAGATCACAAGTAAGCAGAGAGACAGGCAGAGAGAGAGGGGGAAGCAGGCTCCCCGCTGAGCAGAAAGCTCGATGTGGGGCTCGATCCCAGGACCTTGAGATCATGACACGAGCCGAAGGCAGAGGCTTAACCCACTGAGCCACCCAGGTGCCCCTGGTGGATGAACTCTTTGGTTCAGTTACCCTCCTAACCACTGCTGGTTTGACACAGCCCTCTTTGAATGGATTTTTGCTCAAATAAACTCTTAAAAAAATTTGAATATGCCTCAGTTTATCTTTTAACAGATGTATGTATTTGGTGATGGGGGAGAGGACTGCATCATTTTGATTAAATAGAAGGAAAGAGCCTAGTTTTAAAGGCATTTAGAATTTGTATCCCATCTTATCCAACATGTTCTTGGGTATAATGTTACTATCTCCATTGAAGTACTTTTTTAAAAAAAGATTTTATTTATTTACTTGACAGAGAGACACACAGTGAGAGATGGAACACAAGCAGGGAGAGTGGGAGAGGTAGAGGCAGGCTTCTCGTTGAGCAGGGACCCTGATGTGGGGCTCGAACCTAGGACCCTGGGATCATGACCTGAGCCAAAGGCAGATGCTTAATGACTGAGCCACCTCCATTGAAGTTCTTAAGTAAATTGTTGGGATCCTGTTCTTCAGAGTGGTAGAATACAAGACATATTTATGTTCTAATGCCCGAAAGAAAGAGTTGACAGTAGAACAAAGAGCTGATTTGTATTGCTTTTCTGAGTTAAATATGGCCACAATCTTTTTTCTGTCTCTTGAGCACAGAGGCACAAATAGTGGCTACAGAAGATTGCAAATACATAAGCTCACTTTAGAAATACACAAATTGAAAGATTTAAAATAAAATCTGTTCCAACCTTTTTCATTCTTCAACTTTGTCCTTTTGTGATGTGTTATTTATAGCCAATGCTTCGGGGAAAAAAATTTCAAGTCAACTCACAGTGTAGATTAAGCTACTGAAAAATGGCGACGTGAGACGTATTCAATAGTGTTCTGTAAAAGAACTCATTTCACCACCATAACGTTGAGACACTGATATTCGGCAAAGCGATTCCATAGATTTATAGCTTCATCATCTGCTTTGCTGATTGCTAGTCTCTCAAGGACAAATGGGCTCTGAGATACAATTGTAAATATCCGGGATAAAGCAATGTTATGTCTACTCTGAACGGTTATGCCATCATTAGGAAAAGTTGCTAAATAAACTTAATTGAGCATTTAGAGGGCTATATAAAACATTTCTTTTTATTTCTTCCCTAGAGGACCATGTTGGATTTTTGTTTCAAAACATCATCCACTCTTTCTTTGATCATCTATCCTTCTTATATGGTTTTGCCTGGGTAGTGTTGGGTGAGGTGTCACTATTTTCACAGAGATGTGAGACCCCATTTCTCCAAAGCCACCCAGGGTTTGTTTATTTTTTGTTTGTTTGTTTTTTTGATTCTTCTTTTTTTAATACTGGAGGAATTTGACAATGACTAAGCCCTTCAAGTAGGAGATGAAGGACAGTCAGAGTTTAGAGAAACAACGAGGAACTTTAGAGAGAAAAATCTATTTGGAAAATAAGACATGATTCTGCTAAACCCTTAGGGTAGGAAAAATAGCCTTGAAATGAGAGTGAACAATGATTAAACACTAAAACTGGTTCCTTTCAATCACCTCTTGACATTTATATGGTATCATAACACCTCTGGTAACTCTTCTTGGGTTTATGAAAACAATAATAGACCCACTGAAATTACTCAGCGATTTATTCGAAAAGCAATATACAAGTCCATTGGGTAGAAAGCATTTTTTTTTTTTTTTAGTTACTAAAGCAGAGAAATTTAGCTGTAGGGATGCCTGCTAGGAGAGCACTGCACATATTCATAGCAGTATTGAGGGCTTGATGGACATTTAAGCTATTTCTATTTTTTTAAAAACAAATACAAACTATGCTGCAAACAGCCTTGTACGTGCATCTTCGGTCAATTGGGTAAGCATTGCTGTAAGATGTATTTCTAGGCATGGAAGAGCTGGGTTAAAGGGGATGTACATTAAAAATATTGATAGATACTGTTAAATTGTTCATCAAAGAGGTTGCAGAGTGTATGAGTGTGCTTGTAACTGGAAACTGCCACTGTTTCTGTCAGCTTCAATCTGATAGGGAAAAATGGTAGCTGGTTATTGCTTTATTTTGCATTTGTTAACTAATGAGTAAAATTGACCCATTTTATATTCCTATTGTTCTTGAAAAATATATATTTTGAAAGATTTTTAAAACATCAGCAAAAGCAAAGTTTTAAATAAAACTAAATATAACACAGGATTCTTAGTTTTCATCAATGTATTCTAAGCCTAATTTAATATGAAGCCACTGAGTAGACTGATAAGAGCATTTCTGTGACTCACCTTGGTCTGTCCCTAGTTTAGGGTTGAAGCCCTTCCTCCCAATTTTCAGACAGGCTTCATTTTTTTTCATTATATTTTATTTTATTTCTTTTCAGTGTTCCAGAATTCATTGTTTATGTACCACACCCAGTGCTCCATACAGACAGCCTTCATTTTAAAGGACTTCTGGCTACTCTCTTGGAGGTAAGTTATGGATCATATCTAATAATCTATTTTCATCCATCAGTGATGGGAAGGACAGGAATGGGAAAGACAAAAATGATAATGTTAACATAAACACCCCCACTAATAATAACAATAGTGGCTAGCATATGGAGTGCTAGCTTTGTGTCTGACTTTAAGTCCTTTGCCTGTAGCATCTTATTTAATCCTTGTAAAGATATAACTTACTATTGAAGAAACTCTGATTCAAAGAAGTTAAGTAGCCTGTCTAAATACTCATAACTGGGGCACTTGGGTGGCTCAGTGGGTTAAAGCCTCTGTCTTCGGCTCAGGTCATGATCCCAGGGTCCTGGGATCGAGCCCCGCATCGGGATCTCTGCTCAGTGGGAAGCCTGCTTCTACCTCTTTCTCTGCCTGCCTCTCTGTGTACTTGTGATCTCTGTCAAATAAATAAATAAAATCTTTAAAAAAAATTAAAAAAAGAAATACTCATAACTAATTTTTTTAAGACTCGTAACAATTAAGTAGCAGATCCAGGACCAAAATCCAGAAGAAGAAGATAGTATTAAAAATATATAATCTAGAGGCCGATTACCTAAGATTTACTGGCTGTGTAACCTTAGTTAAGTTGCCTAACTAACTTCTGTGTGCTTCTGTTTCCTAATATGAATATTGGGATAATGGTAGTATTCAACTCATGGGATTGTTATTAAGATTAAATTAGTTGAGATATGTATAAGGTGTAGATTATCCGTTTGGCACACAGTAAACATCATAGAGATGTTAGTCATTATTATCCAGAGCCCATGTCTCCCAAAGAAACATTTCTTCCTTTCCATTCTAGGACTGCTTGAACTATCTGCTATAGGCAAATGAATCTTCAGTTAGCATCTTCATATAAACTGTATATCACTCTTGCCTCTGGTTCCAAAGAACACTCTTCTCCCTTTATGGCCCAATCCTTGCTTCATTCTTTCTATCCAACTCCATGTGTCTCTAAGTATACCCATAATCAGATAAAGTGCCAAGGAATCATTTGAACATTCCTACATGACACCACACTTTTTCCCAATCATGTAATCACCATGAAGATAGAAACGCTAATATTACCACTCAGCAGGAAATCAGAAGCACAGAATCAATTGACTGCAACCCAGTTAATTTCCTGCTTAGAATTCAAGTTCTTCATCAAGATCTTTTAGGGAAGCAGTAAATGTTTTCATTCTGGGAGGTAAAACCTTTATTATATCACCATCTGCCATTAGAATTCTTGGGAATAAAACTTAGTAAAAATAACTTTCAAGGTTTTAAGAATGGAAGGTAAGGGGTCACCCGGGTGGCTCAGTTGGTTGTGTCTGCCCTTGGCTCAGGTCATGATCCTAGGGTCCTGGGATCAAGCCCTATGTCGGGCTCTCTGCTCATCAGGGAGTACACTTCTCTCTCTCCCTCTGCCTGCTGCTCTGCCTGATTGTGATTTCTCTCTCTCTCTGTCAACTAAATAAATAAAACATCTTTAAAAAAAAGAATGGAAGGTAAGTTACAGAGCCAAGACAATGAAAGACAATGATCAGTATTTTTCTCTATGTTACAAAGAAATAAGTGGCTTTTGTTGTGGTTTCTTAGTTTTTTATTCTGAAAAGGAAAGGAAGAGAAGGGAGAAGAAGGAAAAAGTGAGGTGTCATCAAAATGTTGGAATACTGGGTTCTATGGGCAGTGATGATGGGTATTATGGAGGGCACACATTGCATAGAGCACTGGGTCTTATATGCAAACAATGAATCATGGAACACTACATCAGAAACTAATGATGTACTGTGTGGTGACTTACGTAACATAATTTAAAAAAAGAACATCCATTCTAAGTGGCAACATTGTCTGGCTTTTTTTTCTTAATTTTTAAAAAAGACTTATTTATTTTTGAGAGGGTGGAGGGCCAGAGAGAGAGAGCGTGAGAGAGAGAGAGAGAGAGAATCTCAAGCAGACTCCCTGCTGTGCACAGAGCCAGACACAGGGCTTGATCTCATGACCATGAAATTATGACCTGAGCCAAAATCAGAAGTTGGATGCTCATCTGACTGAGCCACCCAGGCACCCCATTTTTTCCCTGACTTTTTAAAAAATTCAGATAATTATAAGCTCATGGGCAATTGTGAAAAGTAATACAGAGAGATCCCTTGTGTACTTTGCCCAATTTTCCCTAATGATAAAGTCTGCAAAGCTATAGTACAATATCACAACCAAGATATTGACATTGATCTTAATCAGAGTCCCCAATTTTACTTGTATTCATTTGTGTGCATGTGAAAGACTTTTAAAAACAGGGTATCTGATATTCATTTGGAAAATAGTTTCAATTCAATGTAACCCTTCTTACCAATTCTCCACATGTTTTTTATATTAATAATTTTTTGTTTTCTGTTGGAGTAAATAAAGCAAAATATATTTTTTTTCCTGGTCTGAGTCGGAACAGTATAAAAGATAGACAGCACACATAGGAATAAGAGTCCTGAAGTAAAGGGAACCATGAGACTATATAGTACATAAAATTCATAGAAATCTTTAGAAGGTATTTGAAGTTCCATATGGCCTGGGATGGGGTTCAATATTTACTTGAACTTGGCTAGAAGAATCCAGTCAATAGGGAGCTACATATGTCAGTGTCCACCTTTGAAGGAGGTGGTTGTTTATGTGATATGGTGTAAGGAATCCCATAGAGACCTTTCTCCTAAATCCTTAACCATGAACCATACTGCTTGAAGAGCCACTGTTATGAACTTATTCCTTTATATTCTGGAAGGCATTTTAACCTTAAATAATCTCTATTAAGTACAAAAACTTCTGGAAAGAGACCTCTGGTTGGGATGGTATAGTCAGGTCATGTTTTAATTACCTCTGCTCCAAACACCAAGTTATGATTTATAAAATATAAAAAGAGAAAAACCAAAAAGACATAGCAGGAATAAAAAATAATATGGCTATCACTGAGGACCAGAAATAGATTAAAGCACAGAATAATGTGTGCACCTGAAGCCTCTTCCAGGCAGAGAGAACTGGAAGTCCAGCTGCTATAAGGAAAAGAAACTAAAAGTACTTCTTGAAAGACGTGCAGCCACATCCAGGTTTGAGCCTAGGGGCTTAGGGGGGATCTCGTCCCTTTTATTATTTGCTGAAATAAAAGCTGCTCTCAGCTTGACAGAGTTGAATAAAGAATTAAGGAATTTGAAAATATTTCTGAGAAAATCAACCCAGGACATGGCACTAAGGGACAGAGATTTCAAAATATATGAAAGATAAATTCAAGGGATACAGATAAAACAAGAGTTTCTAATATTTGTCTCATCAAAGTTTAGGAAAGAGGAATGGATGGAATGGCAGACAAAACTATTTGAGGATATAATGGCTGAAAATGTTCCAGAACTGAAGACATATTTCCTCAAATTGAAAGCACACTCTGAGTACCAGATAGGCTAAATAAACATAAATTTATATCTAGGCACAGCTTATAAGACTTCAGAACATCAAGGTTAAAGAGAGAATTTTAAAAGATACCACAAATAAATGACCAATGATATACCAAAACATTGAGCTGATTTCTTGGGTAAAAAAAAAAAAAAAGAAAAGAAAAAGAAAAAAAAAGTCCATGGACAATGAAATATATACTTTCAAAGTACAGAGAGTGGGAGGATACTGTAATCCTGAAATTTTATACTCAATTAATTTATCATGTATAAGCAAGGACAAAACAAAGGCATTTTCAGATATGCAAAGACTAAGAAAGGAATTATTGAAATATATATTTTGGAAAGAAGGAAAGTAAACATAGAGGTAAGGAGTTATTCTGAAAACAGTGGTAAGTATAGAAATTAATTAAATGTATCAGAAAATTTAATTTTCCAGCATCAAAAGGAATAATAATTATTATTTAAAAAAAAGATTTTATTTATTTATTTGACAGAGAAAGAGAAAGCACAAGCAGGGAGAGTGGCAGGCAGAGGGAGAGGGAGAAGCAGGTTCCCTGCTGAGCAGGAAGCTCAATGTGGGGCTCGATCCCAGGACCCTGGGATCATGATCTGAACCGAAGGCAGATGCTTCACCAACTGAGCCACCCAGGTGCCCAAGAAATAATTTTTTAAAAATTTTATTTATTTATTTGATGGATAGAGATCACAAGTAGACAGAGAGGTAGGCAGAGACAGTGGGGGAAGCAAGCTCCCTGCTGAGCAGAGAGCCTGATGTGGGGCTCGATCCCAGGACCCTGAGATCATGACCTGAGCTGAAGGCAGAGGCTTACTTAACCCACTGAGCCAATGAGGCACCCACAAAGAATAGTTATTTTTAAGAGTAAAACCACAGTTCTAAATGAGGCATTGATTAACTTTTTCAGTGAAGGCCAGATAAAAAAGAATTTAGGTTTAAGAGTCATATGATTTCTCTTGCAACTACTTATCTCTGTCCTTGTAGAGCCAAAGCAGCCATAGACAACATAGAAATGAATGAACCTGGCTATTTGCCAATAGAAACTTATTCATAACAATATGAGGCTGGTCAGCAGGTTGTAGTTTGCCAGCTTCTTCTCTAAATAACAAGGTCATCATGTTATTATTAAAACATGTTAAGTTGCTTCTTATGGTTGAGAGAAGGATACAAAGACTGGGCAATTGTAGGCTTGTTTACAATACCTTCAAAAAAAGAAATGCCTTGAGCTTTTATTGACTACAATCATAGTGGTGCTGAGTTGAGAGCAAGGTCCTTTGGAAATAGAACGCAAGATAGAAACCTGCCAGAGACTCTAGGAAAAAGGTGGGTATAGGGAAGGCAATTTATTTATATCATCATTTTATCTAGGACTGATTCTGGGGCTTTATTACAGTAGTGATTATGCATAAACTGTTTTGGGAAGCCTGTCTCAGTTCATGAAGTATCTGCCTTCTGCTCAGGTCATTGTCCCAGGGTCCAGAATGGAGCCCCATGTGGGGCTCTCTGCTCAGCAGGAAGCCTGCTTCTCCCTCTCCCTCTGCCTGTCACTCCCCTTGCTTTTGATCTCTCTCTTTTTTTCTCTTTGTCAAATAAATAAATAAAATAAATATATTTTTAAAAAGCACAAGCTGTTTTCTACTAATTAACTGCCATTCATCTTTCAAGTTCCAGTCCTTCGGGTTCAAGTCTGGGTAAAGTGTTCTCTCTATATGCCTCCCATAGCATCTTAATACTTATACATAACGTAGCACTTAACACATTTGATCATATTTGCCAGTCTGTATTTGTTCCCCATAGAAAAGGAGTTCTGTGAGGGGAGATACCGTATTTGTTTCATTCACTGTATCTTTCATGTCAAGGTGGTGTCTGCCATATGGTAGATTTGCACAAATGGTTTTAAGTGATTGAATGAATGAATGAATGAGTAATTAGTTCTGTTGAATTAATGACATATAAGTATATGCCAAGATAGATAACTTTTATTTCTGGGGTTGCAGTGGCCTCTTGATCTTTCTCTTCCTTTCTTTCTCTTTCTTTCTTTCTTCCGTTCTTTCTTTCTTTCTTTCTTAAGGATTTTTAAAAATTTATTCATTTGAAAGAAACAGAGGGAGAAACAGAGAGAGCACAAGCAGCGGAAGGGACAGGCAGAGGGAGAGGCAGAAGCAGACACCCTGCTGAGTTGGGAGCCAGATGTAGGGTCTGATCCCAGGACCCTGAGATCATAACATGAGCCAAAGGTAGGCACTTAACTGACTGAGCCACCCAGGCACCCCACCTCTTGATCTTTCAAATTCATTCAGTCAACAAATAATTCATTGGCCATCACTGTAGGCAAGGCACCATTTTGTGTGCTGAGTCTACAGCAGTGAACAAAACGGACCCAGTCCCTGCTGCAGTTAGCTTATATCCTAACGGAGGTGGAAGAAAATAAGATACAAAAATGTTTGCTGGTGAAAACCCAAAGAAGTGCTCTTTGATAATTCAGGACTTCAGAGCTTCAGAGTTAATGTGCTAATGTGTCAGCTTAACTATTTGTTGTTAAATGCAAGATGTTCTAAACTCTCCAGGTAATGGATGCTATTTCTTTCTTTTTTTTTTTTAGATTTTATTTATTTGACAGACAGAGATCACAAGTAGGCAGAGAGGCAGGCAGAGAGAGGAAGAGAAGCAGGCTCCCCACTAAGCAGAGAGCCCGATGCGGGTCTCGATCCCAAGACCCTGGGATCATGACCTGAGCCGAAGGCAGAGGCTTAACCCACTGAGCCACCCAGGCACCCCTGGAAGCTATTTCTTAAATAGCAAAGTGGGCGGGGGGGAAGCATTGTAATGCACATTGGAAGAAGTAGGTCCTAGACTCAGGTTTTCCATTCAATTACTATGTGACCTTATATAAATTATGCCCACCCTCCCAGGCCTCAGTTCTTTCCATAAGAGAGTTGGGTTCAATCAGTGTTTCCACAACTTCAGTCATTTTCATATCAGCTCCAAGGTTTCTGCCATATTTGTATACCATCTCTGTGCTTATTACATGACAACTTTCTTTAAAACATGACTCTTGGGGCGCCTGGGTGGCTCCGTGGGTTAAGCTGCTGCCTTCGGCTCAGGTCGTGATCTCAGAGTCCTGGGATCGAGTCCCGCATCGGGCTCTCTGCTCGGCAGAGAGCCTGTTTCCCTCTCTCTCTCTGCCTGCCTCTCCATCTACTTGTGATTTCTCTCTGTCAAATAAATAAATAAAATCTTTAAAAAAAAAAAAAAGAAAAGAAAAGAAACATGACTCTTGCGTAAATTTTGTTCTTAGCAGGAAATAACATTGAAGTCATGAGTACGATGTACTAGTTACAGCATTTCTTAATGGAAATTATTACATTAGTAATTATTATTATTATTATTTTTTAGATTTTTAAAATTTATTTGACATAGAGAGATCACAAGTAGGCAGAGAGGCAGGCAGAGAGAGAGGAGGAAGCAGGCTCCCTGTTGAGCAGAAAGCCTGATGCAGGGCTCGATCCCAGAACCCTGGGATCATGAACTGAGCTGAAGGCAGAGGCTTAACTCACTGAGCATCCAGGTGCCCCTACATTAGTAATTATTAAAACGTCAAGTACCATCCAAAGGCATTCATATATCAGAGGTGGTAGGTCTATTTCATTTGGAAACCTTGGACTAGATGATTTTCAAGTCCTCTTTGAGCTCTAAATATTATTGTTTTATGAAGTTCTCCTGTATGATAATTTTTTCTCTAAGGCTCCAGATATTTTCTTCTTTCAAGATGCAAAACACCTGCATTTAAATAATGAATATATAAGACAATGCTTTCCCATTTGAAAAGGCATAAAGCCTATGCTTTGCTTGAACAATTTTTTTTTCAATCTCTCTCATTAAACAAATTAGAATATTTGCCAGGGTAAATTTCTGGTTCCTCCCCAAACACATTTGTAAAGCTTAATTTTTGTATGTTTTATCTTTTTCCATCCTTCCCCTGTCAGCTTATCTGTGTCTTTAAAGTTAAAGTACAGCTCTTGTAGATAGCATCTAGTTGGGGCTTGTTTCTTTAATCCAGTTGGACAAATCTCAGCATTTTATGTGGAATGCTTAGTTAAATTTATATTTAGATTAATTATTGATGTGGTTGGTTTTAAGTCTACCATCATTTTCATTGTGTGTGTGTGTGTGTCAGTTGCTCCTAAGCTTGCGATGTACAACCTTGACTTACTAGATATATTTCTCAGTCAAAGCTGTGTAGGTAGAATGTCATTTAACAAGCTACAGAGCACAATGAAGTTTTTGCATCACACCTAACTTTCAAAAAATCAGATCCCCAATTTTCAAAAAATACCTTTTACCCATGCTATATTGTTTATAGAAAATAGATGTTTAGTTTCACTTAAATTTGCAAGCCAAGGTAGGTCCTAGGGTTGCTTCTAGGTCGTAGGGCTGCATGAAAGAATTTATATCAATCAGGATGGTTTAAGTTATGGAGCAATAATAAAAAACCCAAATTGCAGTGACTTGAAACAATTAAGGTTTCATTCTTCCTCATGCTGCATGTTCTTCAAGGGTCAGTCTGAGGGTCTGTTCTGTGTTATCTTTTCTTAGGACCCAGGATGAGGGAACAACCACTCTGGAGCATTGCTTGTTGTCATGGAAGAGAGAAAGAGAGTTCTAATTGATACGTTCATTAAGTGCTTAGCCAGAAGTGACACATGTCTCTACTACTTGCAATTTATTAGCCAGAGCTGATCACACAGCCTTACGTAGCCGAAAGGGTCCTGACAGAGCCTTCTTTCAGAAAAGGAAGAGAACTGCTATATTTCACAAACATCATTAATGGTTACCACATGGGATTTATTTTTCAGGTTCTAGAGTCTTAGCTCCTCAAGAGTTAATGCTGCTTGGTCCTTATGTTTTCATTGGGTTCAACCTTAGCAATACATATCACTAACAAAATGAAAAGTATTTATAAAATGATGACAAATAAATGGCTTGGGGAACTGCTATTAGAAGTTGGGAAGGACAGGGGTACGTGTTGAAGGTTGGTACTACTCTCTGCCACTGGACTTGGAAATGTTCTGAGCTAGAATGGATTTCTGTCCACAAAACTGTAGTGTGAAACAGTGTATGGGTGAAACTCAGGAGTAGAGTCTATTAGATTAATGTGACATGTCAGTTTTACCCAATATTAAGGAACTGGGAGGCAAAGGTTTGAAACAATGGTGAGGAGATCCTCTGAAGCAAAAGGATGAGACAGTTTTAACCAAACTACTCATCCATTTGTAGGCTGCTTTGGATCTTGACTCTTCCTAAGGAAGACTGTGAAACCAGAGTTTTAAGCCTAGATGTATGCTCCTCACAGAGAAAGCAGGAAATAAGGAAGAAGGGCAGATAACCCTCATTAATTTGGTGCTGGTAAAACTATAAGTGCTCTTCTAGGTGTTTGAAACATCTCTATGAAGTAATGATTCAGAAATCCAGTATTAACGGAAGCATCGGCCACAGTTCCTTAGGGAAAACGGCAGAAGATAAAACTAGGTGAAGTACATACCTATGCAGGATTAGAAACAAAGCCACTGCTTTTCTCCTTGTCACATGCTCTCCATTTCACTTGCATTCACTGCTACTTTAATTTTGAGCAGATCATAACATACAGGTGGCCAACAGGGACTTGAAAAGATGCTCATCATCACTCATCATCAAGAAAATGCAAGTCAAAACCACAATGAGGTATCATCTCACACCTGTCAGAATGGCTGGTATCAAAAAGACAAGAAATAACAAGGGTTGGTGAGGATGTGGAGAAAAAGAACCCCTCGTGCACTGTTGATGGGAATGTAGATTGGTTCAGCTACTGTGGGAAATAGCACGAGGATTCCTGAAAAGATGAAAAATAGAAATACCACATGATCCATTAATTCATCTACTGGGTATTTACCCAAAGATATATGCACTCCCGTATTTATTGCAACATCATTTACAATAGTCAAGATATGGAAGAACCCATATATCCAACAGTAGGTGAATGGATAAAGAAATTGTGGTAGCTATCTATATATTTCTATCTATATCTCTATCTATCTATCTAGCTATCCAAACATTATTCAGCCATAAAAAAGAATGGGATCTTGTTATTTGTGGCAACATGGATGGACCTAGAGGGTATTATGCTAAGTAAAATAAGTCAGACAGAGAAAGATAAATACCATATGATTTCACTTATATGTGAAATCTAAAAACCAAAGCAAATGAACAAACAGTAAGTAGTAACAGATTCATCAATACAGAAAACAAACTGGAGGTTGCCAGAGGGGAGGGAAATAGTGAAATGGGCAAAATGGATGAAGGGAAATGGGAGGTACAGGCTTCCAGTTTAGGAATGAATAATTCATGGGGAAGAAAGGTACAGCATAAGGAATATAGTCAATGGTATTGTAATAGCGTTATATGGTGATAGAGGGTAGTTACACTTGTGGTGAGCATAATATAATGTACAGTGTTGTCAGATCACTATGTTGTATACCTGACAGTAATGGAATATTGTGTGTCAACTACACAATAAAAAAATATTGGGCAGATATTGAAATACAAATGGTAGTGATTAATACCACTTTAATACAGTTATAAGTAAAAATGCTATAGATTCTTTTCTGTTACAAGAGCTATTTGGCTATTATTAGAGAAAGCAAGTCAATGGAATTTTCCAGGAAGATTGAATTATATGGGTGATGTCCTGATAGGACATCTGATAGATATGGACCTATCAGACAAGTCACAAACTTTTCTGTATTAGAATATATTATTTACTCCCAAGTAAATGGAAGGACTGCTAGGTGGGTGCCATGTCTTTTAAGATAGAGCCAATAAAATTAAAGAAGGAGCATGTTGCTAGAGCATCCTAAAGTCATGGTCTAGGTCAGTGCTAATTAAAATGTGGTCTGAGGGTCAGTGCTAGTCAACAGATAAGCGCTATTCTATGAACTCTTTACTGGTCAGTCTGGAGGGCTGGAGTATTATGTCAGAATGTGATTCAATGTACCCCTTCCAACATCAAGAAAGCCTTGTTGCAAATGTATGCATATATATAATGTGTGTATATATATCCGTGTGTGTATACGTGTGTGTATGTATATGCATATATATATGCATATATCCGTGTATATATACACGTATATATGATCTACATAAAGGGATGCATATACATATATATCCATATATACACGTATATATATATATAATTTTATATATGGATATATATATATATATATAAAATCTGTGGCAATACGCATGCATTAACTTATAATGTATGAGAAATAGAAACCAAGCATAATTAGTTTAAGAACTGTGTAGAAGCAGTAGTGCTCCTTTTCTGACATCAGGTATGTCTTGAGAGACCAGATGTAGCCATGAAGGTTTTGGACTTTACATAGTGGAGTTTGGCCAATACACTGGGCCTTTTTTTTTTTTTTTTTTAAATCTCTTCTGTTGACATTTCCACTGATTATTTCCTTCCCAGCTGTTCCCAAATATCATGTATTATTCTCAACTATCTTATCAAAAAAGGCTGTCTTGATTAAACCAATTACCTTAATAGCATAATAAGAAAACACTATCAAACATTTTTGACAGCTTACTATGGGCCAGGCACTTTCTTAAGTGCTTTACATTATTTGAGGCACTTAATCCTAACAATAGAAGTGCTTTACATTATTTGAGGCACTTAATTCTAAGAATAATCCTATATATAAGCACTATTATTATTATCCACATTTTACAATGAGAAAAATGAGAATCAAAGTTTAAGTGATTTGTCCTAATGACACATCCACAAGGGGACAAAATTAGGTATCCAATTCATGTGTTTGAACTCTCAGGCCAATATTCCTCACAACCATGGGGTATTTCCTTTGTAAGGGAAGAGAGACAACACACATTTAGTGAAAAGACTCTGGGACTAAGAATCAAAAGACCTTGATTTTAATCCCAGTCCTGCCACTGGGTAGCCATGTAACCATGGGCAACTCCTTCTCCTATTTGGGCTTTGGCTTCCTAACCTAGAAATATGAGCAGGGTGGACTGGATGTTTTCTCAGATCCTTTTCAGTTTTAAGGTTTTATGAATCTGTAAACATAGATGTCTTACTAAAAGAAGGGGTCTGTAAATATATCTTTTATAGAGAATTTCTTGTTCAAATAGAATTCTTTGTTTCTAATTCAGCAAAGCAGTATTACTCCGGGCTAGCTGCCTGGATGGAGAAATAGCCTTACAGTGTAGAACTGGATGTTAGCATGAGGGTCATTGAAATAGGATCCCATCCCTTTGCTTTCTGCTAAAGACAGGATGCAACAATTACACACAAGTAATAAGCATGACATTTAATATTTTAATTTTTCTTACTGCTCTCCTCCAGGAATAAGGCTACACTACTTGTGGCTTGACTTGGCTTCAGAAGGAATGAATTTTTCTTCATGTCTAAAGTCTTGTCAGTCTGGAAATGTTTAAATATTTAGGCATTTTGTTTCTGACATACAGCAAATTTTGCCAAGTTCCATAGCTCAGCAGTCCACCATTTCTGGTAGTCAGCCATGATGGACAAAGAATACAGTGCTAACATTGTCTCCTCCTGCTCAGTGAGATGGTGTGATTCGTAATCAATGGTGGGTATTAATGCTTACAGATTTAGATCCATTTGTACCACAAATAATCAATTTGGAAAGAAAAACATCTCCGGTCTCCAATTTGCAGAAAAAACAAACTAAATATAAGCAGGAGCTATGTTCCCTCAAATATGTGTTTAAGGACACAGTGATGGCTCTGTGCTTCTGTCTGCTGAGAAGTAAATGGCAAAAGAGCAGTTTTCAAAAATATCAGAGAGTTTTTAAATGTCAGGTTTACCACCTTTCATTCTCATTTTGCTTTGTATCTTGAGTGATCTGAGACTTGAGTTCGCAGTGGTGATCTTTAACATCATCTCCCTGGCTGTCAAATACTTTTGTCCAGTAATACTGATAGTTACAGGAAGTAGAGAGTTGTTTTATTCTTTTGGCTTTTGTTTTTAGCTGATAATTAGCTTAGCTGAGCAGAATGGGTGTTTTCTAAGGTTTTTATACACATGATTGCAGATCATGGGGCTGGAGTCAGCTAAGCCAGGAAGAAAGCCTGGGCCAGGATCCCAATGGAAAACTGGAAGACACAATTCTCAGCAGTGTGACTTTTTAGTAACTACGAATGTTTCTATGTGTTAAAGGAGACGATGGGTCAACATGAGGCTATTCAGATCCTAACACTATAAATATGGATGATCACCATTATCAGGCTGTGTCCTAATGGTATTTACTTCTACAGATATCCTGATCCAGAAGGATGGTAGATCTCATCTCAGAAATAAGTGGTCATTTAGATCAGTATTCTCAAACTTGTTCTACGGCCACTAGTGCTGGAAAGTTTAAAACTGAGATTTTCTAGTAACCTAACTTTACTTATTTATTTTTAAAGATTTTATTTATTTATTTGACAGGCAGAAATCACAAGCAGGCAGAGAGGCGGGCAAAGAGAGAGAGGAAGGGAAGCAGGCTCCCTGCTGAGAAAAGAGCCCAGGACCCCGGGATCACAACCTGAGCCGAAGGCAGAGGCTTAACCCACTGAGCCACCCAGGTGTCCCCCTAGTAACCTAACTTTAAACAAAAACTCATTTACGGTCACTTTCTTATCTGCGTAGTACAATGGAAAGAATCTGAAGTATAATTCCCTTCTGCTAGTATCTACAGGACTTTAAGGAAATCTCTTAAATTATGTTGGCCTCAGTTTCTGCTTCCATAAAATGAGGTATTAGACCAGATGATTCAACTTTCTTTGATGAAATCAAATTTTGATTTCAAGGCATTAAGATATAAAGATCTAGTCCTTCTAACATATCCTAGTTTCCCCTCAAACCCTTTTCCAATGTTTTCTCAAAGCCTTTATAGACTCAAAAAGAGCCAAGATTAATAGAATAACACATTCTATTTTCCATGATGCTTGATCCAAGGGAATGTGGCAACATTTACATTAAGTTCAATGAAAGAATACTGCCTACTCATAATTACTTGAATGATTCAGAAATACCAATTATTGGTTACTTAATATATGGGGGGGGCACTTTACTAGCATTTTATTTACATAATTTAATTCTCATGTGCCTGTTTGGACACATGAAGGCAGCCGGGAAATAACATCTCTTTCGCCTGCCTTATTTGTGATCTAATTGAGAACTAAGACCATAGAGATCAACATACAGAGAACAAACTTTTACCCTTACTGATGAAACAATTAGAAATAAATTAGAAAATGTGGCTTATAGGGCACCTGGGTAACTCAGTCATTCAAGTGTCTGCCTTTGCCTCAGGTCGTGCTCTTAGGGTCCTGGGATCAAGTCCACATCAGGCTCTCTGCTCAGTGGGGATCTGCTTCTCCCTCTGCCCTACCCCGCCTACCCCCCACTTATGCTCACTCTCTCTCTTTCTCTCTCTCTCTCTCTCTCAAAAAAATAAATAAATAAAAAGTCTTTAAAAATGTGGCTTATAACTGTGGCCTAATGGGATTCATAATACTGAACAACAGAATTGAATAGGCTCAACATTCGAGCGGGGCATATGAGAAGAGCAGCCAGTCTTAGGCATCACTGGTTTGCCACAGGCTTTTCCTGCCACTTGTTAGCATGGTACCCACAGCCAACCTATTTCCCCAGATAAAGGGCAAGAGAATAAATTGGGCTATAAATACCTTGCTCTTCTTCCACACATACCAATTAGGAAATTCACTGCACCTCCATGAAAAATAATAGGTGTGGGGCATGAAGCCAAGGGTAGTAGAGGACGTTTATCCCCGGATAAAGAGCCTTTGGAAGTGGGGGGAAAGCAAATAATCCTTCAGGAAACTGAGGTTTGGAGAAATTAAGTATTTTGTCAAAGATCGTACAACTAGTAAGAGGAAGAGTTACAGTTCAGTTTCCGTTTTGTCTGACTCCAGAACCCATATCCATACCCCCATTTCTTCCCCTACATCGTCACCCTATAGTTTTCATGTTGGCTGTGTTTTACTACTAGGTGAAGACACACTCAGCAATTATTTCTTCAATTAAAAAATTCCCTATTATGCAAGGGTCATAGATCATGACTCGGTTTGCATGACTATCTCCACACACAAACCATCAGTGGTAACATTATGGGATTAGCAACCAAGACAGATTGGCTTGATTTTCATAATGACTGATAGGACGTGCTCTTCTTGTGTTAGAAACCTAGGAACTTTTTGACATTTGTTTCTCTGTTTTTATAGATTATGAGACTGACACGCTACCTACTGCGCTAACGAGGCACCTTGTTTTTATAGATTAAAACAGTCACAATAGGAATGTGATCTGCCATTTTGATCCTGCAGCTTCCTATATTAAACCATGTAAATAATGAAACAGAATGTTTCTAATGGAACATCCTTTAAGGAAAGACAATGTCTGATAGTGTTTTCCAAATTTACAGATTCTAGCCATGACTCATCAGAGGTCAAATTTCACTGTAAAAAAATAAATAAATAAATATATGTATATATATATATATATATATATATATATATATATATATATTATATATATATATTAGCCTAAGAGCAGAAGAACTGGGATAAATTCCAGTCTCTCCAGTAAAGAGAGGTGATAGTAAGGAAGGAGTTAACTCTCTCTAAAGGGCATGAGGACTATATTCCTGAGGCCAGAGTGAGAAGAAGAGTGATTGTGTATCAACAGGGGTTGGCATATTATTCCAACAGAGGCAGGAGTCCTGGGGTAGATCAGTGAGCTGCAAGAGATGGAAAACAGCACCATTATGCCAATATGGAGCTAAAATTCTCTGACCTAGGTCTCTTAAATATTGTTACCTCTGCTAGCAAAGTTTCTAACAACAAAATCTATCATTGGATGAATAGAGGTCTAGCTATTTTGAGTCAACACTTGGCCTTTGGATGCTCCTTATCTTCCAAATATGTATAACATGAAGGAGACAAAAAGGGTACCAAGTCATCTAGAAAAAATGATGGTGCAAACATCCCATCTCTCCTGATAAATAGTATGGAAAAATTTGAACATGCTGAAATGACCCAAAAGTAAATTTGTTTTTAAATCTTAAAAATATACGCAGGGAGTTCTGGAAGACACCATAATGAAAATACTCATTAAATGCATCACTAAATCATATAAAATGCAGTGGGTAGTCACAAATGCACAGGTTGCATTTTATTCTCTGATAGACAAAGCATCTCCTCATTACTAAGCAGAACTGGGAAGCTGTTGAGGATAGCATTACTCTTAATCAGGTTATTTATTTTCTTCCTGGTGGTGACAAGAGAAGGACGGGGGGTGGGAAAGAGCATCATTATCAAGTACCCATTTGTTGTTTTGAAGAAAGCCATTATATTATTTGTGTAAATTAGGAGTAATCAATGAGAAAACATCAAATAATAAGCAGCTGATTCTCCAGCCAAACTATCTAAATTTAAATTTAATTTAATTTAATTTAATTTAATTTAATTTAAATCCTGGCCTATTAAAGATGTCTATAAGGAAATATCATTCACCCATATTAAAAGCTTTTCAAGATTAAAATGAACACTGGCAATTTAGGCCTATAATATTTCCATGGTATTTATCTTCTGGGAATCTATGTGATCGTCAGGTGAAGAAATAACAAAGATGTCTTTTTGTTTGGCTCTGTTGTTTGGGTTTTGTCAGAAAAAAAGCATAGCCAAAGGTTTTGAGCCAGAACCGAATCTTTGGCTTTCTTCTCTGGTTATCACAGGTTTGCACTTTCTATTTAATAGGTATTTGACAAATGTGGAAATGAATGGATTTTCCTTTGTTAGGTATACTTGACATATAGCAGTGAACAAGAAAGACATGTTCTCCAATGACCCTATCATTTTTAAAGGGAAAAAAAAGGGACTAGCATCTCATTCACTGAATGACTATTGAAAAACCTTCTATGTGTCAAGAACTCTGATAGGCCCTGGACATACAAGAAAAAATTTAAAAAGTGGACATTATCCCTGGCTCATAAGGTACTTAAAAGCAATCAGGGAAAAAAGACATTAAATAAGCAATTAGAATATTATAGTGTTGTCTTAGTCAGCCTGGACTGTCATAAGAAAATACCACAGATTAGGTGGCTTAACCCTTAGAAATTTCTTTTCTCACCATTCCACAGACTAGAAGGCCATGATCAAGATTCTGGCAGGGTTGGTTTTTGGAGAGCGCTCACTCCTTGGCTTCTAATTCGCTGCCTTCTTGCTGTGTCTTCACATGGCCTTTTTTAATGTGCAGGTGGAGAGAGAGAGAAAGAGAGACACAGAGAGAAAGACTGATCTCTGGTGTCTCTTCCTCTTCCTATAAGGACACGAGTCCTATCAGAATATGGCCTCCCCTTTATGACCTTAATTAACCTTAATGACCTTCTTCAAGGCCTTATCTCCAAACAGAGTCACAATGCAGGTCAGAGCTCCAACAGAGGAGTTCTGGGAGGACACAATTCAGTACATAACAAGTTTTGATACATGTAACAAAAGATAGAGGTGTACATGAGACTATCACGGCATATCTATGAATGTCACGGCATATCTATGAATGTGATATCTTAGTCTAGGGGATCAGGAAAGCTTTCCCTGAAGAAGTCAAGGAAGGGGAGCTTAAGGTATGGGTAATAGCTTGGCGAAGAGCAGGAGCGGAGTAGTTAAAGTGGCCACAGCTTGTACAAAATATGGTTACAAAATATGGCACATTCAGTAAAATAACTTAAAAGAAGTAAAAAGCAGCTGGACAAAGAATGACCAGAATGATATGAGGTAGAAGAGGTAAATAAAAGACAGATGACCTTATGAGTCTCATGAATGGGTTTCACGGCGATCTTAAGGATAACAGGAAGTAGAGTAATTTTTTTTTTAATGATTTTATTTATTTATTTGACAGAGATCACAAGTAAGCAGAGAGGCAGGCAGAGAGAGAGGGGGAAGCAGGCTTCCCGTCGAGCAGAGAGCCCGATGCAGGGCTTAATCCCAGGACCCTGAGATCATGACCCGAACTGAAGGCAGACACTTTAACCCACTGAGCCACCCAGGCGCCCCTAGAGTAATGGTTTTAAATAGAGGTCAGGTTTGCTCTTTATAGAGAGGACTCTTATTACAAACAGCTTGTGAATGTGTGTGTGTGTGTGTGTGTGTACCAGTGCCTACATATTCTTATTTTAGACACAATTTTGGATGACCTTGGTACACGGTCATACATTGTCAAGAATGCCCACTTTTGCCGTTCACCACCATTTTTGCTATGTTGCTCTGTGAGATAGCAAATTCTGCCCCTCCTCTCCATGGGGGAAAATATGAAATGAAAGGGCGGGAAGATGGTGCACTTGGTTTAATACCCCTTTCCAGTTGTCCTCCTCCTTCATTGAAAATACATTTAATATTTATAATAATAATTAGAATTTATTGGTCACATACTATATGTCAAGACATTGTGGGTAAGTCGGTTACATGGGTTATTTTATTCAATCCTCAAAACAACCCTATGTATTATTATTTTTCCATTTTACAAATTATGAAACTATGGCTTTGAAAGAAATTCCATTGTGCACCACAGATAGCAAACCTGGGAAGCGAGAGGGCTGCAGTTTCAGCATTCAGTGCCACCTCCCAGGTTCTTTGCAAGTAGGCTGTTTTGCCTACCAGTGATGGGTGTCTGTCTGGTTCGGTCTTCGAAGCAGTGCCCAATGAGGGGCTACAAAGAAGTGAACCATCCCCTTCTCTGCTTAGGTCCCTGCCTTCACTCATCACTGCATTCACTTTTACTACCTCTGCCTTGAAAAGTTTCAGCGGGTTATAGAAAGGCCTGATCATAGTCGACTTAAGAAAGAATGCACAAACCCCAAAAGTAAGTTCCCTAAACTTCAGAGAAGGGAAGGGAATAGGAGATTTTCCACCAAAGGTCGATTATTTAACCTAGTGTCTCATCTCACCAGGAAGGACATCTGATCCTGTACATCACCTGCAGACTGGTTAAAAGAAAATACCAGGAAATTGGAGAGTGGCTTTGCAATGTTTACTTCCAAGTTAAAGTACAGATTGAATCTTCTAATTTCCTTAATGGGCATAATGCTAGTCTGGCAAATTATTAGCATTTTGGATTGGATTCAGAGATTTGTTTATATATTTCATTAAGCTCATATTTACTGGAGCACGAGGCAACCTACAGTAACAAGCATCAAAAGTCTGTTTTACTGCCCATATTATGAGCAGATGGAGCGTAGACATTTAAAAACGCCAAGCCTTTTGATTAAGAGCCTGATTATAGTCAGATCAGGATGAAGAATAATGGCCTTATACGAAAGTTCTCTGAATTTTAAAATACTACTGGACCTTTACTTGACTTTTTTGAAATCAGATATTGGAGTTTTATGAAATTTGGAGTTCGAAAAGCAAAAGCAAACCCCGACCTCACTAAAATGAATGCAGATAGGAAAGGGCTTGTTTTCAGCAGATCAAGGACAGACTTTGCCCCCAGTGTTGCCAGATCAATGAGTTATTATCGTTATCACACAATGGGGAGGAAACGTTTGGAAGTAACAGCTTATAAAGGTGATATAGGCTGAAAAAAGATGAGTGCATAGACTCAGAATGTGTTTTGGGTTAGTGAGATATTAAAGAAAATCAAGATGATTTGGGGGGGGGGCATGATCTATTCCAGCACAATAAAAGACCAGATGTTAAACATATAAGAGCCCCAGCTCTTAGGAACCATGTCCTTTATTCCCACAGAATAACAACGGTTAGGCTTGGGGTCTTGTTATCCACATTACTAGAGAATTAACATTGCCTTTGGATCCCTGCAATCTTTTTGAGAATGTATGGCAGTAAGAGACCCCTGAAAGAGAGCAAACCTGGTCAAAACCTAGTAAGGGTCCTTCAAATAAACACGCACTAAGGAGGTAGATCTGAAACGTTTCTGCCTAAAAGGCAGCATAAGATGGCATTGCATAGGTTCTAAAGTCTAAAAAATCTAGGCTGAAAACCCAGTTATGTGACTTCCTTAGGTTCATAATCTCAAACAAGTTAGTTATTCCTTATGGTCTCAGTTTTGTCATCTGTAAAATAGGTAAATATCACTGGCTTGGGACACCTGGGTGGTTCAGTGGGGTAAGCCTCTGGTTTCAGCTCAGGTCAAGATCCCAAGGCCCTGGGATCGAACCCCACATCGGGCTCCTTGCTCAGTGGGGAGTCTGCTTTCCCCTCTCCCTCTGCCTGCCACTCCTCCTGCTTGTGCTCTCTCTCTGTCAAAGAAATAAAATCTTAAAAAAAAAAAACAAACTTAGGGGCACCTGGGTGGCTCAGTGGGTTAAAGCCTCTGCCTCCAGCTCAGGTCATGATCTTAGGGTCCTGGGATCGAGCCCCGCATCGGGCTCTCTCTCTCTCTACCTGCCTCTCTGCCTACTTGTGATCTCTGTCAAATCTTTAAAAAAAAAATCTTTAATAAAAACAAAAAAAAAACAAAAAGAAATCACCAACCTCCTAGGGCAGTTGTGAGGATTAAGAAAAGAATGGGAAGTGTGAAGCATATTGTGAGCACTTGAGTTTTGAAGACATCAGAATCACTCCCTCAAACATTAGAACAACAATTAACAATTGTTCGCCATCGTTTTGGATCACTACAGTCACGTTTTACTACATGCTGTCCTGCATTCTTTCTTCAACTTTAGTTCCTAGTACTGCTTTGCCGATGTCTCTGACACTCCCTGGGGCTCCTGGACTCTTATCCATTACCCTACTTCAAAAATGTATTTGAAGGGGCTTAAATGGAACTCTGTCTTTTCCCTGGCCTCTGGCATCTGACCACCCATGCTTCTAAGAGGCAGTATTGGATAGCGATGAAGAGATGGGCCAGATTGCCGGAGTTCTCATCTCAACTTTTCGCACTTACTAGCTAGGTGACAGTTCCTTGAATTTTTTGTGCCTCAGTTCCCATATCTGAAAATAATGGGGATGAAAAAGAGTACTTCTCCCCTAGTGTTGTCATGAGGGTTAAGTGGGTGAGTACAGGTAAAATACCCAGCACACAATAAACACTGAATAAATGTTACCTATTATTATTTTTCCTTCTGCTTAACAATTCATGACCCAGACTCGCTACCAAATGGCTGAACAGTCTTCTGTCGGCAATACCGAGGAGCGAGCTCAGATGCAACGCATGAAACATATATGAATTCTAGTATGGCATTGGGCCCAGACCATGAACACCAGATTCCTTAGGAGGCGTGGAGTTACTGCAGGCGTTCTATAAAACCATATGTACAACCATCTTTTCTCAAAGAGCTGCAATTAAAAAAATAAGATACTGGAAGCGTAGACTTCAATTTATGTAAATGTTAAAAAGGGATCCCAGATATCTATATAATGCTTGCATTCCATCAAATTGTGAAAACAGAATACTGAAAGATTATAGCTCTAAATCACATCTTGATTTCTGCATCACCATCCCACGATCCTCGAAAATACAATTGATCAAATAATTGGAAATACATTCACAGTTGATTATATTAAATAAATAACAGCAGTGTAGTTATATTTTTTTTCAAGAAGGTTGTTAATATTGCCTCTTTTATTAAATGAGTACATTTGTCATTAATCACTTCCAAGTCTTCAGGAGACACAGAGGACCCCCCCCAAAAAAACCCCAAAACAAAAATAAACAACAACAACAACAACAACAAAATAACCTGGTAGTTACAAATGTCCTAAGTTAGATAAAATAGGAGTCTTAGTAAACTGAGAATAAAATTAACACTGAAAAACCAATCAGATAAACCTTCATTCTAATTGAAATAATTACAATAAAAAGCTTTATAATCTTTTTTTTTTATGGTTTGGGGAGAAAATGTGTCTTGGAAGCTTAGATTTAATATGTCCTTTTCAGCATCTGTGAAGCATAAAAATCTCTATAAAGGAGTTTAAATGTACTCGGCTGCATGTCAGTGTGTGAGCCTTATGGAGAATGTGAGGCTTTGTTTGTTATTTTTTGGCTATCTGTCAGGTGCCTTTCTTTTCAGAGATTCAACATTTCTATTCATAGTAGGTTAAGTCATTAATTAAGATCCTCACACCCACCAAACAAATAAAAGTGACATTAGTCAGTGTCAATTTAATGGAAACACTAGCATTATCATTCTTTTATTTCTGAGGGGAAATGCATAGAGCAAAAGAATACATTTAATAATTCCATGTGCTGTAGGTGTGACCCTAGGCGCATTTTGTGACTTTGGGAGAAGCTGTAACTTCTCTGAGCCTCCATTTGCTGCTCAATCTAATTAATGTCAGTGATGGTTTCTTGGAACTAGAGGGAATCCACCCTGAGTTTAGCAGTGTATTTTTCACAGGGTCTTAAAAAGCTTTAGCTGTGAACACATATGTAAATGAGTCAGACATGTAGTAAATACTCAACAAATTGCTAATTGAATCAGAATTTATAGCAAAAATGAAGAGTGGGTTATGGAAGAGGAGGAGGTACAAAATTTCTAGACCCCTGGACAAAAACAAGTCACTTATAAATGACAAACACATCCAGTTAAAATTACAATAAATAAATACAATGTAACTAATAAATAAATAAATAAATATACACACACACACACACATATATGTATACACACACATAGGTATGGCTTGGTAAAATGTAATGAACGTTCTTTTTAGATGTGTGGCTGATTTCACAAGTATAAAATAAGCCCAAGGTAAAAAAAGAAATAGGTCTGAAAACTATAATGGTAAGCTGACAATGGCTCTATGGGTGCCCTAGGATTATCAGAGACCTTTGTAACTAAAATGCTTGAGTTTTAATTTCTGTGAAACAATAGGAGACAAGGCTTTGGCCCCAGTAAAGCAGAAATGCAAAATGAAACTCCAGCAGTAAGCTGGGTCCTTTAAGAGTTATTTCTGTAGTAAAAGAAAAGTTTAGAAAACAATCCACCTGTTGGCAAAGGGACACCACAAAAAATGTATCCATCATAGCTTGGGCTCTGATTTAGAAAAAGTAAACAAGGGAAAAACTCTTCCCTGAGAGTTCATAGCATTGAGAATTTCAGGGCTAAGGAACCACAAGCCTGGAAATTGACACCAAGTAGTCTTAAATTTGTAGCGCTAGAGACTGATGGGTAAAAGTAAACACAGATCCTGAACATGGGACATAACCTTCACCCACCACACAGAGTATTCCCATTATAAAGACACAACAAGCAATAACCTAAAAATTTAAACAAATGAAAGAAGCAAGATGGGAGAATAACAAGAAATGGAAGGAACCAACAGAAAAACAATTAGGTTTTCAAGCACTTCAGACACATAAATGATAAAATACAGAATGTAAAATAAGTGTCTTAAAGTTTAAAGAACAAAAGATAAAAAAAAAATATCAGCAATAATAGGAAACTCAAAAAAGACCAAGAAATTTGAATATGAATCAATTAGAACTTTGAGAAATTCAGAATATAATCATTAAAAATAAAATGCAATGCAGTGACTAAATAGCACACTGCTATCAGTTGAAGAAAGAAGCAGACAGGGCAGCAGAGAAAGACAAAGAAAGAAACTCAGAGGTCCAGACACATGGAGGATAGACTGTGAGGTCCAATGTACATATAACTGAAGTGCAGCAGAAAAGTAAAGAAATGCATGTGTTGGGGGGGAGGGGACTGTAGAGAGATGATGGCTGAGAATTTTCCAGAGTGGATAAAGGACATGATCTTTGGATTCAGGAAGATAAAGATTTCCAAACAAGAGAAATATAAGGCATCTACACATAAACACATTCTGGCAAAACTGTATAACACCAAAAACAGATTTTTAAAGTATATAAAGAGAAAAAGTAGATTATCTTCAATGGAACAAAAGTAGAATTCTCAGTTGTACTAGCAGAAGGCAGATGACAGCTGGACAATAACTCTACAGGGATGGGAAAAATAACTATCCATATAGAAATTATCATTCAAGGGTAAAGCAAAAAAGGCACATTTTCAGAAAATTGAAATGGGGAGGGTTTGTCACCGACTGTCTCCAACTGATAGAAGTTTGCAAAGATGTATTACAGAGAGCAGGAAACTAAACCTAGAGACAAACACCAAGATGTAAGAGAATGGAAAACAAAGAAGGTGGTAAGTATGTGGATACATAAGAAATAGTGATTAAATAGTTAAAATAATAATGATTAATTTGGGATGGAAGCTAAGATAAAATGACTAAAGTAAAATTCTGGGCAAAAATAAAATGGAAGAAGGGACAGGTGATCAAATTTAAAGAAGTCTGAAGTCCTCAATTTTCAGGAAGATGTTAAAGATGTTGATTAACTTGAGAATTTGTGAAGTTAAGAGTGTAAGTTAAGATGTTTAAAAAGTAACCAAATAAAGATTAGAAATAGAATATGCAATTTCAAAATTAGAAAAGAAAATTATGGAGAACAAAAATAATGACCTCAGTAAATCTCCCCACTCAAAAAAAAGCAGAAAAGAGGAAAGAAAAAAACATAGAAAAATCAGGTAAAATAGCACAAAATGATAGTAGAAATATATAAAATTACAATAACAATCATAATAAATGTAAATTGGCCAAACTTTCTAGTTAAGAATTTGTAAGATTAAGGGCACCTGGGTAGCTCAGTTGGTTGTGTCTGCCTTTGGCTCAGGTCATGATCCCAGGGTCCTGAGATCAAGCCTCAGGTCTGGCTCCCTGCTCCGTGGGGAGTCTGCTTCTCCCTCTCCCTCTGCCCCTCCTCCACCCCCACTTGTGCTCTCTCTCTCTCACTCTATCTCAAATAAATAAAATCTTAAAAAAAAAGAGTTTGTAAGATTGGATGGCAATATATAATCTAGCTATACACTGTTGACAAGAGACAAATAAAATATGAATGCAAAAAAGTTAAAAGTAAAAGGATAGAAAAAGTTACATTATGAAAATAACTTCAAAAAGCAGATATAGTAGATAAGTTACTTTAAGCAAAAAGAAAAAAAATATTATGAATGAAGAGAGTCAAGAGATTAAAGATACATTGAACCTGGTGGGGGGAATAGTGGGAGTTGGGGGGTAGAAAAGATACATTGTACCAGGAAAAAGTCCCAATTCTAAACTTGTGTACATCTAATGACATAGCCTAAAAATATGCAAAACAGAGTAAACAAAATCATAAAGAAAAAATCCATCATTACAGTGGGAGATTTTACTGTATCTCTCTTTGTATGCAGAAGATTAAGGAGATCAAAAATTAATGAAACAGATTTAAAGAGCTCATTTTCTATTTTGATCTAATGTATTGAGATTTTATCTTCCTGTATCTATATCTATCTATCTAGTCTGTATATTTCTAAGTACACATCATTTTTCATAAATATTCAATGTGTGCTTATAAAAATGTCCATTGTCTATTTTTTGAGGTACAGAGTATACATACACACACATATATTTCATAAAAGTTCAATGTGTGCTTATATAAAATGTGAATTCTCTATTTGTTGAGTGCCCATTTTTTTACAAGCACACATTGAACACTACAAAATTGACAATGTACTTGGCCCCAAAGTATGACTCAACTGACTCAGAATTTATGCTAAACAGATCATGTCTTTCGTTATATGCAATTAATCTAGAAATCAATATAAAAATAAATTTTAAAAATTCTCTCCATTTGAAAATTTAAATATATTTCTAAAAAATTTAGACTTCAAAAAACCCTTAAAATGGAAATTAGAAAATAACTATAAAGGAATAAAAATTAAAATACTGTATTACATATCCAAACTTGTGAGATACAGAGATAAAGAGGTATTTAGATATAAAGTGGCTCTGTTTAGATAAAGAAATGTTGACTATTTGTGAACAAAGTGTCCAATTTAAGAAATCAGAAAAACAAAAATAGATTAAACCCAAATAAAGTTGAGGGGAAAAAATACGGATAAGCACACAAAATAATGAAATAAAAAACAAAAATACAATAGGAAGGATCAATAAGGTAAAAGGTTCTATGAAAAGAGTAATAAGATTGACAAACTTCTGTCAAAATTAAATACAAGAGAAGGAATAAACACTATTAGGAAAAATATATACACTGATGAATTCTTTAATCTCCCAAGATAATTCTAAGGAAAACTTTATGTCAATACATTTAAATGTTGAAATAAGCTAAACAATTTCCTGTATGAAAACTGATTCAAGAAGCAGCAGAAAACGCAAATAGATCCAAAATCATTGAAAACACCAAATTATTAATTAAAAATCTTTTTGCATAGAAGGCACCAGACTCAAACACTTCTAAAGAGGATTCTGTACAAGCTGGTTTTTTTTTTTTTTTTTTTTTGCATGATGACCAGGTTAGTTTTGTCTTAAAAAGTCAATTAATTTATAGATTCATTGATTAAGAGAGAAAAGTTATATTCAATGAAGCATGACTGATCAACTTTAAAACACAAATGCTTCTAGGAAGTTTAAAAACACTAAACTAATTTACACTAGGGTATTAGGAACTACTTAGAAGCCATCTTGAAGGGCACCTGAGTAGCTCAGTGGTTAAGTGGCTGCCTTTGGCTCAGGTCATGATCCCAGGATCCTGGGATGGAGCCCCACATTGCCTTCTCCCTCTCCCACTCCCTCTGCCTGAGTTCCTTCTCTCACTGTGTCTCTATCAAATAAATAAATAAAATCTTAAAAAAAAAAAAAAAAGAAGACGACGCCATCTTGAGAAGAACAACAGCAGTAGAAGCTTAAATGATGAGGTTTGGGTTGAAGAAGCAGGGCTGGAAAGCAATTCTAACCTTCCAATTCCTGGAAAGGAATGAAGGAAAAAAGGGAACAGAAAGCCACCCACCAAATGCTGCCTCCTTCCTGCTTTGGCTAAGGTACGAATTGGATCATGTGGCTCTCAGAGTCTGGCCATTCTGAAACTCCCCATCCCTGTGATACCAGCTCAGATCAAAGAGAGCTGGTGGCAAATACCTATCTTTTGGGAAAACATATGGCATGGTTCTGAGGAGAAGACATTAAGTTAATGCCTGCCTGTGGTACTTTGGCTGCCTTTGGCAACTTTGATTTGCATCCAGCAGAGATGTTTTGGCTCTCGCTAAAGTATTTCTGCATAGCCATACAGTGGTGGTACAATAATAAAGAGGAAGAATGAAAAGCAATAAAAAAAAATACTATCAAACAACTGTTGGAAGGAAGAGAGCTGGTAATCACAAAGCAGCCTGAGACATATCCTCTAATTGTTATTCCAGACAGCAGTCTTCTGGGTAGATTAAGGCCACAATAAATATTGAGGACAGGCTTCCCTGAATCTAACCTCCCCGCGCCTTTGCCAACTTGGACTTTTCTTTAAACAATGAAAGATGGGCCATAACGGAAACTTCTATAAACCCCAAATCAATGGTTGTTTCCTATCCTCATCATCATATTGCAGACCCACCCTCTCTTCTTGTACGTACTTTTGGGAAGACCTAGAACATTGTCAGAGTATTTTTCAGTTGTTGATTTATAAGGAAGTGTTGGAAAGTCTATGCTTTTTTGAATCACAACTTGGGTTCGGTTCTTGGATCTAACAGCTGCTCCGAGCTCCCTGCAGTGCATTAAGCTTCAATTACCTTATGTGTACAATATTTATGTCATGTGGTGTCAGAGTCTACCTAGTTGCTAACCTATCCTATTTCTTTTGCATGACCATAGGGGAAGAATGTTTCCCAGACTCCCTTAAAATTGGGTTGTGGCACTTGACTGGGTTCTGGCCATGCAATATGAACAGAAATTATGTATCAATCAATCACATCCAGGCCTGGCCATAAAACATCTCATGTGATCCTTCATGCTCTCTCCATTGGCTTGTTGGCTAGCAGAATGCAAAGGATCAAGCACAGAATTCTGAGGAATGCTTATCTAAGGGGGAAGCCCTAAATCTACAAACTTTATGTCTCTGAGTCACTACTTGGGGAACTCTATGGAAAGCCACCCATTAGTATCAGAATAGATGGAGACACAAATGGAAAAAATATATATATATATCATGCCAGGAAGATTATGGGATTGTTTATTATAATAGTTCATATCACTTACCCTGATTAATACATGCTTATTTCTATTATTCAATAAGATATTATTGGTAAAGCATATAGCATAGTGCCTGGCACATAGAAGGGGCTTAACACTGGTTGAGGCATTATAAACACAGTCTGACCTGAAATGTAGACTTGCAGAGAAACAAAAATTAGTTCAAAGTTTGTCTGTTGAGCAAGGACAATGAAATTGCTTTCTATAGTTCTTCCTCCTGTATCTTATTTCTCATGATTCTACGTGAAAATACGTGAAGGTTTTATTTCTCAATTATGTTGTTTTACCTTTGTATATTTAGATTTCCAGTTCCAGTGCTTAAATTGTCATTCCTCCTATTTTATATTTATGGGGATGCCCTGAAATTGGAGCAATATTTGAAGACAGAGGTTTGGTTTTTCTTGAACCTCAGATGAATTTCAACTCACTTTAGGTCACGCCAAGTATTTTTCCCTCTACCTCTTAAGCATTACCAATCATGGCTTTATCTAACCCTGGGTTGATCTCTAACCTTTAGGTATGTCTTTGTTACATGCCCTAGATTATTATCACATAGTGAAACACTGACTAGGGTGGGAATACCATTCCAACACTTCAAATCATTTGTGTGTCTGTCTTTGTTTATAGAGTGTTTTAGAAGCCAACCCCCATACATTTCAGCTCCCTTAGAGAGATTTTCCTTCTTTCTATGAGGAGGAAGGCAGAGAAAGCAAGCCAACAAGTCAGTGCTACTTTATAACTGACAATTTTCTTCATAGAACATTTGAAATTTCTGTTACTTGTGTTTTTAGCTGGAATGGATGACTGCACCTACTTAAAATTTTTCTGTATAGGCAATTCTCTTATCAGTGCCAAGGCATTGGCTCAGAAACCTTAATATTTGACAAATTGCTCCACTGAGAATGTTTTGAAAGTCTACATCTGCTCAGGTTTTCATGCACGAGAAAGGGAAGATCTTTCACCACTGGATACATATTAAAGCAACAGTAGGAGGAAAAATAAAGATGCTTTCAGGTGATATGCCATGAGTTGTGATTGTTCAATGTACACTTATATTGATATATCCCATATATAAAAGAGGTACCTTGAAACTTGCTCTGAATACCTTAGAATAGTGGTTCTTAAAGTGCAGTCCCTGGGCCAGCAGCATGAGTTGCACCTGGAAATTGGTGGAAATGTCAATTCTTAGGCTCCACTACCCACCTGCCTTCTAAGTCAAATCCCCTGTAAGTGGGGCCCAGCAAGCTGTGGTTTAGCAAAGCCTCCAAGTGATTATGAGGTAGGCTAACGTTTGAAAGTTGCTGCCTTAGAAAGTATCATGACGGTAAGGCAATGAATGTATCTAGAAGTGATGATGATGAAGATGATAATGAAAGTAATAATATCTAATAGTTATTGAGATATTAGTTACTGAGATTAGTTATTGAGATAATAGTTACTAATTAAGTGGGCCAGGCTAAACACTTCAAATGGACTAGATCATTTAATCATCACAACTGTCAAAAGTGTTGTTGTTGTTGTTATTTTTATTATTATTACTGTCCCACATTACAAATGAAGAAACCTAGGGTTGAAGTAATTTGCCCAAGTTCAGATAAGTAAGTTAAAATCTGGGTTCCAAAACTGAGTATGCCTTTCAGGTCCATCCTTCTTCTTCTTCTTTTTTTTTTTTTTAAAGAGTTTATTTATTTATTTATTTATTTATTTATTTGTGTGTGTGTGTGTGTGTGTGAGAGAGAGAGAGAGAGAGAGACATAGAGACAGAGAGAGAGAAAACACTACCAGGGGGAACAGCAGGCAGAGGGAAAGGCAGGCTCCTCTCTGAGCAAGGAGCCAAAGGCAGATGTTTAACCTACTGAGCCACCCAGGCGTCCCACAGGTCCATTCTTTCAACCAGCATGATATATATCATGAGACTGGTCTGTGCAATTCCTAAAGATGTTTAATCTCTATTCCGAGTTGTCATCCGTCATCCTGGCTTGGCAGTGCCAAAGCATTTCACCTGGACATGGGTTCTCTGTAACACAGGAGGTGAGTTTCTCAAAAGTTGTATATAAATCAGTATTTTCAAATTGAGTGTTATCTTCTGTTGACTTTATTAAATTAGCTCTCTTATGTGTTATGTTTTCTGTTCTTCAGCTAATAGTGGTTCCTAACACATTTTCAATTTTTCTATCAGTCTTTCTGTCACACATTTAATAGTCTGTAAATAAATTCAAAGATGCACTATCGAGTTCAAGAATCTTTCTATAATTCTTTAGTCAAGTGAAGAAGGCTTTTGAGACGCAAATAATGACCTCTTGTCTAATATTTGTTGTTTTTAAACCTGGGCATGGCTTTATAATATTTTTGACTAACCATATGAGGTTGAGAAACAGTATTTTGGGACAGATTAATTTTGCTCATCCCAACACAACACAACTATATGAAAGTATCTCAGAAATAAAATTTCCATTCTCCCTTTAATAGTTTATAAGCATGTAACCATTCTGGAATTGAGAAGTGTGAGGAAAACTTTGCTCTTTTAATAGCTTTAGCTTATTGAGGCTTGAGTGAGATCTTGCCTTTCAGAGGACTAGGAGCCATATGAATACCCTAATTACTCCAGGAAAAAAAAAGTACATCTATTTCTTTTTTTTTCCCCTGCCTTAATCCCATCAGTACCCTAAATGTCTATGCTGATGTAGACATCAACTTATAACACTGGGTTTATCATCATAATTATACTGCCAAGGAGTCCTCCTCTCAGGGAAGGTCATACAGGCTACAGAGCAAATGAGAAAGGGCAGGCACGGCTCCTAAGAGGTTCCATTCATAAAGCAGGAGTAAGCATGAATGAAGCATTATTCTTTTGGGGGAAGTTCTGAAAAGGTTGACCTCAGTGGAATGAGTGCAAATTTGCATAATGTTTCATTTCCTAAGAGCAACTCAAGGGTTGGTAACCATTATAGGAGGCCAGACAACATCACGGTGAAGATTAATGGGACCTGGTATCATTACTTCCAAATAGAGAGGAGTCATGCCAAGGTCACCGCAAGGTTGATCGAGGAAAAGATGTTTGCTCATTGGAATGGGTGATTTGTCTCTCAGACTGATGGGGTACAAGGAAACCAGTTGCACCTCACTAAATACTAAGCTGTCCAGTAAGCCTGCTTTGTGTTAAGCAGCATAACTGGATAAAGCATGGTATGGATGAGATTTGTACGAACTTTTGGCAAGGAACATGGTAAGAAAACACTTTAGCCAGTGAAGAGTATTTTTCTTTCTTGTCACTACAGAAAGGAAGAAAAAAGAAATGGAAGAAAAAGTTTCTAATTTTTGCTTCAGAGTCCTGGCTCCTAGGCTCTGTATGAGTAGCATATTGAGAAATTGGTTGATCTAGTTGATTTGATGCAGCATCAAAATAGCTTAGATGGGAATGAGATGGAAAACTTAGCCCAAACGGCGACAATGAAATACCGACGAGCAATTCGTTTTTCATAAGGCTCAATCCCTCAAGGATGTAAATGGTTTTCCACAGAGAGAATATTTCCTGATTATTGACTCTTCCATGTGCTGGCTTAAAACCAAAATGACAGGCAAAGCTGTAAGCTCCCAACCAAATTTATAGTCAATGGAGTTCAAGATTTACCACAGATAGGA
The DNA here is from genome assembly GCF_030435805.1 of Mustela lutreola. NCBI lineage: Eukaryota > Metazoa > Chordata > Mammalia > Carnivora > Mustelidae > Mustela > Mustela lutreola. Next base: position 100,511,534 of record NC_081308.1, on the reverse strand, counting down.
GAAGAAACCAGAGGATAAAAACACAAAATGTTTATTTTTAAAATGTATGAAGTACTTATGAAGGATGAAGGAGCAGAAAAGGACCCACCCTTCTTAATTTAATTTAATTTAATTTATTTGACACAGAGAGAGCATACAAGCAGGGGAAGCCTCAGGTAGGAAGAGAAGCATGCTCGGGACTTGATCCCAGGACCTTGGAATCATGACCTGAGCTGAAGGCAGATGCTTAAGTGGCTGAACCACCCAGGTGCTCAGGTGAAAGAGTGCAAGTGAGTGAGAGAGTGAGAGAGAGCATGGGGTAGGGGGTACAAAGAGGCACAGGGAGCCCAATGTGGAGCTCAATTGCAGGACCCTGGGATCATGAGCTGAGAAGAAGGCAGAGGCTTAATGACTGAGCCACCCAGGTGCCAGGACCCACCTCTCCTGTTCACTACCAGCTGTCCTAAAACAGGTCACATGACTTCAAATTTCTCTGGTCAGGTGTCCAAATCAGGGCTTATGACAAGAGACTGCTGATATAAGCAGCTTGGACACAAGCCACTGAAATATGCAGGGTCACCAAATGGACAAGTAACAAACATTGAACTTGTCTGAATGCAAGTTGACTCAAAGGAGTTCGGTCTCTGAATGATGACTGAGGCAATATTTTATAAATTTGAATAAACCTTAGGACAAGTTCTGGGCACCACTGTAGTTCAGATAGTAGTTAGGGAACTTTTACATAAAGAAATATTCTTATAAATATTTTGTGGTTTTCCATTCCTAATTTTGGAACAATAGAACTTCTCTGATAATTGGGTCAGGCAGAGAATATGACTCTGAAGGTTTTTAAGTCTGAGATATAAAGAGGATTTTTCTGAAGTAACCTCACTTCAACTTTAAAATAGAAGGAACAAGACACCAAAACTCATCTGTAAACATTTACTATCAGGTGTTGGAGTTCACTTGGTATCTGTCATTTGTGATTGCAAGATGAACTCTCTTGAAGGTCTTCACATTTCAAAAAAGATCAACTGTGATAGAGAAATAATACAGAAGACTAAAATTGTTCTATAGTACTTACATAGACTCTTACAAGCAAAATTATTCTGAACAGATGATTAGCACATTGAAGGCAGGATTTGTACAGCATCAATCTTTTAATACCTAGAGACAAACTGGAAAACAGAAGAAACCCAATAAATGATTCTGTATGAATGAATGAATTAATTAATTAATGAATAGGTCCCTACAACACTGTAATCAGGTAAGGTAAATTCTGATATTAATGTAAGAATGCTGTTTTAGCCAAACCCATTTATTTTTTATTCTTTTTTTTAAAAGAGTTTATTTATTTAATTGAGAGAGAGAGAGAGAGATCAAGAAAGGGAACACAAGCAGCAAGAGTGGGAGAGGGAGAAGCAGATTTCTTGACAAGCAGGGAGCCTGATGCAGGGCTTGATCCCAGGACCCAGAGATCATGACCTGAGCCAAACCCATTTTTAAAAAAATTTCTTTCATTTTACCTTATTTTATTTAAATTCAATTAGTTAACATATACTGTATCATTAGTTTCAGATATGGAGTTCAGTTATTCATCTGTTGCATATAACACCCAGTGCTCATTTCATCAAGCATCCTCCCTAATGTCCATCTCCCAGCTACCCAATCCCCCCTACCTACCTCCCCTCCAGCAACCCTGTTTGTTCTCTACAGTTAAGAGTCTCATGGTTTGTCTTCCTCTCTGATTCTGTCTTATTTAATTTTTCCCTCCCTTCCCCTATGTTCCTGTTTTGTTTCTTAAATTCCACATGTGAGTGAAGCCATATTATAATTGTCTTCCTCTGATTGACTTATTTTGTTTAGCATAATACCCTTCAGTTCCATCCATGTCGTTGTAAATGGTAAGATTTCATCCTTTTTGATGGCTGAGTAATATTCGCGTGCACGTGTGTGCGCGCGTGTGTGTTTATAGATAAAGAAGATGTGAGATATATCTCACAGATATAGCTTACATCTTCTTTATCCATTCATCTGTCAATGGACATCTGGGTTCTTTCCACAATTTGGCTATTGTGGATATTGCTGCTATAAATATTGGGGTGCATGTGCCCCTTCAGATCACTTCATTTGTATTCTTTGGGTGAATACCTAGTAGTGTGATTGCTGGGTTGTAGGGTAGTTCTAGTTTTAACTTCTTGAAGAACCTCCATACTGTTTTCCAGAGTGGCTATACTAGTTTGCATTCCCACCAACAGTGCAAGACAGTTCTCTTTTCTCCACATCCTCCCCAACATCTGTTGTTTCCTGACTTGTTAATTTTAGCCATTCTGACTGGTGTAAGATGGTATCTCATTGTGGTTTTGATTAGCCAAACCCATTTATGAGAATCTATAAAATTTGCATGTTTATTCAATATCATGGAAAGACGATCAACAATTATAACAACAAAATACCCATAATCGTAGTGATTGCTGAAACACAGGAACATTTCAAGGTAACTGGGTTCATGTGGCTAAGTATGTAAAAGGAACTGACAAGGTGTCCCTGTAATATAGGAAACAATGCTAAATAATAAATAATAAAACAGGTAACAAAATAGAAGAAATGGAGGTTAAAGGATACAATATTTAAAAAAGAATTCTCTAATTATTCTAATTTCCCCTGTGGTATTTGTAAGAGCTAATCTGTCAGGAGCTCATAAAGGAAACAAAATTTCCTTCACTTCTGTTTCTCTTCTCTACTTGGTGTGCTGTGTTACCTCTGTGGGTTTTCCTTAATGTCTGCTCTCATTCTTTCGTAGAGTTTCATTTTTCCTTTTTTTTTTTTTCCCCCCAACCATGGCCTAAGAAGAGACTTCAGCTAAGACAGCGCAGACACCATACAGTTTTTACTCTGGCAACATGTAAAATCCTTGGCCTGATTTTTTTCTCGGAATATTGGCAAAGACAAGGTATTTACTTATCTCTCTGTTCTGTACTCTGTTAAAGCTCATACGTGGCCCAGGCTATTCTGACACTGTTCCCCCCAAATTTATTCTTCTATAAAGTATCACCTTGCCTTATATTATTTTTGTTTCTCTTCTATAGATGATTAGAGATAACAATATTTACTGCCTGGGATTCATTGACTTCATGCTTTTGACATATTTCCAGAGGTAATAGTTAAGATTAACTTCAATAGAAAAGCCAGAACTTCAAAATCATGTCTAAATCTACAGATATGCCCTTATCACCTTCTGTGAGAATGGACAGAGAGAAGAATATTCTAAATGCTCCAAAGTAATAACCAAGGACAAGAAAATTAAACACTTCAAGGGAAAAGAGCAATTTGGTTATACTTCCAGGTCTCCAGTGTCTGTCCATGATAAATGACATGATAAAAATCCTCTACCATCTTCTTAATATGGAATACTAATTAAAGAAAAGACTGGGCATTCTCTCCATGCTCACCATTTATGGCCTTTCCACTATGGGAACTTCTCCAGTTTGATTGCCCAATCTATAGCTCTCTCCTCACTATCTAAGGGACTTAAGAGACAAGGAAATTTTCACAAAGAATGACCTAAACAGAAACTTTAATGCAACCTCAAGACAAACAGGATTGAAAGTAAAGAGAGAAAAGGGTATATTGATTTTTGGCTTCCTGTACTCTCCCTTCTCATCCTATTATCCAGAAGAAAACACTAAAGGCTTAGTGATCATTAGCAGTAATAATATAACCTTCTCCTTCTCCAAACCATCTTGTCAGTGTCCCTTGTTATCAGTTACTTGATTTTCCAAAGGCGAGTCTGTCATGTTTTCCCTCAATCCCCACAAGTACCCTTCACATCAACTGTTAGAGTGATGTCTGAGGTTAAGCAGTGCCTTTGCATGACAAAGTCTAGTATATATGGGTAGGCAGTCAAATAGCAATTGCATTAAATGATGGATTTGGAGAACTTGGAAGAACTTTCCTGAAACCCAATTCATATTCCTATGACCCATTTTATAACTGTGTACCCTTAGCTTCCAATCTCAGCTTTCTTTCCACATTATGGCTTTGGGATGTCCTTGTTAGATTCTCAACATCTTCTTTTGAAATTCTTCTCCTTCCCTTCCATTGACATTGCTTCTTAAGATATGCATTCCGTAAATAGAATGTTGTCCATAAATGGCTTCTGATGTGTTACCAAACCCTACACAAAACAAAGAATGAAATTTTATCAACAAATACTCATAAACATGGATCCCAAGCCAATTTTTCCCTCCTGAGCTCCAACCCCAAAAGTCCAATAGGACATCTCCACTTTGAATATCTCATGAGCAGTGAGATAAATCTACCATATCCCAAACTGAAACTCTTCACCCTCTCCTCAACTCAATCTTTCAATGTTTCCTAACTCAAGGTGTGGCCATTCCATCTCCCTATATTCTATATTTTATATATTCTGATATGCATACCTGATCTTTTCACCCCTCTGATGCTGTCCCTTTATTGTCTCCCCATTGACTCTGAGTACCACCTACCCACCCACTCCACACATAGACACAACTAGTGCCAGGCAAAGTGGCAGGAGGGTAAATAGATTCTCAAATACTTGCTTGAATTAACAGGATAAAAACAGGAAAATGTCTGGTTTTGGTGATTTTAAAAATCCATGTATTTCATAGTACCTATTGAGCAAATACTAAATGAAAGAATCTAAGTGCTAAATCCATAGAATCTGACCAACTATGCAATATTCCATGGGAATTTATCCTAAAGTTTGGTGAAGCCAAACCTTTCATCTTTCATATGGCTAAGCTGAGGCTGAGAGTAAAGAGTTAATCGCTCAAGGTCACATAGTAAAGTAGGGAATGGTTTCATACCCATATGCCTAGTATGTATAGTCGCTAATTTTAAGCAACCGCCAAAGATAACATTTAGATCTATGCCAGCTAGTGCAAAATTTACATTTCTCCTTGGCATTCATACTCTCATATTTTGTCATTCCATCTTCATTCGTAACTTCCATTTTAGTGTAACTGAAATAACTTACACTCATCAATACTGCTCTATTCTCGCATAATGGAAATTTGAACCCTCAGCTTGGGTGTACCTCATGCTTACATCATTTAAATGAACTGGAAAATGCCAGAAACAGTACTATACCAGAGAATCACTCACTTTTGGAATCATGCCATTTGGGGTTTGACTAATCCCTCTGCCATTACCTTGTTCTAGACTCAGGATAAAATAATTCTCTGAACTTCAGTTTTCTCATCTATGAAAGGAGGGGAATAGTAACTACTTCATAATATAGTTCTAAGGATAAATTTAAAAAAGATGTTAGGTTAAACCATATGCAACTGCTATTTATGTAGGTCAACAATGGTCCAATATGGCAATTTTATGGTTCAATCTAATATATGTAGCACAGTGTCTGTCTTCTAGCACAATGTAAGTTCAATAAATAGTAGTTATTATGATATCATTAAAGAATAAGAGGGGATAAGACATTGGTCTATAAAGTATATATGTGAAACACATCTAATTTTTTTAAAGTTCTTTATCACTCTGGTAAATAAGAAATGTTGAACTCACATGACTCATTTCAGAAATTTTACATGGATAGTAGAAATATATGGGATTTTTGAAAGACTAGGCTTTGTGGAAATTAGGAGATGCCTGCAGTTCAGCATTATTATTATTATTATTTTTTTCAGTTTCTCCAGCCTTACTTGTGGATTGGGATTTTACCAGCTTCTCACTCGTAGTTCCTAACAGCTATCATGAAATTCATTAACACCCCTTTAACATTCTGATTTGCACTAATAGAGAACAAGGTCAGCAGCAGCACCAAGAGCATAAGGTTACCAGCCTCACCAGTGGACTTAAGGATTCTTTGGGGTTCACCATCAATAGATATGGAGGATTTCCATAGTGATGGGCTTTGTTTGTCTGTCGGTTACTTAAAAGTTTCTCTTCCCATGGAAGACACATAGGCCATAATTTCAACTTTCTCTTGTTTCTTCTATAATTACAATTTTATCATCCATCTTATCTGTAAGTTACTGTGCTTTTGCTTTGTGCTTTATCATCCCTAAGTGAATGAGTTCTGCTCCTAAATCTAATTCCATCAAATATATTGATCAAATAAATATGTCTATCCACATGGTAAAAGTCAAACCTCATTAATTTGAGGGAGAGCTGAAAATGTTTCTACCATATCAAGCATTTCTATAAAATCATTCAGAACTTTGGGAATGTTAGATAGTATCTCATCTTGTAAGACATATTTAATAAAAAATCGGCATTATGGAGAAACTGTTTATAGAAAGAGCATGTACCATGAAGCTGGAACAAAATCTCAAATCCACATAAGCTAAGACCATGAGATAAAAAAGTATTTTTAGCTGCTCCTCTCCCTCTCCTGAAAAAGCAAACAAGAACACTTTCATTGCTGTTATGTGATAAAAACACATTAATTCAGGGTGCCCTTATTGAAAACAGTGCAGAACCAAAACCATCTTCTTCAACAAACTAATATAACTCTAAGCCTAGTCAACATTGGGATAATTGTGTAGGCTTCTAAGGTGACTGCTTTGAAGGTCACTGTTCATTAGTGTATATATTGTTGATGAAGTTGGCCTCATTAGTTTTCAGTCTTTCCTCAGACATAAAGGAAGGCTTCCCAAAGACTTCAATGTGACAGTAAAAGAGGGAGGAAGAATTTGTGAAAGGATAAAGACATTTAGAATCCAGAAATTTGATGAAAACAGATGGAAAGTATAACCAGAATTCCTGGAACTGACATGCAGAAATACTTTGTTCTCTTCACTACATTTCTGTCCAAGTTGTTGAGTTAAAATATCCATGGTATAAAGGGCTGATTTCTAAAATATGCTATTAATTTAGGTGGTGAATGCTGGTTGTCACAGAGAGAAAAGCATTTTGTAAATAAGTGACTCAGTTTTTCTTTATCTTCTCCAACAATGATCTTTTATTTCTTATTCAAAAACTGATAGCATCTCTCAGCATAGAAAAAAGAACGATGCCATGTCAACAACCGCAGAAGCCAAATCCTAGAATCTGAAGAGAAATAGGTCAGGGGAAAAAAAGGACTATGTCATATTCTATTACCACATGAATATATTTGCATTCTTTACCATTGTGAGAAAAACACCTGAGGTTACACGAAGCTAAACTTTGCCTATATAAAAAGAAAGTATATTTAAATCCTTCAACCAATTGATGAAAAACCCCCCCTTACACATTAAAAATGTGACAGCTAACTTTGAAGCAACAAGAAAACCGATCAACATAGAGGGGGTTCAAAGCATCAGAGGTGCTTTTGGACAAGCTGAACTGTAATTTTCCTGCCAACCCCGGAAATGAACAATTCCAAGAGAAAATACTCCAACCTTAATCTTAGCAACATAAATAAAGCTGCTATATTATTTTCCACTTACAGTTTTGTATTAAATTTTTACCCCATGACAGTTTCAATGCAATTTGAGTCTCTGGACAATGTCAAACTAGGGGATAAATTACACAAATTTGCTTAGAGTGGAAAATACCTTCTATCCCCAAAAAACTTTTGGAATATCCCACTTTCCTGTAATCTTTGGCTCTAGCTCCAGTGTATCATCAAGTTTCTGTGACAGTTTAAAGCAGTGATTCTTAACCTGGTGCTTGCAGAGGAGTTTCTAGGGATCTGTTAAATAATCTTGGATTGTTCAGAAAAATTTTGGAGGGGGGCAATCAATGGTCCATAAGTTTCATAAGATTATTAAGCCATTTGTGAACTTGATCAGGTAACAAAATGCTAGTCCATAGCACTCCATCTGGAAAAATCAACGGTCAGAGAGAATTCTGTTCAGATCAGTTTCAAGTACAAGAAACTCCAAGGTTACCTCTGTGGAACCAAAGAGACAGGACTCAACAAGCAGCTTAGTTATGGAAGACTTGAGTTTTGGTGTTTAGGTTTGTCCTGTCAATCATCATAACAGAGAACAAGTCCACGAAGGAGATCCCTGAGGCTGATAAAAGTGTTCATAAATCATTCAAAGAGACTGGGTGGGGAAACTAGCATGATTCTATCACCCAGGAACAGACCCAGGTCCAGAGGTAGTGAGGAACCTCAGGAAAGTAGCTGAATAAAATCCTAGGCAGGTCTACATACTCTAAGCATAACAAGGCAGTAGTAAGGATTAAGTATACATTTTGTTCATATTTCACTTGAAAGAAAATCATGTGTTATCCATTTTTGCAGTTTATTGCCTTAGATCAATTTCAGATCTGTTTCAAGTTAAAGCATTAAAAAAAAATTGATCCAAAGTACTAATCCAATCTTCTTTAATGCACTGACTTATCTGTATTGTTATTAATCATTTATTAAATGCCTACATTGTTTTAAGTACTTGAGAGAGCTTATGCAGACGTGGCCCAGCAAGTGGTCTCCAGTTGCTGGAAGATGTGGTTCGTATTGATTTCATTGTTAATTGATTCATTAAGTGCCTAGGTACTACAGTTATCAGAACCAGAGAAATTCATGGAAGATCAATAAATAACTTTGCACATTATGGAAATGATAATTGAACTTAAAAAAACGTGTTTTATTTCCTTGGAGCTTTTTTTTTTTTAAGATTTTATTTATTTATTTGACAGACAGAGATCACAAGGAGGCAGAGAGAGAGAGACAAGGAAGCAGGCTCCCTGTTGAACAGTGAACCCAATACAGGGTTCAATCCCAGTACCCTGAGATCATGAACTGAGCCGAAGGCAGAGGCTTAACCCTCTGAGCCACCCAGGCACCCCTCCTTGGAGCTTGTTTGATACATAGTATCACTGTACTGAGGAAAGTATTATGGACTCTACCTTGCCATTCAATTCTCAAATCATACATATTAAAAAGATGTTGGATCTGGATACTTAGTATATATCCTACCATATACACATAACCTATTCTGAGATTACAGATCACACTCTTACCTTTTCTAGTCACATCTGCCTTCTTTTCCCCCAAAGACTAAAGATCATCTTAGATGTATCCTCGAAGAATATGTAGCCCAGACTCCTAACCCTGGGATTTAAGGATTGCTGACCATTCTCAGAAATGATATTAATTGCTATTTCAGAGTCAATACCAATTAGGATTTTAGATGAGAATATTCAAAAGTCCAAAATAATGTTTTTCACGCTATATAAAAATGTAAGTCACCCAGGCCCATATAACCCTGCAGTAGATCCAGGAGCCCAGAGATGGGGGAGCGGGAAGAAATATAAGTCACCTCACCAAGTTAATGCATTTAAAATAGGAAAACACAATGTATCTCTTTAAAGCAATGGATGGAAAGCTAAATAAATCTGGAACCAGAAACATGTTTCTATCTCTTGAGCCTTGTGTTTCAACAGGCTAGTGCATTTGATTCTTCTAACTGAGCAGGCATTTGAGCAATCAACCAAGCCCTGTGGTTGACTGTGGAACTGGCCATCATCCATGGGTCATTTATTCCAGAAGGTTTGACCACAGACTATGTCTTTTCATCCACATTAGCCCATTTCGTTTTGCTAGTATCCTTAAAGAAATCAAGGTCAACTAGGCTGTATCTCTTATAATCTTTCTTCATAAACTTGAAGGTGATTAGGAATTCACTCCTCAGGTTTCAAGTAGTCTTACAAAGCAGCTCCATTGGCATTTTTCCTTTTCTCCAATATCCTATTTACACAAATTCAGTAATTCTGACTCTTCCAAAATGTATTCACATTCCTTTGGCCATATGATCTTACAAAAATTACTTACCCTTATTGGGACTCACTTTCTTCATCTGTAAAAATAAATACACCTTAAAGGTATCAAGTATTGAATGAACTAAGGCATGCACAGGTGCTTCTCTAAGAGCCTAGCATATAAGCATTCAATAAATTGTACATTATTAATATTATTACTACTCCTAAAGGAGGGAAACTCATATTGGAAATAATAGTACTCTAATGGCATGATGCTCCGTGCTTAATAGAGGAGAAGCAAGTAGAGATATTCAATGGTCAGATACTTTTGCAAGATTAAGAAGGTAGAGGAATTGCAGTGGGAAGTCAAAGAAGAATCTTTGTAATTCTTGCCATGATAGAGACAGTGCTCCTGACTGTCCAGCCATCCATGTAACTGTTACATAGAACTCTCTTCCCCTGATCGACTCCTCACCTATTTCCATTTAGATGTTCAGAGGTTCACCCAGGAACTGATTCTCCTACTTCCCAAAGAGACACACCCAACTGGAGCTTCCCAACTTCTGGTCATGTATTTGTACTTAAAAAAAAAAAAAAAAAACTAATTGCTTTGCAAGCAGTGTCTTGTTGAACCTAACCCACATAAGACCTATAGAGGTGGAGAGACAGCATCACCTTACCTGTTTTATAGACTGGAAAACAGACAGATCCCATGACAATGGTTCTATCTTGCAAAAACAAAAAACAAAAAACAAAAAACCCCTCTATATTTGGAGTTAGGTATCACTTCTCAAGATATCACTCTCTAGTTACATAAAGGGGCACATCCAGTTTCATCCAATTTACTCATTAAGTACCAGTTGGAAATAGGCAAATTACCAGGAGGCCATCCAAACTTTATGATCCTGCCATCACCCATATAATCCCAGAACAACGATATTTTAAAGCAGGCCCCCCTCTTACACCCCAGCTATCATTCAAATTGCCCAGGTGCAGGCTGTTGGGGGGAGACCTGGGCTCAGGATTATTATTCTAACACCCTGAGATGACACTTCTTTGAAAAGTGTAATCAGGATTCTTCCAGTGTTCTGTTTATTTATTTATTTATTTAAATAACACCTGTCTGGCAGTTGTCACAACCCATTCAGAGCTTTTTATTTAGCAATAATGATGAACAGCTTAAATTCAGCCAGAGCATTTCCAAAGAGAAACTATACATTTGATTGCTGATAAATGTTGTGTACTTTGTAATTATAGAAGGTAGCCATGGCCCAGGGCCCTGTCTTTATAAAAGAGGCTGTTTGATGTGTCCAGGGAGACAGTTTCCCAGACAAATAACCCAAATCGATTTAGCCACTTCCCCTTCAAGGGACAAAAGAGAAATTTCTCTGGTGTTTCAAACCTAGCTGAAAGCTGTCACAAGTCCAATTGAGAGGCAAACTTAGTACAAATTGTGTGCACCCAAGCAATCAATTTCAAAAGCCCACTCCCCCTTCCTTTAAAAGCAGTGAGCTGTAGGCTGGCTTTTGTTCTATTACTCTTAGGTGATTGTGTTTGCATTAATAGCAATATTTTCAGTAAGAGTTATCCACATACAGATTTCTGAAAGCTTTCAGTTTGCGGCTGCACATCTCCCTTGAAAGAAAAGACCGGCTGTAGAGCTTACTGAGGACCGCACTGGGGAAAGAGCTTCAACAGTCTGGGGAAAGAGACTTGGCCAAGGGCCCCAGCAGAAACAGCTCAGACTGAGTGTTCAGACACCACAGTACTCCCAGCTAAGAATCCATTTTCCCAGTGGGTCAATCAAATAGATCCTTATTCGAGAAAGAGTGCCAGAGAGCATCAGAGAGCCAGGCGAATGTGTTGGAGTCAGACTCATCTCTGTAGCAGAGAAGACGATGGCCATTTACCCTGGTTCAGTCTGACCCAGGAGACTCCTCTGTGCAATGAAGAGGGAAAAAGAGTGGGGAATAATATGCCAATTTGCATGATTATATCTCTGAATATGTGTAACACTCTTCCTATTTCTTTTTAAGTCTCACTGCATCCCTATGTAGGAAAGGCCAGCCAAGCTCCGTTCCCAAAAAAGAGAAAAGTGAGGCTCCAGAAGGATAATGTGTACTCGACAGGTCACCCCATCATAGTCAGAGGCTCTGAGCTCTCCCAAAGACTCAAACCTGTCTCCCTGCTGTGCCCCCGAAGTGCTTGTTACGGTGTAGACAACCCCTTTGTTGTAGAAATGAGCACCACTCACAGTCACCCAGAAAGCAAGATATTCATTCGAGAAGCAGTAATGACGGCTTTATGTCAGAATTATGTCAGGGCTCTCCTCTAATTCATGCATTTGCTTTCCTTGCTTCAGTGCAGAAGGATGCACCTTGCCCGTTTGGGAAAGATAGAGAGGTACCATCTGTGCTATCAAAATTCGAGATGGGCTTCCATCAGACACTCCTTGGTTTCCCCCATGGTAACGTCGGTCAGAGCAGAGCCAATTTCACAGAGCAGAGGCCTTGATGAATGAACGAGGGATCAAATTAATGTTGAATTCTCAGTGCTGTGCTGTTTGTTTTCTTACTGAACTTTTACTCATCTTTCCAATTCTTTTTTTTTTTAAGATTTTATTTATTTATCAGAGAGAGAGAGGGGGAGAGAGCGAGCACAGGCAGACAGAGTGGCAGGTAGAGGCCGAGGGAGAAGCAGGCTCCCTGCCAAGCAAGGAGCCCGACGTGCAACTCGATCCCAGGATGCTGGGATCATGACCTGAGCGGAAGGCAGCTGCTTAACCCACTGAGCCACCCAGGCGCTCCCCATCGTTCCAGTTCTATTGGAATACTTCCTCCTTCATTGAGGCTTTTCTCTTTCCCTCCATCATCCCTCCCTGCTCACACCCCGTGGCCCTGCCATCAGTCTGATCTCTTAGTCATATGGCTCTGTGCTGCTAACAGCCCCTATATCTGGCCTAGCCCTGGAGTTATATGGGGATTCATACCCAAACACTAGATTGAAAATTACTTAATATCAAGAACTAGAACGTGGTCCTGTTCACCTTTGTGGTTTTCACAAAATCTCCTGAGCACCTAGTAGGGCTCAAAGGATCACAGTTGAGTGTAATGATTGTGATTGCCACACTCAACTCGGCCATTAGCCACTATCTAATTTCACCCCAGTTTCCCTTATTCTAGATTTTCCAGGCATTTATAGCTTCCTAGCCTTTCCCTGTCACTATATTTATCCCCCAGTGCAAACCAAGAAGAGAGAAAAAGAAAAATTATAAACATGACCTAACATTTGCAGTTTCTGTCACTGTCTTCTTTTTCCTAATCAAGAGATTTTCTTTGCTACATGATTAATTTCTCCACTCTGACCCTTTGAGGCCCAGAGTTATCCCAAAAGTTGCCTTGCATCTGTTCACTTAAGAGAATACATTAATCACCTTAGCAACATTTGTTTGTAAGTATCTAGCGCCACATGTCTATATGTTTCTGTGTAGGCATGCATATTTCTCTTATCAATCCCCACCTTCTACATAAAGTGATTAAATTCAGTTACATAAATACCCACGGGGAAATGGATTTTTCTGGAACCCTGTGGAGCTCAAGGAAGAAATACTTCTCAGGGGCACCTGGATAATCACTGACTGCTTTTTCACCTGGGGTAACATTTAGACTCATGACACTGAATTCAGTTGAAGAAGAAGGAGAACCTAGTGTTCATAAAGTACAAAGGTTATTTAATTCTTCCTGAACAGTGATATAAGCCACACACAGAAAAAGGATATGGTGCAGCACAAAATCAGATTTCTTGCACCCAGAAACTTTGTTTTATTCAAGCAGGATTTCCTATTATTGTTTGCCTAACGTTAAGGGCCTCAAAGGGCTAGCAGAGTAATGCTGCTTTGCTTCTGCTCTGTTAGGTACCTCACTTCTGCTAAATTTGTGAATCTTTGGCTAAATAAATCAAGAATTTATGGGACATTTGGCTGGCTCTGTTGGTTAAGCATCGGCCTTTGGCTCAGGTCATGAGTGTGTGTATGAGAGAGAGAGAGAGAGAAAAGAAAGAGGGAGGGAGAGTAGGGGCGGTTGGGGTGGGGGTCGGGGGGAGGAAAGAGAAAAAAAGAGGTCTTCTCACGCATCTGTAACACACCTGAAGCAGTGCAGTATCTCATCTATTCTACTAGATTGTAAATTCCTAAAGATCAAGGTCTTCATGTTTCATCCTTGCAGCCCTCCTATTACCTGCATAGTGATTTGTACGAGTTAATGTTTGATTAGCGGATTAAATGGATAAAGTGAACTTTTCAGCATATGGTTTCTATATTAGCTTCCTATGGCTGCTGGAACCAGTTATTACTGAGAGCCTTACAAACAATACAAAGTCATTATCTTATAGTCCTGGGAGTCAGAAGTCCAAACAAGTCCCTCTGGATTAAAATGAAGTCATCAACAGGGCTTCATTTCTTTTCTGGAGATTCCAGGGAAGAATTCATTTTCTGGCCTTTTCCAGTTTCTGCCCGCATTCCTTGGTTCCTGGTCTCTGTCCTCCATCTTCAAAGCCGGCGATGGCCGGTCAAGACTTTGTCACATTGTAGCACCCTGGCCCTCTCGTGCCTCCCTCTCCCGCTGGTAAGTAATATGCTTGTGATGCCATTGGGCCCGCTTAAATAATTCAGGGTACTCTCCCCATTTCAAGGGAACTTAATTACATTCGCCCTTTCCAAATAGTATAACATAGGCACAGGCTCCAGAATTTAGAAGAGGAAATCTTTTTTTGGCGGGGAGGATTATTCTGCCTCCCACAGCTTCTTTTTAAAAAGACCATTTTAAAAACTGTTACACTGCTTTAAAACATTTAGCAATATAATAAGTTCCTGAAAAAGGAATTAAACAGTGTTTTCCTTTCATTTTTAAAAAAAGAATCCAACCTCCTGCCATAGATTTTTCTTACCCAGGTAAGTAGGAAACAATGGAGACTATATCAGTTATTGCTAGCTGGGCCATTTTAAAATAAATGACTGAGGTATTAGTAGATCACAAAATCACACCAAACTTTTCAGGGCAACTTGAAGCTATATATAAAATTTTCTTATGTTTGAATTTACATAATAAATGAAAGTTAGCTGAAAAAATTCCCATACAAATGCCTGGATTTGTCTTTATGGAATTTTAACCTACAATATTCTTCTAATTCTCTCATCAGAATGTTTAGGATACAAACTGAAGACATCCTATTAAGGGTACACTGATATCATTTTTGCTAATTAGTCATAGGCCTAAGATGGTAATGATGATGTCCTCTAAGAATAGAAAAATAAACTACTTTCCTTTTTATTTTTTAAAGATTTTATTTATTTATTTGAGAGAGAGAGAGAGAGAGAGAGCATGAGAAGAGAGAAGGCCAGAAGGAGAAGCAGACTTTTTACAGAGCTGGGAGCCCAATGCAGGACTCAATCCCTGGGCTCTGGGATCATGACCTGAATGGAAGGCAGTGGCTCAACCAACTGAGCCACCCAGGTGTCCATAAACTACTTTCTTTTTTTTTTTTTTAAAGATTTTATTTATTTATTTGAGAGAGAGACAGTGAGAGAGAGCATGAGCAAGGAGAAGGTCAGAGAGAGAAGCAGACTCCGCATGGAGCTGGGAGCCTGATGCGGGACCCGATCCCAGGACTCCGGGATCATGACCTGAGCTGAAGGCAGTCATCCAACCAACTGAGCCACCCAGGCGTCCCCATAAACTACTTTCTAAAGGACCCTAAAAAGTATTGTTGAGTTAGAGTCAAAATTAATCTTCATATATAAACTATTTTAATTTAGCCTTCTGGCCTTTCACTTAAAGCCTCACTAAATCGACTATAATCAGAGATAAACAGAGAAGATGGTACAAACCACCTTGCTTATACAAAAGTAATGGATAAACAGCCTTGCAGTTAAATATAGCAAAATAACAAGTGGATTTATCTTGTTAGCCTCCCAAACGCTGATATATAGGAAGGAGAGCTATAATGAAAGACATTATCCAACAGGGACTAAGAAAATGGGAGAGAAAACAACAACAGACCAAAAATTTCAAAAGATGTTTAGAAAAGCAAAAGTGGACGGAAAAGTACAGGTCAATTCTTTTTTTTTTTTTTAAAGATTTTATTTATTTGACAGACAGAGATCACAAGTAGGCAGAGAGGCAGGCAGAGAGAGAGAGAGGGGGAAGCAGGCTCCCTGCTGAGCAGAGAGCCCGATGTGGGACTCGATCCCAGGACTCTGGGATCATGACCTGAGCCGAAGGCAGAGGCTTTAACCCACTGAGCCACCCAGGCGCCCCAAGTACAGGTCAATTCTACAGAGTAAAAGAATTTATAACCTAAGTCCCTGTGGAGGGGAAGAGCAATGAGATGGGACCTGTAGTCCTACAGAAGCTGAGGGGTAGAGGCACTGGTTACCACAGAATGATTGGTTGAAAGATAATCTACAGAGTGCTTGGACTCACCGGTTTCCACCTTCTGATCCACGCAGATGGTGACTACCTTTCCTTCTCCAATAGGAGAGGAGAAGTTTAGTCTTTGGAAAAACTGAACTTGGGGAGGTTCCACACTCCAGGATGGGAGTGTAGAACAGGGATAAAGCATGGAACTGAGAACAAGGAGATCAAGAGAAAATCTTGTAAAGTACAGTGGGATCCTCACTCTTTCTCTCAACCCTGGTCCTACACACAGCTGGGTAGATACCACTACTGTTCTGCTCAGGATAACGAATTAGACAACTAAGCTCGGAGAAATTAAGACTCTGATGTTGTGGGTGTCTTTGTGAAGAGGCGTACTTCTGCCTGATCCCCATTCCAGCAAACCCACCAGTCAGCAAGCCTCAAGCCTTCACCTCACATTCACACAGAACTTCTAATTACTTTTATCATGGATCACTGTTATATTGCTAGGAATTGCCAAGAAATCCTCCAACTTGAGAGAAACCGTAAAAAAGACAGGTTATAAGGACTCAAAATTTCACTTTCCATGTATCTTGGGTTGCATCAAGCTGAGGGAGTAAACCTAGAAAGATGAGAACCTAGGAAAGAGGAGATCTAATGCAGAATGATGAAAGGAAGTTATAGGATGAGAATTGTATCCCAGGTCTACAGAGCAGAAGTAGCCATTCTAGGTTGAAACAGGATGGTACAGGGTGTTAGGAAAAAGGCCTCCAGGGGAAAATGGAAGTGGCAGGTTTTTGGTAATATTTTTCTAATTACTTGAGTAGTTGCAAAACATATCGATAGGCATTTGATAAGTCTGGAGGGATGTTTGGGGGGAAAGTTAATGTTAGGTATATAGAAAACAAGGCAAATGAAAATAGGTGAAAAAGAGAACTAGTGACCAAAAATTGTAAGAGAAAAGAAATAGAATCATGGTAGACAAAACTTGTCTACCAAAGATGGTAGACAACTTGGTTCAACAGTGTATAGTATTTACATGGGCATGGCATTTTAAATAATAACAGAAGTGCATGTGTGTGAGAGGGAAAATAGATTAAATTTCTCATCTTCCAATAAAAGAAGTTAATAGACAATGCATAATGTTGATAAACCAAGAAATTGGATGGTAACTAGGCTTATTGCGTTGATCTATTCTCAATGTATACAAATGTCCAATTACTATGTTGTACACGAGAAACTAACAGGATTTTGTATGTAAGTTACTTCAATAATAAAAAGAAGTGATGATGAGCAGCCTAAAACACAAAAAAGGAAGAAGTTGCAACAAAAGCATATCATTTAGAAATATGGAGTTAAATACTAAAAGAAACAGCTCAAAGTTTCAAATGGGACTGAGGAATGGAGAAATATGAATAAAGGGACTGCTTTTTAAAAAATTTAAACTTCATCTTTTGTCTGCCTGTATTACTTTGGTAACATTAAATTTTTTTTTTAAAGGGAACGAAGGAAGGACAGTAATGAAGTGAAATGAAATGAATTGCCAAAGAACCGGGAAGTGAATGTAAGAGTCTGCGTGTATCAGAAAGACAGATCTTTAAAATGAACAGGAAATCAGCTTGTTTTGCCTCAAAAACAATGATAGGGATAATGGTACCAGCCCAACTGAAAACATGCTTGACTGTGCTTGCTTCCAAGTATTCTCTGGGGCTCATCCGGGGGCTTTTGACATTGATGTTAATGATGGGGCACCTGGATGACTCAGTGCATGAAGCCTCTGCCTTCAGCTCAGGTCATGGTCCCAGGGTCCTGGGATGGAGCCCTGCATAAGGCTCCTTGCTCAGAGGGGAGCCTGCTTTTCCCTCTCCTCCTGGCTCAGCTCCCTATCTCTGTCTTGCTCTCAAATAAATAAATTTTAAAAACCTTAAGAAAAAGAACCATCCACATTCTAAAATAGATGTTTCTGAATAAAAGTGGCATTCCCATTACTCATAATGAGCTACATTTCACTTATGGAGAAGGAATGCACTTTGGATTGTTCGAACATTGTTATGGTGGATATAGGCCATTTACCAGCTGTTTGGTCTGATTACGCTGGGCCAGCACCTGTATTTCTGAGAGACCTAGCTAGGTTAGGGAGTACTGCCTAGAGCCATGGAACAGGACTGAGCTGACTCACTCACCTCACCTCAAGGAAATATATTCAAATCCTTTGGAGAGTGCTGTACCATTAGGAGCCAACATGTACTCCCAAATTATTTGATTTTCAAGCTATCCACTTCAATAAACCATTCCCTCTACATTATTTGTGACTCTACTTTGGTAGAGTCAACCAAGAATTCAAGACCTTGTTTTGTACCTGTGTGTATCTTGCTTACTAATTATTCTGGTAAGGCTTCCATAGCTATCTGGGTTAGGGAAATACTGTGTGCAAAAGTCCCTTGAACTGTGATCATATTATATTTCTGCTCCAACTCAATTCTGACACGTGGAATTCCAGTCCACTCCCCGAATGACATCGTCCAGGTCTTTCATATTCTGATTTATGGCTCTCAAGATGCTTCTCAGTTTCCTCTTTTCTGATGGGAAAACAAGACTTACATTTTTCGTATGGTTATTACATTGAAATTACCATCAGAAAATTAATGTATTTAGTAACTGTCAAAAAGAGTGAAAAATGTGTCTGAAACATGAAGACAACTGTATTTACGAATCCTTTCAACCTCTTAGAGGCATCAGATAACAGGATATGTGTCATTACGACTTTGATCCAGGGCACTCTGTCATTTAAAATTTCGGGAAAAAAAGATGTTCTTTATTCAGCCAGAGCTGAGAGTGTCATCATGAATAAAGGTCATTTACTTTATGTTGCTTTTAATTTGTTCAGTGTTGAAGATCTCTGCATCTCTAGCACCGGCAGTGTTGAAGATCTCTGCATCTCTTATCTGGGGTAAATTACGAACAATTTTGCACTAGGAAGGTATTAAATAATCAGAGTAGGGAGATCAGTTAGTTATTGATAAAGGATTAGGCCCTTTGACCTTTTGTTCTCCCATCCCGTATTCTAGATGCAGCAGC
This sequence comes from Mustela lutreola, assembly GCF_030435805.1. Lineage (NCBI taxonomy): Eukaryota > Metazoa > Chordata > Mammalia > Carnivora > Mustelidae > Mustela > Mustela lutreola. Next base: position 100,492,371 of record NC_081308.1, on the reverse strand, counting down.
GTCTCCATTCCCGCTCTCCAATTGTTGCTACTGGAAATAGAGAGGACCCACTCATCCTTGTCATCATCTTCAGCAAAGTGATGAGGTCAGATGAGTTTGCCTCATGTTCCACACAATATACACTCAAGGTCTCTGGAGGGTGTACTTGGCAACAACAGGGATGAGAAGATTCTGCCAGCTGCCTTTGCTTGGGGCACTCAGTGTAACTTTTCTTTTTCTGTGACCTTGAAAAAACCCTCAAGTATCTCCTCCCCAAGGCTTCTAAATTCTGACAGGAACGACTCACAACAGTGCGGCCTGCTGGTAGACCCGGGGTTTGCCTTCTGTGGATCAGGGTGAAGGGAAATTTCTCAGTACCAGCTCACACTGGTATTTGAGCCGCATACAGGACTGTGTCCTTAGCCTAAATTGCTGCTGGGCTTGAGGTAGAGGCAATTCCAGATAATGCCACTCACCGAGTGTGTGTGTGTGTAAGAGAGAGAGAGAGAGACACACACACATTCCATAACCAAGGAGTTAACAGGGCAGAAAGCGAAGCTGCAACTTTTTTCCCATTTTTGCGTCTTCTCGGAATGCCGTCTGCTACCAAGATCCTATGAGATAGTATCCTTGCCTGAGATGATATTCAAGTGTTCATTTAGTTGTTTGCAGGAATTCAAGTTTCCATCAAGGAGCTGGCAGGCACCAGTTGGGACCACTGACCCCCTCTTTGAGCTCAACAAAATGAGATTAACTCTCCTTTCCTTAGTGACTTCCTTAGTCTGAGTTTAAGTCACTGGCCCTCTCCTCCTCACACACCTCTCCTCCTCACCTCACCTGCCTTTAAAAACGTCCTGACTCAGGGTACCTGAGTGGTTCAGTCCGTTGAGTGTTGGACTTGTGATTTCGGCTCAGGTCATGATCAACTGAGTCATGGGACCAAGCCCTACATCAGGCTCTGCGCTCAGCACGAAATCTGCTAGAGATCCTCTCTCTTCCACTCCTACCACCCCCCACCCCAAACCGCTCCCACTCTCTCTCCCTCCCTCCTCTCTCGTTGTTTCTCTTTCAAAGAGGGCTTTGGAATAAACCATTTCCCTGGTGCAGACCAAAGGTCTTGGGGATGGGCCCCACTGCACGTCTGGTAAACTTGGCTTTGGTCACGTGTGTTTTAGTCTACCTCTCCCACATCCTCAGTGTCTACTTATTTCCCCAAACTGCCTCATGGCCCTCCGTTGCCTTTTACAAACCCGACTTTGGCAGCGGCAGAACCAAAAAAGGGCTCTTAGAAGATCCAGTAGTTTCTGGTCTATCCAGAGGGCTCCTCCCTGTTTGTGTTGCTTTCTGTGCTACCCCTTCCCTTTGGGCCTAAACGAGGTTTGTCCTGTTCTGCATCCCACTGCCGCCCAAGCTGTGCTCTGACACCCCATGACAAAGGCCACAGCGGCCCTTTTGGGTTTTAGATCTTGGCCAAGTCAGAGCCCGAGCCTCTGCACACACCTGAGGGAGAAGAAAAGAAACTTCATGGAACATAATTCTAAGCTTCTGTTAAAATAATTTTTTTTCTGTTACTTTGAGTTCCAATTTAAACCCAATCATTCTTTTTTTCCCCTTCTTAAATTTAAACTGCCTCAACTTCTTAATACATCTTTTCTTAATTTTCAGGTCTTCTGGTTGGAAAAATTCACAAGTATCCAGTATGGAATTTCTTTCTTTATGTGGTTCATAAATCCGTCTTAATTTTGATTCACAAACTCCATTTTTCATCTATAGTTGCCATTGTTTCAATTTTTCCTTCCTTTCTCATCATACAGAGGCCAAGAAGCTGTATATCTTGGATGATCTTTCCAGACTATCCTGTATGACACATTCCTCTTACTGTCTGGTACTCACTCTGTCTCTCAATTTCTCTCTTTCTCATGAAACAATGAATATATGACTTCTGTGTCCCCTTAACCCGCCTCTACTTTATCTTAATGATTTCACTTTGAAAATTGTCAGCAAAATAAGACAAAACCTCTTCTTTCTGTCCTTACTACACATATGCTGTATCCCTGTAAATACTGAGTATTTATCCCAAATGACCAGGTTAGCTATAAAGAAAGCATTTATTTGGGGATATAACAAGGGTGGTGTGTGAGAGAGAACAAGTGAGTGAGCTTTTGCTTTATTTAGAACAGGAACTCATACTCTTCACTGAATGAGGCCAAGACCTCAGGGCCAGAAATAAGTAAACAAAGTCAAACTAAAACCGAGTTTACCATGGGAACAAACTGCTCTGAGGGTATTTTGAAAGATCCATAAGAATGAGCTCAGACAATAGGAAATCCAAAATATAATCCCCTCTTGGAGAAGTCATGGCTTAAGAAACTCAACTTTCCATGGTCAAGAAACCAGCCTTTCCATGAGAAAAGCCAGTCTGTGCTTCCTTTTCCAATCTAGACTAATAGCACAATATATCCTCCCGTGATCTGTCTTCAAAATGTGCCCCAAAGTCTCTTGTCATGTGGATGGGAATTAGACATATTTGTGTCCCTGGAGAAAGTAGTAAGAGCCAAAAGGAGGAAAGGACGGGGAGGCAAATTTCAGGCCAACATAAAGAATAACTTTGGAACTGTGAAAAGTTGCTTGAAAATCAAACTGGCTGCCCCAAGAGATAGTGTTTGAGCAGAAGCTAGATGACCTTGCCAGGAATGTCATCAGAAGGACTCAAAGACAAATGCAGTAGAGAGGAGCCTGGGATTTTTTCTGACCCCTAACAGCCCATAATTATATCATTTTCTAAATAGTCTTTAGCAAGTATGTATTTGAATATGTTCTTTTATTTTTTTTTTGAAGATTTATTTATTTTTGAGAGAGAGTGAGCAGGGGAGGGGCAGAGGGAGAGGGAGAGAATCTCAGGCAAACTCCCCACTGGGCAGAGTCCTATGTGGGGCTCGATCTCACGACCTTAAGATGACCTGAGCCGAAATCGAGAGTCAGATGCTTAACCACCTAGGTGACCCTGAATATGTTCTTTTATACCATTGCCCTCCATCCAGGCATTCCTACTTAACCTGCTTTTCCCTCTTAAGCTAGATAAGCCCTGGGCCCATCCCTGCCCTGACAGAAAACACAACATAAAATTTCCTGGCTGGGATAGGTGTTCACATGAAATTCAAATGTCCTTTGTGCTAGCCCACCAGATTGTTTTCCAATCCACTTTGCCCAGCTCTGCTCCTTCACTCTTTGAGGCTCTTCCGAACTTGGCCTTTTGACTAGCTGCTGGCTTTGCTTTTCAATAGGTTGGTCCTCCAGGTTTTTATTTTCTTCCAGGTTGCTGACTCCTTGCCCTGACCTTTGATTTGCCTGAGCCTCTGGACTCCCGAATTCCTACATCATCTGCAACATTGAAACATGTGAGTTCTGCAAACAAACTACAGAAGTTTAAGTACAGGCTGCTCTGCCACTGACCAGCTCTGTGACCTTGAACAAGATAGTTGTCCTCTTGGGATTTCAGTCTGTTCTGAGATGAAGAGGACCAAGGCATTGCCTAATTAATTGGGTTGTTTGAGGAAAAAAAATAATTATATTATATAAGAGGCCAAGAGTATCAGTTATATTTAAAGGCATCAGACACACTCTAGGAAATGCTGGAGCAAACATTAGCAGAGATCTTGTTTAGTTGCTGCAAAATTACTCCTTCTACCTCAGCTCATTACAGATATTCTCCTTGGGGTTCCTTGTGAATGTCTCAGTCACTACCCAGGTCCCCAGAATGATTTTTGTCTTTCTGCATTATCTGCCCCTTGAGCCTCTCCAGAAGAATTTAAAGTGGCAGGGCACCTGGGTGGCTCAGTTGGTTAAGCATCTGCCTTCAACTCAGGTCATGATCCTGGGGCCCTGGGATCAAGCCCCATATCAGGCTCTCTGCTCCCTCTCCTTCCGACTCATGCTCTCTGTCACTATTTCTGTCTCCCTCTCTCTCTTTCTCAAATAAATAAATAAAACCTTGAAAAAAGAAAGAAATTTAAAGTGGCTTATAATAAGACAGACATATGTGAGACACCCTATACCTACCTTTTCTTTATCCCTGTTACACAGCATCCAAGTAGCCATGCCTCTGAGATGCAGTGTAGCAGAGTGGAGCATGAGGCAGGGGGGAAGGTAGGTTCTGGAGACAGACTGCCTTAATTCAAATCCCACCTAACCACCTACTGGCCACGTGAACCTGGCCAGGTCGCCAACACTTTCTGTGTCTCCGCTTCACCAAATGAAACAGAAATGATAACACTAGCCCCTACTCCATAAAGTCTATGCGTGGATGAAATGAATGAATTGTGAATTACTGAATCTGAATATATGAATGAGTGAATGAATAATGAATATACAAATTAATATACCGTAACATTATGCTTCTACCACCTAGTAGGTATTCAACTCATGTTAACTATTATTGTTTCCTCCTGTACAAAGGGGATATGCCACACTCCTATGAATAATAATGATTCTTCACAGGTTTGGAGGAAGACGGTATTAGTCCAGGAAAGGAAGCAAGCGTACTTTGACTTCCACGTTCTCTGGTGGTGTGGCTAAAGTTATCAAATATGCAAATGAGAAGCATTGACCTATTCAGATGCTCATCCAGTTGCCTTTGTTTTCCCAGTTCTAGCCTCCAGCCTGTGTCTATATTGTTACTAGTACCAGTAGTCCTGACACTGAGCTTCTGTAGGCTGCCACAGGGACATGGACATGACCATGACTTTTAATGGCCCTGAGTAGACACTACATTCACAGAGCAACCTTCAATTCCCTATACACAAGGCCCCAAACCTGGTGATTTTTATACTTGTGTCTGGAAGAGAAGCACATCAAGGAGCTCACTACCTATTAGGAATATTAGCCTAAAAGAGTCCAAACCAGGGAAGAAGAGACAGAGGCAGACAGGAGATAATCCCATCTGCAGAAGACCATGGAACTCACCACAAAATTCCATGGAAATTAGGAATAAATGGGCTGTGGTTTCACAAACAATTTTTGCTAAGGAAAATAATTTATGTGGAATGGCATTGGTAGCAAAGGAAGAGAGCCCACTGAAGGTATTTTGTGAAAGTCATACAGAATTCTCAAGCACACTTGGAAATTCCTGGTGTCCCTTATCTAGGCATAGCCTGGGAGTGTAGGTGAGTCAGGATTGCCAGCTCACAAGTTCTGTTCCTGCTTCTGCCACACCTTAGACGTGTGACTCAGGGACAGCTTCTTGCCCTCTCAGTGTCACTTATATTCACATTGCCAAAAGAAGCAACACCATCCTTCAGCCCCGAATCTGATAAAGGAACGCAGGGAATTGTATCAGTGCTTGCCTTTGGGAGCAGCGAGGGAGTTATAAAAAGCGGTGTTCTGATCTTCATTCTGTAAGCCTGTATATAGTCTGGACTCGAGCCAGAATCCCAAACAATGACTTATTTGCTAATAACACACTTCCTTCTTACAAGCTGTTTTGTGAGGGAAGAGTATAAGAAGTAGTTCGGTGGACAGGGTTTAGAATCAGATTCTGGATCTCACACTAACAAGTTTTATGACCTTGGGCAAGTTAATTTTTCCTTGATTGACTTCAGTTTTCTCAGCTGTGAAATGGGGAAAAATACAGTACTTACCTCACTGGGTTCTGTGAGGATTGAGACAAAGCATATGAGGTACCAAGCTCAGTGCTTGACACACAACATGTGTTGGACAAATGTAGCCTATTATTATAGTTTAGCTTCCCTGTTGCACAGGGGTTGTCTCTTGTGCACTCCAGGCAAGGGCCTACTTTGGGGATCACCCAACCTCCACTGGGTCCCACACATGGATCGTCAGATAGGTAGTCTTTCCAATCTTCCATCACCCACAGAACAACCAAGTATGCCTCTTGTGAGTCACAGAATTTGCTTACATGATCACCCAACTTGATTTGGAACATTGTTTTTGTACAAGATGCGGTTGTCCTCTAATTCATTTCCCATACTTGCTTCTCACAATACTGTTCCCAGAGCAGACATTTCCCTAGGTCAGGGGTTTTGCAACTTTGATTCAAAGACCTTTAAGACTCCTTAAAGAGGTTATAGTGTTTCTGAGAGTGTTCAGTTTGAATTACAATACTCATATTGTTAAATATCCTTCAAAACATAATAAAATAATAAAACACTCAAAGGGAATAAATACTAAGTTTTAATGTATTGGAAACCACTACAGTGTTAATTTCTGCTACTGGGTAAATTAGTTTTTAGTGCAGACCTTGACTGAAAGCTATTCCTACCATTTCCATTTAATTCAAGAGTCCCCAGAGATTGTAAGTTGAGCTATCCAAAACACTGCTTCTATTTGCAATTTATCTGTGAATTAGGAGTGTCTCTACACTGTGCGACCAAAACCTTGTAGAAAAAAAAAATTCGATTCTGAAGCTAAACATAAGAATACAACCGTCACCCAGAACCCCATATTTCCAAGGTTTGTATTTATCAAAACTTTATTCATGTACTGATTCTACCCTAAGTAAATGGCATAACTTTGAATTTAAAATATTTTAACATGCTTACATATTATAGCTTTCTGTAAGGTTCCATTTGATAACAGTAAAACTTCCTGTTAAAAATAAAATTTAGAAACTATTGTCCTAAATGTACTCTGAAGTTCAAAGTTTAGTAGGGCAAAGTTGATTACAAAGCTTAAGCAAACACAGGGCATCCCAGTGAGGAGACTGCACCAGTGAGATGCCTGGAAAGGATGGGCAGCTATGTTTCCATGTCAATCGATCTCTTCAAGAAACTGGGAGACCGTTCTATAGAGCTCTCCACATTGTTAAGGCTCTTCAACCTCAAACATTTCTGTTATAGGTACTGTCCATAGTCACGATGGGCTCTCTGCTCACTCCAACTACAATTGACTCTGTTCTCCTCTTACCGTGATTATAACTACGCCTCTCTGAAGAATACTCCTCTCAGAAGAATATGAAATCCAGATTAGCCTGGATCCCCAATTCTACACAAAGATGACTAAGTACCTAGGGGGCTGGGAAGAATATGGAACAAAGTGCTTTACATCTGAGAATTAACCAGCCATTGCTAGGCTTCACCTAAGGTCCTTTAATCTGCCCCACTAAAACCGCGTTCTTCCTACCTCACTCCAGTGGGATCTTCAGAGTCATTCAAACTTAAGATCAAGCAATTTGGGTGCAACTCATTTCAGTAGTGTAACTTCTTAGCAGGGACCCTTTCTTTCCAATCTTGTTCCCTGCAGACTCAAGCTGGTCCACTGGTGGGCTGCTTGAATAGTTCTTAGGTTTCTGTATTCCTGTCCCCAACTGGCTTGATTGAGTCCTCTCTTGACTTCTGAATTCTGCTCTGGCTCCTGCCCTTCTCAGTTTACCTCCCTTTTCCTTCTCCTGCGTTCTCTCCACAAGGGTCTAGCCCAGCTCCTCGTCTCTCCTGTCAGCTCCAGGTTTCCCAGTATACTTTGAACAATCTACTTCTCCAACGATCAGACCTGCCTTAGTCCACGTGATTTGGGACTGAAAAGAAACAAAAGCTGATATCTGATTCTGCTTTGTGATCCTCCAGAAGGATCAAGATGAAGCCATCATTCACAAGTGAAAGATGGTGTGCAGATATTTTTCAAACAGTAATTCAGACTGCCAGTTTTCTTGATCCTATAAGCATATACCAATAAACCCAGCAAAGATAAGAAAGAAGAAAACCATGGTATAGTTAACAATTCAGATAAATCCCTCTGAGCCTGGGGCCTTTTAAACATATGTGATTTTGCTGTTGACTTGCACAGTCAGGTGTCTCCACTTTCTGCTTCCTGTTAACTGCATTCTGCTTGTTTTTGAGAATTTCCCAAATTTCTTTCTTGCCTTATTCATATTTCTAAAAACCTGATTATCATTTCAGTTATACCTTAAAGCAACTGATTGTGATCCCTCTAAAGCATAGCTGGAAAAGGGAGGTGGGCAGGTTTGGCTTCCTCCCTGTCTTTCCTTCCTCGGATACATTTATCCCAATGGAATCACATTAAAGTGAACACCAGAGGCATTCTTGAGGGGGCAGGGCAGAGAAAAACTTCCAGTTTAAAGGGTTTGTGTAGAAATTGGAAGGGAAAAATGCCTTGAGCAGGGGACGGTTGTGTAGGGGAGAGGTTTCTGGTGCAGACTGTCTGTGTGTTAATTCTCAGCTAAGGACTTCTCATTATTTTCCCCATTTTCTCACAGCCCACTGCTTCCTCAGTGGGCAATCCACTGCCCTGCCCACTTAGCAGAAAAGGAATCTATAACTGGGGGAACTCTGGTGAAGTAAAAGTCCCAATAAATTATGATACATCATATAATGGAATACTAAGCTGATATTAAATGAATAAGGTAGGTCCATATGTGCCCATATAAAAAATTTCCAGGTTGCTGGAAATTTTTTATATGGGCACATATGGACCTACCTTATTCATTTAATATCAGCTGGGGATAAAAATATATGTTTATAAAAAATAAAAAATTAAAGTCTAAAAAAAAATAAATAAAAAAAATTAAATTAAAAAAAAAAATTTCCAGAAATTACTACAAAAAAGTGAAAGGAGGAAAAGGCTTAGATCTTTAACTTTTTCATGATCATTCAAAAGAAATGAAGATAAGGCCAGCAGGATACACACTATGAATGCTGGCTACCTTTGGTAAGGGAAGTTGACAAGTGTTAATGGGGCCTTTCATCTCTCATTTTACATACTTTGGAAGTTTTTAACAATGAATGAGGGTTGTTTTTGTAATGTACATAAGAAGGAAAAAAATTAAGGTAATTGCAGACTAGAGATGAGATCAGTGTGACCCACATAAGCCTTGCCCTTGAACTCTCTATTCTTCTCATCCACCAGTACCAATTCAAAATAGCTTAGGCTATAGAAAGTCAAGTCAGTTCCCCGATGAGTCCAAACTCTCACACGCGCTTTCCTTTCAGTCTAGAATACCCTTCTTTTCCTCCTTCCCCACGGTTAATTTCTTCTTTTCCTGCTGTTTGTGCCTAGAGGGCATTTCCTCCAGAAAGATACACCCACATGCCATTCTGCACCATTTTCCTCCATTCTTCTACTCATCCTCCCTGGAAGGCAGGACTGAATCAAGGACCAGGCAAGCAGGTTGTCAGTTGGCCCAGTTCAATGTCCACCCAGTGAAAAGGAGATAAAGGAACTATCAGAGAATAGTTACACTTCTAAGGTAAGTTGTCCCCAGATGCCTGCTCTTAACAGATGCATACCAAGCTCCAAGAGAACCCGGACTTTCTCCATCACAGCACCTATCATTCAGCATTGCAATCATCTGCTTGCTCGTCTATATTCCTCACAAAAATATAAATGCTATGGGACCATAAGAAAAGACTACTTGTCCATCTTATTCTCCACTATAACTCAAGAACTAGCACAGTAGATGCAAAATATTTGTCTTAGCTGGAGTTGCTGTAACAAAATACCACGAATGGGGTAGCTTAAACAACAATTATAGTTTTCACAGTTATAGAGGTTGGAAGCCTGAGATCAGGATGCCAGTAGTGTCAGATTCTTGTTGAGGGCCCTCTTCCTAGTGGCAGACGGCTGACTCCTTGTATCCTCCAGAAGGGGAAAGGAAGCAGGCTCAGTCTCTGGTCTCTCTTCATAATGGCACTAATCCCATCCATGAGGGCACTAATGACACTAATCCCATTCAGGGCTCCACCCTCATGACCTAATCACTTCCCAAAGGCCCCACCTCCTAATATCATCACCCTGAGATTAGTATTTTATGTTATTTATTTTTTAATATATTTTTAAAGTTTTTAAATTTTATTTATTTGACAGAGAGAGAGAGAGAGATATCACAAGTAGGCAGAGAGGCAGGCGGAGGGGGAGGGGGAAGCAGGCTCCCTGCTGAACAGAAAGCCCAATGCGGTGCTCAATCCCAGGACCCTGAGATCATGACCCCAGCCGAAGGCAGAGGCTTAACCCACTGAGCCACTCAGGCGCCCCGGGATTCGTATTTTAAAATATGAATTTGAGGTGTCAAAATATTCAGTCTATAGCAAGATTTATGCATGGAATAGATGTCTACATCATGAAGGTCAGTGACTTACTTAAAAGAAGTGAGTTTGCTCCGTAAGAGTCTCTTAATCTCACCAAACAAACTGAGGGTTGCTGGGGGGAGAGGGGTGTGGAGGAGCTGGTTGGGTTATGGACATTGGGGAGGGTATGTGATATGGTGAGTGCTGTGAAATGTGTAAGCCTGTCAATTCACAGACCTGTACCCCTGGGGCAAATAATACATTATATGTTAATAAAAATAATTAATTAAAAAAGGAAGTGAGTTTGCAGATAGAAAAATATTGTATCCTTTACCCTAGGAATTCAGATTCTCCAGTCATAGGACTGAGAGAACCAAAAGGAACAAAGGACTGGTAACCAAGCATAGCTTCTAGTCAGAAAAATTAAAAGTGGTCTATCCCTGATTAGACAGTTGCCTTGACATAGGACAGGGTTTTTCAACCTCAGTAGTATACACATCTTGTTTTGAATAATTCTGACTTGTAGGGAGCTATCATGTGTGTTGTCAGATGTTTGGCGGCCTCAACCCACTAGATGCCATTGACACGACTCCCCAGGTTGTAACAACCACTCTTGCCAAATGTTGGCTAGAATGTAAAGTCAATGAATAGGGTTTTCACATATATAACCAAGCAGTGCTATACAAGAGAGATGACAGTTGCATGCTCGTATGCAGTCCCTTTTGGACATATGATTTGATCCTTACAAGCAGAAGGGCTCCAAATGAGTGATTATGATTACTGGGTCAGTAGCGTTTTAGACCAATAGTTTTACCTTAACTAAATGACACAGGGTTAATGTATGGTCAACCTTGACTAAGCATTCCCAAGTTTGAAACTCAGTTCCAATTATTCTCAAGTGATTCTGAAGGTCCATGGCACATAGTCATTTGTCAGTGTGCTGGGGCATGAAATTGTATCATGTATTCTCTGTGGCTGGTGTGTGGAGGTGAGTCACTTAGCTAGTGAGGGTACCTAGCTGATCATCCACCACAGACCTCATTTTCTTTCGCTTTAGGTGTCTGCGCCATAACATGGGTTTGTTGTTCTCTATTGGAAATGGAAAACATAGTAATTTTTAAACATTGGGTGGGGTGGGGAAGGGAACTTTCTTGTAAAAAAGCTGTACAAAGAATGCCAATTTGCAATAATGCTGATAAGTGAAACAATCTAAGAGTATGGTGGCTTATATTATTGGTAGAATTTAAGAGCTTTATGAATTATTTTAGACTTGTATTTATAGGATTGTTATAGGCCCAAAGGGCTCCCTTAAAATTTTTAGTCATACTTTGCTATATTTCATAAGGATATTATATGCTATATTGGTATTTATAAGTTTGGAAATCTGCAAAAATCTTAACACATAACACTCAAGAATTTCAAGGAACTCTGAAAATTTAGAGGTCTCAGATGTGCCCCTTTCTCTCTATACCCCAAATCAAATTGCTATCAGCTGGATGACTGCTTATCTCTGTAATGACATCAAGTCCTGTTCCCACGTTAGTGAGCAAATACATTCCTTATGTGATATTCAAATTATGTAATTCCCCTATTTTCAAGCCCATAGTATACCACCCAATAGCGTGTCAAATCCAAACAATAATCTTGTGTATGGGTGAACTTTTAGGCTCTTCACCAAAAAGCTACACTCTGTGATTTAACATCTCTTACTTTGCTCAATATTCTCACTCAATTCTTCAGTGTGGACTCCTTTACCTAAACCTAGTTTCCTTCCTGGCACCTCCACATTGTCCATCAGGCCAGCAGTCCAGTGAAAGAAACCCTTTTTACTTCCTTTCTGCCATGTCATGTTATTTCTTGCCTTACACATTCTACTAAAGATTCACTACCATGAAAATACCATGTGGTATAAGTGAAAAAAACATAACTTACAGAATCTGAAAGACTTAGATTTGAATCCATCTCTGTGTTTCACCAAATGTGTGAGATTGAGCAAATTACTTTATTCATCTCTGTAATCCTCAACAGATTTTTTTGTGAATTATGATAATTATATTTATCACTTGCCTACAAACACACACACACAAACACTTGTACCTCAAATTGGCTGCACTTCTCATTTTCCCTACCATCCTTATTTTAGCCAGTGGTGCCCAGTATTTCATTCCAGAAACCTCCATCATAAAGTCATAGCAGTTTTATGACCTGTTGTCTCTCATCCACATTATTACCATTCATTCTTCATGTCTTGCCTGTACCACAGTAGCCTTCTAACCAGTCTTCCTCCTTTCATGCCCCACATTCTCCATCAATTCCCCTCATAGCTCCCAAGATGACCGTTTTTTTTTTAAAAAAAAAAAAAAAGATTAATTAGATTGTGTCATTATCTATTTAAAACCTTCCAGTGGCTTCTAGTTGAATTAAGATACAAACCACATTTTGTATTATGACCTTCAAGATCCTATTTAATTTAGCCCCAGACTACCTCTCTGACCTTATTTCCTGTCACTTCTCTATATTTCACACCACTAACTCTCCATTCCTGGATGATAACTGGTCTCCTGCCTCCACTCTTGCCTACTTTAATACATTCTTCACACTGCAGCCAGAGTAATCTTGAAATGCATAAAAAATAATGAAGATATTTCTATGTCTACCAATTCTACCTCTAAAACTTACCTTGAGTTTATCCACTTCTTTTCATTCGCATCCTGATCCAAGCCATTATCATCTTTCACAGGAATTTCTCAATAGATTCTTAACAGGTCTTCCTGCTGCTTGACTTGACCTCTACAAATCACCCTCCACATGGCAACTAGGGTGATTTTTTTTTAACGTTCAATACAATTATCTCTCTCTCCTACTTAGGATCCTTCAATAGCTTTCCATTGACTTAAAATAATCACTATAGTTGAATGGTTAACAAACTGGTCTCTGGAGAAAAACTTGGATTTTAATCCCAGCTCTATTACTTAGTAGCTATAGAATGTTGGAAAAGCAACCTGAAACTCCATTTACTCACCTACAAAGGGAAACATTAACAACAACCTACCTCATAAGGTTATTGTGAATCTTATACATAATGCACATTCAGGAAATGTGATTTGTTATTATTGGGGTCAAATAAATAAAAATCTTTAAATAGGTTTTACAGAGCTTTGTAAAATCTCACTCCTATTTATCTTTCTAGCTTCTTTTTTTGCCATTTCCCCCTTTGCTCACTGTGCTCTACCACTCTGGCTGTCGTTCAGGCTCTCAGAGTAGGCCAGTAGTTCTCACACTTTAGCTTGGATCAGAATCCTCTGGAGGGCTTATCAAAACACAGATGGCTAGGCTCCAACCCCATAGTTTCCGTTGATTCAGTAGGTCTAAGGTGGGGCCTGAGAACTGGCATCTCTAACAAGTTCCCAGATGATGTTGATACTGCTGGTCTGGGGACTACACTTTGGGAACTATTGCAATGGCTTTTCTTATTGCCTTGGAGCCTTCAAACACACAAAAACTGTTAGTCATACATCAAGTTAAACTTTAAAAGCTGCCCCTGGGGCGCCTGGGTGACTCAGTGGGTTAAAGCCTCTGCCTTCCGCTCAGGTCATGGTCATGGTCATGGTTATGGTCATGGTCTCAGGGTCCTGGGATTGGGCCCTGCATCGGGCTCTCTGATCAGCAGGGAGCCTGCTTCCTCCTCTCTCTCTGCCTGCCTCTCTGCCTACTTGTGATCTCTGTCAAAATAAATAAATAAAAAATTTTTAAAAAGCTGTCCCTATGAAAGCTTTCCTTTGACATTCCAGACTAGGCTAAATACTCTTTTTTTAAAAAATATTTTATTTATTTATTTGACAGAGATCACACGTAGGCAGAGAGGCAGGCAGAGAGAGAGAGAGGAGGAAGCAGGCTCCCGCTGAGCAGAGAGCCTGATGTGGGACTCGATCCCAGGACCCTGAGATCATGACCTGAGCCAAAGGCAGAGGCTTTAACCCACTGAGCCACCCAGGCGCCCTAGGCTAAATACTCTTGATATGTTTTTCAGAGCATGCATAATATTTGCAATTAGTTATTTGTTTAATTATTTTTTGATGTATGAAAGCATATGTCAGACTGTCTCATGAAGGCAAGGACTCTATATGTTGTCTTCTAGTGTATACCTCCAGAGCCCAGGTGCATTGCTTGGCACTCAAAAATCTTTGTTGAATGAGCTTTTAATAAACAATGTGATTTATATTAAAAAATACAATGGTTATATTTCACTCAATGATGCTGTTTCTCTTCACAAATACCCAGCTCTCTTTTTTTCCCCCTGAGGTGAACACAGCTTGTCTCTAGTTTGGCTAGATTGGCTCTAGATTCTTCAGATTCTTTCCTCATTCCATGTCCCCACCTGTGCCCCAACCAAAAACGCCCTTTCAGTTTGAGCTATACCTTAAAACCACCTGAAGAGCTTTATAAGTGACAGCAGGCAGGTCCCACCTCTAACTATATCAGCATTTCCACATTTTAAAATGGTATTTCTCTATATTTGAAAAAAATATCCACAATTAGAGTTGAAAAACTACACAAGAATGAGTCTATCTCTAGAGGTAAGAGTAGTTGTGTACATGTTTATGGTTCTACAATAATACTAGCCCATGGCTGGCATTCATCTGATACAGTCTGAGAAGATAAGCATTTATTTTACGTTATAAGCTCCTAGATCTGTGTTTCTCAAACTATGATCTATAAACCTCTGCATCAATCTGGCCTGGTGTTCTGGTAAAAAATACATGTTTCTTGGAGCTAGGGGGAAAATGGCAGAGTAGGAGGATCCTAGGTTCACCTTATCCCAATGGTACACCTAGATAGCACCCACATCAGTATGAATAACCTAGGAACAAACTTAAAGACAGGTAGGATAGATTCTCTACAGCTAAAGGTAAAGAAGAAGCCACATGGAAGAGTGTAGGAAAGGCAAAGACATGGCCAAGAGCCAAATGAACTCATGGGACAGTTCATGGGAGGGAGGGACACCACAGACATGGAGGGGGAGAGGAGCAGAGCCCACACCAGGAACACCAAGCATGGGGGATCTACGATGAGAAGATTGATCCCCATAACATTTGGCTTTGAAAACCAGAGGGGCTTAATTTCTGGATTTCTTTCAATCAGGGGGCTTAACACCTGGAAAATTAAAAATCAGTGGGCTCAGCTCTGGGAGAGCCAGAGGGCGATGGGAAACTGAGTCCTCACCCTTGAAGAGTCAGCACAACAAACAGCCCCACTGGGAGATAGCATGCAAGAAGCAGTTTGAAAGATGCCTGGGTGTATGGGAACAATTTGTTTGCTAATCTCAGGGTCTGTGTTGGAGGGACAGGGATCTTTGAGAGACTTATCCAAGAACAAAGGAGCTGGTGGACATCATTTCCTCCAGCCCACAGCCTAGATACACCAACCCCTGTGGGAACAAATGCAGCATGAACACCCTCCACATACCTTGTTAATAGTAGGCCCTCAGGTCTCCCCACCAGAGATTTTAATTCAATACTTTTAAAGTAGAGCTCAGATGTCTCAATCTTAATAAGTCCCTTCACATGACTGTGGTGTAGGTGGTGGAGGAAACACACATTGACAAATAATATCGACATCTGGTCTACCTCACGAGGTCAAGGGATGTCTAATTTGCAAAATAGGAAATGTATTGAGAGTGGAGATTGGGTGTGGGGTGGGCACTGGAGAAATGGCCCTGGAAGAAAAAAATATCTCAATAGGTCAAAGTCTCTAGGAGGTTGATTTCTTTTTTCTAAGATTTTTAAAATTTATTTATTTGAGAGTCAGAGATCACAAGTAGGCAGAGAGGCAGGTAGAGAGAGAGACGGGGAAGCAGGCTCTCCGCCGAACAGAGAGCCCGATGCGGGGCTTGGTCCCAGGACCCTGAGATCATGACCTGAGCTGAAGGCAGAGGCTTTAACCCACTGAGCTACCCAGGTGCCCCTAGGAGGTTGATTTTCAGGAAGAATTTTTTTTAAAAAGATTTTATTTATTTATCTGACACACACAGAGAGAAATCACAAGTAGGCAGAGAGAGAGGGAAGCAGGCTCTCCACTGAGCAAAGAGCCCGATGCAGGACTTGATCCCAAGACCCTGAGATCATGACCTGAGCTGAAGGCAGAGGCTTAACCCAATGAGCCACCCAGGCACCCTTTAAGGAAGAATTTTAAAGTTTAAATTTTAGAAGGAACTTAAAAACCAAAACTTTTCAAAAGAATTGGCTACCTGAGGAATTTGTGAGTTTTTTTAACTGGAGATGTTGTAGGAGAGGTGACAAATGCATTTTCTGGGCTGTTGAAAATCATTATTTCTCAGTATAGATAATGATCCACTTGGACTGTAATCATCTATAGGGTTACTTTCATTACTATAGATTGTGCTCTGTCCAAAGCTTACTGAATTAAAATATCTGGGGATTAAGCCTTGGTATGTGCATTTTTTAAAATTTTTTATTTCTTTTCAGCATAACAGTATTCATTGTTTTTGCACCACACCCAGTACTCCATGCAATCCGTGCCCTCTCCAATACCCACCACCTGGTTCCCCCAACCTCCCACCCCTCGCCCCTTCAAAACCCTCAGATTGCTTTTCAGAGTCCATATTCTCTCATGGTTCACCTCCCCTTCCAATTTCCCTCAACTCCCTTCTCCTCTCCATCTCCCCTTGTCCTCCATGTTATTTGTTATGCTCCACAAATAAGTAAAACCATATGATAATTGACTCTCTCTGCTTGACTTATTTCGCTCAGCATAATCTCTTCCAGTCGCATCCATGTTCCTACAAAAGTTGGGTATTCATCCTTTCTGATGGAGGCATAATACTCCATAGCGTATATGGACCACATATGTGCATTTTTAAGAAGATACACAAATAATTCTGATATAGTTGGACCATGGGTTCATGCTTCAAGAAAAACTGGTAAGAGGGTTAAATGCATATGCTTTGCATGAAATGGACTTTAGTTTAAATTTTCAGACACAGACCTTTTCTAATCCACTGGGAGTAAATTCAATAGGAGGTGAACAAGAGATTGAATGGGGGAGATAAGAGCATTCTTAGCGCATCCTAGATCGGTATTTCTCGCATATATTTTGACAATGAGAGTCCAGAAGTGGTCACTAAGCATTTGTACTTTTTAATCTTCCCAGAGGATTCCAATGCACTGCAAATGTTGAAAAAAAATATAACAACACCATGTGTGTGAATATATCTATCTCTAGAATTAAAAGTAGTTAATTACGAATCACCTAGAGTTGTGAAGATTAAAAGGGTTAATGCATGTACATCTTCTTGGGAAGATTATTGGAAATGCACATTGCAGGACTTTACCCAATCCCTAATAAGTCTGGATTCCTGGGAGAGAGGGCCCAGGAGTTTCCATTTTAAACAAGCTCCTCAAGTTATATTTATATAAAGGCTAAAATGTAAGAAACACAGTTTAATACATAATTGTATGTCTTCAGCTTCTTTTGTGTCTCTTCTCAGGGTTTAATTGTCTTTGGTGCTACAAAGTGAATTCAGTAAATTTCATTGACAAATTACTGGTATGGCTGATATCATCAAATTGTATATTTTACCAAACATAATTATAAAATGAGATTTTCATTTGTTTCTGTTTACAGTCAATAAAAGGTTTTTAAGGAATTCATTCAAGAGGAGTAAAATAAAATATAACTGGTAGTTTTTCTTCTTTAAAATAATTAAAGCACCTTTAAAAGTGTTGGTTTAGTGGTTGGGGAATGTGGATATATTTAGTTTTCCAAATTCTTAACTCGTCTAGTTGAAAACAATTCCTAGAAATAAGTTTGGGTAAAGGAGGTAGGGATAAAGCCCACTGTGACATTTAAACCATAAAACAAATGTCAACTTTAGCAAGCTTATCCGGATGTTACTAAACACATGGGTATTTTGCATCTGATTTTTTCCATACAGATGTTTTATCAATATATCCACCTAGTCATCATAAAGTACTAGATGCAAGATTATTATCATGTCCTAGTTATTTAACTGAAGCACTTTAAAAATAGATATATTTTCCCATAGAATACTATAAATAGTCCAAAATCATTTCTAAAAGAAAAGATTATCTGAAGACTTTGGGAATATCATTATCATAATTATTTTCTGTTATTGTTTATAATTATAGTCTCTTAAGCTGTTTCTAATATGTTTCTATGGATTTTCAGCACATTTTAAAATACAAATGAGCTTTCCTAAGAAAATGCTTACTCTTACAATCGTAACTTCAAATTTACATGTTCAAAGATGCATCCAACAATCTTACTGCCAATTTGTCCTTGCTCTTGCATAAACCTTGGAAGGACGGACTTGGGGGACTTAGGATCAATAAACTATCTTAGGCCTTTCCCTTACTCTGTCTGCTTCTTTCTGATGCCATAGGGCAGATGGATAGCCCAAGGGAATCATCTCTGTCTGAAGCTTGAGGTCTTGACCTCCTCAAATACATCATCCAATGCCTGCTGAGTTACATATCTGTCCCTGTGTGTCTCTGTGTGTGATCATGTTAAGCTTTGAGCAGACAGTTTTCTCCCCTCTATAATGGGGATAATAACAGTACTTATACCATAGAGTTGTGAAGATTAAAAGGGTTAATACATGTACCAGGTACTTGGGAAAAGTTGCACAAATGCTAGGTAGTATTGCCCATAAATGAAGATGATGAATAATCATTCACTGGTTAGATGATAAAGAGGAAATTTTCTTCTTTATTAAGATAACATTACCTGTCAATATTTGAAGAAAGAAAGTTACAAATTTTGACTAGAAAGAGGTAGTTAATATTTCACACTCTTAGACAAACACTGGATTTCTAAAGCTTAAAATATGTTCCCAGGCATATATTGTTCCCTACTTTAAGCACATATCATCAGCTCTTCTCTTAAATGGCCTTATTTAGAACCCACAACTATACTGCCAATTAATCTTTGATAAAGCAGGAAAGAATATCCAATAGGAAAAAGACAGTCTCTTCAACAAATGATGCTGAGAATACTGGACAACAACATACAAAAGAATAAAACTGGACCACTTTCTTATACTGTTCACAAAAATAAATTCAAAATGGATGAAAGACCCAAAGGTGAGATAGAAAACCATAAAAATTCTAGAAAAGAACATAGGCAGTAACTTCTTTGACATTGGCCATAGCAACTTCTTTCTAGATATGTCTTCCAACTCTAAGGAAACAAAGGCAAAAATAAACTATAGGGCCTTCATCAAAATAAAATCTTCTGCATGGCAAAGGAAATGATCAAAAAAATTAAAAGTCAGCGTATGGAATGGGAGAAGATATTTGCGAATATGTAACCATTAAGAGATCTGTATCCAAAATATTAAGGAACTTATTATATTCAACCCCCCAAAACGGAATAATCCAGTTTAGAAATGGGCAGAAGACATAAATAAATATTTTTCCAAAGAACACCTTCAGATGGCCAAAAGACACACAAAAAGATGCTTAATATCACTCATCATCAGGAAAATGTAAACCAAAACCACAATGAGATATCACCTCACACCTGTCAGAATGGTTAAAATAAAAAACTTAAGAAATAACAAGGGTTGGCGAGAATGTGGAGAAAAACAATCCCTCTTGTGCTGTTGGTGGGAATGTAAACAAGTACATCTACTCTGGAAAACAGTATGAAGATTCCTCAAAAAGTTAAAACTACACTATGATCCACCAATTACACTACAAGGTATTTACCTAAACCATATAAAAATACTTGGGGGACCTGGGTGGCTCATTGGGTTAAAGCCTCTGCCTTCAGTTTGGGTTATGATCCCAGGGTCCTGGGATTGAGCCCCGTATCGGGTTCTCTGCTCAGCAGGGAGGCTGCTTCCCCACCCTCCACCACTCTGCCTGCCTCTCTGCCTACTTGTGATCTCTGTCTGTCAAATAAATAAATAAAATCTTTTAAAAAAAACATACAAAAATAATTCAAAGGGATACATGCACTCCAATGTTTATAGCAGCATTATCTACAACAACCAAATTATGGAAACAGCCCAAGTATCTATAGACTGATGAATGGATAAAGAAGATGTGGTATATATACACAATGGAATATCACTCAGCCATCAAAAAGAATGAAATCTTGCCATTTACAATGATATGGATGGAGCTATAGAGTACATTGCTAAGTTAAATAAGTCAGTCAGAGAAAGACAAATACCATATAGTTTTACTCATGTGTAGGATTTAAGGAACAACAACAACAAAAGCAAAGGGACAAAAAGGAGAGAGAGGCAAACCAAGAAACAGACTCTTAACTCTAGAGAACACACTGATGGTTCCCCCCAGAGGGAGGTGGGTTGGGGGGTGTGGGGGGTGGTGGTGGAAGAAACAGGGGGTGGGGATTAAGGAGGGCATTTGTCTGATGAGCACAGGGTGGTGCGTGGAAGTGTTGAATCACTATACTGTACATCTGAAACTAATATTACACTGTATGTTAACTGGGATTTAAATAAAATCTTTTAAAAATAAAAAATACACAGTTTTTTTCAAATTTGCTAAATAATGACTATAAGGTCTCCCTCCCTTCCCCAGGAGGAACACTGGCAACCAGACAAATGAACAGGCTTTTTATCACTAATGAAGCATATTGGATTCCTCTCTTTGGGAAATCTTGCAGTGTGTTTTTGGTTTTCCACCATGTGAGGGAATATTATTTTGCAAGAAGTCTTTGAATCATCATCCTTAAATTAATCTGATTGCTCTTAAGTATTCATGGGGCCTTTTCAAGTCTAGATAGGCATCTGAATGCTCAACTCCTTTTGAGTGATTGAATCACATTAAGGTCTCTGTGGGCAGTGAATGGTAAAGAAACAGGTGCCAAAATTCCCACTATCCTCTTGTATTTAAATAATTCAAGAAGAACAGTTAAACCATATGCTCCTGGTGACTTAGTAACCCTAAATTATGTTCCTGGAAATACTTTGGACAGTGAGCACAGCTTGTCTACAACAGATCTCGAGATTTGGAGCTTGTGAAATATTTTCTGCTTCTCATAATCATTTTTTTAATTCAAAAATTTGTCATTTCACAATGATAAAAGCTGAAGGTCAAAGAAACTATGAATGGTTTATTATGACAATGAAAGAATTAGTATTATTACTGGAGATTATACTGAACATGGTACCCAATGTTCCAGCTGCTCTTGCCGCATAACAAATCATCCAAAAATTTAGTGGTTTCAAACAACAAAAAAATATTTCATTATTTCTCCTGGCTTCTGTGAGCCAAAAAATTCAGGAAGAATTCAGCTTAGTGGTTTGGGCTCAGAGTCTCACATATAATTGGGGTCAGATGGTGATTGGAGCTGGAATTTTAGGGAGTGAGAGTGCCAGGCATTCTTTGCCTTTTATGTAGTCTCAGGGCCTCTCCACGTGGCCTCTCCATACGGGCTAGTTTGAGCCATGCTCATGGCACTGCATGGAGTCCTCAAGACCATTGGACTGCTTACGTGACCACTCGGGGCTCCAAGCAAGTATCCGAAAGAATCAGGCAGACACCATATCATTGGTGTGACCTAGCTTCAGAAGTCAAATTGCATTACTTCTGCATGCAGAGTACTACAAAGTTATAAACACACCCAGATTTAAGGAGATGCAATGCAGACTCCACTTCTCCAAAAGGAAAATGTCAACATTACTTTGTAAGAAGAACATGTGGGATGGGAGATATTGTTGTAGTTATCTTTGGAAAATACAATCTGTCAGACTTGGCATTTGTGCTTCTTTATATGTTGTTGATTTAGGCATCATACTGAATAAAATGTGTTTTTTTTAATGTTGGGATCAGTAGTTTGTTTTCATAGAAAAGACATCATTAAGTGGGTCTATAGAGAAACCTGTTTAGACTAAGGAGATGCAGTAAAACAACCAATATGCACAATTCTCCCAATGTATTTGGTTACAAAGCCTTATCAACAGCACTTCTATCAACATTTTCCAAAACAGCATTCCATTTCCATTGGGGATTTCTGCTACAAACCATACTTCTTTGTAAAGATTTATAATTTTAAAAATGACAAATCAGCAATTTTCATAGTATCAATACACCTGCTTGAACACCTGTCAAAAATTCTGATAAGAAATGTTATTTGTCTGTGTTAACATTATGCAGAGATAGGCTGCTTAATTTGTTGAGATTTATTGTTATGTGTTATATCCTCCATTGAGAAAAAAACTTTCTCATTGAATTTCATAGCTTTAGTGTTAAACTTGGTGTAGCACATGCTATCAATCAGCATTTCCAGTGAAGGAAAAAAAAGTGAAGATTCGTTGCTCAACATCTCACAAGGCATTACCCTCATGTGTACCTAATTCATTCTACTTCACTCGATTTCATCAATTATGGGCATATCCTCCATCATCCCAAATACTGGAAATTATGGTTTTATAATAACTTAATCACAGACTATAGATCACCAGAGTTAAAAGATAGTAAGTGAGTATCTCATTTAGTATTCTAGGCCAAGTTTGGCTAGAGAAGAATTTCAAATGTTTTAATTGATATCCGCAATGTATTTTTGTTCGATTAGAGTTCTAAATGAGAGCCAAGAGCAATGGTGACCTTTAAATATCCTATTCATTTTAAGACTGCAGTAGATGATTTTAAACCAATTAATTATAAGCATTATAAGTAAATGAGTTATTAGCATTCATGAATTCTATAACAGCCAATTTGTTCCTGTTCCCAAATCCTTGAAGTGCCTATTTTATAATTTCTTGGAGATGTAACCATAGGAACTAAGTGGTTGCCAACATAAACCTTTATAATTAATGAGGGTAAGTTTTCACCTTTTGAATCATATTGAAATGTATACAGAACCCAGGTAACGTACCTCAAGGACTACAGTCTTCTTCAAAGAGAAAAAGTTGTCTTACAGCCCTCCACTCCTTAGGGTTCATTTATTCAAGAAGCATTTAGAGAGTCTTGCTTTGTACCAGGTACTATGTCAGCCACTTTGATGAATAAAATAAGAATAAAACACTGTCATTACCATCAAGGAGCTTAAAAAACAGGAAGAGAGGTACAACATTTACCCATGTTAGTGTGTTATCTACTAGAATGCCTAAAGTATCATAAGAAAGGAATAAACCACGTTGTTTCCTTGTAAAATAATTTTTTGCACAACCTCCTTTTTGCCTACCACCTCTTCCTTCATAAAAGTCTATGAAAACTGCAAATAAAACACCTTTGATCTATAGTCCTGGGGAAATGGGTAAATCTGCAAAATGGATTAAGTCTTTGATCAAGAAAGCTTTCCATTTCTCCCTTCCATTTGCAGATGGTCTAAGAGAATTCCATTCTGCCTATCTCCCTTTCTCTCTTCCACAAACCCAAACCATCTTCCTTCCTTGAAATAGCTATATCTAATCTTTATTTGTATCTGTATCTATCTATCTCCATACCTCAATGGAGGAGTATGGTATAGACTTATATGTTGAATAGAAGTAAAGAAGGCATGTAGAAGAGGGAGAAAAAGGAGAGAAATAAGTCTAGTGTCTTTTCAGAGTCAGGAAACTGAATAGATATCCATCAGAAGAACCTGAGAATCCCTTCTCACTAAGCACTATTATTACTTAAAAGACATGACTCCATAATATCCATGATTTAACTGAGTCAATCACAGCACCAGTTTGGTTGTCAATATTATGATTTTAATTACATTAACAATACTTGTCCAGATAAAGGACTAGTTATCCAAAACACTGATTCAATCATGCTGCCGTATTTCTGCCATATACGCACAGTTTGGATGCTTCTCTAAGCCTCTAAATCTTGGCAGTGAACTGCAGAAGTTCTAGAGGCCAAAGTCAACACATTGGCATAATAGGCTTTGTTAGTTCTTCCATGATATTGGCAGGGGGTGGGGGTGGGGGTTCATTCACATTTTGGACCTTATTTTTTTTCATAATTGAATGTATATATTTTGAATCCCTTTTTGCCTTGACTTTCATTATAAGAGATATACTCTTTGAAAAAGATAAAATGAAACCAAATAAAATACAAGGGTTACAAAGCAGAATAAGAACCATATTCTAGGGGTGCCTGGGTAGCTCAGTTGGTTAAGCATTTGCCTTTGGCTCTGGTCATGATCCCAGAGTCCTGGGATCCAGCCCTGCTCTGCATTGGGCTCCCTACTCAATGGGGAGTCTGCCTGCTGCTCCCCCTGCTTGTGCTCTCTCTCTCACTTTCTCTCCCTCAAATAAATAAAATCTCAACCCCCCCCCAAAACTATGGCACTTGGACCTATTCATTGTAAACAAAACTTTAAAATTCCTAGAAGTATAAAACATAAATCTGCTAATTTCAAAAAATCCACTAAAAAAAAAAAATCTACACAATTCGTATTAACACACTTCTTTCCCAAGTTCTGAGGTTCAATGCATGTGGATTTTGGAGTCATATTTCCCACCATTTTGTGGATGCTGGTAGCTTATTTCTAAATATAAACAGTGGCCAGAACAGAGAAGAGAACAGGGAAACATGAAAGAGGCAAGGAACCAGCCAAATCAGCAATCTATAAATAAAAAGAAAAGGACAATTCTTGTAACATGTAAGTATCAAATGGGTAATGGCAGGAGACAATGAAGTGGTGCTGGGGATTTAAAGAGACTTATGATAAAGGGAAAATCAATTCTATAAATTATCAGCATCATATACAATATATTCTATCGAGCTCCAAGTTTGAGATATTTTAAAGTTCTGATTTTTGTTTGTTCAAGTTCCGTTTAACAGGATACCTTTTCCCTCCTGAAATACTTTTCTCATTTGCTAAACCCTGTAGTCCTTTAGCCTTCTTCTCTGCAGAGACTTGTTTCATGAATCGAGGGAGCGAGATGACTAAATATTCTTCAGTAGTTGTTTCTGCTCGCCAAACAGCATTCTTCTCTGCCATTGACTTCGATCTTGGTTCAAATAGTCCTGGAATGTTGCCCCTTCCATTGATTTAATCAATATGTAGGCTTAGTGAATTTTCTTTTCTTTTTTTTTTTTTTTTAAATTTTCTTTAAAAGAGTTTGACCTGGGACGCCTGGGTGGCTCAGTTGGTTGGACGACTGTCTTCGGTTCAGGTCATGATCCCGGAATCCTGGGATCGAGTCCCGCATCAGGCTCCCAGCTCCACGGGGAGTCTGCTTCTCCCTCTGACCTTCTCCTCACTCATGCTCTCTCTCACTGTCTCTCTCTCAAATAAATAAATAAAATCTTTAAAAGAGTTTGACCTAAACTTTAGCTGAGACCTTAGATTCTCTGACCAGGCAGCTCTATTCCGTGCTCTGTGTATAGCACCTGTGCAGAAGTGAGATTAGCATCTTTGCAGAAGCTTTCAAACTTTCGTATGTTTCTGTTTAGGCGACAGTCTAAAGAGAAGGTGAACCCAATATGTACAGAAGGCTTTCACCTCATCCTCTAAAATGAACCAGAAAACATTTCCCCAAGGCTTGAGAATTCATCAAAGTCTATCATCTTGTCATACAGGGAAGGACCCTAATGACAAAGCCCAGTTCTAAGGTCTGACATGGGCTTTGGAATGACTAATGCTCAAAGGAAACTGAAACAGTGGGCTTTTTTTGCCTCCCTCCCTCTCCATCTGGAGTTTGCAGGGGCTTCATTTTCCAAATTGTGCTAAATGCAAGCCCCAAAGAGAAGTTATGATCAAACCTTAAGTGTGGTTTCTTCCAGCAAAAGGCTATATTCACAATCGGGCCAATTTTTTTTTTTTAAGATTTTATTTATTTGTCAGAGAGAGTGAGCACAGGCAGAGGCAGAGGGAGAAGCAGGCTCCCCACTGAGCAGGGAGCCTGATGTGGAACTCTATCCCGCGATGCTGGGATCATGACCTGAGCCGAAGGTAGCCACTGAATCAACTGAGACACCCAGGGGTCCCAGTTGGGCCATTTTTATTCTTCACTTGAGCACACCCTCCCTAAAGAGCCTAAAAAACAAAACAAAACAAACCCCCCAAAACAAATAGGCACTAAGAAAATATTCAGATGAATTTTCCTAAGAAAGGAGGGGTATAAAGGCCGAGAGGAGAGTCAACAAATTCTAAGCCTCAGTCGAACACCTTGTTAATGATGAAGAATAGATTGATTTTAATAACCTCAAATGGTTCTGCTATGTCTTTTGATTTAAATAGATTCTTTTAAAAATTATTGATTTATTTATCTGAGGGAGAGTGAGTGCTTGAGCAGCAGGAGGGCAAGAGAGAGAAGCTGACTCCCTGCTGAGCCGGGAGCTGATTCTGGGCTGGATCCCAGGACCCCAGGATTATGACCTGAGCCAAAGGCAGCCACTTAACTGACTGAGCCAGCCAGGCGCCCCTAAATAGATTCTCATATTAGTACATTTTTAGACTGGCAGAATTTCTAGAGCTGATATAAAGTTTCTGAGTAACCTATGTCAAATTTTGCCCATTTTAACATCTTACATTAGTAAAGAAAAAGTCACAATTAATGGACAAATACTGATACATTATTATTAAGTAAAGCTCATAGTTTATGCAGATCTCCTTAGTATTTACCTACTGTTTTTCTCTCGCAGGTGCTATCGGGATGCCATATTATGTTTAGTTGTCTGGTTTCTTGAGGCTCTCTCGGCTGTGGCCGTTGCTCAGGCTTTCCTTGTTAGGGAAGACTTTGACACTTTTGAGGAATCCTGGTCACGTGTTTTGTCAGTTGGTGCTCTTCTGGAGTTTTCCTCATAATTAGGCTGATGTTGTGGGTTCCATGAAGGAAGATCACAGGTAAACCACTCTCATCACTTCATATCAAGGGTACCTACTGTCCACCTTTTTTTTTGTTTTAAAGATTTTATTTATTTGAGGGAGAGAGCATGACAGAGCACAAGCAGGGGGAGGGGGAGAGGTAGAGGGAGAAACAGACTCTCTGCTGAGCAGGGAGCCCAGGGCCCTGAGATCATAACCTGAGCAGAAAACAGACACTTAACCGACTGAACCACCAGGTGAACCTCCACATGTTTTATAGCGGATAGTATTAACCTAAATCACCTGGCTGAGGTGGTGGTGTCAGGTTTCTCCAATGTAAATTTATTATCCCCCTTACTCTCTTTTGTACTCAGATCTTGGAAAGGAACACAATTTCCACTATGCTTCATCTCCTTGAAAGCAGACAGTCTACATATATCTATCACAAGGGAGGTTTGTCTATTCTTCCCCCACCTGTTGTTTTCTTTATTAAATCACATATGTGTGTGTATTTAAAGATTTTATTTATTTGACAGAAAGAGACAGCCAGAGAGGGAACACAAGCAGGGGGAGTGGGAGAGGGAGAAGCAGGCTTCCCGCTGAGCAGGGAGCCAGATGCCAGACTCTGATCTCAGAACCCCGGGATCATGACCTGAGCCAAAGGCAGCTGCTTAACAACAGAGCCACCCAGGTACCCCTCCATCATTTATTTATTAGTATGAATTCACAATTTATTTTTATAAGTTGTGTCATAATCCAATTCAACCTTATTTTGTTGCCCAAATGGTTCCAGCATTGCCCGTTGGGAGCGCTCTCCCTTGGCTTCTCTGTCCGTTTGATGTATCCCCATTATTGTGTTTGCGTTTTGTTTCGGTTTGAGAACTACCTTAGTTTTCCGCACAAGAGGATGTTCTGGCACTAAAAAAATGGGTATTTCCTGCCCCAGTCCTAGAATGAGTCATTTCTCCAAGAATTCTTGGTTCCTTTTACTGGAGAATGGTATTAGAAACAAAGATCTTTGTGCTAGGCATCTTCATTGTAAGTGATAATGAAGATACAATCCTTCATTGTAATAAAGGAAGGCCTTTATTGTAGACCTTCCCGGCTGAGAGAGCAAGGAAAGTTGTGTATACTAACCCATGCAAATACACATTTTAGAAGTATTTCTACAGAAATTTATCTTTACCTATATTAAGGCAAATATGGGTTTTTACGGATGTCTCCAACTCTAATCCATTCCTATGTGGATCCCACTAGCCCCATTCTCTTGCTTACCTGTAACCTCCCAACTCCAACAGCAAGACACCTGGCTCCTCCCATCTATCATCCTTTTAGTGAATTGTTCCTTTCCGGTATACAGGTATAGTGGTTTCAAACTGTTAACCCTCACCTCCACAGGAAATCCCTTTATCAAGCAGAGTGCAGTTCCTTTCGACTTAATTCCTACAGCCTATTTATTTTCTAAGTTATTTAGGTCAGCATATTATTCTCCTACCCCTTCAGTGAGGTCATTTCATGCCTTTTTAATACAGTTAAAATCTTACGTTATATTCTGTATTTCATTCTGATAACCCCTAACTTCCCAATAGACTTAACAATTTGAGTACAGTAAGGTTTACTCTTTGTACTGTCAGGTCTTATGGGATTTGACAAATGCATTATGTCATGTATCCACCATTGCAGTATTACATGGAATAGTTTTGGTGCCCTAAAAAAAATTCTTTCTGCTTCACCTGCTTATTACCCACCCCCAAATCACCGGCAATCACTGGTGTATTTACTGTCTATAGTTTTGCCTTTTCCAAAATGTCATATGAATGAAATGATATAATATATAGCCTTTTCAGAATGCTTTCTACCATTTAAGAATGTCTGTTTAAGATTCATTTATGGCTTGAGAGGTCATCTTTCTGGTTTTTGTGTGTTGTTTTGTTTTGTTTTGTTTTTAGTAAATGTATCCCACCTTAACAAACCCTAGTTTGTTTATCCATTCCTATATCGAAGGATCTTGGTTGCTTCTTGTTTTGGATGACTATTAATAAGGCTGCTATAAACATTTGTGTACAGGTGTTGTGTGGGCATAAGTTTTCAACTCAGCTGAGTCAATATCTGGGAGTATAATTGACGGATTGTTCAGCTTTATAAGGAACTTCTAAACGGTCTTCAAAAGTAGCTGTCCCATTTTTCATTCCTACCAGCAATGAATGAAAGAGTCTTGATCAACATTCTTGCCAGCAATTGGTATTGTCAGGAGTTGGTGGGGTTTGTTTGTTTAAGATTTTGTTTATTTATTTTGTGGGAGAGAGAGCACAAGCAGAGGGAGTGGCAGGCAGAGGGAGAGAGAGAAGCAGGCTCCCTACTGAACAGAGAGCCCACCACAGGGCTTGATCCCAGGACCCTGGCCGGGATCATGACTTGAGCCAAAGGCAGGTGCTTAACCCACGGAGCCACCCAGGTGCCCTTGTTTTTGTTTTGCCATTTTAAAACATGTGTGCAGTATCTCTTTGAACTTACTTCACTGAGGAAGTTGTTTTCTATCCCTTCCTTGCAAGAAATCAAACTATATTGCTGATCTGTATGTATGCTTGAAAGGAGAAAAATAATTTGCTCAAAAATTATTTGGTGATTTTCCTGTCAATGATACAGTAGCAATGATTTCCCAGGTAGTAGTGGGCCTTGTCCAAATGTTTTCAGAGCAGCTTATTTCTCCTTCAAGTTTTCTTCAGAGGTGCATAGGTGTTTTATTTATTTATTTTTTTTTTAAATTTTTTTTTAAGATTTTATTTATTTATTTGACAGAGAGAGATCACAAGTAGGCAGAGAGGCAGGCAGAGAGAGAGAGGAGGAAGCAGGCTCCCTGCTGAGCAGAGAGCCCGATGCGGGACTCGATCCCAGGACCCTGAGATCATGACCTGAGCCGAAGGCAGCGGCTTAACCCACTGAGCCACCCAGGCGCCCTGCATAGGTGTTTTAAGGGAGCAAAGAGCCCCTCAATATTCTGTAAGGACCCTCTTCTACTACTGTCATGATAGGCACAGGCTGGAAAGTTGGACATAATTTTCTTTTTCTTTGAGATTCATCAATTTCCCTGCATCAACTCATCTTAGCATACAAAAATTTACCAAGTTACTTCTCAGTATCCTTTAGCTTCTGTCCTTTAGTTCCCTCTCAGACACTGAACTGCTATAGTAATTGCAAATCTCAGGAAATCTAAGTATAAAGACTGTGGAAGGCAGGGAGGTCTGTGAAATTCTCTAGATATGAGGCTGCACGTTTTGCAGGAAGAGAATATTGGTCCCAGCTCCCTACTGAGTGCACCAACATAAAAATGCCATCAGGAAAATTATAATCAAGTGAAAGGAGGAAATCAAATGAACCAAGAAAAGGATAGTTGACAGATTGGGAGAGAGATTTCCGTTCAGGGCAGACTAGCATATTTCACATTCCCTTCTCTACTTTGACCAGCTGTGACCATATACTCCTAGTTCTCTTTCTACTAGCTTTCCCTCCAGTCTTCTTTGCCTTCTATAAGCTACTGATGGTGAAGTTGTCATTTTTTCTTCTCAAATACTTTCACTAGCTCTCCACTGCTTTCAGGACAAGTTTCAATCTCTGTGTCTTCCCTCTGAACTCACCACAATCTAGCTTTAAACTATTACAATCTTTATCTTCTACATCTCTCTCTCTTGTTCATTTACCATCTCAGACTCTAGACAGAATGAACAAATCACTTGAGATATACCAGTGCTTTCCCATGTCTCTGCATAACATGTTATTCCCACTTCTCATGTCTTCCATTCCCTCCTCAATATCCAAATCCTTATTCCCAACCATCCTTCTAGGTCAAGGTCATATGGAATTTGTTTTATGAGATCTTCTTTGACTCTCCCAGGCAGAGGAAACCAATTCTTTCAAAGTATCCTCACTGTTTGGTTTTCATTCTTTTTCCATAGCAATTTCCTTCCTACTCTGTTAGTTTTTTAAATAAATATAATGCTGGTTTTTCTTTATTATTTTCTGGACTTACGAAAAAAATTTTCTCCCTTTCTCATCCCCTTGCTCCCCAGTTTCATGTGCTTACTTGCTCAGCCTGAAGGAGGAAGACAGGAAAGAGGGACAGATGACCAACCATAGTCTAATGAGTTATCATCCTTGTGTGGTGAAGATTTCCTAGGTCTCTTCTCTAGTCTGATTCAGCCAATCGACCCAAATAATTGAGATGTGGTTGATATTTCATTTTAACTCTAATATGGGGAAAGAGTCTTGACTTTCTTTCTACTCCCCTGACTCTAGTAAGTAGAATTGACTGTTTATGTGTCACTAAACAGCAGGGAAATGCAAATCAAAACAATGCAATATCACCTTACACCTGTCAGAATGGCTACCATAATAAAAACAAGAAACAATGGGTGCTGGCAAGGATATGGAGAAAAGGGAACCCTCTTGCACTGTTGGTGGGAATGTAAATTAGCACAGCCACTATGGAAAGCAGTAATACAGTTTCCCCCAAAATTAAAAATAGAATTACCATTTGGTCCAATTCTAATCGTAGGTATTGACCCAAAGAAAACAAAAACATTAATTCAAAAAGATATATGCACCACTATGTTAATTGCAGCATTATTTACAATAATGATATGGAAGAAATCTAAGTGTCCATTAATAGGTGAATGGATAAAAAAGATATATACAGATATAGATACATATCTATGTATATGTTTATCTATATATGTATAGATTTATATACATATCTATCTATCTATATATATATACATACACACATAAACACACACATACAATGAAATATTACTCAGCCATAAGAAAGGATGAGCTCTTGCCATTTGTGACAACATGGATAGACCTAGAGGGTATTATACTAAGTAAAATAAGTCAGACAGAGAAAGATAAATACCATATGATTTTGCTTACATGTAGAATCTTAAAAACAAAACAGATATATAAACAAACAAACAAAAAGCAGAATCAGACCTATAAATACAGAGAACAAACTGATGGTTGCCAGAGAGGAAGACAATGGAAAATGGACCACATGTGGGAAGGGGAGTGGGAGATATAGTCTTCAAGTTATGGAATAAATACATCATGGGAATAAAGGTCCAGCATAGGGAATATAGTCAATGATACTGTAATAGTGCTGTATGGTGACAGATGGTAGATACATTTGTGGTGAGCAGAGCATAATGTATAGGGATTTTGAATCAATAGATCATACCACTGGAACTTATATCGTATTTTGTGTTAACTATAATCAAATAAAAAATTTTAAAAAGATTCCATGGCATTTTTTTTTACAGAAATAGAAAAAAAAATTCCAAAATTTGTATGGAACCACAAAAGACCCTGAATAGCTGAGGCATCTTGAGATAGAATAACAAAGCTGCAGGCATCACAATTCCTGATCTTAGAGTATATTACAAAGGTATAATAATCAAAACAGGATGGCACTGGCATTTAAAAAGATATGTAGACAAATGGAACAGAATCGTGAGGCCAGAAATAAATCAATGTGTATATGGTCAATTAATGGTCAACAAAGGAAACAAGAATACTCAATGGGAAAAAGACAGTCTCTTTAATAAACAGTGTTGGGAAAACTGGATACTCTCATGCAAAAGAATGAAACTGGGCCCTAGTTTTAGAGTACTCACAAATATTAACTTGAAATGCATTAAAAACTTAAATGTAAGAACAAAAACCATAAAACTTCTAGAAAAAAACATAGGGCAAAATTTCCCTGACATTGGTCATGGCAATGATTTTTTTTGATATGACATCAAAAGTACAAAAAAAAAAAAAGCAAAAATAAACAAATGAGAAAACATAACTGTAAACCTTCTTCAGGGCAAAAGAAATGATCAACAAAACAAAAAGACAACCTACAAAATGGGAGAACATATTTGCAAACTGTTATCTGAGAAGAATTTAATATACAAAATATATAAAGAACTCAGATCATTCAATAGCAAAAAAACCCCAAATTATTCAATTAATAAAAATAGTCAAAGGACCCAGTTAGCTGTTTTGTCAATGAAGATATATAATTGACCAGCAGATACATGGAAAGGTGCTCAACATCACCGATCATCATGGAAATGTAAATCAAAACCATAATGAGATATCATCTCATACCTGTTAGGATGGTTATTATCAGATAAGAGATAAGAAATCCTGGCAAGGATATGGAGAAAAGGGAACTCTTATACACTGGTGGGAATGTAAATTGGTTCGGCCACTATGGAAAATGGTTTGGTGATTCCTCAAAAAATGAAAAGTAGAACATCTGACAGTCCCACTACTAGGTATATACCTAAAGGAAATGAAACCAGATTCTTGAAGAGATATCTACCCTCCCATTCTCATTACCACATTATTTATAATAGTCAAGATGTTGTAGCAACCTAAGTGTCTGTTGATGGATGAATGGATAAGAAAATGTGAGATATATACATAATGAATATATATGAATATTATTCAGCCATGAGAAAGAAGGAAATACTGCCATTGCAACAACATGGATGAACCTGGAAGACATAATGCTAAATAAAATGAGTCAGAGAGAGAAAGACAAATCCTGCATGATCTCACTTCTATGTGAAAACTGAAACAAACAAACAAACAAACCAATAGAAACAGAAAGCAGAATGATGGTTTCCAGGGACTGGGGGGACAAGGAAAATTAGGACAGGTTAGGCAAGGGTACAAACCTCCACTTATAAGATGAATAAGTTCTGGGCATCTGGTGTACAGCATGGCAATTATAGTTAATAAACTGTATACTATACTTGAAGGTTGCTAAGAATATCAATCTTAAAAGTTCTCAAAACACACACACACACACACAAAGTAAGTAAATGTGGTAATGAATGTGTTAACTACCATTACTACGGTAATCATTTTGTAGCATATATGCAGGTCAAATCATCATGTTGTATACCACAAACTTTTAGAACGTTTTATGTCGATTATACCTCAGTAAAGCTGGGCAGGGAGAAAAGTATGGTTTTATTTATCCTCATCAATTGTTCGCTTATCCAAAGAGAACATATATCTATATTTCTTCAGTGTCAAGTATTTGGGTAGAAATTTGCTTCTTAATCAGTGTATCAAATGTTGACTCACCTATAAATGGTAGTAATAATGTGACCAAATAAAGGTTTTCCAGAATTATATTTTCCTTTAAAAAAAGCACTGGTTTTCCCATTAAAGAGGTGGATAAATTCAATAGCTTTTCATTATTGGGTCAAGTTCCTTAAATATCTCTATTTTAAAACCAATGAGCTTTGAATTACAGGTTTCAGACATAATAAAAAAGTGATTTTTGAAAGCACCTGTTAGACTTCCAAAATTTCTTACAATAAGCATTTGGTATAGAGCATAGAATATAAAAAAAGCATCCAGATACAGAATCTGATTTTCCAAATGGAGAAACCAGTCGATGGATGAAGGAACCCATTCCTCTCAATGATCCCGGTGAAAAACTGGAAACAGTACTCCTTTCTAAGTCTTCTCCACCAATTAGGCCCTTCTGCAATCTCTATAGCATCAAAGCATTTGCTTTGTTTTTGAAAGACAGATGGTCTTTGGTGTTGAATGAAATCATATTTAGAACATGGATGAACGCTGAAGCATTAGTATCCAGAGAGTACTTCCAGGCTTTGTTGTTTTGTTTTCCACTTCGTTGAAACTGTGTTCATGGAGCATGTGGGTAAGCTCTCCCTGATAGCGATAGCTGATAAATTAGAGGGGACATGTCAGTGATGAGAAGTTGTGGATACACTTACGGTACAAAGACTATACTGAATATTTCATAGAATATAGGATGTCAGAGTTGAAAATAGTCTTAGCAGCTAATCCAACCTTCCCAATTTGCAATAAGGAAACTACATCTTGCTTAGGTAACTGCCTCCCTCAAGGTTAGAAACCTAAACATGTCAGAGACCCTAAATCGCAAATTAATTCACAGAGAATACAACATATATTTTTTGTTATGACTGTAATGGGAGAAATGTGTGAGAAAAAAATCTCTGAGCCTCATTTTCCCAAGAAGAACCAATATATAAAAAGAGAAAATATTGTATATAGGAGTAGGAAATTCATAATCATTTTCACTTGAATCAATTAATTCTAAAAATACAACTTGATTTATGTGACATTTAAATATTGGACCTATCTTTTCAGTATATTTCACTCAAATTCACTTGAAATGCTTTAGTTATTAATTTTTATTCATTTGCATATTTAAAATCAATTATGACTTCTAAATGAATATGAAGGAGCTTTATAAACTATAAAGTATGATATAAAAATGGGTTATTAATAACAGTAAATTTTTCCAAGTTGGATTTTTTCCTACTTTTTAATCCACATTATATTCTTATAATTACTTTTTGCAATAATCTGCGTTAAGTAAGTCAAATGGTTTGTAACAGTCATAAAATCTATGTTTTAAGGATTTTATTTATTTATTTGACACAGAGAGAGAGAGAGAGAGAGAGAGAGAGAGCGCGCACAAGCAGGGGGATTGGCAGGCAGAGGGAGAGGGGAATGAAGTCTTCCAGATGAGTAGGGAGCCCAGTGACTCAGGGCTTGATCCCAGGACCCTGGGATCATGACCTGAGCCAAAGGCAGATGCTTAATCAACCGAGCCACCCAGGCACACCATGTCATGAAATGTATTACCCAAACATTCATCCAAGTGATAATATGTTTAGACCTTAATTTTATATATATAAACTTACTCTTTTACCCAATATGTAATGATATTGTATATGATAATGTATATGTATATGTAATGATAATGTATATGGTCTAGTTTGTACTCTCTTCCCTTTATTATTACTCCAAACCAAGAAGGGAACATTATGCAAGCATCTGGGTCCCAATCCATCTCTGGAAATCCTTCTTAAAGTTTATATTTTCAACACCATTTACTAAGAACAGGGGATTCACTCAGATTTATACAGGAATCAGGGATCAGTGTAAGCAGAATTGAACTCTCTTATAATTTCTTCCCTCTTTAAGCATTTTTGTCCTGCTTTGAAGCAAAAATAACCATTTGAAAATCACCGAGAAGCATGGTTTACATCTAGCATTTCCGTCCTCTTCAGGTTTGAAAAGCAATATTAAAAACTTTGCCTCACACTAAAACTTCATTGTGCAGAGAAAATGTAACTTATTTATTTTTATCTATAACTAGTCTGGCCTCTTTCTGGAATTCTCCACTCTCTGGTTGATAGGTGAAAATTAATGTCCAATCCAGTTTAAACCTTAGTCTGAGCTAAAAATTAAACAGTCTCTTCAGAAATAGTTCAGATTCTCTTGGTAAATCAGCTTAGTTTCTAGGGCAGCTTGCCCTCTTCCCTGTTTCCCTTCTGGGTTGAAGCGTAGTTTTATGGGGGGAGAGGGATACGGCCAAGGTAGCATCATGGCAGAGGGAATGTGGGGTCCTCGCATGTCAGGTCCTTGACCTCTGTTCTCTGTGCTGATACCCCTTGCCACCTACATTGCTGTGCTGTCACTCAGAGTCAAAGCTGTAACTAGCATATCTGATGGTCCCCTTCTCGCTCTCTGGGCTTTTTCAGGGCTGCTGCCATTCTTGATAAAGTCGAAATCACCTCAATTTGCACTGGCTGTTTACTCCCCATTGTCTCTACGCCCTCTATTAAGCCAACTCGCCCAGTGGTCCAGACGCAGCCTGTTCTGCTGGCTCGCTTTTTCCTGCTTTGGAGGGTCCACAGGCAGTGCCACTGACTCTTAATCTGCTATCCAAACCAGTTAAGAAGAGGGTAACTCAGGAAAGCCAAAGCCCAGGAGTTCAGTTTGCACAGCTAAACTGATAAGGCAGTGCCTGGGGTTAAAGCAGGGACAATCTGAGAGAATATTGCTCTCTGGAGTCCTAAGTGGGGCGTAAGGAGGGAGAATGTCCTCTGCCTTGAGGGTTACCCACTATTTTAATACACTAATTGGGACGCACGATTTGGTTGTTATTTGTTTAGTAAATACCACTGGTCTCCTTGACATAATCCCCTGGGGCAAGAAAAATTCAGATCTTTCTTTCTTCTTCCTGGGTGCTTAATTCCCTATTGCCTCCGTAGAACTCTGTGCTAGCCTGGCCCTAAATACACCAAAGGAGGAAGAGAGGGAGGGAATCTACAAGACAGCTGCTTGGATCACAAGACTTTCTTGCTTGCACAATCTGATTTAAAAAAAAAAAAAAAAAAAAAAAAAAAAAAAAAAAAAAGCACTAAGTACAAAGCTTCCAGAACAAAGGGAAAAAAACATTTCCCGGTTATAAAGAATGCAGTAAAAGAAGGTTAAGGGGCACCTGGGTGGCTCAGTAGGTTAAGCATCTGACTCTTGATTTCCACTAGGATCTTAATCTCAGGGTTGTGATTTCAAGCTCTGGGGGAAGAACAGGTTAAAGAATGTAGAGTAAAAAATAGGAATACAAAGAAAGCAGGAAAAAAAAGGAGAAAGCATTCAAATCAATAAGTAAATGCAATAAATGTAAAGTAACTTAAGTCACCAATTAAAAGACAGATACTCTAATATTGACTTTTTAAAGATACAGCTGTACAGTTTTTTTCAAAAGATTTTATTTATTGATTAGAGAGAGGGAGAGAGAGCGAGCACAGGCAGACAGAGTGGCAGGCAGAGGCAGAGGGAGAAGCAGGCTCCCCACCGAGCAAGGAGCCCGATGTGGGACTCGATCCCAGGATGCTGGGATCATGACCTGAGCCGAAGGCAGCCGCTCAACCAACTGAGCCACCCAGGCGTCCCCAGCTGTACAGTTTTATAAGAAGTAAACTTAGATACAAAAACAGAGAAACGTTGAAAATAAAAGATTAGGAAAAATGCACCAGGGAAAAACAACATAAAAATATACTGATTGTCTATTTTCCAGCTTTTGAATCAATTAATAAAATTGTTGCTATGAAGCCAAATATATACATACTGATGGCATATATCATGTAAAATAGAATTTAGAGGGAAATAGTTGACAGCACAGTGAGAAAAATTGAACTTCACCGGGATGATATGAAATTCTAAAACCTATGTGAATGTCATAATCTATCCTCAAATATGTAACAAAAAAATTGCCAGAGTTTCATGTACAGATGGACAAATCCAGCATGAGAAAAATTTCTCTAACATGTCTATTTCACTAATTGTTAGGTGAAGTGAACAAAATAATAACGTTTTGAAAGGCTTGATAAACTTAATCAACACATTGGTTTAGAAGACATATATTTGTTTGTTACCCCATTCTAGCACTTACAGAGTCTATATCCTTCTTCAGCATGTGACAACATTTATGTGAAAGTAGAACAACCTCCATGTCTTAAATCAAGTCTGAAATTTAAAAAAAAATCAACCATATAGACTATGTTCTCTTATTCTACTGTAATTATTTTAAAAATAAAATAATAAAAAGATTATTAAAATTATAAACAAGCTTGGGGTGCCTAGGCGGCTCAGTCAGTAAGCATCCAATTCTCGATTTCAGCTCAGGTCATGATTTCAAGGTTGTGAGATCGAGCCCTGTGTCAGGCTCCTCAATGGGCATGGAGCATGCTTAAGATTCTCTCTCTCCTTCCTCCTCTGCCCCTCCTCACTCATTTGCATTCTCTTTCTCTCCAAAAAAAAAAAAAAATATATATATATATATATAAACAAATTGTATAAGGTTAACTTGTGGTTGGTTTCTGATAGTGCTACCCTTATCCCTAGGGACACTTGAAGTCTGCTTCTCACCAAATGTACTAGCTAGCGATTTAGAATGTGTGCCCGATCCGATTTTGAAAGTCAAGAGTTGAATATTCTCCTTTGCATTTCTTTTTTTTTTTAAAGATTTTTTTTAAAATTTATTTATTTGTCATAGAGAGAGAAGCGAGAGCAAGCACAGGCAGACAGAGTGGCAGGCAGAGGCAGAGGGAGAAGCAGGCTCCCTGCCAAGCAAGGAGCCCAATGTGGGACTCGATCCCAGGACGCCGGGATCATGACCTGAGCCGAAGGCAGCCGCTTAACCAACTGAGCCACCCAGGCGTCCCTCCTTTGCATTTCTTTGGTAGCATTATCCTTTTCCTTGACATCGCTACCCCCTACAGATGCTTGTAAGTCTTCTGGATCAACTAAGGTGGGGCCTTTGTACTGGGAAAGACATATTAATACTTTCCAACATAGAATATTGCAAGGGCAGGAAGAAGGCATGACTCTTCTTATCCTAAAACAGGGAAGATAGAAATAGAGATGTTTTCTGAAGTAGGAGAGGTGAGATACAGCTAGTCTATTGAACTTCCCTTTCCTAGTCCACTCACCCCTCCAAACATTGGGAGTTCTCAATTGCAAACATTGGGAATCCTTTAATTTTCCAGATCTACAAAGACTACATTAATTTTGCTTAGAGATACCTCCACTGCCGCATCAGGTGCTTTTAAAAGCAGGAAAAGCTGGTGGGGAGAAAAATCACATGACTTACACATACACATTTTTTTCTTCTTCTTGTCCTCCCCCTCCTTCTTTCTCTAAATGGAAAGGAAGAACTATTTGAGGACCAAAATATGCAAGCAAATGACAATTGACCAAATGATTTTTTGAACTTCCGCTAAATTAAATTTCAAAAAGCTTCCAGAGGATGGAACGACAAGTATTTTGTCACAACTATTGGTTGGTGTGTCAGATATTCCTTTTATAAGCGTGCACAAGCTCAATTTAACTATTTGGGCTCTCTGACACTCTAAGAGATGGGTTAATGGCGCCTCAGTAATTAAAGACAAAAATATCCAACTACCAGTTAGCCAGTTTAGGGAGTTGTGCAACCTTTAATCACTGTGTGGAACGTAAGCTTGCTATCTCAGATACAGAAAAAAAAATATGGAGCCATAAACATAGAAGTACACTGCATTCCAGGGTCAAGACTCTAAGTCTAGAGTGATATAAACCTGCATGCCCGTGTAGATCACTTCCCACCCTCCTTCCATCAGTGTCTTTTTTGTGCCTCTGAGCTGAGTTGAACAGAGGCTGCCCTGAAATGATTAGCGTGTGCAGAGGGTTCCCCAGTGTGGCGGTGACTCAGGTACTAGAAGGAAAGAAAATAGCATGCAGAGAAGACGGCATCTGGCCCCTGGGGATCTTGCCATCTTTGTTATGACAGACTGAGGGGCTCCTGGGTAGCTCAGTCATTGAGCATCCACCTTCTGCTCAGGTCATGATCCTGGAGGCCTGGGATTGAGCCCTGCATTGGGCTCCCTGCTTGGTGGGAAGCCTGCTTCTCTCTCTCCCACTCTCCCTGCTTGTGTTCCCTCTCTTGCTGTCTGTCTCTCTCTCTCTGTCAAATAAATAGATTAAATAAAGAAATAAAGAAATAAAGAAATGGGAAGAAAGACAGACTGGTAGTCAAGACATTCTAGTTCCTAGATGCAAGGATTTTAAGCAAAAGTCAAACTGCACCGAAGCTGGTGATGTAGGAAGATCATGAACTCACCTCCTCCCACAGACATCCTGATTCTACTGTTACATATGGAACAATTTCCTCTGGAAAAAACCCCAAAACTAGCTGAGTGACTCCTACACCTCAGGCAAATGAAAAAAGAAAGAAAGAAAGGAAGAAAGAAAGAAAGAAGGAAAGAAAGAAAGAAAGAAAGAAAGAAAGAAAGAAAGAAAGAAAGAAAGAAAGAAAGAAAGAGAAAGACATGGAATTAGGTAGGTGAAGTCAAGACACAGTCTTGCCATAAGCCCTGCTCCTGGCATGGCAGTCACAGTCCAGAAGGAACTTAAAACTTGGAGCTTCTTCCTAAAGAACAGAGGGTTTGAACCCCACATCGGGCACTCCCGAATTTTAAGACCTGCTCCTGGGAGACAAACCTCCCAAAACATCTAGCTTTGAAAACCAACAGGGCTTATGTTCACAAAACCCACAAGGCTATAGCAAACTAAGCAATGGGTCTTAAAGGACACTCAGGCTCAGGCTCACCTGCCTCAGGGCCCAGGAAAAGTAGAACCAATCTTCTTCAGGACCCCGGAAAAGAGTAGCCAACGAAGATGTGTCAGACTTTATGTGCAAGAGGTTCATTTGCTAATCTTAAAGCATTGGCCCGAGGGGTAGGCCTTTAACACACCTCTGGGGGCCTACTGATGCCACTCTCCAGGGACAGAGGCTGGAGTGTGCCGTCTTGGCACTCTCTCTCTGCTGCTCTACTCTAGAATGTCAGTATCTCCTGGAGGGTAGCTTTTACTCATGTTTGATTCCCCAGCTTTTGCAGCTGCCACTCAGGGGAATGACCTTGGGTCACCTGGCTAAGGTAGCCGGAGGACTTCTATTCCTGGGTCTCATGGGTCTGCAACAATTGGGGAGATGGTTCTTGGCAGGCTACCATCCCCAGGACCCTGCACAGAGAGCTGACTGAAACACACCCCTAGTCTTTCTGTGAAATAGGTCTCTTCGCTTGTCCTACAGCTTTGGCCTGAGGGGTAGGCTTCAAATTTGGCATGCATTTTAGAGATTTGTGGACACACTCTCAGGGAACATGGGCTGGTGGATTCCACCTTGTGCTCTCCCTCTGTCTTGCTACAACTCATCAGTATCTCAGAGCAATCCCCTTTCCCCAGGTTAAAATAGATCATATCACCTGGTGTAAATTAAACCAGGGTCTTCAAGGATTTAAACTTACATGTTATATATGATCTAGTGAGTGAAAGAATTTTTTTTTTTTTCCTACTGCTTCCCCATGAACATCCCATTTTGGCCTGGTCTTAAACCTGGAAAGAATGAATGGTGCCTCACAGTGGAGCACAACAAAATTAAGGCCCATATACCCAATATTGTAATTACTGACCCTACCCCATCAGTAACTGGCAAATATTTTGAGGTTAGATGTTTGGCTAATGTGTTCTGTTCAGTATCTATTTCTTTCTTTCTTTCTTTCTTTCTTTCTTTCTTTCTTTCTTTCCTTCTTTCTTTCTTTCTTTCTTTTTAAGATTTTATCCACCCATTTGACAGAGAGAGAGATCACAAGTAGACAGAGGGGCAGGCAGAGAGAGAGGGGGAACCAGGCTTCCCGCTGAGCAGAGAGCCCAATGTGGGACTTGATCCCAGGACCCCAAGACCATAACCTGAGCCGAAGGCAGAGGCTCAACCCACTGCGCCATCCAGGCGC
Source organism: Mustela lutreola (assembly GCF_030435805.1). Taxonomy (NCBI): domain Eukaryota; kingdom Metazoa; phylum Chordata; class Mammalia; order Carnivora; family Mustelidae; genus Mustela; species Mustela lutreola. The sequence continues at coordinate 100,450,421 of NC_081308.1, read as the reverse complement.
TCCTGTTCAGTATCTATTTCAACAGCCTCTCAACACAGTATACCTTCACCTCTGAAAGGACACAATCCATCTTTACCAGGTTTACTCATGACATACCTGAGAGGCCTTGTCCTTACACAGTCTTTGCCAGCAAGATCCTAAGTGCATCCACCTTTCTCTAGAAACATTATTTGACATTATATTGATGACATTTTCCTCCTAGGAGATTTATTGGACACATGTATAAAGGACACAGAAATACTCACAAAGGAGCTCAAAGAAAAGGGACAGATCATTGCCATATATACTGCAAGGTCCCACCACCTAAATTCCTGAAAAGTCTTTGGGAACCCAAGAGCTTCTCTGTCTTTGACACTGTCAAGAAACAGTCGCTGATGCTTTTAGCACCTACAATGCTAATACAAGTCCAACATTTTCTAGCACTTTTTGCATTCTGGAGGCAACATACTCTTCATTTATAATTTTACTTCATCTCACTGATGCTGTTGCTTGCAAATGGGTCTGCCTTAAATGAAGTCTTTGCCAATGAAAGGCTCTAGAATCTGTCCAAATTGAAATCAAAAGGTACTGCTGTTAGTGCCCTTGGAGACCCCTTCTCTGTAGAGGCTGTGGCAACCACCTCTCATGCTTCTGAACTACCTATCACAGCCACTAGTTGGCCATTGGCTTCTGATGCAATAATTTGCCCTTCTCAGCTCTGCGCCATTCATAATTGGAATGGCAGTTGTGGCCATGTATTGGGCTCTTCTAGAAATAGAAGCTCTCACAGACTGAATTTATGACCTTATGTATCTTGCTGCACATTATGTCTTGAGTAATAGAAGAGGCACCCCAAGGTTAGCACAGCTACTAAGACCTCTTGGTTACAAGATGGAGACAATCCAGGGCCCTTGGCAGGTGGGTGTGGCCTCTTCTGTCCTCAGTCCCTTGCCCGATGCTTTGGTGCTGGAGGAGGTCACCTCTCCTACTTGGAGAGACCCTTAGCATCAGCTGAGTAAATAACAATGGGAGTTTATATACTTTAAAGATGGTATTGCCACCACCGTACACAATAGATTTTCAGAATGTCCCTGGTAAAGAATGAGGCTCAAGGACCAGCACAACTGGTCCCATGTCAGACAGTTATTGTAGCACCGGATACGCTGGCCAAGAAAATTGCCTCATTTGTACAAGTTTATGAACTTGTAGGTCATTGCCTAAAATTTGCCCCCTTTGGGGTAAAGAACACTGGGAAGCTCTTGCCTCACAGATACCCAAAATGTCAATCAAGATAACAGACTGTCTTTACATATAATTAATATAATATAATATAATATAATATAATATAATACAGCTACAATACAAAGCCTCACCAAGACATTCCTTATACCCTTTGGAATTCTAGGCATTACTGATAGTGACTAAAGCACTGGTTTTGGTCCTCAGAATGCCCACGTTTAAGCTCTTGAAGAAGGTATTCAATGGAATTTCCACCTTTTCTATAGACTCCAGGCAGATGGTTTAATCAGGAGGCATAATGAGCTTCTCAAAAAATTCCTATTTAAGTTAAAAATGTCCAGTGGAGCCCATGTTGGTTGTCACTTTTGCCACAGGCATTGATTAATCTAAATTCGTACTCCCTAGGGACATACACTCCCTATCACAATGACACACAGGTTCCTCAATATACTTTATTGGCTATAAAGGGGGATACTTGTAAATTGTTGTAAATTTTTTACAACAACCTTACCACGTGGTCCTCTTCTTCTTGGTCAAGTAAATACTTTGTTTCCTACTCCCACTCCCTAGAAGCCTCAGTCATTAGGTTTAAGTTGACACCAAGGTACCAAGGGTCAATTGTGGAGTAAGGCCTAATATTATGCATCTCAATATCTTGGAAAAACTAAGAGGGTCTCAAATAGCCTAGATGCAAGTTCCCTTATCCATTGTGCTCACATAGATATTGTCCCCAGCACAAGGACCTGGCATAGTGTCTGCTTATGAAAGTTTCAGCTCCCTCCCAGCCAGAGGAATTTAGACAAACCAATCACATCCTCCCACAGGAACCAGGGGGTACCTCATCCTTCTGTTCCCACAAAGCCTGCCTTCCTTAGCACCTTGCTGATTCACTATGCTCCCGAATGAAACACCTGTGTGACTCTACATGGTATGGTGTCCTCCTCCCCAAGGTTGTGAATATATGTGATTAATAAACTGTTGTCAGTCTCATTTGTAAAGTGTCTGCTGTGTGTTAGACCATCTTTGTGGCCCTAGAGCAAGACTCCCTCCCCCATACAGGCTGTAGTAGGGGTGAATAAAACATTGACCACTCTTGGATCAAGGAAGTAGACATTAACTTTTTTAGATATAAATTAAGAACAGAAGGGGCAAAGAAAATTTCTGAAAAAGACATAACAGGAAGGGCCTCATCTGACCAGATATTAAAATGCAATATGTATGTACAGAAAAGAAAACTCTTCAGTCGTGGCACAATAATGGACAATCAGATCAATGAAACAGAAAAGAGTCCAAAAATAGATCCAAGTAAATATGGGAACTGAGTATACGATAAAGAATATTTTTTTTTCCTTCTCATCTTTCTTTCTTTCTTTCTTTCTTACAGAGAAAGAGCATGGGCAGGGGAGGGGCAGAGGGAGAAGGAGAGAGAAAATCTTAAGTAGGCTCCACACCCAGCATGGAGCCTGACTTGGGGCTCAATCTCATGACCCTGAGATCATGACCTGAGCTGAAACCTAGAGTCAGACACTTAACAGACTGAATGACCCAGGCACCCCATAAGGGGTATTTTTTAAAATGAGAGAAAGACAGTGTTCAAGAAATGATATTGGGATGACTGGCTGGCTATTATGAAGGGGAAAAAAAAAAAAAAGATAAACCTGGATTCTTAACTTACTGATAGCCTGATAGCTCAAATATTTACACAAATCAAATTTACACAATATCAAATGCCTGATAGCTCAAATATTTACACATGAAGAGGCCTGGAAAATGTTTCTTAGAAGAAAACTTGGGGAAAATACTTACATCCATGGAAATAGGGAAAGCCTTCCTAAAGCAAGACCCAGAAGCTTTACAGAAAAGTAATGATAAATTGAATGACTTAAAAAATTAACAAATTTTCTCAGGAAAAAGTACCCAAGAAAAGTCAAAAGATAAATGGAAACTGGAAAATATATTGACAACACATATGATACACAAAGAGCTAGGTTTCATAAGCTATAAAGAGCCCTCCCAGATAAGAAAAAGACAAACCAATATAAGGATGAGCAAAGTGTACAAATAAGCAAATCACAGGAAAGAAATATATAATTGACTTGTAAATATGAAAAGATGCTTAATCTTACTCATAACTTTAAAAATCTAAATGTAAACAAGTATACAACTCTCTCTTACCAGCTTGTTAAAGATCCCAATATCAAGTCATACATAGAAGAATAGTCATCTACATAGAGCAGCAGAAGCAGTGAACTAAAAGATGCTCTCGTATTGTTGGTTAAAGGGTATATTGATGACAGTAGTTTGGAGGCCAATTAAGAATACTGTATCAAGATAAAAAATGCACATGTTATTCCCATTAACTATATTACTTGAATTTTATTCCAGAGGTATTGCATGAGAAAATATATATACATCTACACACAAGGATATTTATTGCAGGTGTGTTTATAACAGCAAAAGAGTAAAAACACCCTTTGTGCCTTTCATTCAGGCAGATGTTTAAATAAATTCTGTACAGTGTTAAGCTGTTCAAAGAATGTGACAAATTTATATGAATCTATAAAAAAGTTTCTGAGATATAGGGTTAACTGCACAAAGCAGACACAGAAGAGTGTGAGTACTATGCTCTTATTTGTATAAAGAAAAATCATAGCTCCAACTTTTATGTGAAAGTATACATAAGACACTATTAATAGTGAGTGTCCCCAAGGAAAGGATCTGGGTGTCAAGGGTGGTAGGGAGATATCTTTTATATTCTATACCCTTTGTCTTGTTAAAATTTTACCATGTGCATAATACTTTTTCAATATAAGAATGTTGTTAATTTAAAAAAAAATCACGGAATATTTGAATTGAGAACCAGACAGAAACTGTTCCTCTTAGCACGTATTTTATCTGAAAACAAAACAAAACAAAACAAAATCTGCAAGCATTGCCTTGAAACTCTGAAGGAAGGGGATGGCTTAAAAGTTTCTAGCAAGGAAAAACTGGTAAATGAAAAATAATTGTACAAATACTGTTGTGACTAATTTAAGATTTGTGGGATATTGTTGGTGTGCTCTTTGTGTACTGTGTGGCTTTTGTTATTTTTAACTTTATTGAGGAATAATTAACAAACATAATGGTATATATTTAAAGCATACACTGTGGTAATATGATATACAATGTGGAATGATTACCAAGGTCAAGATCAATAACACATTTCCTCACCTCACAAATTAACATTTTTGTTATTTACTTACTCTTTAAAAGCTTTTTAAAAAGCTTTTAAAAGCTTTAGTAAGTTATTTATTTACTGTTTAAAAGCTTGAGCTTACTCAAGATTTTCATTTCCCAACACTATTTTCATATATATTTTTCCCAATATGAAAATAACTATTTAGGTGTTCTTCTGATTTTAAATACAATACACATTCATTATAAAACATTCAGATGTTACCAAAAAATATTTAAAGTATGTGAAAAGTATCTATAAATCTGCTACTTGGACAAAACCACTGTTACACTTTTGGTGTCTATCATTCCAGAATTATGCATATATATTAATAGATATTATAGTGAATGCTATAAATTGCATACTTTAACAATATTATATCATAATACTATCTCATAACCTAATTTTTCTGACCAATATTAAATAATACGATTCTCTATGCCAACCAGGAAGAATGCACATCATCGTAACATCATATATATATCATGTGTAATAATACAACTGTGTTGTTGATGTAAATAAAATTTTTAATTTCTTTCTAAAAAGATTTGTTTATTTCTTTTTGAGAGAGAGAGAGCGCGCACAGGGAGGGAGAGTCAGAGGGAGAAAGAGAGAGAATCTCAAGCAGACTCCCTGCTGAGTGCAGAGCCTGATGCAGGGCTTGATCCCATGATCCTGAGCTGAGGATCACGACCTGAGCTGAAATCAAGAGGTGGGTGCTTAACTGACTGAGCCACTAGGCACCCCAGGTTCTTAATTGCTTAAACAATAGCTCACCTACAATTGAGATTTGCAGAGGAATTTCTTTATATCCTACATAGCATTCTTTGGAAATGGATATATATACATAAAAACCCATGTAAATGAATATATATAGGAAAGACACATACTAACTAAATATCATTGAAGATATTTATTTGGTTGCTTCATTTCCAGGGTCTTTTAGGATTTATAGGATGGAACTATTCTAGGAATCTAGAAAAGTGTTTTTAGAGTACAAAGGAGGGAGCAATTTATTTGAGATGGAACCATGGGGAAAGCTTTATGGAGAAGTTAACATTTGCACTATTCTTTATAGAAGGAAAGAGAAAGGGCATTCTATAAAGAAAGCTTAGAATTTTAAAAAGGTGAGCAAGGAGTCAGCAGGGATAATCTGGTTATCTCTCTAGACAGTTCTCATAAATGGACAATTAACTTGGTGAATTCTCCTCTGTATCCAGAGACTGGCATTCAGTTTCTCAGTAGTATCTCATTTATTTGCTATATGTATCATGTGTATATTTTTTTATGTGTATGTGTATAATGAAGGGTATAATTTATGCTATTTTTTCTAAGTATGAAGTAAAATTTATAATGTCAAAATCATATAAGCACTTAATAAGTGCTTTCATAAACTAGACATCAATTTTAGCAGTGAAGCATGAAGATATATACAACCTTCCAGTTTAATGAAAAGAAAACATGAAGATATATACAACCTTCCAGTTTAATAATAAGAAAACAATTTTAAAACTGTGGAGTTCATATTTGTTAGATATTTTTGATCATGTTATTGGCAAGTGTACATTGTTCACTGGGTATTGTATGTAAGTGATGAATCACTAAATTCTACTCCCGAAACTATTACACTATATGTTAACTAACTAGAATTAAAATAAAAATTTGATACATTTAAAAAAGGATAAATTATATTTTCCTTTCTGCACTGGCTAAAGAAAATATATTTTTTAAAGATTTTATTTATTTATTTGACAGACAGAGATCTACAAGTAGGCAGAGAGGCAGGGAGAGAGAGAGAGGAGGAAACAGGCTTCCCGCTGAGCAGAGAGCCCAATGCAGGGCTCAATCCCAGGACCTTGGGATCATCACCCAAGCCAAAGGCAGAGGCTTTAACCCACTGAGCCACCCAGGCACCCCAAGAAAATAATTTTTAAAAATGTATTGGAGCTTCTGTTTTCAGCTCGGAAGTGTAGAGAACTTGACTGAACATTGCCCCCACCCTAAAAACAAGAAAAGCTGAATAAACTGCCAGTTAATGAAATTTCTTGAACCTTTCAGAGAACTAAGTTTGCAGTCCAAACAAAGAACTAAAAACCCAGAAAAAAACCTATGGGAACCTATAGGGAGAAACAGGACTTACTTAAAAGTGCATGTAATAGTCTTTGCCTTTATGAGTAAAAGCATGAGAGAAAGAGGTATGAGTAATACATAATTAGTGGAGATAAAATAGAATCATAGAAGTGTTCAGTTAAACCCAGATCAGGTAGAAAGAAGGGAAAAAATGTAGAACAAGTGGTACACACATACACATATTAATATTATTAATATTATAATTAATATTATAGCATACATGGGGCGCCTGGATGGCTCAGTCGGTTGAGCATCTGCCTTTGGCTCAGATCATGATCCCAGAGTCCCAGGATTGAGTCCTGCATCAGGATCCTGGCTCAGCGAGGAGTCTGCTTCTCCCTCCGCCCCTCACCCTGTTCATGCTCTCTCTCTGTCTCTCAAATAAATAAATTTTTAAAAAATCTTAAAAAAAATAAAAATATATCATAGCATATATGAAGAAGTCAAATTAGTGCCTGCTTAAGTTTTCCTTTGTTAAAAAGTTGAGTACTGGGGCCCCTGGGTGGTTCAGTGGGTTGGGCCTCTGCCTTTTGCTCAGGTGGTAATCTCAGGGTCCTACGGGGGGAGTCCTGCATTGGGCTCTCTGCTCAGCAGGGAGCCTGCTTTTCCCCTCTCTCTCTGCCTGTCTCTCTGTCTACTTGTGATCTCTCTTTCTCTGTCAAATAAATAAAAATCTAAAAAAAAAAAAAGTTGAGTACCATAACATCATCTTCTTTATAGGGTTGTTTTGGAGATCAAATGAGAATAAGTGTTATCCAATGCTTAGTGCAATTCTTGGCACATAGTAAGATGCTAATAGGCTCAGTATATATTGAATGGAACATACTCTATGGAGGTAATTGAAACTGACGTGGTCTGGGTTGGCCAAGGTTTGTTGATAAACAAGGTTGGACATATTCTTAGCCTTGTTGGGTGACCAGGATGACCAGAGCAGATAAGATATTCTTAGAAATGGAGGTGGGAAGAGATGTGTGTGTGTGTGTGTGTGTGTGTGTGTGTGTGTGAGTGATGTAGGATGGGGTGAAATTAGAAAGGGTTAGATATGGATGTGAACTGAGCCAAGAAATCCCTGATACAGTTCTAGTCAACACACACACACACACACACACACACACACACAGAACAAGGCTAAGGGTTTCTGCCTTGTAAAAACAAAAGATAAGGCTCCTGTTTGCTAACTTTCAGGAGTGGTACTTGTGCCCAAGCAAATCAGTATTCGTGGCATTTCAGCTTGCTGGTGGCATGGTGATAGGGTACAGGCAGAGGTGAAGGGAGGCTGCCAACTTTTGTGAAGTAACAAACCCCTTTGAAGCTGGAAAATTCAAGGTGAGTATTGTAGCAGACAGAACTAAAGACACTTGGGACTAAACTCACAGCTTCATATTTTCTTATCCCTCCATTATGTGGTCCCTGGAGTGATGTGACGCCTCAGCAAATCTTCAGGGAACCGCTGCCTTTGGGGACTCCAGCTGTGCTTTGTTTCTATCTGCAAGCTGCTAGCAAGCACCCTATGGTGAGTCGGCCTCTGTGGGATGAGACCTGGAAGGGGAAAAAGGGAAGACTCTCTAGATGAAAAACTTTTTTTTTGTGATTTATTTATCTATTGGAGGGCTAGAGGGAGAGGGGGAGAGAATCTCAAGCAGCTCCATGCTGAGCATGGAACCTGACACGGGCTTGATCTCATGACCCTGAGATCATGACCTGACCTAAAACGAAGAGTTAGAAACTGACTGTGACCCCCAGGTGGCCCTAGATGTAAAGCTGTTTCCCCTGGAAAAGATCCAGGGGAGTAAATGAAGTCAAATATAACTTCTGTGTTACAGTCACCATATTGCAATACTGACTAACCAAATGGGCCTTGATTTGCCTGGCTACTGCCTGCTGAGCATGGGGGAATGGATAGAAATTGAACTCATGTAATGCCACAAATGCCAAAGAACATAAGATAGCACACGAGATGCCTTGATGTGGTGAAGTAGAAAGTTGGCTTTCATTCTCGTCATTCTGCACTTTTGAAAAATTGAGACAAAAATGAGAGAACATTATGCTCTCTCACTCACTGATTGAGGGCTGTCCCAAACCTTCTGACCTCTCTGGACCTGGCCCTTTCCATCCTCTACCCCAATCGTTCCTTAAAGTAAATCTGAACATCTCACTCCCCTACTCGAAAGCCTTCAATGCCTCCCCATTCCCTCTGGGAAAGGACACAATAATCTTAACAGACACTTTGTGTTCTGGCCCCACAAATATCTCCAGGTTTGTCTCTCTTGGAAACTGTTCCCACTCATATAATTTATGCTCCATAAATATCAGAATGCTTGTAGTTTCCTGCACATAGTCTATTAATGTCATGTCCCCATATCTTTGTGCATGCTGTTCCTTCTCTGGAATGCTGTTTCTGCACCATTCTTTCTGGTTAACTTCCATTTCTCTTACCGTGATCCAGTTGCTTTGCATCTTCCCTGAGATTTCCTCTAACTTCAGAAAGAAAAAATCATTTCCCTGTGCTGCCACTGTGACTTGAGCTTATTTCTGTTGCTGAATTTATTACAATGCATTGGGAATTGTTGACTTACATGCCTTCCATCCGAGACTGCAAGTTCCTTGAGGACAAGGATCTTCCCTTCCTTGCTTATCAGAGACCTAGTATATAATAATTAGCCAGTGACTGTGTGGTTAATGTAGCATAGATCATTGCAGTCCTTAATGAATCTAAGAGCTATAAGAAGATAGAATTTGAGCACCATCTTCTATTGCCTGGTTATTTTCAGACCCTTCCTCCCTGGTAAGCAGTCAGATTGCAAGGGTTTTTTTTTTTTTTTTTTTTTTTTTTTTTTAACAATTGATGAATAGTTTTTCTTGTAACAATTAGTGAATTCTTCATTCTGTCTGTTAAACAAACAGTGTGTATTAAGTGCTAAAGTCAGCCCATAGGACATGGAGGCAGTCTTGGAGAAATCTGGAATTCAGTTCAAAAAACTTCTGACCTTTCTGGGTTTGTATATGGAAAGTCATTACCGACCATCTTGTGTTGCCTGGGGCTGTCTCAGTTCTAGCACTGACAGTCCAAGGCCCTGGGAAACCCCGCAGTCCTAGGAAAACCAGATGGTTAGTCATTCCAGGAGATAATCAGTAGTGCATCTTCTTGATTCCTTATCCCTATATAAACCGAAACAAGAGCAAAAATTTGTATGTGAATATTAGGGATATGAATTTTGTCCTCACATTACCTCCTTGGGATAATGTAGAAGGAGGAAAGGAGGACCTAACAAGAAAGAAATCCCTCTACCCTGATTAGTTGGTTTCCCAAAGAAAACTAGTGAGTAAGGGTCCTTACTGGTCAAAAACTAAAATTTATCTTGCTGAGGGAGAACAGTCAGTTTGCTTGTAGGTGATTGCTCATTGTCTTGGGTCATCAGAATAGCAAAAGCGATCTGTTTCATAGACACATGGAAAGGCTTGAATAAAGTCCAATCCTACCATTTATCTACAATGAAGTTTTTGTAATTTTCCCATGTTTTGGTTTCATAATCTCTTGTATGGAATAGCAAAAGTAACTACCTCAGAGGGCTATGAGGAAAATAAGGTAATGCAAGTGAATTGTAACCCATGAAACAATAAAAACTGTCATTTAGTTTTGGTAAGTGACCATTAGACCACTGGGGTAACAGTAGACAGATTTCCAGGTATTTTGAAACTTCGAGTTCTTGATAAATGGTAGAGATCAACATCTAGGGGGATACCATCATTTATTCGCCCAATTATTGCCTGGTAGCGAAACATTTATTTTTTATTTATTTTTTTTTTAAAGATTTTATTTATTTATTTGACAGAGAGAGATCACAAGTAGGCAGAGAGGCAGGCAGAGAGAGAGAGAGAGAGGAGGAAGCAGGCTCCCCACTGAGCAGAGAGCCCGATGCGGGACTCGATCCCAGGACCCTGAGATCATGACCTGAGCCGAAGGCAGCGGCCTAACCCACTGAGCCACCCAGGCGCCCGCGAAACATTTATTTAACATATACTATATGTCAAGTGTTGCGCTAAGGGGTGAGGAAGGATTGATAGTCTGTGAAGAAATTGATTACCATCTCAGTTTTAATGAAATTGTATTCTGAGACAATGACTGAACTTCTTTGTTACCTTTTTACATTAAGAGGGCCACTCTTGGATGTGATGATTGAGGGGACAATGGTATATAAATTTTTTAATACCAGATGGTAAAGGAAACTTGGACTATTTTAGAAGCTAGCTGCAATATCTTACTGAGTCAGTCTATCCCAGGTTATTTGAATAGACTGAGCCATAGCCCATGCTTTTCTCCCTTTTGGGGAGTTTCAATTTTATTTATAGAATCAGCCAAAATTTGGAGGCAAAGTTGTGAATAAAGTAGGTGAATAAACGAAGGAATGTGATTTTGATTTAAACAAATGGGTGGGGGCTATTCAAATACTGATCCTATTTTTCTTATATGGCTTATAAACCTCTCTAAAGACATTTTTCAAAAAGAAGTTCTAAAAGGATCATGAAGCCATAGCATATTTGTTGGGAAGTGTGTATTTTTCTAAGATGACAGCTTCAAGGGACCCACTTTCATTTGAAGTACACTTTTTTCTATGCGTTTTTTAATGACAATTAATAACATAAAAGTCTATTATTTAAAACTAGTTAGGGGCTCCTGGGTGGCTCAGTCAGTTAAGCATCTGACTTTGGCTCAGGTTATGATCTCCGGGTCCTGGGATCGAGCCCCACTTCAGGCTCCCTGCTTAGCTGGGAGCCTGCTTCTCCCTCTCCCTCTGCCCCTTGCCCTGCTCACATGCACATGCTCACTTGCTCAAACAAATAACATCTTTTTAAAAAAAAAATAACTAGTTAGAGAAAAATAGTGCTTGTAACCCCAATACTTGAACAAAATTAATGTTTTTAACATTATGTTTTGTTACGCAATAGTTGTTCTCATAATTTAGTATTTTCCACTTATAAGATAGAATTTCATTTTAAGGTATACATCTCAGCCATCTGAAGCCCCAGATTAAAACAAAACAAAACAGACAGACAAACTAGAAACAAAACAAAGCAAAATACACTTGCTTTAGGTTGGAAAGATTATCTATGAACTTTCATTCCTGCATCTTTGGAGTACCAGTGTTTAGACACTCCTTTGCCTCCTACTATGATTCCAGCTTCCCAGGAGTGACTGTCGCCAAAGAAGTCGATAACTGGTTAAATGGGGATTATTTATATGACTTCACGTGACTTACCAAGGAGCATAACAGGGCTCTCCGTGAGGAGGCAAGATATGTGGAGAATCTAGCATTTTAATGGAACATGCACAGGACATTTCTAATGTTGTGTTATAAATGCAATTGTGAGTAGACGCCATGCAATGAAAAAGTCTGGTACATTCTTGGAAGCCTGGACATAGTATTACTGCCCCCCAAATCCTTTGAGAATTATAATTAAAGGATATGAAAATAATTAGAGTGAACAGAGAATTATTACAACTTTGGAAACTGCCAAAATCTTGGCGGGGGAGGGCAATGTTGATTTGTGTTTTTCTTTTGTAAAATGAAAAGAAGCACTTTCTTACTGGCATCACAATATGTTCAAGGCTCATCTGGTATTTTCCCTGCCCAGCCAAAGAATCGACCACTTCTGCAAGTCAAAAGAGTATAGGAACAGACTGAGATAACTTCTAGGGGTTTGAAATGCTGTTTTAATCTTTTCCTCTTCACCCTATTAGTGAGAGAAGGATTCCCACCCTAGTAGTATGGGAATGGCCAAACATGGGAACCGAATCCTGGACAGATGGGACTGAAGGAAGTATATTAGTCACATACACTCACAGCCCAGGGTATCACATGCCATATAAGGACACAAGGGTATTATACTTGGGAGCACAGTAAACAACTACAGAGTGTGGGGGGTGAGTTTTGCGGTATCAAGAGGGGGGTGGGAACCTTGGTTCCTGCAGGAAGATATGACTGGCTTGTTGGAGTCATTCCATGGTTCGGCAGGAACTGAAACCCTCTACTCTGGGATAAGCAGGCACAGAGCCTGGGCCCCTTGATAAGGAGAATTGTTTGGCTAGGGGACTTACCGCAGGAACAGAATGAGGAGGGGAACTGTGATTAGGCCATTGGAGGCACTCCTGATTTCACTAGGTCTCAAGGATGCACATCCTATTAGGCCTTCATTTTAGGCTTTACATCACAAATGGAATAAGTTAAATGATAACAATAATACTAGATTATAATCTACAAGATAAATATCCCTGAATCCATGCTGATAGAAATAAATTACAGAAAAAACAACAACTCTTCCTTACAGAAAAATACACTTAACAAATGTAGAAGGAAAGAAAGTAAAAGAAAATCACTATTAAAACACCCTAGGAACAATTGTTGTTAGAAAAATCTACTGAAGGATACTAACATTAGTGGGCAACGTTTTGTGGAGAGACAGCATATTTGTATGGTCTCAGAATACCTTCTCCAAGATATTTACTACTTACAAAGAGAACAATAGTAACCTGATAATAGAGAAAGCTGGCAGACACTACCTTAACCAAGTGATCAAGGTTAATGGTCGCCAGTACTAAGACATAGACATCACATTTCTGATGACTCACTGAGAAAGGTGAAACACCACCTTAGTAGTGGTCTTACAAAAAAAAAATGCTTCACTTTAATCTAATCATTAAAAAACATTTCAGAAACCCAAGTTGAGGGGCATTCCAGAAAAGACCTGGTCAGTACAACTAGCAAATGAAAGATAAGGAAAGACTGAACAATTTCCATGGCTCAGAAGCATCCAGAGTAGTGTGGGATCTACAGTTGGATCCGGGAATACAAGTAGGGTATTAATGGATACACTGGCTAAAAGTAGGGGCACCTGATTGGCTCCATTGGTTAAGGGTTAAGGGTCTGTCTTTTGCTCAGGTCATGCTTTTAAGATCCTGAGATCGAGTCCCATGTTGGGCTCCCTCTCCCACTATGTGTCCCCTCACTCTCATTGGTACATTTTCTCTCTCTCTCACATGGTCACTCTGTCTCAAAGAAATAAATAAAATCTTCTAAAATTTTTTTTAAAAAATTAAAACTGAAAAAAGTATATAGTTTATTGAATATATTGTATAAAAGTTAATTTCTTAGATTTGATCAATGTACCTTGGCTATATAAAATGTTTATGGTAGGAGAAACTGAGTAAAGAATATATGTGAACTCTCTGTACTATTTTTTCAGCTTTTCCCTAAATCTAAATTTATTTAAAAGTTAACAAAAATCGGGGCACCTGGGTGGCTTAGTGGGTTAAAGCTTCCACCTTAGGCTCAGGTCATGATCCCAGGGTCTTGGGATGGAGCCCCGCATTGGGCTCTCTGCTCAGCAGGGAGCCTGCTTTCTCCTCTCTCTGTCTCTCTGCCTCTCTGCCCACTTGTGATCTCTGTCTGTCAAATAAATAAATAAAATATTTTTAAAAATTAACAAAAATCAAACACATCAACCAAAAAAACACAAGTGAATTTCTATCAGCTGAACCATCTGATAACATGTTACCAAAATTTCCCTTTTTGCTTTTATGATTCTTGTTTTGAATTACATGATTTGTGGAATACCTATTTTTTTTGTCCTCAGCACAAAAAGTGGGATGCAGTTGGGAGGATTCTATATTGTCTTGGCATGGCAGTAGGTAGGATACACTTCTGCTCCGTGTTTGTCCTATATCTTCTGCAGACATAAATTAAGCTGCAGCTAATCACTGCTGGTTTTTAGCTTTCACCTCCACTTGAATTTACTGTGATGACCTTGGTCCCAGTGAGGGCTCCTGATAGACTGTGTACTCTGTGTCTTGCTTATTCTAACCACTAGTCCACGTTTACCTGGCCTACCTTACTGTACTCATTTGTGGAATAGGAATTTTCCATACTATAGTGAGGACATAGATCTCAGTGTGGCTACCCCCAGATCCATCTGCTTGGCTTTGACTTTCAAGAAATCATTGATATTTGAGTCCTCTGCTTGCTGTGTGTCTCACAATATACTCAGTTAATAACCTGAGCAACAGGACAGAATCCTTCTGCTTTAGAGAGCTCCCTTCAACTTACCTAGGATTTTCATCACCCCATATCCCCACTGAGATGAGTCTGGAGAACATAGGATTCATGATTAGAGATACTCACTGTCTATTACCTTCATTGTTCTCCTCTGTTTTCTCTCTCCCCACTGGTTCAAACTCATCTCCTTTAAGAGCATTAAAATTGTTTATATGTAATTATGAACTTTCCCTAACCAATTTCTATGATATAAATGTTATGTTCAAAGTCCTTGATGCACTTGGATGTTCATATTTACACTTAAGCTGCAGTAACAAAAAAAAAAAAATCCCATATCCTAAAGTCTTTTTTCTTTTAAAGAGAGAGAGAGCACAATTAGGTGAAGCAGCAGAGGGAGAGGGAGAAGCAGACTGAGCAGGGAGTCCCACACAAGGCTCAGTCACAGGACCCTGAATTCATGACCTAAGCCAAAGGCAGATGCTTAACCAGCTGAGCCCCCCAGCCTCCCCTCATATTCCAAAGTCTTAATAGAGATTCTAGAAAACCAGAAAATGACTTGTTTTTCAATACTATTGATTGTTGTCCATAGGTTTAATAAATTTAAACACTCAAGGAAATAAAAAGTATACAGATTGTGAAGGAAGAAATAAAACTGTCTTTGCAGATGATATAATTGTCTATATAGAAAATCTGAATAAACTAACCAAAAAACGCTCCTGTAACTAATAAGTGATTCTAGTAATGGTGCGGGACACAAGGTTAATATGTACAAGTCCTATATACTAGCAATGAACATATGGGATTTGAAATTAAAAACACAATACCATTTATATTACACCCAGAAAATTGAAATACTTAGGTATAAATCTAACAAACTATATATAAGATCATATATAGGAAAACCACAAAACTTTAATGAATGAAATTAAAGAAGAATTAAATAAATGAAGAGATATTCCAGGTTCATGGATGGGAAGACTCAGTATTGTTCAAATGACAGCTCTTGCCAACTTGATCTATAGATTCAATGCAATCCTTACCAAAATCAAATACCAATAAATACCAGCAAGTTATTTTGTGGATATTGACAAACTAATTCTGAATTTTATGTGGAGAGGAAAATGACCCAGAATAATGAATACAATATTGAAGAAGAACAAAGTTGGAGGACCGACACTACCTGACTTCAAAACTTACTACAAATCTACAGTAATTAAAATAAGTAGTATTGGCAAAAGAATAGATAAACAGATCAGTGGAACAGAATAGAGAACCCAGAAATAGACCCACATAAATATAGTCAACTGATCTTTGACAAAAGAACAAAAGAAAATCAATGGAACAAAGGAAATCTTTTCAAAAAATAGTGCTGAAACAACTGGACATCCACATACAAAGAAATGAATCTAGACCCAGACCTTATCCCCTTCACAAAAATTAACTCAGAATGGAGGCACCCGGGTGGCTCAGTCAGTTAAGCATCTGACTTTTGGTTTTGACTCAGTATCATGAGATCGAGCCCCATGCCAGGCTCCACATTGGGTATGGAGTCTGCTGGGGATTCTCTGTATCACTCTCCCTCTGCCCTTCCCCCATCCCCATGCACAGACTCTCTTTCTCAAAAAAAAAAAAAAAAAACCCTCAAAAAAAACACACACACACACAAAAACAAACCAAAAAACAAAAAACGAACTCAAAATGAATCACAGACTTAAACGTAAAACACCAAACTTTAAAACTAGGAGATAACAGAAAATCCTATATGGCCTTGGGTATGGCAATGACTTTTCAGATACAGCACCAAAGGCAGAAGTAGATCCAAGACAGATCCAAAAGAAATAATTGATAAGCTGAACTTCATTAAAATGAAAAGCTTTCACTCTGCAAAACACAATGTCAAGTAAATGAAGAGACAAATCACAGACTGGGAGAAAATATTTTGGAAAAGATATTTGATAAAAAACCATTATCCAAAAATATGTAAAAAATTCTTAAAACTCAAAAATGAGAATAAAACCAAACTTTTTGATTAAAAAATTGGTCAAAGACAAAAGATGCTCCACATCACATGTCATCAGGAAAATGCAAATTAAAACAACTATAAAATACCACTACACACCTTGTAAGAATGGGGATAATCTGGGACACTGACGACACTAAACACTGAGGAGGATGTGGAACAACAGGAACTCTCATACATTTCTGCTGAGAATGCAAAATGGTACAGCCACCTTGGAAAAACACTTGGTAATTTTCTTATAAAACTCAACATACTTGTACCATGTGACCCAACAATCCCACTCCTTGCTATATACCCAAATGAATTGCAAAACCTATGTCCACACGAAATCCTGCACTTGAATGCTTAGTGCAACTTTTTCCAGAAGTGCCAAAACTCAGAAGCAACCAAGACGTACTTCAGTAGGTAAGTAGGTAAATAAACTGGCCTACATCCAGGCAACGGAATAGTATTTAGCCCTAAGAGAAATGAGCTATCAAGCCATGCATGGAAAGATGTGGGGGAAACTTAGATGCATATTGTTAAGTGAAAGAAGCCTACTTGAGATGCTGCTACATAGTGTATGATTCTAACTATACAACATTCAGGAAAAGACAAAATGACAGAGACTGATCAGTGGTTGCCAGGGATTGAGGAGATGATGGACCAGCAAAGCACAGAGGAATTTTAGGGCAATGGGAATTCTCTGTACCAACACTATAATAAGGAATACATGCCATGATACACTTATTCAAACTCATAGAACGTACAACACTAGGGTGAACTCTAAGATAAATTATAGACTTTGGGAGATTATGATGTGTTAACGTAGGTTCATCAGCTGTAATAAATGTACCACTATTTGGCTCTTCCCAATGTTGATAATTGGGGACGATATGTGTGGGGGAAAGGGAGGGGGTTATGGAAAATTTCTGTATCTCCCTTCACTTCTGATGTGAACCTAAAACTGCCCTAAAAAATATCACCAGTTTAGGCATGCCTGGGTGGCTCAGTTGTCAAGTGGCTGCCTTTGGTTCAGGTCATGATCCCAGGGTCCTGGGATCGAGTCCCACAACAGGCCTCCTGCTCAGTGGGGAATCTGCTTTTCCCCACTCCCTCTACCTGTCCCTCCCCCTGCTTGTGCACTCTCTCTCTCTCACAAATAAATAAAATCTTTAAAAATATATATCACCAGTTTAAGTGATTAATTTATACAACATTAATGTTTGCATTATTAATTAACCAGGTGTAGATGTAGAAGAACCTAAAATTAGAAATTTAGAATATGAATCTAATTTTAAAGTTTTATATGCAGAGTCAATTTTTCCAACATCTCTTTATTTGCCTTTCCCAATCTGATGTGTAGGATTGCATCTTTTATATAATAAGTTCCTATTTATGATGAAATGTATTTCTGAATTTATCTCTTCCAGTCATCTACTTTATCTCTGCAAATTACCCTGATATTCAAATGATTACAGCTTATTATAGCCTTCAAATCTGATTGGGTAAGTTTCCCCTTCTTGTTCTTATTTCTCAGAATTTTCTAGGCTACTGTTAAATATTAATTGTTCCATATAAATTTTAGAATCAACTGATTTAGTTCCATTAAAAAAAATCCCACTCTGGGGGTGCCTGGGTGACTTAGTTGTTAAGCATCTGACTTCAGCCCAGGTCATGATCTCAGGGTCCTGGCATCTAGCCCCACATTGGGCTCCCTCCTTGGTTAGCCTGCTTCTCCCTCTCCCTCTGCCTGCCACTCCCCTGCTGTACTCTCTGTCTGTCAAATAAATAAATAATATCTTTAAAAAAAAAATCCCACTGGGAATTTGATTGGAGTTATCTTGAATTCATAAATTATTTTGGAAAACATTGTCATTTTAAAATTTCATATAAATCTTCTTATCCATAATCATGATACATATCCCTATTTATTTGAGTTTTCTTTTCTGGCATTCAATAATGCTGTATAATTTTACCTTTAAAAAGTGGAGACAGCTTTTTCTTGATTTATCTGTAGGTACCTGATTTCTTGGTTGCTACTTTGAATTATAGCTGTGTTTCTATCACATTATCTGATTGGTAAATTTTGATGATGGGAGCTCTATTGATCTCTGTTGACTGAGATAGTATAAGCAACCTGCCAAATTTATTAGTTCTAATAGTTTGTAGGTTCTCTTAGATATTTTTAAAAAATATTTTATTTATTTATTTGAGAGAGAGACAGCGAGAGAGAGCATGAGTGAGGAGAAGGTCAGAGGGAGAAGCAGACTCCCCACGGAGCTGGGAGCCCCATGTGGGACTCCAGGGTCATGAACTGAGCTGAAGGCAGTCACTTAATCAACCGAGCCACCCAGGCGCCCTCTCTTAGATTTTTTAATGTAACAAATTAATCATCTCAAATAACTTCAATTTTTCTTCTCTTTCCCATTCCTTTATGATTCCTCTCCTCCGTCTCCCTCCCTTTCTCTCTCCTGCCCCTTCTTGCCTCCCTGCTCATTTCTTTCTCATTTTATTGCATTAACTACAAGCTCCAGGATAATGTTAAATAGTAGTGTTGAAAATAGTTAATACTGTATTCTTCATGATTTAATAGGAATGCTTTTATAATTTTGCCAACACGATGTCAGGATGTTATTTTCAGATCTTTTTGACTTTCAAGGAAAAATGTAAGTGAACTTTTGGACATCCAAGTCTGAAAATTAACAGGAAAGCAAACTGGGGATAAAAATTTGGGAGTTGTCAGCATATCAATATACTTAAATCCACGGGACTTAGTGAGATAAATAGAGAAGAGATCCTGAAATGTTCCACGTTTTATATGTTCTAACTGTTGACTTATCTCCTAATCTGTTTTTAAAACCTTCCCAAGTTTGTTTTATATTCTCAAGACTTATTTAAATTTATTAGGATAACCACCAGTTTTTATTAACCATTGCTTATCCTTTTTCTTTTTTATTATGAAATAAAACCTAATTTCAGAAAGTTGCATAAAACATACACATACAGTTTAATGAATAATTATAAAACGCATATCCAAAAAGTCACCACAGAGGTCAAGAAATAGAACATTTCCAAGGTGTTACTTTGACCCTTGTTCCATTTCTCTTCCTGACAGAGATCAACTCTGGACTTCTATACCAATAGTTTTCTTGTTTCCTTTATAGTTGGCTTACCAATGTATGTGTTCCTAAATAATACTCATTTAGTCAAAAAAATATGACAGGTGTTTGCAAGAAACCATTACCACAGTCAAGATAATGAACACATCTGTCACCCCAAAAGGCTCTTTGGACCTTTTCGTTGTACCTGCCTTCAGCGCCACCTCCTTCCAAGGCATCCACTGATCTGATGTTTTCTGTCACTACACATTAGCTTTCATTTTCTAGAATTTTATGTAAATGGAATAATGTAGTATTAACTCTTTTTTGGGGGGTTTGGCTTTTTTATTCAGTATGATTATTTGGGGTTCACTCATGTCGTGTGTGTTATGCTGTATGGAGCATGTATGCATTATTTTCTTATTGTTTTATACTATTCTATGATATTTATGTCCTATGACTTATCTGTTCACCTGTTGATAAATATTTGGGTTGTTTCCAGTTTGGTTATCACAAACAAGGCTGTTATGAACATTCATGCACAAGACTTTGCATGGACATACATTTTCCTAACTCTGACGTAAATATCTAGGCATAGACTGGCTGGATCATTTGGTAAGTTTAACTTTCAGGAGACTAGCAAACTGTTTTCCCACAAGCAGTGAATGAGAGCTCCTGTTCCTCCAAATCTCTCCAGTGGTTTGTACAGTTAGTTTTTTATAATTTTATTTATTTATTTATTTATTTATTTATTTATTTAGTGATCTCTACACCCAGGCATGGGGCTCGAACTCACCACCCCAAGATCAAGAGTCACATGTTTTTCCAAATGAGCCAGCCAGGTGCCCTAGTATGGTTAGTTTTTTTAAGTTTAGCCATTCTAATAGGTGCAAAGTGGAATCTCCTTTTGGTTTTGACTTACATTTCCCTAATCATAGTGCGTTAAACTTCTTTTCGTATTCCTATCTTCCAAATATCTTATTTGGTGTAGTGTTTGTTCAAATACTTTGTCATTTGGTGATTGGGGTGTTTATCCTTTTTGAGAGTTTTTGTATATTCTGGATACACATACTTTATCATGTTATTATCTGTAGGTGGATTTTTTCCTAGTCTGTTCTTTCAAACAATGTAGCCCTATGGCTCTTCTGGCTTTCTTCAAGGATTTTAGTTCCAAATCCTACCTTCCTCAGTCTCAAGATTTCATCTTCTGTTTCCAAGTAATGATTGTTGAAATCCAAGCCGCTTTCTTTTTTTTTTTTTTTTTTTTTAAAGATTTTATTTATTTGACAGAGTGTGAACACAACAAGAACGTGGAGAGGTATAGGGAGAGAAGCAGGTTCCCCACTGAGTGGGAGCCAGGAGGAGGGGCTAGATCCTAGGACCCCAGTATCCTGACCCCCGTGGAAGGCAGACGATTCACGGACTGAGCCCAAGCCACTTTTCTTTTCTTCTTCTTCTTCTTTTTGTTAAATTTATTTTTTAAAATTAATTAATTAATTACTTAATTGGGCCACTTTTCTTTTTAGACAGGCGGTCTGGGGCACCCCGGTGGCTCAGTCCGTGAAGCGTCTGCCTTCCGTGGGGTCCTGATACCAAGGTCCTGAAATCGAGCCCCGCCCGGGGATCCGCCTTACCCGGGTGCCTGCTTCGCCCTCTGCCTGCCTTTCTCTTGCGCTTGCTCTCTCAAAGTAAATAAAATCTTACCAGAAATTTAAACAGGCCGACTTTCCTCCTTACAACATCCCACCCTGAGTAGCTGAAGCTTCAGCTCTGCTTGCAACGGTTTTTTGTTTTTATTTTTTATTTTTTTAGATTTTCTCTTTGTTTTGCCAGCAACCCCCACCTTACTTTCTTGCAACCCTTAGCCGTTTAAATAAAACGAGGTTTGCTACTCTAAATCCAACACATCTAGGATTCATTGATGACAGTGGGGTCAGCCATAACCATGAACTCTGTGGGCGGATGCACCAACTTCTTAATACAGCACCTTCTACGTATTACTGAGCCGAGTAAGTGCTTATAAATATTGAATTGATTTGGAATTCTAGGACAGAAGGATTTAGATTTGATACCCTGGATGTCAGAGAGACAATACAGTTCTGGAAAAGAGAAAAGTCATGAAGCCACTAGAATCTCTCTCCTGGATTATTCCAATAGCCTCTTCTAACTAGCTTCTTACATTCTACCCTTGTCACCTATAGTCAATCATTCAAACAGCAACCCGTGTGATCCATTTATAACTTAAGTCAAATGATGTGACTCTTCTCTTTAAAGCCATACAATGTTGTCTCATCTGATAATAAGACAAAATCCTAGCAATGGCCTGGGACCTTCCTATGAGAGCTGACCCTCTACCACCTTACCTTACCTGCTACCTTCCATTCTCATTCCACTTCAACCATATTGGGTTTCCACGTTCCCCCCACCCTCCCGCTAAACTTTATGGGGGAACAGTTGACAGATACGATTATATATATCTAAAGTGTACAACATAATGATTATTTATATATTTGTAATATATATTATACATATTATATGTATAATATATCACATGATATTTATATTATATATTTGTAATATATTATATATATATATTTTATGTATTGGCATGATCACCAAGATCAAGTTAATTGACACACTCATTACCTCAGTTAGCTCTGCGTGTGTGTGATAAGAATGCTTAAGACCTAATCTTAGCAACTTTCAAGCATATAGTACTGTGTTATTAACTATAGTCACCGTGCTCTACATTAGAATCTCAAAACTTATTCTTCTTATAACTGGAAATATGTACTCTTTGATCTATAAAGTTCCCAAACATGCCAAGCAAGCACTGGATTAAGAGAATTTGAATTTTTCTCTTCTTTGAAATGAATCCTCTTTCCTCATATAGCTGCCCCAAATTAACTATTTAACCTTTATTAATATTGATAAAACACAGGAACTATTTGATTCCAGTGGAGATATTCCTCATTCCTAAATGAAGTTAGAATTTTAAGTATAAGGCTGAAAAATTAGACTTAGCAATTTCTTAAGGTATAATTTACATACCATAAAGGTTACCCACTTTCAGTATACAATTCAATATTTTTTAAATAAATCTACTGATTTATTTGGCTTTATTTATTTATTTATTGGCTTTATTTATTTATTTATTTATTTGGCTCATCACCAAAATCCAGTGTTAGAACTTTTCCAAATACCCAGTAAGATCCCTTGTGCTATTTGTAGTCAATTCCTGTTTTCATTCCCAGCCCCAGACAAATATACTGATCTGCTTTCTGATATGGACAATTCATACACGTGAAATCATACAATAAGTGGTCCTTTATGATTGGCTCTTTCACTTAACATAATGTTTTTGAGATCCATCCTTGTTGAAGAATGTGTCAGTATTTTTAAAACTGTTGTTGAAAGCCTTAGCCTCAATTTCCATCTATTCATTAATTCTATTTTTTCTTTATCTTGATTCATGGATTTGTGCTTCAGTGACTAAATTGATCCTTTAATATTTTCCTTGGGTTTAGTTTGTTATTGCTTTTCTAATTTATTTCGTTTAAAGCTTAGGTTATTTATTTACATTGTCTTGTTTTATAACAAAGGCACTTAATCCTCTCAAAATCTTCTGAGGAGAGTTTTGTTGTATAACAAAACTGTCATTATTTTCTATTATAACACTACTTGTAGTTTTGTTTCCTTTTCCGTGCCACCTTTTTGAAAGATCAATTTGGATTTTTTTTCAAAGTCAAAGCTATTTGCTTTTCTTGGTAATTTCTAAGGTTTTGTAATATAGTCATAGAATTTGACTATTATGATTTCTACTACACTGAGGAATTTATTTGAGTCATCTACTTTAAAAATACAGTTAAAATATCATATTTGCATTTAAAATGAGTATGTATTCTCAATAGTAATATAAAAAGTTTAATATGCTTCTTAAAGTTTAATCTATTAATTTTGCTATTCAATTTCCTATAGGTTAGGAGGCCTTTCAATCTTCTTTTCCTCTATTTATTTTGAGAAATTAAAAAATACCAAAATCTGGGGCACCTGGGTGGCTCAGTGGGTTAAAGCCTCTGCCTTCGGCTCAGGTCGTGATCTCAGGGTCCTGGGATCGAGCCCCACATCGGGCTCTCAGCTCAGCAGGGAGCCTGCTTCCTCCTCTCTCTCTGCCTGCCTCTCTGCCTATTTGTGATCTCTGTCTGTCAAATAAATAAATAAAATCTTTTAAAAAAGATAAAAAAATACAAAAATCTACAAAGAATATCAGAACATCCCTGTGCCCACCATCAAGAATTGATAATTACCTCATATTTTCATATTTGTTTCAACTTGTTATTTTAATGACAGAACATAGAGAGCTGAGTTCCCATTTGCCCACCTCCAGTTCTAATTCTCTCCTTTTTTTTTAAGATTTTATTTATTTATTTGACAGAAAGAGAGAGCACAAGCAGGGGGCGTGGCAGGCAGAGGAAGGAGAAAAGCAAGTTCTCCGCTGAGGAGAGAGAAAGCAAGAGAGGGCACAAGCAGGGGGAGAGGCAAAGGGAGAAGCAGTCTCCCTGCTGAGCAGTGAGCCTGCCTTGAGCCTGGGATCGTGACCTGAGCCAAAGGCAGACACTTAACTGACTGAGCCACCCAGGCGCCCCTGATTCTCTTTTTTCTACACAGAAGAAGCAATTATCATGAGTGTATTGTGCCTCCTTCATGTTTATTAAAAAATACTTTTATATATTAGGTCTGTATTTTTAGAATGTGTGTATATATATATATGATATATATATAATTAAAGATGTGTTCTATTTAACTTTATATACATGTCGTCATGATGTGAATCTCTGAAAGTCTTTGTTTTCTCTCAGAATTACGTTATTTGAAATCTATGTTGATTTGTATCAAGTGAATTACCTTTTATTGTTCTTTAGAATTTCATGGTATGAATATATCACATCACTGTACATGACTTCCATTGGTATACACTTAAATTGTTCTTGGCTTTTTAATAAGAAAAAATGTTGGACTAAACCTTAGAGGTGCATTTTTCCTTTCCTATAGGTGAGATTACTTATAGGTAAAGAATCGATTTTTCTGGCACCTGGGTGGCTCAGTGGGTTAAGCTCTGCTTTCAGCTCAGGTCATGATCCCAGGGTCCTGGGATCAGGGCCTGTGTCGGGCTCTCTGCTCAGCAGGGATTCTGCTTCCCCCTCTCTCTCTGCCTGCCTCTCTGCCTACTTGTGATCTCTGTCTGTCAAATAAATAAAATCTTTAAAAAAAGAATTGATTTATCTAGAAGTGATAAACACATTTACAATTTTACAGGTTATAACTAAATTACTTTTCCCAATTGTTTTATTGGTTTATATTACTTCTAACAACATATGAACATTTTCCTTTCTCTGATCTTTGATATAGGCATACTTTTTCATTATTGTCAACCTACTTGCTTAGAATAGCAACGTATTTCTGTTTTCTAAATACTACTGAAATTGAGCATTTCAAATTCTTGCTGGTCATTTATAAAGACCCCTTTATTTCCTATGGTTGTATTATTTGTGTATACCTTTTGGTTTTAGATTTGTAAAAATAGATGATATATTTGGGATGCTAATTTGTTTTAAGTTATACAGTTTACAAATATCATCTGTTAATCTCTAGCTTCTTTTGTTGCTTTTCATATATATTTTTAAAATATATGACCTAGTCAAACGTATGGAATTTTCCTTCATGTTTCTTGCTTTTTCTGTCCTGTTTAAGGAATTCTTACCCAGTATCACAATCATATTATCCTCTATTTTCTTCTATACATTTCAGAGTTTTGATTTTATCATTTAACTCCGTGCCAGGTATGAAAACAAGGTAGGGATCTAATTCTCAAAATGTAAATGAACCTAAATGGACATACAGGTACTTATCACATAGTATCCACAGTTGTCAAAAGTCATCCAATTTTTTTTCATCTATATTCTAGATGAACGAGGGAGAAGTCTAGAATATTTTAAAGCAAATCCCAGGTATCATGTCATTCATGCATCTCTAGTTGAGGATTTTTTTTTAGATTTATTTATTTATTTATTTATTTGACAGAGAGCCCAAGAAGGGGGGGGCCGCAAGCAGAGAGAGAGAGAGAGAAGCAGATGCTCCACTGAGCAGCGAGCCCAATGTGGGTCTTCATCCCAGGACCGAGACCTGGGGTCATGACCTGAGCCAAAGGAAGCCACTTAACCCACTGAGTCACCCACTGAGTCACCCAGGGGCCCTAGCTGAGGATACTTTTTAAACATAGCAATGCTGGCATTGTAGATGGATGAACAATGGCGTTGTTGCTATGTTAAAAAAAAGCTTTAATATCATCCCATACTGAATCCATATTCAATCCTATATATTGAATCCTACATATTTGCATTTCCAAATTGTCTCAAAATTTCTTCTTACTTTATATCTGTTCGGATTAGGATTCAAATGAGGTCAAGGTCCACATATGCATTTGTCTGTTATTTGTCAGAGTCATTTTCCCCCACTTTATTTTTATACCATTGATTCGTTAGAAAAACTGGGCAGTTCAGCTGTGAAATACATTCAGCGTTTGACTGATTGCTTCCTTATCTTAGTGTTTATCTTTATCCTCTGTTTCCTGTAAACTGCTAGTTAAACCAGGGAGATAGATTAGATTCGATTTTAATTTTTTTGGCACAACATGTCAGAGGTGCTGTTTGTATACTTTCTATTATATCGTTTTATGAGGTAAATTATATCTATATGTCTCAACTTTAATGATATGGTGTTTGATTAATGTGCTGGGATGACTGTCAGTCAGGTCTCCCCACTATAAAATTCCCTCATCCAACCTAATGGTTCTAGCATCTATTGAGTAATGTTGCCTTGATGCATTACTTCTTCAGAGGCTGCAAATTGGTGAATTTCTAATCATATCATTCATTCTGCATTCAGAAGCTGGAATTCTTACATGAGAAAGAATTTTCCCTCTTTGACTATGTGATTACTCTAAAATACAGTTTATTCAGGAAAAATGGGATAAGTAATAGTTTTTTTTGTTTATTTAAAAGATTTTGTCTTTTGGAGTACCTGGGTGGCTCAGTCAGTTAAGTGTCTGCCTTCGGCTCAGGTCATGATCCCAGGGTCTGGGATCAAGTCCTGCATGAGGCGCCCTGCTCAGCAGAGAACCTGCTTCTCCCTCTTGTTCTCTCTCTCTCTCTCTGTATCAAATAAATACATAAATAAAATCTTTTTAAAAAAATATTTTACTTATTATTTTTTTTATTTGAGAGAGAACACAAGAGTTGGGGGAAGGCCAAAGGTAGAGGAGAGAGGGAGATGAAATCTCAGGCAGACTCCATGCTGAGTGTGGAAGCCCAATGCAGGGCGCGATCCCATGACCTTTGGATCGTGACCTGAACTGAAACCAAGAGTCAGACTCATGTCTCAACTGAGCCACCCAGACACCCCATAAGTGATAGGTTTCCTTTAACCTTTATTTATCAAAATCAGAAAAATGAGTTGCTGCTGTAGCAACATCCAGTGCTGATCAATGAGCTTTTTGCTTTTTAAATATCACTATAAGCACACTTTTTTGAAAAATGATGTATTTTAGTCAATTTCAGACATTTGTGATGCTCACATTTTTCTATCTTTAGCTAGCTGGAGCTCCTTTAATCGGCCCTATGTATTCTTTGACATGACCCCACTAAACCTTGGTAGTTTCCCTGTTCTGACACCATTAGA
Source organism: Mustela lutreola (assembly GCF_030435805.1). Lineage (NCBI taxonomy): Eukaryota > Metazoa > Chordata > Mammalia > Carnivora > Mustelidae > Mustela > Mustela lutreola. The sequence continues at coordinate 100,422,971 of NC_081308.1, read as the reverse complement.
TATACTCAGCTTATCTTTTTCAATTCCTTCTCAAGACTGGTTAGATCCTTGATAATGGCTATAAATGACCTCAGGTCACCCACACAGTAATTCCACTCACAGCTGCCATGGGACATATGGTACTCAGTTTCGAGCAGATCAATACTACCTCACTTACGTGGTATGATTTCAGGGGAATGCATTCTTTTCTATCTTAGTTACGAACTGTCTATGTTCTGTTTGAACGGGAACAACATACCTTTATATAGATAATCATAGTATACTATTTGTATAGTCATAGATGTTGAAGAATTCCAGACAGTTTAGATATCCTGTAAGAACATCATACAGATCCATTATATTGATACTATTATGTTGTTTAGGCTCGATGAAGAAGAGGCAGCTAGCCTGGTAGAGGCCTTGACAAGACAACCAGAAAACAAAAAATCCAGCCAAGAAATAGGCAGAAAACACAAATAGACATTTCTCCAAGGAAGACATACAAATGGCTTACAGACACATGAAAAAATGCTCAATATCATTCATCATCAGGGAAATACAAATGAAAACCACAACGAGAGAACACCTCATACTGGTCAGAATGGCTAAAATTAAAAAGTCAGGAAACGATAGATGTTGGTGAGGATGGGGAGAAAGGAGAAACCTCTTACAGTGCTGGTGGGAATGCAAGCTTGTGCAGCCACTCTGGAAAACAGTATGGCGGTTCCTCAAAAAGTTAAAAATAGAACTACCCTATGACTCAGTAATTGCACTACTAGATGTTCATCCAAAAATACAAATGTAGTGATCTGAAGGGACCCGTGCACCCCAGTGTCTATAGCAGCAATGTCCACAATAGTCAAAATATGAAAAGAGCCCAGATGTCCATTGATAAAGAAGATGAGGTATAAATACGCAATGGAATATTACCCAGCCATCAAAAAGAATGAATCTTGCCATTTACAATGGTATGGATAGAACTAGATCCATTAGTTCTATCCATGTATTAGGCTCAGTGAAATAAGTCAGAGAGAGACAAGTACCATAGGATTTTACTCATGTGGGATTTAAGAAACGAAACAGATGAACACAGGGGAAGAGAAGGAAAAATAAGAAAAAAAAATAAAAACAGAAAAAGAGGCCAACCATAAGAGGCTCCGAACTGTAGGGAACACACTGAGGGTTGCTGGAGGGCAGGAGGCGTGAGGGGCTGCGGTTATTGGGTGATGGACATTAGGGAAGATGCTTGATGGAATGAACACTGGGTGTTCTATGCAACAGAGAATCACTAAACTCTACCTCTGAAACTAATAATGCACTCTATTTCAACTAACTTGAATTTAAATTTAAAAAAAATAGAATGTCTTTACATTTGCCAAAAAAAAAAAAAAAAAGAATGAGAGAAGTCCTCCCTTTTAATAATAATGATGATGCCAAGGAGCTGTGTTATGAGTTCTGAATTTTCCTTTGAACGGGTTTATCTGTTCAAAATTATACTAGAAAACCAGCCTCTGTAGTTCTTACTGATCTTTGTTATCTACTTACCACCTAACGTGATGCCTGCTCTAAAAAGACAGTTAATAGGGGCGCCTGGGTGGCTCAGTGGGTTAAGCTACTGCCTTTGGCTCGGGTCATGATCCTGGGGTCCTGGGATCAAGTCCCACATCAGGCTCTCTGCTCAGCAGGGAGCCTGCTTCCTCCTCTCTCTCTCTCTCTGCCTGCCTCTCTACCTACTTGTGATCTCTGTCAAATAAATAAGATAAATTCTTAAAAAAAAAAGACAGTTAATAACCATTTTTATCATTAAACACCTACATTTCAAAATCATGCTACATGAACTCTCACTTGGCAAAATATACATGTGTGAGGTCTGAGCAAGTTTATATAAACTGTGAAATATACCCATCAAAAATAATTATTGCATTTCTTCTGTGCCTCCCAGGAGCTTGCTCATGGTAAAAGATTCCCTGCTTTCCAGTATTTTATAAATTCCTTGTGGCACGAGGTAACACCAGGTCAGTTTAGTAAATGTTCGGCGTACACCAGGTCAGTTTAGGAAATGTTCGGCGTGTTTTTGTGTTTGCCTTCAGATGCGAGGGCTGGCCGGGGATAAGCAGATTGTTTTGCTTTGTTTTATAAACTTTGTATCCATCCCATCCACTGACTCTCTCTCCAGGTTTATCCTGGCTTTATCTTCCCGCAGCCCTGCAGCACAGGAAGGAGCAGACTCTGGTACCTGGCAGCTAAACCCTCAAACCAGTAGGTGGCATTTAACTTTCCATAAAGGGGTGGTGACAGTGGAGGAGAGAGGTCAAGGTCATAGGTTATATCCTGTTGCTGTGTGCTTTCTGAGGGACAGCAGGTCTGAGAGGGCAGTTGTGAGAATGGCTGTAAATTTTAATGACCGAAACTGTGGCTTCTTTCAGAGGGAGGTGGTCGATTTCATCAATAAGCAAATACTTCGAAATGGAGTTAGTCCCCACTTCTACTCGATGCAGCTGTGCAAGTCCTGGAGCGATATGGAGAAGAAGTTGCGAGACGTCCTGACTAACTCAGCAGTGGCAGAAGCCACCAAGGAGGCTTGTGCCTGGAAAACACTGGCCCAGGCAGTGTGCATGGCTCAGAGGCAGAAGCGGGAACACGCAGAAAAGGTGAAGAAGCTCCAGGATCAGCTGGACGAGCAGAAGCTGTTCACCAACGTCTTGGTCGGGACGGTGAACAGACTCAGGGATATGCAAGAAAGGGAAAAGAAGGCGGCCCAGCTGCAGCTTCAGGAAAGCCTCACAGCCCTTCGTGGAGTGGAGGAAGAGCGAAACCTGCTGAGGAACGAGCTGCTCAGGGCGTCAATCGCTCAGTCTCAAAAGCAGGACAGAGCTGTGGAAAATAAGGGGAAGGAGATGTGGATGTTTGGTAAGTTTGCTTTTGCTCAGGCTGCAGCTAGTGACATCGGGGCAAGGGTTGGCGGGGGTGGGGGGGTGGAGGCAGGGAAGGGAGCAGGCCTGGAGTCTGCTACTCCTCCTGGGACTGCAGCTCTAGTGGGGGAGGCTCAGGAGGAGAAGGGATGGCTGTATGGGGCAGGGACAGAGGTGGGGAGGGGGTGGGGGGTACCAGTCGTTCCTTGCTCTGAGGTCTTAGGGACCTGGTCTTGGGTTATTCAGCAGCCACCCCTTAGTCTGTCTGAATCCCCTTACTCATTCCTCCCTGTATCTTCTCTCCCAGGAGCAGCAGCAGAAGCTGCAGCAGTTCCTGCTGGGAACAATTCCAGAAGCACCTGGAAGGGTAAGCATTACCCCTCCAAGAAGTTCTTCTCTAAAAGGCTTAAGCAAGAATCTGGTTTCTATTGCTCTGCAAGACAGGCCGTGAGGGGCAAAGGCGGGGATTGGGACTGTCAGCAGTGTCATTCAGTGAATTTCTCATGGCGCAAAAAGTGTTTTAAATGTAAAAACTTCCAGGATGCCAGGGAAGGTGAACGCTCTGCCCACAATTAGGGGCCTCATTAAATTCTCACAGATTCATTCCCTAATGCTCTCTTCTGATTTAGAAATGGAGCGGGAGCGTGTTATTGGTTAGATGTTAAGTAGAAATAGACAAAAAGGAAGAAGGTAGACAGTCATCTTTAACTTTACCCACAGTTAACATTTCACTTACTTACAGCTCTGAGGGTCACTACATAGGCGAGTTTTAAGACTTCAAGAGATTTCTTAAGACAATGGAATAATTTTTTAAAATGAAGCTTATAACTTGCTTATGACTATTGTTATTGATTTGATAAAATTTGGACTGCAGGAAAAAAGTACAGAAAAGAGAATTAAAATCACACAAAATGCCATCCCCTTGAAATGGTCCTTGGGGCTCAGGGTTGCCAGTCCTCTCTTGTTATCCACAGACAGACAGACATACTAGCACATTACGTCCCTGAATGCAGAAACATGCTATTTTGATTTCTAAAATGAGTTTAAACTATGAATATTATTGTGGGACTCTTTTTTTTAATGACATTCATGTAAATGTGGAAAATTCCCAGAGGCACATGTACACACATGAAATGCTAATTCAACCACCTGGAGAAAATAATCCTCCAGTATTTAGTCTCATGTATTTTCAAAACTTTTTACCTGTCTATATGTTGTTATTAAAATCAATTCTTTTCCCTTATTCCTAAAGTAAAAAATTAAAAGTAAGCCACAGTGGGGAAGCAAAAAGAAGAAATTAAATTGTAAGCATAATCTCGTTATTGTTTGTCCATATACATATTATTTTTTAAAAAGGTATATATTGTTTTGATGCCAGAAAAAGTTAATAATTGTGTTAAGCTAAATACATGTGCCTCTTTTAAAATTGACATATGTAATATGTGTGGTTTTAAAAACTATATGTGTGGATATTTATTTAGCTTAACATTGTTCCCTATCTTCCCCCCTGCTTTGGTACTCTGTATTGGATTTGGTGACTCATTCCTTAAATGGATTTGCTGGGGATGAGTTTTTATTATTTTGGGTTTTTTTCCCCCTTTCTTTGGTTCAAAGAACCGGCTCCTGATTTTATTTAATTGGTCCTAATTGTATGCTGCCAAATTCACTTATTTTCTTCCCGTTCCTTCTAGTTTCTTGAGGGTTTGTTATGATTATTTTTGTCTGCGTTTTAAGATCTTGATTTGATGTTCAGTTCGTTTATTTTCACCCTTCATGTCTCCTCCCTGCTGGGGATTCTGATCTGATGCTACTAACTGAAATGCTACGAATGGAGCAGGGAGAATTTTACTATGTAAACATGTTTGACTCTGTTTTCTGATGACGATTCACCTCTGTGGGAGCTGTGTGATTACAACAGGCTGCAAAATTGGGAGAACAAGCGTGGTATATTTGAATCCACACAAAGATTGGGACATTTGCACTGAATTTTTCTGTGGCAATAATTCTTTCTCTTTCTCTTTCTGTTTTTCTGTTTCCTTCTTTTAGAAGTGCCAATAACTTTCTGAATCACCTGTGTTTGTTTTAATATGGAAGGAAAACTCTGGCAATATGTAAAAAAGCTTCCGATTGTATTGTTTTTAGGGTGTGCTTAATGTCAAATGAATGTGTAAGTCATTGGAGTAGACTGTCAGCCAAGTCACATGTTTTAAGACATGAATGTTGTGAAAAAAATTTTAAGAACCTGTCAAATCGATCCACATGAACTTACTGCTTGGGAAGTCTGAAAATGGTGATAAGCTTTTTTTTTTTTTTTTTCCCCTGTTGATTCTGGATGTGAACGTCATTGTATTTTCTGATATTTTAGGTTGTTTTGAGGGATTTTAAAATAATGAAATGTTCTGGTCACGGATCCAGTCTGTATAGATGTAAAGGCCACAGAAACTTGAATGTTCACTACTCAAAATTACATGTAGGGGCGGCACTTAGAATATCATAACACTGATGAAATCGTTATAATGGGGGAAACACCTGTATTCAAAACTGGGGACTTGAAAAAAGAAATTAAGATCTGTAGTTCGGCTCATGACCATGAAAATTAGAAAGAATTTTACAAGAGCCTTGAGGGGCAGTAGTTTTCTTTTTGGTTCATGTACATGAAAGAGTGTTAGGGGACTCTATCTGGGACACTTGATGACCTCTGCTTTTAGATTCTGTACTCTTCCCTTAGAGGTAAGACGTCCAGAGAAAAGATGCCCAGTTACATTTGAATTTCAGATCAACAACATATTCTGTTTTCGCATAAGTATGTATTGACTATTGCGTTCATTTTTGTTTGTAACTCTGACAAAGCTACCTGGAGGGAGGTTGGCATTTATTTTCCTTTTCAGATAAAAATAGTATAGACTCTCCTGAAGAGAGGAGCATTTGGACTTTGAGAATTTGGAACAACGCTCGGGATCCATGGATGAAGAACCAAAAAGAAGAAAAAGGCAGCAGAAGCTTTTCAACATCGTCAACAGTGAAATCTGGGTGCCTGAGTTGTGTTGGTATATATAGTATGGTGTGGCTGAACCACAGATGGTCGAGACATGTGGAATACATGATTTATTACTACATGGAAAGGCATTTGTTTTAGCTTGGAGAGAAAGATGTGGGGAAATGCAAAGGTGAGCTTCTTTTTGTAAGGAGAGAAATACAGAAAAATATCTTCGACAAGTGAAAGTAGTACTCTTCCAAATAAAAATGTAGTGTCTGGGAATTTGAGAATCTGGTGGGTTAAAAGTTTTATTAAAGTTTTGAACTATTTTGTATGTTCTATTACTAGAAACAAAATGTTACAAATGAGTGGATTTCACAATATTTCTTGGTCCGTGGAATATATGAAGATAAACCCAAGAAGGATGCTAGCTTATTTCCACCTTTGTGACCAGTTTATTGAGCTCGCATGCTCCAGAGTGTCATGGAGTGTGATACTTGTCTGATATTCATCTAGCTGGTGTGATCGTGGCTAGTGTAAATAAACTGGTTGTTGTGAATCCACACTGTTTCATGTGTTCTGTATATGGCTATAGCCACATGGGAAGACGTCTTAGAGGGAGCAGGGGATCAGCATAATTGCACAACATTATTTCTCTCTCTCTCTCTTTTTTTGCTTGTTCTTGTTTTTTTGGTTGTTTTTTTTTTTTTTTTTTTTTTTTTTTTTTTTGAGAGAGAGAGTGGGCAGGGAGGGCAGAGGAAGAGAGAGAATTTTTTCTTTTTTTAGGGAGAAAGAGAATCTTTAGCAGATTCCACGCTCAGCACAGAGCCCCATATGGGGCTCAAGCTCACAACCCTGAGATCCTGACCTGAGCTGAAATTAAAAGAGTTGGACGCTTAATGGACTGAGCCACCCAGGTGCCCTAATACAACATTATTTCTCTTAAAAGACAAACACCTGTGAAATTATTTTTTCTTCCTGCTCCCCTCCCTCAAACATCATTAATTTCTCTTTTGGTTTGTGGCCATGGAATGGTCCAGACCCTAATATGTGTTGGGTTTTGAAATTCTCAATTTCTCTTGCGAAGTTGTAGGAATTGATTCTTAGATTGTAAATGCACTCAAAGATCTTCTTTGGGGTGCCTAGGTAGCTCAGTGGATTAAGTGTCTGAGTTTGGCTCAGGTTGTGATCCGAGGGTCCTGGGATTGAGTCCTCTGTCCGGTTCTCTGCTCAGCACAGAGTTTGCTTCTCCCTCTCTCTCTGCTCTCTCTCTCTCTCTCTCAAATAAATAAACAAAAATCTTTTAAAAACTTTATTCTGAGAAATCAGCTGATTTATCTGTAATTTTGCAGGTATGAGGCTAGCATTGGGATATTTTTGTGTCCTAGTACATAAAGCACCTAAACAAGTTATATAGAAGACTGACTCGGCGTTGGAGTATTTAGTCTTCGCATGTGCTAAGAAAGAGCAGTCAGTGTCAGTAAAAGATGCTGCCAGGACAGAATCCAGTTTTTTGTGATCGTATGTGGGCTACATAGGAGAGAGACACATATGTGAACACCTGTTCATAGCCTTTGTCCAATTCGAATCAGGATGTTTAGCTTAGTTCATTTCATAATGTCTTGGCTTGAAAATGTGTCCACTGATTATCTTTGTCATTATTTTATTAAAGCAGAAATCCAAGAAAAAAAATCGTAAATGCCATGAAATCAGTTTGCGTTTTTTTCAGGTTACCCAGGTTTGAGGACAGACACATCAATAGAATTTTATATTCTACATTTCATGTGGTGTTTTGTCATGTGCATTTCATTTTGAAATAGTCTTTAAATCTGCCTATTTTTGTTTCTGTCACTGTCCTAAAAAGTAATTTTAAATACATATATACTATATGTAAATAGAAGATAGTTATATTCATAAAATATATATAAAATAGGGGTTCCTTTATAGGTTACAATCTTTTTTTTCTCTTGCTGCTTTTAGGATTCTCTCTTTGTCTTTGATTTTTGACAGTTTCATTATAATCCATCTTTAGAGAAGATCATTTTACATTGAGATAATGGGGTAATCTATTAGCTTTGTGAACTTGGATGTCCAAGTCTCTCCTCAATTTGGGAAGTTCTCAGCTATTGTTCCTTTAAATAAGCTTTCTATTTCCTTCCTCCTCTCCTTTTCAGGAATGCCAATGATTCTGATATTTGCTTGTTTGATGGTGTCCTATAGGTCACATAAGCTTTCTTCATTTTTTTCCCCTTCTTTTGCTGGCTGGGTTGTTCTCTGGCTCAGTGATTCTATCTTCCATTTGGTCCATTGGTGCTTTTGTTCAAGTGCTCTCTATTGCAATTTTTTATTTCACCCATTGAATTCTCCAGAATTTTTGTTTGGTTCTTTTTTTTTTATGATTTCTATCCTTTTGTTAAATTTCTCCTTTTGTTCTTGTATTGCTTTCTGATTCTGTTAAATGGCCTATTTGTGTTTTCTTGTATCTTATTGAATATTTTAAATGGCCTATTTGTGTTTTCTTGTATCTTATTGAATATTTTCAAACCAGCTATTTTGAGCTCTATATTGGATGACCCCAGAGTCACATGTGTTTGAAGTTTGATTACTGGAGGATTATTGAAGGGTTTTTTTTGTTTGTTTGTTTTTGTTTTTGCTTTTTTGTTGTTCATTTGTTTGGTTTTTTGGTGGTGTCACATCTCCTTGATTCTTCACATGCCTTGAAATTTTGTGTTGAGATTTTTCCTTTCAAAGTAGCATCTCCTTCGATCTTTAGTCGTTTCTTTCCGGCGGGATCTACTGTTTGTTGGTTCTCCTCATATCTGGGGCGTTCGTTCTCTGAGCTTGTCGGGATACACCAGCCTCGTGCTTCCTGCTCCTTCTTTTAGCCGAGTTTGTTTGTTGTTTTTTTTTTTTTTTTTTTTTTTTTTTTTTTTTTTTTTTTAGCTTAGATTATCTTCTCTTGGTCTTAAAACTTGCTGGGTTCGTTGCTGGAAATTTTTCTTTCCAGGAGGTGGTGCTATATTTCAAATTTGTGGTTTCTCCCTTGCCCAGGGATCCTGGCCTGTTTTCTGAGCACTCTTCTTGTTTACGGTAGCTGGGTAGCTGGTTCCCGCCACCACACTCGGAATGTGCCCCAGGAGACAGCTGCAGAGGTGGGAAGTGTGGGTTTAACATTCGAGTCATTGGGTATGCCCACAGGCCAGGTGGGGCAATCCCCAGATGAGGTTTTCTTAGTGGCTTGTGCATAGGCGTCCTACCGTAGTCCTAAACACAGTCCGCAGGCGCCCCATCCCTTTAATGCCTTCTGATGTTATTATCGGCCTCTTTCGAGATCTCTCCCCTCCTCCCAGTCATGGAGGTCCTGCCTCAGTAGTCTGGGTGCTGCAGGAGAAAAATGGGTTTCTCTAGCAGTGTCCCCTGCGGCATGGGAACTCCTACGGAGAGATCTGCGAGGTGCTCCAGTCTTGTCTTAGGAAGCCGGAACTTGTCCAAAGGCTTCCTCATTTGTGAACGTCTGCCCAGATCAGCGCTCGGCAGCTTTTCCCCGATTGTAGCTGAGGGTCTGGGGCCCGTTGACCAGCCCTTGCTAGTTCTGACGCGCAAACCCAGTCTGTCCACCTGACGCACAGAGAGATGCGGCTGCTCCCAGGTCCCTCGGCTTTGCGGCTGGATCCCACCTGCTCCCACAGAGGTACTTTTGTTTATGGACGGAAGCCCAGTTTTAGTTGTTAAAAGAAGGGGTGGAAAGAGGAACGTCCTGTGTAGCCACGATGCTGATAGCACTCATGTCACAATTTATTCAAGAGTCTCCTGGTGATGGTCCTTGGGAGATTTTACGTGACAAACAGTGGGCTAATAAGAACTATTATTTTATTATTATTTGACACGTATCCATGCATACTGCTGTATGTAGCAGGGAGGGGCAGAGGGAAAAGGAGACAGAGAATCTTTTTTAAGATTTTATTTATTTGACAGAGAGATCACAAGTAGGCAGAGATGCAGACGAGGGCGGGGTAGGGGGGGGGCGGGGAAGCAGGCTTCCGGCTGAGCAGACAGCATGATTTCGGGGCTCCACCCCAGGATCCCGGGATCATCAACTGAGCCAAAGGCAGAGGCTTAACCCACTGAGCCATCCAGGTGTCCCGAGAGAGAGAATCTTAAGCAGGCTCCATGCCTGGCTCCATCTCACCACCCTGAGATGGTGACCTGAGCCGAAATCAAGAGTCAGGTGCTTAACTGAGCCACCCAGGTGCCCCAGGGTAATTTACATTTAATCGAATGATAAGTTAAGTAGCATTCTATAACTTTGTTGTTCCTTTGAATTTTGTTCCTTTGAATTTTGTCTCCCATCGAATGTCTTTTTCTAACCTTAGTGAATTCTTTGCTTTTTTAATTTTTCCATTTGTAGAAGCTCTTTGTATATCATAAATGTGAACATTTGAATTTATGCCAAAGTATTTTTCCTCAACTTCTGTTTGTTTTTTTGAGTTGATTTATGCTATATTTAATCAGAGAAAAAATTTTATTTTTTTGAAAAACAAAAAGGACTATCCTATCTTTTACAGCTTTTAGTTTTCTGATTAGTTTAGGAAGCTCATCTCTACCTCCAAGTTCCTTTATTTTTTTCTTTTTCAGAAAATTTCTGATCCATATGAAATTTATTTTTGATTATGAGATGACATTATGATTCAATATTGTGTTCTATCAAATGAATGATCAATTGTGCCAAGATCTGTTATGAAACTTTCCCTTCTTGTGAGTTGAGATAGTTGAGATTAGCTTCTGTCAAATACTAAATTATTATACATATTTTCTGGACAATCTACTACAGCTCAATCATCTAATTTATTTTTTTAAAGATTTTATTTATTTATTTGACAGACACACAGCGCGAGAGAGAACACAAATAGGGGGATTGGAAGAGGGAAAAGCAGGCTTCCTACTGAGCAGGGAGCCCAATGTGGGTCTCTATCCCAGGACCCCGAGATCATGACCTGAGCCTAAGTCAGAGGCTTAACCGACTGAACCAACCAGGTGCCTCCCAAATTTACAAGAATAGTATAAGTAACTCCCATGTGCCCTTTACTTATATTCACAGACTATTTCCTGTTGAGTTTTGGTAGCTAGACTTCATTATATAGCTTCATAGTATTTCCATTTTACTTCTTTTTTTGTTTTGTTTTTAATGAGGAATAGATGCTACATTTTTCTGATGCCTGCTGCATTAGTATTGTTTTTTTCTTTTAGTTTGTTGATAGATTTTGCTAAAGTTGACTCATTTTTGCATTCCAGAAACAAATGATATTTGGTCATGGTACATTATTTGATGCACTGATAGCTTGATTATTTTTAACATTCTGTTTATAATTTTTGCATCTGTTTTAAAAAGTGAGATAGTTCTGCACTTTTTCTTTTAGACTACCTTTATGAGGTGCTAGTGTTGAGACTATATTAGCTGCATAAAATTAAATTTGGAAGCTTACTATCACGTGCTATGCTATAATAGGGTAATTTTTCTTTTAAATTATTTTCTGAATAAGTTATCCATTAATATGTTTCAAAGAACAAAATTCAATAGAAAGGCAACATTAAGAAGTCTTCCTGTCAGCCAGTCCCTATGTACCCCTTCCCCACTGTACCCTGCAGCCCTTAAAAAAAACACATCTTATTTTTAAAAATCCGTTCAATGTTCATTTACGCAAATACACTCAAATACAAATATGTATTACTTTCACCGTTCCTTGCATGAAAGGTAGCATCTATGTAGTGTAAAAAGTACTCTGATTTTTTCCTGTCATTTAGTAAGTTATGGGGATCATGTAATATCAGTACATATAAATCTTCCTCACTTTTTGGAGCACCTGGTTGGCTCAGTCAGCTGAATGTCTGCCTTCAGCTCAGGTCCTGATCCCAGGATCCCTGCTCAGCCTGGAGCCTGCTTCTCCACCTCCCTCTACCCCGGCCACCTGCCACGCGCCCCCCCCCCCCACAACTCCACTCATGGCTCTCTTGCACTGTCTCTCTTTCAAATAAATAAATAAATAAAATCTAAAAAAAAAAAATCTTCCTCACTTTTTAGCCTGCATAATATTTGATTATGTGACTGTACCACAGGAGCTGATGGACACTAAGAATTCCCAATATTTGATTATTACAACTGATGTTTTAAGGAATAATCATATGCATATGGCATTCATGTAGACCTATCTCTAAGATGAATTCCCTGAAATAGGATTCCTGGATCAATAGGCAAAACACTTGTAATTTTGCTAGCTGTTGCTAAATTCCCCTCCGTAGGCATCGACTCATTGTGCATTTCCAGAGACAATGCATTGTCAGAGTGCCGGTTTTCCCAAAGCCTGGATGGAACCTGTTGAAGGAGCTCAGTCCGCTTTTCATGAAGGTACTCTGGGTTGCTGCCTGGCAGCTGCTGCAATATTTGCTAAAGAATAAATGGCATAGTTTCTACCCAGGCATTCTTCCTCCTGGGCCTGAGTAGAATCAGAAGAAAAAACAATGAGGGAGATGCTTCATACATAAAGTAGGACACTTTTCTCACAGCGAGGGGAGTGATGGAACAGGGATGTGCTTTGTCAGAAGTTTAATTTATGCCTAGGAAGAAAAGATTAGAAATTGATTGGACTCTATAGTGATCAATTTTTTAGAGAGATGGTAAGTGGTGGGCATTTTCTGTTATGTGTAGTATTTGTGGCACTTCTCCGATAAATTTTTATTAAAGATTTTATTTATTTATTTGACAGAGAAAGAGTGAGCACGAGAGAGAAAGCATGAGCAGGGGGGCGGGGGATGGTTAAGGAGCAGAGGAATCGGGAGAAGCAGGGTCCCTGCTGGGCAGAGAGCCCGATGTGGGGCTCGATCCCAGGACCCTGGGATTACAACCCGAGCTGAAGGCAGATGATTCACCGATTGAGCCACTCAGATGTCCCTCTGGTAAGTATTTTATAGTCACTTTATTTAGTTTTTATTTTTTGTTAAAGTGCAGCTGACATACAGTATAGCATTAGTTTCAGGTGCACAACACAGTGATTCGGCAACTATAGACATTACAAAATGTTCACCATGATATGTGTGGCCGCTTTTCACTATAGCAGGTTACTGCAGTATTATCAGCTACATTCCCTGGGCTGTACTTTTCATCCCTTAGCTTATTTATTTTATGACCGGAAGTTGGTACCTCATCCCCTTCACCTCTTCAGCTGTTCTCCCCACCCCGCTTCTCTCTGGCAACCTCCAGTGTGTCCTCCATAGTTGTGAGTCAGTTTCCACTTTGGTTGCTCATTTGTTTTGTTTACTAGAGCATGTAAGTAAAATCACATGGTATTAGCCTTTCTCTGACTTATTTCACCTAACATAATATACTTTAGCACCATCCATAGTGTCGCCAATGGCAGGATTTCACTTTTTTTTTTTTAATGGTTGAGTAATACCCTGTTGTATATATATGCCACAATTTCCTTATTTCCTTATCCATTCATTTATTGATGGATTCTTAGTAACTTTCATATCTTGGCTATTGGTTGTAAATAATGCTGCAATAAACATAGGGGTACATATATGGTTTTGAATTAGTTTTTTTCCTCTTTGGGTAAATACCCAGAAGTGGAATTACTAGGTTGTGTGCTATTTGTATTTTTAATTTTTTGAGGACCTTCCATACTGTTTTCCATAGCAGTTGCACCCATCTACCTTGTCACCAACAGTGCACAAGGGCTTCCTATACTCTGTATCCTCGCCAGCACTTGCTATTTCTTGTCTTTTTGATAATAACCATTCTGTCTGGTGTAAGATGATAACTCATAGTGCTGTGGATTTGCATTTCCCTGACGATGAATGACGTTAGGCATCTTTTCATGTGTCTGTTGGTCATCTCTATGTCTTCTTTGGAAAAATGTTTATTCAGGTCTTCTGCCCATTTTTTTTAAAGATTTTATTTATTTATTTATCAGAGAGAGATCAGAAGCAGGCAAAGAGGCAGGCAGAGAGAGAGAGAAGGAAGCAGGCTCCCGGCTGAGCAGAGAGCCCGATGCGGGGCTCGATCACAGGACCCTGGGATCATGACCCGAGCCGAAGGCAGCGGCTTAACCCACTGAGCCACCCAGGTGCCCTGACCTCTGCCCGTTTTTAAATTGGATTCTTTGTTTTATATACATATATTATATATTATATATATAAATTTATATAATTTTATAAATCTATAAATTTTATAATATTTATAAATTTATTAAAATATAATAATATATAAATAAATAATATGAAAATAAAATTTATAAATTTATATATAAAATATAAAATATATAATATATTGTGTATATGTATATAATATAATGTATATATTGAATTGTGTGAATTCTTTACATGTTTTACATGTTAACCCCTTATTGGATTTGCCATTTGCAATATCCTCTCCCATTCAGCAGATTGTCTTTTTGCTTTGTTGATGGTTTCCTTTACTGGAAAAAGGTTTTTAGTTTGATGTAGTCCCTACTGCTTATTTTTTGTTTTTTTTTTCCCTTGACTGAGGAGTCAGATCTAGAAAAACATTGCTAATGCCATTATCCAAAAGATTACTACCTATATTTTTTTTAGTTTTGTGGAATAATCACTTTCTTTGGTGATCTATGCTGGACAAATGAGTTAGGTGAAGAAGGGAGATAGACAAGGTTTCTTCTTGGCTCAATTAGGATGAGGAATGTACTGATGTGTCCATTTTGGTGTGTGTATGTCCTTAGTAACCATACTGTGGTAGATTCAGGGATGTGGGGTCTGATGAATCATCCTCTTTCATAAAAGGTATGACCAAGACGTATCACCCCTCTCAGGCCCTCTCAGTCAGTTACAAAGTCCTGCTAATGAATCTCTCATGAATTCCCTTTACCATCCCACTATGTCTACCCCATTTCAGACCCTTATTCTCTCTAGTAACATGTATGGAAATAGCTTTCTGAGCAGCCTCTGTGCCTCTAGTCTCTGCTACCTACCCATTGCCACCACCCCCAGAATAAACTCTCCATATTGCAGCCAAAGTGATTATTCTAAAACAAATTTGAGCATGACCATCCTCTGATGGTCATAAAAGCCATGATAATGCCCTATTGCTCTCAGGACAATGTCCAAGGCTTTAGTTGGTCAATGAAGGCCCTCATATCTGGTCCCAGTCTGCCTTTTCAGATCTATTTCCTGCCATTGGTTCCTATTAGAATGAAAGTGCCAGAAAGCCTAACAGTGACCCTGTCTGTCTTATTCACTTATGCCTCTCTAGTGCCTGGAAGAGGGTTTGGCATGTATAGGTGCCCTGTAAATATTTGTTGACCTAGATTAAACATTGTATTTTCTATAATGCTCATAAATCCTGCTCCCATACTCAGAATTAATTGCTCTCTCCTCTGTTTTTCCTTAGCCCACTTCTATATAATATTACTCTTTCACATTCGAATGGATGTTCTCTAAGAGCAGCAACCCTCTTTCCCTGAACTGTCCTCCCAAACTCTACCTATCAAGATATTTATAAATAGGCGTTTGTAGTGTGTTGGCTTAAAATAAACCCAGGTTTATAAAATTTTATTATAAAGTCAGACTCTTAAAAAAATCTTCTGGTTTTTTTTTTTTTTTTTTACAGTTTTTATTGTTGAAGTATAGGTGACCTACAATGTTATATTAGTTTCAGGTGCACAATATAGTGATTCAACTTTTATAGACATTATGAAATGCTCACCATGATAAATGTAGTCACCATCTGATGTTATCACAATATTATTGACTATATTCCTTATCCTGTACTCTTCATCTCTGTGATTTGTTTATTTTGTAACTGGAAGTTTGTACCTCTTAATCCATTTTATCTATTTCCCCCACTGCCCTACCCACCTCCCCTCTGGCAACCACTGTGGAAAACAGTGTGGAGTTCCCTCAAAAAATGAAAAATGGAAATACTATATGATCCAGTAATTCAATTACTGGGTATTTATCCAAAGAACACAAAAACACTAGTACAAAAAAATATGTTAACCTCCATGTTTATTGTGGCATTATTTGTAATAGCTAAGATATGGAAGCAACCTTAGTGTCCCTTGATAGATGAATGGATGAAAAATTTGAGAGATATGTATTTCAAATATATATATATATCTCACAACTATATATATAAAGAGAGAGGATGGAATATTACTCAAAGAGAAAAAGGAACAAAATTTTGCCATTTGTGACAGCACAGATGAACCTCGAGGTTATTATGCTAAGTGAAACGAGGCTCTTAAAACTTTAATCACTACAATGGAATATTACTCAGCCATCAAAAGAATGAAATCCTGCCATTTGCAATGATATGGTTGGAGCTAGAGAGTACTATCCTAAGCAAAATAAGTCAGTCAAAAAAGACAAATACCATATGATCTTACTCATATGTGGAATTTAAGAAACAAAACAAATGATCATAAGGCAGAAAAAAGAGACAGGCAAATCAAGAAGCAGACTCTCAACTATAGAGAACTGAGAGTTATCAGAGGAGAGGAGAGGAGAGGGTCTGTCGGGGGATGGGGGAAATAGGGAATGGGGATTAAGGAGGCCACTTGTGGGGGTGCCTGGGTGGCTCAGTGGGTCTGAGTGGTGGCTCTGCCTTTGGCTGAGGTCGCAATCTCAGGGTCCTGGGATCAAGCCCCACATGGGGCTCTCTGCTCAGCAGGGACCTTGCTTCCCCCTCTCCCTCTGCCTGCCTCTCTGCCTACTTGTGATCTCTCTCTCTCAGATAAATAAATACAATATTTAAAAAAGAAAAAGAAGGACACTTGTTGTGATGAGCACCAGGTGATATATGAAGGTGTTGAATCACTACATTGTATGGATAAAACTAATATTACACTGTGTGTTAACTCCCTGGAATTTAAATAAAAATTTAAAAAATACTTTAATCAATTCCGTGTCATCATAGGACTGAAATCTCTGCTGTCTTCCTGGCATTCATCTGCAAGTCACACTCGAGTGGCTCGAGTCCTGTCTGGTCTTATGTAGTCCCTTAACTCTCAAAACCACCAGTGGGGCTTCAAACCCTTCTCACACTGCTATCTCTCTGACCCTTCTTTTGTCATAACATCTCTCTCTCTCACCTCAGCAGGGAGAGTGTCTCATCTTTTAAGGACTCGTGTAATTTGTTTGAGGCCACCTAGATATTCCAGAAAAACCTCTGCTCTTTAAGGTCCATAATTTAATTGCATCTTCAAATCTCTTTTGCCATGTACCAGAACCCAGGGATTAGGACATGAACATCTGTGAACCATCAGATTTGGCAGGTAACTAACTTACTAGTGTTTGCTGTGAGGCATGGATCAGAATGATAAAAAACAGGACATGGAGAGTGGTGCTATCATCTCATAAGCTAAAATGGGCCTGTATGCAGGATATTGTGGCTTAAGACCATGTAGGGTTTCAGATGGTTGTTTTTGAGATTATGACAGGTGACAATGTCCTGCTGACTGGTAGAAGGTGACATTTGTGCCTGCATCCTGTGATACTGATTGCATTCAATTGAATTCTAGATTTTCTCCAGTATCGTCTATGTGTCAAAGCTACATTTAACTACAAAGTAGAGGAGATGATTTTTCTCAAGACTGGCTGCAAACTAGAGGATTATTTTCTGTGTCAGAGACCTGGCCCTCAGCTTTGTGAGCTCAAAAATCTAGATGTGACTTTGTCTGTGATCTGAGTCGATGCTTTTCTGCTTGGTTTTCCGAGTGTGTCACTCAGTTTACTTCTATCTCTATAATTTAAGTACTATCTTATCACATTATTGACGTGTTAAAAGAAATAATTTTTGTCCTTATTACCCGTGTTGCTGAAATTGGGGTCCACACCCGAGATAGGTCCACACATGGTGCGTGAGCTCAGTAGCAAGGAAATGCTAGATGAGTAATTTACCAAATAGCACAGCACTTTCAGAACTAGTTCCTGCCCCCCAACAAAGTGAGCAATTTTTTTTTTTTTAGTCTCCTCACCAGTTTAGTCAATGATAATATTCTGGCATCTTTGCTTTAGCTTTGGTTTGGTTAAACATAACCCTAGGTTATATTTGTCAAAATCATCCTCAGAAGGATCTGGCCTTTGTCCCTCAGTATCAAATTTCAAAGCTCTCTGATTCTCTTGGTTCCAAATGGTTATCTTCCCACAAGAATGTCGAACTAAATGGCATTGGCCCTGCCTTAAGGAAGCAGAGAGCCCCATAAGCAAGAGCTCATCTTTTCTTGCTTTCCTTTCTAATGCAAGGCCCCATGATTTGCGGTCTCCCGCATTTCCTGTTCAATTTAATGGCATCCACATTCATAGAGTTCTTCCTTTCTCCTTCATTTACCTCGCTCCCAGATTCTATTACCTAGTCTAGCTGATTTTACCTTCCAATTATTTAGTAGCTATGTGAGGTAACGGATGGGCCAATTAACTCAATTGTGATGATTTCACAATGTATATGTTATATCAAAACATCAAGTTGTGCATCTTAAATATATACCTTTTTTTGGGTTAACTATACCTCAAAAAAACTGGAAAAACCTTAAAAAATAAATAAGTACATACATACATAGACACATACTTAAATAAAACCACTTCTTACTGTGTGATTCTCTTTTTTAAAGTCATTCAGTGACTG
Source organism: Mustela lutreola (assembly GCF_030435805.1). Classification (NCBI taxonomy): domain Eukaryota; kingdom Metazoa; phylum Chordata; class Mammalia; order Carnivora; family Mustelidae; genus Mustela; species Mustela lutreola. The sequence continues at coordinate 100,404,451 of NC_081308.1, read as the reverse complement.
CTCCCTTTCACCTACAGGGAAGATGAAATTCAAAAGTTCTTAACGTAACTTGCAGTGTCATTTATGCCCTGACTGCCTCTGCAGTACATTTCACACCATCATTACATAGAACTCTCTGGAGATCCCTGCATACCGCATATAGTTTTAGAACTCCCGTCTTTTTTTTAAAAATTTTTAATTTTTTATAAACATATAATATATTTTTATCCCCCTGGGTACAGGTCGGTGAATTGCCAGGTTTACACACTTCACAGCACTCACCAAAGCACATACCCTCCCCAATGTCCATAACCCCACCCCCCTTCTCCCAACCCCACTCCCCCCAGCAACCCTCAGTTTGTTTTGTGAGATTAAGAGGCACTTATGGTTTGTCTCCCTCCCAATCCCATCTTGTTTCATTGATTCTTCTCCTACCCCCTTAACCCCCCATGTTGCATCACCACTTCCTCATATCAGGGAGATCATATGATAGTCGTCTTTTTATTCCTTGTATGTAGTGTCTTTCCTTATTCAACTGATGGTGGTTTAAGACTCAGTGAAGGTCCTACCAAGAAGCTTTCTGCAGCTACCTCTCCCAGTTAAATCGAGTCTTGATTTCCCTTTGCTGAATTACTATAGTGCCTGGTGTTGCCTTCATCCAAGTGCTTCTTCATATGTTCTTGAATAACTGTTGACATGACTGTTTTTATCCTTGAAAGACAGATGAATCTTCTCCTCATCTTCATTTCTGCAATGCAGAAAAACTCCCTGGTGCATGTATACATTTAATAAAATGTTTGATAAATGAATAAGGAATATGATGATTGTGTGTAGTGAAACTTTATGCACACTAAAGTTCAAGTATATGATAAAAGGTAGCTGCTGAACTGGGGAAAGAGGTAGATGATCGTAATGCCATTAGATTAATGGTTCAAGTAGGCTTCCTAAGGTAGCACTGTATCGTGACAATATGATTAATCAGAGCTGTAGTGATTTCAGGCAGATTCAATTATATACTGACTGATTTCAGTGGCTCCAGCAATACCTTGGTGGCGGATTCATCTTTCTCTTTGAATATTCTGCATGCTGCCTCAAAAGACTTCCCCAAACAGCCCCACAGTGTGGCATGATGTCAGGCTGGAAGTCTGCTTCCATTGGTATTGGGTTCCGTTGGGCACTAATCAAAGGCGATCCTAATGGATGACAGAGGCTCCTGATGTCAAAAGCACAGTATAACACGGAGGACCTGAGTTATCAGACATCCATCATCATAGAGCACCTCAATCCATGGGGTTGTAATTGGCTATCCATGTACAACTTCTGATAATCTCATTTACATCAACAGGGAGCCTGCTAGTCTAGGTCTGAAAATAGTATTGCTTGGAAGAAGGCATTTAACAGCTAATAAACTAGGATCCCAAGAGAACCTGGCTCAGAATTCAATAATGTTTGGTATGAATAAAATAAATCCATATCTCTAATAAGAGTCGATGTCAATTCATTAATGTTGCACAGCACAGTCATTACTGATAGCATTTCAGATCCTTTTTTTAGGGCCAGAGCAGCCCAACAAAAAGTTAGGCCTTTAAGACAAGAAATGATTTTGAGTGATGAAACAATCTTCTGTGCTTGTGACTACACAGTTGTGTCAAATGGATCATAAAGTTACAGCTGCATATTTTCCATTAGCAGCCTGACCCCCTGTTTCTCAGAAATGGGCAGCTTGTCAGAATGACCGCAATGATATGGTCACCTCTATCTAGTTTTGTTTCCTACCAAGCAAGTGTTTAGCTATTTTTGCTATTGGTCCTAAAACTCAGTCATCATCCTATAGTGTGAAAACAGTACCACGCACTGTCTGTGCACTTCAAATATTGACTGACTGGAGTAGCTAAATGCATCGTGGATGATTGGTGGATATTGTCTTTATGCAAATTTTAGGCTCCTTCCCAGAATTCCTAATTTCTCTTCCCTGATTATTAAAAGCAAAATAATCATGTAAAAGCAGGTGTTCCAAGCTAGAAGTGAGTGCTTAACTATACTGAGAGGTTTGTTAGATGTTAAGAGGCCAGTTGTTAAGATACATTTTTAAAAAAGATTTTATTTATTTATTTGAGAGAGAGAGAGAGAAAGAGAGAGAGTGTGTGTGTGTGTGTGTGAGTGGGGGTCAGAGGAGGGTGGGGTGGGAGAAAGAGAAGTAGGCTCCCCTCTGAGTAGGGACCCAGACACAAGGCTTGATCCCAGGATCCTGGAATCATGACCTGAGCCAAAGGCAGACACTTTTCCAGAAAACAAGATGTTACTAAATCTAAATATGAACACTGGGCAATTGTACTGACTGACACTTCCCAATACAAAATGTAAGAAAGCTGCCTATTAACATTTCTCATTCTGTCTCTCAAAGGAATCTTCAGAAGATCGCACTGAAATTTATGAGTGCCTTAGATATAAAGGTATAAGGAATGGCTTTTAGGAGGTGCCTGGTAGGCTCAGTCAGTTAAGCATCTGCTTTCAGCCTAGGTCATGATCCTGGAATCCTGGGATCAAGCCCCACATTGGGCTCCCTGCTCAACAGGGAGTCTGCTTCTTCTTCACACACTCCCCCCGCTCATGCTCTCTTTCTCATTCTCTCTCTCAAATAAATAAATAAATAAAATCTCTTTTTTTAAAGATTTTATTTATTTGACAGAGAGAGAAACAGCAAGAGAGGGAACAAAAGCAGAGGGAGTGGGAGAGGGAGAAGCAGGCTTCCCGCTGAGCAGGGAGCCAGACACAGGGCTCAATCCCAGGACCCTAGCATCATGACCTGACCCAAAGGCACCCACTTGATGACTGAGCCACCCAGGCATCCCTAAATAAATAAAATCTTAAAAAAAAAAAAAAACAACCAAAGGGCTTTTAGGGCTACTCTTGTATAGTTGTGTATTTTTCTTTTCCATCAATGTTCTGGGAAAAAACATCACCTTATAATAAAAAGTATGGTGGATTTGCATTACACCAACCTGATTCTTACTCCTGATTTGGTCCCTCACCCTTGAGGAACTAGAGAAAATAGTTTAAACTCTGTGACCTGTACTCACCTTTAAAATGAAGAGGCTGGACCATTTCTTATTATAAAACCTGATGAATATTTGTTGATATGAACGATTTTATGAATGAGTCTAATAAAGATATGTAAAGTCCATTCTTTCCACGTTAATCTATGGTTCTCTAGTTAGTTCTGTGTCATTGAACTTAATGAAACAGAAGTTACAACCTGTTACAGGTGCTATTAAAGGAATTCTTCCATTAAGCATAGCTTGAACTGGTGAGACCCCACAGATCTCCTCTACCTATGCTAATCTATGATGGTATCTACATACAAGACACTCTTGGAGCTATTGTCAAGCCGTTCTTGTCAAAACTGTAAAAAGAGAGCACTTAATGACATATAATATGAAAAAAAAACCTCACAAATAATTACAAGTAACTTGAAAAAATAATATGGTATCACTTTTGCCTACCAAATTGGCATATAGTTAACAATACAATGGTGGTATTTCATGGTGGCAAGGGTCCTTATGGCAGTGTAATTTGATCCAGATGTTTCTGAAAGCCCTTCACCTGGCTGGCTGCTTCTTGTGCTTCAGGTCTCAGCCTAGAAGAGAATTCCTCAGACTTTCCTTGACCACATAAGCAATTTCTCCTTCAACTTCTACTCCATGCTATGCCTGCCAATTCTTCCCTTTGGCATGCACTGCAAATTTGTGCTTTTGCAGTTGGATCAGTTAGGATTCTATAGAGAAAAACAACCAATAGGAGACTTTATGTGTGTGTATGTATCTCCTACTGGGTATATGTACATACACATACACATATGTTTATAACATATACATATGTATGTATGTAAAAAAATTATATATGTGTGTATGTATAAATATATATGTGTTATATATATGTTAACATAATAGCATGTTAATATGTGTATATGTGTATATATATGTAATAATATATGTATATAACACATATATATGTGTATATGTAAAAAGGAAATTTATTTGAAGGAACCTGCTCACATGATTATAGGAGGCTTGGCAAGCCTGAAATCTTTAGGACAAGCCAGCAGGCTGGAAACTAGGCCAAACTTGATGCTATAGCCCTCAAGTGGAATTTCTTCTTCTCTGGGAATCTCAGTTTTGTTCTTAAGGCTTTCAACTGATTAGATGAGGCTCACCCACATTGCCAAAAATTATTTACTTTATTTAAAGTCAACTGATTGTATATGTTAACCACATCTACAAAACACCTCTAACACCTGGATTAGTGTTTGATAAAATAACAGACTATTATGGCCTATTCACATTGACACGTAAAATTAACAATCACAACAGGTTTATTGATTCACCCACTAGATGATAAGCTCTATAAAAGGGCAGAGGGCTTGGATTTTCTGGTCACCTCTAGCACATCACTCACACAGTGTGTATTCAGTAAATATAGTAGTTGCTTAAATATTTGTTGATGTAATAAATGAATGCATGATATCTGATGACTGTTGAAGCACTCATCCCATGGTTTGGGGGTCAAATGGTACCTTTTTTATCATGACCATTTTCAATACCTGGTCATTTGGGTAGAACCATAAAGAAGTATTGGAAAGTTTAGTGGTTTTAAAAACTATTGAAATAAGCAAACAGGCAACAAATGAACAGTTAAATAATAAAATGTAGAACCATTCAAATGAATGCCTGGTTTATTCTTCTTATTTTTTAAAAAGATTTTATTTATTTATTTGACAGAGGGAAGGGGAGAGATCACAAGTAGGCAGAGAGGCAGGCAGAGAGAGAGGGGGAAGCAGGCTCCCTGCTGAGCAGAGAGCCTAATGCGGGGCCCGATCCCAGGACCCTGGGACAATGACCTGAGCCGAAGGCAGAGGCTTAACCCCCTGAGCCACCCAGGTGCCCCTATTCTTCTTATGTTTATGTCTTAATTAAGCTGTTATTTTCAGATAAACCTGGAGGACATCAGAGATCAATGACAGATAAAAATAAATATTGTCTTCATGCATTAGTTGTAAACAACCAGGAAATATATTAAGACAAAAAGTTCTTCAAAATGGCAATGAAAATTTAGAGTACCTACAAATAAATCTAAACAATTCATTTAAGATCTTTGTCTGGGGGACGCCTGGGTTGTTCATTCGATTAAGCCACTGCCTTTGGCTCAGGTCATGATCCCAGGGTCCTGGGGTCAAGTCCTGCATAGGGCTCCTTGCTCAGCAAGGATCCTGCTGCCCTGCCTCTGCCTGCCACTCTGCCTGCTTGTGTGTGCTCTCTCTCTCTCTTTGACAAATAAATAAATAAATTTTTTTTTTAAAGATCTTTGTCTGGAAATTGAGAACATAATAACTGGAAAGACCTGCTATATTCATTATAAAGATGTCAGTTATCCACCACATTAATCTATAATTTAAATGTAATTCTAATAGAAATCCAATAGGCTTTTTCTTGGAACTCAACAAATGGATTAAAAAATTCATCTGGGAGAGTAAAAGTCAAGAACTAAGTCAAATCTGAAAAAGAAGAGTGTGGTGGAGCAACATGTGCTATAAAATTTTAAGATGTATTTTAAAGTATATTTTTAAGTTATTTATTTATTTATTTGCGAAAGGGAGCATGAGCAGGGGGAGCAGGAAGCAGGGAGAGAGGGAGAAGCAAACTCTGAGCTGAGCAGGGAGCCTGATGCGATGTGGGACTCGATCCCACGACCCTGGGATCATGACCTGAGCCGAAGGCAGATGCTTAACCGACTGAGCCACCTAGATCCTCCGTAAGATATATTTTAAAGCTGTAATAATTAAAACATTGATGTATTGGCACAGAAGTAGGCAAATGACAAAGAAACACACTAGTGCCCTAAACTATGTCCATATATATAAGAAAATTTGGCAGGTGACAGATGTGGCATTATATATCTGTGGAAAAGAACACAACATTGTCACGATGTTTTATCTATCTTATACACTGCTGGATTTTTTTTTTCGGATAATGTTTTGTGTAAGAGTTTTGCATCTACACTTGTGAGAACATTTTCTGTAATTTTCCTCTTTCACAGATATTTGTTGCCAGGTTTTTGTATTAAGTTTATGTTAGCATATAAAATGAATCAAGATTATTTCTTCTTTTTCTATATTCCAGAAAGTTTGTGAAGTATTAGAATTATGTGCTTCTTCAAAGTCTGGTAACACCTTCTCATAAAACTCTACCAGGTTTTTGGTTTCTTTCTGTGAGGGAAATTTTTGGAATATTTTATTTCTTTAGTTGGAATATAGGAATGCTTGGAATATTTTTTTTGATCAGTTAAGTAAGTTATATTCTTCTAGGTATATTTCTATTTTAGTTAGGTTTTTGAACTTACTGGCATAAACATACGATTAGTTATCCTCTTACTATTTATTACAGCTTTATTGAGATATAATAGACATATAACATATAACATTGCATAAGTTTAAGGGTTTGATATATGTATATATTGCAAATTGATCACCATTACAGCTTTAGCTAACACCTCTATCATGCCATATAATTTCCATTTCTTTTTTGTAATGGGGACACTGAAGATATATATTCTCTTAACAACTTATACTTAATAATATTATATTTATATAAATTAATAATTAACTTATAGTTAATAATACTATAATCCCCATGCTGTATGTTAGATGCCCCAGAACTTATTCATCTCATAGCTGGAAGTTTGTGTTCTTTGACCAACATCTTCCCATTTCCCCCACCCTTCAGTTCCTGGTAACCAACACTCTACTCTCTGTTTCCATGAATTAGGCTTCTTTTTTATTTCACATATATGTGATGTCATACAATATTTGTCTTTCTGTGTCTGGCCTATTTCACTTAGCATAATGACCTCAATAGCTGTCCAAGAATATTTATTGAAACGTTGCATTTTGTTGAATGGTGAGTAAAACAAGTTCCAGAACTTCATACACAGCATGAAATCGTTCTTATACATTTAGAGATGAACACACATGCCCAATAAGTTGAAAAACAAAAGAAAACGTGAACTGCAGAGAAAGCAAATCATGGTGGTGATTGCTTCTGCAGAAGGATGAAAGGATTTGGGGCTACAGAGAAGAGCAGAGGGGATTCAACTTTGTAATGTTTTTTTCTTTGAGCAAGTCTGATGTAAATATGAGTATTCATTCAAGTGTGATATTTTATCTTTTATTCAAATTGTGATAATACTAAGAAGTAAACAAAGGCCCTGAGGTAGAAAAGAGATTTTCAAGGATTACATAGGTGGCAGTGTGACTAGAACGTAATGAGAGAGGGGAGAATACCCATGAGATGTGGTTTCAGAGGTGAACAATTGCCATCTATGCAGTTTTGAGGCCATGGTGAGATGATTTTTGGGTTTTTTTCAAGATTTTATTCATTTATCTGAGAGAAAGAACACGAGTCAGGGGTTGGCGGGGAGGGGCAGAGGGAGAGAGACAAGCAGACTCGTATGCTGAGCAGGGAGCCCCATGCAGGACTTGATCCTAGAACCATGAGATCACAACCTAAGTAAGCCAAAGGCAGACGCATAACCAACTGAGCCACCCAGATGCCCCAGAAGTTTATATTTTACTTGGCTTTATTCATAGAAAAATATTTTGCCAAAGGAATTATGGTGACAACAGTAGTAGAAAGAAACCTTGCCCACCATGTGGCAGGGGGCACCTTAGTCTGATTCCTTGCTATTCCCTTGCATGCTTTTTCTTTGGGGGGCAGTGAGTATTAAAAGCTCTGCCTGTAGAAATCTTTTTCTATCTTATATCTGTAGTGCCTAGCACATATAAAGACAAATGAATAAGTAGCATGAATGAATAAATCAATAATAAAAGATATGGTCTCAGGAATCAAGCACCCTGAGTCTGAGTCTCAGATCTACTATTCATTGTTGTATGACTTTGTACAGGTTAACCTCATTTTCTCCAATTGTTTTCCTCATCTGTAAAATGGGACTAATAATAGTACCTACCTCACAGGGGTATATTAAGGTTGAAATTAGAGAGCACATGTGAAAATGTCTAATATACTATCGGACATAATGAGTACTCAAAAGATACCTTATTATTAAGTTTAAACATACTCTTGCTAAAAATGGGGGGGGCAGAATTAGGTGGGACGGGTTGGGGGTGTGAAACAGGGATAGCCAATAAAGGCTTTGTTCTAGAGTTTACATTTGAACTGAGCTGTAATGGACTAAAAAGTTTGCTAGCTAGGAGGAGGTTGGGGGAGGGCAGCATTTTAGGAAACAGCATGTCTAAAAGCATGGAGGAATGAAAGTGGTGTGATGTTTCATTGGCCAGAGTGTACAGATATAAATGATGGAAGGTGAAAAGAGAGGAAGAAGGGGCATCTGGGTAGCTTGGTTGGTTAAGCAACTGCCTTTGGCTCAGGTCTTGATCCCACAGCCCACATTGGGCTGCCTGCTCAGTGGAGAGTGTTTCTCCCTCTGCCCCTCCCCCTGCTTGTGCTCTCCCTCTCTCACTCAAATAAACAAATAAATAAAATCTTTTAAAAAAGAGAGAGGGACGCCTGGGTGGCTCAGTTGGTTGAGCAGCTGCCTTCGGCTCAGGTCATGATCCCAGCGTCCTGGGATCGAGTCCCACATCGGGCTCCTTGTTCCGCAGGGAGCCTGCTTCTCCCTCTGCTTCTGCCTTCCACTCTGTCTGCCTTTGCTCGCTCTCGCTAGCTCTCTCTCTCTCTGACAAATAAATAAAATCTTTAAAAAAAATAAATAAAATAAATAAAAAAAGAGAGAGAGGAAATTTTCTTTAAACTGTGAGAAGCCTTGGGGTGCCTGTATGGCTCAGTCCTTAAGCATCTGCCTTTGGCTTAAGTCATGACCCCAGATTTCTGGGTTTGAGCCCCACATTGGCTCCCTGCCTGGCAGGAGGCCTGCTTCTCCTTCTTCCACTCCCCCTGCTTGTGTTCTCTCTCTCGCTGTGTCTCTCTCTCTGTTAAATAAATAAATAAAATCTTTTAAAAAAATTAATTGTGATAAGGCTTTTATTAAGTCGGAGTAAGGAGCTATAACTTAACCCCAATAGCCACAGGGAGCCAATAGAAGGTTATGAAGAGGGGAGTAACACGGTAAAATTTTGAGAAGGTTCGCTATCACAGGGAGTATGCTTTAGTCAGTGGTGGCCCCAGACAGCACTGTGAAACAGGGAAAGTTGAAGTTCTCCTCCAAACTTGCCCCCTCCCTTTTATCACCCTCTTCCCAGACACGAATAGTGTGGCCATGCGTCCTTAGATCCATCAAGTCTGATTTCCCTGGTTAGGATAGATGTCCTCATTACACGACCATTGGCACCCAGTATGTTTGTTTAGTTAATAGCCAAGTTTACCAGTAGCATCAGCCCCAGGAGACAGAGACAAAGTAAGGACTTAATGTCTGTGATGTCCCCAGAACATCACACAGTATGTGCTGTATTACATAGTCAATGAATGTTCATAGCCTGTTAGATGAATGGATGGATCAACAGCAGGAAATATTCTTAATGCTTTTGGGGGGCAATAAAATATATGGCAAAGAAGTGAGTTGGTCTCCTCTATGGTGATGATGAAAATTTAACACTAGCATGTGATCACTTATGCAATCATGGCTTCATTTTCTTAGCAAGTGTGTGTTAGGTGTCAGAAAAGAAGAGATGATTTTCTAAGTATCTTTTAGCCTACATTGTCTGGGATAACCAAGCCTGTGTTCTCTATAAAGTCCTAACTGCCTCATAATCTCCCTCAGGCTTAAGTCACTCTGGGCTTCATGTTCCAGCAAAGTTATCTTCTGACAACAGTGGGTCCCATTCCACATCTGTGCATAGAGTTGTTTTAAAGCAAATTTGCCAGCCTAGGAGATAGTACTTTATTACAATGCTTATAAAATGGTTGTCATAAAAAGGACTGTCCAATGTCGGTATGAAAATAGCTACTAAAATTCTATGCTTATGCAGAGATCAAAATGGTCAGATGGTAGGGGAGGGTTATGGTTGGCCACAGGGCTTCTACTGAGCTAGCTTAGGAGCTCTGGCCTGATGCTGGAGGGATTCACTTTGTTTATAGGACTTTGTCCCTGAGCAAGCATATGTAGCTTTGGGGAAGGGTAAAAGCAATGCCACCATGGCTTGCTGAAATGCATCATAGATAGGGATAGTTGGGAGATAGATATGGAGAGGATGGGGAAGAAAGAGTTGAAGGAAATAAGTGGACATGTATTGGGTTATATGGGGAAGATGAACATTTTTAAAGTAATGAATACAATAGCCATGGGAAGTAATCTTCTCTGGTGATAGGATCCTAGTATGACCTAGCACAGAGTGGGTCATGTTGGCCTCAGTCTTTTCAACTCTAAAATAAGGGGACTGAACCAGAGGTTATTTGCATCTTTTTCAGATCCAATATTCTGTAATTCTATGGTGGAAATGATGCTGCAGCAAATTACAGACTGCCTGGTTCAAATGACAGATCGGATGTTAGCTTGGAACTTGTCAATCAACAACTTATTTGCATAAGTGAAGCCTCATTATATTGTCTCAGATGAACAGCTATATAAGTGACCCAAAAGATACAGAAATCGCTGCATTTTAGAGAAAGCATATTTATGATAGATGAATTAGTATATAAATGAGCAGAATGAAAGTTCATTACAAGTGCATTTCCCAGGACCCAATTGTTTAAAACAATAGTAAAATTGGATTAATACACCCAAAGTTCAAACGAAATGAGACTCATAAGACTTCAGCTCTGTCACTCCTCTAGTAAGTGGAAGGAAATGAATGATTTCAATGTATTCCCTGTGGAGGGGTGTCCAGATAGAAATATATTGACCACCACCACCTGTTCCCAACAAAATATATATTGAAAACGAATGAAATCAGATTGAAATGAGCATCAATAACATAGTTGGGGTGCCTGGGTGGCTCAGTGGGTTAAAACCTCTGCCTCCGGTTCGGGTCATGATCCCAGGGTCCTGGGATCGAGCCCCACATCGGGCTCTTTGCTCAGCAGGGAGCCTGCTTCCTCCTCTCTCTCTGCCTGCCTCTCTGCCGGCTTGTGATCTCTATCTGTCAAATACGTAAATAAAATCTTTAAAAAAAAATAACATAGTTGAGGACAAGGTCAAAAAGGGGCACATTGTGGAGTAGGTGGGGAGCACCATGGATAGGGAGAGCCAGTGCCACCATTTTGTCTTGGCAATGGTGTCGACAGCAAGGTACAAGATGAGTGTATGTGTTTCAGCCTGTTGGCAGTTTTCACAGGAGCTGATGGAGATCCCTTTCCCTTTCTTACCACCTCTTTTACTGGTCCCTACTCAGTTCTGGCAGTGTCAGAAACCCAGAGTAGGGTTCACAGGACATTCGGGAGACCAAAGGACTGTCCATAATTCTTCAGGTGATGGGAGAATGCCAGCCAAATTAGCTTATGCTTACATTCATTTACTTCTTTGCTCATTTCTCTATTATAACCAAGGCAAACATGGCCTCATTTCTTATAAAGCTGATCTTCTAGAAAATAATAAAGTCATCACCTGAGTATGCATATGCAAACTGGGCTATCTTATGAAAGGAAAGAGCCTTTTAGACACGTTCACAGGCATCTAATTTAGGAGTGCAAGGAGGAAAGTGTCAGGGGACATTTCTCTGTAGAAGTGACATTTGAACTGAGCTCTGACTGATGAGCAGGGGTTCATTTGGGCAAAGACTGGGTTAAAAGATAAGAAGCAGTAGAAACAACATGCACAAGTGCCCAGAAGCAGGGAGCACTTGGCACATTCAAATAATCAAAAGAGGGCTGCTAGGGGGAAGAGCAGTGCAAGAGCGTGTGTCTTTCCACGCTTGACTCAGAAAAATGAATGTTTCTGCAGTAAGTACTGCTAGACAGTGAGAAAGTCAAACTGAATAAACTAAATGGGCCAGAAAGAAAAACTATCATTGAGAATAGAAGAGAAATACAGGTCAGAATCCCAGGTGCCCTCAAGGATGGAGATAGGGGCACCTGGGTGGCTCAGTGGATTAAGCCTCTGTCTTTGGCTCAGGTCATGATCTCAGGGTCCTGGAATCCAGCCCTGCATGGTGGGGGGGCTTGTTTTTTGTGTTTGTTTTCTTGTACTAATAGCCATCCTAATAGGTGTGAAGTGGTAGCTCATTGTCCTTTTGATTTGCATGCCCCTAATGATTAGTGATGTTGAACATCTTCTCATGTGATTATTTGCATATATTTGGAGAACTATCTATTGTGGTTCTTTGCCTGTTTAAAATTTTTGTCTTTCCTTGAGTTGTGTGAGTTCTTTATATATTCTGGATATTAATCCTCTATAGGATAAATGACTTGCAAGTATTTTCTCTCATTCTGGGGGTTGCCTTTTCACTCTGTCAATAAGGTCGTTTGATGCATGAAAGTTTTTAATTTACTGAACTCAAATTCATCTATTTTTTTGTTCTCTTATATGGGCTTTTGGTGTCATATCCAAGAAATCATTGTCAAATTTAATATCGTGAATCTTTTCCCTATGTTTCCTTCTAAGAGTTTTATAGTTTTCACTCTTACATTTAGGTTTTTTATTTATTTTAAGTTAATTTTTGTATATGATATAAAGGGTCCAATTCTATTCTTTTGAATGTGGATACCTAATTTTCTCAGCGCCATTTGTTTGAAAGACTGTTCTTGCTTCCATCAAATGATCTTGGCATCCTTGTTACAAATTATTTGACCAAATATACAAGGCTTTACTTCTGGGATTTGAATTCTATTCCACTGGTCAATTATGCCTGCCTTCATGCTAGTATGACACTGTTTTGATTACTATACCTTTGTAGTAAGTTTTGAATCGGAGTGTGAGTCCTTCAAGTTTTTTTTTCTTTTCTTTTTCAAGATTACTTCGCTTATTTAGGGTCCCTCAAGGTTCCAGATGAATTTTAGGATAGATTTTTCTATTTCTGCAAGAAAAAGTCATTGGGATTTCATAAGGATTGCATTGAATCTGTAGATTGCTTTAGAAACTATTAATAACCTAACAATATTAAATTTTTTAGATCCAGGTAGACAGAAGATGTCTTTGCACTTACTTATATCTTTAATTTCTTTCAATAATGCTTTGTATTTTTCAGTGTACAAGTGTTTAGCCTCCTTCGTTAATTCCTAAGTATTTTGTTCTTTTTGATGCTATTGTAAATGGAATTGTTTTCTTATTCTCCTTTTCAGATTGCTTATTGTTAGCATATAGAAAAGCTGATTTTTATGTGTTTATTCAGTGTCCTACAACTTTTCTGAATACATTTATTCTAACAGATTTTTTGTGTGTGAAATCTTTAGTATTTTCTACATATAAGATCATGTTATAAGTGAATAGTGTTCATTTTATTTTTTTCTTTCCAATTTGAAGATTTTATTTATTTAATTATTTGACAGAGAGAGATCACAGGTAGGCAGGGTGTGGGCAGGCCCAATGAGAGGCTCAATCCCAGGACCCTGAGATGGTGACATGAGCTAAAGACAGAGACTTAACCCACTGAGCCACCCAGGTGCCCCCTTTCTTTCCAATTTAGATGCCTTTGATTTCTTTTTGTTGTTAATTGCTCAGTCTACAACTTTCAGTAATAGTAGTGAAAGTGGACATCCTTGTCTTATTCCTGGTCTTAGAGGAAAAGCTTTTAGTCTTTCATTACTGAGTATGACAGCTGTAGGTAAGAAGAAGTATTGATAGAGAAACTTCTGAAGGGAAAAGAATGATGACATCAAAAGTCACATTTATTTTAAAATATATTTCAAATTCGGAACTGTTAAAACATGAAAAAATGTGCCAGAGAAGAACTAAAAAGAGATACAATTCTTTCTACTGTCGCTGGATAGCTCCTCTGGATGTCTTATCAGCTCTTTGAACTCAGTGTCTGAAACTAGATTCATCCTCTTGTCTGCACACCAGCCTTTTGGTTCCCCATGCTCTCAGCTCATAGTGCTACTCAGCCCTCCAATCCAGAAACGCAGTGATCATCTTAGATACCTTTCCTCGCCACCTTGTCCCCTCTTTCATCTGATTGGCCATGTGATTTTTTTATTCTACCACAGAGGTAGATAGCTCCCCCATTTGTCCATTGCTCTAACTCTGCACTACCACTTGCCATCATACAGACTATTCTCAATTTTTTTTTAAAGATTTTATTTATTTATTTGACAGAGAGAAATCACAAGTAGATGGAGAGGCAGGCAGAGAGAGAGAGAGGGAAGCAGGCTCCCTGCTGAGCAGAGAGCCCGATGCGGGACTCGATCCCAGGACCCTGAGATCATAACCTGAGCCGAAGGCAGCGGCTTAACCCACTGAGCCACCCAGGTGCCCCACTATTCTCAATTTTTGCCCAAACTATGGTAACAAGCTCTTAACTGGTCTCTTTGACATCAATCTCTCCCCCTTCAATAGACCATCACAGTGCCAGCAGTTATCTTCCTGTAACATAAATTTGATTATGCCTGATAGAGCCAGAGATAGCAGATGTGAAAGCAAGCACTAAGGGTTCATGCTAAAGTCTTTTCATTCTCTCACTATAGTTGTAATCCCACGTTCTTCTTTTTTTTTAAAGAATTAATTAATTAGTTAATTAACTTGAGAGAGAGAGAGCGTGCACGTGCACAAGCTGGGGGCAGGGGCAGAGGGAGAGGGAGAAGCAGACTCCGTAGTGAGCAGGGAACCAATGCAAGGCTGATCCCAGGACCCTGGGATTGTGACCTAAACTGAAGGCAGATGCTGCTTAACCGACTGAGCCCCCTAGGCTCCCTTCCCCCATTACTTCTAACATTCCACTATGAAGGAGGCATAGGAAATGGAGTGATGCCAAATGATTTTTGAGGCTATTAGAAATAGGACAGCAAAGCAATAAAACATTAACCCGATGACCTCTTCTGGTGCTTGGATCAGACAGATTTGGCCAGGACATCTGTGACTTGGCAAGAGAATTGAGGGCTTCAGTCACATAGTCAAGATCAAGTGTTCTTTTTTTTTTTTTTTTAAGATTTTATTTATTTGACAGACAGAGATCACAAGCAGGCAGAGAGGCAGGTGGGATGGGGGGTGGGCGAAGCAGACTCCCTGCTGAGCCTGACATGGGGCTCGATTCCAGAACCCTGGGATCATGACCTGAGCTGAAGGCAGAGGCTTTAACCCACTGAGCCACCCAGGCACCCCTCAAGATCAAGTTTTATATTTAACATGGTTTTCCTGAGCTTTGCACCTCCTACTGACCTCATACCACATGTTGCTGCAATGTATAGGGATAAATCTAGAAATAGAATTACCACAGATTACAATTTTTCTGTGTCTCAGCGTTTACACTTTGAAGTCTGCTAGAAACTTCCATGGTACCTGAGTTGCCAATCAGCTCCAAAGGCAGTTTTTGCTGAGGCCACCAAGGCAGCAAAACCAAGGTCACACAGTAGTGGGAAAGCCTTCTCCACTTGAATCCAAGCTTCCAAACTACTTTTGGTTCCTGAATACCTACTGGATAAAGTCTAACTTCTTAGCTACACATCCAAGGCCCTTTATAATCTCTCTCCTACCACTGGAGGAACTCTCCAGTCTAACCTGTTTCCACCCCCTCCCATATATTGTATGGTCCAGCTGCAGCAGGTGTTTCACTCTTCTCTGAAGATTTCATACCCTTTGGTGACCCCAAGCCTTCTCCTGTCCTCTTTATTCCCTCTGCCTAGAATCCACTTCTACCCCTTTTATGACTAGCAGATTCTTCTGTCCATACCTACAACATACAGGCCCTATGTCACCACCTCCGGGAAATGGTCTCTAAATTTTCTAGGTATTTACGTTTCATACGGATATTTTAGCATTTAGCAAATTTGTGTTTCCCTTCCTCTTGCATATGAATTTCTGAAAGGCAGAGCATTTATAATGCTGTAATTCTAATGTTTGGTATAGTGGGTACTCCATGAATATTTGTGGAGTCTTCAATGAATTGCAATATACAACAGTGAGAATGGACTTGAACGTGAACTATGGACTCTGGATGATGAGAATGCGTCCATGTAGGCTCGTCAGTTGTAACAAATGTACAACTGTGGTGGGGAACATTCGTAATAGGGGAGGCTATGCCTGTGTGAGAGAGGAAGGTATGTGGGGAATCTCTGCACCTTCCTAATTTTGCTATGAGCCTCAAAGTGCTCTAAGAATAGTCTTTATGAATGAGTAAATTGCAAGTATGTGTATTTAGTTTGTTTTTCTGTCATAGTAAAGAGAGTTTTATTTATATCACATGACATGGGTGAACTCTGATGTGTGTACCTGTCCACAGACACTCTGCCTCCCCAGCTAAAGCTAGTAAGGTTCTACCTGATACTGATCAACTTCCGTGAAAGCACATGATTGATCTTCAAAAAAGACAGAGGGGAGCTCCATGATTTCAGGACCTTCAGCAGGAGTTTTCTATGGAGAGCATCTGGTTAGGGACATTTGATTATCTGGGGTATTGACTCATTTCCACTTACTCCTTCACGTTGGTGGTGGATGGAGTTGATTCCGGAGAAATGTATTCTGAGAGGCCGAAGTGGTCACTTGATCCCCCAGATGGTTTTAAGGTGCTGCTCCTGGCTCTCTTTTCTCTTTCCTCAAATAATCTCCCTTGTGGCACGCCCGTTTTCCACTGGAGGAGTGGTATGTTCTACAGTTAAGGTTTTATTCTAAAAAAAAAAAAAAAAACAAAATGAGCCCTTGAACCACCAGAAGGCAATGCCATCGCTAGGAAGAATCTGGGTTTGTGTTTGTTTCTTCTTTTAAATAAAAAGAACCTCACTCCCCTTCTCCATTTTTTAAAGAGTCTCACTGGCCAAAACAGAAAAGGGAGGGCAGGTGCTGGGACATCAGGAAGTCATTTAGCTTGCCATGTCTCCATTCTGAGTCTTTGGCAATGACTTTATACTTACCTTTTTAGAGGAGGTATAGGCAAATAGATGATGCATTACGTTTACAAGTCCAAGACTTGGTTTAGAGCATTTTGTTTTTTAATGTATAAAGAGAAGGGAAGCAGCAAGGGAGCTCTCTGAATAATGCAGTTATAAAAACAAAAGCCGTAATCATCTGTCTCCATCAGGCAAAATTTGGGATGAATAATCTGAATAATTTCCTTATTACTTCATGTCATTATGGATGTGAGCCAATCAAATAAACCCATTTCCTTTCATTTAGCTTCCTTTCAGCTTGAGGAATGGTGTACTCAATTTAATGCACTGTTGGAAAGCTGAACAATCTCTTCTAATTTGCTGATTTCAACTCCACTCAACAAACATTTATGGAGCACCTACTGTGTGCCAGGAGCTGCATTTTAAAATTTAAATGATTTGGATTGAATCTCTCAGTCGTGTATTTTCATGACTCTATACCTCTGTCAAACAATTATGAATGTACATATTTAGTTGAAAGGCTAATGACATCATAACAAGCAGGCAATTTTAACCCAGCTGCATGACAATTAAAACAACTGAAGTTGATTTTGTCGAACTTGGTCCTTAGACGGGGAGCGATTTTCAGGCTGGCTTGCGCGCCAGAAGCAAAGCTCTGAGCTCCAGCCTTGCCTTCCTCAAAAATAGCTGAATCCCGAGCCTTCTGTTGGAAGCTCGGAGTCAACTTTACTATTGAATAAATAAAGCCAGATTTTTGTCTGTATGCTCATGTGGGTATGCCACAGCTAGTGAAAATAGATTCCGGAAGGCATATTGCTTGCCTGTCGCCCCTTAGGTGCCTGTGGCAGGCTTTGAGCTTCTGAATGGTAAACACCCTACACATTCCTAAGATTTGTTGTTGCCATCATTTGCTAGGCTCCCCACCTGCTGCTTGTTTTCTGCAATTCGGGATGTCTGCCCATCCCTAACCTTACGATTTTTGCCCCATACCCTGCCTCCAATTCCTCAAGCATCCGGTCCACCAAGTTTCCGTTAGACATTGACCTTGGATCCCTTTCCCAGATTGGGCCAACCCCTCACTGCTCCTGGTTGAATGCTGTGCACACACAGAGGGGCCCTTCTAAAATCCATTTTTCTTCATGACGACCCAAAACTAATAAATACTCCATCCAAGTAAATGAGCACTGAGCTCTCCTTCTAATTCTTGTTCTACCGTGTGCAGGCAAAATGGTGAGGTCTACGAAGTTTCTTGATGAGTCTCTCCCACTTCTCGTTCTGGATGCCATTTCTTTCCATTTTGCTCCATACTCAGACTCCTGGCGTCTTCTGTCTGCTCGTATTTCTCCTTTCCCAAGTAGGCAAATGATGGTTTCATTCACACTCAGGTACCAGAGCTTCTGTGACACTTCTTGGAGGCAAGTTTGTATTGTGAAGGAACTATAAGGCTAAGAAAACCCTCCAAGAACAGAATGCATAGTTAGCAGACTTCCTTGCGCATTATATCCAGACCTATCCTTCTGAGTTAAAATGCTCTTATTTTTTTATTTTTATTTTTTTAATTTATTCTCAGTGTACCAGAATTCATTGTTTATGCACTACATCCAGTGCTCCATGCAAATCTGTGCCGTCCATAACACCCACCACCAGGCTCACCCAACCTCCCACCCCCCACCCCTTCAAAACCCTCGGTTTGTTTTTCAGAGTCCATAGTCTCTCATGGTATTTTTTTTTTTAAGATTTTATTTATTTTTCAGAGAGAGGGAGAGAGAGCGAGCACAGGCAGACAGAATGGCAGGCAGAGGCAGAGGGAGAAGCAGGCTCCCTGCCGAGCAAGGAGCCCGATGTGGGACTCGATCCCAGGACGCTGGGATCATGACCTGAGCCGAAGGCAGCTGCTTAACCAACTGAGCCACCCAGGCGTCCCTCTCGTGGTATTTTTTAATAAAATAAAACATATACACAAAATACATATGCATATATTTAAAGTAATCAAAATAAAAGAAACACAGACACTGCTAATTCTAGACAATTAAACATTGTCTTTCTTTGATCTTTCATTGATTTCATTGAAATTTTTCATCGATTTCTTTGACTTTCCCTCTAAGCTCCTGTCTAGCAGTTGTCCCTTCCTCCCAAACAAGGAAACTAATATCCTGAATTATGTATTCATCATTCCAGTGTTTTCCTTCATAGTTTTTCCACGTGCATATGTACCTCTTAAAAATACATAGTTTACTTTTCTAATGTCTTTGACTTTATGTAAACAGAATCACTCATTATGTGTTTTCCCATGGCCGGTTGTAATTCTGGTTCATTCATTTTCTTTGCTTTATAGATTTGGATCACCACAATTTATTCATTCTCCAAAGTTTGACATGTGGCATTTCTTTTTGCCTGTTTGATTAATTTTTTTTTAATCGACTACAGCAACTTCCATGAATAAGTTTCTTGGTACGTATTTCTAATAGCTTTTTTTTTTTTTTTTTTTCCTCCCAGAGTCTGTAACAGAAGTGCAAATTCTGGGTCATATGTTAAGCCTAGGTACTACTTTACTAGTAAGACCAAATGGTTTTCCATAGTGCTTTTAACAATTTAAACTCCATTACAATGTAAAGAACTAAGTTCAGGGAAGCCTGCATGGCTCAATTGGTTAAACATCTGCCCTCAGCTTAAGTCATGATCTCAAGGTCTTGGCATTGAGCCCTATGTCAGGTTCCCTGCTTAGCGGGGAGCCTGCTTCTCCCTGTCCCTCTGTTCTTCCCTGCTGCTCATGCTCACTCTTATTCTCTCTCTCTCTAATAAATATGTAAATAATATTTTTCAAAAAAGCATTAAAAAAATAAAAACTAAGTTCAGAAGGGTCTTTGTGGAAAATGAATACAACTAGTGGTAACTATCTATCCAACAACCACATTCATCCACAAAGCAGACTACAACCCCTACTCAGCTAGATACCTAAAGGCCACCCTATCTAGCTTCATCTCTCATAGCTACAGTTACAGGGAATACTACGTCATTCAGAAAATCACACAGTATACAAGCCCATGGAAAGGCATGATTTATTTTCTGCACTATAACCCCGGAGAGGAGGGGGAAAAAAAGGTAGACAACTAAGGAAAATGTCAACCCAACAATCCTCCCCCACAATCCTGTTCTACTCATTGCACTGCTTGGATTTTGTGCGTTTTCATTTTGTGACAAAACATGTGAATGTGTACATGATCATTTCAATGAAAATTTTCAAATCAACTAAACCACAAAAAAAAACCCACAATACATTGGGCATCTGTGTATTCACGACCCAGATTTCATAAATGTTTACATTTTGTATATTTTTCTTAAGGGTAGATAGTTACTACAATGATTCTAGTACCAATTCCAACTTGTGAGAGTCCCTACACCAAAAAGCAATTCTCGATACCAGCTGGGCTTCCTACACTTTGACTCTATTGTGACAGGATCTATGCGGAGGGAACATCAGACCCCATCGGTTAAGCTCTCGGTCCTCTAAGACTGCCCTCCCACCCTACTTCAGATCCCAATTGCAAGTCCAGGTTTTCACCTGTTTCTGACCAACAGCTTCTGGCTATAGATTGGAGGTTCCAAAAATCCCCTCTTTGGGTTCCATTAATTTGCTAGAGTGGCTCACGAAATGCAGAGAAACATGCTCGATAGGGCAAGGTATGTGATGAGGGTTGTGGAGCTTCCAGGCTCTCTCTGAGGACCCCGCTTTCCCCAAATGTACAAGTGCTCATCAACAGGGAAACTCTCCAAACTCCATCCATTTTTTTTTTTTTCCTATGGAGACTGTGTTGAATAGGCGCAATTGATTAAATTCTAGATCATTAGTGACTGGACTCCATTTTTACCCCTTCCCCCCTTCCCAGAGATCAGGATGTGAGACTGAAAGGTCAAACCTTCTAATCCCGTGGTTGGCTCCACTGGAACCCAGCCCCCATTCTTAACTGCTTTCCAAAAGTCACCTCATTAACACGGCAGAAGACACCATGATGCTCTCAGCACTTAGACAGTTCCTAGGGTTTTAGGAGCCCTGTTCCAGAAACGGGGAAGAAGACCAAATATATATTTCTTATTATAAATCACAATGTCGGGCGCCTGGGTGGCTCAGTGGGTTAAGCCGCTGCCTTCGGCTCAGGTCATGATCTCAGGGTCCTGGGATCGAGTCCCGCATCAGGCTCTCTGCTCAGCGGGGAGCCTGCTTCCTCCTCTCTCTCTCTGCCTGCCTCTCTGCCTACTTGTGATCTCCCTCTGTCAAATAAATAAATAAAATCTTTAAAAAAATAAATCACAATGTCATAGATATATATGAAATAAAATATTTCAATAAAAAAATGAAGCCCCTTTAGGACACCTGGTTAGCTCAATCAGTAGAGTGTGTGACTTGCCATCTGGCGGAGTGGGGGTGGGGGGGGTGGGGGGGTGGGTCATGAGTTAGAGCCCCACATGGGCATAGGGCTTACTAAAGAAAAAAAAAAGGGAAGCCCCTTAGTGATCCTCTCCTATGCTTTCTTCTCCCACCTGTCTCCCCAGAAGCAACCTTTCTTCTGAAGTGGTTGTCTATCTGTTTTATGTATAGGCACATGTGTATGCGCCCAGAAACAATAAATAACTTTCTATTAATTCCAAAACCTTACCTAAACTGCATTGTATTGTATCTCAGGCTTTTGACAATTATCCAGGTAGTATACCATTACCTCTTTGTTCCTCCCTCTATATGATTCCCTTACGTGAATAAACACCATTGATTTATACTCCTATTTAAGTGAGGTTTTTTGTTCTTTGCATACCACTTTTCACTTATTAAGCAATGTTGCAATGAAGATGTCAGCGCACTTCCAAATGCGTGTGTATGAAAGCTTTCACTGTTATATCCAGGGGCGCAATGACAGGGTTGTGGAGTGTGAACCTTTTTTACCTGGCTGTGCCAGTGCACACTTTCTCCAGAAGCATATGAACAACATTCCACTGTCCCTCTCCTTACCAACACTTCTTTTATCAGAATGTGGATTATAAGGGAATGGGTACTAGCGGTCTGAGAAGAGGCTAGAAAGTAGGCAAAGGCTAGATCTCAAAGTGACCGACAGAACATATTAGAAAACATGGATCCTATCCCCAGAACCCATTGAAGGGTTTTTAGCAGGAGAAATTACTGATCATGTTCCTTTTAGAAAGACCTCAGGAAGCAGTATGGAGAATGGATGGGGGTAGAAAATCTGGCTTTAGGGAAGGCCCTTGGAGGAGGTGGGGATTGAGATTCACCCAAATTTTACTCACTTTGTTTTGTTTTTCAATGAAAAGGCTAAACTTTCATTTCCACATTAATTGATTTTCCTCTAGTGGCACTTCAAGGTCATGGAGCTCTAGCCTAAAGGAAAAGAGAACAGGTTTTGCATCCATTGTCTGGCAGTTTTATAAAAGGACACATACTGTGCGGAAGAGACATACAGCCTCTGTCAATTGCACAAACCAATAAACACACCTTTATTGCTAATTACCATTTTCTTTTTGTGCTACTGTTTGCCAAATGGCAATGAAAGCTGAAGCACAGATGCTCATTAACATCCTTCTTGATTTACTGATAATTCAGCGCTGACAGTTTAATAAGCTTAGGACTCAACCCAAACATTATTTGTCACCACATTTTGGGGGCAATATCTTTTCTCACCTCTTAAACTAAAAAGCCTGTCCAGTTTTTAAAAATCGCACCAAAAATATCAGTGTTTTGAATTTGTATCACATGTTTTTAATGAAAAGCTTACAACCCGTCTCCCCCATTCTTCCATTAACCTTCATGATAAACTGTGAGAACAAGAAAGGGGTTTTATGAACCTCATTTTCCATAAGAAGAAACTGGGGAGTATGCCCAACCTCATTTCCCATAAGAAGAAACTGGGGAGTATGCCCAAATGATGTTTAAACTTAGTTGACCTGTCTGTAGCTGAATGAAAAGAGTAAAAATTCTTGACTTCCTTATCTGAGAGACAAGAGATTTCCGTCCCCAGTTATACTGAGATGTAATTAACATATAAAATTGTGTTAGTTTAAGGTGTACAATGGAATGCTTTGATATATGTGTACACTGTGAAATGATTAGCACAAGAAGTCTAGTTAACATCCATTACGTCACAGAATTACAAACTTTTCTTCTTGCGATGAGCAACTTCCAAATGTACGATACTGTATTGTTAACTACAGTCATCGTGGTGTACATTACATGCGCAGGACTTATTTATAATTGTGGGTTCACACCTTCCGACCGCCTTCACTCATTTCCCCCTCCCCCACCTCCTACTTTTGTCAACCACTGATGTGTAAGAGACTTCTTGAAAGTGGGGTTTTATTTCGCTTAGGAAATACTTAGTGGAAAAATAGTGAACGTGACATAATGAAATTTTGAACTCACTTTAAATGGCTGGTCTATTGTGAGACCTTCACATTTATTCATCTGGGAAGAAGGATCCCAGGGCAGGATCAGGCCTCCGTAGATGTTCCTGAGATGATTAAAAAAAAAAAAAATGTCCAGCGACAGACCTCACTGCCTTTATTATGCACTACGCTTGATGTTTCATTCTTTATGTTGGAGACAGGAGATGGTATCATACTGGCCACATTGTCAATCCACGGATATTCAAAAATCCCATAAAGGAAAATATTTTAAGTATGTTTATTCTCCTTTTTGTCCACTAAATATAAGAAGAAACAAGTTGTTTATAAAATACAACAATGTGAGTGAATCTCAAATACATTATGTTGGGTGTAAAAAAGCTAGTCTCAAAATGTCATATCCTATATGATTCAGTATATGTATGTAATATTTTTGAAAGAGAAAAGTTGTCGAGATGGAGAACAGATTACTAGTCATTAGGGGTTGGTTAGCTATGATAGTGAGCAGTGTGTGTGGGGGGGTAGTGTGCAGTTACAAGGAGCAGCACAGGAGATCTTTGTGGTGATGGCATATTCGTTCTGTACCATGATTTCGGTGGTGGTGACATGTGATAAAATCACCACTGTCATTTCTGGTTTTGATATTATAATATGATTACCTAAGATATAAACCATTATGGGAAGTGGATGAAGGGGACCCCGGACCTCTTCTATCTTCGAAGCTTCCTATGAGTCTATAATTATATCAAAATTAAAAAGGGGGGAAAACCCACATTTTTTCAAGTAAATGGATTCTAAAAGACATAGAAGTTGCTCTAAGGCATTATGTTCAACCAAACTTTAGATTTAACTAGGTACATAGAGTATTTAAATACCATAATAATTTCAAACAGAAAATCTTCCTCTCTGAAAAGTATTCAGTCATGGCTTAACCAATTGAAATTGCTTAAAAAACATTTTATCTTTGTTCATTTGTTTTTACTCCGGTCCAGCAGTATGTGTATCTTCTGATTTTTTTTTCCACTTGGAACCATTCCCATAAACCCTGGTCTGTTCATTCTAATTTGAAAATGTATAGAGTGTGGACATTGATCAAGAGCTCATTCAAACTGGCAAAGGCATCGGCACATAGTAGGATAGAAGGTGTGGATCATAAATTTATACTGAATGGACAACATGATGTCACCAGGTGGCAGTAGAGTGTTATGCCCACCTATATAAGACCTGGATAGCAGACCTACAAATAGCTAGGAAAAACTACTAAATCTCTGTTACTAAATCTCCCATATTTTCTAATATTACTGTAGCATATTTCAATCCCATAAAAATATATGCAAATTTGAGCAAAGAATAGCAAAGCCATGTTAAGATATATAACCTTGGGAGTTAGCCTGATTCACTTATAAGCTAAGAGACCCTGCCACATGCCAACCTTACAAAGTATGTAGTTCACACATCGGGAAAACCATGACTCAGTAAAAGGACAGATTGTTACATGCCATTAATATCTGGGTCTTCTGTGTATACTTGAAACCTTGAATTGAAAATCCTCAAACCCCGAGGATTTACTATATTAAGCTTAAGGAGAAGCACTTAGTTAAGAGATCAGCTTTTCTCATTTCAAGTATAAAAAATAGAATTCTGTATTTTTTTTTAAGAGAGAGTGAGAGCAGGCATGTGCATGCATGAGGGAGGGGGAAGGGAGAGGGAGAGAATGTTAAGCAGGCTCCATGCCCAGTGCAGAACCCGACACAAGGCTTGATATCATGACCCTGAAATCATGATCTGAGCCAAAATCCAGAATCAGATGCTTGACTGAGCCAACCCGTGGCTAAATGTCCCTAAATAGAATTCTGTATTAACCAGCTAAACTAACAACTTTAATCAGGAGAGCATATGTCTTATAGAGAAAAATGCCTGAAAACGAACCAATGGCTCATGTACAATTGTATAACTACTTCAGTAAATGCAGTTATTAAAATGCCTATGGAATTATAAATTGCATTAATAATGATACCCAGGGACCAATGAAGCCTATTAGATGGTACTTTAAAAGGCTAACATAAATCACAAAATACAGTTTAAGGAGGTGAGTCTTTTTGTTCTGATTGAAAGTAAAGAAACATGTAACAGCAGACTTTAACTCTCTAGAACTTATTTGCTTTGTGTTTTTCAAGAAAGTTGGAAGAGATAGAAAAAAATTACAAAGGCAGATTTCAGTACAGCCTAAGAGAAAACCTTTGAATGATAGACCTTTGGTATAATCTGCCCCAGGACGTGGCGAAGTTCCTCCCTTTGTGAAAGGTTTCAAGCAGAGACTCAAAACCAGGTTTCCTGTCAGTAATACTGGGATATTAAAATACTCACGTTTTTATTTTATCCTTTTATGATCTCCTCTACCCTATCCATACTTCATAAGAGAAATGGCTTTTTTTGAGCACTTATTATCTATCAAGCGTTTTTTAAGTGCTTTTCATGTCTTCATTTATTAGACATTTTTTGAACAACTACAGTGCATCAGGAATAATTTTAGGTACTGGGGATAGCGCAGTGAAAAGAAAAAAATAAAGGGCTTCATGGAGGGGGCAGAAAGATGACAATATCTCAGGGAGTGATAAGTGTTATAAAGAAAAATGAAAAAAAAAGAAAAGAAAAATGGAGCAAATCAAGGGATGCAGAATGATGGGGAGGGATGTTATCTTAGATTGCAAGGTTAAGGAAGGGCTCAGCCCGAAGCCTGCTTCTCCCTCTCCCTCCGCTTGCTGCTCCCCCGCTGGTGCTTTTCCTCCCACTTCATTGTAGCCTATGCCCACGTGTCATCTAATATGTCACCTAATCAGAGAGCTGTCATCACCTACTCGTCCTTTAGGTTTTGTCTTTTAACAATGCCTTCCTCTGGGAGGTTGCTGCTGAAGCCCCAGGACTGGGTTAGATGAAACCCCTCTTAGACTCTGTAGCAAGGGTTGTCCTTGAACTTAAAGAGAAAAATGCCTGAAAATAAACCAATGCTCATGTACAATTGCATAACTACTTCAGTAAATGCAGTTATTAAAATGCCTATGGAATTATAAATTGCATTAATAATGATACCCAGGCACATTTGTGAAGAAGACAAAGGGTGATATTGGTAATTCTGTTGGGTCAACAGATGTAGTAAATTCTACTTATGATAGTCTGTATTTTCCTTAATTGTCACTTTTCACGCTGTATCATCATTTTGGTTTACTGTTACTTCTCTCCTACCAGCAGAGGACTAGATAAGAGCAAGGATCTTGTATACCTGGCTCGTGTTTTTATCCTGTAGTTCCTTTGAAATGTCTGGCAAAGCATGCTTGCTCAAAAAATTGTTCACTCAACCAATGAATGAAACTAGCGGGATCCCCCAGAAAAGAACTGATTCTTGGAATAATTTGTTCCTCTCTTCCTGGAGAAGTGTTCACATGGGTTGTGACATATATTTTGCCTTTTTCTTTGAGTAAATAGTAATTAATTTTGGGGGGGGCGGGTGTGGTGAAATTCGTGAAGTTGAACTGGAAGAAAGGAGAAAGAAGATAATAAAACTTTTCCTCCTTGCAAGTTTCCGCTAACAACTATGTACTCGCAAGTCTTAGTCTGAGAAAAGTTTCTTTGAAAAGAAAGGCACCATGGAAATTTAAGGTATCAAAATTACTTTCACTTAAAGAAGCAATTTCACATCTGATGCTAGAAATTACAGCCTATGATTTCCAGCCATTCTCTGAAATAAGATGTGAATTTGGCCATTATTGACTTGATATAATTTTCTCAAATATGTCTGACATTTTCGGAGGCTTTAGTAGTTGAGTTCTGCCTTCCTTTCCTTTCTCTTGGAGTTTTTATATGCCCCCTTTCCATGTATCAGATGTCTCCAAATGACTTTACTCAGACTGTTCTCCCCTCTACTTCGATTCAGTTGGATATTTTCCACCATCTGGTTTCAGGCTTTTAAATGGGTATCTGGAGGCTAATATTTCCACATTCTAGTAAGAAATGGTAATTAAAAAATATGTTGCTTTTATTACCCTGTGGTGATGGAAGGAAACCGTAGGCAAACAGCACTACATTTTCTCTCATTTTAATGCAACAGCATATGAATCAGATTCTCAGCTACTTGTGGATTTCTTTTTTTCTGCCAGGTTCGTGTGGAGATTAAACTTCCCAACAAATGGGATGTATGGGCTCCTACACGTCACAAATGCCAGAGCAAATTTGTTAGCTCCAGTGCTAAGTCCTTCATTAGGTCCATGGCTCCCAAGTGCCATATTTTTTATGTTTTATATTATTGCATGCTATTTTGTTATCCTTCCTTGGGAGAGCAGGACGAATGGCACGTTATGATCATTTGTCTTAACCGACAACATAGGTGTGATAGAATCAATTATGTATATCTTTATCTATCTAAAGAGCTATACAGCAATTGACATACCTTATATGCTGTCTTGACAAGAACCGTGTCAACAGTAATTACTACTCAAGGCAATTAGGAAATGAAAATAAATGTATTACATTATGTGGAAGTGGAGAGCAATTAAGTCGCGCTAAGCTCTGAGACATCGTAAACACAATTAAGTATTTGGCGAAACCTCGGTAAAAAATGGATATCAGTAATTTTCTAGAAGAATCCAAAGTAAGCTTGAATTTATATTAAGTGATAATTGTGTAAGGGGATGACTGTCTCTTCTGCAGAACTTATGGCATCAGTTCAGAGCCCTCTTGCCCTTTGCTGACTGATAGAAGAAATCTCGCAGTAGAATGTCTTTGCTGTAACCCTAAGGCTTAACCCATTTTTTAAAAAGGTAAATTCAGTTTGGAGAAGCACACTATCGAGTCTTACCAGCCTGTCACCCTTAAGTTTCAATGTGCATACCACCTCCCTTCTTTTATTTATTTATTTTTTTAAAGTTTTATCCGCTGAGCAGAGAGCCTGATGCGGGGCTCGATCCCAGGACCCTGAGATCATGACCTGAGCCAAAGGCAGAGGCCAAAACCATTGAGCCACCCACCTCCCTTCTTAAAAACTGGAGATTTAGGGTGAGGAGAGAATGTAAAAGAACAGTTTTGAGAACACTGGGGGTGTGAGGAAGGTGAGGACAATCTATAGCACTGGGAAGAAATGAAAACATGGAAAAAGTGGCCGAAAGAACTAAACTCCTAACTGGTGAATTCCACTGGTGTGCTGGTAAAGCATCCATTCATTCATTCATTTACTAAACAATTGTTCACCAGGCACTGGGAGTATAAGGCGAACAAAAACAGATGCGCCCTTAGAAAGCTTAGTGTCTGGACCTTAGAGGAAAGATACAGGCAGTAATGACCATATGAATAAGCAACTACAAACTACAACTGATGCCAGGAAGAAGGAAAAAGTACCAAAAAGGATCTGACCTGAGTTCTGCTGGATGACTTGGAGGGGCCCAAGACACAATGTTCTAGAAAATGAGAGGGGGCATATGCAAAGGCTTATGCTATGAGGGAAGAAAGCAAGAAAGCCTTAAAGGCAAGCCAAGGCCAGACCACACAGAGGGTTGCCCAAAATGGTAAGGAGTTTTAACCGTATCCTAAGAGCAATGGGGAAGGAAACATTGGAAGATTTTAAGTTGAGAGAGGGATCACAGATAAAATTTGCATTACTTTTTTTTTTTGGCAGCAGTTGGAAGCAGATAGGAAGGGAGTGGTAGTGGGTAAGATGAGAAAAATTTAAAAGCTGTTACAGGTCAGTCAAGAAATAACTGCCTTGGGGCACCTGGGTGGCTCAGCTGCTTAACTGGTTAAGCGGCTGCTGCCTTCGGCTCAGGTCTTGCTCCCAGGGTCCTGGGATACAGCCCTGCTTTGGGCTCTCTGCTCAGCAGGGAGCCTGCTTCTCCCTCTCCCTCTGCCCCTCTGCCTCCTTGTTCTCTCTCTCTCTCTTTCTCTCTCTCTCTCTCTCTGTCAAATAAATAAATAAAATCTTTTTTTAAAAAAAGTTGGAAAATAATAGAACTGTCATAGGAGAACCTGGAAGGGTGTAAAGGGAAAAGCAGATCACATAGGAGACACAGTACTTGAAGAAAAATGCAATAACTCAGTATCTCCAGGCCACCCACCCAGGGGCAGGAGGAAAACCAGGCCCAAAGTCTCTGACTTTCCAAGGCACAGAAAGCATTCTAGGCTTTGACCGAGTAGCAGTCAGTCCCACTGGCACTAGGCAACTAAAATAACAGGACCTGGGAAGAACTCCCTGTCCAACAGTCCCTGCTACCTCCAAAGGGACCTTTCGGAACCCAGTAGCGCAGAAAAGCATATCCTGCCCCTTTAGGCAACACCAGAGAGAATCAAGGGGGGGGGGGGCTCTGCCCGGTCTAGGTGATCTGACAGAGAAGGCTCCAAGTCCCGTTAAGGTCAATGTCTCCTACCTACAATTAGGGGCATTCTGTCTGGGGAAGCACATTTAAAGAAGAATGAAGACCGCCATTTAGCCAATCTCTTTCAGGAAATAGAAGCACCTCATTTTATGAGGCCAGTATTACTCGGATCCCAAAGCCAGGCAATGGCAGTGCAAAAACAAAACTTCAGACCAATACAGACTCATGAACTTAGACTCAAAATACTTCAACCAAATATCAGCAAGACATTGTGTGAGTATGGCGTTAATTTTTCTGGAACTGTTTGGTAGAGTCCTCTAGTGAAACTATTCGGACTTGGAGATTTCTTTTACTGGGAACTTTTTAATTACACATTCAATTTCTTTAATGTCTATCTTGATGAGTTGGATAGTTTGTAATTTTTGAGAAATTGGTCCATTATTTCTAAGTTGTTGAAATCATAAGCTTGAAGTTATCTGTAGCATTTCCTTATTACTTCTGTGATCACTGCAGGATTGATAGCGATGTTTCCTATTTTATTCCCGATATTGGTGATCTGTGTCTTCTTTTTATTTGTTTTTTCAATTTTGCTACGATTTTATCAATATTGGTTTTTTCCCATAAACTAGCTTTCTTTGATTTTCTCTATTGTTTTCCTGCTTTTAATGCCATTGACTTCTGTTCTTATCTTTATTATTTCCTTTCTTCTGATTTCTTTGGTTTATTTGACTCTTTAGTTTCTTGAGTAGGAACTCAGATTATTGATTTGAGACTACACCCCAGAATGGTATAACGTTATTTTCTAAATCCACAACTCAGCATAATGAAAACTAAAAACCACTGGGGGGGGGCGGGTATTTCCAACTGGAGGTAAATAAACCAGTCCAGGTGAGCAATATGAAGTGATTATCAGAGTATTTGCACGGATCATTCCGAGCCATAAAGTCTCCTTTTGCAGGAATCTTTTGCAAAAGTAAATTTTTTTAGGGATGCCTGGGTGGCTCAGTTGGTTAAGCATCTGCCTTCAGCACATGTCATGATCTCAGGGTTCTGGGATCGAGTCCCGCATCGGGCTCCCTGCTGGGGCAGGGTGGGGGGCTGCTTCTCCCTCTCCTCCCTGCTTATGCTCTCTCTTGCTATCTCTGTTTCTGTCTCTGTCTCTCAAATAAATAAAATATTTTTTAAAAAAATAAATGTTCTTTTGAATTCTCTTGATGAATTTCTTAAGTCTCCAATTGCTACTGGCAGCATAGATAATTTCTAGAACTGAAAATAACATAAAAGGCAGATACTCTTTCAATATACTGTACGTTGAGAAAAAGGACTTATTGAGACAAGTGAATAGAGGACACAAAAGAATATCTCATGATGCTTGCACCCAAAATGGTAGCTAGGATTTCAGGGGAAAAGTAAAATAAAATAAAATAAAATCGGAAATGCAAAACTCAACAAGTCTAAGCAAGAATAGGACCGATAAGAAGATAGAGGTGCACAAAATTTAAGGCAAATAATGAGATTCAGTTTACAGAAGAGAAGACAATAAGAAAACGTTTGATGAAGATGATTTAAGAGTAATTGCACAATTGAGGAAGCTTTATTCAAGAATGATGATAATACTGCTTGTCAGAGCTGAGCCTCATTACTCACCATTTATTAGATGTGAAAACTGGGACAAATTACTTATCTCCTCTGAGCCTCCATTTCCTCATCTCTAAAGAGGGGAATGATAAAGTTACAGCCTATCATTGGGGACCTGGGCAGCTCAGTCGTTAAGCATTTGCCTTCAGCTCAGGTCATGGTCCCAGGGTCCTGGAATTGAGCCCCACATCACTGGGGCTCCCTGCTCAGCAGGAAACCTGCTTTTCCACTTCCACTCCCTCTGCTTGTGTTCTCTCTCTTGCTGTGTCTCTGTCAAAAAAAAAAATAAATAAAATATCTTTTTTTTTAAAGTTACAGCTATCAGAGTTATTATCAGGATTAAAGGACGTAATGTATTCGTCATTTACCATGATGTTTATACTTAGTAAGCGAGAAATGTTAGCTAATAATACAACTCCGGCCACAGTTTTCTATGTCCTCAGTACTACTAAATTATTTCTACAATTCTCCAAATATTTTTGTTTTTCTTAGTGTCTTTAAGGTATCATTCAATATTTCTGCACAAATCGCTACATAAAGGATCTCTTTTCTTGAGCTTAATGTCATACCTTTTAGTTTACTTGTTCAACTGTTTCCACTATGGCCATTTTTAAAAAAAGATTTTATTTATTTATTTGAGAGAGGGGAAGAGGGGGGGGGTGGAGAGGGGCAGAGGAAGAGGGAGAAGTAGACTCCCCCCTGAGCAGGGAGCTCAATGGGGGATTCCATCCCAGAATGCTGGGATCATGACCTGAGCTGAAGGCAGACGTTTAACCGATTGAGACACCCAGGCACCCCTTCTATGCCCATTTTATAGGCAAAGAATCTGAGGCTCAGGGAAAATCAGTAAGCTGTTCCAAAGGCATACAGATGACACATAATGGAACTGTGCATATAATTATTACCTCATGAGAAAATAAATGGAGGAAAATAAGAAATCTCTTTGAATGAAAAAAAAAAAAGTTTGGTTAGCTGAATAAGTTTACCTAGGATAGTATCAGTGCAAATTTTTTTTTTTCAGTTAGAGGAAGGGGTACTATGGGTGGCCTTATGAGTATCAACCGAGGAGTTATTTTTTCAAATTATACTTGTCAAAGGTTCTGGACATATAACAGTTTAAAATCTTTCTTAATATGCAACATAAGGGCACCTAGGTGGCTCAGTGGGTTGAGTCTCTGCCTTTGGCTCAGGTCATGATCTCAAAGTCCTGGGATCAAGCCCCACATCAGACTCTCTTCTCAGTGGGGAGCCTGCTTCTCCCTCTCCCTCTGCCTACTGCTCTGCCTTCTTGTGATCTCTCTCTGTTAAATAAATAAATAAATAAAGTCTTTAAAAAATATGCAACCTAAGATGTGCAAAAGAATCTCTATGTTTCTCTAATTGATATTAGTTTCCAACTTGAGTCTTTGTTTTGTCCCCTTACGTAATCTTGTGAATTCAGAGTAAACTCAAATAAATCAGAGTTTTCTCATCTATTTCAGAGTAAATTCGTTATATTTATGGTTTGCCTCCCCTTTTCTCTAAAGATGCATTCTTCTAGCCTGATTTTTTCAGACATTTTGTCTTTTAAAAGTTAAAAGCCTGAAATTTGGATATTCACAAACCTGTTCTTGTAAGTTGCTGCCTCTCCTATGAACTTCAAAGCCTATTTTGAAACTCAGAAGCTGAGAATTGATTCTCTTCTCTTTGAATTTCTGTCATAACAATGGTGCCCTCAAGGCAGTGGGTATAGAATAATACCTTGGCAGTTGCATGAATGGAACAGAGTAGCAATAGCAAAAAAATAAAAATAAAAATAAAAAAGCACATTATGATTATGTCATATTTTACAAATTTACCAAATAAAATTTAAATGTTTGTCTCAAGTGTTTTTGACAATAAGGTGTTCTAGATGTGAACCTGAACTAGAATATCAGAATATTCCCCTAACTAGAGCTACACTCCAGATAGGTAGGTTACTAATATCCCTAGATGGTGTGCTTTCAGCTGAGCTGGCCTTTGGCCATTAGCAGCTTCATATAGATCTTATTACTTGAAAAAAATAAAGTTAGGAAGCATCAGCCCAACCTCTCTCCGTTCCTATTCCTTTATTTAATCTTCTTTAATCAGTAAATGTATATAGCAGCAAGCCTAATCAGATCAGAGGTGGATAAGATATGGAAAGCATTAAAAAAAAAAAAACAATGAGTAGGGCAGACAAATTAAGATGGATTCAAGCAAGAGGAAAGTTCTGGGGGTGGGAGTAGAAATCAGCCAGAGCAACTCTGTTTCAGAGACAGGCCTCCAATCTCTAAAATTCTTGGAAGGGGAAAAAAAAGCAAGAGGAATTAGGATACCAGAAAGGAAGTCAAGGGAGCAGTTCGTTATTTGGACTCTGGTCCAGTTTGAGAAAAGGACTAGTCATAAGACTTAAGACTTAAAGCTCCTGAAATGACTTAATGGCCTCAGACTCTTCAGATTCTCCTGCCTTGGGAAAGAAACGGACCTAGAATTCAGAGCAGGAATGAATTTCAGCAAGATGTAGCATTAGGGAGCAAGGCAAATTGTGATTGCATACTGGGACAACTAATCTGAACAGAAATTCCTAAGCACTGAGAAAGGATGGCTTCATCTTATCTCAGGGATCTGTGATTGTGCCTGAGTTCTAGAACAAGAGTCAAACTCGGAGGGTGCCTGGGTGGCTCAGTGGGTTAAGCTTCTGCCTTTGGCTTAGGTCATGATCTTAGGGTCCTGGGATCGAGCCCCACATCGGGCTCTCTGCTCAGTGGGAAGCCTGCTTCCCCCCCTCTTTCTGCCTACTTGTGATCTCTCTCTCTGTCAAATAAATAAATACAATCTTAAAAAAAAATAAAAGAATCAAACCTGGAAAAAGCCAGGGATGCAGAGACTGTCCTACCTCTTACTGATAAGATATCTCTACTGAAGTACTTTCTTTTTTTCCCAAGATTTTACCCATTTATTTGACAGAGAGAGTGAGCATGAGCAGGGGGAGTGGCAGGTAGAGGGAGAAGCAGGTCCCCTTCTGAGCAGGGAGCCCAGTGAGGGGTTGCATCCTAGGACCCTGGGATCATGACTTGAGCTGAAGACAGACGCTAAACCAACTGAGCTGCCCAGTTGCCCCTCTACTGATGTATCTTTTTAATCTTGTCTTTGTGTCCTTATGGATTAACAATAGGGAGTGCGGAAAAAATATTTGGGATTAAAACTTGCAATATTTCTCTCCTATGGCCATCACATGGAAAAAGCTTCTGGTAATAAAAGGACCCAGACCAGGCAGCCCATCTCCTCCCCATCTTCATGACTCATCACCTATGAAGCCAAGACTTCTACATTCTCTAGCCTCCAGGATGATCTGTGTTTCCTTCCCCATAACTGAAGCAACTCCCCCCCACTTCCAAATCCCTTCACTAGGTCCTCTGTAGGTGACCCTTGACTCATATTTAGCAAATGACCCTATACTGAACATACATACAAGCATTACATTCATTGTCTTAACTGTGTCAGGGAGCAAGAATTTCCTGTCCCCTTCAAGGACTTTCTGGCTGGGATAAGAATCAAATTGACATGAGACAGATTAAAAGGAGAAAATCAATTTTAATTTCATTCATATGGGAAATGCACTCAGACATGGAAATTCCAAAGACAGTCAGTCAAAATGAGGTATCTATGTCACTGTGAACCAAGGAAAAATGGGTAGGGGGTCTGTGAGTTCAAAGGGAAGGAGTGGAATTCACAGGAAAATGAAAAAGAGTATATGTTTAGCAAATGTTTGCTGGGCTCAAAAACAATGGGACATAGAAGACTTTGATGAAATGGGTCTTGGGAGCTTCCATCCTGTCTACCATACCTAGTTTTATAGTTATCTCTGGTGATTGCTCTTTTCCTGGAACAGGGCCTCTATCTAGATCCTTTATAGGTAGTTGAGAGGGGAGGTAAAGAGCTTTTCCTGAATCTGCTGGGTTTCAGTTGCATTCTCTTTTTAAGTGTTCTGTTTTTTTAAAATGTAGACTCCATGCTGGGTGTGCAGCCGAATGCAGGCTTGAACTTACAACCTTGAGATGGAGACCTGAGCTGAGATCAAAAGTCAGACACTTAACCAACTGAGCCACCCAGGTGCCCCTCAATTGCTTTTTAATCCAAAATAATCTTCATGCCACAGTAGTCTATCTTGGGGCCACATGTCTTGGCCCCAGCAACCGAATCCCAGCTCTTCCCTGAGACCACTTCTCCTAAAAAACCAGCAACAACAAATTCCTGTTTTGTTGTTCATTCTGCCATTTTATCATTATATATATTCATATCATATCATTCTCTCCTTCTCCTAGTTGGTTGCCTACC
Source organism: Mustela lutreola (assembly GCF_030435805.1). NCBI lineage: Eukaryota > Metazoa > Chordata > Mammalia > Carnivora > Mustelidae > Mustela > Mustela lutreola. Next base: position 100,368,792 of record NC_081308.1, on the reverse strand, counting down.
ACCTCCCTGTCAGTCACTCCCCTCCCTTTATCAAACATTTTGCCAACCAACTCATAGCTCTTTTAATTTTTTAGTCTGCCCTCATCCAGGAGGATGGATCATGCATTTAATACCAATACCTCTCACTTTTTCAACGAATCCTAATACCCTTTTCCTCCACTCCATATAAATCGCTTCCACAATTTTGACATGGACCTCATTATCATTCACCCCTATTCTAATCAAAAGCAATCATTCAAGTTTTCTTCCCCTGACTTCAACCTCCTAGCCTCCCAGCTTTGTTGTTCAACTGTTTCCCCTTGTGGTCCCACCTCAGGGTCATGGAAGCTTCCAGTCTATTGATTCCTCTACTTTTCTCCCATTTGCTCCGATCCTTCCTTTCACCTCTTTTTTCCTTAGCCAGCTTAGAGTTCATGGCCTGTTATTTCTTTTTTTTTTTTTTTTTTTTTTTTTTTTTTTTTAATTTTTTATAAACATATATTTTTTATATACATATATTTTTATCCCCAGGTCTGTGAATCACCAGGTTTACACACTTCACAGCACTCACCAAATCACATACCCTCCCCAATGTCCATAATCCCACCCCCTTCTCCCCAACCCCCTCCCCCCGGCAACCCTCAGTTTGTTTTGTGAGATTAAGAGTCACTTATGGTTTGTCTCCCTCCCAATCCCATCTTGTTTCATTTATTCTTCTACCCACTTAAGCCTCCATGTTGCATCACCACTTCCTCATATCAGGGAGATCATATGATAGTTGTCTTTCTCTGCTTGACTTATTTCGCTAAGCATGATACGCTCTAGTTCCATCCATGTTGTTGCAAATGGCAAGATTTCATTTCTTTTGATGGCTGCATAGTATTCCATTGTGTATATATACCACATCTTCTTGATCCATTCATCTGTTGATGGACATCTAGGTTCTTTCCATAGTTTGGCTATTGTGGACATTGCTGCTATAAACATTCGGGTGCATGTGTCCCTTTGGATCACTACATTTGTATCTTTAGGGTAAATACCCAATAGTGCAATTGCTGGGTCATAGGGCAGTTCTATTTTCAACATTTTGAGGAACCTCCATGCTGTTTTCCAGAGTGGCTGCACCAGCTTGCATTCCCACCAACAGTGTAGGAGGGTTCCCCTTTCTCCGCATCCTCGCCAGCATCTGTCATTTCCTGACTTGTTGATTTTAGCCATTCTGACTGGTGTGAGGTGATATCTCATTGTGGTTTTGATTTGTATTTCCCTGATGCCAAGTGATATGGAGCACTTTTTCATGTGTCTGTTGGCCATCTGGATGTCTTCTTTGCAGAAATGTCTGTTCATGTCTTCTGCCCATTTCTTGATTGGATTATTTGTTCTTTGGGTGTTGAGTTTGCTAAGTTCTTTATAGATTCTGGACACTAGTCCTTTATCTGATATGTCGTTTGCAAATATCTTCTCCCATTCTGTCAGTTGTCTTTTGATTTTGTTAACTGTTTCCTTTGCTGTGCAAAAGCTTTTGATCTTGATGAAATCCCAGTAGTTCATTTTTTCCCTTGCTTCCCTTGCCTTTTGCGTTGTTCCTAGGAAGATGTTGCTGCGGCAGAGGTCGAAGAGGTTGCTGCCCGTGTTCTCCTCAAGGATTTTGATGGATTCCTTTCGTACATTGAGGTCCTTCATCCATTTTGAGTCTATTTTTGTGTGTGGTGTAAGGAAATGGTCCAATTTCATTTTTCTGCATGTGGCTGTCCAATTTTCCCAGCACCATTTATTGAAAAGGCTGTCTTTTTTCCATTGGACATTCTTTCCTGCTTTGTCGAAGATTAGTTGACCATAGAGTTGAGGGTCTATTTCTGGGCTCTCTATTCTGTTCCATTGATCTATGTGTCTGTTTTTGTGCCAGTACCATGCTGTCTTGATGATGACAGCTTTGTAATAGAGCTTGAAGTCCGGAATTGTGATGCCACCAACGTTGGCTTTCTTTTTCAATATCCCTTTGGCTATTCGAGGTCTTTTCTGGTTCCATATAAATTTTAGAATTATTTGTTCCATTTCTTTGAAAAAGATGGATGGTACTTTGATAGGAATTGCATTAAATGTGTAGATTGCTTTAGGTAGCATAGACATTTTCACAATATTTATTCTTCCAATCCAGGAGCATGGAACATTTTTCCATTTCTTTGTGTCTTCCTCAATTTCTTTCATGAGTACTTTATAGTTTTCTGAGTATAGATTCTGTGTCTCTTTGGTTAGGTTTATTCCTAGGTATCTTATGGTTTTGGATGCAATTGTAAATGGGATTGACTCCTTAATATCTCTTTCTTCTGTCTTGCTGTTGGTGTAGAGAAATGCAACTGATTTCTGTGCATTGATTTTATATCCTGACACTTTACTGAATTCCTGTATAAGTTCTAGCAGTTTTGGAGTGGAGTCTTTTGGGTTTTCCACATATAGTATCATATCATCTGCGAAGAGTGATAATTTGACTTCTTCTTTGCCGATTTGGATGCCTTTAATTTCCTTTTGTTGTCTGATTGCTGAGGCTAGGACCTCTAGTACGATGTTGAATAGCAGTGGTGATAATGGACATCCCTGCCGTGTTCCTGACCTTAGCGGAAAAGCTTTCAGTTTTTCTCCATTGAGAATGATATTTGCGGTGGGTTTTTCATAGATGGCTTTGATGATATTGAGGTATGTGCCCTCTATCCCTACACTTTGAAGAGTTTTGATCAGGAAGGGATGTTGTACTTTGTCAAATGCTTTTTCAGCATCTATTGAGAGTATCATATGGTTCTTGTTCTTACTTTTATTGATGTGTTGTATCACATTGACTGATTTGCGGATGTTGAACCAACCTTGCAGCCCTGGAATAAATCCCACTTGGTCGTGGTGAATAATCTTTTTAATGTACTGTTGAATCCGATTGGCTAGTATTTTGTTGAGTATTTTCGCATCTGTGTTCATCAAGGATATCGGTCTATAGCTCTCTTTTTTGGTGGGATCCTTGTCTGGTTTTGGGATCAAGGTGATGCTGGCCTCATAAAATGAGTTTGGAAGTTTTCCTTCCATTTCTATTTTTTGGAACAGTTTCAGGAGAATAGGAATTAGTTCTTCTTTAAATGTTTGGTAGAATTCCCCCGGGAAGCCGTCTGGCCCTGGGCTTTTGTTTGTTTGGAGATTTTTAATGACTGTTTCAATCTCCTTACTGGTTATGGGTCTGTTCAGGCTTTCTATTTCTTCATGGTTCAGTTGTGGTAGTTTATATGTTTCTAGGAATGCATCCATTTCTTCCAGATTGTCAAATTTATTGCCGTAGAGTTGCTCATAGTATGTTCTTATAATAGTTTGTATTTCCTTGGTGTTAGTTGTGATCTCTCCTCTTTCATTCATGATTTTATTTATTTGGGTCCTTTCTCTTTTCTTTTTGATAAGTCGGGCCAGGGGTTTATCAATTTTATTAATTCTTTCAAAGAACCAGCTCCTAGTTTCGTTGATTTGTTCTATTGTTTTTTTGGTTTCTATTTCATTGATTTCTGCTCTGATCTTTATGATTTCTCTTCTCCTGCTGGGCTTAGGGTTTCTTTCTTGTTCCTTCTCCAGCTCCTTTAGGTGTAGGGTTAGGTTGTGTACCTGAGACCTTTCTTGTTTCTTGAGAAAGGCTTGTACCGCTATATATTTTCCTCTCAGGACTGCCTTTGTTGTGTCCCACAGATTTTGAACCGTTGTATTTTCATTATCATTTGTTTCCATGATTTTTTTCAATTCTTCTTTAATTTCCCGGTTGACCCATTCATTCTTTAGAAGGATACTGTTTAGTCTCCATGTATTTGGGTTCTTTCCAAACTTCCTTTTGTGGTTGAGTTCTAGCTTTAGAGCATTGTGGTCTGAAAATATGCAGGGAATGATCCCAATCTTTTGATACCGGTTGAGTCCTGATTTAGGACCGAGGATGTGATCTATTCTGGAGAATGTACCATGTGCACTAGAGAAGAATGTGTATTCTGTTGCTTTGGGATGAAATATTCTGAATATATCTGTGATGTCCATCTGGTCCAGTGTGTCATTTAAGGCCTTTATTTCCTTGCTGATCTTTTGCTTGGATGACCTGTCCATTTCAGTGAGGGGAATATTAAAGTCCCCTACTATTATTGTATTGTTGTTTATGTGTTTCTTTGATTTTGTTATTAATTGGTTTATATAGTTGGCTGCTCCCACGTTGGGGGCATAGATATTTAAAATTGTTAAATCTTCTTGTTGGACAGACCCTTTGAGTATGATATAGTGTCCTTCCTCATCTCTTATTACAGTCTTTGGCTTAAAATCTAATTGATCTGATATAAGGATTGCCACTCCTGCTTTCTTCTGATGTCCATTAGCATGGTAAATTCTTTTCCACCCCCTCACTTTAAATCTGGAGGTGTCTTCGGGCTTAAAATGTGTTTCTTGGAGGCAACATATAGATGGGTTTTGTTTTTTTATCCATTCTGATACCCTGTGTCTTTTGACAGGGGCATTTAGCCCATTCACATTCAGGGTAACTATTGAGAGATATGAATTTAGTGCCATTGTATTGCCTGTAAGGTGACTGTTACTGTATATGGTCTCTGTTCCTTTCTGATCTACCACTTGTAGGCTCTCTCTTTGCTTAGAGGACCCCTTTCAATATTTCCTGTAGAGCTGGTTTGGTATTTGCAAATTCTTTCAGTTGTTGTTTGTCCTGGAAGCTTTTAATCTCTCCTTCTATTTTCAATGATAGCCTAGCTGGATATAGTATTCTTGGCTGCATGTTTTTCTCGTTTAGTGCTCTGAAAATATCATGCCAGCTCTTTCTGGCCTGCCAGGTCTCTGTGGATAAGTCAGCTGCCAATCTAATATTTTTACCATTGTATGTTACAGACTTCTTTTCCCGGGCTGCTTTCAGGATTTTCTCTTTGTCATTGAGACTTGTAAATTTTACTATTATGTGACGGGGTGTGGGCCTATTCTTATTTATTTTGAGGGGCATTCTCTGAACCTCCTGAATTTTGATGCTTGTTCCCTTTGCCATATTGGGGAAATTCTCCCCAATAATTCTCTCCAGTATACCTTCTGCTCCCCTCTCACTTTCTTCTTCTTCTGGAATCCCAATTATTCTAATGTTGTTTCGTCTTATGGTGTCACTTATTTCTCGAATTCTCCCCTCGTGGTCCAGTAGCTGTTTGTCCCTCTTTTGATCAGCTTCTTTATTCTCTGTCATTTGGTCTTCTATATCACTAATTCTTTCTTCTGCCTCATTTATCCTAGCAGTGAGAGCCTCCATTTTTGATTGCACCTCATTAATAGCTTTTTTGATTTCAACTTGGTTAGATTTTAGTTCTTTTATTTCTCCAGAAAGGGCTTTTATATCTCTCGAGAGGGTTTCTCTAATATCTTCCATGCCTTTTTCGAGCCCGCCTAGAACCTTGAGAATTGTCATTCTGAACTCTAGATCTGACATATTACCGATGTCTGTATTGATTAGGTCCCTAGCCTTCGGTACTGCCTCTTGTTCTTTTTTTTGTGGTGAATTTTTACGTCTTGTCATTTTGTCCAGATAAGAGTAAATGAAGGGGCAAGTAAAATACTAAAAGGGTGGCAACAACCCCAGGAAAATATGCTTTAGCCAAATTAGAAGAGATCCAAGATCGTGAGTGGGGAGAAAGGGGATAAAAAGAGGTTCAAAAAGGAAGAAAGAAAAAAGAAAAAAAAAAAGAAAAGAATTTTTTTTTTTTAAAAAAGAAAACACCTAAGAAAAATGTAAAAAAATATATATATATATTAGATAAACTAGTAAAAAATCGTTAAAAAAGAAAAAGGTAACAGTTAAAAAAAAAAAAAAAATTTTACCCGAAGGCGAGAAAAAAAAAAAAAGATGAAAAAGAAAAAATTAAATTAACTGCAAGACTAAAAAAAATCACAGGAAAAAAGCCATGAGTTCCGTGCTTGGCTTTCTCCTCCTCTGGAATTCTGCTGCTCTCCTTGGTATTGAAACCGCACTCCTTGGTAGGTGAGCTTGGTCTCGGCTGGATTTCTTGTTGATCTTCTGGGGGAGGGGCCTGTTGTAGTGATTTTCAAGTGTCTTTGCCCCAGGCGGAATTACACCGCCCTTACCCGGGGCCGGGGTGAGTAATCCGCTCGGGTTTGCTTTCAGGAGCTTTTGTTCCCTGAGCGCTTTCCGTAGAGTTCCAGAGGACGGGAATACAAATGGCGGCCTCCTGGTCTCCGGCCCGGAGGAGCCGACAGCCCAGGGCCCCACTCCTCAGTGCGCCCTCAGAGAACAGCGCCCAGTTACTCCCGTCTGCCTGACCTCCGGCCGCGCTCCGAGCTCACCGAGCCTGCGACAGGTTCAAGGTAACACGGAGCTGCGAGCTCACTGTCAGCTCTGTCTCTGTAGCCGGCTTTCCCGTTCCAATACCCGCAAGCTCTGCGACACTCAGACACCCCCGATCCTTCTGTGACCCTGCGGGACCTGAGGCCACGCTGACCCCGCGTGGGCTTCGCTCCGGTTTAGCCTCTGGAGCGATGTCCCTCCGCGGAACAGACTTTTAAAAGTCCTGATTTTGTGCGCGGTTGCTCCGCCGCTTGCCGGGAGCCGGCCCCTCCCCCCGGGGTCTATCTTCCCGTCGCTTTGGATTCACTTCTCCGCCGGTCCTACCTTTCAGAAAGTGGTTGTTTTTCTGTTTCCAGAATTGCTGTTCTTCTTCTCTTCGATCTGCCGATGGATTTTCAGGTGTTTGCAATCTTTAGATAAGCTATCTAGCTGATCTCCGGCTAGCTGAAGCAGTCTCAGCTTGCTACTTCTCCGCCATCTTGACTCCTCCCCTCATGGCCTGTTATTTCAATAAGAGTCAGCCAGTTATTTCGAGTGTAAGTTTACATTTACTAAGTTTGGGTGGGACTTCAACACTATTCAATATTCTTACCATGTTCTCTGTCTAGGTCACCAAAACTTCTCTGCTATCTTCAAATCTTTGTCTCCCTCTTCCACTCTCTGCCTATGCAGAAAGTGGGAGGAGGGTCAAAGATGTAAGAAGAGAGGAAAGAAAGAAACCTTCAGAAGGAAGTGCCCTCATTTTCTCAATACAAAATCCACACATTTACTTACATCCTCAAGCAGCCTATCATCCTTCTCCCTAATTAGGACAAAGAGCAGCTCTTTATTCTGTTCGAAACTAATTTCTCCATTATTATCTATCTTCACTTGTCTTCATTTCTTTATCTCCCGCTCACCCACTTCATTTTGCTTTCTGCCCCATCCCTCCAAAAATAGATCTGGCTAATGTCATCCGTGTCAATAAACAAAACAGACTTTACAGTTCACATTTTCTTTGCTCTCTCATCAGCCATGTTCATGTTAAATGGCATAACCCTTCTTGAAACATTCTTTTTCCTTCCTGTATACGACATAATACTTAACTATTATTTACATTTCCACCTCTCTGCTCATTCCTTCTCTGTTCTTTTGCAGGTGCACTCTTCTCTACCCAGCCATCCCATGTTAGAATTAATCAAGGTTTAGGGGTGCTTGGGTCCTCGGCTGGTTGAGTGACCGACTCTTGATTTCAGCTCAGGTCATGATCTCAAGGTCGTGAAATTAAGCCCCACATCAGGCTCTGCACTGGGCATGGACCCTGCTTAGGGTTCTCTCTCTGCTTCTCCCTCTGCCTTTCCACACTGTCCTGCTCTCTTTCTTTCTTTCAAAAAAAAAAATTAACCAAGGTTTCTCATAGACTCCACTGACTTCTCATTCTATAATCTTTCCCATGGCTTTAATTAGCATATATACTAAAGGTAGTAAAAATAAAAAAGTATATAACGTGAAGAGCAGAGAAGGAGAAAAGTTTTAACAGTTGGATGTTGTACAGATATTGTGTTAAGTATTGCATGTCCTATTGATGGATATCCTCATGGAGATACACACACACACACACACACACACACACAGAGGTGCCCATTTTCCAGTTTTTAAATTACAGTTAGTCAAGAGGAGCTGTTAAATACAAGTCTATGACAACTTTTCCCAAGTCAAAAGGCTGTTATATTTCATTTTTAGACCAGGTTTTCAGGTTGTTTTCAGAAGAAAGTGTTGGTAATGCTTCTTACTTCATTTTTACTTCTGGAAATTGAAGTTATACATCTTTAAATCCTTAACTTAATATGTAAATCCTCCATAGACTTCTCCTACAGATGATATTATCTCTATAAATGTGTTTCTCATTCTTCATAACAAGTTCATCTCTCCAGTCAGATCACTCTCATTAATACATCTTGCTACCTCCCCACCCCCTACATCCCACCACCACACCTTTATTAGTGCCATTGGCACTGTTTGGAATGTTGTCTGTTTATTTTTCTCAATCAATTTACATCATTTTGGTTAAGCATGAAATTATAATCATCAAGCATTATAATATTCTACTTTACTGACTATACTGTACCCAGTTCTTAACACTCCCAGGAGATCCTTCAGCACTAAACACATGGTATTTTGCCTTATATATTTTGTTCTTGTTCAGGAGCTATTTTTTATATACTCAGACCACCTGGAACCATACTACACATCAAAGAAAAAAGCTTCTGGTAGGAATTGCATGGCAATTTTTAAAACTATTTTGATGAAAGCCTCTCAAATACCTCTGCTTGGATTGATGAAGTTTTCACACATCTCTTTCTGGATTTTATTTAGGTCTGGGGGTGCAGTAAGACTGAAGGCAGAATAATTTAGATAATAGGCCCAACTCTGCATTTTGATTTCCATGTGTAGACCTAAATTATGTGACCAGATGTCAACAGAAACACTGGAAATTCTCCCACCTGTGAATGGATGATATTGTATGAAAAGACAGATGGTAAAGAGCAGCAAACATTTTGTGGAATGTTTCTTGCTTTGAAAACCCCTGAAGTTTAAAACCTGGCCTTTATTGAAGTCACATTAAGGCATGTCTGTAAATTCCATATCTATAGTAGATTAGCAATACAGACAACATGAGGTCTATTTACACAATAGTCAAGAGAGTGTTCAGCGAATACATAAACTATTGACTAGGGGATCAAACATCTCTTTTAGCGGCAAATTACTGAATGAGTTCTGACATTCTGAGATGCCCAAGATTTCCCATTGCTGATCACTTCTAAACCACACAGGACATTTGTGTCCAAAGGAAATGAGTAGTAGGACCCGATTTCTCCTCCCTTCTGAAACAACAATAATAAAGCAAAATATACAAAACAAAGGTTTTTCAAGACACTGGGTATCTGGCAATGAAAGAAAGTACTCCTTGAGAGATGAAAAAAATTTTAAAAAAGGTGAATCCTATGGTGTCAGTGTCTCAGTTTACAGTATTGATTTTCCATATCATTGGGAAAGCCCAGTGGATTTTCTGACTTGAGGATAAACAGCTGAGTGTCTAGGTAGATCAAGGCAACTAGAGTTTATAGAAGAGAGTACTGGGTTAAAGAGTGCTGTACTCAGGTATTCTGCTGAGTATTAGTGCCCACCTGTGAAGAAACTATCCACAGCCTTGGATACAATCTCCAGAGAATAAGTTAAAAATTTCCAGCATTGGGGTGCCTGGGTGGTTCAGTCAGTTAAGCGTCTGCCTTCAGCTCAAGTCATGATTCCAGAGTCCTGGGATCCAGCACCACACCAGGCTCCTTGCTCAGTGGAGAGTCTGCTTCTCCCTCTCCCTCTGTCCCTGCCCCCTGCTCATGCTCTCTCTCTCAAATAAATAAATGAAAATCTTAAAAAAAATTCCCAGCATCCACATAGTTCCACGAATAGTGACTATTCCCACCAGCTAAACAGAAAAATCTCAATATTTACAAGGCATTGTGTACAGGAAACAGAAGTATCTTGCTTCAGTAATGAGTAGTATCCTTAGAAAACAAACTACTTGGGTCTCACCTAACAAATCTTACAAGTATGACACAAAGTGATCAGTTTCCAATAATATAAATGCGTCTCCAATAACATAAATACATTCCAGAGCAAAGGGCCGGAAATACAAAAATATCAAGGCCTCACAACGTATGCTTCATCAGCATACAAGGGAAATACCATGGGAGGTGGAAGAAACTGCTTGCCAAAAATGCCATCAGGGGAGTCATATCAATAACTTCCATGTATTTGTGATTCTACAAGTTGCTATCCAGGAAATGTTCTTGTGGGAGGGGCAGGTGTCAACTCAAGTCTCCCACAGGCCTCCTGGCTACACAGAATGGATACTGAGGCAGCAATATTACGAAGTACTTTAGCTAAAGCTCTCAACAGCATTCAAAATTTTGAAATACATAGGAACACATTTAATGAAGAAGGTAAACGATCTGTTCTGTAAGGACTATAAGATTTTGATTTAAGAACTTGAAGATGTAAATAGAAAGGTATCCTGTGTTCATGGATTGAAAGAACTAATATTGTTAAGATGTCCGTACTGCCCCAAGCTATCTATAGATTTAATGCAATCCCTATCAAAAACCCAATTCCATTTTTCACAGACAAAAAAATAATCCTAAAATATGTATGGGACCAAAAAAGATCCTGAATAGCCAAAACAATCCTCTGGAAGTAGAATAAAACTGACAGCATTACACTTTCTGACTTCAAACTCTACTACAAAGCTATAGTAATCAAAACAGTATAGTAATGGTATAAAAATCAACAAATAAACAGAGGGAACTGAATAAAGAGCACAGAAATTAACCCTCACAAATACAGTCAACTATTTTTTTAATTAAATTTATTTATTTTCAGCATAACAGTATTCATTATTTTTTCACCACACCCAGTGCTCCATGCAATCCGTGCCCTCTATAATACCCACCACCTGGTACCCCAACCTCCCACCCCCTACCACTTCAAACCCCTCAGATTGTTTTTCAGAGTCCATAGTCTCTCATGGTTCACCTCCCCTTCCAATTTACCCCAACTCCCTTCTCCTCTCTAACTCCCCATGTCCTCCATGCTATTTGTTATGCTCCACAAATAAGTGAAACCATATGATAATTGATTCTCTCTGCTTGACTTATTTCACTCAGCATAATCTCTTCCAGTCCCATCCATGTTGCTACAAAAGTTGGGTATTCATCCTTTCTGATGGAGGCATAATACTCCAGAGTGTATATGGACCACATCTTCCTTATCCATTTGTCCGTTGAGGGGCATCTTGGTTCTTTCCATAGTTTGGCGACCGTGGACATTGCTGCTATAAACATTGGGGTACAGATGGCCCTTCTTTTCACTCCATCTGTATCTTTGGGGGAAATACCCAGGAGTGCAATGGCAGGGTCATAGGGAAGCTCTATTTTTAATTTCTTGAGGAATCTCCACACTGTTCTCCAAAGAGGCTGCACCAACCTGCATTCCCACCAACAGTGCAAGAGGGTTCCCCTTTCTCCACATCCCCTCCAACACATGTTGTTTCCTGTCTTGTTAATTTTGGCCATTCTAAGTGGTGTAAGGTTTTAATTTGAATCTCCTTGAGGGCTAGTGATGATGAACATTTTTTCATGTGTCTGATAGCCATTTGTATGTCTTCATTGGAGAAGTGTCTGTTCATATCTTCTGCCCATTTTTTTATATGATACCTGGGAATAAACCTAACCAAAGAGGTAAAGGATCTGTACTTGAGGAACTACAGAACACTCATGAAGGAAATTGAAGAAGACACAAAAAGATGGAAGACCATTCCATGCTCTTGGATCGGAAGAATAAACATTGTTAAAATGTCTATACTGCCTAGAGCAATCTATACTTTTAATGCCATTCCGATCAAAATTCCACCAGTATTATTCAAAGAGCTGGAGCAAATAATCCAGAAATTTGTATGGAATCAGAAGAGACCCGGAATCGCTAAGGAAATGTTGAAAAACAAAAATAAAACTGGAGGCATCATGTTTCCTGATTTCAAGCTTTATTACAAAGCTGTGGTCACCAAGACAGCATGGTACTGGCATAAAAACAGACACATAGACCAGTGGAACAGAGTCGAGAGCCCAGATATGGACCCTCAAATCTATGGTCAATTAATCTTCAACAAAACAGGAAAAAATATACAATGGAAAAAAGACAGTCTCTTCAATAAATGGTGCTGGGAAAACTGGACAGCTATATGTAGAAGAATGAAACTCGACCATTCTCTTACACTGTACACAAAGATAAACTCAAAATGGATAAAGGACCTCAACATGAGACAGGAATCCATCAGAATCCTAGAGGAGAACATAAGCAGTAATCTCTTTGATATCAGCCACAGCAACTTCTTTCAAGATATGTCTCCAAAGGCTAAAGGAAACAAAAGCGAAAATAAACTTTTGGGACTTCATCAAAATCAAAAGCTTCTGCACAGCAAAGAAAACAGTCAAAAAAGGCAAACCACGGAATGGGAGAAGATATTTGCAAATGACAATACAGACAAAAGGTTGATATCCAGGATCTATAATAAACTCCTCAAACTCAACACACACAAAACAGTCAAGTAATATTTGACGAAAGAGCCAAGAATACTCAATAGAAACAGAAGTCTTGTCAATAAATGGTGCCAGAAAAAACTGAGCAACCACATGCAGAAGAATAAAATCCAACCACCATCTTCCATCACTCACAAAAATTAAGTCAAATGAATTAAAGACTTGAACATACAACCTGGACCCATAAAACACCTAGAAGAAAACATTGGGAATAAACTTCTCGACATTGGTCTTGGCAATAAGTTTTGGATATGACACCAAAAGCACAGAAAACAGAAGGAAAGTCAACAATTGAGACTACATCAAACCACAAAGCTTCTGTACATCAAGAGAAACAAGCATCAAAATAAAAAGGCAATTTACAGAATGGGAGAAAATATTTGTAAATCATATATCTCACACAGCTCAATAGTAAAACAATGACAAAAATTTCCAATTAAAAAATGAGCACTGGACTGAGTAGACATCTTTCCAAAGAAAACATACAACAGGTACGTGGAAACATGGTCAACATCACCAATCATATAGAAATGGAAATCAAAAGCACAAAAAGATATGCCTCACACCTATTAGAATGGCTATCATCAAAAGATAAGATGTAAAAAGAGTTGGCAAAGGGCGCTTGGGTGGCTCTGGTGGTTAAGCATCTTCCTTTGGCTCAAGTCATGATTCCAGTGTCCTGGGTTCAAGCCCTGCATCGGGCTCCCTGCTCAGCAGGGAGTCTGCTTCTCCCTCTGCTCCTCCCCCCTCATGCTCCCTCTCTCTCTCTCAAAAATATATGAATAAAATCTTTTAAAAAAGGAAAAAAAATGTTTTGGCAAAGACATGGAAAAAAGGGAACACTTGTGCACTGTTACTGGGAATGCAAATTGATACAGCCAGTAAGGAGAACAGCCTGGAGGTTCCTCAGAAAATTAAAGATAAAGCTACCATATGATCCATCAATTCCACTTCTGGGTATATATCCAGAGAGGCTAAAAATCACTGTCTCAAAGAGATACATACACCCTCATGTTTACTGAAGCATCTTTTACAATAGCCAACACTAGGAAATCACCTAAGGTGTCCATCAATAGATGAATGGACAGACAAGTTGTGGTATATATATTACACAATGGAACATTATTCAGCCATAAGAAAGAAGAAAATCCTGCTATCTGGGACAACATGGATGGACCTCAAGGGCATCATGCTAAGTGAAATAAGTCAGACAGAGAAAGACAAATACTGTGTACTCTCACTTATACATGGAACCTAAAATAACTGTACTCACAGAAACAAAGAACATACTGTGGTTACTGGAGGATGAGGTGGAGTGGGGGAAATGGGTGAGGTGGTCAAAAAGAACAAACTTCTAGGTATAAATTAAATCAGTTCTGGGGATGCAATGTGCAGTGTGGTGACTGTGGTTAACAATACTGTAATATATATTCCAAAGTTGCTAAGGGAGGTATCTTTATTTTTAATTTTTTCTCATTTTTTTCCTTTTTTAATTTAAATTTGATTAGCCAACATATAATACATCATCAGTTTCAGATGTAGTGTTCAATGATTCATCAGTTGTGTATAATACCCAGTGTTCATCACATCATGGGCCCTCCTCAATGCCCATTGTTAATTCATTTTAAGAAATGTTTCATTGCCAAATATTGAATATATTTCCCATGGTATTTGTTTAAATACCAAACTCTTAATGCTTTGAAATAATTTCTTTTGCTTTTTTTTTTCGAAATTTTAGTTTCAATGACTCTAAAACTGTCTAAAAATACTAGTTATTGGTTTCATACAGAAACACACAACAGATACACACGTTACACAAAATTTAAATCTCATTGTTAAAAACTCTATATATTACTGTAGTCAGGAAGATGTAGAAACTTCCTTTTATTATTCCCTTCACCTTCATTTTCCTCCTGAGGGGCAACACTGTCAAAAAATTCACATTAGGTAATTAACCCAAAAGAAAACAGAATGAATTAATAATGGTTATGAAAATAAACATCTCTCCATGTGAGAGATTATACACCCTTTATTTCTAATAAATTTAATTTTTCAAAAGTACTTTATCCCATTTTTGCAAAAAGAAATATATGCATGTGTATGTTTATGTACAAATGAAGAGAAAGGAGAGTAAATCTTTAAAGTTCTCTCCACAGGGGAAAACAATTGTAACTATGTGAGATGATGGATGTTAACTAAACTTATTGTGGTATATCACTAAGTATACAAATATCAAGTAATTATACACCTTAACTAATACAATGTTTTACATCAATTGCATCTCAATAAAAGTGGAGAGAAAAAAACAAATGGAATCCAGTAATCCCACTTCCAGGTATATATCCAAAGGAAATGAAACCATTATCTCAAAGAGTTATCTACATTCCTATGTTCACTGCAACATTATTCACAATAGCCAAGACATGGAAACAACCTAAGTTTCTATCAATAGATGAATGGAGAATGAAAATGCAGTTTATATGCAATGGAATCTCATTTGGTCATTAAAATTAAGGAAATCCTGCCATTTGTGACAACATGGATTGACCTTGAGGACGTTATGCTAAGTAAAATAAGGTAGACAGAGAAAGACAAATACTACATGCTTTCACTTATGTGGAACCTAAAAAGAAACTGAGTAAAATGGTGGTTACCAGGGACTGGGGGTCAGGGTGGGGGGTGAAAAGATGTTGGTCAAAGGTTACAAACTTTTGGTTATAAGATAAATAAGCTCCAGAGATCTAACATGCAACACTGATTATAGTTAGCAATACTGTATTACATGCTTGATAAATGCTAAGAGAGTAGATCTTAAATGTTCTTGTCACAGAAAATAAATGGTAATTATGTGATGTGATGAAGACATTAGCTACTACTATGGTGGTAATCATTTTGTAATATGTAAATGCATCAAATCAACATGTTCTACACCTTGAACTTGCACAGTGTTACATGTCAGTTTTATCAAGCTGGAAAAAAAAAGTAAATCCACGTATTCAACTTTGAGTTAATTATTGTATCAGGTGTGAAGTTTAGGTTGAGGTTTTGGTTTTTGGTTTGTTTGTTTTTGTTTTTGTCTTTTGGTCTCCAATTGCTCCACCATCATTTGTTGAAAAGACCATCCATTATCACATCTAATTTGTCTTTGTTCCTTTTTAAAAAATTATCATATTTGTGCTGATTTAGTTCTGAATTCTCCATGCTATCCTATTGATTTATGTGTCTATCCTTAAATCAGTATTATACCATCTAGATTATGATAGCTATATCTATCATACAACACATATGGAAGAGTGCACATGGAGAAAAATTGTTCCTTCTATAAATTGTGTTGGAAAAATTGGATGTCCACATTCAGAAGAATAAAATAATAACTGTATCTTACACCATATGTAAAAATCAATCAAAAATGGATTAAAATCTTAACTATAAGACCTGAAACTTTAAAAACTACTAGAAAAAATAGGGAAAAATTTATTAATATTAGACTTGGCAATAATCTTTTGGATTTGACCTCAAAAGCACAGGCAACAAAAATAAAAATAGACAAGTAGAACTACCTCAGACCTAAAAGTTTCTGTGCAGCAAAGGAAACAAACAACAGATTGAAGGGAACAACCTAGGGACACCTGTGTGGTTCAGTCAGTTACGCATCTGCCTTCGACTCAGGTCATGATCCTCGAGTCCTGGGATTGATGCTCTCATCAGGCTCCTTCCTCAGTGGGGAGCTGGCCTCTCCCTCTGCCTGCTGTTCCCTCCGCTTGTGCATTCCCCTTCTCTCTTTCTGACAAATAAATAAATAAAATCTTTTTTAAAAAAATGAAGATACAAGCTATGGAACTGAAGAGAATATTTGCAAGCCATACACCTGATAAGGGGTAAATATCTAATATATATATAACACAATTCAATAACGAAAGAAAGAAGGAAAGAAAAGAAAAGAACCCAATTACAAAATGGAAAAAGGACTTAAATAAACATGTCTCCAAAGAGGACATACGAACAGCCACCATGTATATGACAAGGTGTTCAATATCACTAAAGATCAGGGAAATAAAAATCAAAATGAGTTATTACAACACACATTTTATAATGGCTACTATAAAAAACACAAAAGATGACAACTGTTGGCATAGATGTACAGAGAAGGGACCCTTTGGGCACTGCTGGTAGATATGTACATAGGTACAACCATAACGGAAAGCAGTATGGAGGCTCCTCAGGAAATTAAAAATAGAACTATCATACCATTCAGGAATCCTACTTCTGGGTATATGTTCAAAGGAAATTAAGTCAGGATCTTGAAGAGGTACATGCACTTTCATGTTCATGGCAACATTATTCACAATAACTAAGAGGTAGAAACAATCTAAATTTCTATTGACAGATAAACAGATAAAGAAAATATGGTACATGCCATGTATGGTATAAATATATATATATACCCTAGAATATTATTCAGTCTTAAAAAAGAAGGACACCCAGTCTATTACCACAATATGGATAAATCTGAAGGACAGTATGCTAAGCGATTAGCCAGACACAGAAAGACAAAAACTGTGTGATCTCACTTGCATATGGAACCTAGAAATGTGAAACTCATAGCCACAGAGAGTGGAATAGTGGTAGCCAGGGGCAGGGGGTTGCAGCACAGAGAGAGGTGTTGGTCAAGGAGTACAAAGATTCAGTTTGGCAGGATGAAAAATTTCTAGAGATCTAATGTACAGCATGATGACTATATTTAATAACACTGCTTTATAGACAAATTTTTTGAAAGACTAGATCTTAAGGGTTCTCATCATAGAAAAATGGTTAGTATGTGAGAGAAGGGAAATGTTTGCTTGGTTGTGGTCAGGGTTTCATAGTGTACACATATATCAAAGCATCATGTTACACATTGTAAATATATAAAATTTTTATTTGTCAATTATACCTCAATGGAGCTGAAAGGAAAAGGCATATAATGATCTTTATGGGGTGCCTGAGTGGCTTAGTCACTAAGTATCTGACTCTTGATTTTGGCTCATGTCATCATCTCAGGGTCGTGAAACAGAGCCCCAAGTCAGGCTCCATGCTCAGCTGGGAGTCTGCTTGAGATTCTCTCCCTTTCCCTCTGGCCCTCCTCCTTGTCCCGTGCATGCACTCTTTCTCTGAAATAAATAAATAAATAAATAAATAAATAATTTTGAAAATGGAGAAGCATTCCATGTATTAGTATTTGTAAAAATGTCAGTTCTCTCTAAAATAGTCCAATTAAATTAAAATTCAAGATTTATATTCAAGAAAAGACACTATAGACAGAAGTGAGGCACATTAACAGAATGGAACTAGATACATTTAATGCTTACAACTGCACACATGATTTGCCTTTGCAAATCAATAAGGCAAAGAGAAGAGCCTCAGAAAAATGGTCAATGGATACAAACAAGCACTGAAAAGAAATGGAAACCTCAAACTCTAGGAAGCATATGACAGTAATACTCACACTCATCAGTAATGACAGAACTACAAATTAAGATAATAATGAGATTTCACTTTAAATCTAAAAGACTAGCAAAAATCAGGAGACTGGATGAATCCATGCATTGATTGGTAAGGAAATAGGGTTGTGGGACCCATGCCAGACACTCTGATCTCTTGACCCCCACCTTTTTGTCTCTCCCCTGATTTTATTTATTATTTATTTATTTATTTATTTATTTTTTTAAAAAGATTTTATTTATTTATTTGTCAGAGAGAGAGTGAGCGAGAGCGAGCACAGGCAGACAGAATGGCAGGCAGAGTCAGAGGGAGAAGCAGGCTCCGTGCAGAGGGCAAGGAGCCCGATGTGGGACTCGATCCCAGGACCCTGGGATCATGACCTGAGCCGAAGGCAGCTGCTTAACCAACTGAGCCACCCAGGCGTCCCTCTCCCCTGATTTTAATCCTGCTGTATCTATGACAACTTACATCTCACCTCATGCACATATCACCTACCTCCACTTTTCTATGCTGGTCTCTTCCAGTGCCTTCTCAGTCTCAGTTTCCCCTGTAAGCTTACTCCTGATCTCCAAGATCACCTTCCACATAAACTACCTGCTCATAAATCCTGGCTTCATTCTTTCTGGGAACATTGGCTAAAACATGCACCATCATGTACTGCTGGTAGAGATGTAATTGTGCAGCTCTTCTAGAGAGAAATCTGTCAATATACAAGTAAATCACATGTATGCATATCCTGTAGCCCACCAGTTCCTTTCCTAGCTATATAGCCTAAAATAATTATATTATTGCTGCATAAGGGGATATATTCAAAGATGTTTATTGAAGCATGTTGGTGTGGAGGGTAATATAAGATAATCTAATTGCCATCACTGGCTAAATGTGGCCAGTTACATAAGAGTTAGTAGTGCATACTTGTAGGAACATGGATGGATCTTAAAACCACAGCATTTGGGGCATCTGGGTGGCTCAGCTGGTTAGGCACCTGCTTTCAGCTCAGGTTATGATCCCAGGGTCCTGGAATCTACCCCTCAATTGGGCTCCCTCCTTAGTGGGGAGCCTGCTTCTGAATGCTCTCCTCCCAGCTTCTGCTATCTCTTGCTATCTCTGTCTCTCTCTCTCAAATAAATAAATAAAATCTTAAAAAAAAGAAAACCCCACAGTACTTGGTTGAAGTTGAAAAAAACAGAATGAGAGAAGATAGTATAGTTCACACAAATTATAAAAACATGCACAAAAGAATACATGCTTTGCAAAACACTCTTTCAAATATGCAAGCAGACATTTAACATGTTCAAATAGTTGCCTGTGAGGTACAGAGGAATGGAAATGGGGTATGAAGTTTAAAAAAGCAAAAACAAATAAGAGGGTCTTCTCTAATCAATAATGATAATGAGTTATGAATTAAGAATTAAGAGGAATTCAAGCCTTTTTAGTTGAGGTCCAAATAAAGTAAACATCACATTTTCCCCAAAGATTTATTTATCTGAGGGACAAAGAGAGAGTGGGGGTAGGAGCAGAGAGAGAGTCCTCAAGCAAGTTTACCACTGAGCACAGAGCCCAACATGGGGCTTGATCCCAGCACACTGAGATCATGACCTGAGCAGAATGAGCCACCCAGGTACCCCCCAGAACATCACATTTTTATATGCATATGTATTGCCTCATTTTTTAAAAAAAGATGTATTTATTTATTTCAGAGAGAGAGAGAAAGGAAGAGAGGGCGTGAGTAGGGGGAGGGGCAGAGAGAGAGGGAGAGAGAATCCACAAACAGTCTCCATGCTGAGTACAGGGCCCATCCTAGGGATCATGACCTGAGCTGAAATCAAGAGTCCAACACTTAACCAACTGAGCCACCCAGGTGTTGCCTCATTTTTATCTGTACGAAATTCTATGTTTGGGGGCGTCTGGGTGACTCAGTGGGTTAAAGCCTCTGCCTTCAGCTCAGGTCGTGATCCCAGGGTCCTGGGATCGAGCCCCACATCAGGCTCTCTGCTCAGCAGGGAGACTGCTTTCCTTCCTCTCTCTGCCTGCCTCTCTGCCTACTTGTGATCTTTGTCTGTCAAATAAATAAATAAAAACTTGAAAAAAAAAGAAATTCTATGTTTTACTACTTAGAGTGTGATTGACTCTTTCTGAAGTCTTTCGTCCCTTCATGTATCAATAAAGTATTCATTGAGTCTCTTACTATGTACCAGTCCTCCTCCAGACATTTGTGATAAATCAGTGAAGAAAAAAAAATAATAATTCTTGCCCTCATTAAGCTTTCCTTCTAGTTAAGAGAACAGGAAGCAATAAACATAAGTAGTTTTGTGTTATGTTAAATTATTTGTTAAGGTTTTGTGAAATGGCTGTCAGTGCTATGGGGGAAGATAGAGCAGAACGATGAGAGTAGAGGTGTCAAATGGGGAATGGTTTACAACTTTAAACAACATGAAAAGGGTAGACTTCATGAAAAATTCAGTGTGTTTTATTTCCTTTCCCACAATATCTCCTTATTTTAGTGGCTATAATTTGGGTGGCACTTTGTTTTTTGCATTGTATGTCTTTTTGTTTAAGAATATTTTTGTATTTTCTTACAGGGCAAAATTTTTATAAGGTTGATTCTATAGTTCAGTGTTTCTAGTAATGTTGTACTGTGTCATGTCATTACTTATTTAATTATGCTAATTCTAGAACATTCTTACCTTCCTTTCCATACAAATCTGTTGCCTTATTTTATCAACGATCACAGTTTCTCTTATGGATTCCTAGTTTATTTAAACTTTATTGAAAGCAGAAAGCAGATGTTTTCTGCAAGTTACTTCTGCTTACTCTAGTAAATGGTTTTAAAAATGTTCCTCTTTTTTCTTTTTCTTTCAGATTAAAAATAAGATGAGTATTTATTAATGGCATCAGATCATTTTCAGATAATAAAAAAATACCCCTAAAAGCTGCCCTTTTACATATTCTCACATATCATTGGTGGCAAATAGAAATACCCAGCTGGGGTTTAAAAATATTCTGAAGAATACACTCTTGCAAAATATAGATTTCAATAGAACACTTTTTTAAAAAGATTTTATTTATTTATTTGACAGGAAGAGAGAGTACAAGCAGGGGGAAAGGCAGAGGGAAAGGGAGAAGCAGGCTCCCCACCAAGCAGGGAGCCTGATGTGGGACTCGATCTTAGGACCCTGAGATCATGACCTGAGCTGAAGGCAGACACTTAACTGCCTGAGCTACCCAGGCGCCCCACACACTTTTTAAAAAGTTAATTTCAATTGTACTGAGTTAAAATCCTCAAACCAAAAACATGAGATCTACCCTCTTCACAATTTTTAAGTCTACATTATAGTATCATTAACTATGGGCTCAATGTTATATAGTAGATCTGTAAAGCTTTTTCATCTTGTATGACCCAAACCTTATACCCATTGGACAGCAGCTCTCCTTTATCTCCTTCTGGCCCAGCAATCACCATTCTACGCTGTGCTTCAGTGAGTTGGACTCCCTGAGGTACCTCATTTGTCTAAATGGAATCATATGGTATTTGTCCTGTGACTGGCTGATGTATCACCCAGCACAATGCCAAGGTTTATCTGCCTTTTGCATATGATGGGATCTTCTTCTTTTCATGGCTGATTAATATTCCATGGTATTATATATCACATTTTCTTTATCCATTCATCTTTTTTTTTTTTTATTTTTATTTTTATTTTTTTTATTTTTTATAAACATATATTTTTTATATACATATATTTTTATCCCCAGGTCTGTGAATCACCAGGTTTACACACTTCACAGCACTCACCAAATCACATACCCTCCCCAATGTCCATAATCCCACCCCCTTCTCCCCAACCCCCTCCCCCCGGCAACCCTCAGTTTGTTTTGTGAGATTAAGAGTCACTTATGGTTTGTCTCCCTCCCAATCCCATCTTGTTTCATTTATTCTTCTACCCACTTAAGCCTCCATGTTGCATCACCACTTCCTCATATCAGGGAGATCATATGATAGTTGTCTTTCTCTGCTTGACTTATTTCGCTAAGCATGATACGCTCTAGTTCCATCCATGTTGTTGCAAATGGCAAGATTTCATTTCTTTTGATGGCTGCATAGTATTCCATTGTGGTATATATACACAATGGAATACTATCCATTCATCTTTTGATGGACATTTAGAGTTATTCCCACCTCTTGGCTATTGTGAATAATGCTGCAATGAACATGGGAGGGCAAGTGTCTCTTCAAGATCCTTGTATTTCCTTTGGATATATACCCTGAAGTGGGATTGCTGGGTCATACAGGTGTTCCATTTGTGATGTTTTGAGGAACCTTCATGCTATTTCTGCAGTAGTGGCATTACATTACACTCACACCAACAGCATACAAATGTTCCCATTTCTGCACATCCTTAAAAACT
Organism: Mustela lutreola; assembly: GCF_030435805.1. Lineage (NCBI taxonomy): Eukaryota > Metazoa > Chordata > Mammalia > Carnivora > Mustelidae > Mustela > Mustela lutreola. The sequence continues at coordinate 100,346,440 of NC_081308.1, read as the reverse complement.
CTTCTTTTCTGTTTTTGTTTTCTAATGGCCATCTTAACAGATGTGAAGTGATAGCTCATTGTGATTTTGATTTGCATTTCTCTGATGATTAATGATGTTGAACATCCTTTCATATACCTGTTGGCCATTTGTATGATTTCTTTGGAGAAATGTCTATTTAAGTTCTTTGCATGTTTTTTTTTTAATTGGGTAATTTGTTTTTTCTTTTTCACTTTGTTGTTTCCTTTGTTCTCTACTTCTACTATTTAAATCTCATGTTTATCTTTTTTCCTTTCATTTTGCAGGATACTTTTATAAGCCACATGCTGGTTTTACAAAATACGTATTTATCTCTTAATTAGAGCTGGTCCATACTAAACTGGTCAATGACCCAAATTAGTACAGAAGGAGTCTCTGCAAACTTTCTCACTGTGCCTCAACACTGTTAGACTTAATGACTCAGAAGTTTCATTGATGTCTGTTTATTTATTTATTAAAAGATTTTATTTATTTATTTTTGAGAGACAGAGGGGAGAAGAGAGAGCATGTGCAAGAGCATGGCGGGGGCAGCAGGGGAAGCAGACTCCCCATTGAGTGGGGGTCCCAATGCGGGGCTCGATCCCAGGACCCTGGGGTCATGACCTGAGCAGAAGGCAGATGCTCAACCGACTGGGCCACCCAGGAGCCCTGATATGTATTTGTATCACCAAATTAGTGATACTGAGACCTGGGTGGGAAAGAATGTGGAATTTGGGGGCTGTCCTTCTGGAGAAAATTAGTCTCTGCACGCTTCCTCTTCACCATTTGGTTAAGTGATATTCCATGATTAAAAATTTTGCATCTATTTCTCTCTGCTGCCTAAACTCAACTCCAGTTACAGAATGTGGCTATGTCAGTTCTCTTTCCTAGTGTTGCCATTGATTTTTGCAGGTAATTGCTAGAAGCTGGGAGAAGAATAATCCCAGATTTCCTGTTCGATGTGACCAGACTTGACCTTGTGGTCCACTTGCTGATGAGTCCCAAGTGGTCTGAATCTACAGTAATGAATTTGTTCAAAGGGCCTGTTGCACATTTGTTGCCAGTCTTACCCTAACCTCCAGCCCACACGTTCTGCCTAAGAAGGTTCTTTTTGGCTTGGATAAGCTGGTACTTGTCTAATTATCCACCCACTATACTGAATATCTATGAAATAATATTGATTTTTATTATTGTGATCATAAAGGAGTGTGTGAGATAACAGTGCTCTAACCTCCATTTTCTGGTAAATATTATCATTTAAAAATATAGTACATACCTTAATCACATGCTTTAACTGCATGGTTACTGTTCACAGTTACTGTCAAAATATTGACCAACATTAGAAGTACAAGAAAATTAAACAACCCATTGTTTACATTTTTGTATATCTTTTCCTATTACTTCTCTGGATCTGGAAAAAATAAGGTATTCTGACCTTATTTTCACATAACTGTTTTGTGTCATAAAGGAGATCCCAGTGACTCTGTGTGTGTGTGTGTATGTGCGCACACGTGTGTTGTTTAATCAAACTCCATTACATTATACAGACAGTCCCCAACTTACTATGATTTGACTTAATTTTTCACCTTTACAAATGATACACATTCCGTAGAGACTGTACTTCAAATTTTTAATTTTCAACCTGTGTTGGGCAAGCAATATGATACTCTCTTGTGATGCTGGGCAGTGGCCCTTCCAGTCAGCCACGCCATCACGAGGGCCTACAACCAGTAGAGCATTCAATAAATTACGTAAGATAGTCAACACTTTGTCATAAAATAGGCTTTGTGTTAGATCATTTGGCTTACCTGCGGGCTAAGCTACGATGCTCAGTAGGTTAGATGGAGTAAATGCATTTTCGACTTAGAATTTTTTTTTAAAGATTTTTTTATTTGTTTGAGAGAGAGCATGAGCTGGGGGAGGGGGTGCATAGAATGACAAACAATTCCCTGCTGAACCCGGAGCTTGCTGTCCCAACGTGGGGCTGATTCAGGATGCTGAGATCATGACTTGAGCCGAAGTCAGATGCTTAACTGACCGAGCCACCCAGGTGCCCTTCAACTTAGGATACTTTTAACTTATGAGTGTTGCCCCATTGTAAGTCTAGAAAAATCTGAAGTTAGTGGACATTCTTTCTTAATTTAGGCAAAAAAAATCTGTAAATCTTAGTTTTCTGAGGAGTTGTGTGTTTTACTTTGTAAAAAATATATTCAGGTATTTTTAGAAGCCAGGAGATGCTATGACAGCAGCTGCTGGCCAGATGCCATTTATTAAAGGCACCATCTTTCCTTTCTTGGGTCCCGGGGTATATGAAAGCAAGAGAATTCTTTTTCTTGTGGTCAAAAAAAATAATTAAATCTGCAAGCATTGACTAGATATAATCTTCAGTTTATTTTAAAATATTTTATTTACTTTTTGTGGAAAGATATTTCATGTGGAAGATTAAAATATAAGCAATGATTTTATTCATCTAGAATATCAAGGATTCCTCATGATAGCAAAATCGTTTTTAAGAAAATAAAATGTATATAACAAAGTAAAATATTTTGCTAAGAACAAAGGCTATGCCTTATAATCAGTGTATCCCAAATAGAGATGCACGAGCATCTCTTTGCTATGCACGAGCCCTCACTTTAACACATTATTGCCTTGAATTTCCTCTTTGTTAAATTGTCCTAAATGAACAAGTAAAATGCTCTTAAGTTTTAATGCAACAGGTAAACAGAAATCCTCCTGTTACTGTTTTTATGATGGATTTTAAGATTAGAAAAATGAACTTCTTAAAGTGGTTTAGCTTAGGAATATTGAGCTGATAATTTGTGGAGTTCTCTTTTGACACCTTAATAGCAATGGTATATCTATCTCCCTAATCTTGTTACTGCATTTACTTCAAGGGAAAGCATATTTATGAATACTGAATCGCTGCCCTTTTCTACAGGAAGGCTCAAGACCCAGCAGCAGATTGTAACTCCCTTTCACGTAGGCATTTTCACACCTATGACAGATGTACATCCCGTGATTCTTAATTTCTAAAAATGAAATCATCTATGTGAAATCACTCTGTGAAATGTTAAAGGTCCTAGATATATTGAAGGCATGAAGTGGCAATATGATGGCTTTATCAGAATACTGAATTTTTTTTAACTACATCTTCATTCTCTCTTCTCATTGGTTCTGAGCATAAAAAAGTTATTCTTGGGGTGACTGGGTGGCTCAATCGTTAAAGTCTGCCTTCAGCTCTGGTCAGGTTCCCAGGTCCTCCAATTGAGACCCACACCAGGCTCCCTGCTCGGTAGGGAGTCTGCTTCTCCCTCCCCAACTCTCCTGTGCTTGTGTTCCCTCTCTCACTATCTCTCTCTGTAATAAATAAATAAAATCTTTTTAAAAAATCTATTCTCAAGGCTTGAGGGATTACCTGGGTGTCTCTTCTAATTGGATATAGACAATTCTGTCTTCAGCTAACAAGAATTTTCTCCAAATTATAATTGATGTGTTTATTTATTAACACTTTGGAAATTTCACCCTTGGTTTTACTGATATCCTCAAGAGGTTTTTGGTGGTGTTTCTAGAAGTTGCATTTTCTATTTTTTCTTTTTAACTTCCTTCATGCTGCCTGCCCACCTCCTCCCCTCGGTTTGGTTCTTTTCCTGGCTTATCTATTTCAATATTCTACTCAATTACTTTCTCTATTTTAAAAAATTTTAAATACATACATTTAATGTTGTATATTTGCCTGTAAGTACCATTTCAGGTTTGACATGTAGAAATTGCGTTGTTTTGAAGTCAGTTTTAAACTCACTAAACGTGTTTTTTCCCCTATAGTTAGACTCTATATATCTCATTCAATGTAATGTTTTCAGACTACAGTTTGCATGATATCAACTTTGAAATTTCCTGAAAATTCACTTAAATCCAGTACACTGTTTTTCTTTTTAATTCCTTTTTAAATTTTTTAATTAATTAATTAATTTTCAGCATAACAATATTCATTGTTTTTGCACCACACCCAGTGCTCCATGCAATCCGTGCCCTCTCTAATACCCACCACCTGGTTCCCCCAACCTCCCACCCCCCCGCCACTTCAAACCCCTCAGATTGTTTTTCAGAGTCTCTCATGGTTCACCTCCCCTTCCAATTTCCCCCAACTCCCTTCTCCTCTCTAACTCCCCTTGTCCTCCATGCTATTTGTTATGCTCCACAAATAAGTGAAATCATATGATAGTTGACTCTCTCTGCTTGACTTATTTCACTCAGCATAATCTCTTCCAGTCCCGTCCATGTTGCTACAAAAGTTGGGTATTCACCCTTTCTGATGGAGGCATAATACTCCAGAGTGTATATGGACCACATCTTCCTTATCCATTCGTCCGTTGAAGGGCATCTTGGTTCTTTCACAGTTTGGCGACCGTGGCCATTGTATTTTTATATTTTTAAATATTTTACTTATTTATTTGACAGAGAGAGAGTACAAGTAGGCAGAGCAGCAGGTAGAGGGAGAGTGAGAAGGAGGCTCCCTGGGGCTCCATCCCAGGACACATCATGACCTGAACCAAAGGCAGACACTTAACTGACTAAGCCACACAGGCGCCCAATATTCATCTTTATAAAAATACCTGATTGTTTTTCTAAAGAACTATACTAATTTCATACTCTCAACAGCAATATATAAGAGCTCCTGTAGATTCAACACCATCTCTCTTGCCGTTCTCTTGGCATTCTCTCTGTCTTTGGTTGATCAGTAGCTGTTGGGTCAGCCCTCAGTTCTTTGTCATCTCGAACCAGCCTCTATATACATGTTTAGTGAAGGTACTTAAAGAGCTCTCCTACCTTTACTGAATAGATAGGTTTCCACATCCCCCAATCCTGGCTTTATAATGAAACACTGATACTGATCCCATTTCAAATGGAACATCTTAAGTTTTTAATACACTTGAGTAGCCAAACTCCTGACCCCACACTACACACTCCAGAGAACAGCAAATTTAACTAACTTTCATTTTTGTTATATTTCTGGTTCATAGATCTGTCCTCTTCTCTTCCTCTTTTTATATTGCCCCATCATTGTTAAGTATTGAAAGCACAATCAGTATGCTACATAATAAAGTTACTAACTGATTTTGACCAAACGTAGCTCACAATTTTTATGACGACCTAGAAACTAGATTATGAAACCTTAAAAAGAAGAAATTTTGTATTAAATTTTTATAATCTTCACATGCACATATAATAATATATGCTGTGGCATATAGTAAATCCTCAAAAAATGTCAAATAAATGACACAAGTGACTGTATGATCGTTCATTGCCACAGAAAACCAGGAAAACATGAATGGAAAAATACATATGTTTAATAGCCCATGGCCCTTCTTAATTTTTGCTTTACTGAGATGTTTACAATTTTTGTTTTTAGTGATGGAGAGGTTAAGAAATGAACAGCACCTGTAATAATCTGTTTGTTACTGTCATCACAGTATCACTATATTGTTACTAGGAATTTGAGGTTTTATCTTGCGCCTTAGCAAAGCATGCATTCAAATAACCTCAATATATTTGTAAAACAATATTAAATTCAACCACTTCTATGATGATTTCAAACTGATTATCATTCTATCACAAAACACCTATTTGAACAAATAATTTTTATGAGGAGTTAGTTATCATAAGGTAAAACAAAACCCGATTGTCACTGAAATTTAAGAATGCAATAATAATCTGCCTTATATCTTTGCATAATCTAGCACTTTAGAGGACTAGATAGTCTTTGTACAATGTTTTATACATTATCCATTTAGCAAACCAGCTCTTCCTATTTTTGGAATCCCCAGTAGCATTTGCACAGTCAAGATGGTTGGTCTTTCTAAAAACTTTTCAAGTTCAGTGTCTAGAGCCTTTCTAATAAGCTACTAATTAATGCATCTCTCTGTTTTCCTTCCCCACACTCTTCTATTTTACTTGAAATGACCAACAATGTTTTAATGGGCTTTTGTAATAAACAAAATGTCACCATTTGTATTGCACCTCTGGATATTTTTCAAAGCTTCTGGAAAGTTTTAACATTAGCCAGAATGGAAGTATTAATGGCAATATATAAAAAATGTGGGCATTAATTTATTTCAGATCCATATGCTTAAGTCATACTAAATTAATTTTATTCAAAGTAGCAGAGTAATCAGGGTACTTATCCCATTTTATTGTGGTATACTTAATAACCATGTAAAATGTCCTCTGTTAAAGAACTAAGCTTAAAGAAATACATCACATTTATTTTCATAATGCCAATATCCTCCCTGAAACAAGGAGAGGTTTGTGCTACCTTGGAATATGTCTAATTAATGTCTTTATTTGAACATTTTAATCAAGAGTAGCACTGCATACTCAATTCCCAGGCAGCAACTGACATGCTTCCAAGATTCTCAAATTCTATTTTGATATGCAAATAAGCAACTTTATGGTTGATTCCATCAATATTAAATTAATTCAGTGTCCCTATCTTCTTTAATTAATTCAATTAATTAAATTCAATGTTCCTGCCTTCTTTTCTAAGTAAGTTATTGAGCATTAAATTTCTTCAGGTCAAGCATATAATAATTGGCTTAACTTTGTGCTTGGAAAGAGTGGTTAGAGCATCATACAGTAACCTAACTCTTTGAGATTATTTGGAGTTATGAGCGGGTATTGAGCTAAGTCCTAAAAGTATGAATGGAACATAAGACAGCAAATTCCATGAGGGGAGAGGGTTGGGTAGGAACTCTTTCTGGAGTTTTCCTTCCTTGCTGAAAATCCTCAAAAAACTTGTAAAAGAAGGCAGAGTCATTGTCACCAACTTGAAGAATCACTCAATATGGAAAATAATAAAACAATTTTTATCACATACAAGTACTATTGTAAGTACAAGTATGATGTTATTTAATCTTCTCAACAATTCTATGAAATGGGTTATCTCTATTTTATGGATAAAGTAAGGAGGAAAAGAAGTAAGTAGTGGCCCTTGAGCTAAAGCTGTGAAGTAATCAGGGCCTAGTCATGGATTTAACATCAAGTATCTATGGCACATTTTGCCTTTGCTTCATTCTTTTTCCGTGTCACTGGTTGTACTGCAAATAATCCTTTCACCAGGGAGACTAGTAAGAATAGTGTGGTTTGATAATTGAAATCTATCTTGCAGGAATACATAAATTCGGTATCACAAAACTATAACATAATACAATATATGTTATATTCACAAAAGCCTGAATTTTATTCTTACAAAGTTAATGAGTCTTATCTGTATTTACCATATGTCCTAATCAGATATAGCCACCAATCAATCAAATACCTCTTAAGTCAAAGGAAATATGTGTTGCTTGCCAAAACATGGGTGGAAAATGGTGGTATCATTTTTTTTTTTTTAGCATAGTTGATGCACAATGTTATATTAGTTTCAGGTGTACAACAGAATGGTTCCACAAGTTTTTACTTTATGCTATGCTCACATAAGTGTAGCTCCCATCTGTCACCATACAATGCTATCACAATACCATTGACTATATTTCTTTTCCTGTGCCTTTTATTTCCATGACTTATTCATTCTGTAACTAGAGGCCTGCATCTCCCACTCCCCTTCACCAATTTTGCTCAACCCCTTCCCCTTCCTCACTGACAACCATCAATTTGTTCTCTGTATTTATAGGTCTGATTCTGTTTTTTTTTTTTTTTTAAGATTTTATTTATTTATTTGTCATAGAGAGAGAAGCGAGAGCGAGCACAAGCAGACAGAGTGGCAGGCAGAGGCAGAGGGAGAAGCAGGCTCCCTGCCAAGCAAGGAGCCCCATGTGGGACTCGATCCCAGGACGCTAGGATCATGACCTGAGCCGAAGGCAGCTGCTTAACCAACTGAGCCACCCAGGCGTCCCTGATTCTGTTTTTTATGTGTTCATTTTTGAAGATACACTTGTGAGTGAAGTCCTATGGTATTTGTCTCTCAGTCTGACTTATTTCACTTCACCGTGAGCCTATGTTGTCTCAAATGGCAAAATGTCATCCTTTTTTATGGCTGCATTATCTGTCTATCTGTCCATCATCTTTCTCTATCTATCTATCTATCTATCTATCATCTATCTATCTTCACATATTCCTGATCTATTTGTCTATTGATGGACACTTAGATTGTTTCCATATCTTGGCTATTGTGACCCATGTTGCAATAAATATAAGAAGGCATATTTTGTTTTGAATTAGTGTTTTCATTTTCTTTAGGTAGATACAATGGTGGCATCTCCTGAGCTTAGAAGTTTGTAACTTGGCAAATATTTATTTATGAAATAAATATTTCATTTATGAAACTGACCACAGAGGAAGCACTGGGGACACACAACAAACGAAATAATTTTTACCTTTGAAGAAGTCACAGCCCAGTGTGGAAACACACATGTAAACAATTCATTACAACACAAGGGAGTAATGTGATAATAAATATATGCATATAATATCGACATCATATTGACATAATAGAAGATATATAATAATTAATTGAGGGGGGATAGTAAAAAAAGGAAAGACTGCATAGGGAAAGTGATATATGAGCATGACTTTGAGAAATGAGAAGCTATTTACCATGAAGATAAGAATGGAAAAGACAGTAAGAAACCATCTTTGTTCAAATGTATACAACAGTATGTTCCATGTCTTCAGCTTTTTATAGACAAATCATCTACTTCTAGTCTTAAGAATTGGGTTACACTGCTTCAGAAGTAGTATAAATAAAATCATTGTGTATTAATAGAGGCAAAGCAATCCAATCTGATGTGCTTTGAAGGGATTATCTTGTGCCTGGCACTATACTAAGGGATTATAAAGAATGATATGCAGCACTAAATTCTAAATGGGTGAGAAATGTCTCTTATTGGTAGCTACCCCAAGCAATATACAGATTTAATGTGTTCCCTATCAAAATTCCAATGGTATTTTTCACAGATATAGAACAAACAACCCTAAAATTTGTATCAAAGCATAAAAGACTCTAAATAGCCAAAGCAATCTGGAGAAAGAAGAACAAAGCTAAAGGTATCAATCCCTGATTTCAAACTATATTATAAAGCTATAGTAATTAAAATAGTATAGTATTGGCAGAAAAGCAAACACATAGGTCAATGGAACAGAATAGAGAGCCAAGAAATAAACCCACACATATATGGTCAATAAATTCATAGCAGAAGCCAAGAACATAAAATGGGGAAACGACAGTCTCTTTAATAAATGGTGCTAGGAAAATTGGACAGCCACACTGAAAAGATTGAAACTGGATCACTGTCTTATAGCATGCACAAAAATCACTCAAAATGGGTTAAAGACTGAAATTTAAGACCTAAAACCATAAAACTCCTAGAAGAAAAGACAGGTGGTAAGCTCCTTAACATAAGTCTTGGTGATGATCTTTTTAAAAATCTGACACCAAAAACAAAAGCCATGGAAACCAAAATAAACAAATGGGACTTCCTCAAACTACAAAGCTTCTATACAGCAAAAGAAACCATCAACCAAATGAAAAGGCAACATACTGAATGGGAGAAAATAATTGCAAATCACATACCGGATAAGGGTCTAATATTACAAATACATAAAGAATTCATACAACTCAATGGCAAGAAACAAACAAACAATCCAGTTAAAAGACAAACAGAAGATCTGAATAAGTACTTCATTTCCAAAGGAGACATGCAGAGGGCCAACAGGTACATGAAAAAATGCTCAATGTTATTAATAGTAAGGGAACTGTAAATCGAAACCATAATGAGATATCATCTCACATTTGTTAGGATGGCTATCATAAAAGACAAGAAATAACAAGTGCTGGCAAGTATGTGGAGAAAAGAGAACCCCTGTGCACTGTTGGTGGGAATGTAAAATGGTGGAACCACCATGGAAAACAATATGGAATGTCTTTAAAAAAACTAAAAATACAACTATCATGTGATCCAGGAATTATGCTTCTGGGTATTTATTTAAAAATAGTAAAAACACTAATGTGAAAAGATATATATACCTCTGTGTTAAATTGCAGTGTTATTTACAAGAGCCAAGATATGTAAACCACCTAAGTGTCCATTGATGGATAAATGTATAGACACCATGGACTATTATTCAACCATTAAAAAGAATGAAATCTTGACATTTGTGACAACATGGATGTTCCTTTAGGGCATTATGCTAAGGGACATAATTCAGACCAAAAAAGACAAATCCCATGTATCTTTCTTATTTATGGAATCTAAAAAAACCAGACTGGTGGTTGCAAGGGAGTGGGAGAAATGAGTGAACTGATTTTTGTTTTTTTTTTAGTTTAAATAAATTAACTTTTTTAGTATAGTATTTCATTGTCACTGTCATTGCATTGCTCATAATAGTATATTTTATATGTTGTGCTGAATTTGGATGACAAGAATTGTATTTATGTGATCTGGCTTAATAGACAATCATCTATAGTTATATATTATGCATCAGTTGTATCTCACACACCTTTCCCATGACAGTCTTTATGTCACCAATAGAAGTGCTAACTTTAACATCATAGTATCCTTTGCAAATAATTCTAGAATGATTTGCTAAATAGAAATGCAGAGTCATGGCTCAATTTCTGGCTAGCACTCTTGATGTAAGGGTTCTTTTATAAAGATGTAATTTTGGGGAGAGCTATGTTGGAATAGAAATAATAAATGCCACATCCTTTAACTTTGTTTAAAAAAAATTCAAATGAGTAAATTTAAAGGATTTTATTGGTTTTAATCAATGATTCATGACAATCACGCAGCATCCCATCCAACAGATAGAAAGGTGCTCCAAGGATCTGCACACAATGAAAGCCTTTTAAGAGCAGATGGGAGTGGAGAAAGGAAGTCACACTAGCAAAAAGCAGGTTGGTTGTAGCAAGTTCACTTTCCTTCAGGGGATGGCAGTTTTATCAGGCAGATTACCTCACCAGTATTGACCACGTAATTCCTGATTGACTGGTTTAAGGTTCTATTTCTGGGAGAGTCCAAACTGTAATTACATTAAGTAGTTAGCCTTGGTTTGGTGACACATGGCTTAGCAGAAGTGACTCCATTTTGGGCCTGTCTTGTTTTTAACAATTTCCTAAATTTTAAATCAGTGGAGACATAAGATAAAGAGATACTGGAGAACACGCATTAGACTGCCTAATAACAATTGACTTTCTGTTATTGCATCCCAGAAGGATCACAGGCACTGCTTAAACACCTCTAGACCACCCCTAAGAGATGCAGACATTGGACCACTTACTCTTCTGTATGGCTGAGAGCAGAGCAGCGAGTCCCCACTTTGTTTTTGTTTTTTTCCAGAACACTAAATTTAATATAAAAGTCAATATATCATTTTAAGAATTTACATTAAAACTGTATATTTCTATAAGAACAAACTGATGATAATATAATTTTGAGAATAAGGGTTCTTCTTGGTGGAGGTAGGTGGAGGCAGAAGATGGGATCAGAAGTACACAGTCAGACAAATCTCCCAAAGAGATACGTTGGAGCCCAAACCATCCCGTTCTCCTAAACTCACTAACCAAGTAAATCACAGTCCTCTTCCTCCTCTACACAGGGCAGCAGTATTATGGAAATTAATGCCCCTCCACACAGAAACCTGAAGTCCAGTAAGAGGAGGTCCTCTGAATATGAATAAGCAGAAAAAATGCACATATATGACAAAAATAAAATTATAGATGCCAAAAAGCCTCACAAAACTCCTGAGGGTGGATCATGTCCATAAACTTAGATATTAAAGGGAAAATGCGAGAGTTTTTCTGCCTGGAAACTAGAGTTGCTGTGTTGTCTACTATTAGTTCAATTCTATTCCTAGTGGGCTCCTTTTAATTAATAACTTAATTGTGGCTTTTTCCATGATAACAGTAACCCTCCTCCCACTGTACTGATTCAACTTGACCCTGTTCGGTTTTGTTTTTCCCTTTTAGTGATACTTTTCTGAGTACTTATTATATATAAGAAGCCAAGCTGCTTCACATTTCATTCAAAGAAATATCAATCAGGAATCTAAATATAAATGAAAAGCCATTAAACGTTTTACATAGCCTTTTGATGAATTGTCAAAGGGAAGTTTTATTCACAAAACACCATACAAACAGCAGCTGCTCCCTGGTCTCCTGAACTCCACCGAGTGAACCTCTTTGGCTTTACTGTTTTTTGTTTTGCTTTGTTTTCTCAATCATTATTGCAAACTTTAACTGGTTAGTTAAAAGAGAATTGATTGTCCTTAGAAATTAGATGGAGAGAAAGGATGATTATTTTTCCCAGTCACAATGATAATACTGCAAGGGAGGGATTGTTATTATCATTTTATTGGTGGTTGGTTAAATTAATTTTCCAAGGTCACAGAACCAGTAAAAGTGGCAGTACTTGGATTTGAAGTCAGTTCCTTTATTTTTTTAGAAAAATGAAATAAACCAAAAAGGATTTGGAATTAAGTTCCATGGACTTGAAAAGGGTGAAAAGATTAGAAAAGAATTGTATGTGCTCAAAATATGCCTTGAAGATAAAGCGAAATCTCACAACAAAATCTTGTGAGAATATTCTCTTGGGGAATTTCTAACTTCTAAGGATTTTTTTTTTCCTTTTTGTAGAAGAGGTGGACTTTGTGGAATTTATTTTTTGGTGGTGGAAAGCAGCTCTCTGTTCAGGCCAGTTGCTTACCTATATTACTTTTCTACAGGTAATAGATTTTATTTTTGAATAGTTTTAGATTTACAGAAAAATCGACTGGATCATTCAGAGTTCCCACACACTACACACAGTTTCTCTTATTACTAACATCTTACATTAGTATGGTTATTTGTCAATATTATTTAAGTGCATACTTAATACTTTTCAGATTTCTTCATTTTTTATTAGAGTTATTTTACTATGCCATGATCTTACTAATTTTCTATGTATAGTATTTTCATAATTTCTATAATTAGTATTATCGGTTATAATACTGATATTACATGGATTTTACTAACCCATAATTCCAGGCAGGATGCCACATTACATTCAATGTCTTATCTCCTAAGTCTCTTCATGGCTGTGACAGTTTCTCTGACTTTCGTTGTTTTTGTTGATCTTGAGAGTTTGGAGGGCTACTGGTTAGGAATATTGTAGGAACCACCCTACTGGAATCTGTCTGATGTTTTTCCTCATTGGGGTTTTGAGTGTTAGGAAGAACACAAGGCAGAGTGCCACTCTCATCACATCATATCAAGAGTACAGACCATCAACATGACATATCACTCTTGTTAATCTTGACCACCCTGCTGAGGTAGTGTTTGTCAGTTGTCTCCACTGTGAAGTTGCCTTTCCTCTCCATACTGTGCTCTTTAGAAGGAAGTCACAAGGTGTAGTTCACACATAAGGAGTTGGGTATTTTATCCCATCTCCTTGAAGGCAGAGTATCTATATAAATTATTAAAATTCCTTTGCATGGGAGATTTGTCTGTTCTCTCCCTAATATGTTTTTTGCCCATTATTTAATAGAGTTGTTTGTTTTCTTATTATTGAGTTTTGAGTGTTTGTATACTTTAGATACAAACCCTTTATCAGACATGCATTTTGCAAATATTTTCTCCCAGACTATAGCTTGACTTCTCATTCTCTTAACAATGTCCTTTGCAGAGCATATGTTTTGAATTTTCATAAAATCTAATTGATCAGTTTTCTCTTTGATGGCTCGCTTTTGAGTATTCTATCTAAAAACTCAACACCAAACACAAGGTCATATAGATTTTCTCTTACGTTTTCTTTGAGGAACGTCAGAGGTTTTGCTTTTCTCATGTAGGACTATGATCCATTTTAAGTTCATGTTTATGTAAGATATAAGATATATATCTAGGTTCTTTTTTTGGCATATGGGTGTCTTGTTGTTCTAGCACCATTTATTGAAAAGACTATGTTTGTCCATTGAACTGCCTATCCACTTTTGTCAGAGATCAACTAACTATATTTTTATGGGTCTATGCCTGGGCTGTTTATTCTGTTCCATCGATCTATGTATTTATCATTTCATCCAACATTATGCTGTCTTTTTTTTAAAAAGATTTTGTTTATGTATTTGACAGAAGGAGAGAAATCACAAGTAGACAGAGCAGCAGACAGAGAGAGAGAAGGAAGCAGGCTGCCTGCTGAGCAGAGATCGAGATGTGGGGCTCAATCCCAGGACGTTGAGATCATGACCTGGGCTTAAGGCAGAGGCTTAACCCACTGAGCCACCCAGGCGCCCCTAACATTATGCTGCCTTGATTACTGTAACCTTAGTGTAATTCCTGTAATCACATAGTGTGTCTTCCAACTCTGTTCTTCATATTATGTTGGCTATTCTACATTCTTTCCATTTAAGTTTATCAATAATTTAAAAATATCTCGCTGAGGTTTTAAATCAGATTGTGTTGGGGGCGCCTGGGTGGCTCAGTGGGCTAAAGCCTCTGCCTTTGGCTCAGGTCATGATCCCAGGGTTCTGGGATGGATCCCCACATCTCACTCTCTGCTCAGCAGGGGGCCTGCTTCCTCCTCTCTCTCTCTGCCTGCCTCTCTGCCTACTTGTGATCTCTCACTATCAAATAAATAAATAAAATCTTAAAAAATTTTAAATCAGATTGTGTTGAATTTATAGATCAACTTCTTTTTCCCATTCTTCTCTCCATTTATTTGATCTTTGATTTTTCAACTCAGTGTTTTGTAGCTTTCTGCATATAGTTCCTGTATATATTTCTTAGATATACACCTGAGTATTTCATTTTGGGGAGATGCTATTAACAGCCATAGTGTTTTATTAAATTTAAATTTCTATTTATCCATTTATGGTATGTAAGAAAGCAATTGACTTTAGTATATTAACCTTGCATCCTGCAATCTTGTTATATTCAGTAGTTTCAGAATTTTTTTGTCCTTCATTGGGGGGATATTTTTTTATATAAACAATGATGTTATCTATGAATAAAGATAGTTTTATTTCTTCCTTTCCAAGCTGTATATCTTTCATGTTTTTATTTATCTTATTGCACTAGCTAAGACTTTCATTATGATGTTGAATAGATGTGTTGAGAAAAGACATATTGCTTTAGTCACAACCTCAGGGGAAAAAGTGTCCAGTTTTTTCTGATTAGCCATGATATTACCTGTAGGCTTTTTGTAGATGTTCATCAGATTGAGACATTTCCTCTCTATTCCTAGTTTGCTGAGATTTATTACCATGGGTGGTGGATTTTGTCAAATGCTTTTTCTGCATCAATTAATATGACCACATGATTTTTCTTCTTTACTCTGTTGATGTGGTAGATTACATTAAGTGATTAATTTTTAAATGTTGAAACAGCTTCACAGACCATTTAGTCATGGTGTATAATTTTTTAATACATTGTTGGATTCATTTTGCTAACATTTTCTTAAGGATTTTTACATTTATATTCATTACAGATGTCGGTCTGTCACCTCTCTTTCTTGTAATCTCTTTATCTGATTTTGACATGAAAGTAGTGCTGGCTTCATAGAATGAGTTAGAAAATGTTCATTCTGCTACTATTTTTTGTAAGATATTGTGAAGAACTGACGTCATTTTTTCCTCAAAAGTTTGCCAGAATTTACTGGTGAAATCATCTGGAATAGGTAAATTCTCTTTTGGAAGGTTATTAGCTTATTAGTTATTGATTAATTTTTTGTTTTCTACTTTAGATAGATTTCTTGCTTTTTTCCTTGTGTGAGTTTTGATAGTTTGATAGTTTGTGTCTCTAAGAAATTGGTTCATATCATCAAAATTATCAAATTGTAAACATCTTTTTTTTCTTAGTATTCTTTCATTATCCTTTTTAATGTACATGAGACCAAAAATGATAACCCCTCTTTTATTTCTTATATCAGAAGTCTGTGTCTTCTTTCATTCCTGATTAGTCTGGCTAGAAGTTTATCAATTTTATCTTTAAAAAAAAACAACATTTGGTTTCTTTGAATTTACCATTTTCCTATTTCTAATTTTATTGATTTCTGCTATAATCAAGCTCCAGAGCCCATGGTAATTTTGTTATTGTAGCCCAAGCAGGGTAATATGGTAACTTATCTGGGGATGTAATTTGCTGGTCTGCTTAATTAAATAATGTCCCTGGTTTGTCATTTGTTTAGTTCTTTCCTGGACTAAGTCAAGTGTCACCTATTAGCATAAAAGAATAAAAACATGATACTTTTTAACAAAAAGAACTCTCCCTGTGTCCGTTATGAACAGATATTACAAATATTACAAGAATGGTGTTTAGTAATGCTAGGCTAATGACCTCGTACCCCACTACAGGAAAACTTAGGGAACAGCTGTGAAGCAAGTTGGACTTAAAGTATACAAATACCATTCAAAGATATGAACGTGCCGATTCTGAGGTTACCATTTTGTTTCATGATTTTGGACTGACTCATTATTTGAATTTGTTAGTAGTTTTGAGGTATAAGTGACATAACCTAAACTGGACATAATTAAGTTGTACATTTTTAATAAGATTTGACATACAAAAATATCTGTAAAACCACCACCATAATTGAGGTAGTAAGATATTCATTACCCCCCCAAATTTTCTCACCTATCCTTATACTCCCTTTTGCTCCTCCTGAACCCTTCTATCCTATCCAAGGCAACCATTGATCTGTTTTCTATTATAGAGATTATTTTGCACTATGCAGGGTTTTATGTAAATTTAATCAAATGGTATGGACTCTTGCATCTGGCTTCTTTTATTGAACACAATCATTTTGAGATTCACCCATATTGTGTGTCAATGGTTTAATCATTTTCATTGTGGTTTTATATATATTCTATTGTATAACTATACCAAGTTTATCCATTCATCTGTTGAAAAGCATTAGTGGTTGTTTACAGTTTTTAGTGATTATGTATAAAACCTCTTTGAACTCCCATGAGAAATATTTGCATGAAGATAGGATTTTGTTTCTTTTGAGTAAATACCTAGGAATGGAATGACTAGATCATATGGTAAGTATATGTTTAACTGTTTATAAAGTTGCCACACTGTTCAAAGTTGTACCTTTTTACATTCCCATTCCCATTGTATGAGAGTTAGTTTCTCAACATCTACAAAACTCGGTATGGACAGACATCTTAAATTTAACCATCAACTAGATGTACAGTGGTATCTCATGTTGGTTTTAATTTGCCTTTTCCTAATGACTATAAAGCTAGCATCTTTTTTTGAAAGAAGATTTTATTTATTTATTTGACAGAAAGAAACACCACGAGAGTGGGAACATAAGCAGGGGGAATGGGAGAGGGAGAAGCAGGCTTCCCGCTGAGGAGGGAGCCCCACGAGGAGCTCGATCCCAGGACCCTGGGATCATGACCCAAGCTGAAGGCAGACACTGAACAACTGAGCCGCCCAGGAGCCCAAATCCAGCATATTTTCATGGTTTATTAGCCATCTGTGTATCTTCTTTAGTGAAGGGACTGTTGAAATCTTTTGTTCATTTTTAAATGGGATAATTTGTTTTCATGTTATTGAGTTTTGAGAGTTCTTCATATATTCTGGATATCTCTTTTATATGATGTATGATTTGCAAATATTTTCTCCCAGGCTTCAGCTAATCTTTCCCTCCTTAGCAGTGTTGAAGAATGGGAATTGTATTGAAATCCAGTTTATCAAAACATTTCTTTATGAATTATGCCTTTTGGATCTGTATCTAAGAAAAGCTTGCTTAATCCAAAATCATAAAAATTCTCTGCTAGGTCATATGTTGTCTTCTGGAAATTTTATAATTTTAGGTTGTAAATTGCTCTCTGGCCCATTTTGAGTTCATTTTAATGTATGATCTGGATCAAAGTTTATGTTTTTGCATAGGGATATCTTGTTTTGTTCATACCATTTATTTTAAAAAACTGTCCTAAAAAAAGGTAGAAAAATACAATTAAATTCTCCATGGAATTATCTTTGATGCATAGGCTTGTAAGGTATCCTTCAGATTTTCTATTCTTTAAAGTATTTCTTTAAAATAAAAATAATTCTCCATGGGGTTATCTTTGATGCCTAGGCTTGTAAGGTATCCTTCAAATTTTCTTTTCTTTATTTCTTTAAGGACTTATTTATTTATTTATTTGAGAGAGAGAGAGAGAGAGAGAGTGCGCGAGTGGGAAAGAGGGGCAGAGGAGAATTATCTTCAAGCAGACTCCCCTCTGAGCATGGAGACTGATGAAAGACTGGATCTCATGACCCATGAGATCATAACCTGAGCTAAAACATAGAGCCATATGCCTGACCAACTGAGCCACCCAGGCACCTCTATCCTTCAAATTTTCTAAGCTCACTTATTAGTTCTACAAGTTTTTGGTAGATTTTATTAGATTTTCTACACTGACATGCCAATTTACTTCTTCCCTCCCAATCTGAATGCCTTCTATTTCTTTTCAGTTGCACTGATCAGAAACTGATACAATGTAGACTAAAATGAGGGTGGACATCTCTGCCTTGCTTCTAATATTAAAAGGAAAGCACTCAGTTTTTCACCTTTCAGTATGATGATAATTGTAGATTTTTGTAGATGCTTTTATTTATTTATTTATTTATTTTTGTCCCAGAGAAAGCACCTCCTCACTTCCTGCATCTTTATCTCTTATGAAGAATATAAATTCATTTTTTCTTTAACCCACTGTCTGGACACAGCCAGTCAGAATTTCCTTTTTTTTTTTTTTTAAGATTTTATTTATTTATTTGACAGACAGAGATCCCAAGCAGGCAGAGAAGCAGGCAGAGAGAGAAGGGGAAGCAGGCTCCCTGCTGAGCAGAGAGCCCGATGCAGGGCTGAAACCCACGACCCTGAGATCATGACCTGAGCTGAAGGCAGAGGCTTTAACCCACTGAACCACCCAGGCGCCCTTGTAGATGCTTTTAATTAAGTTGAGAAAGTCCCTTCTATTTCTAGTTTGCTAAGAGGTTTTTTTTTTTTTTTCTCACCTTTATTGAGGTATGCACTAACCCAGTCCATGGAGAATACATTCCAAGACCCCCAGTAGATGCCTAAAACTGAATAGTACCAAACCCTATACATACTATATTTTTTCCCATACATACATACCTATGATAATGTGTGATTTATAAATAGGCACAGTAAGAGATTCACACCAATAACTAATAATAAAATGGAACAATTATAAAACATACTGTAATAAAAGTTATGTGACCATGGTTTCTTTTGCTCTCTCTCAAAAATACCTTGTACTGTATTCACCCTGCTTCTTGTGATATGAGATGATAAAATGCTTATCTGATGAGATGAAGTGAGGGGAATGACATAAGCATTGTGACGTAGCTTTAAGTTACTAATGACCTTCTGAAGATATATCAGCAAGAGGATCATCTACTTTTCAGACTACAGTTGACCACATGTAACTGAAACTGCAGAAATTGAAACCCTTGGTAAGGGAGACTACTGTAATGGACCCATAACATTACATAGATTTAAAGCACACAATGTGCTGATTGGAAACACTTAGATTGCAAAATGATTACCGCCATAGCATTAGCTAATACTTGCCAACATGTCATATAATTGTCATTGCATTTCTGTGATGAGAACATTTAAGATCTACTCTCTTGGCACCATTCAAGTATATAATACAGTATTATTAACTACAATCATTATGCTGTATAGTAGATCCTCAGAACTTATTCATATTATTGGCTGGAAGTTTGTCCTCTCTGACAAACACCTCCCTTTCCCCCCTATCCCCTAGCCCCTGGTAACCACCATTCTGGTCTCTTTCTATGAGTTTGGCTTTTTTAGATTCCACATGTCAGTAATACAATAAGTATTCATTTTTCTCTGTCTGAGTTATTTTATCTTGGAGAGTTTGTTTTTAATTACAAAAGGATGCTTGATTTTGTCAAATTCTTTTTCTGTGTCTATTGAGGTGATCATATGATTTCCCTTTTTTGGTTTGCTAATAGAGTGAACAACATTGATTTTGTAATATTATACCAAATGAGCATTCCTGGGATAAACTCTCAGGTTTATGGTCATGATCTATTATCTTTTTATATATTGTTGGATTCAATTTGCTAAAACTTATTACCTTTGTCTATACATCTTTTGTTTCTGCATTAATATTTGTGAGAATACAAATATTCTCGTCTTGTATTTGTCTGTTTCTGCCATTAGAATAATGTGGCATCATCAAATGAGGGAGAAATACCCGTCATCTTCAGTGTTCTGGAGGACTGTGTGTATGTGTAAGTGTAGAAATCACATTGTTTTTTTCCATAAGTGTTTGGTACAATTCACCAGCTAAACTATATAGGCCTTGAGATTTTTTGTGTGTGTGGAAAGATTTTTAACTAAAATTTCATTACCTTTAATAGATAGGTTGCCATTTCTTTTTGACTGAGCTTTGGTAGTTTATGGCTTTCAAGGGATTTTTCCATTTCATCTAAGGTGTTGAATTATAGGTATAAATTGGCTGATAATGTTCATTTATGATCCTTTTTAAAAGAATATGTAGTAATGGTACCACTCTCATTCCTGATATTGGTAAATTTTATCTTCTATCTTTTTCTTCCTGATTGTCTGGCTAGAGGTTTATAAATTGTATTCATCCTCTCAAAGGGTCAGTTTTTGGTTTCTATTGTTTTTCTGTTTTTTTATTTTATTGAATTCTCCTTTCAACTTTATTATTTCCATTGTCCGCTTGCTTTGGAAATAATTCACTCTTTCTTTTACAGGTTTTCAATGTGGAAGAACATTTTTCTTCTCCAATGTAGGCATTTAGTGCTAGAAAATTCTCACTAATACTGTTTTAATGGCTTCCCACAAACTTTCTGGATGCTTTATTTTTTTTCCTTTTTATCCCTGATTTACAGCAACTTGAATGTGAGTTGATACAGATTTCTTCATGTTCCTAAACATGCTGTTTGCTGAGCTTCTCCAGACTGAACATTTTCATATACCTGAGGAAATTATGCACCATTATTTATTCAAATATGTTTTGTATCAATGCTGTCCCCATTAAGGAGTATAATTACATGTATATTAGATTACTTGAAATAGTCCCACAGATCACAGATGCTCTTTTTTAGGTCTGTATGGTTTATTTTTTTTCCATTCTTTTACTTTCAATCTGCCTAAATTGTTATATTTGGAGGAAGTTTCTTATAGATTATACCTAGTTGGACCATGTTTTAAATTGAAGTATAGTTGACACACACTGTTTTATTAGCTTCAGGTGTACAATATAGTGATTCAATGTGGATGCTCTTTTAATTTCACTAAATTATTTTTTGTTGGGGCTCCCAGGTGGTTCAGTCAGTTAAGTGTCTGCCCTCAGCTCAGGTCATGATCCTGGGGTCCCGGGATCAAGCCCCGCATCAGTTGCCCTCCTCAAGGAGTAGTCTGTTTCTCCCTCTCCCTCTGCCTGCCACTCTGCCTCCTTGTGCTCTCTCTGCCAAGTAAATAAATTTAAACGAAAACTAAAAAAACCTTAAATTATTTTTCATCTGTGTTTAATTTTGTATAGTTTCTATTATTATATCTTTATAACATAACCTGATCTTTTTCAATGTCTGATTTATTGTCAGTCTCATTCAGTGTATTTTTTGTCTTATGTATTTTAGTTTTCATCTCCAGATATTTCATGAGTCAACTTTTAGAGCATATGTAATATAGTTATAATAACTTTTCATGTTTTCTCCACTAATTCCAACATTCGGGACAGTTTTAATCAACTGATACTTTCCTTATTATGGTGTGTTTCACCATTTCTTTGTTGGTCTTACAGTCTTTAATTAGATATCAGAAATTGGAATATTTTTTCTTTGTTGGAAACTGGATGTTTTTGCATTTCTGTAAATATTCTTGAGCTTTACCTTAGGGTGCAATTAAAATATTCAGAATCCGTTTGATCATTTTGAGTCTTTCTTTTATAATTTGTTAGGCAGGGCCACATTAGTGGCCCATTATTCCTGTCTACTGAGGCAAGACCTTCTTAAACACTATACTCACTGTCACATGAATTATATGTTTTTCCAGTGTGGCTGATGAAAATAGGCATTATTACTGGCCCCATATGAACATGTGCTACTGGTCTCTAATGTTTTTATTTTTTTTAATTTTTTAAAAATTTATTTTATTTTTTTTTAAAGATTTTATTTATTTATTTGACAGACAGAGATCACAAGTAGGCAGAGAGGCAGGCAGAGAGAGAGAGAGAGAGAGAGAGAGGGAAGCAGGCTTCCTGCGGAGCAGGGAGCCCGATGCGGGGCTCGATTCCAGGACCCTGAGATCATGACCCGAGCCGAAGGCAGCAGCCCAAACCACTGAGCCACCCAGGCACCCCTGGTCTCTAATGTTTTTAGATTATGTTCCCCATCAGCCCTCCACCTCATATAATTTCCTCATATATATGCACTTAATAGTTCTCAGCCAAATACTATATAAGTTCATCCTCTGGAGATGTCTAGAGTTCTTGGTTTTGTGCAGTTGTCTCCTGTGAACTCTAGTTATCTTGTTCTTCCTGGACTTTCTGCTCTGTTTCCTTACCTCAGAGATACCAAAGTTTCCCCACCTGGATTGTTCTATTCTGCTTAAAAACTTGGAAATTCAAGCAGATAGATTCTCAACAAGATACTAGCAAATTAAATCCAATAGTACATTAAAAGAATTATTCACCATGATCAAGTGGGATTTTCTCCTGGGCTGTAGGGGTGGTTCAATATTCATGAATCAAACAATGTGATATATCACATTAATAAAAGAAAGGATAAGAACCATGTGAGCCTCTCAATAGATGCAGAAAAAGCATTTGACAAAGTATAGCATCCATTCTTGACAAAAACCCTCCACAAAGTAGGTATAGATGGAATATACCTCAACATCAGACAAGCCGTATACTCACCACCCACAACTGACATCATCTTCAACAGCGAAAAACTGAGAGCTTTCCTCTACAGCCAAGAAGACAGGGAGGTCCACTCTCACCACTGCTATTTAATGTAGTACTGAAAGTCTTAGCCTCAGCAATCAGACAACAAAAAGAAATAAAAGAGGCATCCAAATCAGCAAGGAAGGAGTCAAATTTTCACTATTTGCAGACTATGGGATATTATATGTAGAAAACACAAAAGATTCCACCAAAAATTCACAAATTCAGCAAAGCCGCAGTATATAAAGTCAATGTACAGAAATCTGTTGCATTTCTACATGCCAATAAGCAGCAGAAAAAGAAATTAAAGAATCAGTCCCATTTACAATTGCACCAAAACAATAAGATACCAAGGAATAAACCTAACCAAAGAGGTGAAAGACCTGTACTCCGAAAACTACAGAAATGTTATGAAGGAAATTGAAGAAGACACAAAGAGATGGGAAAAAATTCCATGCTTATGGATTGGAAGAAAAAACATTTTTAAATGGCTATACTACCCAAAGCAATCTACCCATTTAATGTACTCCCTATGAAAATACCACAAGCATTTTTCTCAAAGATAGAACAAGCAATCCTAAAATGCATATGGAACCATGAGACCCTGAATAGCCAAAGCAACCCTGACAAAAGCAAAGTTGGAGACATCACAATTCCAGACTTCAAGCTCTATCACAAAGCTGTAGTGATCCAGACAGCATGATACAGGCACAAAAACAGACATATAGATCAATGGAACAGAATAGAGAATCCAGGAATGAACCCACAACTAATCGTCGACAAAGCAGGAAAGAATATCCAATGGAGAAAAGACCGTCTCTTCAACAAATGGTGTCGGCAAAACTGGACAGCAAATACATGGTTAAGAATGTAAACACCAGCATATCTGGTGAACCTCAGGTCTCACTGTGCTGGCATAGACCCTTTACCTCATGATATAGAGGTGACATGGTGACACGTGTGTGTTGTCAACTAGAGAGTAAAACCAGCACTGAAAGAGAGAAAGAGTTTAACACAGTTTATTCTCCCAGGCCCACCAGTCAGTTAAGTCCCTTATCTGGCAGGGAGAAAGGCCAAGAGTATTACTCTAGGGAAAGGCCTTCCACACAGAACAAGTGGAGTGGGGAAGAAGTAACCACTCACCTCCAAAAAAAAAAAAAAAAAATCATTCAACTCTTGGAATAAACAGACAGGTAAGAACTGCCTAGTGCTTAAGTTGAATTATAAATCTCATTTCTTAGGGTTTCCAAGTTCAAGAAGAAAGGATAATGGTATGAACTATCCTTATACCATATATACACCAACCTGAATATTCAAAGAAATTAAAAGTAAGGTTTTCTGGTGGAAGATGAACTCTCAGATAATGAGACTTTGACTATGATGGCACAGCCCTCACTGTGGTCTTTTTTATGGATGAAATTCTGTGCCATATAATTAAGCTCCCCCAAATCAAGCTATGAGAAAAGGAATTAAGGTATTGAGACAGATGCTCTTTCTGCGATTTACAAGAAATACCATTTCTTAATAAGACATTGATTAGTGATCACTCTGCAGAAAACATCTTGTGTACTGAAGCATGTAATAAACTGTCAGGAAACAAACTGAACCAGCAACTAACCTTTTGAAAATTCCCTTTAAGTTTATTTGATCTCTTTCATAAAAAAAAAAGAAGATGAAAAGACTTATTTCTTACCATTTTATTCTTGGTTTGGATGCAGGCCAAATGTAAGCAGGAATCGTAAATAAGAATGTAATATCTAGCATGCATAAATGGGCATCACCTATGGTTGAGTGATTAGAATTGTCTTGCTGTTCTCTTTTCAGTTTATTTTATTAGAAGGATAAAACTTTTCACTTTGTTGGTCTTAAATACAAGAATTAATACACCAAGAGTAAGAAAACTCTTTATTCCCCCAAAATAAGATTAACAGCGTTTTCATAATTAGACCAAACTAAGCTACCAAGTCAGGTCTTTCAACATATTGTATCTTCAGCCTTGGTTTCCATTTAACTTGGCAAAGAAACATCAACCTCTTCATTTAGAGTACAGTCCAATAAAACTCTTGAGCAGCATAAATGGATTAAATTCCAACTATATGGTATACCCTTTAATGTAGAAGATATAGCTTCTCCCTCAAAGATTTTCCATTCCAGTGAAAACACAAAACCATCAAATGCCCTTCACACCTGTTCTCTGGTGATTTGAGAAAGGAGTGGTCAGTAAAGGTTCTCGTGAATAGGAAGGCTCTGTGGAGGAAGGTGTCCTTAAGGAACAGGTAGGTTTACTTCTCTCTCTGTTTTTATCTTAGAGTCTATAGTTACAAGAACAAAATGAGAGTGGCTGGAGGGGAGAGGGGTGGGGGGATGGGCTAAATGGGTGATGGGTATTGAAGAAGGCACTTGCTGGGATGAACACTGGGTATTATATATAAATGATGAATCAACAAGTCTACTCCTGAAACCAATACTGCACTATATGTTAATTAACTTAAGTTCAAATTCAAAAAAGGAACAGGTAGGAATTTGGTAAAGGATAGAACAGAGGGTATTCCTCAATGTGGGAACAACATGGAGCTAGAAATGAGATTGGTGTGAAAGAAGAACAATTTATGTGGAAATCTCATGATATGGAACTAGTGGAAATAGAAGTGGGGATAGAAGGTAGATCCCAAACATGGAAAGCATGCCAAGTGTTCAAGACGGATACATTGATAAGTGCATCATTAATGAATTCTGAGCAGAACAATGTGCTTAAATTTGCATCTTAGGAAATAAGAGGTTATATGAGGAATGACAAGATAGGAGATACTGTAACAGGCTGCTGTAGTCATGTAGGCTTAAAATAGGAGAAACGGAGAGCATTACACAGGAAAAGAAACAAATCTGTAATTATACCAGGAGATTTTAGCACAGATTTTCCCAGAAACTGATAGATCACACAGACAAAACACAAATAAAGATATGAAGGATATGAAAAACACAATAAAAAATCTCTATCTGTACCCATCATTTAGGTGGTACACATTCATCTAACACAGGTATTAACCACGTATAGGTCACAAAATAAGTCTAAAAATAAGATATTTAACCCATTTTTGCTGACGACTATGTGATAAAATCAACAAAAAGAGAGTAACCTCTATATATCTAGAAAATGAAAAACAAAACCAAAAAATTCCATGTAATTTATAGCCCAAAGAAGTCATAATACAAATAAGAAAATGTTTGCAACCGAGTAATAATAAAAACACGGCATTTCCAATTAGGGATGAAGCTAAAATGGCCCGTAAAAAAAGTCTATTCCTAAAACCTTTTTTTCCAAAATAGATTTTAAGCACAAAAATTGCCTTTGTAGCAAAATTGCCTTTGTACCCTACCCTTTGTAGAGTAAAAAAAGTACAACAGAGCCAATTCAAAGAACTGGAAAAAGGAAATAATAAATACCTAATACCTAAGGAAAATCAATTTCATGCAGAAATGGTAATAGAAAGAGAAAACAGACAAAAATCAAACGCTGGTTCTCTGAAAGGTCTAATAAAAGAGAGAAACCTCTGGCAAGATTCACTCTCTAGGGAAAGTTCCATAACCACAAAGATCACGTTTGCGTTTTTGATGTTATTAATCATTTTTTTTCCTACCACTTTACCCCTAGAACCTAGTTCAGATCCTGAAACATCTGGTTTGTCGATTAATACTTACTTAAGAGCTGTTGGATTTGAGAGGATGAGCTGCCATCCAAATGGAACCAGGGCCTCCATAGAAATCTGGTCCCCGCCCTGTAACGATGGGAGTGAAACTTCTCTCTGGACCTTAAAAATACAAATAGGAAATAGATTTGAAATTCATTCACATTGCCTCTTGCCCTAGGACTCAGACTGAATCTGCAATGTACTTTTCTCAATTAGATATCACACATCTATTGATTTATCTATTCCTTGTGCCTCTTTCCCCCACTCAGCTTTCTTGCATAACCTTGTCTGTTTCACTTCCGATGTCTACCCAAGACCTCAAGTCGCCCTGAGCGTTTACCAGCACTTGATAAATGTTAGTTAGCTGACTGAATCAACGGAATGCTGGAATAGATTTAAGACCCCGAGTTTGAAGAGAGACCTATGGGTCAGGAGCGGAGAGATACACATGTATATGGCTTGGGCGAAAAGTTCAGGGAGAGTTGTAGTTTTAGGAGGCCTTGGAATAGAGGAACCAGCCAAAGCTGTGAGGAAAGAAATCATTAAAGAAAACAAACTTACAGGACCTCTCCATTTTTTTTTAATACCATATAATTTTCTACTTTAAATGTAATGCAGAGTCATCGCATAGGACTTGAAAAATGGAGAAATGTACTAAGAGGGAAGCCATGCACTTTCAAAATGGGTTTGAAAGCTATTCACTTCAAACTCTAGTTAGAACAAGATCTATCCGTCGTCTGTTCGGTGTTAAGTTGTGCCTGGGCGGGTGGCAAAGGATTGTGAGTTGTTATTAAGCAAGGACGAAACATGGCCCCTGTCCTTTAAAGAGTTCGCAGTTAAATCGGGGGGGTGGGGGGGGGTGGGGGGAGGACATAACAAGCCCCACGAAATAATCAAGAATAACTCCAAAGTACTACATGATGAAGGGCATAATCGCGCATAAAAATGAAAACTTACAGAGGGGTAAGTCTGTGATCAGAGTGGGCTGGAGAATGGAGTTAGTCAGAGGTTTCCCAAAAGAGGCAAATTTTTGCTTAGGCTGCAACAGGATCTCTGGCGGGGAAGGGGCAGGTAGGCTGTGGAGGCGAAGCAGGAGCCGAGCACAGCCCGGAAATGGAAGGGAGATCTAGCCTCATCTCTGTCACTAATTGGCTGTGAGTTCAAGAGAAGTTGCCTCAAACTCCGGGAGCAGAGTTCCTTGTAGCTCCCACTGTGGTGGAGAAACCCATCCAGTCTGCCCTTTCCACTCCCAATCGTTCGCCTATCCTGCCTCCTTGGACTTTCCAATAAAGCCTGGCATTCGTAGAGAATGCGGATTGATTTGAGAGGAAGAGCGTTCATTTAGGCGAAACATGACTTCCCAGTTAAGACAATTTCTGCAGATTTGAGAGTATTTTCCACTGGAGGCAAAGCCAAAGGCAGATTTGCATGACAATTGGTATAAAAGTTACATCACCTCTCACTTCACTTGTCTCTTTAGCCTACCCCCAGGATGGGAAGAAGGCTCTGACACACGAATTTGTGTGATGTGAAACTTTCCCTAAGAAGTACCAAATTGCACGGTTAAGTACTTGCAACAGGGGATATGTTCTATAAGTACAGTGAGATTTTCAGAATCCACAGGCAATTTGCCTCCTGTGGAGAAATCCTCCTCAATGACTACTATATACTCCTGCCAAAGGCAGATGAAACCCAGCAGTTTTTAAAGGCAATGCCTTTCCTTTTGTGCCCCTGACAGTTTTTTTTTTTTAATATTTTATTTATTTATTTGACAGAGAGAGAGATCACAAGTAGGCAGAGAGGCAGGCAGAGAGGGAGGAGGAAGCAGGCTTCCTGCTGAGCAGAGAGCCCGATGTGGGGCTCGATCCCAGGACCCCGAGTTCATGACCTGAGCTGAAGGCAGAGGCTTTAACCCACTGAGCTACCCAGGCGCCCCTAGGAGGTTGATTTTCAGGAAGAATTTTTTTAAAAAAAGATTATTTATTTGACAGAGAGAGAGAGAGAGAGATCACAAGTAGGCAGAGAGGCAGGCAGAGAGAGAGGAGGAAGCCGGCTCCCTGCTGAGCAGAGAGCCTGGTGTGGGGCTCGAACTCAGGACCCTGAGATCATAACCTGAGCCAAAGGCAGAGGCTTAACCCACTGAGCCACCCAGGCGCCCCTGTTGCCCTGACAGTTTTCACCATTGTTCTCCTTCTTTCCCTTTCCTCTCTCTGTCCCCCTCTCTCGCTCTCTTCCTTCCTCTTTTTTTTCTTTCTGTTCTTTCTGTCTGTATCCTTCTCCTTTCCCTTCCCCCCTCCTCTCTCTCCCTCTTCCTCCATCTGTTTCTCTCTTTTTATTTCTAAGTTCCTCTCGTTTTTTTTTTTTTTTGTATATAAGGCAGCTTCACTCCCTCTTCCCTCCAATTATCCATTAAAGTTAAGTTTCCTTCCATAACCCTTACTGACGATTTCTCCCCCCTCTGAGAATCTACATTCAGACAGTTGAAGTCTTTCTTGTCAGCTTGAACTCAAGGAAAAGAACCAAAGGTGTGTTCAGGTTGCATAATAAAAAGAACAATGAAAATTCATGTCAACATGTCAATGAAAAGTCCACGAAAGTGAGACCACACAGTACATTGTTTTATTAATATATAGTTGAGTAAAAATGTGAAATCTGTCAGCTAGAGCAGCAGAAAATGAGAAGTCTCAGTTAGTATTCAGAAGAACAAGCTCTTAGTTGAGTCAATTAATTCTTGCATTTCATTCTAGAAATGCAGAAGTTAGATTCTTCCCCGGGTTTTTCATTCTATTCTGCAGATCTGAAACACATCTCTTTTGTCCTGTTGTTTCAGAAATAGCTTTGTTATCATTTAAATGTCATTGGTGGCTACCTCTGCAACTCTCATCCTCCTCTCCTCTTAATATAACATTTTTCTGTCTTCCACAGAGCCCCAAACATGAACCTTCAGCATACCTACCAATCAAAATGTATTTTTCTAAATTTAGAGCTGCCTAGAAATGGTATTACTAGTGGCCATGATTTTTATGCTTTTGGGAACAATAAGATTATTCAGGACCAAAAGTAGAGGCATTCATTTCCTTATCCTCTGTTGATTTCAATCAAAAGAATTGTCAAATGTAAGGCTGAAGGAAAATGAATATATTGTAGGTAAGATGTCCTCTTTCTTTCTCCCGTATCAATCATTTTTAGGGTTTGCAGGCCATAACAAACAAATGAAAACAACCAACGAAACAATCATAAATGCCCAACAAATCTCTAGAAACTTGTATGTTTTTCTTTCTTGAGATCTATCCACTCTAAATTTGATGTACCATCGTTGGATTCTGTTAAGCTAAGTGGGTAGTTCTGATGATTCAGGGCACTTGTTTGTTCCCCTAGTAAAGATCAAATAATTGTAACACATTAATTCATTTATTAATTTTGTTCATTTTTAGATGCACCTGTCCACCAAAGGGGGAGTGGGTGGGCTGTGGCGATTTTTCCACTCTGCTTCTGGGCTTAGTAAGGTAATCGACAAAAGATAAAAATTCAGAAGGAAGGCCCAGATATGCAGGGTTCCTGAGGAAAAGTGCAAAGGTGTTTTGAACTTTGGCTGCCTTACTGCTCCAGAAAATCTATAACATGCGGTTACTGTAATTATAAACCACAACCATTCGAGAAGTTCATAGTTTTTAATCATTCATTAAGAAAAAAAATAATTATTATACTCATACTATAGGACAAGCTTTGTATTAAATTCTGAATATAAAATACAGGCTTTACCTGCAAAGTATTCGTATGGCCCTTATTTTTTTTCTCTTTTCTCTTTTTAGAAGATTTTTATCTCTTTATTTGATGGAGAGACCACAAGTAGGCAGAGAGGCTAGCAGAGAGAGAGAGAGGGAGAAGCAGACTCCCTGCTGATCAGAGAGCCCAACATGGGGCCCAATCCCAGGACCCGGATCATGACCAGAGCCGAAAACAGAGGCCCAACCTACCGAGGCACTCGGGCATCCCCCTTACTTTTTTTTCTTTTTCCTTTGTTTTAATTTTAAGTAATCTTTACACCCAAGATGGGGCTGGAACTCACAACCCTGGGATCAAGAGTCATATGCTCTCCTGACCGAGCCAGCCAAAACCTTCATTTGGCTCTTATTTTTAATCTGTTAGTCCTGTTCAAGAGTGTCATAGTAGATGTCCTCAAGCTCAGAGTAACTGGGTACAAGCGGATCTCCTTTCCATCTTATTTTTTCTTGGAAGCTAAACTAAGCTAAAATAGACAAGAATAAGACTTTCTTCACATAATCATAATATGTAAGGCCAAACCCATTTGGGCATAATCACTCTCTAGATGACACAGAAGTACAGTTTTATTTCCTGAGAAAGCAATTAGTCAAACATTATTTTATTAGATAAAACTAGAAAAAATAAAGAAAACAATCTTTTTCATTCCCACTGCCATTGTCTTGTCAAGTACTTAGTATTCCTCAGTAACACCAATCTAATATCTCTTACTGCATCTCAACCTCTTAAATAATCCTTTACCCTACCTATAGAGGTATGTGTCCACAAATACAAATCATATCCCTTCATTACCCCCAGGGGAAAAAAAAAGTATAGATTGTTAATCATATCATTCGGATTTGATTCTAGAGACAGCAATTTAAATCCCTTTATCCACTAGTTCCAATCCACTTTTTCAAAAATCTCATCTCCAGCTGGAGCTGTCTACACTCTCAGGCTTTAACCACACCGCCAACAGTTGAACAAGCAAGCAACGTAAGCTCCTATCTCCAAGTGTTTCCTCACAGCTGCTCCCACTACCTGAAGCACATTTGCCGTCTATCAAAACCCATTCATTGCAGCTCACCTCAATGCCACATTTATTAAACCCACCCCAGTTCTCAAGGTTGAGATTAATCTCTCTTTTTTAAGTACCTCCTCCGCACTTTGTTTAAATCCTTGTTATGGCATGTATATTGTTTAGTAGTGTATATTGTTTAGTAGGTGCATGTGGAAGCAACACATCTTATATCTTCTTGGGCGCGTTTCAGTAGCTTGTATCTTTCTGAGAATTGGTCCATTTCTTTCAGGCTATCTAATTTGTTGACATATAGTGGTTCATAGTATGCCCTCAAAATTTATTTTATTCTTCTATTTCCATAAGATTGGTAGCAGTTTTAAGTCTTCTCTGTTTTCTTGATCAATCTAACTAAAGGTTGAAGTAACCTCCTAAATATTTTTTTTTTTTAAAGATTTTATTTATTTATTTGACAGAGAGAAACCACAAGTACACTGAGAGGCAGGCAGAGAGAGAGAGAGAAGGAAGCAGGCTCCCTGCTGAGCAGAGAGCCCGACGCAGGACTCGATCCCAGGACCCTGAGACCATGACCCGAGCCGAAGGCAGCGGCTTAACCCACTGAGCCACCCAGGCGCCCCTTTTTTTTTGTCTTCATATGTGTATGGTAATTCTGCTTGTGGCTGTAGTACACTTTCTTTTTTTAAAGATTTTATTTATTTATCTGACAGACAGAGATCACAAGTAGGCAGAGAAGCAGGCAGAGAGAGGAGGAAGCAGGCTCCCTGCTGAACAGAGAGCCCGACTGGGAACTCCATCCCAGGACCCTGGGATCACGACCTGAGCCGAAGGCAGAGGCTTTAACCCACTGAGCCACCCAGGCGCTCCTGCAGTACACTTTTTGTAATATCTAAGGTAGCTTCAGAATAACAGCTCTAACATGCATGTGTGCTGTATAGACTCGACTATCATCCATATATCCAAATACTTGATATGGAAAAGATTAAGTTTAAAGTAAATTTATATTATGATAAGAAATTGCAACATTAAATTTACCAATGAAAGAACAGATAAACTATTAGTTTTTTCCAAAGTCTCTAAATAGACTACTTAATTTCTTTACTTTAAAAAAATTGGGGCATAATTTACATATTTACATAATTTACAAATTACATTTAGTTTCAGTGTACAATGTAATGATTTAATTTTTGAATAAATTGTGAAATGATCACCACAGTAAGTCTAGTTAACTTCCATCAGCAGATATAATTACAAATTTTTTTTCTTATGATGGGAACTTTTAAGATCTGTTCTCTTAGCTCTCTATAAATACGCAGTACAGTATTATTAACTATAATCACCATAATGTACATTGCATCTTTGTGACTTATTATTTTTGATTGGAATCTTGTACCTTTTTAACCCTTTCACCCATGGTGTCCACTCCCCACCCTGCAACTATAAATCTGTTCTTTGTATTTATGAGCTTGTTTTTTTTTTAAACTCCACTTAGGAGATCACGTGGCATTTATATTTATCTGACTTATTTCATTTAGCATACTGCCCTCAAGTTTCATCCAAATTGTTGCTAATGGCAAGATTTCATTTTTTTTATGGCTGAATAATATTCCATTATATATATATGCCACATCTTCTTTATCCATTCATCCATCAATGGATACAGGTTGCTTCCATGTCTTAGTTATTATAAATAATGCTAAAATAAACACAATAAACATGAGGGTGCATTTATCTTTTTGAGTTCATTTTCATTTTCTTTGGATAAATACCTGGAAGTGGAATTGCAGGTTCATGTGGTAGTTCTAGTTTTAATTTTTCTTTAAAGATTTATTTATTTGTTTATTTATTGGTTTGTTTACTTATTTATATAGAACACACGTGTTGGGGGGTAGGGGCAGAGGGAGAGGGAGACAGAGT
The DNA here is from genome assembly GCF_030435805.1 of Mustela lutreola. NCBI lineage: Eukaryota > Metazoa > Chordata > Mammalia > Carnivora > Mustelidae > Mustela > Mustela lutreola. The sequence continues at coordinate 100,313,104 of NC_081308.1, read as the reverse complement.
CCACTGAGTGTGGAGGCCCACCTGGGACTTGATCTCATGACCTCAGAGATCATGACCTGAGCCAAAACCAAGAGTCAGATGCTTAACTGACTGCACCAAACAGGCACTCTTATTTTTAACTTTTTAAGGAACCTCCATACTGGTTTCCACGGTTGTTGCACTAATTCATATTCCCACCAGCAGTACATAAGTGTTCCCTTTTCTCCACATCCTTGCCAATGCTTGTTATTTCTTGTTTTTTTTTTTTTTTGTTTTTTGTTTTTTTTGATAACAGTCATTCTAAGAGACTAGACTTGAGCAATGCCATCAAGCACACAAACATCCACATTTTTTTTTATTTGTGTTCATTCTATTCTCTCTCTGCTCCTCATTGGATAATCTGAATGGATTTATCTTCAAGAGTGCTGGTTCTTCCTTCTGCTTGCTCAAATCTGCTGTTGAATCCCTGTAGCAAATTTTAAATTTCTGTAGCAAATTTTAAATTTTAATTATTTTAACTTTCATCTCTATGATTTCTTTATTTTAAGATTTTATTTATTTATTTGTCAGAGAGAGGGAGAGTACAAGCAGGGGGAGTGACAGGCAGAGGGAGAGGGAGAAGCAGGTTCCCCACTGAGCAGTGAGCCTGCAATCCCAGGACTCTTGGATCATGAACTGAGCCGAAGGCAGACTCTTAACTGACTGAGCCACCCAGGCATTCATCAGCTCTAGAATTTTTATTTGATTCCTTTTTAATAATTTCTTTGTCTTTATTGACACTCTCTATTTATTAAGACATCATTCTTTTGGTTTATTTTTCATCCTTCATGGTTTTCTTCAGCTCCTTGAGTGCATTTAAATAATCAGTTGATTTGATTTCCTTTCTTTTTTTATTATTTATTCTCTTTGACAGAGAGAAAGAGAGAGATCACAAGTAGACAGAGCAACAGGCAGAGAGGGGGAAGCAGGCTCCCTGCTGAGCAGAAATCTCAATGTGACACTCAATCCCAGGACCCTGAGATCATGACCTGAGCTGAAGGCAGAGGCTTTAACCCACTGAGCCACCCAGGTGCCCCTTGATTTCCTTTTCTAATATGTCCAATGCTTGGGTTTCCTCACAGACAGTTTTTACTGCATTATATTTTTATGTGAATGAATCATACTTTCTTATTTCTTTATATACACTGTTAATTTTATTGAAAATTGAAAATTTTGCACATTATAATGTGGCAATCATAGAAATCATATTTCCTTCCCTCTCTGGGGTTTACCATTTCTGTTGGCTTGTTTGTTTGTTTAGTGACTTTTCTAAATTTTTTTGGTTGTCTGTAATCTTTGTCATGTGTGGGCATTGAAGTCTTCCTCTGATATTAGTCAAATGGCCAGCTACTGTTCTGACAGTTTTTTTTTTTTTTTAAAACCTGAAGCCTAAATCAGTCAATCAATCAATGGAATAATAATCTCCCAGTCTTTACAGGCTGAAACTGTGTTAGGACTTTTCTAGGCCTTGATAACTCTGCCTTAGTTTTCACTTCCTGCTTACACAAGGTCTTTATATCAGCTGGAGGTGAAGCTTGGGATTTTTCTGGGCTTTCCTGAAGATGTCGGCAGTCTTGCTTATACGCATAGCCATTTTGAATCCCTGGTATGTATGGGACCTTTTAAAAGCCCTTATTTTGTCTCATATCTTCTCTCCTAACATCTTCCTTCCCAAATTTTCTGGTCCATCTATTGCTTACCCTGACTCTTGTTTCTTGCTGCAATCTGCTAGGGCTAAAACTTGCACCTTTAAGTATTTCTGGAAAATGCCACTCAGCAAGCCATCCCTGCCCCAGGAACACTCCTCATTGGGCAAAACAAAAGCAAGCTTATGGTTTTGTCCTTCATGAGCCATCAAGCAGTTCAAATAAGACAACCACAGTTCTTTAAGTATAAGGTCTTAATCGTTCACTTTGACACTAGCGACCTGCACCATTACCTCACGGCCACTCTCAGTCTAGGAACTGGCAATTTTAAATGCCACATTACTCTCTTACTGCAAAACAGTACCTTCTTACCTCATTAAGCCTTCCCCTGGTTGTTACAAAATTTTTACTCGATTCCAGAGTTCTATAAAGTTGACGGTGACAGTTTTTGCCAGCTCATTAGCTACTATTGTGGAGATGAAATCCTGGAGTTCCCTATTCCATCATTTTCCAGAAGGCATCTTTTAAAATCAATATATACATACCATATTGGAGCATTTCATGTTTTTTTCCCAAAAAGATAATGTCAATTTTTGCTTCTGTCTGTAAGGGAGGTATATAAAATTAACTTTCAGCCATAAAAAAATTAGAAAACTGGATCATATATATGAAACATCTGTTTTCAGTTGTTAGACTGAAGTGGGCGACATAAGATTATGATCCTGGACAAAAGGAAAAGACTTAGCTAAGCCCTACAATTACCTGACTTTCTATCATGAGGAAGTTTCTGGGCCTCAGGGCAGGGAGGGGAAACTCAAACAGAGCCTAGTGTTCTTGCTGAGTTAAATAAAATATATGAGTTTTAAGAGTCTGAGGCAGCTAGAATTTGAAGGGCAGAATACTGAAAAAGAGGGAGCTACAAAGAAAAAGAGATCCAGAGAATTGTATGAGTGGCTGAATAGTCATTTGCATACACATAAGGTGAAATCCCCTGATGGTTGGCCAAGTACAACTTCTGGAGAAAAAAATAATTATAAGATCCGTAAGGCAAACTATCCTAGAGCTCACACAGAGCAAGGAATCCTTTGAGTTCCTATTAGGCAGAGTGAGGAGACCTCACCAACTACTTCAACATGGGCTCTAGTATCGGGGCAAAATTAGCCCTAAAGGCTGATCTAGACCCACCACAACAAAATTATAGAACAATCAGAGAAAAGAGCAAGTTATCTGCAAGTTACTAAAATGTCTGCCATATGCTTAATATGTCCAAAAATTTCAAGAAGAATATGAAGAAAATAAGAGGACAACAAATTATTTTTAAAACCTAGAGGTGAAAATGCAATATTGGAAATTAATATTTTACTAAATGAGATTAAGAACAAATTAGTGTAGAAAAACAGATGCACAAACTTGAAGATCTAGCAATAAAAATTATGCAACACAAAGCACACTACAAAGACTTATAAATCAAGATAATATCAGTAAAAGATGACACATTATCAAGTGTTCTAGCAGACTCATAATTGGATTACCAGAAAGAGTGGGGTAGAAATATATTTGAAGAAATAATGCTAAAAATTTTTGAATTTTATGAGAGATAGAACTTGCAGATCTACTAAGATCAACGGAGGACTGTCAAGATTAAACATAAGAAAACCAGACAAAAGTACATCATATTCGAATTGCCAAAAACCAATGTTAAATACAAAGTCCCACAGTAAACCAGAGATAAGAAGCATGTTCCAAAAAGCAATGATCAGACTTTGAGCATATTATTTTCAGAAACCATTGCAGACAGAAAACAATGGAATCACATCTTTAAAGTGCTATGGAATAAAAAAGACAGTCTATAATTCTATATACAGAGAAAATGTATTTCAAAAGTGAATAAAATTTAGCCTCAGTGGACTGTCACTAGAAGGTATGCGAAAGGAAGTTTTTGAGGCAGAAGGCAAATGATACCAAATGGAACCATCGATATATACAAAAGGAAATGAAAAGCATAAAAAATAAGTATATGATTAAATGTGAAAGGCATTTCTTTCTTATTTTTAACTCTTTAAGAGATAATGGTTTAAAAAATAACACATTGTGAAGTTTATAACACATATAGAAATAAGATCTTATTTGACACTACCTGTATAACACTAATGTGTTAGTACACATTATATATTAATTAATGTAATCTATTAATATATGTGCTATATATTATACTAGAACTATATTGGTATATAACGTATACTAACACATTAGTACAAAGGAAGGAAGAGGGAAATGGAAGCCTACTTTTGAAAGGTTCTTATATTTGACATGAAGTGATACAGTATTATATGAGGTTGGATCATGGTAAGATATGGGTATATATTATAAAATTTAGAGCAATGACTGTAAGAGTAAAACACAGATGGTTAGTTGATAAGTTAATTGTGGAGACAAAATCCTAAATAAGTAATTAGTGGTTCTAATTGAAAGCTGGAAATAGAAAAGAGAATGAAGAGGAGAGGACTCAATAGCAAAGTTGGAGGACTTACACTACCAGATTTCAACACTCATGAAAAGTTACAATAACATAAGCAATAGCATAAGCATACAAAAATTACAACAGGCTCAAGGATAGAAAGATAGATAAATGGAATTGATTGAAGTCCCAAAAATAAACTCTTGCATTTATGGTTGATTTATTTTCAATGAACGTGCCAATGTAAATCAATAGGGAAAGGAGTCCTTTTAATAAATGGTGCTGAAACAATTGGCCATCCATATGGAAATGAAATCACTTTGAAAATCACCTAACACCATATGCTAAAGTTATCTCACAATGTATCACAGAACCTAACATAAACACTTAAATTATAAAACTTCTGGGAAAAAGACATAGGAAAAATTCTAATTAGGGAAGACAAGCTTTTCTTCTACGGACACAAAATATATGAACTCTAAGATAAATTAATAAATTGCATCTCATCAATTTTGAAAACTGTGTTTTTTAAAGAACACTTACACTATTGAAAACATAAGCTACAAAACTGTTGGCAATACTTATATCTGACAAGGAATCTGTGTCCAGCCGATATCAAAAATTCTTACAACTCATTAATAGGAAGATAAGCTCATGAGAACAGCTAAAATGAAAAAGAATGTCAATGCCAAGTGTTCGTGTATGCGGAGCACATGTAACTCTCATGTGCTGATGATGGGAGCATAAAATGATACAAGCACTTCAGAAAACAGTTTGACAACTCCTTAAAAGTTAAATGAATACCATGACCCCAGCAGTGCCACTCTTAGAGAATTTATCAGAAAGCAGTGAGCTACATATTCACACAAAAACCTGAACACGGATGTTCATGAAATTTTGATTCATCCTAGCCAAAAACAGTGAACCACCCAAATATCCATCAACTGGCAAATGGATAGACAAATTGTGGTCTAGACAACAACAGAATAATACTGAGAAAAAAAAAAGGAGGACTGATACACAAAATAACATAATCGATCTCAAAAGCATTCTTCTAAAGCAAAGGAACCAGAAAAAAATTAAGACACATTTTATGATTCCATTTTTTTAAAGCACTTTCAAAGTCCAAATTTAATCTACAAACACAGAAGGAACCACGATTCTGTGAGCTGGGAGCTGGAGAAGGGCATTGACTGGAAGGGGCATAGGGAAATCTTCCATGATTATGGAAATACTGTATCTTGACTGTGGACGTTGTCACACATGAATATCTATCTCAAAGTGCCTCAAACTGTGATCAAAATGGGTACCTAATGTTATAAGTAAATAATCTTTTAATAATGTCAAGAAAATGATGGTTTCTTAAAAATGAAAAATAAAACAGTATTTTATTGTTCTCTGTGATATTGTGGCTTTTCTTGGTAATAAGATTGATCTGTATATTTTCTGTCCTGCTCCTCCATTTACTTTGGGATCACTTGCCTTTACCTGGAACTAGACACTTAGAAGGAAGACAATATTCAGAAAAGAAAATTCAGTGTTCACAGGGCAGCCATTTAAATACACGCAGGCTTACACAAATTCAAAAAGCACATGAATCCATCAGAATCCTAGAGAAGAACATAGTCAGGAACCTCTTCGATATCAGCCACAGCAACTTCTTTCAAGATATGTCTCCAAAGGCAGAGGAAACAAAAGTGAAAATGAACTTTTGGGACTTCATCAAGATCAAAAGCTTCTGCACAGCAAAGGAAACAGTGAGCAAAACAAAGAGGCAACCCATGGAATGGGAGAGGATATTTGCAAATGACAGTACAGACAAAAGGTTGATATCCAGGATCTATAAAGAACTCCTCAAACTCAACACACACAAAACAGACAATCATATAAAAAAATAGGCAGAAGATATGAACAGACACTTTTCCAATGAAGACATACAAATGGCTATTAGACACATGAAAAAATGTTCATCATCACTAGCCATCAGGGAGATTCAAATTAAAACCACATTGAGATACCACCTTACACCAGTTAGAATGTCCAAAATTAGCAAGACAGGAAACAACATGTATTGGAGAGGATGTGGAGAAAGGGGAACCCTCTTCTACTGTTGGTGGGAATGCAGGTTGGTGCAGCCACTTTGGAGAACAGTGTGGAGATTCCTCAAGAAATTAAAAATAGAGCTTCCCTATGACCCTGCAATTGCACTACTGGGTATTTCCCCCAAAGATATAGATGGAGTGAAAAGAAGGGCCATCTGTACCCCAATGTTTATAGCAGCAATGGCCACGGTCGCCAAACTGTGGAAAGAACCAAGATGCCCTTCAATGGACGAATGGATAAGGAAGATGTGGTCCATATACACTATGGAGTATTATGCCTCCATCAGAAAGGATGAATACCCAACTTTTGTAGCAACATGGACGGGATTGGAAGAGATTATGCTAAGTGAAATAAGTCAAGCAGAGAGAGTCAATTATCCTATGGTTTCACTTATTTGTGGAGCATAACAAATAGCATGGAGGACAAGGGGAGATGGAGAGGAGAAGGGAGTTGAGGGAAATTGGAAGGGGAGGTGAACCATGAGAGAATATGGACTCTGAAAAACAATCTGAGGGTTTTGAAGGGGCAGGGGGTGGGAGGTTGGGGGAAGCAGGTGGTGGGTATTGGAGAGGGCACGGATTGCATGGAGCACTGGGTGTGGTGCAAACACAATGAATAACTGTTACGCTGAAAAGAAATAAAAAATTTGAAAAAAATAGGAATTTCAATTTTAAAAAAGCACATGAAATAAGGAAGAAAGGAATTAAAGAGAATGGACAACAGGAAGGGAGGAAAAGAAGGAGGAAAAAAGAAAGAAAGAAGGAAAAATATCATGGTAGGATACAGAGAACTTCAGAGCTGTAAGTTTGACCTAATCCTGGCTCTAGCATTGTTTAAGCGCATTCAGACTTCTATAAAACAAAAAACAAAAAACAAAAACACAACACCACACTCTAAGTGGTTAATAAAAACAGAAATCAATGTCCCATAGTTCTAGAGGCTAAAAGTCTGAGACCAGGGTGCCAACACACTCAGATGAGAGCCCTCTTCTGGGTCGCAGACTTACTATGTCATTACAGAGTGGAAGGGTCTAAGGAGATCTGTGCGTTCTCTTTTATAAGAGCACCAACTCTATTCATAAGAACTTCACTCTGATGATTTGGGCACCTCCAAAAGCCCCACCTTCTAATGCCATCATGTTGGGCATTAAGATTTCAGCATAAAAATTTGGGGGGATGCAAACTTTCAAACCAGAGAAACCATGTATTTTCTACCTTGAATTAAGCCACTTTTCCTCTCTATGCCTCAGTTTCCCTACTTGTCAAAGAGCAGGGGTAGGTGGGGCTGGATTAAATCATTTCTAAGTTCTAGGTTTCTGAATTTCTGAATTTCATATCTCTAAAAAAAGATATCTACCTTCAAATCTCATTTTAAAAAGAAACCAAGTTGGTTTGGTTATGTATTCTGGGATAGTAAGGTGAGAGGTCAGGGAATCAGTTCTGGAACACGTCTTCTTGGGTTTAAATCTCTGCCCTGCCATGGGACCTTGAACAGATGACTTCACCTTAGTTTCCCCATTAGTAATACACCGATAAGAAGTATCACACGGCTATGTCAGGTAGCTGTGGGTCTGATGAAATAAATCCTATGATGCATGCAAAATGCATAGCACAGTGATTGGACAGTGGGCAGTCCTCAACAAATGCTTACTTAACACAATGCAGCAAGTCAGATGGCAGGCCATGAGACTTCAGTGCTATACCTATTTATAAACGCTCAAAGAAGGGTGAACCACAGAAGGGCTGCTCCAAAGACCACCATCAGAGTGGTCTGACATAGAACAATATCAACAGACTTATATCTCCTTTAAACATAGATAAGAAGACAGCCTAGTTAGAGATCATTTTTCATGCTTTGCGCTGCCTCTTTTTCAGAGATGGCCTTATTTGAGGGGTCAAGTATCTTCCAGAAAACTACTTTCATTTTCATGGAGCTAGGGAAATCTCCCATGGAGAATTGAAAACACTCCCTTTCATTGTAGTCGGTCAGGCTTTTCCCCAGGAGATGCATTCAATGATCCAAACACAAGTAGGTCAATAGAACACATAACTTTAAAGTTTGCTTGGAATTTTCTCCTAATATATTCATAATGTTTTTAAACACCCATCTTTTCAGCTTTCTTCAAGAAAAATAACATCAGATTGATATGGAAGAAGGAATGTCTGTCAGTTATTTCTATAGATAATATATAAACTGTGTTTATAAAAAATGTTTCTTGGAAATATTGAGTTTTTTTCCCAAAATATTACAGACTGTTTAAAAAAACTGATGAAAAATTATCTGTGCTGGATTCTTTAATCGAGTCCTAGAAGCAACAGCCCATAAAATGAAGCCAATTCAGAGACAATGAGGAACCCTTTCTTTTTGCCCAGAAACAAAGGTGCAAAATTAACAGCTCTTCTGTCCATCACCCTCCTCCCACCATGATGTCCTGATTGCCTGAAGAATGCACTCAGAGAACTTAATTGCATCTAAGACTTTTTGATTTCTTCCTTTTTCTGGCCCTCTCTTCCCCAAACTGACATCTTTTACAATTTACCTTTCTTCACAGATTTTCTAAGTGTATTTTTATCAATAATTTTGCTATTAGAGAACCTATTTGTGTTCTAGTAGCCTTTTCAATGCCTTAACCTGAAAAAATATAACAATTTTTGATAGGCTCAAGCCTTTATGGAGGTTGGGGACATTTCCCTGTGCTTATTTTTCTTGATAGAGATGATTGAAACTGGAATATTCTGAAGGTAAACTTCCTTCCCTAAGAGCACTCACTGAAATATCCTCTAGTAATATCAAATGATTAGAAAAGGAATACATTTACTATTCTGGTTACATTCTGGAAATATTCCTTACAAGTGATGATCTGTATATTTGTGGAAAGACATTCAGTCAACTGCATTTCTGCATAAAGATTAAAAGCCTAGAATAAAGGCATGCTAAATAAAGGGACAACAAAGAGAAATTTGGATACAGTGTATTATCATGGTGTGATACTTTGCATGTGATTCCAACTCATAGAAGGTACGGAATAAACTCAGTCAGAGTAAGACAAAATGGAGTCACAGTGGTCAGTGTGAACGCCCACATTTGTTGTTTGTCAATATCTGATGTAGGGCTTTGAGTGTGTCCATGTAGATAAGCTGTGTAACTGGTAAGTAAAACTTGTTTGGAAATGTCCACAGAAAGACTTGTGGGGAGATAGAGCGGACTAAGCTGACATGGCAAAAATCCTCAGATGGAACCTTTACTACACCCACCTTAGTGAACGCTTAAAAGAAGGAACCGTCTAGCAGCAGCTGGAAGGCTGATGGACCATCCATGCAATACACTGCTTCAGAAAGGTGCTCTTGGAGGCTCTGACTGCACAGAAGGCACCTGACTGAACTTCCAGTCATCCTTTGTCTCAGGATTGAAGACGAGGATGGTGCTTCACTGCTCACATTGGGATGCCACCTTCTTGGATCCTCTTAAGAGTGTTTCATTAACTTCCCCCTCTAACCTCACATGACTAACTTGTGGGGTAGGTTTCAGGATAAACCAAGTGATTTGTGAATAGAATATTGGCTACCTTGGTTATTTGAAATGTGCCACAATCTGGTGACCCTTACCTGACCTTGCCATTCATTCTGCTTTATGTATTGATATTGTCTGTTCAATTCATGGCCTCAGAAAATGGTTCTATGATAAGAAAGAGCATAGAGAGGAAGGTAGTAGCTAACCTGACTCTAACATTTCACTGTGTGATCTTGGAACAAGTCTCGTCCCCCACTCTGAGCATGTATCTCTTTATTTAAAAAATGAAGTAGTGAACTAAAGTATTTTTAAGCTTTCTACCAGTTCTAAAATTTCATGATGGTAATTATCACTGCCTGGGGTTATGCATAGTCTCTGGATCCTGGAGGATTCAAGTTTATTTTAATTCAGCATTCAAGATCATGCCCCAGTTAGCCTCTTGCCAACAGAGCCTTGATTTTCTCTACTCTCTTGTGGAAATCTGTTTGAAATAGCTGCTATTTGGCTTCCAGCTCTCTCACCTGCCAAATTAGTTTCCTCCTTGATCTAGCCCTAACTGGCACTATTTTCTTATTTATGACCCACCACTTTCCAGATAGGTTTGGAGGAAGGCTTAACTCACTATGATACTGTGATTTACAGGAAATATATGTTTGGTCACTAAAGTGACCAAAATATGTTTGTCATTGACGTTTGGTCTTCCACCACAGTTCCTATCTCCTGGCTTCTAAAACCCTTGGAATTTCCTGTGATGAGGGTGATAGAGGTGTCTTTTGCTATGTTAATGAGGTGACTTTTAGAAAGCCCCTCCACTCTCTGATTGCTTCCCATTTAGTTTTCCCTCTCTTCCTCTATGGTTCTCTATGCTATGCCTTGTATTCCACATATGAGTAAAACCATATGATAATTGTCTTTATCTGAGTTATTTCGCTTAGCGGAATCCCCTCCAGTTCCATCCATGTCAATGTAAATGTTAGGTATTCATCCTTTCTGATGACTGAGTAATATTCCTTTGTACATATGGACCACATCTTCTTTATCCAGTCATCTGTTGAAAGGTATCTCAGTTCCTTCCACAGTTTAACAATTGTGGACATTGCTGCTGTGAACATTGAGGTGCATATGCCCTTTCTTTCCACTACATTTTTGGGGTAAATACCCAGGATGCAATTGCTGGTCATAGGGTAGCTGTTTTTAATTTCTTGAGGAACCTCCATAATGTTTTCCAGAGTGGCTGCACCAGCTTGCATTCCCACCAACAGTGTGAGAGGTTTCCCCTTTCTTCACATCTTCACCAACATTTGTTATTCCCTCTCTTTTAATTTTTGCCATTCTAAGTGGTGTAAGGTGGTATCTCATTGTGGTTTTGATTTGTATCTCCCTGATGCTGAGTGATGTGGGACATTTTTTTCATGTGGAAAGCCCTTTCATAACCTAAGAATTAGGGTGGGGGCTGGTCCTTTATCATATACTTCAATAAACTGCTTATCTTGTTTCCCGGAGTTCTGTGAGATGCTCTAACAAATTAATCAAACCTAATGAAGTGGTCATTGGACCATGCCTAGGGCATGCAACTGGTGTCTGGAGTGGGGTGAGGGGCAGTTTTGTAGAACTAAACTCTTAACCTGTGGAATCTGATGCTATCTCCAAGTAGAGAGTGTCAGAATTGAGTTGGTGTTCCAGAATTGCTTGGACTTGGTGGGGGAGGGGGAGCAGGGTAGATAACACTGGAATTGGGTCTGGGAATCCTAAAAGATCCACTTTATCCTGGGTTTCCCACTGTTTCCTGATAAATTAGTTTTGTCTCACACATCTGATTCCGAATATATTTTTCCCCTCTACTTTGCCCTGGTTCAACTATTATGTTGTCTCTTGGTTATTACTGTGTATATCCATAAACCTCCACACATAACTTGTATAAAGTGAATTTTATTGGCAACAAAAGGAATACACTCAATATATAATTAGGGTAACTACAAAAATATTTTCCTTATGACTCCTTTTGGTGTCTACATTTTTTCCAATGAGATGTGAATCCTTCTTTAGAGACTCCTAGAGAAAAATGTTGAATTGGCTAAATTATTGGAATTTTCTTTAAAAAATACAGTGGGGTATCTAGGAGGCCAGGGATTATCAGTTGTCTTAAGTGCTGTGCTGTGTTGAATAAACCAATATCAGTTGGTAGAGATTTTATGATTCTCTCTACTCCTGGGTATTATAAAATAGAAATACCATATTACTCAAGGCTTTCAAGTTACAAAGTTCCTTTTTTATTCCTTCGCATTTATAGTTTTAATGTAAACTGAAAACTGACCTAAAGTAGAGCAATCAAAATTAAACCCTTTCAAGGATTTAAAAATCCGTACACTTTTACCTTCTTCTCTATCCTTATTTTCAACTGAATGCCAGTCAGTCCTTAATAAGCCCTTTCTCGCTCGCTCTCTCTTCCCTCTCTCTTCTCTCTCTCTCTCTCTTTCTCAAAGCCAAATATGGGTGATCTTCAAGCACTGGTGTCCACGTCTATAGTGTGGTGTCCACGTCTTATCCCTATAACTCAAAATGAATCAGCATTTACAACCATTTGGTTAGTATAAACAGGCAGAAAAATCAAGACAATCCATATAATTAGAATCACTTGCTGAATCACAGGATTCCAGGTAAAGACTACAGATGTCCCATTATCTTATAACCCTATTACTGGGTCTAGGCAAATGATAAAGAGATGGCACAGATCCACTCATTCATACACCTTTTACTCACGGGAGACCACTGATTCCTATTATTTCTGCCTATAATAATGATTGACACTTATTGAGCACTTAATCTGGGACAAGCACTGTTCTAAATGTTATATATGCATTACCTCATTTAAGCTTGTTCCCTGGATTATGCAATAAGTGCTATTTTTATCTTCATATTAAAAATGGGAAAAGTAAGTTACAAGGAAGTTAAGTAGCCTGCAAAGTCACAGAGTTAGTAACTGGCAGAGCCATGATTTGAATGCAGCAGTCTGGTCCCTATATTAACCATCTCTCTAGAGGAAATGTGGATATTCTCTGGTGATAATAGTAGTTCTGACAAAAATGGTTCTTTTGAAGGATGAAATAGGTAGCCTATTCCCGCGAGAAAATGAAGGAGTCAAGAAAAATGCAATTACCATATCTAAAATTGTTTCTTCACCACCCAAGTATAATACTTGAGTTTTTGTTTTGTTTTGTTTTACATTGAATAGGGTTAATAAGGTTGCTTTCATAACAAGAATTTACCCAGAAATGGTAGTATATTAAACCATTGTCATCCATTGCCAAGTTGGCTATTCATCAAATTTATTAGTAAAATGAAGGAACACTCATATAACAGGGGAAAGGACACAAGATATAGTTTCCATACTACACCAAGTTAAACCAGGAAGATGCAGGGAATTCACAGAGGTGCTGTGGGATAATTTTAAAATTTAATGGGAAACAGTATGGTATTTGACATATATCAGTTGTCAGATGGAGTACTAGCTCAAGACATTTCACAATTTCAACATTAGATTTTACTGCGTTAGTTTTGATGACATCATACATTTGCTGTGCTGGGATTTTTGTAGTTCTTGTGATTAAAAAGCACATACTGGGGGTGCCTGGAAGGCTCAGTGGGTTAAGCCTCTGCCTCTAGCTCAGGTCATGATCTCAGGGTCCTGGGATCGAGCCCTGCATAGAGCTCTCTGCCCAGTAAGGAGCCTGCTTCCCTCTCTCTCTCTCTGCTTGCTTCTCTGCCTACTTGTGATCTCTCTGTCAAATAAGTAAATAAAATCTTTTAAAAAATACATGCAAGCTTGTAATTTAAAAATTAAAAAATAAATTTTAAAAAAGCACATACTGTGTGAAAGTCATTGTGGAGTATGAAATGGACGATATCCAATCTGATTTTAAAAGTTTAAAAAGTTATGTATCACATAAGTAAGTAATTGTGATTATTTGAAAGTGAAATACATATTTTCTTTTGATTTAGGTGTGTAGCTTTTTCCCCCCAAATTGCCACTAAGTTGTTAAGATATAAAGAGTTTCTAAGATTTCCAGAGAAGATGGCCAAGTAAAAGGACCCTAAGCTTACCTCATTCCATGGATACAACCAGATAACACCCATATCAGTGTAAATGATCCAGAAAACAACCTAAAGACTGGCAGAACAAACCCTCCACATCTAAATGTAGAGAAAAGCTATACTGAAAGGGTAGGAAGGACACAGATGTGATCAGGAGCTAAATGAACCTGTGGGTCTGTCTGTGGGAAGGAAGGTCACTGCAGGCATGGACAGAGGAGAGAAACAGACTCTCACATAGTGGAGCCCACCTGGGGAAGGTGAATTTGGCTTTGAAAACCAGAGGGGCCAAATTTCATGAGTTCTTACACTCAGCAGGGCTTAAAACCTGAAACTTGAAAAATCAGCAGGCTCGGGGCACCTGTGTGGCTCTATCGATTAAATCTCTGCTTTCAGCTCAGATCATGGTGCCAGAGTCCTGGGGTCAGAGCCCCATGTTGGGCTCCCTGCTCAGCACGGATTCTACTTCTCCCTCTGCCCTCCCCATGCTCATGCACACCCTCTTATTCTCTATCAGTCAAATAAATAAATAAATAAACAAACAAACAAAATCTTTAAAAATAAATCAGCAGGCTCATAGGAGAGCCAGGAGGGCAAGAGGAAACGGAGTCTCTGCACTTTAAAGAGACAGCATCAGATGTTGGCGAGGATGTGGAGAAAGGGGAACCCCCCTATACTGTTGGTGGGAATCCAAACTGGTGCAGCCACTCTGGAAAACAGTATGGAGGTTCCTCAAAACATTGAAACTAGAGCTACGACCCAGCAATCACACTACTGGGTATTTACCCTAAAGATACAAATGTAGTGATACAAAAGGGCACACGCACCCGAATGCTTATAGCAGCAAAGTCCACAAAAGCCAAACAATGGAAAGAGCCTAGTTGTCCACCAACAGATGAATGGATAAAGAAGATGTAATATAGATACACACACACACACACACACACACATATACTGGGGGCACCTGGGTGGCTCAGTGGGTTAAGCCTCTGCCTTCAGCTCAGATCATGATCTCAGGGTCCTGGGATCAAGCCTACACTGAGCCTACACTCATACACACACACACACACAAACACACACACACACACACACACACACACACACACACACAAGAATACTGTGCAGCCATCAAAAAATGAAATCTTGCCATTTGCAATGACGTGGATGGAACTATAGGATATTATGCTAAGTGAAATAAGTCAATCAGAGAAAGACAGTTATCATATGATCTCTCTGATATGAAGAATTTGAGAGGCAGGGCAGGGGGTAGTGGTGGGTAGGGAGGGAAGAAATTGAAACAAGATGGGACCGGGGAGGGAGACAAATCATAAGAGACTCTTAATCTCAGGAAACAAACTAAGGGTTGCTGGGGGTGGTGAGGGAGGGATAAAGTGGCTGGGTGATGGACACTGGGGAGGATATGTGCTATGGGGAATGCTGTGAACTGTGTAAGACTGGTGATTCATAGACCTGTATCCCTGATTGAAATAATACATCATATGTTAAAAGAGAGAGAGAGAGAGAATCCCAAACAGCCCTGCAGAGATACGGCATAGAAGAAGCAGTCTGAAAAACACTTAGGGTATATGGGAGAGAGATTCGTTTGCTAATATCAGAGCACATGCTGGAGGGGTAGGGATCTTTGGAAGACTTTTCCAGGAACAGAGAAGCTATAAGGCACCATTTCCCTCTCTAACCCCCCAGCCTAGACCCATGGATACCTACAGAAAACAGTGCGCTGCCAACGCTTGCTGCCTAACTTGCTAACAGTGATCCCCATGCTGGGTTCTCCTGCAGATTGGTGCTACCGTATCTCTGACAAATGCGTGATATGACTCAATTTAAGACAAAAGCAGCCCCAGACTGGGTCACTCACAACAAAGGAACCAAACTCTGGCCATAACAGGCAATGAGAGTCATTGCAGACAATTGAACTGAAGGCAAAGGCAGCTCAGCAATAACAGCAGGGTACATGTAACACACAGACACCCTGAAACTCCAGCTTCTGGTGACTAAGGGACATTGCACTACAGGGCACTACAGGACCTCTTCTTCGTAAGGACAGTACTTTCAAAAGTGGAGGATGTAGCTGAATTTCCTAACATATAGACATAGAAACAGACAGAAAAAATGAGGACACAGAGGAATATGTCCCAAATGAAAGAACAGGGCAGAGGTGCCTGGATGGCTCAATCGGTTAAGCATCTGCATTCAGTTCAGGTCATGATCCTAGGGCCCTGCAATCAAACCCCGCATTGGGCTCCCTGCTCAGCAGGGAGCCTGCTTCTCCCTCTCCCTTTGACTGTTGCTCACCCTGCTGTGCACTCTTTCTCTCTGTGTCAAATAAATTAATTAATTAAATCTTTTTTTAAAAAAAAAGAAAGAAAGAAAAATGAAATGAAATGGGGCCGAATCACCTCTGGCAAGAGACCTAACTGAAATGGAGATAAGTAAAATGACTGATAAATAATATTAAAGTAGTTGTCATAAAGATACTCACTGGACTTGAGAAAAGAGTGGAGGACATCAGTGGTATCCTTAACAACAACAACAAAAATTTAAAAAGAATGAATCAGGGGTGAAGAACTCAATAAATGAAATTCAAAATACACTTGGTGGAATAAATAGACTAGAAAAAGAAAATATCAGTGACTTGGAGTACACAGTAATGGAAAGCAGTTGAGCTGAAAAGATGAGAAAAAAATAATAACAAAAAATAAGAATGGACTTAGGGAGCTCAGCCAGATCATCACATCAAGCATAATAACATTTGCCTCATTGGGATCTCAGGAGAAGAGAGAGAAAAGGGGGCAGAAAATTTATTTAAATAAATAATAGCCCCAGACTTCCTAAATCTGGAACAGAAATCCAGATGCAGGAGGTACAAATGGTCCTTCAAACCCATACAAAAAGGTCTACACCAAGAACGTGTAATTAAAATGGCAAAAAGTAGTGATAAAGAGAGAATATTTAAGCACTAAGAGAAAAGAAAAACAGTTACATACAAGGGAAATACCATAAGGCTATCAGCTGATTTTTTTTTAGCAGAAATTTTGTAGGCCAGAAGGGAATGACATGATATATTCAAAGTGCTGAAAGAAAAAACAAAAAACAGCAGCCAGGAATACTCTATCCAACAAGGCTATCATTAAAAATAGAAAGAGGGGGCGCCTGGGTGGCTCAGTAGGTTAAGCTGCTGCCTTCGGCTCAGGTCATGATCTCGGGGTCCTGGGATCGAGTCCCGAAATGGGCTCTCTGCTCAGCAGGGGCCTGCTTCCTTCCCTTCCCCTCTCTCTGCCTGCCTCTCTGCCTACTGTGATCTCTCTCTGTCAAATAAATAAACAAAATATTTTAAAAAATAAATAAATAAAAATAGAAAAAGGAATAATAAATAAATAATAAAATGATTAATAATAATAAATAATAAATGCACCTGGGTGGCTCAGTGGGTTGAGCCTCTGCCTTTGGCTCAGGCCCAATGCGGAACTCAGTATTGAGTTCCGCATTGGGCTCTCTGCTCAGCAGGGAGCCTGCTTCTCTCTCTCTCTCTCTCTGCCTACTTGTGATCTCTCTGTCAAATAAATAAATAAAATATTAAAAAAAAACTTTAAAAACAAAGAGTGTAACAAGAGAACAAAGGGCAGTACATAATCACAAACAGAAAATGCAACAAGAAGATACAAAATTATAAATATTTATGCATCCAACACGGGAGCACCCAAATACATAAAGTAACTAAAAACAAAAATAAAGAAAATAATTAGTAATAATACAATAATAGTAGGGGACTTCAGCACCCCACTTACATCAATCCATAAATCATTCAAATAGGAAATAAACAAGGAAACAGTGGCTTTGAATGACACACTAGACCAAACGGATCTATAAGATATATTCAGAACATTCCATCCTAAAACAGCAAAATACACATTCTTCTCAAGGACACGTGGAACTTTATCCAGAGTAGATCACATATTGAGTCACAGTTAAAGTCTCAACAAATTCCAAAAGACTGAAGTCATACCATGGTTCTTTTCTCACCACAATACTGTGAAACTAGAAATCAACCACAAGAGAAAAATCTGGAAGAATACATATACATGGAAGTTAAATAGCATGCTACTAAACAATGAATGGGTCAACCATGAAATCAAAGAGGAAATTAAAAAAATACATGGAAACAATTGAAGAGGAAAACACAATTGTCCAAAATCATTGAGAGACCATAAAAACTGTTACAAGAGGGAAGTTTATAACAATACAGGCCTACCTCAAGACAGAAGAAAAATCTCAGAAAACCTTACATGCAAAAGAGGTAGAAAAAGAACAAACAATGCAAAACCAGTAGAAGAAAGGAAATAATAAGGAGTAGAGCACAAAGTAAATGAAATAAAAACTAAAAATCAATAGAACAAATCAATGAAACTAAGACCTGGTTCTTTGAGAAGATCAACATAAAACTTTAATCAGAATAATCGAAAGAAAAAAAAAAGAGAGGAGAGGAATCAAATAAACAAAATCAGAAATAAAAGAGGAGAAATAACAACTGATACCACAGAAATAAAGGATTATAAGAGAATACCATGGAAAATTATATGCCAAAAAATTGGACAACCCAGAAGAAATAGATAAATTCCTGGAAACATACAATTTTCCTAAACTGAATCAGGAAGTAATAGAAAATTTGAATAGACTGATTACCAGCAATGAAACTGAATTGGTAATCAAAACAAACAAAGTAAAAAAGAGAGGAACCAAAAAAGAGACTCTTTCCTATAGAGAACAAACCAATGGTCACCAGAGGGGAGGTGGGGGGGGGGATGGAGGAAATAGGTGATGGGGATTAAGAGTGCACTTACCTCCATGAACAGAGTAATTGATGGAATTGTTGAATCACTATATTGTACAGCTGAAATCAGTATAAATAGCACTGTATGTTAATTATAAGAGAATCAGAAAAAAAAAAACACGCCACTTTCAAAATTGTTTGAAATTAACTACTAATTTGTTTGAAATTAAGATCTTCTTATGGCCTGGTAAAGGGAAAGTGAACACAATTACTGAGACACTAAGTGATCTGTGAACAGAGGAATTTGGGGAACTTCAGTGAACTGATTACAACACGTATTTATTTTGTGGGTAGAAGGTAGAAAGAGGGTCAGTCCAATATCTGAGCTGGCAGGCATTGCCCCATCTGAATGGGCACATGAATGGGAAGAAAGTGTTGCAGAACAGAAATGGAGTAGTCCTAAAGGACAACTAGAGACCCAAATCACCCATGAGTACATTAGACTTCAAGCTCTATGAGGAAAGACAGAGACCATGTAAATTTAATTCTCTTGTGGTTTCTCAGTTTCTAGCATATTTTCTGGCAGAACAAACATTTTCTGAAGGAAGAATGAGTGGAATCTTTTTTTTCTAGTCTTATCTCAATAGTTCAATCTGGCCAGCTGGCAAATAAAGTTGTTAACTGTCCTCCTTGTCTCTAGCAATCTAAAATGGAAAGATCCCATTTGATTATATCACAGCTTACAAGCACTGCTCTCTTAGCCAACAATGAGTGCTTCCTAGGACTTAGGGACACCTTTACCCCGATACTACTTCCCACCTAAGCTGGGGATACCTAAACAACTCTGTTGGGAACTAAATTTAATATAGGCTCAAAACCACTGATGAATTCAGAATACTGTTGTTGGGGACATTGACATTGATTCATTGTTTTTTTTTTACCTTTTTTGCCTTGGTTAACTTAAGTAAAATTAAGTATAATTTTCCTTTAAAATCAGGAACAAGATAGCATGACTCACTATCAGTATTTCTATTTATGGTGGGCCAGAGGTCCTAGCAATATAGAAAACAATAAAAAGAATCACAAAGTATAAGTTTTGGTAAGCTCAAAACAATAAGTTATTTTCACATGATAAAATGGTCTATATAGAAAACTAGAAAAAGTAATCACAGATAAATTCTCAGTACCATCTTAGAAAAGTAAGGTTGCTGGATGTAATATTAACATTAAAGTTCATTTCTATAGGCCAATATCCAAAAAACTAGAAAATACAATTTAAAATCAAACAACTTACAAGAGAAATTTTTACAAGTCAGTTTCCATTTTCTGCTTCTAGCATGATGGAGTAACAGGTACTTGTCCTAAAACAACTAGAAAACTGGGCAATTTAAAAAAAAATTATTTTATTTATTTGTCAGAGAGATTGAGAGAGAGAGAGAGAGAGAGCATGAGCAGGAGCACAAGCAGAGGGAGTAGGAGAGGGAGAAGCTGGCTTCCCATGGAGCAGGGAGCCTGATGCGGGGCTCAATCCCAGGAACCTGGGACCACGACCCGAGCCACAGGCAGAAGCTTAACCGACTGCATCACCCGGAAGTCCTTGGGCAACGTTTTTAAAAACATCTGCAGGGGCACCTGGGTGGCTCAGTGGATTAAGCCTCTGCCTTTGGTTCAGTTTATGATCTCAGGGTCCTGGGATCAAGCCCTGCATCCAGCTCTCTGCCCACGGGGGAGCCTGCTTCTCCCCTCCCCCTCTCTGCCTGCCTCACTGCCTACTTGTGATATCTCTCTCTCTGTGTCAAATAAATAAATAAAATCTTTAAAAAATAAAAAGAAATAAAAACTGTCTACAAACATTAGACAATAAAAAGTGAATGACTCTTACCCTGGAGAGAAGTGAAAACAATGAGATGAGCTTTATGATCATTTTGTCTCTCTTCCTGGGGACACTTTCTGGACCAAAAGAACAAGGAATGGAAAGCTAAGCAGAGAATAAACATTTTTAATGATTTGAGAAGACAGACATTGGGAAGGCTGAGGTCCTTGAACTTTGTGAACAAAAGGGACCTATTCAAAGAAAGTGTTGTAGAATATTTGTAGGTGATTCCTTGAATCAGTTGCACAATATTAAGACACCCACGAAGAAGATGAAAATCCATGGTGAAATAAAATAGCTCTGAGACAAATAATTCTCAGAGCTTTCCCAGGGTGGTGAAATAGTCAAATTCTCAGCAGCTAGTGTGAAATTTGCTGTGCATCTAAATAATTCAGTTGAGAATCCCACAAGTGTCATACCTTAGAAATAGGACTACACAAGTCCTAGAGTAAATACCATCGTAGACTCATGCCACAAAGCCTAAAACTGGCTTCAAAAGTATCAAGCTGATCCAAGAGTACACCTAATGCCAGTCATAACACAATCCAACACTGGCTAAAGCAAGATAACAAATTTCCAGTACTTGGCAATGTAAACTTCACACTGTTGAAGCATCCAGTTCCTATTAATAGACATGCAAAGAGGCAGGAAAGTGTGACCTATAACTTGAATGGAAATAAGTCAATAAGAACAGACCCAGAAATTAGAGAGATGGTAGAATTTGCAGACAAACATTTTAAACAGTTGTTATACATATGCCAAGGAATTCCAGAAACACATGAAAATGAGAAGAGAAACCAGTGCTACAAAAAAAATCAAATGAATATTCTAGTGCTGAGCAATATACTGTTGAGATAAAAGCAGTGGGTTAAGTACTGAAAAATAAAGGATAGGCTCTTTAAGATGTAGAAATAGAAACTGTCCAAACTGAGCTACAGTGAGAGAAAATAATGAATAAAGTTAGCAGACCATCAGGGAATCTGGCTAACATATAAATAATTATAATATCAGAAGAGAAGGAGGGCAAAAAAAATTAGAAAATAATGACTGAAATTTTCCAATATTGAGCAGAAGTATAAACAAAGATCCAAGAATTTTAGCAAACTTCAAGCAGGATAAAAACACGACCACCAAAGTACAGTGTGATCCAGTAGATGAAAACCATGAACAGAAAAAAAATATCATTCAATCAACAAAAAGAAAGATGAATACACAAAGAGAAGGAATTCTTTTTTTAAAAAATTTATTTGTTTATTTTAAAGAGAGAGCACAAACAGGATGGCAGAAGGAGAAAGAAAAATCTCAAGCAGAATTCTCACTGAGTGCAGGACTCCATGTGGGGCTCGATCTCATGACCCTGACCTGAGATCACCACCTAAGCTGAAACCAAGAGTCCAATCATATGCTCAACCAACTACACCACCCAGGTACTCCGGGAAAAAATTCCTTATAAAAGATGACAGATATTTGATCAGAAAAAAATGCATGCCAGAAGACCGTGAGCTTTCAGTAAGTGCTGAAAGAAACAAGAAAATCTTAGCCTGGAATTTTATACCAGTGAAAACATTCTTTAATAAAAGAAGGCACATGGGTGGCTCAGTTGGTTAAGCGGCTGCCTTCGGCTCGGGTCATGATCCCAGCGGCATGGGATCGAGTCCCACATCGGGCTCCTTGCTCCGCAGGGAGCCTGCTTCTCCCTCTGCCTCTGCTGCCACTCTGCCTGCCTGTGCTCACTTGCTCTCTTTCTCTCTCTCTTTGGCAAATAAATAAATAAAATCTTAAAAAAAAAAAGAAGGCACAATGAAAACACACAATCAGTCAAATAAAAGCTGTGAGTGGTCATGCATTACAAAAACTTGGTCAAGGACATTCTTCAGATTGAAGGAAAAATTATATCAGTCACAATTTAAAATTAATATGAAGAATATGTGGGTGAATAAAAGAGTTAGATTTATCATTAACTTACACATGGAACAACAAATAAACCACATGAGTATATTAAAATTTGTCCTCCAAATACTCGATACTAGGTAATGATGGACATTGATCTCCAAGAATCAGAGAAGAAATAATCTGTTCTTAATGTTGCCCAGGTACTGCCTAGAGCAAAGCCCCAGGCCACAGAGAACAGGATGGGGGACTCGAGTGAAGCACAGCAGTCTACCTGAGTTGTCTGGGAAGGCCAAGACACCTAGAATTCAGAGGGACAAGTAGTGAAGAAGACAGAAGTGCACGGAGAACTTGGTAACTGCAAAGCAATCTCTTGGAGTTTTGTTGTTGTTTTTTAAAGATTATTTGTTTACTTGAGAGAAAGAGAGTGCCAGTGGGGTGGGGAGGAGAAAAGGGAAAGGGAGACTAACACGGGGCTCGATCCCAGGACCCTGGATCATGACCTGAGCCAAAGGCAGATGTTTAACCCACTGAGCCACCCAGGTCCCCCCTCCTAGAATATTTAGCTAAATGTCGATCATTGCATATGGGTGAGGTTACAGAAAGAATCATCCAAAAGAATTGCAGAAAAAAAAATCTTAAAACTTATATAAGACTAGGCATGAAGCCCATTCCCACCATCCAGAATGAACAGTCTCAATCTCATAATTCAGAGCATTGGGTGGAGTTCTCAGAAGTTTTTTTGTTTGCTTCTGTTTTTGTTTTTACCTCAGGAACAGGAAAAAATTATGCTAGACTAAACACTGGTTTGGTGTCACCTAACAACAATAAAAATAACACCCAAAGGGATCAAACTTTTTCCATGTAACATAAATATGCCCCAGAATGAAGCTCAAGAATATTTTTAGAAATGCCACCATATCCGTCATCAAACAAGATGAAACTCACAATGGCTGTTATCCAGTCAGAATTAAGAGGCATGCAATGAATAAGGAACATAGTAATGTAACAATGATGAATATTTATCAATCATAAATGACTCCAAATTGACATTATAGATTAAGTAGACAAAAACATTAAAACTGTTTTTAGTATAGTTTCTATATTTTCAAGAAGCTACAGAAAAATTGAATATATTACACAGATAAATGGAAAATATAAATAGACCCTAATAAAATTCCTAGAGATAAAATATCAATGTCTAAGATAAAAAATACTCTGAATGTTATTAAGAGCAGAGCAGACAGTGCAGAATAAATGATTAGTGAATGCAAATGTTATAATAGAAACTATCTGAAATGAAGCAGAGGGAAAATATGAATAGGGCATATGTGCACTATAAAAAAAAAATCCAAGCTGCCAATATATGTGGAATTGGAGTCCCTGAAGGAGAGGAGAAAGTGGGGGAATAAAAAAAGTATTTGAATTAATGGCTCCAATGTTGATGCAAATAATCAACTTACAGTTTCAGGAAGTTAATGAACTCTAAGTACAAGACACATGAAGAAATTGACCCTAAGTTATGCTGTGATCAAATCATGTAAGCCCATAAATAAAGAGAAAATATTAAAAGCATTTAGAGGAAAAAGCATGCTTATTATATGCTCCAGAAAAAAGATAAGGACAATGGTAGATTTCTTATTGAAAATAATATAAGCTATAATACAGTGGAGCATGAATTCTTTACTCAATGAAAATTTCTTTCAAAAATGAAGGTGGAAATAAATACAAATTTAAAAAAATACAAATAAAAATAATGAAGGTGAAGAAAGCAGAGGGGGAGGGGCACCTGGGTGGCTCAGTGGATTAAAGCCTCTCTGCCTTCGGCTCAGGTCATGGTCCCAGGATCCTGGGATCGAGCCCCACGTCGGGCTCTCTGCTCAGCAGGGAGCCTGCTTCCTCCTCTCTCTCTGCCTGCTTCTCTGCTTGCTTGTACTCTCTCTCTCTCTCTGTCAAATAAATAAAATCTTTAAAAAAAAAAAAAAAGAAAGAAAGCAGAGGGGGAGGACACTTCCAGTATGGCTGAATGATGATCTTGGTAATTCCTATCCTGGAAAAGCAGCACTAAAAATGGACAAAATTATTTTTAGAAAGACAGCTACCATTTAAAGACTATGGAAATTTGTCACAGACATTAAACAATGTAAGAAGCATTTGAGAAAATGTACTGAATCTTAGCAAGAACAGTGAAAATCCATGGTGTT
This sequence comes from Mustela lutreola, assembly GCF_030435805.1. Classification (NCBI taxonomy): domain Eukaryota; kingdom Metazoa; phylum Chordata; class Mammalia; order Carnivora; family Mustelidae; genus Mustela; species Mustela lutreola. The sequence continues at coordinate 100,288,524 of NC_081308.1, read as the reverse complement.
TTAACCTGAGGCTTCTCCCAACACAAACACCCCTCTTGACTCCATATTGAAGAAATACCACAAGGGTAGTAGGAGGGGCTAAGATTATTTGGAGCAGGGTGCAAAAAATTCCACATATGGCAATGTTGTTTTCCAGCTGAGGCCCCAGACACCATGGAGCAGAGAAAAAAAAAATCCCCACTTTTCCCCTGTTTGAATTCCTGACCTGTGAAATCCATGAGACACAATCAATGGCTGCTTTACATCATAAGTGTAGGGTTAATTTGTCACACAGCCATACTAACTGAAGGTATCTGTTACATAAAAATCTCCATAAAAGGGAAACAGAACATGGCAGTGTTTTGAAACCCAGATGTTAGGCCAAAGTTGGAAAAGCGTTAAGGTTATCAGAAGAAGCATGAAGGCCATCATAAAATGTGTCATTTAAGGCTTAAAGGAAAGTGAGGAACTTGTTATTGGAACATGGAGGAAAGGAAAATCTTGTTCTGCAAGTGGCGGTAAGTTTAAACACAATGTCACCAACATGTATCTGGAAAAGCGAAACTATATATGGTAAATTGAATGATGCAACTAAGGAGATTTGAAGCAGGGTATCAAAGAGGCCATCTAACATCTTCTTGTTGCTTATAGAAAAATGTTAGAGAAATAACTCAAAGGGAAAACTGTTAAATACAAAGAAAGGTTCAAAAACTGTAACTTACAGGCTTTCCAAGATTCTAGATTTAAAGAACGGTTTTAGAAAAAAGAGAAAATGCATAGTAAGATTATAAGATCCTTTGTAAGACTAGAGAAAAATCTAATATGGTAGCTCCAAGAATCATTTAGTTGAACAAAAGCTCCCTTAAAGATCTTTTCGAACTTGTCTCACAGATCTTCTCAATTTAACAATAGGATTTGTGAGATCTGAAGAGCATTCAGTATTCCTCAGAAGTTGTATGGGGTGCCCAAATAAACCAGGGCTAAACTCAAAGAGATTTATGAGTGTGGCTTTTGTTAATGGAGAAGATTATGTTTTGATTCATAAGAAAATCACTATGTTTTTGAAAGACTTAAAATGGCTTGAACTATGAAATTAGAGAGATTTTTGTAACCTCAACTTTTTTTAAAAAAAGATTTTATTTAGTTATTTGACAGAGAGAGAGAGCATAAGCAGGCAGAGCAGCAGGCAGAGGGAGAGGGAGAAGCAGGCTCCCCACCAAGCAGAGAGCCTGACATGGGGCTCGATCCCAGAACCCTGGGATCATGACCTGAGCCAAAGGCAGACACTTAACTGACTGTGCCACCCAGGTGCCCTTGTAGCCCCAACTTTTTATGAGTAGGATGCATGGTAAAAAAAAAAAAAAAAGAAAGAAAGAAAGAAAAGAAAGAAAAGTCAGCTATAAACACATCCCACTTTTTAATTGAGAAGGAAAGATGAATAAAATCATGGAATCAAAAGCTTTGATGAGTCATTCCCAGGCCATAGGACTGAGCCCTCACCAAGGAACTAGCAACATGCAGCGAACTGGATCACTGAATTGCTGTGGCCCTTTGACTCCAACATGTCTCGTGCTTGTCTCCCTTTGCAGAGGAGTATCTATGCTTGTCAAACATTTCATGTTGGTGTGTGTATGTGTGCATGTGGGTGTGAGTGACAGATAGCATCTCTTCAGTTCACAGGATTTTCAAATCAAGAGGAGCTGTACTTGACTACATGGACATGAGGTCCGACAGCTGAGCAGCCTCACCCAACAGAGCACAAATCTCGGTGAGGTCCTGGGTCTTGAGATTGAACCTGTCACTTAATGGGATGAGAGTCTGGGGGTTTTGGAGGAGACACATGTGAATTTTGTGTGTAAGAAGAATGTGAATTTTTCAGGCCAGAGGAGAGACCGTGGTAGATGGTAGATCCATGACAGATATATGCCACATATATGTGACAATGTGAGTAACATCTCCTCCCTCTGAGAGCTGAGGTTTCTGTCCTCTCTCTGTTGATTCTGGGTAGAGAATTGTAACTTTTCTGACCAACACAGTGTAGTAGAAATAGTGTTATATAATTTCTGGGTAGGTCATAAAAAGGATATAGTTTAGATCTGTTCTTCTTTTATCTTGAGATAGTTGCCCTTGAAACCCAGACACCAAGCTCTGAGGAACTTCGGGTCACATGGAGATGCCATATGTAGGCTTACCAATGGAAAATCTAAACTAAGGTCTCAATGGACAGTCTGCATAATTTTATACATTAGTGTCTTCAGATTATAATACTCAGGTTTTGGGTCTGCCAACCCGGGGCCCAGTATCATGAAGTAAAGACAAGAAATCTCTATTAAGCCAGGTGTTCATTCCTGTCCCACAGAATATGTGAGCAAACAATTTTGGGATAAATTTTTATCTAGCCTTAGTCAAATATACAGATTTTCTTGGCATGAGCAAAAAATCGGTCACAAAAAGCACAAACTATAAAAGAAAAAAGTTAACAAATTTGACTTCTTCAAAATCATACTTTTATATCTTTAAAAAAGTGCCATTAAGAAAGTGATGAAGGCAGGGGCACCTGGGTGGCTCAGTCGGTTAAGTGTCTGCCTTCTGCTCAGTCATGATCCCAGGGTCCTGGGATTGAGCCCCATGTCTGGCTCTCTGCTCAGTGGAGAGCCTACTTCTCCCACTTCCTCTGCCTGCTGCTCTACCTGCTTGTGCTCTCTCTCTATAATAAATAAGTTTAAAAATCTTTTTAAAAACAGTGAAATGGCAAGCCACTGAATAAGAAAATACATTTGAATACATATATCTTAAGTAGAACATTTTAACCAAAATATAGAAAGAACACTTACAATTCTTTATTAAGAAGACAACTCACTAAAAAAGAAAAGACAACTCACAAATACAATGGGCAAAATAGTTGAACAATTAAAAAATTACATAGATAGTAAAATATAATAAATATATAAAGATATTTTTAAAAATATAAAAATAGTTAATATAAACATATAGTAGTAAGGACACAATCAACATCAGCTACTCCTAGGGAACATGCAAATTAAAACCACAATGAAAAATGAATATACAGCCACAGAATGATTAACATTTTAGTGCCCCCAAATTACGTATTCCGTGCACATGTTGCTGGTGGAAGTTTAAAATGCTCTACAGAGATCAGGGCCTTTGTCTTTCTCTCCCTGCAGGTGGGAGGCTGCCCAACGGACCTATTTGGTGTTAGCCTGGCATCAGGTTCCCGGCCCCTGGGGGGCTTGCTCAGGTCAATTTTTCCATAACTTTGTGGAGAGAAGGGAAGTAGAGGCGTGGCTTGGTAACATTTCTGTTACATTTCTTTCTCGGAGGAACTGGCCAAAAAAAAAAAAAAAAGAAAAAAGAAACTTTGGGAGTGCCTGGGTGTCTCAGTGGGTTAAGCCTCTATCTTTGGCTCAGGTCATGGTCCCAGGGTCCTGGGATTGAGCCCCGCATCAGGCTCTCTGCTCAGCAGGGAGGCTGCATCCCCCCTCCTCTCTGCCTGCCTCTCTGCCTACTTGTGATCTCTCTCTATGTTAAATAGATTTTTAAAAATCTTAAAAATAAATAAAATTCTGGATCACCGGATTAGTCTGAGTGGGGCAGTCCAGCCCAGGCATCTATCTCTCCAATTACTTGGGATATTTCCTCAAACTTCTTCCCCTGAAGCTCAGTTTTTATTTGTTAAAATGGCTCGGTCCTCAGTCTGCATGTAAAAATTTGGGTTGGCACATAATGATTCTGTTCAGGATGCCTTGCCCTGGAAGAAGGTTTGTTTGAAAGCTTATTTGAGAATGAAGCAACTGGAACCTTGAAGCCTTTGAGCCCTCATCATTAATGGGACACACTGCCAGAGGGTATGCACTTGACCACAAAAAAGGCTTTCTCTGCACAGGGTCAGACGACTTGTCGGCAAAGCTGTGGGAAGTGAGCACAGGCCAGTGCATTTATGGAATCTAGATCCACAGTTGGACAGCAGTGAAGTGTGATGAACAGGAGCTTGGGATGGGCTCCTTTGAGAACACTGTGGCCTGTTGGGAATGGAGCTCTGGAAGCCAGGACCCAGAACTTCCGGGGTTGCCAGGGGGCAGTGTTAAGCGTTGAGTACAAAGATGAACTGGGTATCTTGGTGAGTGGCTCTGAAGAGTTCACTTGGAAAATACGGACTTAATCTGCTGGGATGAGCCTGAACACATGCACCGATGCATGGAATGGGTCACCAAAGTGATTCTGCAAGAGTGTCAAGTCATATCTCTTTTGCACAGCCCTGGAGACTACATACTCTGAAGGGTGGACAACTATGAGATCAAGATTTGGCCAGCTGGGAGAGAAATCAACTGCAAGTGCTTAAAGATGTTGTTTGTCACTGAGACTAGAAGCATCTGCCTACCTCCAAGACTTCAGTATGATGGTACATACATTGTAGTTTGGCAGTGCAGGACTTAGTCGGTTGTGATATTCTCAGGGTCAGTGGACTCCTGAGATAGCAAACATGGCCTTGCATAGCTTTGGAGATATATTTTTCCCATTGTTTGACAACTGTTCCCTGCATATCATAGACTTGCAGACAGAGAACCTGATTAGCTACTGGCCTCTGCCAGAATACAGGAAGACAAGGAGAGGCTTGAGCTTCCTGGTGGACAAAGTGTCCTGGGTCAATGGACTGTATGGGCACCATGACATGGGCTTGGGCTTTGCCACCAGTGCGCTTGACCACAGGATTCATCTGATGTTGTGGAAGGAGCATAGCCCACATCACCGGCTGACCACCTTTGACTAAGTTTGGGTGTGGGGACTGTGGGTGTTCAGTGCCACCTCTATGGCAGTGGATGGCATGAACCAAAGTTCTTACCTAACAGTTTCATCATGGCGCAGCGCATGATTCTTTATCTGTGTTTGCCAAGGGACCAGGGCTTGGGGCAGGGGAGGGCTTGTTTTTTTGACATACAGCACAGCATGCTAACAGGGTACACCACTGACTTAATTTGTACTAAGCTCTTTTGGTCAGTATAGGAGGATGCATTTTGGGTTCATCTTTCTTGAATGTTAGTTTGAAGTAAATAAAGTTCTATGGTTCATTAACCTGCTTGTTGGTTGCCCATAAAACACATTCTGCTTAAAAAATAACAAAAAATAAAATAAATAAAATACTACTACCAGTTTGGATATCATTTTAGCTATTTCTTATCAAGTAAAACATATGTTTTCCTATAATCCCACAATTTCAATCCTAGGTATATCCATAAGTTTAAAGAATCTCTGTCTTCTCACAAAATATATGTGTAGTCATTTTCTGTTGGTGCTTTGATATTTGCATGGTGGAATGAGGAGTTAGAAATTTCTTGTCTGCTATTTTGCTCCTGGTATGTTTGCCATAACTATGCTGTGATATAATTTCCAAGCATCTTTACTTATAATTGTCAAAAATTGGGGAAAAAATCCAAACATTTCTCACCGAATTGTGAGTGTGTAAACAAATTGAAGTGTATTTGTCCAATAAAATAGTACTAAGTGATAAAAAGAAAGAATTTATTGATACATTTAATTAAATGGTTGTATCTCAGAAATATTATGCTGTACAAAAGTAGCTATACATAAAGCATATATATAGTATGATTCACTTTATATGAAATTTTAGAAGAAGCCAAGTGAATCTATAGTGACAGAAAGCATATCAGTATTCGTCTAGGGCTAGGATTGTTGGGGGAATTGACTGAAAAGATTTAAGACAAAACGGAGTGATGGAAGTGTTTTCCATATTGAGTGTCATAGTGGTTATACAGACATATACATTTGTCAAAACTCATCTGAAACTATACACATAAAATGTCTATATTTTATTTCATGTAAATTGTACCCCAATAAAGTGGATATAATATCACAAATTAGGGAAATGCAAATGAAACCCATTGCCTACCAGTTAGTATGATGTATCTGTCAGAGTTCTCTAAGGAAACTGGACCTATAGGATGTATAGGAGTGATTGTGTGATTGATTTTAAGGAACTGGCTCACAAGATTGTAGAGACTGGCAAGTTCACAGACTTCAAGGTGGGCCAGTAGAATGGGGATCCAGGGAAGAGTTGATGTTGTGGTTGGAATCCAAAGACATTCTGCTGCAGAATTCACTCTTCTTGGAAAGAGATCAGTCTGCTTCTATTACAATCTTCCAGTGATTAGATGAGGCCCAACCGTATCATGATGGGTGATCTAATTTATTCAACATATACTAGTTTAAATTTTAATATCATCTAAAAAATACCTCCAAAGAAACATAAAGAATAATGTTTGGTATCTGGGTACTGAGGCCTAGACAAATTAACACATTAAACTAGACATCAAGGATGGCTGTTATTAAAGAAATAATAATAACATGTTGACAAGAATGTGGAGAAATGAGAAAACTTGCAATTGTTTGTTGAAATGTAAATTAGTGCAGTCATTATGGAAAACAGCATGGTGACCCTTCAAAAAAAATAGAAACATAGAATTACCTCATGATATAGTGAGTTCCCCCTCTAGGAAGATGTTCAAAGCAACTGAAGGCATAGGCTCATAGAGACATTTTTGCTAGTGAAAAGAGCCAGACTCAAAAGCCCACATGTAAATTCCATTTACATGAAATGTCCAGAGGAAGCAAACCCAAGGAGACAGAAAGTACATTTGTCCTTGCTCGGGCCTGGAAGAGAGACAGAGGGGGTTAGAAGGTGGTGACTAACAGATATGGGATTTCTTTGCTGTATAAATTAAAGTGTTCTAAAATTGATTGTGACAATGGTGATGCAACTCTGTGCTTATAGTAAAAAACATTGAATTGTACACTTCTTAAAAGATTCTATTTTTAAATAATCTCTACACCCAATGTGGGGCTGGAATTTACAAGCCCAAGATCAAGAAATGCATGCTCTACTGACTAAGCCTGCCAGGTGCCCCAAACTATACACTTTATATGATTGAATTGTATAGTATTTGAATTATACTTCAATAAAGATGTTTAAAAAAGTAATAATATATGGCACCTATAGTTGAAATATTAAAAGATATCTAAGAACATTATGGTCACAGTTATAAAACTTTATTGAAAATAACTAAAGATGACACAAATAAATGCTAAAATTAATTCTGTTCTTGTATAGGAAAACCAATACAAAATGTCACTTCCAATATTCGTCCATAGATTCAAAACACTCCAATCAAAATAATGACAGGGTTTTTCTTTGAATTTGAGAACATGATATTGGTGTAAAGACTCTACTGAAGAAGGAAAATGAAAATATTTCTGCTTTATATCAAAATTTTATGGAAGATACAGAAACTGAAACAAAATGGTGCTGGATCAGGCTACATGAATTGATTAGTGGATCACAATGGGAAGGAAGGAAGGAAGGAACGAAGGGAAGAAGGAAAAAAGAAGGGAAGGGAGGGAGGAAAAAAGGAAGGGAGGAGGGAGGGAGGGAGGAAGAAGATCGATGATAATTGGATGATAGATCGATATGTGACAAAAGTGCCATTGCAAGTAAGTAGAAAGGGAATGACCATTCAGTAAGTGATGAAATAGTGCCGAGAGAAATATTTATCCATCAATTGAGATACAAAAACCACATGCCACACACAACAATCAATTCACAGTAGGTTAGATACTTAAATGTGAAAATCAAAACTTTCTTAGAAGAATGTATGGAAGAATATTTTTATGATCTTATGTAAGAATGGATTTAAATAAAGTGTATTCCTTAATGATAATTTTAAAAGTAATTAATTAATTAATTAAAAAATAAATCTACAAGATTCAAATTCCATAAAGGAAAAGAGAGATGTGTTTGATTATGTTAAAATTAAGATATTCTGTTCATCGAAAGCACTACATATTTAAAGACAAAAATTAAATGAAGATATTTACAACACATTTAACTGCCAAAGTCCTGATAGACATATAAATAACCCCTATGACTCAATATAGAAAACCACAAATGATCCAACACAAAAAAATGGACTAACTCCATGAATAGAATTTCACATAAAACAAAGCTCAAAAATTATAGCAGTGTATGCTAATTTTCATTAATGATCAATGAATTTACAACTAAAGGCACACAAAATACAGTTTTATACCTTCCAGCCACAAAAACAAAAAGCCTGCCTATTTCAAGTGTCTTCCAAGATATGAAGTAATGGGAACGCTTATCTACTACTGTTGGAATTCAAAAACCACTTTGGAAAATAATTTGGCATTATCTGGAAAATTTAAAAATGTGCATACCTAGGAACTCCACTTTCATGCATATGAGTGTCAGAAGACATGGAGTGCATCCTTTGTTTAACCATTCTTTGCAGAAGCCAGAGACAAGAAGAAAGCCCAAATGTACATCGGCAGGAGAATGGATAAATTATGGCATATACTACAGGAATAAAAAAGAAAGTAAGTCTGGCAGCACTCATAATCATGGTTGATTTCAGACAAGTGCATATAGGCTGTTACTGTTTATAAGTTAAAAGTAAATAATATCTTGTTAATGATATGTACTGCGCGTGGAAGTGTGTTATCCACAAGGCACCATTCTTTCCAATTAGCACTGGGAGCTATGTTTTCAAGAATCCTCCTCTCTATATAATTCTGCATTTGAGTTGGCCATTGGGAAGGCAGAAGTGAAACAGAGGCTAATATACTAGGAAGTTTGTGGGAGTGAGATATAATGGTAGACAGAGAAGCTTCGAGGACCCTACCTTGTCTTGCTCTTCTGTTCCATTGCCAGTTCTTCTTTCTGATGAATTGCCTTACCTCGCTGGCAGGTTCCAGTGCATCCCTGAGAGTTGGCTGTGGTCTCACTGAGGAAGCTCCTTCCACTGAGGGAATAGCTTTTGCAGAGATGGCAGTTTCCATAGAACTCTCAACAAAATCTTTTGTGGTATGAACTTGGCAGCCAAATGTGCTCCATTTCTCAAATGTCCCCACATTCTCTGACATTCTTATTAGTGATTCGGGTGGATGTCAGATCTGATCACCACCATAAACCGTGTATTGCCATTGTTTTAGTCTGCTAGGGCCACCATAACAAAATAACACAGACTGGATAGCTTACTACAGACATTTATTTTCTTACAGTTTAGTCTGTAACACCCATAATGCGTATCGTGGTCTTGTGTTCCTAACATGTCTACACACAGAATCATACTATACAATAAAATTGTATAGTATGCATAGAAGCAATGAAATGATAAACACACAAATAAGAATAGTAGATACTCTGAAAAGAAATATTGCATTTAGCACCTCTTTAGCAAAACTCCATGTCCTGGGTGCTCTTGGCTCAAAGCCAAAACAAAACAAAACAAAAACAAAGAACAAACAATCAAACAAAAACCCTGTTCAGTTAATATTTTCCTCAGTGACCTTGGAAGCATCTTAAACCATTGCTAACTCATCATTTTTCTTCCTTTCCCCTCTCTTCAAAACTGTCCCTTCATTTCCCTTTCTTAACTTTTTCATTTCACAAATCTTTTTACTGCTCATATAGAAGAGAAATTGCAAAGTCATGACCCCTGGCCACATCTTGGCTAGAGATACATTTTGTTTCATACATAATTTTAAAAATGGTTAAATATGCAATAAATTAGCTGCCAACATTTTAAAATTGGGAAAATTTACATTGCAGTCCAGACTTCTGACTTTTCTTACAGCTGAAAGACCAGGAAATATTGACCATACATACTAGAACCCTCCACACTATATCATCTTCCATTTGGCCAGCTGCCTTCACTCCTATTTTATCTATCCCTTCACTGTTGGCATTTGAGCTGGTCACCACAATCCCCAGTTACCAAAAAAAATGTTAGCATATATAATATTTTCCTCATTTCCAGTTGTCCTTGATCCGAAGATATTGTGTTCGTTCTGTCCTGATCCCTACTCTCATGAGAAAATGCAGCTGATTCTAGTGATTCAAAGATTGAATCATTTATGACTGGGTAGTAGTCAGCTCTCCCAGGAATATTTTCATTCATTTTTAGCAACGTTACCTGGAGAAAGGAGGAAACTCTGCTATGTATCCCCCTGCTCCTTTGCTTTCCTTTTCATAACATTCAACTCACATGTTGTTATTTGCTCAATGTTTTTTTCCACAGTAAGTTCTTATGAGGGTAGAAACCATGTCTGTTTTTTTTTTCACTGCTGTTTTCCCAGTACTATCTCAATCTGTATCATTGATTAAGCCCTGGATAAATTTTGTTTGTTTATTTATTTGTTTTTTTGAAGATTTTATTTATTTATTTGTGTGTGTGTGTGTGTGTGTGTGTGTGTGTGTATTTGTGTGTGTGAGAGAGAGACAGAGAAAGAGAGAGAAAGCATGAGCAGGGAGGAAAGGCAGAGGGAGAAGTAGACTCCCTGCTGAGCAGGGAGTCCAACATGGGGCTCGATCTCAGGACCCCGGGATCACAACCTGAGCTGAAGGCAGACACTTAACCAACTGAGCCACCCAGGCACCTCTTGGATAAACATTTTTGAATGAATAAAGGGACAAATAAGTATTTTTATCCCTGCTTTTCTTAGTGGTCTTGGTTCAAAGCAAGCATGATCAGCTCTTTGGAGAACCTTTATCTGATGGCAGCTAACTGGGACGACCAATCCCATAGAGTTGATCTTGTACCCTTATCTAATCTATTGATAATAGCCATGGTCCAGGTTTAAATAAGGTAATTTTCCAGCAGACCACAGAAATTGTACCTCTAAGTAACCACTTGTTGGTTCACAACCTTAGACACTGGCATGTACTGTGGAGGGTAAAGAGAGACAGAAAAAAGAGGATACTTTGGAGTGGTAGGTGACACATTCAATATACAAAGGAACTTACAGATGGGGTCTTATCTTGGGTGGCCACAACATGAGTAGATGGCCACATCCACCCACCAGAATCTTAAAAGTTTATATCTCTATATAATAATATCTTAATAATATGTATTTAAGCTGGGTTCAGTCCTATATACAGTCCAGAGTGTCTCAACATCACAAAAATCTCTCAAGGCTGCATCCTTAAAACAGCTCCTGGTGTGGAATGGTTGGTAGAATGTACATTCCAAGGACAGAGAAGGAGGCGATGTACCACCAGTTCTCCTGGTCCAGCATTAGGGTCGACAGGCAATCACATCATCTCTATGACCTCTTTCAACACCATTATGCAGGAGGAGTATATTTAGATAAGATGTAAAAGGCTTTCCAATGCCTTATGATCAACCCAACCTCCTTGAAAAAGTGTGTGTGTGTAAGAGAGAGAGACAGACAGACAGAAAGACAGAGACAGTGATTGATTCTGTCCTCTGTGCTATTAAATGACTAAACACAACACAAAGGAGAGACAAGCTCTGCCCAACTAGATACTAGGGAGCAAAGCAAAGGCAATTTTCAAGAACCAGAGAGAAGATACAGAACAGGGCTTGGAAATATTAGAAGATCTAAATTCATAAGTTTGGCCTAAGTGCTCTTTCGACTTGCACAATCTATTGATTTAGTGTCTCAACAAATTAAGTCAAAATTGCATTTCTCATTTCAAAAAGTCATCTTCCATTTATCCAAACAGGCCTGACTTTACTTTAAATACATTTTATCTATTACAGGTTGGTGTAATGTAATTTACAGATTGGTCTCAGAGAGCAGGATTGGAATGGTGAGCTATTTTAAGACATTTGAAGATTTCATTTGAGACCAAAAATTCTTTCTATATTCATCATTAGATGAGCAAATAGAAGTGCCTACTGAATTGATTTCTCAGCTTTTATTGAAGTAGAATTGACAAATAAAATTGTAAGATACTTAAAGTGTGAAACCTTGATGATTTGATGTAAGTATGCATTGTGAAACAATCCCCCCCACTGAGTTAATTAATACAACCATTGCTTTGCATTTTTGGAGGATGGTGAGTACGTTTAAGTTCTAATCTCTTAGCAATTACACTCACACTATATAGTATTACCAACTGTAGTGACGATGTTACACATTAGATCATCAGACCTTATTCATCTTATAACTGAAAGTTTGTATCATTTTACCAAGGTCTTCCTATTTCCCCTGCCCTTGGCAATCATTTTTTTGTTCTCTGTTTCACTGCGTTCAGCTTTTTGTATGTTTGTTTGTTTGCTTTTTATTTATTTTTTTAAGATTCCACCTATAAGTATTTGCGTTCTCTGTTTGGCTTATTTCACTTAGCATAATGCCCTCCAAGTTCATCCATGTTGTTGCAAATGACAGGATTTATTTTCTTTTAAATAAAGAAAGAGCCTTTCTTTTAAAGGCTGAATAACCCTGTAGTGTGTGTGTGTGTGTTACATTTTCTTTTTTTTTTTAATTTTTTATTTTTTATAAACATATATTTTTATCCCCAGGGGTACAGGTCTGTGAATTACCAGGTTTATACACTTCACAGCACTCACCAAAGCACATACCCTCCCCAATGTCCATAATCCCACCCCGTTCTCCCAAACCCCCTCCCCCCAGCAACCCTCAGTTTGTTTTGTGAGATTAAGAGTCACTTATGGTTTGTCTCCCTCCCAATCCCATCTTGTTTCATTGATTCTTCTCCTACCCACTTAAGCCCCCATGTTGCATCACCACTTCCTCATATCAGGGAGATCATATGATAGTTGTCTTTCTCTGCTTGACTTATTTCGCTAAGCATGATACGCTCTAGTTCCATCCATGTTGTCGCAAATGGCAAGATTTCATTTCTTTTGATGGCTGCATAGTATTCCATTGTGTATATATACCACATCTTCTTGATCCATTCATCTGTTGATGGACATCTAGGTTCTTTCCATAGTTTGGTTATTGTGGACATTGCTGCTATAAACATTCGGGTGCATGTGTTCCTTTGAATCACTACATTTGTATCTTTAGGGTAAATACCCAATAGTGCAATTGCTGGGTCATAGGGCAGTTCTATTTTCAACATTTTGAGGAACCTCCATGCTGTTTTCCAGAGTGGCTGCACCAGCTTGCATTCCCACCAACAGTGTAGGAGAGTTCCCCTTTCTCCGCATCCTCGCCAGCATCTGTCATTTCCTGACTTGTTGATTTTAGCCATTCTGATTGGTGTGAGGTGATATCTCATTGTGGTTTTGATTTGTATTTCCCTGATGCAGAGTGATATGGAGCACTCTTTCATGTGTCTGTTGGCCATCTGGATGTCTTCTTTGCAGAAATGTCTGTTCATGTCCTCTGCCCATTTCTTGATTGGATTATTTGTTCTTTGGGTGTTGAGTTTGCTAAGTTCTTTATAGATTCTGGACACTAGTCCTTTATCTGATATGTCGTTTGCAAATATCTTCTCCCATTCTGTCAGTTGTCTTTTGATTTTGTTAACTGTTTCCTTTGCTGTGCAAAAGCTTTTGATCTTGATGAAATCCCAATAGTTCATTTTTGCCCTTGCTTCCCTTGCCTTTTGCGTTGTTCCTAGGAAGATGTTGCTGTGGCAGAGGTCGAAGAGGTTGCTGCCCGTGTTCTCCTCAAGGATTTTGATGGATTCCTTTCGCACATTGAGGTCCTTCATCCATTTTGAGTCTATTTTTGTGTGTGGTGTAAGGAAATGGTCCAATTTCATTTTTCTGCATGTGGCTGTCCAATTTTCCCAGCACCATTTATTGAAGAGGCTGTCTTTTTTCCATTGGACATTCTTTCCTGCTTTGTCGAAGATTAGTTGACCATAGATTTGAGGGTCTATTTCTGGGCTCTCTATTCTGTTCCATTGATCTATGGGTCTGTTTTTGTGCCAGTACCATGCTGTCTTGATGATGACAGCTTTGTAATAGAGCTTGAAGTCCGGAATTGTGATGCCACCAACGTTGGCTTTCTTTTTCAATATCTCTTTGGCTATTCGAGGTCTTTTCTGGTTCCATATAAATTTTAGCATTATTTGTTCCATTTCTTTGAAAAAGATGGATGGTACTTTGATAGGAATTGCATTAAATGTGTAGATTGCTTTAGGTAGCATAGACATTTTCACAATATTTATTCTTCCAATCCAGGAGCATGGAACATTTTTCCATTTCTTTGTGTCTTCCTCAATTTCTTTCATGAGTACTTTGTAGTTTTCTGAGTATAGATTCTGTGTCTCTTTGGTTAGGTTTATTCCTAGGTATCTTATGGTTTTGGATGCAATTGTAAATGGGATTGACTCCTTAATATCTCTTTCTTCTGTCTTGCTGTTGGTGTAGAGAAATGCAACTGATTTCTGTGCATTGATTTTATATCCTGACACTTTACTGAATTCCTGTATAAGTTCTAGCAGTTTTGGAGTGGAGTCTTTTGGTTTTTCCACATATAGTATCATATCACCTGCGAAGAGTGATAATTTGACTTCTTCTTTGCCAATTTGGATGCCTTTAATTTCCTTTTGTTGTCTGATTGCTGAGGCTAGGACCTCTAGTACTATGTTGAATAGCAGTGGTGATAATGGACATCCCTGCCGTGTTCCTGACCTTAGCGGAAAAGCTTTCAATTTTTCTCCATTGAGAATGATATTTGCGGTGGGTTTTTCATAGATGGTTTTGATGATATTGAGGTATGTGCCCTCTATCCCTACACTTTGAAGAGTTTTGATCAGGAAGGGATGCTGTACTTTGTCAAATGCTTTTTCAGCATCTATTGAGAGTATCATATGGTTCTTGTTCTTTCTTTTATTGATGTGTTGTATCACATTGACTGATTTGCGGATGTTGAACCAACCTTGCAGCCCTGGAATAAATCCCACTTGGTCGGGGTGAATAATCTTTTTAGTGTACTGTTGAATCCTATTGGCTAGTATTTTGTTGAGTATTTTCGCATCTGTGTTCATCAAGGATATCGGTCTATAGCTCTCTTTTTTGGTGGGATCCTTGTCTGGTTTTGGGATCAAGGTGATGCTGGCCTCATAAAATGAGTTTGGAAGTTTTCCTTCCATTTCTATTTTTTGGAACAGTTTCAGGAGAATAGGAATTAGTTCTTCTTTAAATGTTTGGTAGAATTCCCCCGGAAAGCCGTCTGGCCCTGGGCTTTTGTTTGTTTGGAGATTTTTAATGACTGTTTCAATCTCCTTACTGGTTATGGGTCTGTTCAGGCTTTCTATTTCTTCCTGGTTCAGTTGTGGTAGTTTATATGTTTCTAGGAATGCATCCATTTCTTCCAGATTGTCAAATTTATTGCCGTAGAGTTGCTCATAGTATGTTCTTATAATAGTTTGTATTTCTTTGGTGTTAGTTGTGATCTCTCCTCTTTCATTCATGATTTTATTTATTTGGGTCCTTTCTTTTTTCTTTTTGATAAGTCGGGCCAGGGGTTTATCAATTTTATTAATTCTTTCAAAGAACCAGCTCCTAGTTTCGTTGATTTGTTCTATTGTTTTTTTGGTTTCTATTTCATTGATTTCTGCTCTGATCTTTATGATTTCTCTTCTCCTGCTGGGCTTAGGGTTTCTTTCTTGTTCTTTCTCCAGCTCCTTTAGGTGTAGGGTTAGGTTGTGTACCTGAGACCTTTCTTGTTTCTTGAGAAAGGCTTGTACCGCTATATATTTTCCTCTCAGGACTGCCTTTGTTGTGTCCCACAGATTTTGAACCGTTGTATTTTCATTATCATTTGTTTCCAAGATTTTTTTCAATTCTTCTTTAATTTCCCGGTTGACCCATTCATTCTTTAGAAGGATACTGTTTAGTCTCCATGTATTTGGGTTCTTTCCAAACTTCCTTTTGTGGTTGAGTTCTAGCTTTAGAGCATTGTGGTCTGAAAATATGCAGGGAATGATCCCAATCTTTTGATACCGGTTGAGTCCTCAAGGTTCTAGCCGGGCTCGAAAAAGGCATGGAAGATATTAGAGAAACCCTCTCGAGAGATATAAAAGCCCTTTCTGGAGAAATAAAAGAACTAAAATCTAACCAAGTTGAAATCAAAAAAGCTATTAATGAGGTGCAATCAAAAATGGAGGCTCTAACTGCTAGGATAAATGAGGCAGAAGAAAGAATTAGTGATATAGAAGACCAAATGACAGAAAATAAAGAAGCTGAGCAAAAGAGGGACAAACAGCTACTGGACCACGAGGGGAGAATTCGAGAGATAAGTGACACCATAAGACGAAACAACATTAGAATAATTGGGATTCCAGAAGAAGAAGAAAGAGAGAGGGGAGCAGAAGGTATACTGGAAAGAATTATTGGGGAGAATTTCCCCAATATGGCAAAGGGAATGAGCATCAAAATTCAGGAGGTTCAGAGAATGCCCCTCAAAATCAATAAGAATAGGCCGACACCCCGTCACCTAATAGTAAAATTTACAAGTCTCAGTGACAAAGAGAAAATCCTGAAAGCAGCCCGGGAAAAGAAGTCTGTAACATACAATGGTAAAAATATTAGATTGGCAGCTGACTTATCCACAGAGACCTGGCAGGCCAGAAAGAGCTGGCATGATATTTTCAGAGCACTAAACGAGAAAAACATGCAGCCAAGAATACTATATCCAGCTAGGCTATCATTGAAAATAGAAGGAGAGATTAAAAGCTTCCAGGACAAACAAAAACTGAAAGAATTTGCAAATACCAAACCAGCTCTACAGGAAATATTGAAAGGGGTCCTCTAAGCAAAGAGAGAGCCTACAAGTGGTAGATCAGAAAGGAACAGAGACCATATACAGTAACAGTCACCTTACAGGCAATACAATGGCACTAAATTCATATCTCTCAATAGTTACCCTGAATGTTAATGGGCTAAATGCCCCTGTCAAAAGACACAGGGTATCAGAATGGATAAAAAACCAAAACCCATCTATATGTTGCCTCCAAGAAACTCATTTTAAGCCCGAAGACACCTCCAGATTTAAAGTGAGGGGGTGGAAAAGAATTTACCATGCTAATGGACATCAGAAGAAAGCAGGAGTGGCAATCCTTATATCAGATCAATTAGATTTTAAGCCAAAGACTATAATAAGAGATGAGGAAGGACACTATATCATACTCAAAGGGTCTGTCCAACAAGAAGATCTAACAATTTTAAATATCTATGCCCCCAACGTGGGAGCAGCCAACTATATAAACCAATTAATAACAAAATCAAAGAAACACATCAACAATAATACAATAATAGTAGGGGACTTTAACACTTCCCTCACTGAAATGGACAGGTCATCCAAGCAAAAGATCAGCAAGGAAATAAAGGCCTTAAACGACACACTGGACCAGATGGACATCACAGATATATTCAGAATATTTCATCCCAAAGCAACAGAATACACATTCTTCTCTAGTGCACATGGAACATTCTCCAGAATAGATCACATCCTCAGTCCTAAATCAGGACTCAACCGGTATCAAAAGATTGGGATCATTCCCTGCATATTTTTGTGTTACATTTTCTTAACCCATTTTTCTATTGGCAGACACAGGTTGTTTCCATACCTTGGCTATTACGAATAAAGCTGCAATGGACACTGGGAATCCAGATATCTCTTTGAGATAATGGCTTCATTTCCTTTGAATATATACCCAGAAGTGGGTTTACTGGATCATAGAGTTCTTTTTTTCCATTCTTGGGGAACCTCTACCTAGCTTCCTACAGTGGCTGTACCAGTTAATATTTTCACCAACAGCATACAAGGCAACTTATGTAAC
This sequence comes from Mustela lutreola, assembly GCF_030435805.1. NCBI lineage: Eukaryota > Metazoa > Chordata > Mammalia > Carnivora > Mustelidae > Mustela > Mustela lutreola. Next base: position 100,270,922 of record NC_081308.1, on the reverse strand, counting down.
GGAAGAAAATATTTGTAAGCCACATATTCAATAAGGGGGCAACATCCAAAATCTATAAGAAACTCATACAACTCAATAGCAAAAAACCAAATGACCCAGTTTAAAAAAGGTCAAAGGAGCTGGATAGAAATTTTACCCGCAAAGACATATAGATGACCAAATGGTCCATGAAAAAGTGCTCAACATCACTCATCATCAGGAAAATGCAGATCAAAACAACAATGAGACATTACCTCATGCTTATTAGAATGGCTATTACCAAAAAAACAAGAGCTGACAAAAGCTGGCGAGGATGTGGAGAAAAGAAACATTGAAATTGGTTTCTCTTTTAAGATAACTCACAGGCACTAGTTTAGTTACCTGTTTTCTCAGAGAAAGCCCTCTATGGCAGTAAAGAACAAAAATGCATGAACATGAACTTTCTGCTCACTGGCATAGAAATGAAGAGAGCACCTTTGCAAGGCTAGCTGAAATTATTGTCCATATTTTCCTGTTAGGGCAAATATTGAGTTTTTTATTTAAGTTCCAGCACACACATAATACAGAGGCCCTTATTTTATGTCATAATGAAATCACAACACTTGGTTTCAAATGTTTAGCTTCACCATTTGCTAGTCCATAAGCCAAAGTGATTGAGCTTAAACAGTAATTGAAGAGAGATTTGGAGACACAGGGAAGAGTCTGCAGGATGTACCACAGCCAAGAGCCTTGGGCAGGGAAGAGGGAAGTATCATAGGATAAAAGCTAAATCACTGTAACAAAGAGACCAAAATAATTCAATGGTTAACAAAAGATAGAAATTAATTTCCTCTTCACATAAAAAAATCTTGGGTCGGTGGGGGGGTGCCTGGTTGGTTCAGTAGGTTAAGCATCTGACTTTTGATTTTGGCTCAAGTCATGATCTCAGGGTTGTGAAATTGAGCCCCGTGTCAGGGGCATGGGGCTTGCTTAAGATTCTCTCTCTCCCTCTGACTTTCCCCACCCCTACTCATGTGCACGAGCTCTATCCCTTTCTCTCTAAAAATAAAAAATAAAAATAAATTAAAAAGTATATATATAAAAATTTCCTGGATTGGCAAATGGACTCTGCTTCACAAACTGATCCTAGGATCCCAGATTAGTAGGGAGTTCTGCAACCCTCAGTAAATAGCTTTTAACGTCATTACTCCAACCTTCAAACTTTCCAGTCAGCAGAAAGGAAAAAAGAATAGCGATCCCAGAGCAATCTTCATTTGTACAAAATGACTCAAATTGCACAGCACACTACCATGCTCGTCCTTTGGAGAGTGTATCATCATTTATCTACACCTCAACACAAGGGGTGCTGGTTAATATAACTTAGCTAGGCAATAGTGTGTCGGGCTACAGTTCAATTACTATAGAAGATATGGAGGACGAAATTTGATGGACAAGTAGCAGTCTTCACCATAGGGCATGATAGAGCTGAGGCTCTAGATTAAGAAGCTTAATTCTGTAATGGGTCAAATTATAAATATTTCAATCTGCTTGCCTTTGACAAGCTTTCCTGGGGTATATGTCCTCTGTCATATACTCTTTTTCTTTTCTAAACCTTTTAGAAGGTAAAACCATTCTTAGTTTGAGGGCCACATAAACAAGGATATAAGCTCTCAGGCAGAAGTTTTCCGACCCCTGCCCTAACGTAGAGATGATTCAGTTACTCACCTGTTTGCTAAGAAACTTTGGAGAAGGCACTTGACTCACAGAAGCCTCAGATTCATTCATCTTTATCCAACAATGTGTTGGTAAATATTTCACAGTTGGCTAGGGGATAGGGATAGGTAAGTATTTGTAGCATTTGTTGATTTGCAAGGTGCTAATACTCCTACTAAGGCCAATTTCAAGCTATTCATATGACCCCACTGAACACTGATTTGAGAAGAGATGCACAAAATCAGTTCTTACCAGATGAGGTAACTCAGACCACTGACACCAATTCTCTTGTCTACTTCACTGGGTTGTTTTAAGAATTAAAACCACACAAAATGCTTTAAAAATAAAAGTATTTGTGAGTGAAAGAAATGATAACTATTATGTGAAGAAATTTATTCCAAGATGGAATCGTCTTGGTAGAAAATTTATTCTTCAACAAAACCAAATTTAACACATGAAAATTTTGAACCATTAATATGAACTGTGTGTCTCCTAAGCCAAACAGAATATTTTTACTTTTTCACATGGCAGCCATTCAATATCTTAAGGCACCCATCTTATTTACCCTCAGGCATTCATAATACTCTTTCAATTATTTGGATTACATTCTGGGTCCCATGAGTAATTTTTATGTACTTCCTTATCTGGCAATGGAGAGTGACTGAGCAGATTCATTTATTATGCCTGAATCATGCATGTACCCTCCAAAGCAGAAAACAATTCGCAAGTTTTATATAATTTGAATATGCTCTTTGAACAAGGTGTGTGGAAAACATTTTGTCTGCTGAATGGTCTCCCTTGAACTTCCATCATGATTTCAGAGAAAAGTCCGGACAGAAATAAATATGAGTCCATATGTAATCAAAATCATAGTGAGAAATGCCAGCATTCAGTTCAGGGAACAATATGTCTTTGTCAGAGACATTGTGTTCTCTTTCATAGGTTGATTCAAAGATAATTTACTCACATGCTCTCTGACACACTGATTCAAGGCACGTGTTTGGTTTGACTATAAATCAAGGAGAGAGAGTATTAACCATTGTTGTAACAATTTTATACCAATCAAGGGGCAAATTTGTGCAGTCACCTTAGAACATTCTGCCCTGATTCTGACCTGCACAGTACTGATAAACAACCAGCCAATGGTTGAACTTCCCTGAAAGTTATTGTGGTCTTCCTGTCGCCCTTGAGAGGGATCATCTTGTTCTGCTCCGCTGTGTTTACAGAGGCTATGGTCCCTGGACCACCATATAAAAATTCAGAAACAGGACTCTGACGGTGTGGAGAGACCGAAACAGCTAGACAGGGCAGGATACCAGAGTGGGAAGAAAACTCAGGACACCTCAGGAAACCCCATGCTAGTATTTAGCCAAGAACTAGGAAGTTAATGTATGCGAGGAAACTGACTGACACTGGAAAAATGACTGTCCTAAAGGATTAGAGATAACAATGCCCGGTGCTCACGCAAGGAAAGAAATAGTGTTTACTCATACCAAAAAGATAAGAAAACATCATGACTCAGGAGACATTAGGTGGAGTATACATAAACATCTTGCCTAGTAATGGAATAATTCACCCTGGACCCAACAATTCTCTGGCTCATCCCAAAAAGCCTAACAGCAAGACCCAAAAAGATAAAACAGTTTCCAAGTAAATTCACTGTGCCCCAGAAAAAGAGCTTAAGGATACTGATAGGAATAAAAATTATTCAGCAGCTGACAAGGTAAAATTCACAATATCTGACTTTTAATCAAAGATTACCAGGCATGTGGAGCACCTGGGTGGCTCAGTCGGTTAAGTGTCTACCTTGGGCTCATGTCATGATCCCGGATCCTGGGGTGGAGCCCTGAGTCAGACTCCCTGTTCAGCGGGAAGTCTGCTTTTCCCTCTCCCCCTTCCCCACACTCATGCTCTCTCTCTCTCTCTCTCTCTCAAATAAATAAATAAAATCTGAAAACAACAACAACAAAAAGATTATCAGGCATGCAAAAGGGCAGAAAGGTAGGGGTTATGTTGAGGGGAGTAATCAGTTAAAACCACCTCAGAACTGACATAAATGTTAGAATTAACAGATAAAGACATTAAAGAAGTTACTGCAACTGTGTTCTATATGTTCAAAAATTACGATATGCAAGAGTTTGTTGTTTTTTTTTTTTTTTTAAAGAAGAACCAAATCAAATGTCTAGAGAGGAAAATGGCACTGTATGGGATGAAAACTATGCTGCATAGGTTAATGACAGATTAGCTATTGCCAAAGTATAGATTAGTAAACTAGAAGACATACTGATAGAGAAAAAACTCAAAATGAAACAGAGAGAAAAGAAAAAAAGCACCAAAAGCAAAGAAAATGGCCTCAGCTGAGCAACAACATCAAGAGCCTTCCCATTCTTTGGAGACACAGAAAAAATATTTCAAGAAATAATGTTCATAATGATCATTTATGTAGATAATGTTATGGAATTTACAACAAAACTTATAGAAACAATGAGTTTACCAAGGTTGTGGGATATAAAATCAACATATAAAAACCGATTTCATTTCTACATGCTAGCAATGTACAATCATAAATTGAAAGAAAAACTGTCTAAAAGACCATCAAGAATATGAAATATTCAGTGATAAAGTTGACAAAAGACTTGAGAAAACTTTATGCTAAAAATGACAGAACTTTGCTGAAGGAAATAAAGGAAAGCCTAAGTAAACGGAGAGACATAATCTGTTCATTGACTGGCAAGCTGGGTATTCAATATCAATTCTCCCCAAATTGATCTACAGATTTAATGTAATCCAAATCAAAATTCCTGCACTCTTTTTTCCAGAAAGTAACATTCTATAACTCATATGAAAGTACAAAGAAGTTGGAATAGTCAAAATAACTTTGAAAAAGAACAAATTTTGAGAACCAATGTTACCTAATTTCAAGATTTCTTTTAAAGTTACATTAATCAATGATACAAATGTTGATACAAATAGAGACAAATGGGCCAATGAAAGAGAATTGATTGTACAGAAATAGACCCACACATATATGGAAAATTAATCTTTGACACAGGTGCAAAGGGAATTCAATTAAAAAAAAGATAGAGCTGGAAATTAGATATACATTTGTTTAAAAAAGGGAAGTTCAGTCCATACCTCAAAGAAAATACAAAAGTTAATCCAATATTGATCATATACCTTAATGTAAATCTTACAACTGTGCAAATTCTGGAAGAAAGTATAGAAGAATTTGTGTATGTGAGAGCCTGCATTGAGGCAAGTTTTACCTGTGGCGGAGGGGGGGTGGAGGGTCAACACCAAAGGCACATCTATAACAGAATGAATTGCTAAATTTTACTTCATCAAAATCGAAAACTCTTATCCTGATGAAACACTGGTAAGAATGAAAACACAAGCCCCATACTAAGATACAGTATTTCAAATCATATATTTGCCACAGGAATTCTAGCTAGAATATACTGTGCCCTCTCAAAACTCAATAATAAGAAAATAATTTAAAAATAGGTAAAACGTTTTACAGACACTCCCCCTCCCAAAAAAACCCCCTTTTGAGTGGAAAATAAGCAGATGAAATGTTGATCAACATTAATAGTCATTAAGGAATGCATAATAAGACCACAATGCAATACTACTGCCCATATATTTGACATGCTAAAATTAAAATGATTGGCCAAACCTAGTTTCATACACTGCTGGTAGGAATGAAAAATGATCCAACCTCATTGGAAAAAGGTGTAACAGAATTGTTTTAAGTTAGGCTTATACCTACCATTCGATCCCAGTCTTTCTATTCTTAAGTATTTGCCCAAGAAAAATAGAGGCATATGTTCACCCAAAAATTTATATAAACAAATGTTAATAGTGACTTTATTTTTAATAGACCCAAACTAGAAATAATCTAAATATTCATAAATTGGTGAGTCAACCAACAATCCATAGTATAGTCGCATGATGGAATACTACTCAGTAATATAAGGGAATGAACTATTGATACCCACAACACAGATGAATCTCAGAAATAATTATGCAGAATTGAAAAACATAAAACAGCCATTAAAAATTATAGACTATAGGAATAAAATGATATAAAATTCTAGAAAATGCAGACTAGAGTGTGACAGAAAGCTTTGGGACAGAATGCGTGATGGCTGGGGTGGCAGAAAATATGGGCCTACAACCTGAATTGTGTCCCTGCAAAATTTCTCTGTTGAAGCTTCTCACTTCCAGTTGGATGGTTTTTGGAGATGGGTCTTTGGGAGGTAATTGGGTCTGCGTGACTTCATGAAGGTGGAGCTCTCATGATGGGACTAGTGTCCCTCTATAAGGAGATACCAAAGAATTTGTTTTCTTTCTCTTTTTTGATGTTAACCCAACATCTTGAAGCCAGTGGTTATTATGAAGCAGAGAAGCAGAGGAGAGTCAAAAAATTGGGAGCTTCCAGTTTTCAAAAAGCTCAGGGTTTACAAGACCAAAGTCAAGGAAGGAAAGAAAACACAACAAAGTAAGCCAGACATTCTGAGTTCCCTTTGTTCTCCAGACAGTCAACAATTTTGGGGGGGGGGGCATTGTAGGATTACCAGTCATAACTTTTTTTATTTTAGTTTTTTTAAATTAACATACAATGTATCATTTGCCCCAAGGGTACAGGTCTGTGAATCATCAGGCTTATACATCTCACAGCACTCACCATAGCACATACACATTTGACAATTTCTGAGTGGCATAGGACAAGAAAGAGAAAAGCCAACCAGAAAGCAGCTGCTAATAAACGGAGATGCTGAGCAGAGTTCTGGACCATCTTTACACACTAAGCGGGGGGGAAAAAATGGTTGAAATCAACTTTTTCAGAGCTCAATGGCATCCCCGAAGAAAAGTAGTTGGCATTTGCTGTGAAAAGCAGCAGTCTTATAGCCACTAAGGGGGCTGACTTGATTTGGAGTCCCTTGAAAAGCCCCATGCACAGAGAATGGTCCCTATTTGACCTGTCTCGTGTCTCCCTGGAAAAGCCCTGGTCACAGAGCCTTGGCATTACTGAACTTTGGGGAAAGCTTTAACATAGGACTTTGGTGAAAATAGTCGGGGGTCATGATGTGAAATCGCAGTTGGGGTCCTCAGGATCTTTAAAAAAAATATATGCAGGGTTATACCCATGTCTAGTACAGACCTGAGAAGACCTGAAGCCCTCTACTCTGGTTGACCTTGAGGCCTTGCAAAATTTTCAGGAAGTAAATAAAGACCAACCCCATGAGGACAAGTGAATGCTGTTTGTTCAGGGCTTGCAATAGTGAGGGAGTCAGCTGCCATCATCAAGTGGGCTTTGGCAGAGACTCCAAGTCAGGCTGAAGTGTGAGAAAGCTTTACAGTAGAAAAAAGAGACAGCTTCAAGGATACCCTGATTGGAGGTTGTTGCTGTGGGGAAGCCGAAAGTAGTCTAACTGGAAGCCTGGATCACATGTAATTGGTTGGGGGGAAATGTATTTGGCTTTCTCTGATTGGTCCTAAGTTGGAAGCAGAGACAAAGATTAGGGAAGCTGCCAGTTATTCATGGAGTCATGGCCATTTGGGGTCAACTGTTATAGGAATTATTATTTGGCTTCCTGAACTGGTTGCTACAGACAGTGGCCTGATTTCCCAGAGGTCTGACATTTAGATAACATGCTGACTTCCTGGGCTGATTCCTGTAGATAATGGGTTGTTTCCCTGAGCTGGAGCTGCAGATTATAGATCAGAGTTCTATTTTTAAAAATATTTATTTATTTGTTTTAGAGAGAGATGGAGAGAGTGCAAGCAGGAGAGGGGCAGAGGAAGAGGGAGAGAATCCTCAAGCAGACTCCCTGCTGAGTGCAGAGTCCAACATGGGGCTTGATCCCAGGATGCTGAGATTATGATCTGAGCCGAAATAAAAAGTCAGACACTTACTTAACTGACGGTCACCCAGGCATCCCAGAGTTCTATTTTTATTTTTTAAAAAAGATTTTATTTATTTATTTGAGAGTGAGAGAAGGCAAGCACAAGCAGTGGGGAGGGAGAGAGAGAAGCAGACTCCCCGCTGAGCAGGGAACCCAAGACAGGACAGGGCTCCTTCCCAGGACCCTGGGATCATGACCTGAGCCGCAGGCAGATGTTTAAATGTCTGAGCCACACAGGCACCCTCAGAATTCTATTTTTATATATGGTCTGACTATTGTCCATTTGTATATTCAGTCTATTGTATTTTAATGAACAGTTTTAATATCTTGAAATAAACATGTAATGTAGTTAAAGGAGGGGGAAAAAGAAGGAAGGAATTTAGATAAATGCTGGTTAGAAATATAACTTAAAGGTAAACTATGTAATGACATTAAGCAAATCTATGAGAATAAATGAGCTTGAAAAGACAGAGACAGATTTAAAATACAATTTTATCTTTTTTTAAAAGACAGAGACAGGTTAAAATACAATTTTGTTGCTGAGGCTAGAAATTCCTTAAAGGGGCTCCATAGTCCTTTCAAATTGTGAGAAAAGCCCAAAACAGACTTTTGGATGTTGGATCTAAAACTCTCAGGTATTAAGTGGAAGTAGATATCACGCATAAGTCAAATGACCACAGATGGAAATGTGTTGGCAAGAATTGGAAAGTGGAATTAAAAGGAGGGGATGCATGGGTGGCTCCATCGGTTAAGTGTGTCTGGTTCTTGGTTTTGGCTCAGGTCTTGATCTCAGGGCCATGGGATGGAGCCCCAAGTCAGGCTTCCTGGAGAATCTGCTTGAGATTCTTTCCTTCTCCTCCTCCTCCCTGCTTTCTCTTACTCTCTTTCAAATAAGTAAATAAATCCTAAAGAGAGAGAGACAGAGAGACAAAGAGAGACAGAGGACAACAAGAGAGCAAGAAAGGCCAAAGAAGACAAATAAAAATACCAGAACACACAAGAAAAATGAAAGTACGAAGGAACAATCATGAAGAACTACAGTTGGGGGCTTGTACAATTTATGCAATTGTCTCTAGCAAATTCCATCTTAAAAGCAAGATCACGCAAAAGCTTCTTTTTAAAAAAAAGTGAGAAAGGAGGGGCCCCTGGGTGGCTCAGTTGGTTAAGCACCTGCCTTCAGCTCTGGTCATGATTCCAGGTCCTTAGATCAAGCCCTGCATCTGGCTCCCTGCTTAGCAGGGGTCTGCTTCTCTCTCTCCCTACTTTCTCTCTCTCTCTCTCTCAAGTAAATAGAAATCTTTAAAAAAAGATAGGGAAGGAAAGAAATTTTGTTACAAGAACATACCTAGAAGGAAACTTGACTGACAAGAGCAGAGAGGATTTGATTCTACTGGGTATTAGAGAGGCAGGCTGTATACATTCGGGATGGAGGCAAGGCCCTGCCATTTTTGGTAGAAATGTGGGCTAAAGAAAACAATCTATCCATAAGGAGGATTTTGCCCAAAGACATGAAGAGCCATTGCAGAAGAGAACTCGGATTTTTCTTCTTCTTCTTTTTTTTCTTTTTACTTTTTTCCACTCCCAGGAGGAATCTCTTCACAGACAACCCATCTGTAAAATGTAATTTAAATAAATGGGTCTGTCCTAAAGTTACATGAATTCCAAAGAAAATAAACCATCTGAAATTCTTATTTCTATAATTCAACATCTGTTGTTTTTCTTTTCACTTTTTCTCAAATACAAGAAAAAAATTTCACTGCTGGGCTGAATGGAACATTTCATACCAAATTTTTATAGAAGGGTTTTTTAATACTTGAGTGATTGGGCTATAAAGTGAGAAATTCTAAATTAATTTGGGATGATGCTAAAACGTATCACTTCATTTCTCCCATCTCTTCTTGGAAAAAAGCTTTGATCACCTTGCTGTCAGTATCCTGTGACCTTCCTTCTATAGTGTTCCAAAAACTGTTTGGCTTGGCCGCTGAAATGTGGGGTTCAATTTACAGGCCATGCTTGATTACTAATCTTCATTTGGAATGCAAATTTAAGTATGGATATGACAGTTGGGGCCGAATGGTTAAGAAAGGTGGCAGGGAGAAAGGCAAGTGGAGAATATGCCAGATAAGATCTCTGATCTTTCAGAAGGCATAATAGAAAATAGCAACTGTCCCCCCCACAAACCCTACCTACTACTACGTCTACGGCCTCTACCAATCAGATGGTATTGTGGAAATACATTTTTTGGTATGGTGGCTAATTCCGTATCCTGCTAATCTCTTTTACTAGACAGCAAACTTCAAGGAAGAAGAATCTTCGACACTATACCTACGATATTGTCTGGTCCCAAAAGCAAAACAAAAACAAAAACAAAACAAAACAAAAAAACTTAGCAAATGTGTGCTGAATGAATATACACAGAAGAAAGAAAGGGAAGAAATGGAAGGGAATGGGGGGGGCAGGGAAGGAAGGGGGGAAGTAGATAGGAAGGGTTCTACGGGGAACTGGCTGGCATTGCTACATGGAGCTAGAATGCTTTATACACTAAGAGTGTCCTTCAAACCCAAGCATAAACTGAAGATGCGGGATGAAATCCTTTCTCTTTCCTAGGTATGCTTTTTTCTCCCACCTCTGCCACTTCTGCCACTCAACAAACAGGCAAACCAATAAGAAAATAACACAATGATTGGATCGCAGGAAATACTAACCCCCTTTAAAAACCTCAGTAACTTTTTGTTATGGAATTGCTTTTCATATAATGATCCTTAGCCTAAATTACTTTCTATCCTATCAGCCCACACCGAACTCTTTCGACTCTAATCGTTTTAGCATTTTACACGCATATAAGAGTCTGTATTATATAAAATTTGTATTCCATTTTATGTCACTGTCACTATTTGGCTAAATAGATTGTAACTTCTAGAGGGTTTGGACGTGGCTTAGCATTCTTGAATTATTTCACAACACCTAGCATCCTGTTTTGCATCTAGGAGTTACTCAGTAAACAAGTTTGTTAATTAAAATACTATGCAATGCAGGGTACCTGGGTGGCTCAATTGGTTAAGTGTCTGCCTTCGACTGCTTGGTTCATGACCCCAGGGTTCTGGTCTCCCTGCTGTGTGGGGAGTCTGCTTCTTCCTTTTCCTCTTCACCTGCTTGTGTGCTCTCTCTCTCTCAAATAAATAAAAATCTTTTTTTTAAAAGATTTTATTTATTTATTTGGCAGATAGAGATCACAAGTAGAGAAGCAGGCAGAGAAAGGAGGAAGCAGGCTCCCTGCTGAGCAGAGAGCCCGATGCGGGGCTCGATCCCAGGACCCTGAGATCATGACCCAAGCCGAAGGCAGAGGCTTTAACCCACTGCGCCACCCGGGCACCCCTCAAATAAATAAAAATCTTTTAAAAATATTAAAAAAATACTACAAAACAGGACACCTGTTTTTGCTAAAATGAAGGAATCTTATTCTTCCCATGTTTTACATCTTACCATTAAAAAAAAAAAAAAAAACCCTGGATATAGCACAGTTAAAAAGCACAGGACATTCCAAAAGGCGAAAAAAGTAGATTGTCTTCCCAGGGACATAGGGACTTGAGGAATGACGTAGCCATGGGTTCTCTTCGAGATATATATATATATATAACGTGCTATGGAATCCACCGACCCAGAACTACCAACAAGCATGGACCCAAAAAAAAAAAAAAATCCAAGAAACACCTGTTCCTTCTAGCAAAAGAACCAGAAAAAGCATGGCCTGATAATAGCAACATTTTTGGAATTCTCACAGTACTCCAGCCAACCCTCAACAGGAAAATCATATGCTACTCTCCTGTGGTTTCAGTAGTGCTGAGTGGGGAGTAGTTGATCTCCTGCTCTATTCCCAACCCCAGCAAAAGTCGGTAGCAGCATTTCCATTTTCCAACCAGTGGTAAGTGCAGTCAAGCATGGAACTACACTTCCATCTCCTACATGACAGAAGATGGTGGTGCTAGAGTTCCCAAGCTGGGGAGTGTCAGCAAAGACAAGCAGTGATCAGAGCCTCCACTCACAATGGGCACAAAGAGACTTAATCAGATAATGCGAAATGGGCTCATCTCCACTGTACTTTACCTCCTCTCCTCTCATATCAACGGGATCCAAAAGCAAGCTGAGCCTCCACCTTCCACTGGGATCAATAAGACTGTATGGACCATGTGAGTAGAGAGACTCCGAAGGATTACAATTCCTCCCCAGCCCACCTTCACATCAGCTGAACCCAGTGAAAAAGCTCAGCCTCCAAACCTACCAGACCTCAACAAGGTGGAAATGAAGTGGTGTGTAGTTGAAGCTCTGTACCCTCACAGCCTCTGTTTCCAGCAAGGTCCAAAGGGAAGCTAAGGTTATAAGTTCATTCCCAGCTGACAAGACAATGCCAGTTCATGTTCCATTTGACTAGGAAAGTGTTGGGTCACCTGGATGGCTCAGTCAGCTAAGAGTTTGCCTTTGTCTCAGGTTATGATCCCAAGGTCCTGGGATCGAGTCCTGCATCCAGCTCCCAGCTCAGCAGGGAGTCTGCTTCTCTCTCCTCCTCCTCCTGCCTGCTTGTGTTGTCTCTCACTCTCTCTCTGATAAATAAATAAATAAAATCTTTTAAAAAGCCGTCACCAGAGCTGAGTAGAGAGGTGGACTTCCACCTTACTTATTTACAATCCAGAAGTCTAAGTCAGTGATCTACTTTTTATCAAGGTGGTATTGGTGGAGCCAAGCAGGATCCAATTTTTTTGGTAGATTGTATTTTTTAAGGGCAGATTTAGGTTCAAAGAAATATGGGGTAAGATGTACGGATTTCCCATATACTCCTAACTGCCACACAAGCACAGCTTCTCCAATTATCAATGTCCCCCACCAGAGTGATGCATTTGTCACAGCTGCTAAACCTACATTGACACATCATTGTCACCCGAAGCCCATAGCTTCCATTAGGATCCATTCTTGATGTCGGACAGCTTATGAGTTTGTACGAATGTATAATGACATGAATCTTCTATTCTAGTACCATACAGAGTTGTTTTGCTGGCCCTAAAAATCTTCTGTGCTCTGCCTATTTATGCCTCCCTTCCCCTAATTCCTAGCAATCACTGATCATTTAACTGTCTCCACAGTTTTGCCTTTTCCAGAATGTCACCCAGTTGGAAATGCATAGTATGGAGCCTTTTCAGATTGGCTTCCTTCACTTAGTGAAATATTTTGTGGAGAAACTAATCTGAACACTTGCACAGCCATCAACACCCAAGCTCTGATATAGAAGCAGAGAAGACTAATTTTAAGATTGCTCCAAATGTGATACTGTGGAAGGTAAGCATGAGAGAAGGGACAAGACAAAGAACTAAGGGTGCTCATCAGAGAACACATCAGTGATTGGCCATTGGATCAAGGCTGGGAAAAAGTATACTAAGTTGAAAGCTGATGGACTAAGAGAAAGTTGAAAAATGTGGCAGAAAATCTTATTAGCTTCAAAAAGCAGGAGTAATGAGAGTGAATGAGCTGGAAGAAGAGAAGTTTGTAGTCAGATAGTAGGATGAGAATTCATGATATAGCCATGGACATGGGTTAATTAGAGCTGGTACATGGGAATGTTTGAGGAGTCAAGGGTCTGAGAGTGGTTTATAGATTTTAAAGTCATCCAAGAAAATGAAAGGACAAGGAATTGGAAAGAAAAAAGGTACATAAGGAAGAATATGCTTTAGCTGGACAGATCAGCAGCAGCAGCAAACATTCATATAGCTCTTACTAAATGCCAGAGACCGTTCTAAGCACTTTAGATATATTATGTCATATAACTCTCCCAACTTCCTTATTAAGAAGGCATTATTGACACTTTACAGAGGAGAAAATGGACACACAGAGATGGTAGGGAACTTGCTGAGCTACACTGCCAAGTAAGTAAAAGATCTAGGATTGAAACACCATGTGATGCCAGAGTTCACGTTCTTGCCTACTATGCCATGGTACCTGGAAGTCGGACAGAGAGGGGCAGAGGGTAGAATAACTCAGTGACTGTCAATACAGGACACTAAATCTGTGGGCCAGGATATGAATAGCCTCTGAGAAGGCCACATGGGAAAGAGTGTTCCTTGAAAGGATCCATGTTTCAGTTAAGGCAAGGAATTTGTGGGAGAGAAGGTTGGTGCCCCATGCATAGGCATTGGGTATCCAGCGTTCCCTTATATGCCAGCAAGTTTCTGTTGACTGAGGCAGAATGACTGAGGAACAAACCTTTTGGAAGGGAGGATAATGGCTCCCTAATAATCCTGTGTCTTAATCCTAGGAACCCATGAATAAATTATGTAACACACAATAAGAAAAAAAAAAAAAAAGGTTTCCAATCAGATAACCTTGTGGATAACCTTGCAATAGGAAGATGATCCTGAGTTACCTGGATAATGTAAATAGGGTCCTCATAAGTGGAAGAGGGAGGCAGAAGAGAGGAAACCTGACAGATGGCACATGAAAAGGACTTTGCTTAACGTTGCTGCCTTTGAAGTAGAAGGAAATGCTTTACGAGCCAAGGAAAGCCTCCAGAATTGGAAAATGAAAGGAAATGTGCTCTCTTCTAGAGCCTCCACGGGAAAATGCAGCCAGGCTGACATTTTGGTTTCAGCTCACCACGATTCACTGTGGACCTCAGACTAACAGAATTGTACGCTGATTAACAGTAATAATAGGCATAATAATAACAAACAAAATAATAATACATTCGTGATGCTTTGTTAAATCAGCCATGGGAAACTAATACAACCCTAAGCCAGTGAGAGACAGGAATTGGAAGATGAGCACCCCAGCTTCCTCTCCCCTGAGTGGAGCAACTTAAATGCATTGTTCTCAGAGGTGCATAGGAAGCTAGAACACCGGTTACCCACACCCATCTCTGCTTACCTTCTAATTAAAACACAGTATTGACTTTCTTCCTTTTCCTGTGTCATTTCTTCCCTGATACTCCCCAGGGGATCATTTCTCTAATAAACCACTTGCATACTAATCCATGGGACTGCTTCTGGGGGAACCCAGAGTAGGATAGATATTAAAGAAAATTTCTATGAAATTGAGGATAATGTAGGGGACATTTTTTCTTACAAAGTGATGATTTCCAATAGAAACTCTGTAAGGAGGATTGTAAAGAGATAATGAGCCATATTTCTGGGACTTTCAAAATGATACAAGTTTTGATCAAAATTTTCAGACACCTAGATGGTGCTTATTCATTTATTAAAATATAATTATTCAAATGGAATTAGTTTCTTAAATATATGAGTATAATTTTGTCTCCTCTCTTAAATATCACTAAAGTGGTCAAAATGTAATTTTCATGAAAATGAATTAAATTTAGATTTAATTAAACTGTTCTTTTGAACTTTGCAAACTCCAATGCCAAGTGAATTATGTTATTATTAATACTTTAATTAACCATCTTTCTTTTATTTAATTTGTATAAATCCTAATTTGAAATAGTACCTTCAATTTAAAAATGTACATACACCTGACATTTCATTGAAAAATTAAAGGTTATACCCATTTTTGTACCACACAGCTATCTCATTTGATTTATATCAATAACCATATGCCAATAAGTTAATAACTTAATTTCACCTATTCACAGGCCATCTAAGAGTTTCGATTTATGTATGAAACTTAAGGTAATAATCATGATCGTTGAAATTACAGTTGAAAACATTGTCTTATAAAGTCAATCAACTTTTTAAAAATTCAGCACATAGTATCCATGTAGAACTTAGTTCAACAGCCTTCCAAGGGTGTTTTTACTTCAAGGTGGTAGAAGAGTAGTGGCTTCAATGGAAAGCGAACAAATAAACATTTCTACAATCCAGGCCCTATCAAAGCTGCACACACTGCTCTGTTGCCTGTGGGAAATGGACACATACACAAGATCCAACAAGAGTGATGAGGCGGTGGGTAGGGGAGTGGGGGTTGACATCCTTGAGTGAGAATCTCCTTTTAAGAACAGAGAGGATTAAACATTCTGTGATAAGGTTGAGAAGGTCTGGAAGTTAGTTCATCCTTAAGTACAGGACACAGTTGAAAATCTTGGGAAAGAGGGGAGAAAAAAATTGCAAACAATAAGGGGATGAGCATACAATAAAGGACATATTTAGAACACTGATAGATACTTCATACAGAGGGACGGAAGATCAATAGTCTTGAGCACTAATGAGTAGGAGAGCCATATTTCCCAAACTTGTAACTGGAGCACATAATCTGAGAAATGGGAATGGATTTGTAGAGCCAATGTGATACGAGGCAATGTTTGAAATTCCCATGCAGTTTGAAAAATCAGATCACCATTGCTTTGGAGAATATATCATTTCACCACAAGCATGTAACCAATGGGAGAATGAAAGGCTGACTCAAGCAACATTAGCAGTATATACTGAAAGACGAGGCTTCATTCTCCAAAACAAACTTTACCTATCTCAGAGAAAATTCACACTGAACTCAGTTTGGAAGAAGAACGTGTACGATTTGAATGAGGAAGAAAAGGAAGAGGAAACAATGCATTTTAGGGGATTGATTCAGTCCAGAGGAGTAGTGACTTCAGGGTGTGGGAAACTGGACTCAGGAAAGGGTGGTGGGATGTGTGTTGGGAGGGGGATAAAATGAGGAAGGTGGAAAGAAAACACAACCCAACTAAAATTTCCTGATGACCAACACTGTACAGCCAGACACCTTACAACTATCTAGACTTCAGATGATTTCTTTTTTAGAATAAGCCTGTATCATAATACACCTGACCTTCTGATCTCTCCTGGAATGATTTATATTATCAGTTTATTTCAGGATCACGTTTGATCAGAACTGGAGACAAAATCATGAAATTAGAAAAAACTTATTAACAACATCCTAGCCTTCTTTTTCTTTCCTCTATTTTGGCTGACCTCTTGCCCTCTCCTACATACCACAGTCTCTATCCCTGTACTCCCATTTTGCCTCACCCACCTTGCATGTTAGAGAGGAAAGAAATCTTATGAAAGAAAGCACAATTTGGAGTAATCATAGAACCCATCTCATTTTTAGAAAGATTTTCTCATAGGTGAGAGGGTAACGTTCAATACTGAATTGCTAACTGTGGATTTTTTTCTACACTGCTGGATGGAGGACTGCAATGAATTGCAGTGGGTGAATTGTGTGAATCATATCACATGGGTAATTAATTATTGACTCCATCTACCTTTTTTTTTAAAGATTTTATTTATTTATTTGACAGACAGATCACAAGTAGGCAGAGAGGCAGGCAGAGAGAGGGAAGCAGGCTCCCTGCTGAGCAGAGAGCCCGATGTGGGGCTCAATCCCAGGACCCTGGGATCATGACCTAAGCCGAAAGCAGAGGCTTTAACCCACTGAGCCACCCAGGCTCCCCGACTCCATCTACCTTTGAGGCTGGGCCTGCTTATGCAAATTCAGAGTTGTGACTTGTTCCATCATGCAAATAAGGTTTTTCTCTGTTCTCTCCCTCCTATACTAATCCTAGAATATGAATATTCTTGC
Source organism: Mustela lutreola (assembly GCF_030435805.1). Lineage (NCBI taxonomy): Eukaryota > Metazoa > Chordata > Mammalia > Carnivora > Mustelidae > Mustela > Mustela lutreola. Next base: position 100,253,808 of record NC_081308.1, on the reverse strand, counting down.
ATGGCTAAAATTCCATATTTAAATATGAAATTATAAAACCTCAAGTATGGGCATTTTTACTAATTTCTCTACTTGTAGCAAAGGACAAGCCCTCAGAGGGTTCCACGGATTGTGGGTTGTGCTTCTAAATAAACAGCTATCGGTGTCTCTAATTTTATGCAGGTTGATATTGACAAAAGAGCTTGGTGTTTGTGTTTGTATATCCTGGCTCAGTGGTGCTTAAATATGCAAATTAACTTATGTTTACATCTGCTTAAACAATTCTATTGATTCTGGTTAGAATACAAAAGTCAAAAAAAATCACATAATAAACTACTTTACATGAAATTGTATCAGATCTATAGAAAAGAACAAAACAACAAAAAGGCAGAAACAAGTGGCCAGGGTAGAAGATGAGTTATCACCTACCATCAATATCTGCTTCCTTTTTAAAAATATATATTTTTATTAGAAAAAAAATCATTTTGGGGCACCCAGGTGGCTCAGTGGGTTAAAGCCTCTGCCTTCGGCTCAGATCATGATCCCAGGGTCCTGGGATCGAGCCCTGCATCGGGCTCTCTGCTCAGCAGGGAGCCTGCTTCCTCCTCTCTCTCTGCCTGCCTCTGCCTACTTGTGATCTCTCTCTGTCAAATAAATAAATAAAATCTTAAAAACAAAAAAGAAAAATGAAAAAAAATCATTTTGTTCTTCATGCAATTAGGGTCATGACAGACTTGGATTTTTGAATGTCTGTGTCTCTTTTTATCCTTCCCATCCCTTTACCCTTTTTGCTCTTGGAGGGGAGAAATTTCCATTTCTCAATTAAAGGGAGAAAGTAAATCATCATTTACTCTCCATCTTCCCATCTCATTTTCTAAATATTAGGTTTAGGTGTAAGACATAGTGACTGAACACTGATATACAAGAAATGCTCACCAGCTGGAAGTTTGTAGCACTTAATCCCTTTCACCTGCTTTGCCCATTTCCCCAACCCTCTCCCCTCTGGCAACCCCCAGTTTGTTCTCTGTATTTAGGAGTCTGTGTCTGTTTCTGTTTGTTTGTTTTGTTTCTGAGATTTTGCAAGTAAGTGAAATCATATGGAAAATGTCTTCCTCTCTCTGACTTATTTTACTCAGCACCGTAGGCTCTATAACGTCCAACCGTGTTGTCCCAAATGGCAATATTTGATTTTATATTTTTATGACGAGCAACATTTTATTGTGTATGTACACCACCATTTATTTATCCATTCATCTATAGAGGGATACCTAGGTTGTCTCCATATTTGGCGATTGTAAACAATGCTGCAATAACCATAGGGGTGCAGATACCTTTTTGAATTAACACTTTTGGATTTTGGGGTAAATGCCTGGAAGTATAATTACTGAGTCATATAGTATTTCTATTTTTAATTTTTGAAGGAACCTCTATGCTGTTTTCCACAGTGGCTACACTAATTTACATTCCCACCAACAGTGCACGAGGATTCCTCATCAACACTTGTTATGTCTTGTCTTTTTGACACTAGTCATTGTGACACTTGTAAGGTGATATCTCCACTGTGGTTTTGATTTGCATTTTCCTGATGGTAAGTTATGTTGAGCATCTCTTCCTGTGTCTGTTAGTCATCTGTATGTTTTCTTTGGAAAAGTGTCTATTCAGATCCTCTGCCTAATTTTAAAATAGGATTGGTTTTGTTTGTTTGTGTTTTGTTTTTTTGTTTTTGGTGTTGGGTCATAGGAACTCTTCATCTTTAGGGGCTATTAACCCCTGCTGCATGTCATTTGCATAATTTCTACTTCCTTAAGCAAATAAAAATACAGATCAATCTGTTTTTTACAGAGAAATGGTACGGCATGTATTTATTTAAAAAGACATAATCACCCTGAGCCAGACTGACCAGATTCTGTGATTTTGATCTCTACACCAAATCTATTTCATTCTTATCAGTAGAAATCCACACATTCTGAACAGAACCCTTTGGGCAACACTTTACATTTTTTACTAATTGTTCCAACCATTATTAAAAATTAAAACACTTCTACAAGTCTAATTAAGAACTTCTCCACCACTACCATCTATTGGCTTGGTTAGATCAACATTCAGGCTTAAACATTATGATTAAATTAGATTCACATCTGAACCATGAATTGAGAATAATTATACATCCTTCCTGGTACAATTTTCCATTTCCTGAAATTTCTTTTTAAAAATTTATATACTTATGACTAATTTTCTGGAAATGCAAATTTCCTTTCAGTACATATGTACTGAGAAAATACTTTTGGTAACCTATTAATTTTCTCTCTTTCCTGGAGCTAGCTTTATTAGAGTCCTTTATCATCGTATTTCAACTTGGACAAGTTGTTACCCAAAGCCTTTGTCTCTCTCATTGATCTCCTCTTTCTGGATCCCATTTCTTTCTGTTTCTTGCTCTGTCTCCCCCTTATTTTGGTGGCATACTTCCATCGCCTACTTAAAAGGGATGTAATGGCAGCAAATTATCTGAGAACTTGTACATCTAAATATTCTGCCCTCTGACTCATTGACAAAGAAGTCAAGGTTGGAAATAACTTTTCCTCAAAATATTGAAGAGCTTGCTTCCAGAGAGTATCACTTTGAAGAAGTGTATGGCCATCCTTGATTGAATTCTCATCTCTTGAACTTTCTGTACTTCTGAAAGCTTACTCTCATGTTGCAACCAGAAAATTGCATAGAATGGTGAGTGCAATATGGCTGTGATTTAATGCAAGATGAGTATTTTGCTGTCTGGTGTTCTCAGGAGTTGGGGGTAGGTAGAGAGATGCAGGAGGTTGGATGTGGGGGGATTCTATTATAAAACTTAAAAACCCAATTTTTTTCATTGTCTTTTTTAAAAGATTTTATTTATTTATTTATATCCCAGGACTCCGGGATCACTATCAGAGCCAAAGGCAGATGCCCAACAGACTGAGCCACCCAGGTGCCCCTTTTTCATTGTCTTTATTCCTAAGTCTATCTTTTACACTTCAAAACAAAACAAAAAATTCAGGTGATGCTGTTAGTGTAATGTTTTTCTTTTAATCAAGTGCACAAGATCACTGCATGTTATTGTTGAAGATGCATTTTTACACCTAGATGCCCAGAAAACCATATTGTTCAAATCAGATGTTTATTATAGCATTATTCAGATTTTTTAAAAGATTTTGTTTATTTATTTGACAGACAGAGATCACAAGTAGGCAGAGAGGCAGGCAGAGAGAGAGAGAGGAGGAAGCAGGCTCCCTGCTGAGCAGAGAGCCCAATGCGGGGGCCCGATCCCAGGACCCTGAGATCATGACCTGAGCCGAAGGCAGAGTCTTAACCCACTGAGCCACCCAGGTGCTGCACATTATTCAGATTTTTTAAAAAGATTTTTATTTATTTGCGAGAGAGAGCATCAGCAGGGGAGGAGCAAGGGAGGAGGGAAAAACAGACTTCTTGCTGAACAGGGAGCCCATTACGAGGCTCAATTACAGGACCCTGAGATAAGAATTGAGCCAAATTAGGATGGTTGCCTACTGAGCCACCTAGGCACCCATAGACATTTTTACAATCTTCATGGGCCACCATTTTAGGCTATATTTGTCTGTTTTTTGAAGACCAAATTATGTTAGCCTTTAGCTATTATAAAAGATCGGTGGTCATCTTAATATTTTATTTATTCTTATATATGAATAATTATCCAAAATCCTATTTCATAGAAAACATTGCCAATATATTTAGTCCTATATTTAGATACTTTATTGCCTCACCTCCATGGAGAAGTAGGATAGAATTCTCAAGCAAAAGGATACAACCACAACTTTGATGTTTAAAGTCTATGAAACCTATCTATACTTAGCAACACACAATCCTTGCCCACATGACTTTTCAGAGAACCATCTGTTATTGTCTGAAGGACATGGAGTACACCCACTCTATTGTATGATCAGAATGGAGACTTGAGGGCATAATAATTTTAATAATACTAACAGTAATAAGAACAACAATAATAATAGCAGCTGTCATTTCTTGGACTGTGTCCAACCGGCTTTACATGCCTTATTCCATGCAGAACTTAAAATGTATTTTTAAAAAGATTTTATTTATTTATTTGACCAAGAGATCACAAGCAGGCAGAGACACAGACAGAGAGAGAGGGGGGAAGCAGGCTCCCTCCTGAGTAGAGAGCCAGAAGCAGGGCTCGATCTCCCAGGATCCTGAGATCATGACCTGAGCCGATGGCAGAGGCTTAACCCACTGATCCACCCATGCACCCCTAAATGTATTTCTGATTATTAATATAGCTCCAGTTTTATAAATAAGAAAGTGGAGGCTCATTGTGGTTGAGTCCTTTGCCTATTCTCGTGTTGGATTGAAATTGGACTCTGGGCCTTTGGAGTCCATAAACAAGTGTGCAAAAGGGCACAAGTCTGTGTTGGTTTATCTTGGGGACAGTGACTTGGTTAGAGGTGAGAGTGTGAATTTAGAAACTTGGAGAGGACCCATAGTTGTGCGTGCACAATCAAGTTTATCCTGCTTGGTATGTCAAGGAGGATGCTTAAGGCAAATATTAGGTCCCTGGGAAGGGATGTGTCTGTGTGTGTCTGTGTGTGCGTGGACAGAGAGAGAGAGATCGATTTAATATAAGAAATTGTCTCATGGGTTTATGGAGGCTGGTGAATACAAAACCTGCCGTGTAACCCTTTAGGCTGGAGACCCAGGGGTGCTGATGGGGGGGAACCAAGTTCAAAGGCAGTCTGCTGGAGTTTTCACAAATTGGCAAGGTTAAACCTGTTGGTGGTAGCAGGTTCTTCCATGGTTGTCTTAAGCCTGAGAGCAGGAGAAAGCCTCCTAAAATACAGGGTAGAGAAAAAGAAGTATTAAAATAAGTTAAATTGAGTTAAAACTTAAAATGGAAAGTAATCCTCACTTACCACTATCATTTGGAATCCAAGCTTCCTTGAACACTGTGTTTTTTCTCCTCTGGTAAAAATCTCACAGGTAGGGACGGTAACAAAGAAATGAGTCAACTTCATTCTATCTCTTCAAAAGTTATTTTAAGAGCAAGCAGGATCTCTGATTCCGTGGTGGTTCTTGGTTTTGTTTTGTTTTTTTTCCTTATGTGAGAACAAAAGTGTGAGAAAGGAAAAAGAAAAACTCAGCCACTGACATCTGGGGACTGGTCTGACACTTAGAGGTAGGCCTCGGGGATTTTCAGAGAGCTGGCCTGATATTCACGGCTAGTCCACGTTGTTCTTCTGTTGGACGTAAACAATTCCACAGAACACCAGCGTCAGACAAGGTCACTCTGTGACCATGATGGAGTGAGACAAAATGAGGCCGCTTCATAATATTGTCTCCACACAGACCAAAATGAGGTCACTGTGCAACCTACAAAATGTAGGCATGTATTATACACATGCACTCTTGGACAAAATGTTACTTCTTTATTAAATTTTTATCCTCCCTCTAATCTGTCTTCCCTTTAAAGAAGTTTTATTGTGACACACAAATCATAGGATTGCCCCTGAGTTTTAGCAGCACTCAATCCCCCAAATCTCCAATTGAAGCAGGAATGCCATAATAGGTTCTTTCTAGCACCTTCTTTTTGAGGTACACCGCGGTTCCCCGGGGCGTGCACCCTCCCTCCCTACAGTGAGTAGTAAATCCAACTTGTTAAAGTAGAGGTGTGTCCCTGGTGGTCTTTGACTGGAGGGCAAAGAATCTTAAGGGAAATATATCATAGTCTGCTTGTTGTTTCAAATCATTTCAAGAAGACAACATAAAAAAGAAAAAAGTTGATCCTGAAACAGGCATTCTTAATCAAGTGAAAATCTATTCAGGTGAATGCTTTTATTGACTAACCTACCTTCTGTTGCTTAAGACAAGTATGATGCTTTATTGTGTTTTTTAAATTGTGTCTTCAGTCAAGGAAATAAATGTGTGTCTAGCAACACATCATGATAATAAGTTCATTCAGTCACTTAAAAAAATCTAAACACACATACTTATGCACACATACACACATGCGTGCATGCGTGCGTGCACACACACACACACACACACACACTTCCAAACTAAACAAAAGTCAATCAAGTCAATTGCTTGACAGAATGGATTGGCCAAGGGCTGCTGGGTGGCCTTAGCATCTGCTGGTGGCCTTAGCATCTGCCTTCAGCTCAGGTCATGATCTCGGGGTCCTGGAACAGAGCCCCACGTTGGGCTTCCTGCTCGGTGGGGAGTCTGCTTCTCCATCTCCCTCTGCCCCTCTCCCTCACTAGTGCATGCTCTCTCTCTTTCTTTTTCTCTCTCAAATGAGTAAATAAAAGCTTTTAAAAAAACGGATTGGCCAGCTGGTCCTAAATACACCTTCATTTCAATAACCATTTGGAAATACACATAGTGGCATTCGTGATTTCACCATTTTTTCTAAAAGCATCCAAATTCACAAAATGTAAGTTCCCCCTATGCTTTCATTGTCATTGTTGGTGTTTAGTATCCATTAGTAGAATGGGATTGCTCAATAAAGAGTACATGCGTGTGGGTATATGCTTCCATCACATGAAGTATCCTTGATAGGGAGAGAAAGGAAGGGTAGTTCTTATTTTCAAAAAGCATTTTTCCTTATTTCACTTTATATTTCTGAATTTTATTTTATGACACTTATGTTAAGCCAATAAAGTAACTCTTTATAGCTGTGGTACATTTCTTTAATTTCGATGAAAAAAGAAAAATCTATTTAAATTAACATATTCTTTAACTTCAGTTATTTTGATTTCCCATTTATTTCTTTTCTGAGTTAAAATATTTGTAATATTCTTACTAAAGACCACATGATTATATCATGAAATGAAACCAGTAAGTGTGCAATTAACTGGTACAAATTTTGTCATCTAATGAAGACCTTGCAATCATGTAGGACAGAGAAAAATCGTTGCTTTAGTTGCCTGAGATATCTTTTCCCTAGGTAAATGTCAAGGCTAGATATCTGTTTTAGTTCCCAGCTAGCTGTAAAGATTCTTCGAACTTCCCTATTTCTGTATACTGATGGGAAAATGTTGTGACGTGGTGCAGAGTTAAAAGCAGTTAAAACAGAATATAAGGGGACACCTAGATGGCTCATTCGGTTAAGCGGCTGCCTTCTGCTCAGGTCATGATCCCAGCATCCTGGGATCGAGTCCCACATTGGGCATGCTCCACAGGGAGCCTGCTTCTCCCTCTGCCTGCCTCTCTGCCTCCCTGCACTCTATCTCTCTGACAAATAAATTTAAAAAAATCTTAAAAAAAAAAAACAAAATTTAAGGCCAGGAAAAGGGAATGAAGAGAATAGAGTAAAAGAGGAAGAGATGAAATCATCATAAATGTGAAACAAATCAACATTATCTCTAAAGATTTAAGAAGCTTGATCTAAGATCATGTCAAAAGATGAATCTTACAAGCATAAACTTTAGCAAAAAGAGGAAAGGATGTAGAATCCATGTGACATGATTCCATCTTTATGAAGTAGAACAGGTAAAATTAAATTATATTGTTTAGGACTACATGCATTGATGTTTAAATGTAGAATAACAAGCTAGGAAATTATTATCATAAAAAAATCAGGATAGTGATTACTTCTAGAGGTTGGGAAGAAATTGTGATCAGGAGAGGACACAGTGTAATGCAAGGTTTGCTTCTTACAAAGTTCTATTCCCCAATGTGGATAGTTAAGATGCAGGTTTATTTTATAACTGATGGGCTATATGTATGTGCTTTAGGAATTTTTTTCCTTTGTGCATTTTAGACTTAAAAAATGTTTACAATGTTTTTGTTTTGAAATATTTTTATTTATTTATTTGAGAGAGAGAGAGAGCATGCACAAGCAGGGGAAAGGGCAGACGGAGAGAGAGAAGCAGACTTACCACCAAGCAGGGAGCCAGATGGAGGGCTAGATTTCAAGACTCTGGACCTGAACCAAAGGCAGACGCTTAACCAACTGAGCCACCCAGGTGCTCCTACAAGGGCTTTTTTTTTTTTTTTTTTTTTTTTTTTTAAGTGTTTGAAATGGTTCTCAACTGTACCTCCTTGTCTTATCATTGCCTACCCTTGTAGTATGTTCTATCCGGTCCTGCCTACCACATATAAAAATAGCTTTAAATACAAACTTACTGAGAAACTAGGAAAATTAGAATAACTAAGCAAAACCAAAGGTATGGTGCTCTCTGTAATATATTTAGGCTTCAAAAAAGAATATTGGTTTTGAAAAAAAAATTCACAAAGCCAATAAAGTTCAGATCTCTGCTCTCGATTTTGCCTTTACTCAAGTTGCTTGGCCCATAGGATTTGTTGACATTACCCACAGGGTCTGTTCAACAAGCCTAAATAGTTGAGTCTGAGAGAAGACAAGATTTAGCTCATAAGTGTCTTAGAGTAGACACATGCAAACTTGATATTAAATATTATATTTTTGAGATTTTTTTCACACAGATTAAAATGAATAGATCTTAATTGTATAAGTTAATGAGCTTTGACAAAAGCATGCACAACTATAACCATAGCCTGAATTGAGTTGTAAAATATTTTCACAATCCCAGATGGTTTCCTCATGCTTTTCTTCAGTCAGAACTTCCCAGAGGGAACAATTGATCTGGTCTTTGTCATCACAATAACTGTCATCACAATAATTCTGCCTCATATATTTAGAATAATATAACATATACTCTTTTATGATGGGCTTATTTTGCTCATTGGTGCATCTGTGAGATGTGTCGTGTTGTTGTTTGTGTCAAGGGTTTGCTCTTTTTTTTTTTAAAGATTTTATTTTATTTTTTTTATTTGACAGAGAGATCACAAGTAGGCAGAGCAGCAGTCAGAGAGAAAGGGGGAAGCAGGCTCCCCACAGAGCAGAGAGCCCGATACAGGACTCAATCCCAGGACCCTGAGATCGTGACCTGAGCCAGAGGCAGAGGCTTTAACCCACTGAGCCACCCAGGTGCCCCAAGGGTTTGCTCTTTTTCACTGCAGAGTAGTATTCTATTGTTTGAACATAGCACCGTTTTTTATCACTTCTCCCTTTGAGAGCCATTTACACTATTTTCCATTTCTAGCTATTAGAAATAGAGATGCAGTAAGCAATATTGTACAAGTCTTTTTGAGTATTTCTGTTTTGATGCCTTTGGGGCAAATACCAAGGAGTAAATCTTTATGGATCTTTTAAAATAGCTATCTTTTGGTTTCATTGGTTGTCCTCGAGGTTTTGTTCATTCTTTCAACTAACTTCTCCCATTGTAGAAAAAAATCACATAACTAAAAATCAACCATTTATTTATTTGTTTGTTCATTTCTTTATTTATGAAAATTTTATTTATTTGAGAGAGAGACAGAGCAAGCATGAGTGGGGAGGGGGCAGAGGGACAGAGAGAAACAGACTTCCCACTGGGCAGGGAGCCCAACCCTGGACTTAATCCCAAGACCCTGGGATCATGACCTGAGCCGAAGGCAGCCACTTAACCGACTGAGCTACACAGGCACCCCAAAGAACAGCCATTTTAAAGCTCACAGTTTAGTCGCATTCAGTACAGTGACAGTGTTGAGAAACCATCACCTACCTCTAAAGGATGACCCTTTTCCAAATCTTTTTCATCACCCCAAAGAGTGATTCCCATACCCATTAAGCAGTCACTCCCAGCTTCTCCCTGTTCCCTGCCCCTGGAAAGCACTTACCTTCTTTCTGTCTCTACGGTTTTGCCTGTTCTCAAAATTTCAATAGGTGACACATAATGTCTGACCTTTTGAGTCTGGCTTCTTTCTCTTAGCCCAGAGTTTTCAACGTTCCTCTGTGTTGTAACATGTGTCAATACTTTATTCCTCTTTACAACAGAATAACATTCCATTGCATGGCTCTAACACAAGTTGTCTCTTCATGCATTAGCTGATGGACATTTGGGTTGTTGCCACCTTTTAATGATTGTGAATAGTGCTGCTGTGAACATTCATAAATAAGATTTCCTTTGAATACCCATTTTTGATTCTTTTGAAATATACCTAGGAATGGAATTCTTGGATCATGTAATTCTAGGTCTGCCTTTTTGATAAACTATCGAGCTCTTCCTCACAGATGTTGTACTGTTTTACATTCCTACCACTAATTATGAATATTCACACATTTTCTATTCCTGCCACAAAGGTATGAGAATTCCAACATCTGCACCTCCTTGCTGGAGCTTGCTGTTCCGCACTTTTAAAACTATTATTGTGATAGCCACTCTAGTGGTTAGGTAGTAGTATCTTACAGTTTTGATTTGCATGTCTCTGCTATCTAATGATGTTGAGCATCTTTTCATGCATGAGTTGGTCATTTGCATATATCCTTTAGAGAAATACCTATTCAAAACTTTTGCCCATTTTTTAATTGGGATGTTTACCTTTGTATTATTGAGGGGTTTTTTTTTACATTTATACATACATTTTTATTCTTTGAACACATCAAATGAATATTGGTGTTTTAACACATTAACTCTTATCACATTAATTTCCCCACATTAACATTTTTTATTTTAAATTTTAAATTTTAAATTTTTTATAAACATATAATATATTTTTATCCCCAGGGGTACAGGTCTGTGAATTGCCAGGTTTACACACTTCACAGCACTCACTGAAGCACATACCCTCCCCCATGTCCCTGATATGAGAATAAATGTATTATTGAGTTTTAAGAGGTGTTGTGATTTTTTTTAACATATTTTGAATACTTGGTCCTTACTGGATACCTGATGAGCAAATATTTCTTGAATTCTGTAGACTTTCACTTCCTTGATAGTGTCTTTTGATGGATATGAACTTTTAGGTCTGATGAAGTCCAATTTATCTACATTTTGTGTTGTTGCTTTTGCTTTTATTGTCATGTTTAAGAATTGCCAAATCTACCATTACAGGGATTTTTTGGCATGTTTCTAAGAGTTTTATACTTTCAGCTCTTAGGTTGAACTCTTTGGCTCATTTTTGAGCTAATTTTTGTAGATGGTATGCAGTGTGATCCAACTTCATATTTTTGCACGTGGATATCGAGCACCATTGTCAAAGAGTCTATTCTTTCCCCAGTGATTGGTTTCAGCACTTTTGTCAAAAATCAGATGGCCAGGGCGCCTGGGTGGCTCAGTGGGTTAAGCCGCTGCCTTCGGCTCAGGTCATGATCTCAGAGTCCTGGGATCGAGTCCCGCATCGGGCTCTCTGCTCAGCGGAGAGCCTGCTTCCCTCTCTCTCTCTGCCTGCCTCTCCATCTACTTGTGATTTCTCTCTGTCAAATAAATAAATAAAATCTTAAAAAAAAAAATCAGATGGCCATACTAAAATCAAAAACACAAGAAACAGCAATTATTGGTGAGGATATGGGGAAAAAGGAATCCTCATGTCGTTGGTGGATGTGCAAACTGGTGCAGCCACTGGGGAAAAAAATATGAGGTTCCTCAAAAATTAAAAATGGAATTATCATATGATCCAGTAATTCCACTATTGGGTATTTATCCAAAGAATATGAAAACACTAATTTGAAAAGATTTGTACACTCCTATGTTTATTGAAGCACTATTTATAATAGCTGAATTATGGAAGCAGTGTCCATCAATAGATGAATGAATAAATTTATATTTATACATATATATATACACACATAGACATATAAATACATATATGTGAATATACACACACATATATAATGGAATATTACTCAAACATAAAAAGAATGAAATCCTGTCATTTGCAACAACATGAATGGATCTAGAAGATATAGTGCTAAGTGAAATCAGAGTGATTTCACTCATATAAGGAATTTAAGAAACAAAACAAACAAACAAAAAGAGACAAACTGAAAAGTAGGCTCTTAACTATAGAAAACAAATTGGCGGTTATCACAAGGGAGGTAGGAGGGGGGAGTGTGAAATAGGTGAAGGGGATTAAGAGTACACTTATCATGGTGAGCACTGAGCAATGTATAGAATCGCTGATCACTATATTATACACCTGAAACTAATACAACACTGTTTGTTAACCACATTGCAATTTAAAAAATCAATTGGCTGTAGATGTATGACTTTGCTTCTAGATTCTCAATTTCTTATTCCATTGGCCAATATGTCCATCTTCTTGCCAACACTAGCTTTGTGAGTTTTGAAATCTGAAAGCATGAGTCCTACAACTTTTTCTTTATCAAGATTGTTTTGGCTAATAGGGATCACTTGTAAGTCCATAAATTTGATAAAGGTATTCATTGTTGGTCTGTTTCGTTACTTTTCTAAACCATTTTTTTTTTTGGTAAAATCTGTATTATTTGTCCTGCATACCATTGGAATCTATGTTCTGTTAGCTTATTTGACCAGCTAGTATTTTCACAGTTTCCTTAAATTCCTGGAGCAGATGAAAAAGGGAAGAAAGGGAAGGAAAAATATTGGTAGAAATAGAAACAGAACAAAACAATAAAGTATTTTCCCAGGTGTGCAGATTGGCACTGTTTGGGGGATGTTTCTTCAGTGCTTAGCCAGGCCATTTACAACTCTGCCTTGGCCTTCCCTTTATGCTTGTTGGATCCTCATGGTCAACCAGGGGTAAAAGCTCAGAGTCTTCTCAGTTTTTTCTGTACAGGCATCCAGCCCTGAGCTTGTGGTTGGCCTTCTCTAGTCCCTTATATGTGTGGGAGCTTTTCACAATGCCATTCCCCCTTCTATTTAGCTCCTTTCTTAACCCCCTTTTTTTTCAGACTTGGTAGCCTGTCTGGTGCTTCTCCTGGTTATTATTCGCTTGCTGCCAGCTGCTGTGTCTAGTACTTTTACTTTAAATGCTTTCAGCAAATGCCACCAGGCAGCAGCAAATGTCACTTTGAAAGCTGCTCCAGTCCTGGGAATTCTCTTTATTTGTAAAAATGAATGAAAGAGGGAATCCTGGGTGGCTCAGTGGGTGAAGCGTCAGCCTTTGGCTCAGGGTCCTGGGATCGAGCCCTGCATTGGGCCCCTTGCTCGGCAGAGAGCCTGCTTCTCCCTCTGCTTCTGCCCATCCCCCTGCTTATGCTCTCTCTCTCTGTCAAATAAATAAACAAAATCTTTTAAAAAATGAATGAATGAATGAATGAAGTCCTTCGGCTAGTTCCTTAGAGAGCTACCACACAGAACAACACAACCACAAGTCTTCAAGCATATGGCCCCCACTGCCTCTCTGCAGGAAAACCTGTCCCCGCCATGCACACATGCAGGTTCGTACCTTTGTGGCCACAGCCCAGCTGAGGGCATTGGAGATGGGAGCTACTTAAATTCACAGCACCCTCTTACCATGAGGCAGTAATATCTTTCTTCACTAGGGTTTCCGCTGGCTGTTTTAAGTTTTGGATTAGATCCCAGATTCTGCACAACTTGATTCTAACAATTTTAACCAGCATTTTGTTGGTATTCTGGAGGGATGGAGCCATGGAGGTCCCTCCTCAGCCATTGTTAGTGACATCACTCTTATTTATTTTGATTTCCTTATTACCCACCTAGGAGACACTAAACTGTGTCCTCCCCTGTCCAAATTCATATGCTAAAGTCCTCACCAGCCCCCATCCCCACCAGCCATACCTTAGAAAGTGACATGGAGAAAAGGACTTTACAGAGGTAACTCAGTTAAAGTGAAATGGGACCTAATCCAACTTGACTGGTGTCTTCATAAGAAGAAATGTGGACTTGTGGGGCGCCTGGGTGGCTTAGTCTGTTAAGCGTCTGGCTTCTGCTCAGGTCATGATCCCAGGGTCCTGGAATCAAGTCCCAGGTCAGGTTCCCAGCTCAGTGGGGAGCTTGCTTCTCCCTTTCTGTCTGTCTGCTGCTCTGCCTACTTGTGCTCTCAATCTCTCTGTCACATAAATAAATAAAATTTTTAAAAAATGTGGACATAGATACATAGTTACAGAGGTAAGGCGATGTGAAGACACAGGGAGAAGACGCCCATCTACCAGTCAAGGAGAGAGGCCTTGTATAGATGATTCTCCTCACAGCCCTCAGAAGCCAGACTTGGCAAAGCTTGATGTCAGCTTTCCAGCCTTCAGAGCTTATGGGAAAATAAATTTTTGTTGTTGAAGGCAGTAAGTCTGTGGTACTTAGATATGGCGGCAGCAAGAGTGAACCAATACACCATGATTAATGCTTATGTCTTTCTATATATTCTGAGTTTAATTTGCTATGTTCATAGTTTTCTAGCTTCTTGAAGTGGAAGTTTAGATTATTGATTTTACAACTTCAAGCTTTCAACATAAGTAGTTAAAATAACAGGTTTTCTCTTATGGTTTTCATTATCAATATCCCATAAATATTTATAGGTTTTCATTGCTACTTTGGTCCCTGGGTTCTTTACAATTATGCTAATTTCTTTATAAAGATTTACAGATATTCCAGGTATTTCTCTGTTATTTTCTTCTAATATAATTCTTTTGGGGTCATAAAACCAGCTTTGTATGATTTGAATCACTTTATTTTTTTTTAAAGATTTTATTTATTTATTTGACAGAGAGAGATCACAAGTAGACAGAGAGGCAAGGCAGGGAGAGAGGAGGAAGCAGGCTCCCTGCTGAGCAGAGAGCCCGATGTGGGACTCGATCCCAGGACCCTGAGATCATGACCTGAGCCGAAGGCAGCGGCTTAACCCACTGAGCCACCCAGGCGCCCGATTTGAATCACTTTAAATTTATTGATAATTATTTTATAGCCCAGAATGCGGTCTATCTTGGAAAATGTTCCATGGTGCACTTGAAAAGGATGTGTATTCTGATATTGTTAGATGAAGTGATCTATGGACATCAGATCCCATTAGTTAATCCTCGGTTCAAGCCTTCTATATCCTGACTGATTCTCTGCCTACTTTGCTCTATAAATTATTGAGAGACAGATGTTGAAATCTTTCCTCTTATTGTAGCTTAGTCTGTTTATCCTCTGAGTTCTACCAAATTTTGTTCAGAGTATTTTTGGCACAGTATTAATTTTACAAGTATCAGGAACATATTAATAATATTTTAATTTGAAATCTTTTCCTGTTAAATACAATGTCTAAATACAATTGGAGTCATCTTAATTTTTTAATTAAATTTTTAAGAGAACCAACAGTTTATGTGTGTATTCTTTTCAGCTTTATTGACATATGATTGACATATAACATTGTGTACATTTAAAGTATACAATGTTATGATTCGATATGTGTACGGTAGTATGATTACCACAGTAAGATTAACACGTCCATCCTTCACGGGTTACTTTTTTTGTGGTGAGAACTTTAATCATCTACTCTCTTAGCAACTTTCAAATACCCAACTGAGGATTGTTAACTATAGACACCATGATGTACATTACATTCCCAGAATGTCATCTTATAACTAGATGTTTGCATCCTTTGATAACCTTCCTACATCTTTTCCCACTCCCTAACCCCTGCCCCTGGAAACCACTAATCTGCTCCCCATTTCTATGAGTTCAGTTTTTTTCGATTACATATGTAAGTGAAATAACACTATATCTGTATCCGTTTTCTTTATCCATTAATTCATTGACGGACTCTTAGGTTGTTCCTATGTCTTAGCTGTTATAAATAATGCTGCAGTGAACATGGGGTGTAGAAGTTTCTTTGCAATAGTGATTTCGTTCCTTTTGGATATATACCCAGAAATGGAAGTGATAGATCATACGGTAGTTGTATTTTAAATTTTAATTTGAGGGGCACCTGGGTAGCTCAGTTGGTTAGGCCTCTGCCTTCGGCTCAGGTCATGATCTTGGGGCCCTGGGATCGAGTCCCACATCGGGCTCTCTGCTCCGCAGGGAGCCTGCTTCCTCCTCTCTCTGCTTGCCTCTCTGTCCACTTGTGATCTTTCTCTGTCAAATAAATAAAATCTTAAAAAATAAATAAATAAATTTTAATTTGAGGCACTGCCATTGTATTTTTCATAACAGTTACACCAATTTACATTCACACCAGAAGTGTACAAGGGTTCTCCCCAATATTTGTCATCTCTTGTCTTTTTGATAATAACCATTGTAACTATCTTTGTCCAGTTTTGATATCAGGGTAATAGTAGCTTTGTAAAGTTAAATGTAAAACGCATCCAACTCTTATTTTCTGACAGAGACTATGTACATTTGGCATTCATGCTGTAAACATTTTGTGGAATTTTTGTGGAATTCTCTAATGAAACTCTTTAAGTCTAGAGAATTTTTAGTGGGGAGAATTTGTAAACTGAAACTCTGATTTCTTTAAAAAAAAAACAAAACACAAACAACCTCCAATTTCTTTAATAGTTATGGGGTCATTTGAATTACCTAGTTTATATTGTATGAGTCGCAATAGACTGTGACCTTCAATGAGTTGGTACATTTCATTTAAGTTGTCAAATTTGTGTTATATGATGTTGTTTGTAGTGTTTCCTTATCATCCTTATGATGTAGTGATATCCCTTGTTGCATTCCTGATATTAGTAATTTGTGTTTTCTTTTTGTTTTTGTCAGTCTTAGTAGAGGTCTGATTAACTTTATAAGGTATATCTACTTCCATCCTTTTAATTTCAGCCCACATATAACAATTCATTTGAAGTGAGTTTCTTATATAAAATTTAAAAGTTGGTTCTTTATTTTTTTCATCCACTTCACCAGTCTCTGTCTTCTCATTGGTGTATTTAATCTTTAGGTTTTATGTAAGTCTGGATATGATAAACTTTAAATCTGCCATTTTATTTATTTAAGATTTTATTTATTTGAGAGAGAGAGCCCACAGGCACATGAGTAGTGGCAAGGGGCAGTGAGAGAGAGGGAAAAGCAGGGTCCCTGCTGAGTGCAGAAACATGAGGCTCCATCCCAGGACCCTGGGATCATAAACTGAGCAGAAGGCAGATGCTTAACTGAGTCACCTAGGTGCTCCTGCTATTTTATTTTTTTGTTTTCTGTTTTTGCCTCTTTGTTTGCATGTCTCTGTTTTCATTATCCTGCCTCTTGTGGGTTGCATCAACTGGTTTTTATAATTCCATTTTGACATATCAATTATTTTTGTTATATTTTTGTATGGCTTTTCCAGGGGTTTCTGTAGGCATTCCATGTTATATCCAGACCTGTCACAGTCTACTTGCTCTGTCATTTTCACAGCCTGTGTGATGTGTAGAAATCTCATCTTTTTTGTTGTCTCTTTACCCTCACTCTATTAACATTGCCTTAAATAGTTCCCCTATGTACATTTAAAACCACAGTGTTATGACACAGTGTTAGATATTTGAAATTGGTTTCAGAAGACACATTAAAAAAACAAATGAGGAGATAAGGTCCTGCACTTTCCATTATGCCATTCTGCCTTTGATGAATGGATCCCAGGGCTGACCAAGGGAGAATTTTCATACCATTATTGCCAGTATCTGAGAAGTGGTAAAGACTTATTTCATATGAGAAATCTAGTTACCTAAAGACGCTACCCAAAGCCAAGTGTTATTAAGAAAGCATGGAGTAGGGGGCACCTGGGTGGCTCAGTGGGTTGGGCCTCTGCCTTCGGCTCGGGTCATGATCTCAGGGTCCCCTCTCTCCCTGCCTGACTCTCTGCCTAATTGTGATCTCTGTCTGTCAAATAAATAAATAAAATCTTTTTAAAAAAAAACATATTTTGGAGGTACAGTTGAATACCAAACATATCAGGCAAGGCACCGTGAATTATCTTTTTCTTTCGCTTTAAAATTTGATTTATGATGTTTGCAAAAGGAATAAGGATCTATAATTAGAATTTTAGGTGCACAACTTACAGCGAGCATTTATTTACTCGTAAATATTTTCAACATGCAGCCCAATATGTACACAATGTTTACTCATTTGAATGCAAACCCCAAAGTATTGGTGTGTATTTATTTTATTTAGCTAGTTAAGGGCTTCAAGCACATTTATAACATCACTGAGAGTGCATAGACACGCACTCTATAATGAGCTGCAAGGGCGCAAGTATAGAAAAAGAGGGCTCACTGGGAATATAGTTTAAAAAATACCTCCTGAAGCTTTTGGATCTTGGCTTCTTTCCCCTTCACTTTTTAGATTACCCAAGTGCCTCTTGTCAGTTCTTCCTAAGGGTTGTTCCTGCGGTACGATGTTGTTGACACTACTGAGATTTTTTCCTTCCCCGGTTTCTGAGACGGTATTCTCTTCTTCACACACTTTTCTGACCACTTTTTCTGTGTCTCTTCCCAGGGTTCATCCTGTTTTTAAACATGAGTATTCCTCTGAGTTCCATCAAGCTATGCTTCTCTTAATCGAGTGGTCTCCCTGAAGTATGATGCCTACTTTATCTTTTTAAGAGAGCCAGCGCACAAGCAGGGGGAGGGGCAGAGGCAGAGGGAGAAGCCCGCTTCCTGCAGAGCGGGGAGTCCAACACGGGGCTCCATCCCAGGACGACCCCCAGCATGACCTATGCTGAAGGCAGCCGCGTCACCGACTGAGCCCCCCAGGCGCCCCTGTGTCTGCTTTAAAGACTTCGACTAGCACATGTATAATCAAAACAATTCCATTTCTTTGTTGAAACAGTTCAAAACAATTCGTTTCTTTTTTGAAACAGATCTGCATATCTAATTGGTTAGAGGACACTTCTTCCCAGATGATTGTCAGGAATTTCACTTATTCAAGAATTATTTATTCAGTATCTATGTCTTAAAGAATATGTCTCTGTTGGAGCCCATGCCACCAATATCTCTCACTGGGCCTACTGCTTCTGCTTCTGAAAGGGTCTGTCTACCTCTAGCCTTGCACTTGCCCCTGAATTCTCGCAATCACAGCTCAATGTCTCCGAAATACAAATCTGACAACATCACTCTCTAGCTCGAAACATATCATTGTTTTCCTTCCCCTTCTCATGCACATGCTCTCTCTCTCTCTTTTTCTCTCAAATAAATAAATAAATAAATAAATAAATAAATAAAAATAAAGCACCTTGCCTGAAACATAAAGACCAGTTGCCCAATAAATGATTTTTTGCTTTCTTTTACTGAAATGAATATTGTGGTGGTTAATTTTGTATGTTGGTGTGACAGGGCACAGGGTCCCCAGATTAAACATCATTTCTGGCGTGTCTATGAAGCTATTTCTGGATGAAACTAGCATTTGAATTAGTGGACTCAGTAAAGCAGATTGTCCTCCCCAGTGTGGGTGGACATCATCTAATCCATTGAGGACCAGGATAGAACAAAAGACTGAGGAAAAAGGAATCATCTCCTTTTTTCTGCCTCATTCCTTGTTCCCCGTTCCTTGCCTTGATATAGCTCATTCCATCTCCTTGTGTCAGCTGACTGGGATTTATACCATTAGCTCTTCTGATTCCCAGACCTTTGGAACTGAACTAAATTATATTACCAGCTTTCCTGGGTTTCCACCTCGCAGAGAGCAGATTATGGGATTTCTCCGCCTCCATAATCACATAATCAAATGAAACAACTGCTCATAAAAAACTATATATATGCATATATACACATACACATGTACGTATATATTTACATGTATACATATATGTATAGTATATATACACTATATATAGTATACAGTAAGCATAGTGTGTGTGTATACACACTATATATACATATACACTATATATACTAATGAAAGTTAAGAACTTTGTTGTTAGTCCTAATTGTGATTTAGTGATCTTATTCACTCTTGTGGCTTCTGCTGCTCACTCACCTATCTCTCTATTTTGTCTTCAAATCTGTTGGAGATTCCTCTTAACCTGCCTGGTTATTAAACATTGGGGTTGCCTAGGATTGCTTCCTTGCCTCACTACTCATATGTAATACTGAGAGTGCAGTATTAGTATTAGTATTATAGTATAATAGTATTATAATATAATAGTATTATAGTATACATACTATAGTCTAGTATATGGCATATATAGTATATATACTATATGCACATGTATATGTGTACTATATACATATATGCATATATAGACACAATCATTTAATATATATTATACATAATAAAAAAATTTATATATATATAAACACACATGGATGTGTGTGTGTGTGTGTGTATCTTGTTGTTGGTCCATTTCTCTGGGGAGCCCTGACTAATAAAATTATAGAACGTGTTTTTCCCAAGGCAAAATTTAGAGTATATCAAGCACATTTTAAACAGAAAAGAGACAAAGGAAACCATGTCCCCTGTTCTGTTACCAAATACCTTGTCTTGCGATATCACCCAACAAAGTGCAGCTCCGTAAATGAGGTTCATAACTCCTTTTTAGCTTTTCGTGGCAATAAGCAGATTCCTTAGGCCCTGTTCTTGCCCTCATTCCCAAAGCTCAGTTGGAAAATGTCCAGTTCTCTGGGGATCTTCCCTCAAGCACGGCGAAAGTTAAGAACCTTGTTGTTAGCCCTGATCATGATTTAGCGATCTCATCCACTCTCGTGGCTTCTACCGTTCGTCCCCCTACCTCTCTCTTTTGTCTTCATCTCCTTTGCAGGTTTCTCGTAACTTGCCTGGTCATTAAACACTGGGGTTGCCTAGGATTCTTTCCTTGCCTCGTTATTCATTTTATTGAACACATTTCCCTGGGGTCATCTTATCCAGTCTAATTGTTTTCACTACCAGATATTTATGGACCTCAGAATGTCTACGTGAATTCCAGACAAGGATCTTATATTCAGCCTAAATACACTTCAAATACAGCTTGTCTGTTTTTGTGAGTTCATGGGGTGCCTGGATGACTCAGTTGTTAAGCGTCTGCCTTTGGCTCAGGTCATGATCCCGGTTCCTGGGATCGAGTCCCACATCAGGCTTCCTGCTCAGCAGGAGTCCTGCTTCTCCCTCTCCCACTCCCCCTGCTTGTGTTCCCTCTCTCGCTGTCTCTATCAAATTAATAAATAAAATCTTTAAAACAAAACGTGAGTTCAGGGGCACCTGGGTGGCTCAGTGGGTTAAGACTCTGCCTTTGACTTGGGTCATGATTCCAGGATCCTGGGATCAAGTCTCACATCAGGCTCTTTGCTTGGCAGGGAGCCTGTTTCCTCCTCTCTCTCTCTTTCGATCTCTCTCTGTCTACCTCTCTGCCTACTTGTGATCTCTGTCTGTCAAATAAATAAATAAAATCTTTTAAAAAAAGTGAGTTCACAATATATCTTGTCCTACATCTACACAGTAAAAAAGTAGCGCTCTTCCAATGTTCTTTAAACTTATGGTATTCGCATTCTCTTCCTTTCCCAAGCTAAGGAGCCTAGGAGTCATTCTTCACTTCTTTTGGTCCTCTTTGACACTCACCTTCTACGTCTAATTCATCATCCAAGATTTCCAAATTTACCTTCAAAATGTATTTTGAATTTTTATACTCCTTCTTGTTTTATTGCCAGAGCTGTAGTCATGTAGTCATGATTTCTCAACTGGATGACTTCAAAAACCTCTTAATTGTTTCCTCTGCGTCCAATTTTAACCTTCTTCAACTCATTATCCACGCTGGTGCCAGAATTCTCTCTCCCATAAGCAAGTTTGGTAATGTTATTCTCTCGTCTTCCAGTGAGTTCCCATATGTCCAAACTCCCTACCATAACATATGATTCTTACAATTTTCCCCGGACTATTAATCAAGTTTCATCACCTACCACTTGCTGTTTTGCATTTTATATTCTAGCAACAATAAACTGTTCCGAGTCTTTGATGCCATCCCTGATTTTTTTTTTCTTTTACACTTTAGGCCTCTGTCTGTTTTTGTGAGCTCTTATGTTAAAAATGCCCTTACGTTACTCTCTTTACTCAGATAAATTTATTTTTGATGATTGAATTCAGACAGCTTCTCCTCAGAGAACAGGATGTAAGTCTTCCTCCTCTGATCTCTCATATAATTTTGTGTATTCCTCTATCACTGCTGTTATTTAGCATATTATATTAAAGTCTGTGTAAAGTTGCTTTCCCACTAGATGATGAGCTGCTCAGGGCATGAGATATGTCTTATTTGTGTTTGAGTGTTCTCTGTAACAGTACCTGACCCCAGTAGGTGCTAAAGAAAGGTATATTAAAGCATTGTCCACGCGAATGAAGCCATCTGAGGCCACTCATCTGGCTGTGTCTCAGCGTTAGAATCAAGCAAAAGAGCCAGGATCCTTTTATAACCACAATAATGCAAATCACTTTATCCCAAGCGAGGCAGATGTTTACTATTTCCCGAGGAACTAGCTCACTTGGAAGGAGATTGTCTCACAGGTATGTAAATTTTGGTCCACAGGGTTTCATGGGGACAAAGGAGTCATGAATTAGAATGTATTAATCCTTTGTAGGTATTTAAAATCTTGCTCCTGGGCACTGGGATGGCTCAGTCATTAAGCGTCTGCCTCCTGGAATCGAGCCCTGTGTATGGCTCCCTGCTCAGCTATAGACCCGTTTCTCTTTCTCCCACTCCCTATGTTGTGTTCCCTCTCTTGCTGTCTCCATCTCTGTTAAGTAAGTAAGTAAATAAATAAATAATAAAGTAAAATAAATAAAATAAAATCTTGCTCCCTATGGACCACAAAATAACTGAGTTCATAAGCCCATTAAAATCTAAAAATATTAAGTGAAGTATTAACTGCTTAAGTTAGCACTTTGGGCCACAATTCAACTTCTAGAATCTTCAATCAAGGAGCATACAGAATAGGGATTTGGATTATGGAAAAGAATTACCTTAAAACTTTCTTCCTTTTTTCCTCAAATTGTGAGGAATAAGTGACAAATACACTTGTGTTTATTCAAAGTGTATAATGTGATAGTTTGATATACATATACACTGTGGAGTAATTACCAAGATCAAAATAACACAATCTTCACTTCCAAGAATTAACTCTCATTTTGTATATAAGAAGAACACTTTAAAATTTACTGTTAGCAATTTCAAGCATATAATACATTATTATCTATAGTGACTATGCTATACATTAGATCCTCAGAATATATTCTACTTACAACTGAGGGTTTGTACCTTTTGACTTACATCTCTTCATTTCCCCCTTCCCTCAGCCCCTAGAAAACACCATCCTATTGTCTGTTTCCATGAAATCAACTTTTTCCTCCTTTTTTAAAGATTCCATATGTAATTGATACCATAAAATACTGGTGTAATATTTATCTTTCTCAGTCTGGCTACTTCACTTAGCATAATGCCATTCAGATACATCCTCATTGTCACAAATGGCAGGATTTCCTTCTTTTACTTATTTTTTCTTTTCTAATTCTCTTTTTTTTTTAATTTAAATTCAATTAGCCAACATCGTTAGTTTCAGAAGTAGAGTTTAGTCCTTCATCAGTTGCATGTAATACCCAGTGCTCATCACATCATGTATTGTCCTTAATGCCCATTACCCAGTTACCGCATCTGCCACCCACCACCCCTCCAGCAACTCTCAGTTTCTTTCCTAGAGTGAAGAGTCCCTCAATTGCTCTATTAGGTATTTACCCTAAAGATACAAATGTAGTGATCCACAGGGGCACGTGCACCCCAATGTTTATAGCAGCAATGTCCACAATGGCCAAACTGTGGAAAGAGCCCAGATGTCCATCATCAGGTGAAGGGATATAGAAGATGTGGGAGATATCTAAAATGGAATATTACTCAGCCATCAAAAGGATGAAATCTTACAATTTACATAGACGTGGATTGAATAGGAGGGTATTATGCTGAGCAAAATAAATCCATCAGAGAAAGACAATTGTCATATAGTATCACTTATATGTGGAATATAAGAAATAGTGCATAGGATCATAGGAGAAGGGAGGCAAAACTGAATGGGAAGAAATCAGAGAGGGAGATTTTCTCCTCTTTTATGGCTCAATCATATTCCATTGTAGATGTATGTACACATATTCTTTACTCATTCACCAGTTGAAGGGCATTTAGGTTGTTTCCACCTCTTGATTATTGCAAATAATCCTGCAATAAACATGATGGTATAGATATCTTTTTGAGATACTGATTTTATTTCCTTCAGATATATACACAGGAGTGAGATTGATGGATCCTATGGTAGCACTATTTTTAATTTTTTGAGGATTTACTATACTCTTTTTCCAAATTGGCTGTACCAATTTACATGCCCACTGAGCATGCACAAGGGTTTCCTTTTCTTAATCCACATCTTCACCAAATTGTGTTATCTTCTCAATAACAGCCATCCTAACAGGTGTGAGGTGATATTGTGGATTTGATTTGCATTTCCTGATGATTAGTAATGCCTTATGAATGTATTGGGCATTTCTGTATCTTCTTTGGAAAAGTATCTACTTAGGTCCTTTGCCCATTTTTTAATTGGGTTATTTGCTTTTTTGCTATTGAACTGTATGAGTTCTTTATATATTTTGGATAGTAATCTCTTATCAGATGCATGGTTTGCAAATATTTTCCCCATGCTCTAAGTTGCCTTTTCAATTTATCGATTGCTTCCTTTTCTGTGCAGAAGCCCTTAACTTTGACATAGCCTCACATGTTTGTTTTAGCTTTTGTTGCCTGTGCATTTTGTGTCTTTCCAAGAAATCATTGTTAAGACAAATGTCAAGGAACTTTTTCTTTAAGTTTTCTTCTAGCAGTTTTACAGTTTCAGGTCTTATATTTAAGTCTTTAATCCATTTAGAGTTGGGTTTTTTTTGTTTGTTTGTTTGTTTTTGTTTTGTTTTGTTTTTTTTAGATTTTACTGGGTGTGGTGTATAAACAATGAATCTTGGAACACTGAAAAAATAAAATTAAATTTAAAAAAGAACTTCCTTAAAATAAATAAGTAAAATAAATAAAAATATAAAGAACTTTAAAAAAGATTTTATTTATTTGTCAGAGAGAGACAGAGAGTGAACACAAGCACAGGGAAAGGCAAGCAGAGGGGGGAAGCAGGCTCCCTGCTGAGCAAAGAGCCCAGTGCAGGACTGAATTCCAGGACCTTGGGATCTTGACCTGAGCCGAAGGCAGACCCTCAAGAGACTGAGCCACCCAGGCACCCTAGAGTTAGTTCTTGTAAAGGCTGTGAGATAGGGGTCCAGTTTCATTCCTTTGCATGTGGATTTTCAGTTTTCCCAACACCCTTTATGAGGAGACTGTCCCTTCTCCATTGTGTGTTCTTCGTGCCCTTGTCAAAAATTAGTTGCATATATGCATGGGTTTATTTCTAGGCTTTTTATCCTGTTCCACATAAACAGGTTTATGTGCCTGTTCTTATGACAATGCAATATTGCTTTAATTACTATGGTTTTGTAGAATAGTTTGGAATCAGGGAGCATGATGCCTCCAGCTTTGTTCTTCTTTCTCAAGATTGTCTTGTTCAAGTCATTTGTGGTACCATACAAGTTTTAGCATAATTTTTCTATTTCTATGAAAAATGTCAATGTAAATTTTAAAGGGATTGCATTGAATCTGTAAATCACTTTGAGTAAGGTCACAATATTAATCTATTGAATCCATGAATGCGGAATATCTTTTCATTTATTTCTGTCTTCTTCAAATTCTTTCATCAATATCTCATAGTTTTCAGTGTAGAGGTCTTTTATCCCCTCAGTTAAATTTATTTCTAAATATTATTTTTGGTGTTATTGTAAATGGAAATGCTTTCTTAATTTCTTTCTGAAAGTTTGTGTTGTGTATAGAAATGTGACTCCTTTGGGGTACCTGGGTGGCTCAGTGGGTTAAGCCTCTGCCTTCGGCTCAGGTCACGGTCTCAGGGTCCTGGGATCGAGCCCTGCGTGTCGGGCTCTCTGCTCAACAAGGGAGCCTGCTTCCCTTCCTCTCTCTCTGCCTGCCTCTCTGCCTACTTGTGATCTCTGTCTGTCAAATAAATAAATAAAATAAAATCTTTAAAAAAATAAAAGAAATGTGACTCCTTTTTGCACATTCATTTTGTATCTTAACATTTTACTGAATTTATTTATTAATTTCCGCCCCCCCTTAAAAAATTTGGTGGGGGTCTTCATCTTTTTCTTTATACAAAATCTTGTTATTTGCAAACAGATCATTTTACTTCTTCCTTTCCAATATGTACTTTTCCCCCTTTTCCTTGCCTAGTTTTTATGGCTAGGATTTCTATATATTGTTGTATAGGAGTGCCAGGAATGAGCATCCTTGTTGCATTCTTGATCTTAGAGGAAAAGCTTTTAACTTTTCACCATCGAGTATAATGTTAGCTGCAGGCTTGTCATATATGGGTTTTATTAGCCAGGTACATTCTTTCTATACCTAATCCATTGAAAGTTTTTATCATGACAGGACATTGAATTTTGTCAAATATGTTTACAGCATCTATTGAAATAAACATATGATTTCCATCCTTCATTTTATTAATGTGGTTTATTACATTTATTGATTTGCATGTGTCGAAAAATCTTAGTACCACAGAGATTGATCCCACTTGATCATGGTGCCTGATCTTTTCCTTGTGTTCTTGAAATAAGTTTGCCAGTATTTTGTTGAGGACTTTTGTATCTATGCTCCTTAGGGATATTGGCCCTTAATATTCTTTTCTTGTAGTGTCCTTGCCTGGTTTCAGTATCAGGATAATACTGGCCTTTTGAAAAGAGTTTGGAAGAGTTCTTTATTTTATTTTTTTTTTTTTTTGGAAGAGTTTAATAAGGATCGGTATTAATTCTTCTTTAAATATTTGGTAGAATTTTACTAGTGAAGCCATCTAGTCCTGGGCTTTTATTTATTGGGAGATTTTTGATTTGTGAGTCAATTTTCTTTTTGTTATGGGTCTGTTAAGAATTTCTATTACTTCATGATTCATTCTTGGTCTAGGAATTTATTGATTTCTTCTAAGTCATCTCATTTATTGGCATATAATTGTTCACAGTAATGTTTTATAATTCTTTGTATTTCTGTGGTATCAGTTGTGATATCTCCTCTTTCATTTATAATTGTGTTAATTTGAGTCATCTCACTTTTCTTAATCTAGTTAAAGATTTGTCAGTTTTGTTTATCTTTTTAATAAACTATTTATGTGGGTCTTTTCTATTGCCTTTATTATTTTTGTTACATTTATTTCTGCTCTGTTCTTTATTATTTCCTTTCTTCTGTGAATTTTGGGCTTAGTTTGTTCTTTTTCTAGTTTCTTGAGGTATAGGTTTAGGCTGTTTATTTTTTAATTGTTCAGGTTACTTTAGGTCTTTTAACTGGAGAACTTAAATTATTAGCATCTAGAGTAATTTTTTTTTTTTTTTTTTTATTTTTATTTTTTTTTTTATTTTTTTTTTTATTTTTTTTTAAAAATATTTTATTTATTTATTTGACAGAGAGAGATCACAAGTAGACGGAGAGGCAGGCAGAGAGAGAGAGAGAGGAGGAAGCAGGCTCCCCGCTGAGCAGAGAGCCCGATGCGGGACTCGATCCCAGGACCCTGAGATCATGACCTGAGCCGAAGGCAGAGGCTTAACCCACTGAGCCACCCAGGTGCCCCTAGAGTAATTTTTTATTAGTAATCACCATTTTGATGATAGCTTTCTGATTGTTTTATAGTTCCTTTGTTCTTTTTTTTTTCCCACTCTTGCTATCTTTGTGAAATAATGAATTCCTTGTCATGGTATGTTTGGATTCTTTTGTCTTTATCATTTGTGTCTCTATTAGGTTTTTGCTTTGTGATTACCATAAGGCTTTCATAATACATCTTATAGTTATATAAGTCCATTTTAAATTGATAACAACTTAACTTCAATTGCAGAAAGGTGTTCTACACATTTACCTGTTCCCCATATTTTATATTGTTTATGTTATATTTTACATCTTTTAATATTGTGTGTCATTCACAAAATATTGCATCTACAGTTCTGTGTAACAATTTTGTCCTTTAATTTATATGCTAGAGTTAAAAGTGAAAACAGTGGAGGAGACTGGGTGGTTTAGTCAGTTAAGTGTCTGCCTTCAGCTCAGGTCATGATCTTGGGGTCCTAGGATGGAGCCCTGCTCTGCGTTGGACTCCCTGATCAGTGGGGAGCTGCTACTCCTTCCGCCCTTTCCTTCCTGGTGCACTTGAGTGCGTGCTCTCTTTCTCTCTCTCTCTTTCAAACAAATAAATTTTTTTTTTTAAAAGTAAAAACAATGTTATGAATTGGTTCTGCTGGTTTGTACTACTTTATTCTGGAAAAGATTGGCTATTTTAAAACATGAAGCTAAGATTTTCTAAAGTTTGTATTCTGCAAAAAAAAAGCAATCTGTTTTATTGACAAGTGATTAGAACTGTACAAAGGAAAGCTGTTGTAGGAAAATAAGGTTTTGATTAGAGAAGTGGCATAAATCTCCGAGGAAAGTTACAAACAAGTGACAGATTGTCTTTGCCAAAGATATATGCAGCTGTACCACCCTTTAAGTCATTTTGTCTGTCTGGAAGGGTCTAGGAAGTGCTAACTTAAGTCTCTTGGGGAAATAAAAAAAAATGTGTCGTAGTAAACTTACCAGGAGATATTTTCTTGTATCACCTTGAATTTGATCTTTGCTTTGAAACCTTATGATGGTTACTTTATATGTCAACTTGACTGGGCCACACAGTGTCCAGATATTTGGTTGAACATTGTTCTAAGTGTTTCTGTGAGGGTGTTTTTAGATGAGATTATCATTTAAATCAACAGATTGAATAAAGCTCATGTGGGTGGGTTTCATACAATCAGTTGAAGGCCTTACTAGATCAAGGCTGACACTCCCCCTCAGTAAGGGAACTCCTCTTATCTGATTGACTTTAAACTGGGACATCAGTTTTTATCCTGATTGGAGACTCAAACTCGGAACATCAGCCCTTCCTTGGATTCAAGCCTACTGGCCTTCAGGCTAGAACAATACCATCACCTTTCTTGGTTTTCTAGCTTGTTGACTACAGATATTGAGACTTATCAGCCTCCATAATCATGTGAGGCAATTCCTTATAACTAATATACATACATATATTGTATATGTGTACATATGTACACATAATATATACACATATTTATGCATATATACATATATATTCATATATATTGTGTATGTGTAGATAGAGAGATAGATGGGCAGACATCCCATTTGTTCTGTTTCTCTGGAGAACCCTGATTAATATAAACACTTCCTTTCTTTAATAACCTTCTGTTGGGAAAACTGATAGTTATAAAAAGTCTTATTTTCAAAAACAGCAAGTTGTTGATTCTTCGTATTTCTTGTAAATTGTGCTTGAAACTTAATAATTCCTTCTTTAGCTTGCTTTTTTCTAAACATACCTTAGGATACTTAGCTAACAGGAAAAATACAACTGATGCTTTCAACATTCTACAAGGAAACACTCAGCAAGACCATCCTTTCATATGGCACATCTTTTCTATTTTCCACACAGCCATAAATGATAGTTTTGTTAAACTCTTTTGCCACTACACATCAAGAATCTCATTTCCACCTGCTTTTAACTACATTTTCCCCACTGTTTTTTAATTCCACATTGAAAGCCTCCTTGAGGCCGCATCAGACTCCTACCAATAGTCTCAAGAACATTCCAGTTTCTATCTGGCATGGTCCCACAGCCACCACCACGTGGGTTTTTTTGTTTTTTGTTTTTTGTTTTTTGGCTTGGCAAAAAAAAAAAAAAAAAAAAAAATTGACACCTTTCCAGGTGTCAAATTTTGTACCTTTTCATGATTCTGTGGGCCGGAAGTTTGAACAGGAAATAGCAGGAATGATTTGATCTGTTTCACCATATCAGAGATTTCATCTGGAAAGACTCAAAGACATGGGTGACTCAGTAGTAGGGGAGGAGAAAAGTCAGCTATGAACTGTTTTACTTACATGATTTACACCTAAACTGGGTTGATCTGAAGACTAGAACTGTTGGTCAGACTGCCACAGGTGATCTCCCCATGTGGCCTAGCTCTTTGACAGCTTTGGGATGGTAAGACTTCTCAGGGACATAGGTTTCCTCTCTTAGTAAAAGGAGTACAAGAAGAATTGCTGGCCTGTTTTGATGTCACTGCACAAACCTAGAAGACAAGGAAGCCCATAATTTGAAAGAAACTTATCATGAGGAATGTTTGTGCTCTGAACATGGGGATGGAGAGGTCTTGAAGCCATCAATAGTTATAATCTTTCATTTATGTATGGGGGAAGAAAAATGTATGTAAATCAGAGGAAATAGTATAGAGTTAGGCAGTGTTTCTTGGCTACATATTAGAAAGACCTGGGGAGCATCCCAGATCAATTAAACTAGAATCTCGGTGCGGGAGTGGGGATGGTGGTAGAAGCATGTAGGCAACAATAGTTTGAAAAGTTTTCCAGGTGATTCCACAGTATAGCTAATGTTGGAGTACACTGACTGAGCTGATCCTGAGGTTATCAGGAACATTGATGACCTTCATTTTAATTGACTTTTAACAGCCCAGGTTATCTGACCTCTAATAGCTCCCTTAGAGACCCCTAATAGTGACTATGGGCTAGTAATTGCATATATTGAAGAGAGTTGTTAGATAATGAGCCTGGAGTCCTAAGCTTTGTAACATTCCCCAAAGAATCTGAGTCCAAGAAAGGCACAACAGAAACATATAAAGAGGTGAGGTGACACGGTGTCTCAGTTTATTAATCCTGTTTCTGGCTCAGGTCATGATCTCAGGGCCCTGGGATGGAGCCCTACATCAGATTCCCTGCTCTTAGGGAGCCTGCTTCCCCCTCTCCCTCTGCCCCCCACTCATGCTTGCTCTCTCCTCTGTCAAATAAAGAAATGAAATCTTAAAAAAGAGAATGATATAAAGAAAGCATACTAAGGGGAAAAAAGTGTAGAAAGTACCACAGTTGTATTGAGCTATAATTGATGAAGAAATTAATGAAAAGAAATTTTTGCATTTCTTAAAATCTGCTGTGTAAGATCTACTTTCCTATTGAATTTTGCATGTTCAGTGCACTAGAACAGTTATGGTGCCTCTACATGTCAGTGTTAGACACATATATATGTGTTTCTTTCTCCAGTTTGGTTCTGAGCTATTTGAGTCTAGGAAGCACGTTTATTAACCACAGCAGCCTAAGTACCTGGAAAATTGTAAGGCTCAGTAACATTTATTGAGCTAAATCACTGGACTGAGAAACCAAGAATCCTGTTAAGACAAAGAGAAGAGGGGCAATTTTCATAGTAAGTAAAGTGTCCAAGTGGGGAAACATGAGGTTGAGCACAGAAAGTATATATGAAAACAACAAAGTGATTAGAAAGGGCAGGTACTGCCCTATACAATTTCCTTACAAGGCCGCTTCTACATCTTAAGGTTTTGAATGATCTAGCAAAAGAAACAATGATGATGATTATGAAATGATAGGAAGCTATGAACATCACACACATAGACACACACACAGACACACCCATTACACCATTTTACTTACATTACCTACATGTTCAGCCTAAAAGAAAGAATAACGGTATGCACCTAAGAAATCATTCTTTATTTAGAACTACTGTAAATAGTTTCTGCTACAGGTAGAAAAAAAGGTATACATTATTTGTCCTGGAGTTTTATTAAAAATTGTAACCTATGCAACAAAGACTTGGGAATGAGATTTTGTGTGTGTGGCAGCGTTCTTTGAATGAATAAATTGCTCTGATGGCCAGATTATTATTAGGGAGCATTTATTCAAGGGGAAAAGAACTCTGGGAGAGGTCTACCCTACGATTTCTTGTTTGAACCAAAGATCTTTGGCCCACAGAAAGTCAGTTTCTCTGCACTCACCTTAAGCATTCAGATTGGGCTCTTTGGTCCTGACCACAGATAAATCTTTGCTCGTGTGCCTATAGATAACACTAAATTGTCATAGGCTGACTGTACAGTTGAATCCAGCAGCTCCACATGTTGAAAAAGGCAGTATACATTTAATATTCCTGAGAAAATACTACCATTTCCCAGAGATATTTCCAAAAAGTTTTCTATTGAGAGGATCCTGATTATGAGTAAGTTCTAGATTTACAATTAGATACTATCTTAGACCAGGTCCTTTGAGGAGTAAAGGAGCCAGGATACTTTCGTGCTGAATACAGTATCCACCGCCTTCTGCTTCTTTCTGCCTCTCTCTGACCCTGTGTTTAAAGAATGTGTGACTGGGCTTCCAATACAACTCTGACATTTCTAGAAGATCTGATGTTTGCAGACAGACACTGCTGTAGTTCCCCAGCAATTAGAACACCAAACTCCACTTTATCTTGGCCCTCTTCCAGGACCCAGAGGGCACAAGGGGGTTTCATTCCACTGGACTTCCGGTGATCATTTATGTCATAGACAGATCTCTGTGTGAATTTACCAACACTAGATTTTAACAAGCGGAAGACTTGCTCTTAAAATCTCTCCTTGTAAGCACACTGTTTTCTTAGCTCCCTTTTCCTCGAGCTGCCTCTTTGTGCATGTGGAGCTTCATTATTTAAATTCAGACAGATGCATAGAGCTGAATGGTTCTTTGGAGACTTGGAAGTCTAGCCTTTTGCTTATTCTGGGATACTCATTATAAACCAGACATAACAGCTTAAGAAAATATCATAAATGCTCTGTCTCCATGTAATAGCATCATGAATATTGATGTTCAGTTTCTGTCAATCCTGTGGCTCTTTTTTTATTTCATTCAAGTGACAAGATAAGAAGATAGTCCTGCTATGATATACATAGAGTCGTAGACTGAAAGTTCATGCATAATACTTTCTTAGGCTTTCGCTTGTCCTGGAATGGAAATACAAGGCAAAAGTGTCTTTGTTCTTAACAGTAGTGATACCCATTTTTCCGAGGAGAAAATTGAGTCTCACAGAATTTTTTCCCCCAAATCTCACTGACTAGCTAATAAGTAGCAGAGTCAGTATTTGAATCCAGATCTTCCCTATATGAAAGCAAAGCGACCTCTCTATACCTAATATTATGTGAGCATTTTCTCAATAAATGGTGTATGAAGAAATAATTAAATAAAGGAACAATTGATCACACTACACTGATGGCCTGATTATAAACAGACAAATTAACAAAAACAAATTTAAAATGTTTTTTTTCCCAGAATTAGAGGATCTTTGGCTGCTATGTATCTATTTCACGTACCAGGGTGAGGCAGGCAGCCATATTAAGGCTCTGTATCCTCTCCAATATGGTAATCAATTCTGTCAAAGGATGGAGGTTCTGTGCACTGGGGACAGCCACACAGAGGATATGCTCATATGGAAACTGATTTGCTATCGCTTAGTTTCAACATAATAGAATGACTCACATATTAAATTGAGAACAATAGCTTTTATTTATAAATGAAATTTGGTCAAAATCAGTTGACTCTGTAGAAACGTACCACATCCAAAATAAGAACAAATATGAGACATTTGTTTTATAAGATATTATTTTATTCAAAATAGTAGATTAAGAAATGTTTATTTATGTCAAATGTGTGGGAGCAAACATTCTAAATGTTAGGTACTAACTGGTCAATTTACACTACTCAGCAGCAGAGGGACTGGTTGGGAAAGGCTGTCTGGGCTCTGTTTTTGATAGTTCAATCCCCTCTTAGCCATGCTAACTAGTACATAAGATCATCATATTAATCTCCAATGCAAACACTTTTAAAGAAAACTGTTATCTCTACCTATCCCCAACTTGTCTGAGAAAATATCCTTAGAATTAGTGCCTGTTCATCTAAAAATGTGGAATCTACTTTGGACAAGATCTGTCATGCAAGAGGCAAAAGATTACAACAGATTAACATTCCAGATAGTTTGGGAGGATTAGAGATTATGTCTTGAAGCTTCTTGGTGTAGAAAATCCTTATATAGTTAAACAGTCATGGGCAGCACAGGAACTGTAAAGTAACCAGAGGATAAATATAGTGGCAGCAGGTTTTCCCTCAAGATTTTAAAGACCTAAAAGTTAAGCTTGGGGCACAAAACATTTAGAAATCAAGGATTACAATCTACCTGGAATAATTTCCACAGTCTGAAGAACTTCATTGAGGATTTCATGAATACAGGTGTATTGTCAATGAATACTTTTATCTTTTGTGTGTTTGATAATGCCCTGATTTTCATTTATTTTTGAAGGATACTTTTCCTGGGCTTAGAATTCTATGTTAGAAGTGTTTCTCTCTGCATTAAAAAAAAAAATATACTTTATTTATTTATTTATTTGTGAGAGACACAGAGAGCAGGGGGAGAGACAGAGAGAGAGGGAAACAGAATCTCAAGTAAACTTCACGCTGAGCGTGGAGCACGGCATGGGACTTGATCTCAGGAACCTGAGATCATGACCTGAGGTGAAACCAATAGTTAGGCACTTAACTGACTGAACCCCGTAGGCGTCCCTCTCTCTGCATTTTTTAAAAGATGTCATTGCATTGGTTTTTGGCTTTCATAGTTTCTTTTGCAATATCATTTCTCCATCTTTTTATTCTTCTTCTGAAGATAATACATCTTTTTTTTTTTTTCTCCAAATACTTTGAGGATTTGGCCTTCATCATTAATTTCCACAGTTTGACTATGATAAACTTTTTATTTGCATTTATCTTGTTTGCAGTTTGCTGATTGTTACGAATGTGTGGAATGAGGACTTTCATCATATCTGGAAAATTTGGGGCCACTATGTCCACAAATACTCTTTCCTATTTCTTCTCTCTCTCCTCTATGTTTTTTAAGATTTTATTTATTTGACACACACACAGAGGGGAGGGGAACAAGCACAAGCAGGCGGAATGGCAGACAGAGGGAGAAGAAGGCTCCCTGCTAAGCAGGGAGCCCAATGCGGGGCTCTATCCCAGGACCCTGGGAACATGACCTGAGCAGAAGCAGACGCTTAACCAACTGAGCCCCGCAGGAGCCCTGCTCTCCTCTATTTATAGGACAGTTGTACATATTTTGTCCATGTGATTAAGTTATAACTGCCCTGTGTCTTTTTCCCCCCTCATTTTTTTTTCTTTCCATGATTCTGTTCAAATGTAGTATACTGTTAAAGGATCTAATAATTTTCTAATTTAGATTCTTTCTTTCTGTTCTAGAGTGTCCACTTGATTTTTTAGATTCCAATTCTCTGTCTATTCATTTTTCTTTCCCTTTTCATCTTTTTCCTCCATGTGCTTTAATCATTTAGTCATAGTTATTTTAAACTACTTGCTCACAAAAACTAACATCTGAACCATCAATAGGTCTATTCTAATTGCCCTGTGATTTTCTCTGTTTGCAGAAATAACAAAACATTTTGAAGGTCATTAAAGATTTTTTTATTTTTTTAGATAACTATTTATTTGAGAGAGAGAGAGAGAGAGAGAGAGAGAACACAGAGGGAGGGACAGAGGGAAAAGGAGAGAGTCTTAAGCAGACTCCCCGCTGAATATGGAGCCTGACATGGGGCTCATCCTTGGCACCATCTCACAGTCCTGAGAACATGACCTGAGGCAAAACCAAGAGTCTAATTTAACCAACTGAGCCACCCAGTCACCTCAGGGTTTTTTAAATGGATAGCTATATCATGCTGATGGGTATGTTAAGAATTATCAGTATTTCAGTTCTCCTGAATTTGGTCTAGAAATTCAGTCCAATCTTGTTCAAAACTCCAGTCCTGTCCTTGGTGAGTTACTTCTAGCATGTGGTTTGGTGCATATACAAGTCTATAAATGAAAGACTAAGGGTAGCTAAGACATATTAGAAAAAAAAAAGGAATAAGATGGAAACATGCCTGTTATATTTAATAAAAAGTATATATTTATTCAAAGCAGTGCACAATGCCAAGAAATAAAACTAGAACAGATTAGAGGAGCCAGAGATCAAAAGATGCATGTATCTTTACTATGTGGCAGACATAATGGTATTGCAGATCTCTGGGTGAAGAAGAAACTATTCAATAAATTATGTTATAATAATTGGTTTTCTATATGAAAACATGAAATTGGATCCTTTTACATGGTTCACAAAAATGAGTTTCAGACTGACTCATGACTCAAACGTGAATGCCAACATTAAGAAATATCCAGAAGAAAGTATAGGGGAATAAATTTCTCAGCTAAATATTGGGAAAGATTTTTAAATGAGCCACAACCTGCTGATCATTTTTTAAAAATGATAAACTTGATCACATTAAAGTAAGACCATGAGTGTATTTTGTTATATCAAAATTAAGAATTTTATTTATCAAATTATGTCATAAAATGAATAAAGAAACAGGCCACCACCTAAGAGAAGATATATGCTACATAAATTAATAGAAATGATTATGATGAATATATTTATAATATGTAAAAGTCAATATGAAAAAGAAAGAACAATACAATAGAAAACAGGAAAAGACAGCAGTATGCTTTTTTTAAAAATTTTTTTTTATTAATTAATTTTTTATTTTTTATAAACATATATTTTTATCCCCAGGGGTACAGGTCTGTGAATCACCAGGTTTACACACTTCACAGCACTCACCAAAGCACATACCCTCCCCAATGTCCATAATCCCACCCCTTTCTCCCAAACCCCCTCCCCCCAGCAACCCTCAGTTTGTTTTGTGAGATTAAGAGTCACTTATGGTTTGTCTCCCTCCCAATCCCATCTTGTTTCATTGATTCTTCTCCTACCCACTTAAGCCCCCATGTTGCATCACCACTTCCTCATATCAGGGAGATCATATGATAGTTGTCTTTCTCTGCTTGACTTATTTCGCTAAGCATGATACGCTCTAGTTCCATCCATGTTGTCGCAAATGGCAAGATTTCATTTCTTTTGATGGCTGCATAGTATTCCATTGTGTATATATACCACATCTTCTTGATCTATTCATCTGTTGATGGACATCTAGGTTCTTTCCATAGTTTGGCTATTGTGGACATTGCTGCTATAAACATTCGGGTGCACGTGCCCCTTTGGATCACCACGTTTGTATCTTTAGGGTAAATACCCAATAGTGCAATTGCTGGGTCATAGGGCAGTTCTATTTTCAACATTTTGAGGAACCTCCATGCTGCTTTCCAGAGTGGCTGCACCAGCTTGCATTCCCACCAACAGTGTAGGAGGGTTCCCCTTTCTCCGCATCCTCGCCAGCATCTGTCATTGACTTCAATAAATGGTGCTGGGAAAATTGGACAGCCACATGCAGAAAAATGAAGTTGGACCATTTCCTTACACCACACCAAAAATAGACTCAAAATGGATGAAGGACCTCAATGTGTGAAAGGAATCCATCCAAATCCTTGAGGAGAACACAGGCAGCAACCTCTTCAACCTCTGCCGCAGCAACATCTTCCTAGGAACAACGCAAAAGGCAAGGGAAGCAAGGGCAAAAATGAACTATTGGGATTTCATCAAGATCAAAAGCTTTTGCACAGCAAAGGAAACAGTTAACAAAATCAAAAGACAACTGACAGAATGGGAGAAGATATTTGCAAACGACATATCAGATAAAGGACTAGTGTCCAGAATCTATAAAGAACTTAGCAAACTCAACACCCAAAGAACAAATAATCCAATCAAGAAATGGGCAGAGGACATGAACAGACATTTCTGCAAAGAAGACATCCAGATGGCCAACAGACACATGAAAAAGTGCTCCATATCACTCGGCATCAGGGAAATACAAATCAAAACCACAATGAGATATCACCTCACACCAGTCAGAATGGCTAAAAGCAGTATGCTTTTTTATAGATAAAGAAACAGAATGACAAATGAAGATAAGAAAATATGCCCAATTGTATTAGTAAAAAATAAAATACAAATTGAGACCATCATACCTACTGGTCAGGTAAAAATTCAAGACAGTATGACAATACCCACTGCTGGTGGTATTTTAAGCCATTGGTACTATTTTGTAAAGCTACTTCAGAGTCAAGCTATTCACTTGCATGTTCATACTTTGGAGAAATTCTTACACAGATATACCTGAAGATATGTATAATAATGCCTCTAACACTCTGGTTCATAGAAATAAAAAATGAGAACCTAGACCAACTTTGTTATCTATTCGTAACAGAGGAGACAAATTGTAGCGTATTAATAATTAAGTGCTATATGGCAGAAAAAAAATAAATGAGGAATACTATACATGAAAACCTAGATGGAACCTGGAAATATAATAATGAAAAAAAGAAGGCACAACATAACATTATTTATAAAGTTGAAATATATGCAAAACTAAATATTTGGGTGCGTGAATGCAAAGTGTGCAAGAGAATATTAAATAAAGATTCAGGATCATGATTATTTCTTATGAAAAAAGTAGGAAAGTAGAGGAGAAGTCAATCGTATGTAGACACAATGTTGATAATGTTCTTGTTCTTGAGTTGAGGTCCCCTGGGTTTTCATTTTCTTGTGCTTTACAACTTACATATGTTTATATGTATATTTTGTATCAAGTTCTATGTCAAAATAATAATTTAAAAAGTCAAACACTTAAAAAAAACAGCCTACAGATACTCATACACTAGAATATGGGATTCTTTAATAGACAGCTAAGAATAATGTCTTTGCTTGAATGAAGCATAGGACATAATATAGAGAGAGCTAGCTAGTTAGTAGAGGGGTTCATAACAGGCCTTCCCAAGACACACCTCTTTGATATGCAGACTATTTTGAGCTGAAGGCATCCAAGACCCTGTGGGCCTAAGAGAAATTTTGCCCTTTCCTTAACTATCTAGAAGAAACTAAAGTGGGATCTTTCCCCAAATAAAGATCATTATCAGAGGTAAATTTTATCCAGTGACCCAGCTACATGATAGAGCAAACATTTAATTACTAAACATTTGCTCTTTGTTGCCCTATGAATTGCCCTCTACCCTTTGAAACCCCAGGTCCCTATCACTTTCCTTAGCTCAGGATGGCATATATACCTCATTATACCTGTCTTTGAACCTTTCATGTATGTGGAGTCCCCATATGAATAAAATTTAATTTAATTTTCTCTTGTTAATCTGTCTCATGTCAATTTAATTCTTAAGTCAACCAGAAGAACTTTTAAAGGGTAGAGTTAAATCTTTCTCCCTAACACTAGATAGATACATAGGTAGATGGAGAGATAAATGATAAATAGGAGGGAAGGAAGAAGAATAAAAAGGATAATAGTAGACAAATAAAAAGCATTGAATAAAGAATTTTGAAAGCACCAAAGCCAATTTGCCTCCCATTCCTACCTCCAGATCATTATAATTAATTATAATTATAATTAATAATTCCACAATTACTAAGAGCACATGAGAATCAGTGAGGTACTAGTGAAGTAGATGCATTGTTCAAGAATATAATTAGAAAAAGCTAAATTTAAGAAGATAGAGGAAGACAGTAATGTATAGATGTCTTGAATTTTCAATCTGTTGAAATTTCTGAAAATGTGCTTAAGCTCCAAATGACTTTAATTAGTGAAATGCCAAACTCGATTAGCTTGAAATGAGTAGAGTTAAACAGCAGTGTCTTCTAAACTAGACAGAAATCTGTTTTACAAAACTCATTTCTTAATCAGAAGTTCTTAAAAATCAATCCCGCTGAGTTTTCAGAGCTTCTCAAGATTTTGAAATTCTGTCTTCAAATGTATTTGGGCTTATTTTAGGACAGGCATAATAGCAGCACACCCACATACAGATTGCTTTGCGCTATCACACAGCTCTGCTATAGGGTGAGAGAACAAGAATGTTCCAGTGACAGTCAAAATCCATCTCTTTTTCAACCTGCATGTGAGTGTGTGCGCATGCGTGTGGCCATGCACACGAGCATATGCATGCTTCTCTCTCTTGATGTATCATAGGGATTTTAAAATTTTGACTATAATTGGTAAGGAAATAGTGGGGAAGATGTTCTACACAATCAATGATGGCTTAGCTTCCAGTCATTCCTAATGCCCTGTTGATAGTAGCATGTATTAATCCAAGACAAGATAATGGGTCTATTTATATTTCTATATTACCTGAAGACTTAAAAGAGTATGAAGGGAAAACTGATGAAATATTTGACATACAAAGGCAGGTGTCCTTGGTTAACTTCTGTCCTTTGAACAATCCAAAATCCTGGTTTCTCTAACAGTTTTTGTCATAATTGGGACCCATTCCACTTTGAAAGGGAGCAGAATTTGCCATCCCCAAATATGATTCTTTTGGCATAATGATTGAGGCTGATTACTTTTAAGAAATAGGAGACAAAGTAAAAACTCCAAAAAATGAGTAGAAGTAACCCTTTTGTAGGAGACATTTACACTTCTAAAGGAGATCTCCATTTGTAAGGGTGTCCTTCTGGATGTACCAGGAAGAGAATGACTCAATCTCTAGAAATTCTTATCAATGGACTTAAGTCTAGAAATTCTTATCAGTGGACTCACTTCCTGGGCTTTTCCTGGTAACCTCCTGTAATTGGTCCCTCCACCCAAAATCTTTTGCCTTTAGCTAGAGACGGTGTGTAAAGAGATGGCTTGGGGGAGCTACTCAGTTTTCTTGGTATGTTCTAGATATACAGGAGGTATACATGTTATTGAACTTCTGTTTGTTTTTCTCCTTTTAATCTGTCTTTTTATTATAGAGGGCTCTCAGCCAAGAACATAGAAGGGTAGATGGAAATTTATTTTTCCTCCCTTACACAACACAGACAGATTTCTGGGATCTGGTTCTTGTCAAGTCACTAATGTGAAAAGGTGGTGTTGTCACTGTGCAGAAAGAGGCCAGAGTGCATCATTTTAGTCTACACTTGGGTTTTTCTCTTTCCTTTTGCAAGCTCTGTTTCCAGCTCTGGATTCGGTTTTCTACTGTGGAGGGTCTCTGATCACTCCCATAGAACTTCAAGGCAATTAAATAACATGTTCACAGAAAAGAAAAGCTTTCCCATGCAAACCGATTATAAATGATCTATACTTTGAGAAGAAATTGCATGAGAAAAATTGCTATTCTGAATACGTAAGAATATTTTTGCTTTTACCATATACAGCATCAACGTACAGTATTTACAAGGGCTTTTTACTTCCCTTT
The DNA here is from genome assembly GCF_030435805.1 of Mustela lutreola. Classification (NCBI taxonomy): domain Eukaryota; kingdom Metazoa; phylum Chordata; class Mammalia; order Carnivora; family Mustelidae; genus Mustela; species Mustela lutreola. Next base: position 100,212,984 of record NC_081308.1, on the reverse strand, counting down.
CAACATTGGAAAATTTGTAAACCCAGCTCAACTCATTTTCCTCTTTTTCATTTATTTGGACGCTATCAGTGTTACATCTATCACAAAATAACAACAGTTTAATCTCTGTGTGTCTTTGCTACAAAGAAACCAAGTCATGCATACATACCATAAATACGACACACGGGAAGATTAATTGGATCATTTGGCTCTTTCCTCCATTTGGGGTCAGAAGCTATCAATGCTACATAGAAAGGAAACCAACTACACTCTTGCAACCCTAGTGTTCTCTGCTATAATTAGAGATAAGCCGATAGATGTGTGTTTTCTGCCTCCATCCAATTTTTTCAGTTTCTGTTTCACCTCTGGTTCCTTACACCTTTAAGCATAGCTCAGTTTCCCCATTCTGTCATTTGTTTAGTTGACCCTGATCCCCTATCTAGGAATTGTTCTAGTTTTCTATCATACCTTAGTTTCAGAATGATTCAACTTGCAATATATATGTTCTTTCCCCATTTCTTCACGATCAATTCCTTTTTAAAAATTGAGATGTAGGGAATTCTGGATGGCTCAGTCGGTTAAGTGTCTGCCTTACACTCAGGTCATGAGTCTGGGGTCCTGGGATGAGTCTCGCATCTCCCTCTGCTTGCCGCTCCCACTGGTTGTGCGCACACTCTCTTTCTCTCACAAGTAAATAAATAAAATTTTTTAAAAATTGAGATGTAATTTATTATATAACATTTGCCATTTTTAAGTGTATAAGTCAATGGTTTTGGTATACTTATAACCATCATCATTACCCAATCCTGGGATGTTTTCCAGGAATAATGCTACCATGAATATTTGTGTATATGTTTTTGTGATTTTTGTGTGGACATGGTTTCAATTCTCTTGGGTATATACCTAAGAGTGGAGTTGCCATGTCATATGGTCATGATGTTTAAAATTTGAGGAACTGCCAAACTGTTTTCCAAAGTGTTTGCACATTACAACATCCCCATCAGCTATATATATATGAGAGTTCCAACTTCTCCACATCCTTGCCAGTGTTTGTTATTTGTCATTTTGACAGACACACTTGGTAGGTGTGAAATGTCTCCCATTGTGGGTTTGATTTGCATTTTTCTGATGACTAATGGTATTGAGCATCTTTTTCATGTGCTTATTGGATATTTGTATAATCTGCTTTGGAGAAATATCTACTTACATCCTATGTCTATCTTCAAATTGAATTATTTGTCTTTTCATTATTGAGTTGTTGGGCTTCTTCATATACTCTGGATACTAGATTCTTATCGGACATATGATTTCCAAATATTTTCCACCATTCTATGGGTTGCCTTTTCATTTTTTTAATAGTGTCTTTTGAAGCATGAAAGTTTTTTTTTTTTTAAAGATTTTATTTATTTAATTGACAGAAAGAGATCACAAGCAGGCAGAGAGGCAGGCAGAGAGAGAGGAGAAGCAGGTTCCCTGCTGAGCAGAGAGCCCAATGGAGGGCTTGATCCCAGGACCCTGAGATCATGACCTGAGCTGAAGGCAGAGGCTTAACCCACTGAGTCTACCCAGGTACCCCTGAAGCACAAAAGTTTTAATTTTGATGAATTCCAATTTATCTATGTTTTCTTTTGTTATTTATGCTTTTGATGTCCTATCTAAGAATATGTTCCTGAAAAGATATATTGCCAAATCCAAGTTCATGAAGATTTATACTTATGTTCTCTGTGAACTATTTTATAGTTTTAACTCTTACGTTTAGATCTTTGATACAATCTGAGTTAATTTTTGTATGTTGTGTGGCAAGGTTCTTAGTTCATCCTCTTGTATGTAGATATCCAGTTGTCAGAGAGCATTATTTGTTGAAAACATTCTTCTTTCTTGAGTTGTCTTGACATCCTTGTCGAAAATCAATTGCCCATAAATGTGTAGGTAGGCTTATTTCTGCATTTTCAATTCCATTCATTTGATATATATATCAAATATATATATATCAATTAAATATGGAATATATATTTGATATATATCAAATGAATGAAATTATGGAATTCATAATTCATAATTCAATGTAGAATTGAAAATTCCATATACATATGGATATATACACATATATAATGTATACATACACATATATATACATATATATACACAAATATACATAGCCACTTTTTAATATTTTATTTATTTATTAGCGTGAAAGTGAGAGAGAACTCATGAACAGGGGAGAGGGTAGAGGGAGAAGTAGACTCACTCCTGAGCAGGGAGCCCGACTCAAGACTGGATCCACAAGCCGAGCCAAAGGCAGACACTTGACCAACTGAGCCACAAAAGTGCCCTATATATAGCCATTAGTTTTGATGTTGGGAAGGTTAATCCTCTGACCAAGTTCTTTTTCAAAATTGTTTTATCTATTCCATGACCCTTATAACTCATTAAGAACTTTAGGATCAACTTACCCATATCTACAAAAAAAAAAGTACAGCTGAACTTTCTATAAGATTTGCTGTAAATATGTAGGTAAATTTTGAGAGTATTGCAATTTTTGAAATTTATTTTATTTTTTAAGTTTTAATTTTAATTCCAGTTAGTTAACATACAGTGTTATATTAGTTTCAGGTGTACAATATTGAAATTTTAACAATATTAGTCTTTTAGTCCATGAACACAAGCTGTCTTTATGTTTACATATGGCTTTATTTCAATAATGTCTTTACTGTATAAGTTTTGTACCTTCTTAGTTGTTTATTCCCAAGTATTTTATGTTTCTTGATATTTTTTAATGGAATTGTTTCCTTAGTTTGCTTTTCAGATTATTCATAGTATAGGAATTGCACTGGAATAGGACATCGGTGTAAACAATTGTACATAATTGTAGAATTTACTTGTATATATTGATCTTGTGTCCTGAAACTTTGCTGAACTTGTTTATTAGTTCTAATAGTTTTTTGTGGATTTCTTTTTTCTTTTTTTTCTTTTCCTTTCTTTTCTTTCTTTTTTTTTCTTTTTCTTTTCTTTCTTTCTTTCTTTTTTTTTTTTTTTTGGTGAACAAGGTCATGAAATCTGTGAATATAGGTAGTTTTGCTTTATTTTTTCCAATTTAGATTCCTTTTATTTCTTTTTATTTCTTAATTCCCTCCAGTTTGGATGCCCTTCATTTCTTTTTATTTTCTAATGCTCTGGCTAGAACCTCTTAGGGGGAAAGCTTTTGGTTTTTCACCATTAATTGTGATGGTATCTCTGGGTTTTTCCAAGGTGACCATTACCCAGGTTGAAGAAGTTCCCTTTCATCCCTAGTTTGTTGAATGCATTTATGATGAAAGGCTGTTGGATTTGGTTGAATGCTTTTTCTGTGTCTAGTGAAAATATTGTTTTCCATGCCATTTGTATGGAATATTTCATCAATTGAGTTATGCGTGTTGAGTCAACCTTGCATCACTGGGATAGATCTACTTGGCTGTGGTATACACTCCTTTTTGCATATTGCATAATTTAAATTGGTTTTCTCGATTTTTTATTTAGGATTTCTATGCCTTTTTTTATAAGGGATATTGGGCTATAGTTTCCTTTTTTTCTCTGTGATGTCTTTGGTTTTAGTACATTCATTCCCTTTTAACCTTCCCCTGATAGGTATCAAAATTCACCCCTGCGTGGCAACTGCTCTAGCAAATATGATCAAATCCAATGTCCACATCCTTTATCACTGTCTCTGAAGCATCTGCCATTATTAACCATAATTCGTTTTCACCTCCTTGGGACCTTCTCTTCCAACAGCATTTGCCTTCTGGAGAACTTAGCACAGGGGGTACTTCTGTTTCTTGCCACAAGGCTGGAAGGCAGAGGGGGAGTTGGTATTTATGGTTAGCAAAGCTTTTTGCCAACCGGTGACCAGGTCAAAGAATCTCTGAGACTACTCTGACCTTCATAACAAAATGAAGAAAATGAAGCCAAAGACACTTTTATGAAACAATGCATTTTGCTTCTTTTACACGGCTTTCCAGGATCAAACTGCTTGCATGCTCCCCCCTCTGTGTCTCTTTTAGCATGTTCTTTAACCTCTGAGTCTTCATTTCTCATTTGTACGATGGGAATGATAATAGTGTCTGCCTAACAGCGCTGGGACTGCTATAGAAAGAAGATGGTGCGCAAAAATCCGCGATGCACCTCCCTGAGACTTCACAAGTGGTGACTATCGTCACCATAAACACGTTCTAAGAGAGATGGGCGTGCCTGCTCCATGCACGTAATGTGACTGCAAAGGAAAGCCACTGTTTCAGTGTCTTCTCTGGCATTGGCTCTCTTCCGGGCTCGTCGTTGAGGCTTCGCGACATAAGGGTCTGAAAAATGTGGGATCACCGTCATTCCCCAGCACGGAGAGAAGGACCACATGCCTCAAAATGCTCAAGGTGACCTTCATTCATTCATTCCCTCAACAGATACTTTTTGAGCATCTGTTAGGCGCCCAACACTGTCTTAGGGGAAGGATCTGTATAATAAGACACCGGGAGCCCAGACCTTCAGATGACTTACTTCCTGGAGGGGCAGGGCCTGAGTATTATCACGTGGTGCGGGGCCAGGAAAGGAAACTATTTTCCCGGTTGGTCGCTGGACAGCCAGGTTCTGTCACAACTAGGAAAAACCATGCTGGTGAGATTAAGAGTCTCTTATGGTTTGCTAGGGGGTGGGAGGTATGGCTGGGGTGGCTGGGCGATGGACATTGGGGAAGGTATGTGCTATGGTGAGTTCTGCGAAATGTGTAAGCCTGACGATTCCAGACCTATACCTCTGGGGCAAATACTACATTATATGTTAATAAAAATATATAAATTTTTAAAAATGGGGAAAAAAACCCCACAAAAAACCATGCTGGTGTAGTGCAAAAGCCGCCATGGAGCGTGGCCTGGCTGTGTGCCAATAAAACTTTATCTGCTTAAATAAGTGGTAGGCTGGATTTTGCCTGGGCTATAGTTTGCTAATCCTGGCCTACATCCCTAATCGAAAGGTAAGGAAGGGAAACAAATTGGAGCTTTCTTTCTTTCTTTTTCTTTTCCTTGCCTATGAAAGCAGGCTTGCGTTTACCTCTGCCTTCACTGTCCCTTTCAAAACCAGAAGGGGCTGTGAAGCCTCATCTCCTTCCCGGCTCTGGGTTCAGCCCAGTGATCATGGAAATATAAAACTACACACTCTCAGGGCACCTGGGTGCCTCAGTGACTTGGGCTGGGGTCATGATCTTAGAGTCCTGGAATGGAGCCCCTCATTGGGCTCTCTGCTCAGCGGGGAGCCTACTTCCCCCTCTCTCTCTGCCTTCCTCTGCCAACTCGTGATCCCTCTGTCAAATAAATAAATAAAATCTTAAAAAAAAAAAAAAAACTACACACTCTTAAAGGGCTTAGGGAATTGGTGAATAACATAAGCAAGGCTTGTCACAGAAGGGTCTTATGCACTTTTGTGTTAATTTCTTTGCTACCAAGGAAATTAATCTCTAACTTTTAATTTTCTGTGTCTCAATATTGGTGGCTTTTCACTTTTGTAGCCCAACGTCATCATGTCTACTCCTAACCCTGGCCTCTGATATTTTAGTCTTGTGTGAGTCCGAGTAGGAAAACAAACAAACAAAAACATGTTACATCCAGGATTAATTTCAAGAGTAGATACAGTTTAGATTTGCTTTTATTTTTTCACTGGTTATAAAATGTGTTTTTTGAGGAAAGCCAGGAACAAACGAGCTGTTTGACATTCCTGAGACACTGCAGAAAACACTAGAAGTTACTCTTTGCCCAGACCTGTCGCCAGAGATGTGGAACCTCTTAAAACGGTCATTATAGGTAGGGGGCTGTAATAATAATAAGATAATTTCTTCTTAAAAATCCTCTTATTTATTTATTTTTAAATTTTTTTAATTTAAATTCAATATGCCAACATACAGCACAGCATTAGTTTTTGAGGTAGTGTTCAATGATTCATTAGTTGCCTATCACACCCAGTTCCCCTCACATCCTCTAGATGTTGTTCTTTGGAAGCCACATGCTTTGCTCCCTAGTAGCTCCTTTGGAGAACAGGTCCTATTAATATGCAGAAGTTTTGAAACATTTTAGTTCATTCTTTGATAAAGTATGAAAGTCCTTTAGACATGCTCATCTTTGTTGATCTGTTCTGATTCTCCTTAAAGGTTTGGGTATGCAGCTAGATGAGATTTTTTTCTCTCTCTCCTTTTCTCATTTTGTTGTCATCTCGGAGCTATGCATAAAGTGAATTTTCATGGTTAATATATGTGGTATTCTGTGATACAGGGCGGTTTTCTGTAGTGGTTTGACCTTTTCAGGCTTGTAAGTTCTGTTGGCCAGGTGGGAGTGCCTACCTTTCAGCGTCCGGAGAAATTAGTTTGTGGAAAGGGTGCCACCTGCAGGTAGTGGTTGGGAACAGACAGTAAGGCTCCCTGGAATAACAGCACACCTGGGGAACTTTGTATCTGCAGCAAACTTCCATAGGAATTAAGTTTTCGTTTTAAATAATTTTTGTGACCCTAGATTCCCCATCCTCCAGGCTTGGATTGAAACTTTGTTCTTACTAAAGAAAGATTAATCTTCCGGTTAATAAGTATTTCTGCCTGTGCTTTACACTGTAATGCAAATTGAAAAGAGCATAGACAGTTACACCCACGTCCACACCTACGTAAGCATGAATAATGAGCCACTGAATTTTCTGCTATACGTTCTTCACTAACTACATATTAAGAGAGGAAGAATTCAGAAAGTGATTTCAAATACTTCCCTCCACCTCCTTTAATATTTACTGTCAAAAGGCTCCTGTTTTATATTTCTTATTTGCGACCGATAATCAGTAGAGAGATTTCTAGGAAGGCATACACGATCAATTTGATTAATAAGAAAAAGGTCATGTTGCATAAAGCAGAAGACAGATAAAATATTAGACAGGTGCTTGGAAAAATAATGTTGGGAACACTAACTCTCGTCTCTAAGCAAGCATTTTTATTACTGGATAATTGCTAATTAGCCACAGATAGTGGATGAACTGAAAAGGCAAATGAACGGGTCTGGGAGGGACCAGAAATGGAAGACGGAGAGAGTGTGGGCCATGGAGCCCACTGCGCAGCCTTCAGAGCAGAAGAATTTCACTTCCACTGTAGACTTCACTGTAAACAGTTGCAATCCAAATGGGTTTTCCTTTCAAACAACTTGTCCTCACTTTCTCTTGCTAAATCAGAATGAAAGGAAAAGTAGATAAATAATCTTCCATTAGGTCAAAGTTGTCCAAATAGGTAATGTGCTCCTTCTAAAAGTGGTTAAGTTTCCTGTTACTAGTGAGTCCAGCTGTAGGTCGATTAGAAGCCACTTGGGGGTAGTAAGAGCACATGGCCCAATGAGGCTCCCCTCTAGTTTCAGTGACAAGGTGAGGGAGAAGCAATAAGGACATTACAGTAAGAAAGTAGTGGAAATAAAATTATTTTCTTAATAGACAGAGACACTGAGAAATTTAAGACTGAATTATGTTGGTTGGTCCCAAGTAATTTCCTTATCTTCTTTGAGATAGTGGATCATTAAAAACCAAGGGAAAAAGTGTCCTGCCACATATAGATTCAGTCTCCTCCTGGGTTAAAAATGAATTTGATTCACAAGACCAAACAGTTTTTAAAAATTACTTTGTAATGTAAATTCACAGTATCTAATGCATTTCTAGTTCAAAATTCTAAAAATAAAGAAATTGATCATGCTTTTTATTTAGATAACATAAATAAAAAAAATCTTAACATCAATGGACCATTACTATCAGGAGTGTAGGGTAAAAAATAGGATGTTTTCTAATGATCTCACATGGTATTTCTGAAAAGCTTTGGTTGGTGCACAAAGAATTTCAGAATGCGGTAAAAACAGAAAGATATGATGCACTTAGCATTTTATTTTTCAAGTATTTTCCAGATATCTTTTCATCCATAGTTGCTTACAATAAATACTGTACGTTGTAAAAATTCTATTCTACTGACATGAAAAGACATTTCTCCAGAGCAGATATGTAAATGGCCTAGAAACACAAGAAAATATGCTCAACATCCTTAGTCATCAGGGAAATGCAAATCAAAGCTATAATGAGATATCACTTCACACCCACTAAGATAGCTTGAGTTTAAAAAAAAGAAGAAGAAAAAACAAAATAACAAATGTTGGTGAGGATGTGGAGAAACTGGTACCCTCTGACATTGCTGGTGGGGATGTAAATTATTGAAGCCACCATGAGACAAAGTTAACCATAAAGTTACCGTATGATTCAGCAATTCCACTCCTGGGTATATACACAAATAAATGAAATTTCATGTCTGAAAAATACTTGAATGTTCATAGCAGCATTATTCATAATAGCCCCAAAGTGGAAATGACTCAAATGGACACATACTGATACATATTTTATATCCATACAATGGAATGTTATTTGGTAGTAAAAAGAAATCATGTACTGATTCACACTACTTTAGGAATGAACCTTGAAAATAGCGAGCTACATGAAAGAACCCAGACACAAAAGACTACATATTGTGTGATTCAGTTTTATTTATTTGTTTATTTATTATTTATTTATGTGTGTATGATTCAGTTTATATGAAATGTCCAGAAGAGGCAAATCCACAGGGACTGAAAGTAGGTTAATGGCTGTCAGGAGCTTGGGTTGGGGGTTGGGGTAAACAGGAAGTGACTGTTACTGGGCATAGGGCTTCTTTCTTGGGGTGATGAAAATGCTCTGGAATTGGATAATGTTGATGGTTGCACAACTCTGTAAATATACTAAAAACTAATTGTAGAATTTAGCTGGGTGGGTTTCATGGTATGTAAATTATATCTTAATGAAGCTGTGTAAAAATTATAGTCTATTTTCTCCGAAAAGATATTTAAGATGCCCAGTGATTATATAATTATTACAGTCATTTCCATAAGATGAAAAGATTACTTTCAGGGAAAAAAAAGATCAACAGTTGTTCATAATTTTTAAATTATAATGGCTTTTTGCTAGCAAATCCTGATTTAGCCGCTCTCAGTCTCCCACGAAAATAAGGATGCCCCCAAAAGATAAAAGATAAAATAAAACCTTGAACTGGCAATGTTTCCAGAAACTTGGCTTAAAAAAATCAAGGGATGATTTACAAGCAACAATTAGACTAAACATCCCAGCCTGTAGAGAGGTGGGAAGCGCTTTATCTCTTCATGGTAATGTATGCACCCGTGACCTGATACTCAAGAATCAGACCCCAAAGAACAGGATAGGCTTCTCTCTGCTTCAAGGGAGCTGGGCTCTTTGGGACAAGGCAAGGATTATTCTACTATCTCAACCTCTCCAAAGTTATTCTGAGGTCTTTTGTAATTTTTGTCGCTAGTGTAGGAGTTTTGTTTTTATTTTTTTGAATCTCCTTTTCTGTTGATATTTAATATTTGAACAGACTATGTGTTTTCTGGTACCATATTGTATACTTTAGAACAAGATGATTAAATGAAGTATCTAAATGCACAAAATCTCATACATTTTTGGTTACCTTGATGTGTTCAATTTGGAGAAGAAAAATCCATCCCCTGATGTAGATTTTTCTGCTGTTTCTTCTTGCACATTCTCCTTTATATCCTTTATGTCATCTGAAGTATGTTTTCCATCCAGAATGTCTGTTTTATGAACATGAAATATTGATTTTGGCCCAGTTTGTTCTGACTTTTTTGGGTATGAACATGACAACACCTGCTTTCTTTGTATTGTCACTTAATTTGTTTGTACTTTATATATAAACTTTTTTGTTTATCATGTTGTATTTCTTCTTTATTAAATAAGAGGAGATAGATTCTCTGCATCAGTAGAGGGAAAGATATCAATAAAAATGACTTTTGATTTATAGGCCAACTAACAGGGTTGATTGTGATACCATTTAGCACACTAGGGGACACTTAGAAGAGAATAGGTTTCAGAGGGCTGAGATAACACTGTCCAAAAGAAGTTCCTGCGGTGATGGAAATATTCTAGATCTGTGCTGTCTGACACAATCCCACTAACAACAAGTGGCTATTGGCTTCATGAAGGTGGCTACCATGACTGAGGAACTGACTTTCTTTTAATGGCCAGATGTGGCTGGTGGCCACCACATCAGACAGTGCACTTTGAGTTATGAAAAAGACGAAGAGAGCAAAGTGCCTGTTTAGTTCATCAGTTTCATTGGATTGACAGGAAGCTGGATTACAGTGGGCTGATGTGTGAATAAGAAGGAAGATGCAAATATATTGTCACAAGAAAGAAAAAAACAAGATGCAAAAGTATGTGTAGAGAAAGCTCTCTGTTTCCTAAGAGCATAGAAAAAGTATAAAAAACCTGAAAAAGATACACTAAAAATAACAATGGGTTATCTCTGAGTAGTGAGATAATGCTCAATTTTTTTTTTCTTCTTCACAAATTTTTGTATTTTCTAAATTTTTACAATAGGTATGTGTTATTTGTGTAATTCTAAAAATGCAATAAATAGTATTTGAAATGCAAATCTCAGACATAGAACAATTTAAACTATTATACCTTGTTTGATGAAATGCAGGTATTTGAATATGATTATTTCAATGATATTAAATGTGTTAGGCCAGTACATTATGCTTTTACAAAAAAGACCTAGAATTTGAGAAATTCAAAGAAATGATAAGATCTTTGACCTGCCATTAACTCATTAACTGAACATAATATGAATCTTTTTGAAATTTAAAAGGCAGTTAATGAGCATTTAGTACATCAGCTCAGTGTAAGTAAATTGTACAGTTCCCCCAACGGTGTTTACTCTAGATCTAACTTGTTTTTTACAAACATGAGGGTTTAGGGACTGATTCACTATTTCAGTTATTTAAATATAATTATAACTTCCAATTTCTGAGAATTCTTGAACACCCTTAAATATTAAATAAGATTAATATTTCCATAAACTATGGAAACTTTTTAAACAAAACTGCAGCTGATTAGTAGCTATCATCGGATATCAAAAATGTCTAAATACCAAAACATTGGTATTCTATATACACACTTCATTGTTGATTAAACTCTAATCTTTTCCTACTGGGTTTTGTTTCAGTTTCATATTTATCTTCATTTCCCTGAGCATGGGTATACTTTTATATGAAGTGTGCTGTTGCTTTATTGTCTATTACATCAAAAGAAAAAAAATAAGATTTGGTTAGTTTTGTGGTCCCTTATTTTATGAATCTGTCAAAGGAGTTTGTTCTGAGATAGTGGACAAAAGGAAGAAGGTGTTTGCTTCTGAATAATCCATATGATTTTGGTTACAAAGCCACTGAATTTGCTTTCCGTGTATAATCATTTGAGGCAGAAATGAGAGAATGGTGTCCATTTGGGTCCAATAAAGGAAAAGCTTAGACCACCTCACTGTGCTTTGCACAGCATTGCAAACATGTTAACTTTGTCTTTCCCCTTCTTCAAACCCAAACTCCAAAATTCTCACTACAGCTCTGGCAAAAAGGATAGAACCAAGATCCAGCTTAATCCCAAAATGCACAGGAAAGAGGATTGCTATCCATGTCCTCTCAAGATAATTCTCCTCACAGGTTGTTCTATGTGGCGTAGAAGAAAGAGACTTAAACTAGGGGTAAGAATACCCGAATTGTCTTCCTGGGCTTCTGCTTGCTTCCAGTATACATGCATTGGCTCCATTATTACATCTCTCTGCCCTTCAGTTTCCTTATAGAAATTTACATAGTTATGAAATGGAGGCCATAATGATTCTTACTCCATGAAGTACAGTGATGATTAGGAATTTTGTTTTAAGGCTGATTTATTTATTTTAGAGAGAGAAAGCCCACGACAGAGTGCACAAGCAGGAAGGGCAGAAGGAGAGGGAATCTCAAGCAGACTCCGCACTAAGGACAGAGCCTGTCTCGGGGCTCGATTTCAAGACCCTGAGATCACGACCTGAACTGAACCCCAGAGTCAAATACTTAACTGACTATGCCACCCAGGAGCCTCTGGTAATGAGGAAGTTTTGAGACAGAGTTTCCAACTTAAAATAAGTGTTAAATAAGCATTATCTCCCTCCTTCAAGAAAGACCCATGAAGTTCATCAAATTAGGTTCCACTCCCACTCTGTCTCTTTCAGGTCATGGGATTGAAAGCAAGCTATTTAACTTTTCTAGCCTCAATCCTTCTGTTAAAAGAAGATAATACTATTACCTATGCACTGAGACTCTCATGAGGATTTTAGCATCTACTGTAACATAATATATATGAAGTTTCTCACCAGACAGTAAATACAAAATATTATCATTAATGGTTTATCTAGAGCTTCCTTTAAAGATGTACCAACACTAATAAATGCAGGATGTGAGCAATACAGTTCTTCCTATTCCCACCTTCTTCCTTTCAGCAAATGTTGGGAAGATGGCCAAAACCTCCATAAAAAGGCACAAAAAAGCTTTCACAATATATTTATTTGGGGTGGATTGGGACAATATCTTATAAATTATTGTCATGATCAAAGGAAGAAAAGATATGGAAAGTAAGTTTGAGGTAGAAAACTCAGTAAATGTTTTCGAAAACACTTTCCTTTCCTTTGAAAAATGAGAATACATTCCAAGCTTGATCTAATATAATGTGATAAACTTATCAGCTGCCCAGTTCATTCATATTAAATGACAAAGTGTTTTTTATGAAAGGCCATATGCCCAAATTCACTTTCTTTTTTATAAATATTTATTTATTTTAGACAGAGAGAGAATGAGAGAGAGAGAGGGAGAGAGCATGAGCAGGGAGGGGGCAGAAGGAGAGGGAGAAGCAGGCTCAGGGAGCCCTGTGCGGGGCTTGATCTCAGGTCCCTGAGATCATGACCTGAGCTGAAGGCAGACACTTCACCAACTGAGCCACCCAGGCACCCCCCACAACAAATCCACTTTATAAAGATATTTGTAAACACCTTCACATGTACAGTCAAGTGAGACACTGAAGTACTTATGTGGAGAATTCTGGCCCATTCTCTTACTTCATTAAAAATAATAATAATAATAAAGCTACTGATTTACAGGGATAATCTTCAGCTTGAAATTTATAAGAACTTGCCTCAATTTTTCCTTTTAATCTGCACATCCAGATACATCATAATGAAAAAATAGATTTAAAATATTGCTACTCGGGGCGCTTGGGTGGCTCAGTCAGTTAAGCATCTGCCTTTGGCTCTGGTCATGATCCCAGGGTCCTAGGATTGAGGCCTGCATCAGATTCTCTACTCAGCAGGAGCCTGCTTCTCCCTCTCCCCCTGCCTGCCACTATGCCTACCTGTGATCTCTCTCTCTCTCTTTAATAAATAGTCTTTAAAAAAAATAAAATAAAATACTGTTACTACAGAATGATATAATTTTTTTTAAAAAGGTTTTATTTATTTATTTGACAGAGAGAGATCACAAGTAGGCAGAGAGGCAGGCAGAGAGAGGAGGAAGCAGACTCCCTGCTGAGCAGAGAGCCCGATGCGGGACTCGATTCCAGGACCCTGAGATCATGACCTGAGCCCAAGGCAGCGGCTTAACCCACTGAGCCACCCAGGCACCCCAGAATGATATAAATTTTAAGGTGATTAGTTTGAGGGCTAAATGAAAAAGAAATTATATTTCTTTTTTTCCAGCCTAAATGGAGGTATGCCAAGAAGGCATATATTGAGGTGTACAATGTGAGGGTTTGCTATATGTACGCATTGTGAAATGGTTACCACAGTCACGTTAATTAACACATTCATCAGCCTCACATAGTTACCATTTGTGTGTGTGTGGGGGGGTGAGAACACTTAGGAAGTAAGTATTCTCTTAGCAAACTTCAAGTGTGCAGTAAAGTTTGATGAGCTATAATCACCATGCTGTAGATTAGATCCCCAGACCTTATTCATTTTGTAACTGTAAATCTGTACCCTTTGAGCAACATCTCCCCATTGCCCCGCCCCCAGTCCCTGCCAATCACTGCTTTACTCTCAGATTCCACCTATAAGTAAGATCACACAGTATTGCCTTTCTCTGCCTGACTTATTTTATTTAACTTAATGTCCTCCATGTTCATCTGTGTGGTCACAAACAGCAGGATTTTCTTCTTGTTTATGAATACAAAAATATTCATATGTATGTATATATATATATCATATTTTCTTTATTCAGACACGGGTTAATTCTACATCTTGGCAATTTTGAATATTGATGCAGTGAACATGTAAAGGCAGAAATCACTCTGAGATACTGATTTTATTTCCTTTCAGTAAATACCCAGAAGTGAGTTGGTTGAATCATAGGGAAGTTCCATTTTTAATTATTTGAGGAACCCCCATATTGTTTTCCAATTTACATTGCCATCAACAGTGCACAAGGGTTCCCTCTTATTCACATCCTTGCCAACACTTGTTATAACTTGTCTTTTTTGTAAGAGCCATTCTAACCATCTCATTGTGCTTTTTACTTGCCTTTACCTGATAGTTAGCAATGTTGATTGAGTACCTTTCCACGTATATGTTGGTCATTTATATCTCTTAGAAAAATATCTTTCCTGGTCCTTTGAGCACCTTTTAATCAGCTATTTGTCTTTTTGCTATTGAGTTGTATGAGTTTCTTATATATTTTGGATATGAACCTTTCATCAGATGTATGGTTTGCAAGTATTTTTTTTCTTTTTGGAGGGCTGCATTTTCATTTTGTTGATAGGTCCCTTTGTGGTGGAGAAGCTTTTTAGTCTGATATAGACCTGCTTGTCTACTTTTGCTATTGTTGCTTGTGCACTAAGTGTTATACTCAAAAAATTATTACCAAAGCCAGTTGTCAATGAGTCTTTTTTTTCTATGCATTCTCCAGTTTTATTAAAGTTTCAGGTTTTATAGTTAAGTCTTTAATCAGGTTTGAGTTGGTTTTTGTATATAAGGGTTTGATTTCATTCTTCTACATGTGGATATCAGTTTTCCCAACACCATTAGTGAGGAGATTATTCTTTCCCTACTGTGTATTTTTGCTTTCATCACAGATCAGTTGGCTGTATATGCATGAGTTTATTTCTGGGTCCTCTGTTCTATTCTATTGGTCTATATGTCTGTCTTTATGCCAGAACCATACTAGTTTGATTACAGGAGCTTTGTAATGCAGTTTGAAATGTGTGATGCCTTTAGCTTCGTTCTTTCTGAAGATCTCTTATCCATGTCAAAAATAATAGTTTCATGTAATTTTGCCTTATTTTATAATTTATAAACACTTGGTGAAAAAATAATAGAAACTACAGAGTGTAAGGGAAAAGATCACTGGCGATTCAGTGTACCTACCATTAGCATAAAATATATTTAAAAATAGGGGTGCCTGGGTAGCTCAGTTGGTTGAGTGTCTGGTTCTTGATTTTGGCTCAGGTCATGATCTCAGGGCTCTGAGTTCAAGGTCTATGTTGGGCTCCATGCTGGGCATGGAGCCTACGTTAAAAAATATACATATATATATATACACACACACACACAAACACACTTATATATGTATATAAATGTATATGTATGTAAGTTTATATGTATATATATATATACATACATATATTTGTATGTATATAAGTATACACATATATATATATTTTTAAAAAGCACTAATTTACATTTGTTGACCAAGTACTATATGATCGTATTACAGATGATTTAACAAACTATTACAGAAGACTGATTCAAATAAGCAGTAGTTTGGTCATTCTGTGGCAAGGGTTTTGTATAGTAAATAAATTCCTCCTGAAGTAAAAAAACAAAAAAACAAAAAACAAAAACCTCTAGTATAGTATTTCTGAGTGGAAGTAATCCTGACTGCCATATTCATTGTTTGTGTGTTTTTATAACTTATTAACAAATGAAAACACATGTCCACACAAAGACTTATATACACGTTTAGGGTAGCTTTGCTTGCAACTGACCCAAACTGAAAACAACCCAAATGTCCATCAACAGATGAATGATAAAAAAAAAAAGAAGGTTGTGGTATAGGAAATAAATAGAATGGATTATTGATATACATAATAATACATACAAATTTCAAAATGATGTAAGTAAAAGAAGTCAGAATATAAAGAACAGATTCTTTAAGTTTCCATTAATATAAAACTCTAGAAAATATGAAGTAATTTACAGTGACGGAATTCAGACTTGCAGGTACCGTGTTGGGGGAGCAGGGAAAGTTATGAAGATAGCGTGATATGCTTAAGGAAGGACGAGAAGACAGGACTACAAACGAACAGTAGGAAATTTCTGGGGACGTTGAAATTGTTGATTTGTGATTGTATTGGTTACGGTGATGGCTTTACAGGTGTAAACATATGGCAAAACTTACCAAACTGAACACTTTAGAGACAGATGTTACAGTTTATTTCACATCAATTGTAGCTCAATAAAGCTATTAACTAAAGAATATGCCCAGGGAACCTAGGTAGCTCAATCAGTGAAGGGTCTGCCTTCAGCTCAGGTTTTGATCCTGGGACCCTGGGATCCAGCCCCGAATCAGGCTCCCCACTCAGCTGGGAGTCTGCTTTTACTTCTGCCCCTTCCCAGCTAATGCTCGCTCTATCTCTCTCAAATAAATAAAATCTCTTTTTTTTTTTAAAGAAAAGAACATGCCCTATATCCTGTTTATCTTGGTTTAAAAAGTAAGAAAGAAAAGAAAACTATAGGCCACTGATCTTTATGAAATTTCCTGATGTTTTGTGCCTTTGCTCCGTGATGCTCAATGATCAACCCCTTTGGAACATTACCTCCAAAGAGGTAGAAATGAGTATTTTTTAAAAAGATTTTATTTATTTCTTGATAGAGAAACGGCAAAAGAGGAAACACAAGCAGGGGGAGTAGGAGAGGGAGAAGCAGGCTCTCAGCCTAGCTGGGAACCCAAAGTGGGCTTGATCCCAGGTCCCTGGGATCATGACCTGAGCAGAAGGCAGATGCATAACCGACGGAGCCACCTAGATGCATAAGAAAGGTGCCCCTTTCTTGTCCCAGACCTTAGCATTTCTAAGAATTCTTTTTTTTCTCTTTCTTGTGTTCTACTTTCTTTCTTTCTTTTTTAAAGATTTTATTTATTTATTTGACAGAGAGATAGAGCGCAAGTAGGCAGAGAGGCAGGCAGAGGGAGAGGGAGAAGCCGACTTTCCATTGGGCAGGGAGCCCGATGCGGAGCTTGATCCTAGACGATTAACCTACTGTGTCACCCAGGTGTCCCACTGTGTTCTACTTTCATCTGTGAAATTTCATAAAGCCAACTACCTGGAGCAATACTGAAATTCTTATTTTGCAACAAATGGCTACAAGTATTAAAAGTTTCCTCTAAAATGAATGCTGAAGAATCCAGTAATTCTAACCGCAAATTATGCAGTTATCAGACTCAAACACCCGAGTAGAAATGGACCTTGGAACACAAGAAGTTAAATGAACAAGTTTGGTTTTTCTATGGCTCGTGACAAAACATTCCTCGTTTTTGCTCAAGAAGCTTCTCGTTTGTATTTAGTTTCTATAAATGCTCGTTTTTTCCCCCTTGGTAATATGATAATGTGTTAAGAATATATATATGTATTCCTTTGGAACAGAAGGAAAACTTACAAATGGGTTTGGATGAAAAAAATGTTTATGAAAAATTCGAGGACCCATTCTGAATACGTTCTATTTCCTGGAAGGTTTACAGAGAGACATCAATATATTTAAATAACATCTTTCTCAAGACATAATTCATGTCACATAAAATTTAACCTTTTAAAGCATATGATTCATTATTCTTTAGTATATTAATAGTGCAAAAATCACTACTTTATCTAATTCCGTAATATTTTAAACAGGCCCCCCAAAAAAGTCCTTACACAGAAGCAGTTTCCTTTCCTCCCTTCCCTCCAGTCCTTGTCAAGCACTAATCTACTTCTTGTTTTTATGCATTTGCCTACTCTAGACATTTCATATATTATTCAGTTAGTCTTCACTTACAATGTTTTCAAGATCCATCCATGTTGGATTATGTATCAATATTGAATTCTTTCCATTTTCGGTGTATATATCAGTACCTCATTCCTTTTCAATACATCTCATTTTTTTATCCTTCAACTGACAGACATTGCTGAATACCAATCCACTGAATGGATATACCACATCTTGATATGGATATACCACATTCAGGTCGTTTCCATTTTATCTACTATTATAAATAATGCTATTGTGAACATTTGTGTGACCGTCTTTGTAGAAACACATGTTTTCAATTCTCTTGGGAATGAAATTGCCGGGTTATATGTTAACTCTGTATTTAACTTTTTAAACAATTGCCAACCTGTTTTCAAAAGCAACTGCACATTTTACATGCCCTCTGGCAATGTTTGAGGGGTCCAGCTTCTCTACAGTCCTCACCAATGGGTGTTGTTGTCCATCTTTTTTATTGTAACCATTCTAGTGGGTGTAATGGTATTTTTTTTGAGGTTTTCATTGAGATTTACCTAATCACTATTGACATTTAGCATCCTTTATGTATTTGAAGACCGTGTTTTTGAAAGATTTTATTTATTTGAGAGAGAGAACACAAGTGGGGGGAGGTCAGTGGGACAAGCAGACTCCCCACTGAGTGGGAAGCACACCGAGGGGCTCAATCCCAGGACCCCAAGATCATAACTCAGCCTAAGACAGACACTTAACTAACTGACCCACCCAGGTGCCCCTTTATTGACCATTTTTATACCTTTGAAAAATTTTTCTATTTAAGTCTTTTTCTTCTGTTTTAGTCAGCTTATTTGTGATTTTATTGTTGAGTTATAAGGTGTCTTTGTATATTCTGGATACTACACTCTTCTCAGATATATGATTTGCAATTGTTTTCCCCTGTTATGTGAGGTATATCCACTTTATTGAGTATTCTTTGAAATACAATTTTTTAAATGTTTATCAAGTTCCATTTATCAATTTTTCCCTTGGTTGATTTTTATTTTGGTGACATAACTAAGAATCCATTGCTTAATGCACATTCATGAAGATTTACACCCATGTTTTCTTCTAAGACTTTAATAGTTTGAGCTCTTATATTAAGCTCTTCAGTTCATTTTGAGTTAATTCTTGCATATGGTGTAAGGTAAGGGTCCTACTTTATTCTTTTGCTTGTGGATATCCAGTTGTCTCAGCACCATTTAGTAAAAAGAATTTTTTCCCCCATTGAAATGTTTGATACATTTGGCGAGCTGATTTGGCAATGAATTTATAGGTTTATTTCTAAACTCTCAATTTTCTTCCATTGGTTTATATATTCATCTTTATGCCAGTATGGCACTGTCTTTATTAATATTGTTTTGTAGTGAAAACTAGCAAATTTATGGTTTATTTTTAAAATTAAAAGAACTTCAATGGGCAAAGGTTTGTTTCTACATTCAGATTGGAAAAAATTTTCTGAATCTTCCTTAACATACTGACTATATGAAAATTCAATATTTTAAAATTCCCCTCATCCTTTTCTTCCTCATAAGAGATTCTAAATGTGATCAATTATTTTTTATTTGTTTATTATTCTTTATTTCATTCCAGAGAATATTTAAGGCAACCTAGAAAAATTCTCATTCTGATGCCACACATATTTGTTTCTTTTTCTATTTGGGAAGAAATAAAAGATCTGGTATTCCTCATTTACTTCTTTAAAGATTTTATTCATTTATTTAACAGAGAGAGAGAGAGCATAAGCAGTTGGGAGTGGCAGGCACAGGGAGAGGCAGACTCCCCACCAAGCAGGGAGCCCAATATGGGACCTGATCCCAGGACCCCGGGATCATGACCTGAGCCTAAGGCAGATGCCCAATTGACTGAGCCACCCTGGCATCCCTGGTATTCCTTATTTAAAGACAAAACCAAACTACTTTCTTGCCCTTTCTTCACCCACACCCTTATCATGAACATGAAATATGCCTCAGACCTAGCTTCCCAAAGTCTGAATAGGCAAGGAAAAAACCCTATAGACCTGTGAGCTTTCTTAGATTTACCTGAGTATGGGACCTTAGTTAGTGATGTCTTCTTTTCTGTACATTTTAACCTCCATAGCGCCCAATAGTTCAGCCTCCTAGTTGATCATAACTACAGGACCCTCTCAGTTTAGTCTCTGAGCCAACACAGAGCAAAGCAGGTCATATAACAATCATGCTCCTTACCTCAGCTTGTCCCTCAATTCTCAGTCTGCATTTTGTGGAGCTTGGAATGCTGTTGCAATTTAAAACTGCATTCTTGGGGTCCTGCCCCAGCTGTCAAAGTCACAGGTGGCCTCCTGCACTGACCCTCAACTCTCTGCTGTTATCCAGATTCAGAATCTGAGGTATGAGGATGATTCCTGGCTACTGTGTAGCCCGTGGGTTACAGAAGTTTCCTCAGGGACAATAAATAAGACAAGGCTTCTTCTCTCAAGGAGCTGGTAATTCCATTTCTTCTCAAAGGAAAGTAATAACCTTGCATTCCAGCCTACTTGACCAGAGCCTAATATCTTAACTGGCCCTTGTGGGCTACTTATGTGGAGTTAAAAAAAGCATTTTTTGTCCTTTGAAGCAAGTGGCCAGTCAAGAGGGGCATCATAAAGCTGCAACAGAGCAGAGAGACTCACTACTAATTTAAGACAAAAGCCTGGTGGGAGAGGTAGACAGGAGTTAGCCCAGCTACCAATGTTGGGCTGAGAGAGGCAGTTTTTGATACTAATCCTGACTTCTGAGTCTGTCTGTAAATGAATGTTTAAGTATATTAATGAACCATAGCAACATGAACTCCAAATGGTATGGTTCACACCTGAGAGATAGTATCTCCTAGATGATCCTTAAAGGGAGGCACCAGAACTCTCCTTTCAGATAAGTGTTATTTCAGAGTTCGAGAACTCCTCCATTTCCTGACACAGTCTAAGACTAAAAATATCTGAAGTACAAAAGGATAATTTATTGAATGGAATTGTCAACTAATTGTTTACATATCATGGACCACCATCTATGTGTAAGAAATTTATATGTATTTGGGGAAGTGATAGGAGTACAGATTACTAGGAGTAAATATTCCTGTTTGTTAAGAATAAAGTATTAGTTACTCATGCATTCCTGTTTCAAAAAATATTTATTCAGCATCAACCATGTGCTAACCTATTCAAAGCACTGGGGAGCCCACATTGCAAGAAACAGGCTAAAAAATTCATTGACAATAAGGGATTTTAAATGAATTCCCTTTTCCTCAAAATTACATGCTGGGAAAAAGAAATAATAAATGAGTCCTGTAAGAAGTGAGGTTTTTTTTTTTAAAGATTTTATTTATTTATTTGAGAGCGAAAGAGAGCATGAGAGGGAGGAGGATCAGAGTGAAAAGCAGACTCCCTAGGAAGCCCGACACAGGACTTCATTCTGGGACCCCAGGATCATAACCTGAACCAAAGGCAGTCCTTTAACCACCTGAGCCACCCAGGCACACCAAGAGGTGAAGTTTTAAGGATAATCAGAAAAGCAAGGTTTGCAGAGGCAGAAAAACCTGAGTTTGAACCTGCCTCCATTCACTGCTTGGGTGACTGGGCAAGTTAGTTGACCCATGGGCAAGTTAGTTAACTCATGTAAGTTAGGTGCTTTCTCGAAAGCATAATTTCCTTATGTAGCAATCAGAAGTGGTAACTATTCTGAAATAGCAGAATGAGCATCTAATGAGGCAACATATGTAAACTTACTAGTATGAGGACATGATACATATCACCTTCTTTCCTTATGAGAATAGCAGAGACAGCCAGACTTTTGGTCCTTTTAGTACCAGGCACTCTTTTCCGTTATCTTTATTCTGAATTAGCAACATCTTTCCCTCTTGTTTCACTAAATTGATTGTAATTGTGTTTTTAAGACTCCAAATTCAGTTATCAAGCATCTCCTCTTGGGCGGAAAACAAACCAAGTTTCCAAAAACACAAAGAAGAGTCACCAATTTCTCCCCTCATGTTTCTCACAATCTAGGAGGAGAAACAGACAAACAAAACAAAACAAAAAACAAAAACAAAAACCAACCAACCAACCAAACAAAACCCATCCCAATTCTTTCCAAGACGGCACTTGGGCGATAACACAGAATCACAGAGTGCTGTGGTAGGACATAGGAGGGGCACCTAAGCAAGATTGGAAGGAAGGAGTTTCGGTGATGGCTTCCTGAAGCAGATGATATAAGGAGCAATCAGTCATTTTCTTCAAAATACGGAGATTCATGAAGGTAGAATTCCTCTCATTGTAAGCCAAAGGCAGATCGCTTAAGTGTGTCTGACAGTACCCTGACATTCGTTTATAACCATGCCATTTGCATAGCAACTCCTCCAACATACTTAATCAAGAAAAGGTCTCTTTCAATTCATTCAAGAGAACAGGCATTTCCATTGTAGCCTCAAAGTCAGTGATTTATGCTTATACTTTTAGAGGTGAACCATGATATCATTTGGTAGTTCTCATCCTTGGCGGCACTGTAGAATAGCATAGGTGATGGGCATGGGTCCAAATGCCTTTTTCTCACCCCAGACAAATTAAATCAGAATCTTTGGGGCTGAGGCCCAGATATCTGTATTTTTAAGAGTTCCACAAGTAACTCAAATGCACAGTGAATGATAAAAAATAAGTGGTATAGTAGGATAAACAGCTTTCATAAGACATGTGTTCTCTTTGTGGTTCAATCATGAACTTAACCTTGTGACTTGAGTGAATCATTTCATCTTTCTTGTCTTTAATTTCCTTGTCTGCAAGAGGAGATGACCTACAAGGTCTAACATCCTCATACCATGGCTCTCTTCCTTTATTTCTGGACAGTATTTCTTCTGCTCATTTACCAGAGTACAAACTTTGGTATTTTGATTGCTCTTCTGTTTACTTGATTCAAACACATGGCGATTCTCAAACTGATTTATACTGTGGATGAAAATTAACATTCTCAAGGAACAGATTTGGCCAAAGAAAATTTTTCAAAGGCTTATGTAATGAAATCAAATATAAAAACACTTGAGAGAACAGTTTTTCATGTAATGAGAGAATCCAGGCTGTGATATATTGGAAGGGACTACTCTCCAAGGATAGCCAGACTCACTACCTACTTAGAACCTAGCCTAAAGGGAAACTGAGCTTCTGAGGTGCTAAATATGCTTTATGTTTTTATTTCTGGAAAGGTAAAGACCCCAAGGGAACTTATTGGTTAGGACCAATTTCAGATTTATGTCTCGTAAAAATATACTTGAAATATATACAATAGATCACATACAGGTGACTGTGGCTATAACTCTGTAAAATAAATTAGAATTATTTTAAAATCAGAACCTCTGTGGCCCATAAAGTACTGTCAGCATTAAGAAATGTCATCATCTGTACTAAAAATTTTCAAATGAAAAACCTAGTGCCCTGAAATGGCCAGATTGTCATTAATGTATTCCCGAGGAAAGATGTGGTTGATGAGTCGGAATGCTTGTCTGTTGTTCCAGTCTTTCAGGTTTGTAGTCAGTGCTGTTCATAGCACTTTATCCAGTGGTGGCAAGAGGAAATCACTGAAGGGGTATACAGCATGATTGGAAAGAAAGCAGAAGTGTCCAATCCCTTAATTGGCTTTGGTCCCCTAATTCAAGGTTATCCAAAGTGGAAATAGTACAAGAAACATAATAATAAAGGAACTGGAATCCAAGGTAATTGAGGAGATAGGAAGTACCCAGCTTCTTGAGGGGAACTCAAGTTTCCAGGCCCTGATAAATTGGTTCTCAGCTTGAGAGAATAGCTTATGGACTATGAAAGACAGGTGATTTAGCTGAAGGTCATGGAGAAGTTTAGAGAGTTGAGAAATGGTGAATCCATTTTCTCATTCCTTCCTGCCACAGTAAAAATATCCAAAGCTATATACGCTTAGGACATGGTTGCCTAGTAGAATCGTAGTCTGAGACTCAGTTTTCTCAATTGTAAAATAAAAATAAAATGCTAATCTCATTGTCTTGTGGTAGGGATAAAAGATTATGTATGAATGGCCCAGCAGAAAGTTTTGTACGTGGTAGGCATTCAATAAATAACAGCCCCCCTGTTATTAAAATAGATAGGGCCTTAAGCTTGATTATTTTTGTACTCATTCTTAAGTTTCTGGGAGCCTTGAAGAATAACTTATTGTGATAATACATTATATAATCACCAATGTTGATACAACCTGTGATTGAGTTGAATAACTGCTTTCTGAAGTTTTTTGGTGATACGGAGTCAGACTCAATTTTTCACCTCCTAGGGAGAGATGTTTTATTTTTTTAAAGTAGTGTTAAGCTATTTAATGTTTTGGATTCTCTCTGTGTTAAAACACACACACACACACACACACACACACACACACACACACACACACCTCTCCCAGGCTGCTTGTTTAAAAGAAAATAGGAGTTAGTGTTTGTTTCATTTCATTTTGTTCTCCTCATGACCTCACGACTTCTTTTGCCATCTCTTTTTGGTCACCTGTGTGTTCTCTATCCCATGGGTTGGGACTCAACAGTGATGATATATTTGTGTGTTTTGGAAAGCAAATTGGGAGGAAATGTAAAATAAGGATGTAAAATATTGCTCACAACAAGCTTATTTTGAAGCTATAAGGCACAAAGGTCTTAATGACATAGTACAAGAAGACTGTTCACAGCATAAAAATAGATGTGATTGGAAACATGCTGTGTTTTTTTTTTCTCTAAAGTTTCTCTCTATAATTTGGGCCCAGTGCTGGAAAATTCCTGCCTTCTAAAGGGTATGTAACTCTCTATTGAACAAAACAGGCACTCAAAATAGATGTGCACTTAACACATACAGGAATGAATGAAGAATGTGTTTTATAACCTGGTACAAAAATAAGCAGTGAGTACAATCATGTGGGATATCTCTGCTGCCTCGATTTCAAGCACCATTTAGTGACCAAAGCTCGTAAACTCTCAACATACCTTGGCATCTGGATATTGTAGGTAAATTGCCCCTGAATTAAGGTGAGCAAAACAAACTCTTCAAAACATTTCTTAAAATACATTTGAATTCAAGGCATGAGGACATGGTGTTCGTATGTTGAAAAAGACAACCCTACTCTAGTCCTAGTCTTGCCAACAACTGGTTTTGTAGTGATTCACTCAACATCTCTGAGTCTCCGAGTTCCTTTTTATAACATTAGGGACTTCCACTCAATCATCCTTAAATTCCCTTCTAGCATTCTTTGCAATTCTAAAATTCTATGGAAATTATGTATGCTTAAAATGTATATATATGTACATATAAGACCCCCCCAAAGCATGAAGATGTCAGTCGACTTTTCTCAAAAACAAATTTTACATATAGTTGTGTGTGTGTGTCTGTGTGTGTGTGTGTGTGTGTGTGTAGACAGGTATAGATCTAGATATCTTATAATGCTGTAATACCAGTAAGTAACTGTTGTGTGCTTGTTTACATGTTATCAAAAATGAGGGCTAAAGTGTCTGATGATTCTGGTCTGTCTGGTGAATTCCAGGGAGCACAAGCTGCCTACATTTATGGTGATGTGGCTGCACTGGCTTCAGGAGTCTAAAACTGGATGAAGTAAAAAAGTTAGCTTTTTCGCTTCTCCTAAACAAGGTCAAATTAGATCTTTCAACTTATAATTCTGATGTGAGGAAGTGAGAAGCTGAAGTACAGCCTGCTATCTGCCCATGCCTCTTCAAACCGAGGCAACAGACCAGAGTTAAGAGTTCTGAACTGCCTAGCCTTGGTAAATTTGGATAGGACATAAGTGAGCACTCTTCTGATAGACGGGTCCACCAGTAAATACAAAATTGTCCTAATAAAGTACAACAGAGAGAACACTTCTTGATATAGTCCCATGACAACATATAGAATTCTGATGAAAGATGCTACAAGCAATGTTGCTTTTGCAAAAGTATTCTCTTCGCAGAATCAGTATGGAAGTTGGAAAATGGTTTCGGATCCTTGTTGTTGAATGTTGTCTCTTACAACAGTACTGGGATCATAGTAACCACAGTATCTGAATAAAACACTGGACCTATCCATTGGTTATAGAAGGCTTGTCTTTTTTAAAGAAAAAATATCCAGGTTGAAGAATCATACACTTTGAAAATACCAAAATAGATTAAGGAAATATTTTTCAAATCTTCCATTTTACAAAGGAGAAGACTAAGGTCTAGAACACTTTGATATTATACATGAGACCATATGGGAAGATACTTTTCATCTATGGAGACTTTAAAAGAAAAAGTTATGCATGTAATGGGCATTGCTTTCCTTTAAGGAAAAAAATGTGTCATAAGTCATCACTTGAGCATCATAAACATCCTGATGTCTGAACATTTACAATTAACATGCAAAGGCATTAATTATACTCACATTTCAAAATCCTTTTTTGATGTCCTAATTTACTTATTGTATGTAATTATTCCACTATGACTTGATAACTGTTACAAAAACTCAAGCTCACAACTTACTAAAGTCATACTTCTCCCTATCACGACCTCAGTATGGTAGGCTATGAGGTAAAAATTTTAAATTCTTGACTCTATCTAAAACATGAAATCAGAAACACAGTGGTTTAATTAGTTTACTGATGGCTTGGAAATATGTATATTTTCATATAGAAAATCATAGTGAAGACATAATTTCTATGTTTATTTTTACCTATACCTTTATCTTTTATGGTCCACAATTTCTTATTTTCCCACATTAATAAGCCAACAATAAAAACTGATATTTTCTATAACACAGAAAACATTGGGAGATGGAAAGAAGTGAGTTGGGGGAATCGGAGGGGGAGACAAACCATGAGAGACTGTGGACTCTGAGAAATAGACTGAGGGTTTTGGAGGGGAGAAGGGTGGGGGGTTGGGTGAGCCTGGTTGTGGGTATTAAGGAAGGCACGTATTGCATGGAGCACTGGGTGTAGTGCCTAAACAATGAACTTTGGAACACTGAAAAAATAAATTAAATTAAAATTTTTAAAAAGGCTTCAAAAAAACCCCTGATATTTTGAAGATGTATCTTTCTATCTTATTTATATTACTTATTTCTAATTAAAGTGTCTCTTTCTATTGACATGTGCATTAATCTTACATGCTAACCAATAACAGAACTATACCCATTGAGATGGTTCATGACGAGACAGCATTTCCCCTGAAATATACCTATGAAATATTTAGCCTGCTCTTATTTTTCTTTTAAAATCATATAAAAAATAATCTTTTGGGAGATGCAAATTAGCTCAGGTATTGAGAGTGAGCACCTCATTAAAATGTTCCTGGGTAATAAGCATGCTGAAATGCCTCAAGTGTAAGTAGATGGTGCAGATGGGTAATTTGAATATGCATATATTCTTGCCTTTATGTTGCTCTGCCCTACTTAAACTACCATTCATTTGAGTTAATGCCACAGCATCTCTATCCTTTCCTACGTCGCATCCAGAGTTCAGGCTGAAATTATTCCTCTGTGCTGTATTATGGATGAAAGATTTGAGTAGGATTTTTTTTTCAGTGCCAGTCTTAATAACATGAAACTGAACCCTCCACGCTCACCATTACACCTAGGGAGTGTGGGTGTTCTCACTTAGATAATCTCACTCAACACTGCCTGGTATCTCTTTTTAGACCATAAAACATCTGGCCTGACTGTTGATTACCATGGTTCCAAACTCACAAATAAACCTGATGAATTCCCTGCATGCTTGATCATGTCAGGTTTCAGTAAATTATCATCTTGTGACATGTAGTCATTGCAGGCTACCCAACAGCAGTTCAATCACAAACAAAGTAATGCACAAAAGGAAATTAACTGAACTCTCCCAACGTGCTGAATTCCTCAAAGTAAGTACAATTCTTTCTAAAACAAATAGACACAAGGTGATGACGTGACTGGACAATAATGAAATGTAATAGGACTTTAAGTGAATTTGCTCATTTAGTTCATTGCGTGTCTTTTCTTAATAAGAAATAGAAGAAGCTGAGGGAGCATATAGCCCGATGTAAGAAATTATGGAGTACTTTTTGTTTATTTTTCCTTATCATAATACAAAGAGAAAATAACATACCTCTTCTTAACATTTGCTCTTCCTTGCAATCTCTGAAATTCCTACTGTGAGCCAGAATGCGGACACAATTAGCATGCACACTTTTGTCTTACACGGTCTCACATTTTATTAAATTAGTAAGTGTCATGATTGGAATACCCTAGTTGTCTCTCTGGAAAATATCTTTCTTTTCCTCCTTGTCTCCTCCTTCATTTATACTTTTCCTAATGCAAATACCCATTTCTATTTAGATCTCGAGTTTTAATCCAAGGTTGAACAGATGCTGGTTAAGATTTTTGATTTTTAGGTTTTTGGGAAGAACAGCAGGCCAGGAAGTGGAGGGGAAGAATTAGAAAGACTGGAATGGTGGAAGGGAAGAGGGTTCCATTGCTGACAACTGCCTATTGAGCTCCAAGTCTCTCATCAGTGTGATCCTGTGCCATAAATGTAATTATGGCTGTTAGAGTGACATGAGTTAGAGAAGCGCAAATGAAATGGGGCTAAGCAAAGAAGCTATATCTGTGGTTAAGAGAAGAAAGAAGCCACTTATGCCTAGGAACAGAGAAGAATAATTTTTCTGAGCTTTGCCTTCAAAGCAACTTGACCAAGTTCATCAAGTGCATTCATACAAAACCTTTATATGCTCTTGGAAGTTAGCTGAGGTTCAGGACTTTGTCTTTCCAAGATATAAGCAACTGGACCTCAACTCAAAAGATCATCTAGACCTTATAAGATGCCTGAAACTTGAAATTCATTTTTCAATAAAAATACAGTTAAAAGTTAGTTAAGTTCTTTTTTTTTTTTTTTTTTTTAGGGTTTGTATTGTTGAGAAGATGTAGATTCTCTCTTTTTTTTAATTATTATGTTCTGTTAGTTAAGTTCTTATTTCAAGTGTTGCAGTTTGAGTGCACTTGGAGATATAGGTGTTCTGTTGGAAGTTAGGAATAGAATGCACATTTGTGGAGGAGGAGTGAGCACAGCAGGACAGGGCAGAGGGAGAAGTGGAATTGTGGTGGTTACAGCAAAGACCTCAGCTGATCTCCTGGGGAGCTCTGGAACTGGAATGGCTTTTCAGAATGATCTCAATTAGAGACAAGGGGCGGGACCTTGTACCTTCACACTGACCAGTCATTGTATGCAAGCTGACCTTGAGAAGAGGGCATGATTTGGGTGAAATTATCTTTGCCCTGGGCCAGATCCCAAAGAGGGATGTCATTGGAAGCCATAGGCTGGTCAACACCGCCAGAGCTGGGGAAATGAGTGCTTCATGACGAAAATGGAGCATAAGGTGATCTGAGCTGCTGACTACAGCATCCACTATACTGACCCACAAAAGTGGATTTCATCTTTCATATACTTGCACTATCATAATAATGATACTGCCCTTGATACACGTGGGCCACATAAGAAGAGAAGGAGCTAGCATTAAGCAAAATTTCAATGGAGACAACAGCCATCATCATCAGCCTTCTGCTTCCTTCTATGCACTCCTTCCTCATGACCACCTAGAGACCCATTCCTCAGGCAGAAAGTTCTCAGTGTCCCACATTACTTTCCCATACCCTGCACCTCACGTGCACCCAGCAGCATTCCACTCTTACTGACTCTATCTCATACTGTGCTCCAGCTCTGAAATCGCCAACTTCCATTTCACATTCACACTTGTCAGTTCTCTCATGTAGCACAACTGAGTTCAGAGTGGAGGCAATTGTATTGATGATATCCACCAGAATGGACGAAAGCCTGATCAGTTTTCTTCTTCTCACCAACATCCCCATTTTTAAAAGAAGCTGCGGGGGCACCCAGGTGGCTCAGTCAGGTAACTGTCTGCCTTCAGCTCAGGCCACAATCTCAGGGTCCTGAGGTCGAGTCCCATATTAGGCCCCCCACTCAGCGGGGAGTCTGCTTGTCCCTCTCCCTACTGCTCATGCTCTCTCTCACTCACTGTCTTAAATAAATAAATAAAATCTTAAAGAAATTGAAAAAAAAAAAGAAGAAGCTGTGGAAAACCTGACTGAATCCCTAACTGAGAGAATTTCAGGTAGTATAATTAAGGGAAGTGAAGATACAAGATTTAGGAGCAGGAATTTATCAGCCCTTGAGTCAACCCTCCAGAACTGATTCTGTTTAGAAGTAATTTAGAGCTCTCCTAAGAAGACTTCTCTCAAATCTCTTCAGAAATATGGCTGGCCTTTCTCTCAAATTCTGAAGAAAAGATAATCCTTTAGTTTGTAGACTTGTAGTTGAGAGTCACAATAACTTTTTTTAAATTTAAATTCCAGTTAGTTAACATAGAACGTAATATAAGGTTCAAGTGTACAATATAGTGATTGAACACTTCTATACAGCACCCTGTGCTCATCCCAAGTTCCCTCCTTCCTCCCCATCACCTACTTCGCCTTACCCCTCACCCACCTCCCCTCTGGTGACCATCAGTTTCTTCTCTAAAGTTAAGAGTCTGGTTCTTGTTTTGCCTCTGTCTCTTTTTTCCCCTTGGCTCCTTTGCTTTGTTTCTGAAATGACACTGATGTGAGTCCACAAGTTGATACATTATGTTATGTTCCCCATTAAGTGTAGCTCCCATCTGTCACCATATAACACTATTGTAATCCCATTAACTATATTCCTTATGTTGTACCTTTTATCCTCATGACTTAATTCATTCCGTAACTGGAAGCCTGCACCTCTTTGCCCATTTTGCCCATCTTCCTACTCCTCTGCCCTCTGGAGACCATCAGTTTGTTCTCTGTATTTATAAGTTCTCTTTCTGTTTTTTTTGTTTATTCATTTTTTGGATGGTATTGATAGTATTTTATCCTTCACAGAATCATCGTGGTTTTTATACACAAAGCTCAGTGATATTAGTCACAAAAATATATTCTAGCAAGTTCAGTATTAAAGACTGCACTCAACTCATGCTAGTAATTCATCTACAATGAGAAGTCAGATGACAATTCTGTTGTAGACCTAATTAAAAATGTTGTTGAGGAAATTGATTTTTAAAAGCCTAACCTTTCCCCTTGCCTCTTCAATTTTTAAACACATAAAAATATGAGAAGAGATTAATTTCCATGTTCCACATATGCCATTTTGTTAATAAATTTCAGGAAGAATATGATTCAATTTCATCTAAAAGAGAATTATAAAATCAACCAAAAATAACACACCAGTGATTTTAATTAATATTCACCCACAGGGTCCTTTATGCTTGCACCCTTTTGTTCCATCACATATATTTTTGGTTTAAAAATAATTGCACAACTTTACATCTTTTGAGGATATTGCAAGAGTAGCAAAATCTCACAGCAAAATTCATTCATTGTTTAATGTAACACACATTTATTAAGTGCTTATGTATTCTTTGGGGGGTTGTCAATATTAGAACAACCCTATACTAGACATAATTACAGCATCAAGTTGTGTAGCTAGGCTCATGGTAAAGATCACACTCAGCACTTTGGAGGAAAAAAAAAACCCCAAATATCTAAGCAAAATTAGGGCAATTCTCTGGGTTAACTATAAACAGGCTTTATAGTATAGGAATAACTAATTCCAAAGTTCTTCTATGGGTATGTTCAATAGAAATCACTTTCTTTCTAGTGTACAGTCAACATCATAAACCTGTTTCTCTGTCACCTGCCCTTCTTTAGACTTAACATTTACTAAGTACTTTACATACAGGATAATTTTATTCACCAGTCACTATAGACAAGGTCCCCAGGCCCTACCAGTGTTTCAAGAACTCCCCAGATTTATTTACAACATTAAAGATAAGAACTTTTGGCAACCAATGAGGAAGGAAAAGCTTCAAATCGGGATTATTAAATGCTTAATTAAATGTTCACAAAATACAGCATTAAGTCAACTTTATTGTTAAATTTAGTATTCATAAAAATCTAATTTCACTTGAAAGAATTTATGAGTTAGGTCTTCTCATTTAGAAAAAATTTCCAACCGTGGATAATGATTGCAGAGAAATCACAGTCAATAAACAAATGAATAATTTGCAGATAAATAATTTCTCCATGAAAAATTACTTAAAAATTCTTTTAAAATGTTGAGTGAAAAAAAATGTAGAGTGTTTGGGCCCCACAAATATATCAAAATTATCCTGTATGCATGTGCAAAGAACTGTTCTAGATAGCTTATATAGATTATCTAAATTGGTCATACCACTTCAATTTAATTCAATTTGAGGAACCTTTGTTGAACATGTATTAGAGTTGCAGAACAAGCTCTCAAGGAGTATACATTATCTAAATTGAACTTCGTAAATTCTTCTTAATTCAGTTTAATAGCAATTTCTTCTCTACTCTGTGTCTGGTGCTGTGCTTGCTATTCTGGGTGCAGAAATAAAGTGGTTACATACCCTCCTCTCAAGGAGCTCAAGGATCAACAAGAAATGCAGACAAGGAAGTAAAAATGTGTATGAGAATGGGGTAAGTGCTATTTTGTAGGTAAACATGATGGTCTATGACATCATCTAGGAAAGAAACTTATTCCAGATTTGGGGAACAGAATCAGCTTCATGGAGGAAGTCACCTCTAAAATTGAAACCAGTGGGATGAAGGTAATCAAGGAAAGGAGGTGAAGAGGGGCTTGAGATTTCCAGAAAGAAAGAGAAAGAATACATGCCAGTTGCTGACAAGGGAGAAAATGGTACATGGAAATGACTGAATAATCAGTAAGAAGGTATGTTTCTGTGCCCTCTGTGTAGATAAAAGAAGTACTGACCGTGTGACCAAAGGCAAACAGAAATCCCTGACAATCCACCAAAAGATTTTTGCATCAAAAACTGCCTTTGATCCAAAGGAACCGAGCCTGTTGAAAGAAAAGCTGTCAAGGGGTACCTGGGTGGTTCAGTTGGTTACGCATCAGACTCTTGGTTTTGGCTCAGATCAAGATCTCATGGGTTGTGAGATTGAGCCCAAGTCTGGCTCCGTATGGAGCTAGGGATTCTCTGCCTCTCCCTCTGTCTCTGCCCCTCCCTCTGCTCGTGTTGCCTCCTTCTCAAATAAATAAATAAATAGATAAGATCTCAAAACCAAAAAAGAAAAGCTGTCAAAATCTGCATTAGGCAAATGGATTTCTGTATCAAGAAACTAATGTCTCCACCCATTTATTCAACTTTATGCCTTCTCAAAATGTCAGCTGTTATGTAAACATGACCTTTGAAAGAAATGATTTGACTAAGGATTTCAGAATCGTTCAGTGAAACCATGATCCAGCTGCATCATCGGAATGAAAGTGAATGGCCCATGCAGAGCCACTAATACGAGCCATTAGCCATATTGTGCCTTCAGGAGAATTATATGACCTTCCAAAGTCGATCTGAGGACTTAAATGTTCTAGGGACCCATCATGTAAAGTGTAACTGACAAACAGCTTGTCTAAGGCAACAGGGGCCCACATTCTCTTTTTTTAATATTTTTATAAACATATAATGTATTTTTATCCCCAGAGGTACAGGTCTGTGAATCACCAGGCTTACACACTTCACAGCACTTACCATAGCACATATCCTCCCCAATGTCCATAACGCCAGCCCCCTCTCCCAAAAAGGGGCCCACATTCTTAAAAAACAATACTTAGATGGTGACATCTCATAGGAACCAACTTGTTTGTATTACAATTTCAGGTTACAAAATGGCAACTTGAAATAAATATGATTAATAAATGACTGCTGGAAGACAATTCTTCATGGATCCGTTGCAATTCTGTATGTCCTTAGAACAGGGGAACTGATTGCCTTTGATCTAAATTAGCCTTTAAGATATGTTTGTTTAGCAAATATATTTAGATGATATAGTGTCTCCTTCCAAAGCAAAGGGCAGGTTTGTTTACTCTCCAGTATCACGAAGATAATGTCTTCTAAAGCAAGCGGGGGCAGGTTTGCTTGCAACCAATTATAAATGATTAGGGCTTCCTAAGCTCGAGGTTCCTCTGGTATGATGTAAACTCACCATGTGGGCCACCCTACATTATTCTTGTGGTACTTGGGGAGAGGGCAATGAGAACTGAGGGGAACATGATGCTCATGCTGCCGCCTGTACCTCGACTTAAGAAGTCCTTTGTCTCTGACTAGGAATCTCCTGTCTTCTGTAGCATGTATTCCTACAGTCCTACAGACTTTATTCCTACAGTCTACCTAACTTGTTAGCTTGCAAACAGAGTGAAATCTCTGACCCTTCACCATTTTCAGTAATGACCTTTTCATTTTCATTGGTTTGATAACAAATCCATATCAATAGGATTTATATAAATACTAATTTATTTAAAACTTCTGCTCAATGTAAATAGGCTAAACCTTTGCCCGAGTTGAACTTTCTGACATCACAACTTGCAAATGATCCTTCTCTAATAAGATTATATATTCATTATAATCAGACAAATTTCTTTCTGCCTGCAGATAATTCGTAATTCATAGCAATATTGTGAAGTAGTGGTTCACCAACACCAAGTCGTAATATGAGAAATGACTTGTTTTCTCCTGCCACAGAAGGATTCTTGGGGTTAGATATTAGAATGATTCATAAAATACTTCTTGAAATTTAATTTCTACTCTTAAATGAAGTTAAACCATGACTGTAATCAAGTTCTGAAATTTTATGGGATTTGTTTTCCCTGTGGTAAATCATGGGATTCTGAAAAACAAAAACAAATTAACCCAGGCTCTGATTTTTTTTTCCAAATTTCCAGTCACTACAGTCAGTTAGCTTGTTTTCCAAATTGACTTTGATACCTGAAATCTATGCCTCAAGCATTGACTGATCTGAGGTATTCTGTTGCATTCTGAAGCATATAGGCATACTACAGTGGGTCCTAGCAGTGGTATCAGACTTCAGTTTATGTTATAGAGTGGCTATACACCAAAATGGCTGCATTGTCTTTATCCTTACCTCAAGAAGAATGAAAAGCCAACATCCCATGGTAGAATAAAATCTTAATAAAGGATTCAAAATGTGCGTCTAGAAGGCTACCGACCCTGTAGCTAATAAGTACCCTCAGAACTTTAATTCTGACCTTCTTTCAGAGAATTGAGTTTAAACCTAATTTTGAAAATGACACAAAGTGGGCTAAGCACATAGAAATGTTAAAAATGCCTAAAGCCAATAAGGTGTTCATTATTTCATATCTAAAAAGCTGCTAATAAAAAGAACTTCAGTCCAATCATTTTATGACAAAAACGTAAATGTTTAACTTCCAATATTTTATTCATTAATTATGACTACCTTTCTTTCTCATAGAGCAAATATCTTTGTCTTAGTTACCTTGAAAAAGTCTATATAGACCAAAGCTGAAATCGTTTTTAAATAACTTTTCAATTTGGAACACAATTACGGTATTTTGAATTGAAGCAAATTTTCTCATCTCATTACCTTTGTTTAAAAAAATACTGTAGGCTTTCTTCAAAAATAATTACTAAGCTTTTTGACATCAGTAGCTTGAATTTAAAATTGGCCCAAGGGTATGACAAACTTTGAGGTTAGGTAAACTTACCAGATTTCTTTTCTAAACAAATGGTCCAGCATTCATATAAACATACAAAGGTACAACTCTTTTTTTTTTTTAAAGATTTTATTTATTTATTTGACAGAAAGAGAGAGATCACAAGTAGGAAGAGAGGCATGCAGAGAGAGAGGAGGAAGCAGGCTTCCTGCTGAGCAGAGAGCCCAATGTGGGGCTCGATCCCAGGACCCTGGGATCATGACCCGAGCTGAAGGCAGGGCTTTAACCCACTGAGCCACCCAGGTGCCACCAAAAGTACAACTCTTAGGTCAATAAGCATAGTCTAAGATTTTACAAGTGAGTATATTGTGATAGTGTGAGTTAAAAATGTAAAGAAGTACAACTCAAGGGATGCCTTGGTGGCTCAGTCAGTTAGGCATCCAACCAAGCATCCAGCTAAGGGAATGATCTCAGGGTTATGGGGTCAAGCCCCACATTGGACTCCACAATCAATGGGGAGTCTGCCCATCCCTCTTCCTCTGACCCAGCCCCTTCCCCACTTGTGCTCTCTCTCTCTCTTTCATAAATAAATCAGATTTTTTTTTAAAGTGCAATTCAAGTGACTGAATTCCATGAAGTAATTCTATGAAGTACATTTTAATTGCAATGCATAATAACATATTTTTTCATTTATTCACCAGTTATTTCCTGGGCATCTGCTATATATTGAAAACTATAGAAAGCTTTGAAGATATAGACATGAGTAAGACACTGAAGGCCCCCGTCTCATCTTCAAGGCGCTGATAGAGATTAGGAGAATGATGGAGGTATGATAAAAACATGATATGAAAGCATGGAGTAGGAGCACCCAACTCTGTCTGAGGTAATCAGATGAATGGTTTCCTTGACTGAGTTGTCCAGGAGGCAAAAATGGACAAGGATGTATAAGACAGTATCCACACAAGAAAGACTTGAGACTCTAACTTATCTAGGTAAAGTAGAGGTGAAGTTACTCATAAAATGTAGGAGGGAGTGTGCTGTCTGATGGGACCCTCCACAGAATGGCATTAGCTAGGGACATCAAAGAACTATTAATCCTTTACCAAAAGAGACCATGTCTTAGTCTGGAGACTATGATTATTTTTACAGAGTATATTTGCCAAAGCTCATTAGACTGTTCTTGCCTGTTTTAAAATAGAGTCCATTTAAATTAAAGCAGGCCTAGTTCATAGAGTTGTAAGAAAGAACTCTGCAAAAAGAAGGGCTATCACAATGTGAATTATAATGCCCATAATGTTTCCAGGTTTGCTTCCATCTAAATTGATGTGTGACCTTGCACAGATCATTCCACATCGGTAATTTGGGAATAATATCACAAATGTTACAAAAATGTGAGGCTTCATAAAGCACTCTGAGAGACTCCTATGAAGAGATCATAGATGCGTAAAGTGCATTATGATGAGAACTAATAATAAATTCTTGCTTTGCTCTTTGCTCGCTAATTGGAGGTGTAACCTGTTCCAGAGTATTAGAGGAGTTGCAGCTAAGTTGAGGGCTCTGTTTCTCATCCCACTGTGGCTTGTAAATAGGGTGATCACATAATTTTTGCCCAAACTGGGACTTCGTTGATAGGAAAGAGTGCACTGACCAGATGGGACGCTCAGACAACAGGCATAAATGAGGACTGTCCTAGGCAAGTTGGGAGGTAGAGTCACCCTCCTTTGTTGTTTGGATACACATATCTACCCCTTCATTGTTTGGATATACAAAGCATCTTTTATAAAAGCTCAAGGTTTTCTCTGGGAAATTCTAAGTGTGATGGTTGCCATTTGTGAAACAGGCCATGACAGTATCAAAGCAAGTGTGAGGCAACTATGGACATTTTAACAGAGGCACAAGTCTAGTAGAGGAATATTATTGCACTCTCCACCCTCAACCCACACTTTGAAATGTAGCTCTCATAGCTACAGAGCCTCTAATCATGCATGCATCTCGCCTTCATTCTCAGAAAAGTCCCTGACCTACCAGATGCACTCACGGCATTAACATAGCCCATTGGTTCTGTTCTCTGTATATAAAACTGTGGGATATTTGAGCTCTGGCTTATACAAGTCATTTCACATTTCTGAGCTTCATTTGCCCCATGTGAGAGTTCAAATGTTATCTAAGCTTCCTTATGGCTCTGATCATGCTGGATTTTATGTTTTCTTTGTATGTTAGAATAGGAAAGAATATAAATGAAGAATATATATATATACTGTTTTAGCTTGCAAATTCCTGGAGTTTGAAGACATTGCTTTTTTCACTGCTTTTCTTCTCTCCCCACAACAGACACACACATATGTACATACACACACACCCTGTTCATCGTTACATCAGCAGCAAGGAGAAAAGGCAAGGTGGCAGGAAGTGGTGTTGAGGAGGCAAAAGGGCTGTATAAAAATGGAGGAAGGGGGGAAAAGATGATTGGGATGGGAGGGGAGGGAGCCAGAGCCAGGCACTGTGCAATGGGCAGCCTGGGTCGTCACGTACGTTCATGATTGCTAGTCATGATCATGGACTGTGAAAGCAAGAAGGAAGCCATGCCTTTAAAAATGATTTCCATTCTCAATCTGTAAAAAAAAAAAGGTTTAATAATATGCAATCAGTCAATAATTTGCAAGATCATTAAATTCCTACAATAGAAGGGAAGAAATTGTTAAGTCTTACAGATCTTCCTGGTGGCAATTCTCAAAAGAAGAAGTCATAGAGGTTGGTTACTAGGTGCAGCAATCTCCAAACTCAAGTTAAAAGATGTCCCTCACTGGTTTCTCCCAGGATAACAATAGGGCTGGGGCAATTCGCATCATGGGCTCATTCAAATTAGAATGATCTTATTTCTGTCCCAAGAGCACAGCTTTCATGTAATACAAAATCACAAGACATGGAAAATGATATATAATAATATGATTGGATTCCAGAGATAAGTGCATTTCATTTCCTTGTTTCCAGACTAACCATTCACTATTGTTTGAATAGAGCTGATGAAAGCAGACTAATGAGGCTTGAACTGAAGACCTAAAGGTGAGGGACTGTTTTTCAGTGTTGAAGCACGCTAATTAAGAAGCAGTTAAGTGGACACATAAAATCTTACATCCGCCCCATATCACTAGCAGGACAATGTAGCAAACAATGCTTTGAACTAAGTATCAAGATATCCATACATTATACTTGGTTCCTTCATTTAGTCAAGAAGCATTTATTGAAGACCTAATATGTGTCAGATATTATGTCTTATGTTAGGGAAATAAAAACCGGTGGGGTTTGACTAAAGCATAGAATGAATGGAATGGAGTAGGGAGGGAATAAAAATCTTACAAGGGTACAAGTCAGATGGTACAGACCTCTGCTTAAGGAGTTGAGGGTTTATCCTGAGAGAAGCAGAGTATTACCGAACCATGTTTAAGCAAATAAGTGTCACTCATTTTTGTATATTCAAAGATATTTCTCCAGCTAGAGTATAGAGGAGGTATGGGGATAGGATCTCATATTGTATGCCAGAAGGCCAACTAGTAAGTGATTGCAATGGTACAAGCAAGTGATCATAATGGCCTGGACTAGTTCTCACAGATCTTGCTGAATAATTGAATGTTTGGGGAGGGTGGGGGCCAGTAAGGGAGAAGAAAGGGTTAAGAGTGATTCCCAGGTTTCCTGTTTGGTCAACTGGGTTCAGTATGTGAAGCCACATCGTGAAGAAGCCACATACTGAAATAGGGTTCAGAGAAAGAGAAGTTTCCTGGTGGGATGACAAGTTCAGTATTGAACATAAAGATACTCTGGTGTCTCTGGGACACTGGAAGAGAGATGTTGAGTAGATATTCAGATATAAGGAAAAAGTCCACAACTTAAAATGTAGATTTGGAAGCCATCCACAGAGGGATAATTTAAATCATAAGAGTAATTCAGATTACCAAAGAGCACTGTGTAGACTGGAAAGAGAAAACAGGCCTGGTCACAGTCTGAAGAACACCAGCATTTAAGGGATACACAAGAAGAATCAACCTATGAAAGAAACTAAGAAAGAGCTAGAGGAGAGGAGAAGCAGGTGAGCAAGGTGTTACAGAAATCCAGAGAAAGGAGTGCTTCAAAAAGAAGTGAAGGCAATACTTCCAGATGCTTGGACAGGTCAATTTTCCTTTCTTGACTTGTTATCATCTCC